>NC_080028.1:7337500-8587500 GCF_030020395.1 Manis pentadactyla | reverse complement strand
ACTACACAAAACAAAAAACTCCTCTAAAGTTGGAAGACCATTCACAGCCTGGAAGATGATACTTCCAACATAAATAGTAGAAAGCATTTTGCACACATGCAAAAATGCTACAGAATCAACTTAGATGAACAACACAATCTAAAAGGAAACCAGAGTAAGGATATTAGCAGGCAGTCCACAGAAAAGGAAATAGAAATATCCAATTAATATAAGGAATTATGCATATCTTATCTACTATGCCATGCAAACTTTATGCACGTGGTAAAAAGATAAGACTTGAAAAATATCAAGTGCTGGTGAGGGTGTGAATGACTAGGTAGTCTTATATATTGCATTCAGTGTAAATTGGAATTGATATTTTGAGGGGCTATTTGGCTATATTAATTAAAATGAAAATGGGCAAACCCCATGACCCAGGGACTCCATTTCTAGGAATCCGCGCTAAAGAAACACTCACTTATGTGCAAAAAGCTATTCCATGAAGCATTATTTTTGAACAGTGAAAAGTATAAAATACCAAAATACCTATCAGCAGGGAAATAAACTATAATATCCAGGCAGTGTAGAGTTAAAAAAAAAAGGTAATCTCTAAATACTGACATCTGTGAAGGATTGCCAAGTGATATTGTTAAAAAAGAGGTTCAGAAAAATACAGAATAATGTTGTAAAAAAAAATAAAGTCAATTCTACATAATTCTAAAGGTATATACACATGAGTAAATGCACAGAGAAAGGTCTGGAGAGTAACCAACACATTGATAACAGTTACTTCCGGGGAGGGGACTGTGTGGGGGTAAAGGAAAGAGAAGGGGGCATTTAACTCTACCTATATTGTTTGAATTTTTAAAAATTAGAGCATATTTACTTATTACTTATATAATTAAAAAACAAATAAAACACAGTTATGATACAAAGCTATAAATTCTATACTAGGAGTGTGGGCAAAGTCCTGTGGGAACACAGTGAAAGGGGAAATGAGTGTGCAGAGTGATTAAATAGCAGTGGTGACATTTGAGCAGAGCCCCGCTGTTTGAAGAGGATTTTGTCAAGCATTTATAATTTGGTGGAGGACTGTGGCAGACTGTATTTTCCAAGGATGACTGTACTAACACCCATCCCATCCCATACGCTTTTCTTTCAATATAACATCGACACTTGTCCACAGAGAGGTGGGAGTCCACATCCTCTCCCCCTGGACTTGGGCAAGGCTGCTTGATTGCCTTGATGACTGACTGAATGGAGAGGAAGTATCACAGCATGGCTTTCCAGATTATTCCATTTCTTCCTGGTCCTTTCTTTCACAGGATGCCACCCTTGGAACCCAGCCACCATGCTCTGAGGAAGCCCAAACTAGCCCACCAAATGGAGAGACTCATGTGGAGAGAAACTGAGGCCCCCAGCTGATAGTGAGCATCAACTACCAGACACAGGAGTGGATGAGCCTTCAGATGATTCCTGTCCCAGCCTTTGCGTTCTCAGGCTGAGGGCCAAACATACGTCATGGAGCAGAGAGAAGTCATCCCACTGTGCTCTGTCCTAATTCCTGACCCAGAGAATCCATGTGCAGAATAAAGGGTCATTTTATGTCACAAAGTTTTAGAGCAATGTGTTACACAGTTGAAGTAACCTGAACAAAGACAATCTAAGGAGAAGAAACCAGACAAGTAAGAGAATGTCAGGGAGCATTGTGAATATTGCCAGTACTGGGTGGTGAGGACAAAAAGGTTGGCTGGAACCAGACCATGAAGTCTTATATGACAGTATAAAAAAAATTAGACATCCTTCTGGCAGTGGAAAACTGTTGAAAGTTTTTAAGCTGGGAAATGAAGTGCTAAGATCTGTATTTTAGCAAGATATCTCTGAGATTAAAAAGATATCACACATTCTGTGATTTATTTTTTTGTTAAGGGTTGCCTCTGATGCTCATTTATACTCAGTTTCACTTGTATTAAAATGTTGTCAGGGGGAAACTTATGTCCACACAAAAACAGCACACATATTTACAGCAGCTTTGTTTATAACTGCCAAAACTTGGACACAACCAAGATGTTTTTCAGTGGGTGAATGGATAAATACCTTTAGTATATCCTATGTAGCACTAAAAAGAAATGGGCTATCAAGCCATAAAAAGACATAGAGGAACCTTAAATGCACTTTACTAAATGAAAGAAGCCAGTCTGAAAAGACTACATACTGTATGATTCCGCCTGTACGACATTCTGGAAGAAGCGGAACTATGGAGACGGTTAAAATATCAGTGGTTGCCAGGGGTTGGGCAGAGGGAGGAATGAATGGGCACAGCACAGAAGATTTTTAGGGCAGTGAAATACTCTGTATGAGAGTATAATGATGGATACTTGTCTTTACACATTTGTCCCAACCCATAAAATATACAACACCAGGAGGGAGCCCTGATGTCAACTATGGTCTTTAAGCAATAATCACGTGTTAATGTAGGTTCACTGATTGCAATAAATGTACCACTCTGGTTGGGGGTGCTGATGGTGAGGGAAGTCGTACTCCTTTGGGGGAAGAGGGTGTATGGGAAATCTCTGTACCTTCCACTCAGTTTTGCTGTGAACCTAAAAGTGCTCTAAAAATAGCTGCTTAAAAAAATGTTGGGGAGGGAAGGTAGCCAATATTAGAATACAAAAATGTTTTCCTTCCTGTTCTTTCAAGCTTATGGATCTGGATCAACTGACATAAAGTGTTTTCTAAGAATACAAAGCAAGCTGTCTAAAAAATTGTAACCACTTAGAACTAACTATCCACATAAATAATGCCATCCTTACACTACAAATATCCATAACCCATGAATTCTTGTTTTGTGTCTATTAAAATTTCCTCATCATTCTCACAATTGGTTTTAAATGAAAACTACATAAATGTGCACTTGTAAAATAAATCTTTACCAACAAACTATAGTTTTTATATTTTGGATATTGGGGATCTATATAAGGGTGAAGTTGAGGTGCATGACTCAAAGATGAAGAAGATGTAACTCAGAATGTAAGGAGCTCCCTCTGTAATTAAGGGAAAGGATGCCTGGATGAATATAAAAGCAAAGATTTAAGGGGATGAAAGATACTAATGAGAACATTTCATTCTCATCTTGGCAAAAGATCTTTTATCCTATTTTTTGAGACAATCAAGAGGAAGAATGTATTGAAATTGAGAGTTCATGGAGAATAGGGACAGGATGAAGTGGCTCAACAGTGAATCAATCAGATCCTGAGTAGCAGTAGGGCCCAGCTGGAATTTGATAGTGTAATTTATTATTAACTGGAGGCCAGTTTTGTAGAATTTTATTGTGTGCCTTTCTCTAATGTTAATTATTCAAGAGGCGATGAGCCAGTTTTTGGGATACGATGCATCTTGCTTTTTCACATTTTCACCTAATGCTTGCTTCAGAAAAATGTCATAATTTAAACTCTGTCAAAAAGAAGTTAATACAAATAAGAGAAGAAACTTAAACTAATTTTTCTGATTTTTCAAACCATTTGTAAAAGATTTAATGTTTGTAGTTAATATTTTGGGGAAGCAAAATATGAGAAAAATCATTGAAAAATGGTAAAATAAGATGATAGGATCATGTGTGGGTTGAATTTATCCACACTAGTCTTGTCTCTCATTATCAAAGTTAAATTAGAATCATTGTTGCTATAGATCATAAAATAAAATCTGAGGAAAATATGTCCAGCCCAGTGTTCCATACTCTTATTTCTTGGTAAACTTTCTGTCTTAGCCAGTCTACCTGCATCACAGAGGTTACACACATCTGCCTGCCCTCCTGACAGCCACGTAGCTGAGGAGATGATGGGAGGAGGAGTTGTCGGCAGAAGCAGCTTTGGATCTTCATAAAATAACATCAGGTCCTTCAAAAAACAAGAGAACACACAGAAGTTGAAAAGTAAACCCCATGCCTCAATTTGTTACAATGGATCACCAATTTATATAATGTATCTTACATGCTAATATCCTCATAAACACATATGGTTGGAAAGAACTCACACATAAGTTGTCTATACACTTGGGTTCCACTAAGCATAGGGTAGTTTTCTACCCTTGGGAACCCCCATTCCCTGCTGAAGACACCGGTTGTAGACTAGCAATGATTCTTAGGGCATTCACTTTCCCTACCACTCCTTGAGCATCCTTAGAGCACTCTATCTCAGTGACCACTTTTTGTGTTTTATTTGTAATAATGTTACCTGTGTGCATCTTTTATTCATATTTACAAATTTTAACTTTTAACCGTGGAGTCAGAAGTAGATAGTAAGCCATCCAATCACAAAGGTTAAACAATCAACACATGACTAGTCTTGTTTCACTTTTATCTTACCACTCCTCATGTATTTTACGTGAAGCAAACCCCAGATAGATCACTTCTTTCAATGTCTCTCTCGCTAAATGATGAGAACTCTAACATAATAATAATTTTACACTTATAAACTTCACAATAACTCCTTAATGTCACCAATAATTATAAACTGTTCAGACTTTAAATTTCTCATGTCAAAATAGATTTTTCTACAATTTGTCTGAAGAAGGATCCAGATAAAATTTCTACAGTTGGTAGGGATTGGTTGATATGGAATTTTTTTTACAGTACTCAAATAATGTAAAATTAACATATAATAAAATGTATAAACCTTAAGTGTAGAGCTCCATAACTTTTAATATTATATGTATTCCTATGTAACCACATTTTCTTCACTCCAGAAAGTTCCCCAAGATCCTTTCCAGTTGATACCATCCTCTAATACCAGTGACAGTATTCTGCCTTTTATCACCATCAATGAGTGCCTGTTCTTGAATTTAATACAAATGTAATCACATACTATGTATTCTTTTGTATCTGATCCCCTTTACTTAACATTATGTTTTTGAGATTCATCCATATTTTGTGGGGGGCTTTTTTGGTAAGAATTATTACATTGTATGAATATACCAGAATTTGTTTAGTCATTCTCCTGTATATGGACATTGTTTCAAATTTCAGCTATTATAAATAAACCTACTATGAACATCCTTGTACAAATCTTTTTGTAGACAAATGCACTCACTACTCCTGGATATTTACACAGGAGTAGAATGGTTAGATCATAGGATAATAACTATTAGAAACTGCCTAACCATTTTCCAAGTGATTGCCACTTTTTATAGTTCAACATTAAGTTTGAAATCATTGTAGATTCACATTCAGTTGTAAGAACTAATACAGAGAACCCTTACCAGTTTCCCCTACAGCAACAAAAAACATTATCTACATTATCACATCCAGGATAGTGACAATGGTACAGGCAAGATGCAGAGCATTTCTATCACCATAAGAACCCTCTTGACTTTTTATTACCATAACCTGCCCCCCACAATCACTAATCTGTTCTCTATTTCTATAGTTTTGACATTTTAAGAATGTCATATAAATGGAGTCTTACAGGATATAACCTTTTAGAATAAGCTTTTTTTTTTTCACCTGGCATAAATCCTGGAGATTTATCCAAGTTGTTGCATGTAATAATTTGTTCCTTTTTATTGCTTGATATCATCCATAGTATAGATGTATCATAGTTTATTTACTCCTGTTAAAGGACATCTGGGTTGTTTCCAGATTTTGGCTATTTCAAAGAAAGCTGCTGTGAACACTGTGTATAGGCTTTTGTCTGAAAATACATTTTCCTATCTCTAGGATAAATGCCTAAGAATGCAATTGGTAGGTCATATGGTAGTTGCATGATTAGTTTTATAAGAAACCATCAAATGGGGAAATGACAGCCTCTTCAACAGCTGGTATTGGCAAAACTGGACAGCTACATGCAAGAGAATGAAACTGGATTATTGTCTAACCCCATACACAAAAGTAAACTTGAAATGGATCAAAGACCTGAATGTAAGTCAAGAAACCATAAAACTCTTAGAAGACAACATAGGCAAAAATCTCCTGCATATAAGCATGAGCAACTTCTTCCTGAACACATCTTCTTGAGCAAGGGAAACAAAAGCAAAAATGAACTCATGGGACTACATCAAACTAAAAAGTTTCTGTACAGCAAAGTACACCATCAACAGAACAAAAAGGCATCCTACGGTATGGGAGAATATATTTGTAAATGACAGATCCAACAAGGGGTTAACATCCAAAATATATAAAGAACTTACATGCCTCAACACCCAAAAAGCAAATAACCCGATTAACAAATGGGCAGAGGATATGAGGAGACAGTTCTCCAAAGAAGAAATTCAGATGGCCAACAGACACATGAAAAGATGCTCCACATCACTAATCATCAGGGAAATGCAAATTAAAAGCACAATGAGATATCATATCAACAGTAAGGATGGCCAGCATCGAAAAGACTGAGAACAACAAATGCTGACGAGGATGCAGAGAAAGGGGAACCCTCCTACACTGCTGGTGGGAATGTAAGCTAGTTCAACCATTGTGGAAAGCAATATGGAGGTTCCTCAAAAAACTAAAAATAGAAATACCATTTGACCCGGGAATCCCACTCCTTGGAATTTACCCAAAGAATACAACTTCTCAGATTCAAAAAGACATATGCACCCCTATGTTTATTGCAGCACTTTTTACAGTAGCCAAGATATGGAAGCAACCTAAGTGTCCATCAGTAGATGACTGGATAAAGAAGAGGTGGTACATATACACAATGGAATACTATTCGGCAGTAAGAAAGAAACAGATTCTACCATTTGCAACCACATGGATGGAGCTGGAGGACATTATGCTCAGTGAAATAAGCCAGGCAGAGAAAGACAAATGCCAAATGATTTCCCTCATTTGTGGAGTATAACAGTGAAGCAAAACTGAAGGAACAAAATAGCAGCAGACTCAGACTCCAAGAAGGGAGTAGTGGTTACCAAAGGGGAGGGGTGGGGGAAGGCAGGTGGGGAGGGAGGGAGAAGGGGATTGAGGGGTATTTGTTTAGTACACATGGTGTCGGGGATCACGGGGAAAACAGTGTAGCACAGAGAAGGCAAAGTGAATCTGTGGCATCGTGCTGCACTGATGGACAGTGACTGCATTGGGGTATGGCTGGGGACTTGATAGTATAGGCAAATGTAGTAACCACATTGTTTTTCTCATGTGAAACCTTCATAAGAGTGTATATCAATAATACCTTAATAAAAAAATAAAAATAAAAATAAAGAAACCATCAAATTGTTTTCCAAAGTAGCTGTACCATTTTACATTCCCAACAGTAATATATAAATGATCCAGTTTCTCCACATGCTCACCAGCACTTCATGTTGCCACCATATTTTTATTTTTTATATTTCATTGTGATATTTCATTGTGTGTTTAGATCACATGTTCCTAATGGCTCAGGATGCTGATGCTTTTCATGAGTTTATTTGCCATCTGTATTTGTTGAAGTGACTGCTCATATATCTGCCCATTTTCTAATTGGATTGTTTGGTTAACTGTTGAGTTTTGGGAGTTCTTTTTATGCTCTAGATATTAGTCTTGTTGGATATGTGGTTTGCAAATATTTTCTCCTAGTTTGTAGCCTGTCTTTTCATCCTCTTAACAGGATCTTTTGCAAACCAAAAAATTTTTAATTGTGTTGAAGATTTAAGTCTCTTGAGCCATTTGGAGTGAATTTCTGTATAAAGTTTAAGTTGAGGTTCATGGCTTTGCCTATGAATGTCCAGTTGCTCCAATATCATTTGTTGAAAGGTTATCCTTCCATTGGATTTCTTTTGCACCATTGTAGAAAATAATCAGTTGGCCATATTTGTGTGAGTTTATTTCTTGGTTCTCTATCCTGTTCCACTGACCTAAGTGTCTATCGCTCCATCAATACCACATTCTCTTGAGGACTTAATGTCAGAAAGAATGGCTTCTCCCATTTTATTTTTCCTTTTCAAGACGGATTTAGCTATTCTAGAGCCTATGCCTTTCCATGTAAATTTTGTAAGATTATCTGTTTCAAAAAATTTTGCTGGAATTTTGATAGGAATTGCATTATATCTATAATTAGTATTGTTACTATGACATCTTTACTATGATGTGTCTGCTAATCCATGAACATGGTATGCCTTTAATTAGTTAGTCCTTAATTTCTTTCATTAGTATTTTATAATTTTCAGCATACTGATATTATAAATAATTCGTTACAACTGTACCTAAGAATTTCCTTTTGGGGGAGTGATTGTAAATGGCATATGTCTTAATTTCAGTTTCCACATGTTCACTGTTAGTATATAGAAATGCAATTGATTTATGTATTTAATCTTGTATCCTACAATCTTGCTGAATTTATTTACTGGTTCTATAAGGTTTGTTTTTTGTCATTTCCTTGAAATTTTCTATGCAATCATGTCATCTGTAAAAAAGTATAGTTTTATTCCTTCATTTACAGTTTGCATGCCTGCTTCTTGACTTATTATAGTGGCTAGAACTTCCAGTTGTTATACTGAAGAAGAGTCCTTGCTTTGTTTCTGATCTTGAGGGAAGGCATTCACAATGAAGTATGATGCTAGTTGTAGATGAACTTTATCAATTTAAGGAAATTCCTTTCTGTTTCTAGTTTGCTAAGAGTTTTTATCACAATTGGATTTTGAATTCTGTCAGGTGATTTTCTGCATCAATTGACATAATTCTATAATTTTTCTTCTTTCATTTGTTGATATGATGAATTGATTGACTTTCAAATGTTGAACCAGCCTTCCATTCATGGATTAAATTCCACTAGGTTCTAGTGTATAATTCTTTTTGTACATTCCTGGATTCAACTGGCTAATATTTTTTGAGGATTTTTGCATCTAATTTCATGAAAGATAATTATCTGTGTTTTCTTTTTTTTATACTGTTTATAAAATGAATTTGGAAGTGTTCCCTCCTATTTTCTGGAAGGCACTGTATAACTGATGTTAATTCTTCTTTAAACATTTGGTAGAATTCTCCAGTAAAACCATCTATGCCTAGAGATTTCTTTTTTCAGGAGACTATACTACAAAATCAAAATTTTTAATGGTTATAGGACTATTCAGGTTCTATTTCAGTGAGTTTTGGTAGTTTATGCTTTCTGATAAATTGTTCTATTTCTTCTAACGTGTCAAATTTATGAACATAAAGTTATTGGTAATAATTCTTTATTGTCCTCTTAGGGCTACAGGAACTGCAGGGATATCTTATTTCGTCCTGGCATTGGTGATCTGGGTCTTCTCTATCAGTCTTGCTAGAGGGTCATCAAGATGGGGGCTGGTCACTGGAAAGATCTGGATTAGAAGCTCGGAACTTTCAGCCCCATGCCTCAGGAAGGGGACGGGGCTAAAGACTGAGTGACTCATCAGTCAGGTCTACATGATGAAGCTTCCATGAAAACCCCTGAAGCACAAGGTCTGAAGAGCTACTGGACTGCTAAATACATCTCCATGACAGGAGGGTGATGTATCCCAACTCCGTGGGGACAGAAACTCCTGCGCCCAGAACCTTATGAACCTTACCTGATGTATTTATTCATCTGGCTGTTCATTTGTATCTTTTATCATCTTTTATTATGCAATATATTAGTAAGTGTTTCCCTGAGTTCTGTGACTGTTCTAGCCAATGAACAAACCCAAGGAAAGGATCATGGGGACCCTGATTTATAGCAGTTGGTCAGGAGCAGAAGTGACAACCTGGGCTTGCAACCGGCATCTGAAGTGGGAGGTGGACGGACGTTTTGTGGATTAAGCCCTTAACCTCTGGGATCTGACGCTGTCTCCATGTAGACTGTGGCAGAAGTGAGGTAAATTGAGGGACACCCAGCTGGTGTCAGAGGAGTGCCTGGTGTGTGGAAAACCCCATATCTGGTGTCAGAAGTGAAGTGTGAAGTAGTGTGAGAGTAAAGAAGAAACACAGGAGGAGGAGTGTGTTTTTCCTTTACAAAGGCCAAAAAAGAACCCTGTAAAGTCAAAAGTCAAAAATCTGAAAGTGAATAAACAACCAGACAATGACAAATAACTCTTAGAACTGAGGAGAAAAAGATGAGAAACCAAGCAAAAAAGCAAAGGACATGAATGCAGTCAATGATGAGAAGAAACACAAATGCCCAATAAGCACATGAAAGGTTGTTCAAACTGACATATAATTACAATAAAACAAATTCAAACAAAACTGTTCTCCATCTCAGATTGACAAAAATGTAAAAATTTGATAATACTCAGTATTTGCAAAGATAAAGGGATAACTTTGGTGGATATGAATTGGTGCAACTTTCGGGCTGACAACTTGGCAGTATTTTCCAAAACTAAAAATAAATATAACCTTGCAGCAATTACACTTCATAAAAGGACAGCATCATAAAAATCTATGTGTAAGGGTCATTATTACAATATTGCTCTTAATAGACAAAAACATGAAAAATTCCTAACTGATTACCAATAGGGAATGACTAAATAAATTAAGATTCATTGATAATCAAGAATACAGCACAGCTTTATGTGCTGATACAGAAATATATCCATAATATATAGCTTAGTGAACAAAAGCATGTTTTGGAACAAGATACATTAAATGATTGCATTTATTATATAGAAGATACAAGGCTCAGTTCAAAGCAGGCTGCAGAGCTGCATGCATTAAATGAATTCATCTAGGTAAAAGAAATGTGTGGACACAGAAAATTTCCCTCCAAACTTTCTAAAGTACTGTTAGTAAGAGCTGTCTCCAAGGAAAGGAACTGTAGGAGTAGAGAGAAGAAGAAATTTCGTTTTTCACTCTTCACCCTTTCGTATTGTTAATACTTTTTTCAGTAAGCATTTTTTAATTTCAAAAGAGTAATAGTACAAACATGAAAATAAACGACTTTTAAGCATAAAGCAACGATGCAGAAAACAGGTAAAGGGATGATTAATTAACATACTTAGAATAAGGATAACTTCCATTTCTCTAACAGCTTTGCTGAGTTCACATTTTTGCAAATATAAGAAATGCTATGTTAATAAATCCAAGGATAAAGCTTGTTTACCCTTCATTTAGCAAAATAATAACTGGAGGCAGTAGGAAATAAACATTTATCTTCCACCACTAGCAATTTAGTAATTCACAACTAGACTGAAGGCTTTGGTCGGCTTTAATTTTGTGTTAACCAATACACAGCATCCCTATCTGCTGCTATGGAAACAGCTGTGTCCCCCAAAAACATAACCCTCATTGTTGAATCTCCTCAAAAAAGAAAAGAAGGTGGTCTTTTGAAGTGGTGAAAAGCTATAAATAGCCTTATTAATTAGCAAATTTAATAACAAAAATTCTGGACAATATGCAGAGAAGAAAACATATCCATGTCTCAGTGTCATAAATTTAAAGGCTTTCCTTAGTTTTGAAAGTATCACAGGCAACCACTGTTCTGCTTTTGAAAGTCCTATTCTGTTAAGAATTTTATTTATTGCTTTTAAATAATTCTTTCATTTGTAGAAAGAGAACAATTAAAGAGGTTTCTATTTAAAGTTTTTGAAAGATATTTTTAAGCATCCCTCATTCTGTCTAAGCAATCAACAATTTCTTTCTCTTTCTGTATTAAGAACACGAGAATTTTAATGTAGATGCAGTACATTTGGCAACAACAATTAGATTTACTATTCAACTTAGTAGGTTTTGTCTTCTGCTACAAAAGCAGATTGCCGACGAGAGCACGCTGGATTGCATCAAATGTTCCCGACAGTAATAAGAGGAGATGCTGTCAATAGGGATGATGGAATAGTGTTATAACAATGCTTTGAAAGAGGAAAATCCATGTTTAAACTTATTTTGAGAGAAGGGCATCATTTTTTGCTCATTGATATAAGATAGGGAATGTTGTAAATCAATTACAGTAGGTTCCTCTAAAGTAAGGAAAAACAACGAAGAGAATTCAAGTCTGATATAAAAAAACTAGGTAGCATTTTATGTCTTTGTTAGGCTCCAAAGCACATAAGATAATTCAAGTCTATTTTTGCTCTTAAAAGCCAGCAGAGGCAAATAAACTGATCTTAAATTTAAAAATCACTTTGACTTAATATCATATCTTTTAAAATAAGCTACGCATTTTCAATCTGTGGGCTACTATGCAATTAAGAAACAGTAAAAATTTGATTTTATGTACTTTTCTGAGCTGCTAGAAAATGAGGTAATCTCATACTAATTGGGTTGGGGAAAGAGGCTGAAAACAGAAGGTCAGTAAGTCCTCAGCTCCTCCCTCGTAAGAACCGAAGCAGGAACACCAAACAAAGCGCTCTGCGCAGAAGACCAAATAACCTTCTGTCATAGAAAAAAGACAGAAGAAAGTTAATATTGGGTGACTACTATTCATTAATTTCTTCATTAACAAAAATTTGGCAACTGAAGATTCAGTAATGAATAGGACTAAAAGTCTTTACTCTCAAGGAGCTTTCCTTCTAGTAGGAGGAACAAAAACATAAAACAGAAAAATAAATGAATCAGATAATTTCATATAGTCCTGAATAGAGCAGATTTCCAGTTAATATGGTTCTATAAGTTCATACTTTGGGGATATGTTCCTTCTCCAAACACATGGCAATGACAGAGATAAGACAAGTGAAAATTAAAGACACAGTCATGCTCAAAATCAAGATGGACGTCCTCATAGACAAGACCATGAGCAGAAACAATGGTGAGGAGGTTGAAACTGCGGACCTTTGGGGTTTTAGATCCAGAAAAAGTCAGAGAAAACCAGGAGCTCAACTCCTGAGAAGCAGATAAATACAGATTTAAGATGCCCGCCCACGAGAGGAGTACCGAACATGGGCTTACTGCTTGAAATCACGCACGGGCCTTGGCAGAGGAAGCTGGCGGGGCCAGGCATCGATCCCAGCCTGGGACCACGGCTTCCCACAGCGGGAAGCCACATGCCCAAGGAGGTGAGGGGCACCGAGTGAGCGTCACCAGCAGCTGACCCATGGCGTCACCACTTGGTCTGGGAACCGGGTCTGCAATGTCTCTGACGAGAGCAAAAGAAAGGAGCCCCAGCTGCCCACTAAGTCCTGACTGTGCATAGGTAGTCCAGGCGTCAGGAGGAGGCGGGGAAGACCTGGTAGGCAGGGAAGGGTAAGGACACTCAGAGAGACAGAGAGAAAGAAAACTTGAGCCACTCAAGAGCAGCTCCCAAAGCTGTATTCCAAAAACAGAAAGGAAAAAGATTCACTCCCGACAAAAGGAAACCATGAAGTCTAAAGAGTATTTAAAACTAAGTATGTTGAAGGTCCTCCAGAAGACACTAGAAAGGATAGCATTAATTTAAAGAGATACAAAAAGAAGAAACAAAAACAGGCAGAGATGGAATAACTACAAATGGATATGAACAAGCAGTGAGAAATCAAAATAAAACACTCGATGGACAGGAAATGTTCTAGAGCGGGCACAGATGAAAGGAGAAAAAATGAACTGGAAGACGGTTCTGATGAATTACCTAAAGAGCAACATGGAAATACAATGAGACACAGTAAAAATTTTTAAAGTAGTTGAAAGACATGAAAATGGAAGATTAAGTAGCCCAATATCTATCTAATTGACATCAAGCAGAAAAAAAATTACAAGGAAATAGAGAAAAAATATTTGGAGCACTATATATGCCAGAATTACAGATGTATGTTCTTATGTGAAAGTGCACACGAGAGTAAGCGGGTGTACGTGTGAGAAGGTCAGGGAGCACTGAAGAGCAGGGCACGTTCTGGTGCTGGCAGCCCCGGCCCTCAGGATCAACCCTGAAGATCCAATAAAGGGGTGACATCAAAGCGAGAAGAAGACCGTGAGCGGCTGCTGAGGAGACGGAGGGACTGAGCTGAAGGGCGAGTCTGGGAGTGGAGGAGGGCGCCGGGGTCGGCTTCAGCCTGGGAGGAAGGTTGGGAGAAGCTGGTGGAACCCTCGCCTTGGAACCTGCTGTGACTCAGATGGCAGGAGTGTCCCTGCTTAGTGCAGAGGCCCTGAGGGGTAAGCAGATGGGCAAGGTCAGTGGGGACTGGCCCGGAGACGAGAAGACATGTCTTCACCCTTCCTCTTCTAAACCCCAGGGCAGGTGGTTTACAATTTAAGAGTGTCTCCCTCTAAAGCTGCTTCTTCTTGGGGTGCTGAGGATAAAGGCGCAACTTGAGGCACTGATCCTTGAAGTGAGGAATGATTAACTCTGCTATTCTTGGAGAAAGAGGGGAGGAGAGAGATGTATTCTCCACACTAGAGGCCATTGCCCGCCACCTCCCACTGAAGCTGACAGGGCGGATACAGACTAAGGACCAGCCTTAAGCAGTCCCAGACGGAGCAGCCATAACCCCTAGGGGTAGCTAGTCATTTAAGGATCAAAGCTATTTCAAAAGAAAAATAAAAAAGTGAATTACAGGTTTCATCAGAAGCACAGATATTAGAAAAGACAGACCAAGAATTTAACATAACTTTAATAAACATACTAAAATAAATAAGATACAAGCAATATAAAACAGGAACAAACACAATAAAAAGAATGAAATAGAAATAGTAAATATCAACTATAAAAATAGAATAGTTGAAATAGAGAACACAGATGGAATAAATAGTGGAATAGATAGATAGCTGAGAACAAATTATTGAATTGGAAGATCAGATTTTGAAACACTCTAGAAAAAAGAAAAACAATGAAGAAATAAAAACTATAAAGTTAAAAGATATGAAGATAGAAAATTACTAATATCCAGACAAGAAGAGCCCAAGAAAGAGAGAAAAATGAAAATAAACAGTAGGAAGTATTTGAACCAGACAAAACTTTCTTGGAATTAAATGTAGATAAAAGACCTCCTCCTGGCGAGTCTTGCAGAGTAACAAAGAAGAGAGATAAGGAACACCCACATGAAAGCCTATTATGGTAAAATCTAAGTCTTTTCAACAAATGATATTGAAATAACTGGACATCTGTAGGCAAAAAAAAAAATTTTTTTTCTTAAGAACTGCAACCTTATACTTCACACCTTATACAAAAATTAATTCAAAATAGATCACAGACCTTAAAGTAAAACATAAAACCATAAAACTTTTAGAAGAAAAATAGGAGAAAACCTACATGATCTTGGGTTAGGCAAAGAGTTCTTACAAAATGACCCCAAAAACTTGATCCATAAAATAAAGTTGGATGAATCAGACTTCACCAAAATGTCAAACTTTTGCTCGGTTTAGAAAGACATGTTAAAAGAAAGAGAAAAAAAAAGACAAGCCACAGACTGGAATAAAATATATGCAGATCACATTCTGACAAAAGACTTGGATCCAGAATATACAAAGAACTCACAAAATTCAATGGTATAAAACAACCAACCCAATTAGAAAATGGACAAAAATATGAACATGTATTTGATCAAAGAGAAGTTATGATGGCACAAGAAAGCACAAGAAAAGATGTTCAGCCTCATGAGTAATTTGGGAAACACAATGAGATACTACTACAAACCTATTAGAGTTGCTGAAATAAAAATAGTGGTAATGCCAAAAGTTGGTAAGGATGCCAGAAAACTGAATCTCTCCTTGTACACTTCTGGTGGGAATGTAAAATGGTACAGCCACTCTGGAAAATAGTTTGACAGTTTCTTACAAAACTTAATATGCATTTATCATATAACTTCTAGACATTTATCCCAGAGATAATGAAAACTTCACATACAAAAACCTGTACACAAATGGTCACAGCAGCTTTAATCATAAATAGCCCCAAAGTAGAAACAGCTAGATATCCTTCAGTGTGTGAACGGTTGAATAAATTCTGGTATATCTATACAATGAGATGCTACTCAACAATAGAGAGGAATGAATTATTGATACATGTAACAACCTGAATGGATCCCAAGAGCATTATGCTGAGTGAAAAAAAAAATCTATCTCAAAAGGTTACAGAATTGTCTGAGTCCATTTACAGAACATTCTAGAAATAACAAAACCATAGTGATGGAGAAAAGATTAGTAGTCACCAGGGGAAAGAGTTGTTGGGGGTGAGAAGGGTGGGTAGCACAAGGGACTTCTTTTGTGGGGATACAATGGTTCTGTATCTTGATTTGGGGGCTGGTTACATGAATCTATACTTAAGATAAAACTGCATAGAACCTACATACACACAAATGCAGGTTAAAAAATTGAACACTGAGTTGAAAATCTGAAAACTGAATAAGGTCTGTGGTCTAGTTGGCAGTAACATACCAACATGCATTTCCTGGTTTCAGTATTGTGCTACAGCTACATAAGATGTCAACATTGAAGGGTATGTGGGACTCTACTATTTCTGCAACTGCCTGACAGTCTATAATTATATCACAATAAAGTGTTTTTAAAAATGAGTAGAGAAAGATGGGCTATTCATTAAATTAAATATTATTTATCCACAGGGGTACAAATAAAATAAGACCTCTATATTGCACCATATAGTAAAATTCTAGAGGGCATAGGATTTCAACATTTAGAAGAAAAAACAAAAGACCTTTACTATACTGGTATAAAAAAGAATTTCTTAAATAAGATTTTTTAAAAGCACAAACTATAAAAGAAAACTTTGATAATGTAACCTTATCTTATTTAAAACTGTATAAAAATAGGCACCAGAACCAAAGTTAAAAGACAAGAACGGTTTCACTTAGAACTCAGGAAGCTGGAAAAAGCCAAGAGAACAAACTAGAGGCTCCAGGAAGGAGCACAGCCCTGTAGACACCTTGATTTCAGCCAATGCAGCCTGTCAGACATCTAACCTATAGAACTTTAAGATAATATAATTCATGCTGATTTAAGGAATGCAGTTTGGGGTAATTTGTTACAGCGGCAGTATGGAACTACTACAATGCCTCCTACCTCTGTTGATTTCCAAGCATTAGCCTTGAGGGGTGGTGTTTCCTGGGATGACACATTTCCACTGGGCAACGGAATGTCTCCGCACTGCTCCTGTTTCAATCCTGCCTTGGAAGCGTTTTCTGTCAACAACACAAAGCTAAGATTTACTTTGGCAAAAAAACAGTAATGTTTTTATATAGCTCACAATTTTTAGTAAAGAGCCATTAGGTCTATAAAATATAAATCATCTGCCAATGGCTACCTATGAATAATAATCATTTTAAGATATTGCTTTATAATAACTGACAAGTTCAAGCAGATTTTAAAGAGGCAACTTGGATTCTAGCCCTTTCTCCATCAACAGTTCTAGTTCATAAGCTTTATTATTTGAAACATTACAAAATAAGATACAACATAATATGGAAATAGTCTGAAAATATGAAAAATATTCAGATGAAATTTAGTAAAGCAAGAATGACAACTATAATTATTCTAATAAGTATATAAAAGAACTTAGTACTGCAATGTGAATTTCATGTGTTCTAAGTGAAACAAATCAGAAATGTATAGACTATTTGGTAAGAAAGAACTTTTTAACAAAATTTTTTTAAATGTCAACATAAAAGACTATGCCAAGGAAAACAAACTGATAGTTCTTCTATTTCTGCTGAATTTAATGTTTTTGTAGTTGTACTTTCATTCCTACATTACTATTTAAATAAAGCATTAGTACGAATTATATCTCAGCATGTTATTGGGTACAATAAGAAGAATAAGAACGCTGTCTTCAAACTGGTGCAGGCACTGCAGGGGGGATAAAGCCTTCCCAAGGGCTAGGTGGGCACAGAGAGTTTTAAAGGAAGCGATGTCCAGATCCACAGCTCCTATATATACTCTTTCTGAAAACTGATCTGCCTGAGAATGCAACAGCACAGAGGCATCAGGCTGGTTCTTTCGTCCTTCCTTCTCATACCAATCTTCTCCCACATGACAAAGACATCTCCTTTATCCGTCTTATAATGGTGTATCTTCCCTTATAGTGTAAGCATAAGAGCTTCTAAGGCACCAAACAATAGTAAAGAAGACTGGTTTGGAGAAGCCTCCTTTAATTAAGGCAGGAAAAACCCAAAGTAGGGCTTCAAAGTTTGTTGTCTTATATACATTCCTTTTAATGACAACACACGGCATCGGTAACAGGGTATGCTGGTCCACACTGGGATGTCTGGTATTCGGACACATTATAGTATGGAGGGGCGGGACAGCTGGCAACTTTCATTTGATGTCTTTGTGCTTTTCGTCCCCCACATACTGTCAAATAACGCATCACTGCTGCGGAAGTGTCCCATTGGAGGAGAGCAAAGAAAGAACGAGAGGCAGGGGCACCTCACTGTACTGGTACAACAAACTTAGGACAAAGCTCCACTCCTGAGCTTTCTATCTGAGGAAAAGAATTCAGGAGCGTGGATACAGCCAGACTGATGTTTATTTACGTGTTTATTTGAAGAAATAAAGTAAGATGGTTTCTTAAAGAAAGTTTAAATCTGATCTGGCTGGTTGTTTTGACAATGAATGTTGGTTTTGTCAACTAGGTAAATATGGCAAATATTTTCCAAAAATGGAAGGAACCAAATCTGCAGTGAAGAGTTGATGAAGATAGGTTTACAGCATATGACACAAAAATGATTTTCTCCAAAAGATTATTGTACTGACAGGTATATTGTAATCAATGTTTTTACTTTATCCACAGTTTCTGAGTGTACTGGGCTATATTAAAGTGTAACCATTATAATTAATAGCCATTGATAAATTTTAGTAAAAGCTTTTTGGTATTATTCCCAGAAATTGAGAAAGTAAATTACTCCTAATGACTGTTTACCAGATCTCTAAGTTGGTCGTTTCGAATCTTTTGCTTTCAACACATTGAAGAAAGACCTAATCAAGTTAATGGTTGAAAAGACATGGAAAACATTTTTATAATAAATCACTATATACTTTTTGGCACATTACTTGGAAGGAATTCATAGAATTGATTGACATTACTGTAATAAAACAACTTCGATTCCCACCCACAATTTTATGTGAACAAGTCTTCTCAGCATTTATATCTATAATAATGTGAAACAGAAACAGAATTGATGCTGAGCCCTGCTTATTTCTAGCAATAACTAATATTCATATGTGGGTAAGTGAAGAGTTCTATGTATCTCATAAAAACAAGTATTCCAATAAAATTGTGTTCTTTATGTTCAATAAGTACTTATAAAAATTTATAATATATTTATATGGTTTTGGTTTTGATAGACTGTGTACAAAAATATCTGTAATGATAAGTCAATCTAGAAGGAATATTTTATCACTTAAAGCCCTGGTCACAGCAACTGTAGAGAAATAATTTCAATTTATTTACATATTTGATGTAGAGAAGACTTTCAGGCATAAAAATGCTTTCTATTATGATAAAATTCAGTGAGGGATGTGGAATGGAAATATGACTTCAAGGAGAAAAGGGAATGTTGTAAAATTTCTAAAGCTGAAGACTTCATGTGTCAATGACTACAGGTGTCAATTGCAATAGTTTTTATATTACTTTAGATAAATTTAAAAGTCTCATATAACAGTTTTGTTTTGATTTCTTTTGTCTTTAATGTCTTTGCCTTTATTGATGTCCTTTGCAATTACTTATAACATGATAAAATTTCACAAGTCAACTTAGAAATGTATAAGGACGTATATAATTTTTCAAAATAATTTTAGGGGTTACATAAGAAAAAAAGCTTGAAAAGCAATGGTATAAGATATGGTCCTTGACTTCAAAAACTTTATAGCCTGACAAGGGAAATTAAGTTTAGCACACAGGCTTATAGTGAACAATTAGAGAACAATTACATACCAAACTTTCTTATATTAAATAATTTAGAATGGAGACATTCTAAGCAGGAAAAAAAATCAATGTGCACCTGAGCAATCAAAAAGAGCCTCAAGTAGGAAGTAAAATTTGAACAAGGCTTTGGAGGATGGCTAGGATCCTGACAAATGCAGAGGGAGAAATTATTCCAGGCAAAAGGAACTACACGGCAATGGAGCAAGTACGGCATAGGCCAAAGATACCGAAGAGCTTAAAAACTTCATGGTACTAACTTGTCCTTTTCTTATAACTTCACATGAAAATGAATAATTAAAAGGACTTATTTTGGACTTGGGGATTTTATAATACTGACAAACAGTAATGATTTGAGGCTTAGATCATCTATGTACTTTTTGTGTGATTTCATTAGGAACCATTTTTATTATCATTCAGAATTCAGCAGCAAAATCATCCTTGTGGACGTAGGTTTTTGACATCAGAGAAATAGATAAATAACAATTCTGGGAAGTCAATTTTGAAGTAAAGTGTGAGGAAAACAGAAGAATACCTAGAATTGTGAAAGAAAAAATATCTTGCATATTTGGAGATGCATTCTAGCCTAGAATAGCTAAAATGTTAAAAAACCTATACTAAGTAATCTTACAGGGCAAGAAGGAAAGCAGTTAGAACCTAGTGAGTCTATGGAGATGCATTTAGAAAATTTTAAAGTATCAGACAGCACAACACTGGATGTGAGGTGGGCTTAATTAAATTAGGTGATTACATAACACTTATTTCTGGATTTCACAAGCAAGTGGAAGGGGAGAACACACATTCAGTTCCTTGGTGGAAATGAAGTCCCTTTGGTATCATAAGCTATTTATCAATTGCAACTGTGAAGTGACAAGCCAAGGAGGGCTAGTGTGTGAATGAGAAGCCTCAAAGGAAAGAGTGCAGATGCTGCAGGAAACGATGCTATTGAGTCACTGGGAGATGAGTGCTTAGATACCCAGGCAGTGGGTACCTTGTAGAAACTATCTACAGAGAAGCTGTAGATCTTGTTGAGCCTGTACCACTCAGATAATACCACAAAGCAGAACTGGTGAACCCTGTGATATTTCTTGGATGAGATGTAAAACTGATCTCCAAACTATCAGACATTAGCAATGCGACAGCACATTTTGCAATTGAAATGCTACATAAGTTAAACAAATGCCAGAACTGTTCCACTGATTATTCAGCATTTAATAAACATTGTTACAATTATTGACAAAATCTTTTCAGGTGTAATTTAAGTAAATTAAGTCACTTCCTTAACACAATTAATTTTTTAAAATAAATAAATCTATCACAGAAAATATATCAGTGAGATAATAGACTGGTAAGATAGAAAAATCTCATAGTGATTAAGTTGATATTTACCTTTTGCAGAATTATGGGTTTGGAACCTAAACAATTTCACTGCCTTGGCACATGATTACACTTAAGCATCTTCAGGTAATTGATATTTGTCCCAATTTTTTAAACTTTCATTTTATAATAATTTCACACTTACAGAAAAGTTGCAAGAGTAGTACAAAGAACTCCCATATACTCTACATTCAGATTCACCAGCTGTTAGCATTTTGTCCCACTTGCTTTATAATTCTCTTTCTTCATGTATGTACACATATGACAGTCCTGTATTTTAAATCTGGGGGAAAAGCTGTTGTCATAGGTTGGGTTCCCCAGGAAACAGACCCCAAGGTTCAGATCTGTATGAGGAAGAGTCATTAGGAATGCTCTCAGAAACAGGATCTGGGAGGAGTGTGGGAGGGAGGACTGGGGGCGACAGCACTGTCATGTGGTTGCCACAGTGGCCTCAGCCGATCCTACCAGGGGCTGGGGAGCGGGGAGAGCTCTTCACAGTTGTCCTGCCTTGAAGCAAGGGGGCTGGGCCACATCCACACGTCACTGCATGTAGGTTCCCTCAGGAAGGGGTGACCTTGGGCAAAGAGGCTCTCTTCAGTTATTGGGAATTCCCAGAGGACTCAGATGAGACCCCTCAGCTGCCAGCTCTTCCGGCAGCCGGGGGGATGTGCATGGTGTGAGCGCAGTGACCCGGGGGCACCACAACACCCAGGGCAGACACCACCTTCGTGCTCCTACTGACTTCTGAGAAACGCGTCAGAGCACAGGGAATCGAGTGTGAGGACTGGAAATCTTTTATGGGAGGTGAAATCTGAGATTAGTGGGGAAAAGACATTTAAAAAAATGAAAACAGAAAAAGGATAAAGAAGAAGAAAACAGAGACGTTTAAGCAGATTTTAAAAACAAATTTTAAGCAGATTTTTAAAAAGTGAGAAAGGACAAACATGTTGCAGATTTAAAAAGGGAGTTAGGCAATTTTATTTCAGTCTTTTGCTTACAAGAGCTTACAAAATTTGGGACACTGCCAGTAATTCTTACTAAAAAATAATAGAAAACGGGAAAACCCACAAACTCAGCTCAGCTACAGGGAGAAGGAAAAATACAATAACTACAAAAGCAGGTTTAAAAATTGAGTGGCTGACTCGTGGTTAAGACAGTGGAGTGAAACTGCAACACAGAATTTCCAACACCCAAGACTGAGGGAGATGCTTAAAGGAAGTCAAAACTAACAAAAAAAATTTTTAAACAACAGCCATCTAACATGGAAACAAGATACAACTGAAAGTAATTTTTCAAAGAAAAGAACTGGTGGCCAACAAAGGAAATGATCTAGGACATTCCCTCTACCCCAAAGATGACACTGATGAGTTGAAAGTTTCTGAGATTTCTTATCATATGTAAGAAATCTTCATTTCAGATTATCCACATGCCTGGGAAAAAGGGAACTGAGTGGACAATGCTTTTTTCCCTCCTTACAAGTGAGAAGACATAGAAATAGGTAAAGTGGTAGAAATAGGTAAAAAGGCCAGGTATAACGAAGTAAATAGACATGCCGGCACTTCAGTGGAAGTGAAAACCGCGGCTTCACACTGTATTGGGTAAATGATCTAAAGCTAGAGGGTATCTCTCCACCCTGTGGGAACAGGACACATGTCCCAAGCAGACAGAATGAGCAGGATCTTGCACAAAAGTCTCAGAATATAGAGGAGAGTCCAGGTACTCTAAACAAAATTGCATACAGCCTAATGAGGGTTCCCATTCCATCTTGCTGTAGAAAAGTGAATAAAATAAGAAATAGCCCACAAAGAGCAACTTAGTGGAGAAAACAAACTGGTCTCAGATATACTGGCAAGAGTCAAGAAAGCAATAAGAATATCTGAGCAAATAACTGTCAAAGTGTATTGTGCTATACTTGTATTAACCCATTTACTTCTTACAACAAATCTATATCTATTATCCCCATTTTACACAAAAGAAAATTGCAGCACAAAGTTTTAAGTAACATGTCCAAGGTCACACAATCTATTCCATTTGAATCAGGATTCAAATCCAGGCAGTAAGGCACCAGAACCTGAGCTTAACCATTACTCTTTACAGCCTTCAAAATAAGAGGCCTGCTCAGAGCTGCCTGAGCATCAGCAAGATGTAAAGAAATGGCCTGGCAGCTAAGCATACACATTCCAGTAGAAAAAAACGAAACGAGAAGAGAAAGAGGAAAGGAGGGAGAAGCAAGAAAAAGAGAGGAAGAACGGATGATGACACACACACACAAAGAAAAGGATTCCAAACGTAGAAGAAAATGTAGCTCTAGGAAAACAGGGAAATTCCTCACAGTATGGCATTTAGATGGTTTTTGAAGTTATGTATTTTCATATATTTCATACTTATTGCTACTACATAGCAGTACAAGGTTGAGCATGTTAAAAAAAATGTTTCTTGGCCTTATATAGCTCTTCCTCTTTTTGACGAAATGCTTTCCATATCTCCTTCCTGTTTTTCAGTTGGGCTGTCCTCTTCTTACTGACTTATAGGAATTCTTTACATATATGGGAGACTAATCCTTTGTCAGTTACATGTGTTGGAAATTTTTCTCCTAGTTTGTGACTGTCTTTGTCATTTTTTATATGTTTTTTTTTTTGATGAAGAGAAAGTTCTTAAATTTAATATTGTTTTATTCACTTTCTATTACTGCTGAAATTTACAACAAACAGTGGCTTAAAACAACACCCATTTATTATGTCACCGTTTTATAGGTCAGAAATCCAGGCAGGCTTGATTGTGTTCTCTGCTTCAGGTCTCACAAAGCTAAATCAAGGTATAAGCCAGACTGGAGACTTGGGGGAACAATCTCCTTCCACAATCACAATGTTGGCAGAAGTCAGTTCCTTGTGGTTCTAGGACTCAGGTCCCATTTCCCTACTTGCTGGTAACCAGAAGTCACACTCAGCTTCTAGAAGCCACCTGCATTCCTTATCATTCCATCTTCAAGCCAGTAATGGTGTGTCAAATCCTTTACACACTTGGAATCTCTCTGAAATTCTCTTCTTCCACCAGCTGGAGAAAACTTCTTTTAAAGGGCTCCTGTGCTTAGATTAAGTCCACCTGGATACTCCCTTTTTGATGTATAATGTAACACAATCATGGGAGTGTTAATTCATTATATTCACAGGTTATACCCATGCTCAAAGGGGAGTGGATGATATAAAGACGAGGGTCATTGGGGCTTATTCTCAAAACTCTGCCTACCATAATAGTCAATTTATAAATGCTTTATTTTTTTATTTTTTATTTTGCTATCATTAATGTACAATTACATGAACAATATTATGGTTACTAGACTCCCCCTATTATCAAGTCCCCCCCCACACCCCATTACAGTCACTGTCCATCAGTGTAGTAAGATGCTGTAGAATCAGCACTTGTCTTCTCTGTGTTGTACTGCCTTTCCCGTGCCCCACTCTCATTATACATGCTAATGGTGATCCCCCTTTTTCCCCTCCTATCCCTCCCTTCCCACCCACCCTCCCCAATCCCTTTCCCTTTGGTAACTGTTAGTCCCTTCTTGGGTTCTGTGAGTCTGCTGCTCTTTTGTTCCTTCAGTTTTTGCTTTGTTCTTATACTCCGCAGATGAGTGAAATCATTTGATACTTGTCTTTCTCCGCCTGGCTTATTTCACTGAGCATAATACCCTCTAGTTCCATCCATGTTGTTGCAAATGGTAGGATTTGTTTTCTTCTTATGGCTGAATAATATTCCATTGTGTATATGTACCACATCTTCTTTATCCATTCATCTACTGATGGACACTTAGGTTGCTTCCATATCTTGGCTATTGTAAATAGTGCTGCGATAAACATAGGGGTGTATCTGTCTTTTTCAAACTGGGCTGCTGCATTCTTAGGGTAAATTCCTAGAAGTGGAATTCCTGGCTCAAATGGTATATTCATTTTGAGTTTTTTGAGGAACTTCCATACTGCTTTCCACATGGGTGAACTAATTTACATTCCCACCAGCAGTGTAGGAGGGTTCCCCTTTCTCCACATCCTCACAAACATTTGTTGTTGTTTGTCTCTTGGATGTTGGCCATCCTTACTGGTGTGAGGTGATATCTCATTGTGGTTTTAATTTGCATTTCTCTGATGACTAGCGATGTGGAGCATCTTTTCATGTGTCTGTTGGCCATCTGAATTTCTTCTTTGGAGAAGTGTCTGTTCAGATCCTGTGTCCATTTTTAAATTGGATTATTTGCTTTCTGTTTGTTGAGGTGTGAGCTCTTTATATATTTTGGATTTCAATCCTGTATCAGATATGTCATTTATGAATATAGTCTCCCATGCTGTAGGATGTCTTTTTATTCTATTGATGATATCCTTTGCTGTACAGAAAGTTTTCAGCTTGATATAGTCCCACTTGTTCATTTTTGCTTTTGTTTCCCTTGCCCGGGGAGATATGTTCATGAAGAAGTTGCTCATGTTTATGTCCAAGAGAGTTTTGCCTATGTTTTTTTCTAAGAGTTTTATGGATTCATGACTTACATTCAGGTCTTTGATCCATTTTGAGTTTACTTTTGTGTATACAGGGTTAGACAATAATCCAGTTTCATTTTCTTACATGTAGCTGTCCAGTTTGCCAACACTAGCTGTTGAAGAGGCTGTCATTTCCCCATTGTATATCCACGGTTCCTTTATCATATATTAATTGACCATATATGTTTGGGTTAATATCTGGACTCTATTCTGTTCCACTGGTCTGTGGTTCTGTTCTTGTGCCAGTACCAAATTGTCTTGATTACTGTGGCTTTGTAGTAGAGCTTGAAGTCAGGGAGTGTAATTCCCCCCACTTTATTCTTCCTTCTCAGGATTGCTTTGGCTATTTGGGGTTTTTGTGGTTCCATATAAATTTTAAAACTATTTGCTCTAGTTCCTTGAAGGATGCTGTTGATATTTTGATAGGGATTGCACTGAATATTTAGATTGCTTTAGGCAAGATGGCCATTTTGACAATATTAATTCTTCCTATCCATGAGCACAGGATATGTTTCCATTTATTGGTATCTTCTTTCATTTCTCTCATGAGTGAGTGTCTTGTAGTTTTCAGAATATAGGTCTTTCACTTCCTTGGTTAGGTTTATTCCTATGTATTTTATTCTTTTTGATGCAATTGTGAATGGAATTGTTTTCCTGATTTCTCTTTCTGCTCATTCATCGTTAGTGTATAGGAATGCAACAGATTTCTGTGTATTAATTTTGTATCCTGCAACTTTTGTGAATTCAGATATTAGTTCTAGTAGTTTTGGAGTGGATTCTTTAGGGTTTCTTATGTACAATATCATGTCATCTGCAAACAGGGACGTTTGACTTCTTCCTTACCAATCTAGATGCCTTTTATTTCTTTGTGTTGTCTGATTGCAGTGGCTAGGATCTCCAGAACTATGTTGAATAAGAGTGGGGAGAGTGGACATCCTTGTCTTGTTCCCAATCTTAAAGGAAAAGCTTGTCAGCTTCTTGCTGTTAAGTATGATGTTGCCTGTGGGTTTGTCATGTGTGGCCTTTATTATGTTGAGGTACTTGCCCTCTATATCCATTTTGTTGAGAGTTTTTATCATGAATGGATGTTGAATTTTGTCGAATGCTTTTTCAGCATCTATGGAGATGATCATATGGTTTTTGTCCTTATTTTTGTTGATGTGATGGATGATGTTGATGGATTTTCAGAAGTCGTACCATCCTTGCATCCCTGGAATAAATCCTACTCGATCATGATGGATGATCTTTTTGGCATATTTTTGAATTCGGTTTGCTAATACTTTGTTGAGTATTTTTGCATCTATGTTCACAGGGATATTGGTCTGTAATTTTCTTTTTTTGTGGTGTCTTTGCCTGGTTTTGGTATTAGAGTAATGTTGGCCTTGTAGAATGAGTTTGGGAGTATTCCCTCCTCTTCTACTTTTTGGAAAACTTTAAGGAGGATGGGTATTAGGTCTTCACTAAATGTTTGATAAAATTCAGCAGTGAAACCATCTAGTCCAGGACTTTTGTTCTTAGGTAGTTTTTTGATTACCAATTCAATTTCCTCTCTGGTAATTGGTCTATTCAGATTTTCTGTTTCTTCCTGGGTCAGCCTTGGAAGGTTGTATTTTTCTAGAAAGTTTTTCATTTCTTCTAGGTTATCCAGTTTGTTAGCATATAATTTTTCATAGTATTCTCTAATAATTCTTTGTATTTCTGTGGTGTCCGTAGTGATTTTTCCTTTCTCATTTCTGATTCTGTTTATGTGTGTAGACTCTCTTTTTTTCTTGATAAGTCTGGCTAGGGGTTTATCTATTTTGCTTATTTTCTCAAAGAATCAACTCTTGCTTTCATTGATTCTTTCTATTGTTTTCTTCTTCTCAATTTTATTTATTTCTTCTCTAATCTTTATTATGTCCCTCCTTCTACTGACTTTGGGCCTCATTTCTTCTTCCTTTTCTAGTTTCATTAATTGTGAGTTTAGACTGCTTATATGGGATTGTTCTTCTTTCCTGAGGTGGGCTTGTATTGAAATATACTTCCCTCTTAGCACAGCCTTTGCTGCATCCCACAGATTTTGCAGTGCTGAATTATTGTTGTCATTTGTCTCCATATATTGCTTGATCTCTGTTTTTATTTGGTCATTGATCCATTGATTATTTAGGAGCATGTTATTAAACCTCCATGTGTGTGTGGGCTTTTTCATTTTCTTTGTGTAATTTATTTCTAGTTTCATACCTTTTTGATCTGAGAAGCTGGCTGGTATAATTTCAATCTTTTTGAATTTACTGGGGCTCCTTTTGTGGCCTAGTATATGATCTATTCTTGAAAATGTTCCATGTGCACTTGAGAAGAACGTGTATCCTGTTGCTTTTGGATGGAGTGTTCTGTAGATGTCTGTTAGGTCAATCTGTTCTGATACGTTGTTCAGTGCCTCTGTCTCTTTACTCATTTTCTGTCTGGTTGATCTGTCCTTTGGAGTGAGTGGAGTGTTGAAGTGTCCTAAAATGTATGCATTGCATTCTATTTCCCCCTTTAATTCTGTTAGTATTTGTTTCACATATGTAGGTGATCCTGTGTTGGGTGCATAGATACTTATAATAGTTGTATCCTCTTGTTGGACTGACCCCTTTATCATTATGTAATGTCCTTCTTTGTCTCTTGTGACTTTCTTTGTTTTGAAGTCTATTTTGTCTGATACAAGTACTGCAACTCCTTCTTTTTTCTCCCTATTGGTTGCATGAAATATCTTTTTCCATCCCTTCACTTTTAGTCTGTGTATGTCTTTGGGTTTGAAGTGAGTCTCTTATAGGCAGCATATAGATGGGTCTTGTTTCTTTATCCATTCATTGACTCTGTGTCTTTAAATTGGTGCATTCAGACCATTTACATTTAGGGTGATTATCGATAGGTATGTAATTATTACCATTGCAGCCTTTAGATTCGTGGTTACCAAAGGTTCAAGGATAATTCCCTTACTATCTAACAGTCTAATTTAACTTACTTTGTATGCTATTACAAACACAACCTAAAGGTTCTTTTTTTTCCCTCCTTTTTCTTCCTCCTCCATTCCTTATATGTTAGGTATCATATTCTGTACTCTTTGTCTATCCCTTGATTGACTTGGAGGGTAGTTAATTTGATTTTGCATCTGCTTAGTAATTAAGTGTTCTACTTTGCTGTGGTTTTATTTCCCCTGGAGACATCTATTTAGCTTTAGGAATACTTCCATCTATAGCAGTCCCTCCAAAATGCATTGTAGAGGTGGTTTGTGGGAGGTAAATTCTCTCAGCTTTTGCTTATCTGAAAAGTGTTTAATCCCTCCTTCAAATTTAAATGAATACCTTACCATGTAGAGTATTCTTGGTTCAAAGCCCTTCTGCTTCATTGCATTAACTCTATCTCTCCACTCCCTTCTGGCCTGTAAGGTTTGTTGAGAAATCTGATGATAGCCTGATGAGTTTTCCTTTGTATGTGATCTTTTTTCTCTCTCTAGCTGCTTTTAAAAGTCTGTTTTTATCCTTGATCTTTGCCATTTTAATTATTATGTGTCTTGATGTTGTCTCCCATGGGTCCCTTATGTTGGGAGATCTGTGCACCTCCATGGCTTGAGAGACTATCTCCTTCCCCAAATTGGGGAAGTTGTCAGCAATTACCTCCTCAATAACACTTTCTATCCCTTTCTCTCTCTCTTCTTCTTCTGGTACCCCTATAATGTGGATATTGTTCCATTTGGATTGGTCACACATTTCTCTCAATATTCTTTCATTCTTAGCGATCCTTTTTTCTCTCTGTGCCTCAGCTTCTTTGTATTACTCTTCTCTAATTTCTATCCTGTTTACTGTCTCTTCTATTACATCCTACCTGCTTTTAAATCCCTCCATTGTATGTTTCATTTTAGATATGGAATTTCTTAATGATTGAATCTCCATCTTTAATTCATCCCTGAGTTTTTTAATATTTTTCTGTACCTCTATGAGCATGTTTATGATTTTTATTTTAAACTCTCTTTCAGGAAGATTGGTGAGTTCAGTTTCATTTGGCCCTTTTTCTGGGGTTTGTGATATTTTGGTCTGAACCATGTTCTTTTGACATTTCATAATTCTATGGGGTGCCCTCTAGTGCCCAGAGGCTCTAGTTTCTGGAGCTGCTCAGCCCCTAGAGTGAGGTTGGTGGATGTAGGGGAGCGGCGCTGGTGCCTGTGGGCAGGAAAGAGCTGTTTCCTGATTCCCATCTGCAGTGCCTGTCTCCAGTATCAGAGCCAGAAGGCTGAGCACACGGGTGTAAGCCTCTGTGCTTGGCATCTCTAGCTGCTGTAGGCTGGGCCTCCCTCTGGCTGGCCTGACACCAGCACAGTGACTGCCGGTTTTCAAGCAGGTGCCAATAGGCCAGGGGGAAGGTGCAGCAGGTTCCATGTCACAGTGGGGGTCCTCGGAGCTGAGTAGCCAGCCAGGGGGATGGAGCACCTGAAGCTCCTCAAAGTTCCCAACCTGCTGTGCAGAGTGCCCCCAGACAACCTTGTCCACCTATCCCTTCTCCCACATAGCAAGCTCCGTGCAAACCCCACCCCTTCGGCAGCCCTCTCGCTGCTAGGAAGCCTCTCAGACCGGCTGCCTTTCCTTTGTCCCAGAGTGGCTGGATGTGGATCCGCATCCTCCACAAATGGCAGGAATCTCAGTCTTTCGAGCACTCCGCCTGTCCCAGCTCCCCAACCCCAGCAACCTCCAGAGCACCACACAATGTAGGCCTGTGGTCCAAAGCAGACTTCCAGGGCTGGGTGTTCAGCAGTTCTAGGCTTCCACTCCCCACCCCACCCCCACTCCGTTTCTCTTCCTCCTGCTGGTGAGCTGGGGTGGGGGAAGGGCTCAGGTCCCGCCATATCAAGGCTTTCATACCTTACCCTGTTTCGTGAGGTTGGCTCTATTCATGACGTCTGTATGAAGTCTGGTACAGCCTTCTTTCCTGTTGGTGTTTTCAGGCTAGTTGTATTAACTATATTTTCACACTCCATGTGGTTTTGAGAGGAATTCTCTGTCTCACCTCTCATGCTGCCATCTTGAATCCTTGTTCTATAAATGCTTTTTTAAAAAGTTTGCACTCTTTTGAATGTTTAAGAAATCCTTCCATATCCTAATGTAAAAAAAGATATTTTCTTATACTTTTTTCTAAACATTCTGAAGTTTTGTCTTTTCACCTTTGTCTTGCCTGAGGGTTTCAGCACTGGGCAAGTTCATTATGGATTTGGTGAGACCAAGAAGTGACAACAGAACATTCTTGGGGTAAAAGGGTTTATACCTTGGGGAAAAAGGGTTTTACTTGGGGTAAAAGCCTTTATTCTCATGTCAGTAGGGCAAGCACTAGAACCACATCTGCATCCAGCAGTCTGCAGGTCTATAATCCACCTCTGGCTCTGCCCTGACCCAGAGCACTGGTGGGCTCTTTTTATAGTGTCTGAATCAGTAATAGTTTATTGCCTATGGAATGTGGAAGCATTAGCCCAGCAGGCCAATTACAGCATCAAGTAGTTTAGGGTCAGGTGAGGATCCTGGTCAAAGGAACTTCCATTTCCCCCACAACCTTGAAGTTCTTAATTCCTCTAAAATTTGCTTTTGTGCATGAGATAGAAACCTAATTTCATTTTCTCCCAATATGGATAAATAATAATACTGGTATTATTTATTAAACAGTTCATTCTCTCCCCACCAATGTGAAATGCCACCCCTGTTATATGCTAAGATAACATATTGCATAGGTCTGTTTTCTGGGCTCTCTATTTTGTTCCATTGGCTCATGTTACCTATCCATGCATCAAGACCACACTGTCATGATTACTGCTGCTTTAGTCTTACTAAATAGAAAGGCAAACTCTCCACCTAATTCTTCTTCAGGAATGTTTTAAATATTCTTGACCTTTTAATCCTTTCACATAAATGTTAGAATCAGCCCATCAAATTCAATTAAAAAAATCCTTTTGTATATTGATGGTAATTGTACCCAATCAGTGGTTCTCAATTGGGGTCAATTTTCGTCCTCAAATTTGACAGTGTCTGCAGACCTTTTTGGTTCTCACAACAGGAGAGGATGTGTGCTAATAGCATCAAATGGGTATAGGCCAGGGATAATGCTAAACATTCTTATTGCTGAGGGCAGCCCCCAAAACAAAGAATATCAGGCTTGTCACTAGTACCAAGCCTGAGAAAATTTCCACTCAATCTATGCAATGTGTAGAGAATTGATATTTACATTTTTTAGTATTTCAATAAACAAATATGAAAATCTTTTGTATTTTTTTAAGATTTATCCTTAAGAAGATCATGATTTTCTGCTATGATTAAGGGTATTTTTAAAATTATGTTTACTGTTTGCAGTTGACATATAGAAATATAACTTGACTTATATATTTTGCTCTTACAGCCAGCCATTTTGCTAAATGTCTCTTATTATTTCTAATGTCTATAGATCTTTTCAAATTTTCTATATGAAAATCCTATCATCTGCAAATAAATTTGTTTCTTCCATCTCAATACTTATGCCTTTAATTTCTCTTGTTTTATTGTGATTGCTAGGACCTCCAGTACAGAGCTGAATAGAAGCAAGGAGAATGGGAACCTTTTTCCTACCTGATTCTAAAGGGAATACTACCACATTCAAATTTTTAATTTACATTTTTAAGATTCAACTTAATTGCATTTTTGCTAGAGAAAGTGGTCTGTGTAACACACTTTCTCTGAAATGTTGAGACTTTCTAATACATATAATCAATTACAAAATCCAGATTTTAAAAAATGTTTTATTTACTTGACCTATTAATAATTGCAAGAGATGTTTTGAAATCATCTGCTATAATGGCAGATGTTTTAACTTCTTCCTATAGTTCTACCAATTTTTGCTTTGTATATGTTGAAATTATTTTATTTAGAAATGTTATACCTTCCTAGGGAATTAAACATTTTTAGCATTGTCCTTAACATTGCTCTTGGCTTTAAATTCTTTGATATTAACATAGCTACACCAGTTTTCTTTAGTTAGTATATACCTGGTTTATCTTTTTCCATGCATTTGCTTTCATTCTATGTGAATTATGCTTGTAGCTTATATCTAGATTTTTCCCCCAATTTGATAATATAATCCTTTTAACAGATAAATTTAATCCATTGATATTTATTGTGATTATTAATATGTTTGGATTTATTTCTACCATTTTACTTTTTTATTTCCATTTGTCCAATTTTATCTACCCTTCTTGCCCTTCACAAAACTTTTAATTTTCTTTCTCATTGTATTTTTTCTCACTATTTTGAAATTTATGCATTCTACTTCTCTTCTTTTAGAAATTATCCTTGAAAGTATATTATGCACATTTACCTTTAGAAATTTAAATTCAAATAATAACCTTAACTTTCTCTCAAAAAATACAAGGGCCTTAGAACACTATAATTCTGCTGACCCACTCCCAAATTACATACCATGGCTACCTTGTCCTTTCTTAAACTTTTTCAAAAGTTAGACATTATTTCATACAGAATGAGTTTTATTTTATATACATATTTATTATTTGTTAATCACTCCCTCTTGCATCTCTAACCATTCTTCTAGAATAATTTTCCTTCTTTTTGAAGTATATCCTTCAATGTAGATTTCACAGTGATAAATTCTCAGCTTCTGTATTCATCTGTAAATGATATTTTACTCTCATCCTTGGATGACAGTTTTCCTAGGTACAGAATTACAAGCTGTTCTCTTCTCTTGGCACTTTGAAAATATTGTACCATTGTCATCTGGCTTCCGTTGTAGCTGATGAAGAGAGTTTACCGGCATGGTATTGTCATTCCTCTGTAGATATCTTAACATTACTTTCATATTTTCCATTTATTTTGGATGTATCTTCTACTTCATTAAATTAAGTTTTTTATTTCAATGGTATTTCTCATTTCTCTTCCTATTTTTAAAATTCATACATTAATTCTTAATAAATTTTTTTAAAGTAAAAGGGCTTTAACTTTTAAGAGTTTGGTTCAGCCCAAAGAGCCAGGCTGTGGCAGATACAACTGACATTTGAATAATTTAGAGAAAGAAAAATCCAGGTTTAATGGTTGGGTTGTACTTATATGCGTGTCTTCTTTTTTTTTAAGATTTTAGTTTTTAAAGCAATTAGGCTTACAACAAAATTGGGAAGAAGATACAGAGATTTCCATTATACTCCCTGCCCCACAAATGTGTAACCTCCCCCATTGGGTAACCCTGTGATTGCACCCTTTATTTACTTAAATATTTAAATACATAGCTGTTCTACATCATGTATCTGACCTTTCTAATATCTATCATCTTTAGGGAGACTAAATAAGTTCTTTTCTAATTATTTTCTCCCATGTTTGGTGATACGGATTGTGAGCTCATTGCCTGACTTTAAGTGGTGGGAATCTTATGGACCTTACTTTGGAGCAGGCTTTCTTCCAGCAGAGAAACTACCTGGAATCACCACAGCCCCCCTTGCTCATCTGGGTTCAGCACAGTAGTCCCAGGCTTTCCTTCCCAATGTTCAAGGCGGGCCCCAAATTCATTTTCTTTACTGACAACTTCCCTTAAGTGACTCAACCCCTACAGTCACCTGTAGTGTTCCACAGGCACCAGCTCCAAGCCACCCTGATCCCAGCTCACATGTCCTGTCCTTATTTTGCCTATTAAATTAAATTAAATAATTAATTTAATTTTTGGAAGGAGCAATCCTCAGAAACCTCCATACTTCTGGGGAGGCCAGAAATATCTCAAGTACTGTGTCGTTTCCAGTCTTTGGTTACTGTGCCATAAATAGGTTTCTTGGAGCTCTTAGTCTTATTGCGAGAACTAGACCTGAAATATTTTTTTAGCAAAAAATAGTATTTGGTACAATTCTATTTTTATAAAAATAATTTCTCTGTAGTTACCCATATTTCTATATGTATAGATGGATAGAAAGGTGCCTAGAATTTATGTTCATCTGATATTAACTATGGCTGTTTCCGAATGATGGGATTGGAAGTGATTGACTCTTTATAATGAGCCTGTATTGTTTTTACAAGAATGTGGTTTTTCTGAAGCAAAAATGAAAGAAGAAAAATAAGCAGACTGGAAGCAAATATTCTAAGATGTTAATAGTAATTAGTTTAGGGTGGTAAGGATATAAGATATTGTTATCTTCTTTTTTGTATGTTTATTTTTAAACTTAAAAAAAAATTCACCAGGAGGGGAGCCAAGATGGCGGGCAGCGTGAGTAGAGCAGCGGAAATCTCCTCCCAAAACCACATATATCTATGAAAATATAACAAAGACAACTCTTCCTAGAATAAAGACCAGAGGACACAGGACAATATCCAGACCACATCCGCACCTGAGAGAACCCAGCGCCTCGCGAAGGGGGTAAGATACAAGCCCCGGCCCCGCCGGAGCCGAGCGCCCCTCCCACCCAGCTCCCGGCGGGAGAAGAATAGGCAGAGCGGGAGGGAGACGGAGCCCAGGGCTGCCGAGCACCCAGCCCCCGCCATCCGGGCCAGAGTGCAGACACAGTGTGTGCGCGGGGGGGGGGCCCTGGATACTAGGGAAACAGGGCAGCAAGAACAGTGAGCGGGCACCGGAGGCCTGGCGCCTGAGGACACCAGAAAAGCGTGCGACCATTTTTTTTTTTGCTGTTTTGTTTTGGCGAGTGCTTTTTGGAAGTCTTAAAGGGATAGGGACCCCAATACTAGGGAAACAGGGCAGCAAGACCGGTGAGCAGATGCGTGAGGCTGGCGCCAGGGAATAAAGAAAAACGAGTGGCCACTTTTTTTTAATTAAAAAAATTTTTTTTTTTTGTGGTCGTTGTTTTGTTTTGGCGGGTGCTTTTTGGAAGTCTTAAAGGGGCAGGGCAGGACACTTAATCCAGAGGTAGGGAATCCGGGGATCTCTGGGCACCCTAACCCCTGGGCTGCAGGGAGCAGGGAGGCCCCTTACGGAGATAAATAGCCTCTCAGCCACTCCCCCTCCAACGCGACTCCACCATTTTGGAGCAGAGGCCCGAACCAGGCCACGCCCACAGCAACAGCGGAGATAAACTCCATAGCAGCCGGGCAGGAAGCAGAAACCCTGTCTGCGCGCAGCTGCGCAGCACAAGCCACTAGAGGCCGCTGTTCTCCCAGGAGAGGAGGGCCACAAACCAACAAGAAGGGACGTTCTTCCAGCTGTCACTCATTCCAGCTCTGCAGACTATTCCTATCACCATGAAAAGGCAAAGCTACAGGCAGACAAAGATCACAGAGACAACACCAGAGAAGGAGACAGTCTTCCTGACAAAGAATTCAAAATAAGAATCATAAACATGCTGACAGAGATGCAGAGAAATACGCAAGAGAAATGGGATGAAGTCCGGAGGGAGATCACAGATGCCAGAAAGGAGATTACAGAAATGAAACAAACTCTGGAAGGGTTTATAAGCAGAATGGATAGGATGCAAGAGGCCATTGATGGAATTGAAACCAGAGAACAGGAACGCATAGAAGCTGACATAGAGAGAGACAAAAGGATCTCCAGGAATGAAACAATATTAAGAGAACTGTGTGACCAATCCAAAAGGAACAATATCCGTATTATAGGGGTACCAGAAGAAGAAGAGAGAGGAAAAGGGATGGAAAGTATCTTGGAAGAAATCATTGCTGAAAACTTCCCCAAACTGAGGGAGGAAATCATCGAACAGACCACGGAAATACACAGAACCCCCAACAGAAAGGATCCAAGGAAGACAACACCAAGACACATAATAATTAAAATGGCAAAGATCAAGGACAAGGAAAGAGTTTTAAAGGCAGCTAGAGAGAAAAAGGTCACCTATAAAGGAAAACCCATCAGGCTAACATCAGACTTCTCGACAGAAACCCTACAGGCCAGAAGAGAATGGCATGATATATTTAATACAATGAAACAGAAGGGCCTTGAACCAAGGATACTGTATCCAGCACGACTATCATTCAAATATGATGGTGGGATTAAACAATTCCCAGACAAACAAAAGCTGAGGGAATTTGCTTCCCACAAACCACCTCTACAGAACATCTTACAGATACTGCTCTAGATGGGAGCACTCCTAGAAAGAGCACAGCACAAAACACCCAACATATGAAGAATCGAGGAGGAGGAATAAGAAGGGAGAGAAGAAAAGCATCTCCAGACAGTGTATATAACAGCTCAATAAGCGAGCTAAGTTAGGCAGTAAGATACTAAAGAGGCTAACCTTGAACCTTTGGTAACCACGAATTTAAAGCCTGCAATGGCAATAAGTACATATCTTTCAATAGTCACCCTAAATGTTAATGGGTTGAATGCACCAATCAAAAGACACAGAGTAACAGAATGGATAAAAAAGCAAGACCCATCTATATGCTGCTTACAAGAAACTCACCTCAAACCCAAAGACATGTACAGACTAAAAGTCAAGGGATGGAAAAACATATTTCAAGCAAACAACAGCGAGAAGAAAGCAGGGGTTGCAGTACTAATATCAGACAAAATAGACTTCAAAACAAAGAAAGTAACAAGAGATAAAGAAGGACACTACATAATGATAAAGGGCTCAGTCCAACAAGAGGATATAACCATTCTAAATATATATGCACCCAACACAGGAGCACCAACATATGTGAAACAAATACTAACAGAACTAAAGGGGGAAATAGACTGCAATGCATTCATTCTAGGAGACTTCAACACACCACTCACCCCAAAGGAGAGATCCACCAGGCAGAAAATAAGTAAGGACACGGAAGCACTGAACAACACAGTAGACCAGATGGACCTAATAGACATCTATAGAACTCTACATCCAAAGCAACAGGATATACATTCTTCTCAAGTGCACATGGAACATTCTCCACAATAGACCACATACTAGGCCACAAAAAGCCTCAGAAAATTCCAAAAGATTGAAATCCTACCAACCAACTTTTCAGACCACAAAGGCATAAAACTAGAAATAAACTGTACAAAGAAAGCAAAGAGGCTCACAAACACATGGAGGCTTAACAACATGCTCCTAAATAATCAATGGATCAATGACCAAATCAAAATGGAGATCCAGCAATATATGGAAACAAATGACAACAACAACACTAAGCCCCAACTTCTGTGGGATGCAGCAAAAGCAGTCTTAAGAGGAAAGTATATAGCAATCCAAGCATATTTAAAAAAGGAAGAACAATCCCAAATGAATGGTCTAATGTCACAATTATCGAAATTGGAAAAAGAAGAACAAATGAGGCCTAAGGTCAGCAGAAGGAGGGACATAATAAAGATCAGAGAAGAAATAAATAAAATTGAGAAGAATAAAACAATAGCAAAAATCAATGAAACCAAGAGCTGGTTCTTTGAGAAAATAAACAAAATAGATAAGCCTCTAGCCAGACTTATTAAGAAGAAAAGAGAGTCAACACAAATCAACAGTATCAGAAACGAGAAAGAAAAAATCACGACGGACCCCACAGAAATACAAAGAATTATTAGAGAATACTATGAAAACCTATATGCTAACAAGCTGGGAAACCTAGGAGAAATGGACAACTTCCTAGAAAAATACAACCTTCCAAGACTGACCCAGAAAGAAACAGAAAATCTAAACAGACCAATTACCAGCAATGAAATTGAAGCGGTAATCAAAAAACTACCAAAGAACAAAACCCCCGGGCCAGATGGATTTACCTCGGAATTTTATCAGACATACAGGGAAGACATAATACCCATTCTCCTTAAAGTATTCCAAAAAATAGAGGAGGAGGGGATACTCCCAAACTCATTCTATGAAGCTAACATCACTCTAATACCAAAACCAGGCAAAGACCCCACCAAAAAAGAAAACTACAGACCAATATCCCTGATGAACGTAGATGCAAAAATACTCAACAAAATATTAGCAAACCGAATTCAAAAATACATCAAAAGGATCATACACCATGACCAAGTGGGATTCATCCCAGGGATGCAAGGATGGTACAACATTCGAAAGTCCATCAACATCATCTACCACATCAACAAAAAGAAAGACAAAAACCACATGATCATCTCCATAGATGCTGAAAAAGCATTTGACAAAGTTCAACATCCATTCATGATAAAAACTCTCAGCAAAATGGGAATAGAGGGCAAGTACCTCAACATAATAAAGGCCATCTATGATAAACCCACAGCCAACATTATATTGAACAGCGAGAAGCTGAAAGCATTTCCTCTGAGATCGGGAACTAGACAGGGATGCCCGCTCTCTCCACTGTTATTTAACATAGTACTGGAGGTCCTAGCCACGGCAATCAGACAAAACAAAGAAATACAAGGAATCCAGATTGGTAAAGAAGAAGTTAAACTGTCACTATTTGCAGATGACATGATACTGTACATAAAAAACCCTAAAGACTCCACCCCAAAACTACTAGAACTGATATCGGAATACAGCAAAGTTGCAGGATGCAAAATCAACACACAGAAATCTGTGGCTTTCCTATATACTAACAATGAACCAACAGAAAGAGAAATCAGGAAAACAACTCCATTCACAATTGCATCAAAAAAGATAAAATACCTAGGAATAAACCTAACCAAAGAAGTGAAAGACTTATACTCTGAAAACTACAAGTCACTCTTAAGAGAAATTAAAGGGGACACTAACAGATGGAAACGCATCCCATGCTCGTGGCTAGGAAGAATTAATATCGTCAAAATGGCCATCCTGCCCAAAGCAATATACAGATTTGATGCAATCCCTATGAAACTACCAGCAACATTCTTCAATGAACTGGAACAAATAATTCAAAAATTCATATGGAAACACCAAAGACCCCGAATAGCCAAAGCAATCCTGAGAAAGAAGAATAAAGTAGGGGGGATCTCACTCCCCAACTTCAAGCTCTACTATAAAGCCATAGTAATCAAGACAATTTGGTACTGGCACAAGAGCAGAGCCACAGACCAATGGAACAGACTAGAGAATCCAGACATTAACCCAGACATATACGGTCAATTAATATTTGATAAAGGAGCCATGGACATACAATGGCGAAATGACAGTCTCTTCAACAGGTGGTGCTGGCAAAACTGGACAGCTACATGTAGGAGAATGAAACTGGACCATTGTCTAACCCCATATACAAAAGTAAACTCAAAATGGATCAAAGACCTGAATGTAAGCCATGAAACCATTAAACTCTTGGAAGAAAACATAGGCAAAAACCTCTTAGACATAAACATGAGTGACCTCTTCTTGAACATATCTCCCCGGGCAAGGAAAACAACAGCAAAAATGAGTAAGTGGGACTATATTAAGCTGAAAAGCTTCTGTACAGCAAAAGACACCATCAATAGAACAAAAAGGATCCCTACAGTATGGGAGAATATATTTGAAAATGACACATCTGATAAAGGCTTGACGTCCAGAATATATGAAGAGCTCGCACGCCTCAACAAACAAAAAACAAATAACCCAATTAAAAAATGGGCAGAGGAACTGAACAGACAGTTCTCCAAAAAAGAAATACAGGTGGCCAACAGACACATGAAAAGATGCTCCACATCGCTAATTATCAGAGAAATGCAAATTAAAACTACAATGAGGTATCACCTCACACCAGTAAGGATGGCTGCCATCCAAAAGACAAACAACAACAAATGTTGGCGAGGCTGTGGAGAAAGGGGAACCCTCCTACACTGCTGGTGGGAATGTAAGTTAGTTCAACCATTGTGGAAAGCAGTATGGAGGTACATCAAAATGCTCAAAACAGACTTACCATTTGACCCAGGAATTGCACTCCTAGGAATTTACCCTAAGAATGCAGCAATCGAGTATGAGAAAGATCAGTGCACCCCTATGTTTATCGCAGCACTATTTACAATAGCCAAGAATTGGAAGCAACCTAAATGTCTATCGATAGATGAATGGATAAAGAAGATGTGGTACATATACACAATGGAATACTACTCAGCCATAAGAAAAGGGCAAATCCTACCATTTGCAGCAACATGGATGGAGCTGGAGGGTATTATGCTCAGTGAAACAAGCCAAGCAGAGAAAGAGAAATACCAAATGATTTCACTCATCTGTGGAATATAAGAACAAACGAAAAACTGAAGGAACAAAACAGCAGCAGAATCACAGAACTCAAGAATGGACTAACAGGTACCAAAGGGAAAGGGACTGGGGAGGATGGGTGGGTAGGGAGGGATAAGGGGGGTGAGAAGTAGGGGGGTATTATGATTAGCATGCATGAGGGGGTGGGAGAAAGGGGAGGGCTGTACAACACAGAGAAGGCAAGTAGTGATTCTACAACATTTTGCTATGCTGATGGACAGTGACTGTAAAGGGGTTGATAGGGGGGACCTAGTATAGGGGAGAGCCTAGTAAACATAATATTCGTCATGTAAGTGTAGATTAGTGATAACAAAAAAAAAAGAAAAAAAAAGGCAGTTCCTGTGTGGTAACCTCCAATGAGTTCTACACAAGGGTATAAAGGGCATATAAAAGTGTAGGCAAAGGGTCTGTTTGTGTTTATACAGAGGATCAAAGCCTAATTGGGCTACCCCGAAAATGAACTAAGATATGATATGACAAAGAACTTCCAACATCAGCACTCTCTGGAAGTCTCATGGCAGAAGATGATCATCAAAAAACCCCAACAAAGATCCATGCACTGCTACAGCTGTAGATGCACTCATCCCACCAGTTCCTGGACTTGCCATGGGAATGAAGAAGGAGATATCTAAGCTGGCCTATGCATACAGTAAAACAACAAATTTGACTGGATCTATACTGTTGGAACTCAACCAAGAATTAGGAGAAGTGCAAATTGTAACACTCCAAAATCTTACAACTACAGACTATTTACTGTTAAAAGAACATATGGGATGTGAACAGTCCCCAGGAATGGGTTGTTTTAATTTGTCTGATTTCTCTCAGACTGTTCAAGTTCAGTTGGACAATATCCACCATATCATAGATAAGTTTTCACAAATGCCTAAGGTGCCTAACTGGTTTTCTTGGTTTCACTGGAGATGGATGGTAATTATAGGTATGCTTTGGTTATGTAACTATACTCCTATTATGTTAATGTGTGTGTGCAATTTAAGTAGTAGTTTAAAACCTATACATGCTGAAGTTACTCTACAAGAAGATATGTCAAAGAAATAATCAATCTTCCCATGTTTTCTTCCGCCTGCTACTTCTATAGCTTTTCTTCTTCCTTCCTAATTACAACCCTTAAATAGAATTCGTGCCTCATATCAAATTTACCAAGTATCATAATTCTTCCAAGTGGTAAAGATACCTCAAGACAAATGCTGGGCATAGAAGCTACAGGGCATAAATATGCAAAGAAGTAAAAAGCTAACCATTTTAAACAATAAGGCTTCTCTCTCACTTACCAACTTTACATCTCCCTGTATGGCCCCGGAAGATGACTGGTTAGCCAGAGACGGGTAAGATTCCTCAAGGGAGGAACAACCTAAGACAGGCACAGTCGCAGGGGGGTCATCAGGTGAGAAATTGGGGATCAACAGAGGTGAGGCTTAGAACCTCACCCCCCCCTGTTCTGAGAGAAATCTTCTGCATACGTGGATGTTTTATTGCCCTTGTCTAGCTTGGATTAACACATAGTCTACAGGCACACACCTGATCATCTACATTTGCTCTTTTATAACACTAAACTATGTTTTCTACCTTTATCTTGTATCTACCTACAACTTCAGCATTTTATTAAAAATAATAATAATAAAGGGAGAAATGTGGTATCCACATATAAATCAAGTATAAAAATCAAATGAGTATTCATATTTGAACTGACTGTTTATAGTTCATAATGCATGAGCAAAACCGAAAGTTTCTGTGATGACTACCCTTGTACTGTTCATCATGCAACTTATTCACTATGTAAGAATTTGTTCTCCATGTAAGAACTTGTTTGTTATGCTTCAGAAGATTGGAGACTGACGAAAATTAGGCTTGGGGTGGAGTAATGATTGTGCATTGAGCATTGACTCCCCTATACAGAATTTTATTGTTGTTAACAACCATTTGATCAATAAATATGAGAGATGCCCTCACAAAAAAAAAAAGTACACACTTCCAATTGTAAAATAAATAAGTAACCAGGATGTAATGTATAGCATAAGGAATATAGTCAAGATATTGTAACAACTTGGTATGGTGATAGCTGGTACCTAGAATTATCATGCATATAAATGTTGAATCACTGTGTTGTACACCTGAAACTAATGTAATGTAATACTGTGTGTCAACTACCCTTCAATAAAAAAAAAATATATATATATAAATAAACTGTCCATAGAAGAAAAAAAAAAATTCACCACTTGACATTCATCAGTGTAAATGTTTTCGCAGCAACTACCATTTGCACCACAAGCCCTACCATCTAGATTACATGTGATAAGGCAACGCAGTATGACTCCATATCTCTGCTAGTACAAAGTTCACTGTAGGAAATAACATCAACATTGGCATTTCTGCTTATACAAGCAGGATGACTACTTTGAAGTTTAACTTTTGGTCCAACAGGAATCACATACAGTTTTTAGGTAAATATTTCCATTATGCATTTAAGACAGACCAGAATAATCCTTTTCCAGCATAGGTCAAGTTCCACTGCAAAGAATAACACCACTAAAGAGCTCTTTATGGAATATTGGATAACCAACAGGTATAATTCACTGGTCTGGCTGTGAGCAGTGTCTCTGGTGATAGTTTTTATAATTATTGCTTCTAAGGAAAGGAACGAGCTCTGATGCGGTGGCTCAGAGCAGCTGAGTTATACCTGCTTGATACGCTTCCTGTCCTGCCATCAAGCGGCAATTATCCTTTAGCTCATCTCTTCTTCCCAACAACAAAATCATCTAAACAAGAACTACCCAAGCTAGCTACCAAAATTAAAATTGGGGGAAAGCATCCAAGAACAGAAAAAAAGGAATGGCAGTAGTGATGTGTGTATAACCCTTTCTCCCAGTACCTTTTTCCCTTATTAATTTACCCCCAAGAAGCTAGGGACAGCTGTTTTAGCTCTACATCCTCAAGCCTGGGAATCAAATTTCGAGCAGTGCATTCAATTTTACATTTCATTATAACTAAATAATTTAGAGACATCTTTAAATTTACCGGTATGATACCATCACTTCTTCCATCTTCTCTAACTCAAAACGTTAGTCATTTTCAATTCTCACTTTCTTCTCCACTACATCATTACTTACCCCATTACCTCTCTATATTCTATCTTTAACATTACCTTTCCCTCATTTAAATAACCTAGAATAGATCCTGGATGCCTGGATTGAAACAACTGTCTCTTAGAAAGCTTCCCTCCAATTCAGATCTCCTTCATTTCTACACAAAGAAGTAAGAATTATCTTCCATCAACAGCTGTTTCCAGTAATAAGAAAGCTAAGTTCTGTGACTAAGCTAAACATCCCTTCTGTTTGCCAAGGCCTACAATGGTTCCTAGTTGCTAGGCGTATCAAATTGAAATTTTCTAATATTGTTCATTATGTCCTTTATGAACTGTGCTGAGTACTCTCAACTGTCCGCCCACATTTTTCTATACATTCAAATGTATATTGTCTATTCATTTAGTCTGACAACCACGTATTCCCAGGATTAATTAATTTCTTGTTTGTATTCTTTACCACTATGGTAGCAAATATTGTCCCCTGTATTTATTCTCTCCTTTCACAATAGATTGTTTAACTTTCAAATGGGTGCACGGCTGTCCAGTATAACGACTACATTTCTCAGCCAGCTCTTGCAGCTGGAGTGTCCATGTGACTAAGTGCTAAATAGCAATATGTAAGCCAAAATGTTAGGAGGCAACTTCAGTAAATTTCTTTAAAGGGAAGGGGCACTCATATTTTCAAGCTCTCCTTCCTACTGGCTAGAATGCAGATGTGATGGCTGGAACTCAAGCAGACATCATGGATCATCATGTGGAAGTTACATGCTGAGTTTGGTGGAGCAACTAGACAGAGCCTTGGGTCTCTGACATCAAGGAGAGCCGTGTCAGTCCTAGAATATCTAGTTCTGGATTATTTTTAGAAGAGAGAAATTCCTATTATGATTAAACTATTACCATTTTTGTGGCCTCTATTATGACACTTGTGGGTGTGCCTAATTCTTAACTGATCCACCTATCTCCATGTGTTCACGTGCTATTTCTCCTGGCCCAGCAAGAATGCTCCCCCAATTTATTTTCCTATTGTTCCCTCCAAACCAAATTGTCAGTTTTCTTTCTTCCTTTAAAATACACCTTCAGATGCAAATGCCTACATGGAAATGGTTAGTATTGCTAAGCTTACATAATCCATTATTCTTTTTTGAACACAAACACACACGTCTATATATCTAGTATGCATGAGTACATATAGTGATGATAAATGAAACTTTAAAATAATATAACAGATTTTTAACAAACCTGCTCCAGTTTTTACTTCCAAATATTCACTATTCCCTTTAAATAGTACTCTTACTACAGATTCACTTCAGTGATGTCATTGTTCATCAAAACTTTTTGAACATCTTTTTCAAAGCAGACTGAAAGCCCATCACTAGATATAATCTCCATGAAAGCAGAAATACACCCAATTTGCTTACCAGGCCTAGGATAGTGTCTGGCATATACTGAGTGGGTGTTCAATGCATGTTTGTGGTATGAAAAAAAAATTTTGTAGCAAAATGTTTTCATTTGAAGGTAGATTGATTTTTTTAAAAACACCCCAAAGTCATTCAGAGCTCAGTCTAGTGAAGAAAATGTGTCATAGAGCTGGGAAAAATCATTTTGAGTTCTTTAAAAAAAGGAGTACTATAAAGCAATAAATCAGATTTCCTTGTACAAATCTAAAAAATTGCTCAAGTTGAGCTACTTTAGTAGCGATTTAGCAACTCATTTCCTAAATTTACAGTTTAGTATACCAAGCTTCCACCAGTTTCAGAATTTTTGCACCCCTGTTCCCTCTGCCTGTAACACCCCAGATACACACAGACTGCTCCTTGACTTCATTCAGGTCCCTGTTTAGGTACCCACCTCCTCCAGAAAGCCTTCCCTCGCTACCTAACTTAAAACAAAGCCATCCCTGTCCCTCTCTGTCCCCTGACCCTGCTTGCTTTTTCCTTTGGGACTTAACACTATCTGACATAATGTTTTATATCTATTTTGTTTTGTGTGTTTAATATTGGTCTCTGTCACTAGAATATCTGCACCGTGACAAAGGGATTTTGTTTTATTCACTGCTATAGCTCCAAATTACTGCAAGATATCTAAATTTCAAATAAATAATTCGATACATGTTTATAATGAAAGGGAAAAGAAGACAGAAAATAAATGGAAGAAGGAAGACCAAGAAAGGTAACAGAGGCAGCAAAAGGGGTGAAGAAACTCTGGATGAGTCATCATTGGTTACTCTGTTAATCTTTTTTAGTATAGGGTTGAATTTAAGGCTTCCGTGAGAAAAATACAGAATGGGTCTCTGTCTCTTTTGGAGAATTATTTCAAAAGAATGGGCACCCTAATGAGAGAAGCCCCACCTCCTTTGGAAGCATCGGGTGGTATTTACTATTATAATTACAATGGCCACCTCTTTTACTGTCTCACTATCTCCCCAGGCCACACAAGTACAAACTGAGTGAATTTTTGAGAACTCTTGACCGAGTCAGAGAAGTATTTTAATGATTTTTAGCAGGATTCATTTGTGTTGGTATGACTACTATTAACATTTTTAAATTTCCACCCTTAACTGACATTTGGAATATCTCCTCATATCAAATACCCACAGCTCTTTCAGCTATTGCGCCATAGAGTTACACGATAAAGCCAGGAGAAAGGCCTCTGAAAATGCTTCTCACTATATGTCACATCTACTATTTGCCTCATGGCACAAAGTTTAGTTCCTTTCAAGGGACAGTAGATATGTCACATTTCATTAATGCTTTCGCTTCCTCAAACTGTTCATTCCTTATACACAACTTACCAACAGGGTTTGTGCTGGAGAAGTTAGATCAAAATGACATTCCTTTATGTTTCAGGAAATTTAGTAGGAAAGATAATTGTATTTTCTTGCTGTTTTCTATTATAATATTATAAATAAATCCCTCTTTTAAAAAGTTCAACAGTCCAGGTTTAAAGTTTCAGGCAAAGGAAAGGATTGTATAATACAAAGTATTATCCTAGAAGAGTTTGAGAGCAGTATCAGAATTTTGAGGCACATTTTTTAATATGTCAGTTTCTTGATTTGTAGAATCAAACAGTACAAATGCACACATACCCAGACCCCTAGTCTCATAAAAGTTTCCTTCATATTCCAGTTATAATTAAAACCTTAAAACTGAATCATGATGCCAAATAGGGTAGTCACTAGTTTAATACCTTAGAAGTTCAAAAATATTTCATTTCAACCACAGACAACTGCATCCAAAAAATAGTCAGAAAATTTTCTACTGCATATTATTCTTCATCTTTACATTCTCTACAGTATGATGTCTAGTACAGTAATTGTAGTATTAATATAGCATTAATACTTAGTACTAAAACCTAATGTTTTGTATTTTTTAGTTGTTCTTAAATGATACCTATTGCATTTTAGGGCAATGTTCATTATACGCACTTTTATGATGGAGCCTTGCAACTTTAAGAAGCTCACAACTCCTCCCCGAGGCAGCGGTCCCTGGTGTGTGGGCAGAAGCACGTGCTGCGGGTGAGTGGCCCGCACCGGGTAACGCCTGAGGACGCGTCGCGGAGCAGGAGGTTCGCTGTCTGGTCCGATGCGCTGCTTCCCTCTCTTTATGCAGCAACTGTTCATCCATCAGCAATGTTATGACTTGCTTTGACTTTTGCCGGATATGATAACCTGAAAAATACATTGAATTTGCTTATGAAAGAAAATATTTATTAAGGCTACAATCACTTTTTATTCTAAAGAAAATTAGGAAAAAATGAAAACGTAAGCGAACTGGAAAAAGCTGTAGCAAATGCGAGGGAAGCCTAAGTTTCACTGTAATTGCCAGTATTCTCCTTTTCTTACACTTTAAGAAGTAAAAAATTCTATCATACATAGCATTACATTTTCCACTTTAAATATGTTATTGGGCTTTCCTTCTAAAAGCAATATATACTTTGCAATAAATCAAATATAGGCATACAAAGAGGAGGAATGAATTAGTCCTGGATGTATTGACCTAGACGTATGACCATGACACATGGCTAAAGATTTAAAGTAATATGCACACTATGATTCAAATCTGTAAAGCAGAGGGGAAAATAAACCATTATATATGACAGAGGAGAGAGACATACAGAGAAGGATAGATGCGTGGATGGCTGGATGATGGATGGGCAAGTAGGCAACCAGCTATGTACCCACAATGCTGTTCATGTCCGCTACCTGAGAGGGGCACAATTGGGGTAGGACAAGAGAAGGGATAGTAGTTGGATTTTCTTTGACACAGCACAACTTGAGGTCACTAGTAGAGTGCCACAGCCCAGTCTTAAGACCAAGATTCTAAGAATGATGCTGTCTTGCACCATCTGTGCAACTCCAAGCTGAATTAGGTGGTGTGTCTGGACCCAAGTTTCCTATCTGAAAACCAGCATAAGCACACCTATTCAGTTTAATTCACAGATAAAAAGTATAGTCATTCAAATATGTGGTATTATTATTACTCTCAACCCTCTCCCATGAGATATGATGAAGGAAACCACTTACACCTCCACATCTTGGGACCAACTCATATTAACATTTCATGTCTTCCCAAGCCTTCTTCCAGAAGTAAACTGGAAAGTCCCTAAAAATCCAATACTATGTCTATTTTGGGTTTCAAGTGTGACAAATTAAAGTGTTAATGTTTCCAAATGTAATTTTCCAGTAGTGGGAGTAATGAGAAATGGATCAAATTCAGGGTATATTTTAGATGACAGAGGCCAACAACATTATCTAACTTCCAGTCATTTCATTAAGGATTGACATGGACAGTGTCTGAAACCTTTGCTCAAGTTGCCATCTTTTTCAAGGTTGTTTTGTCTAATCTCACTTCTTTATCATTTCTCTCTTCCAAACTTTTTATAACTGCTCCAAACTGTATCATTACGGATTTCTTATGATCAGCTTGCAGTGCAAAACAAAAAAGTCCAGTGTTTTGGGTTACCACTCAGTGTCACATGATAGAAGCCTACTGATGGTCACATCAGCCTTTTGGAACAACAAGCTAGACACAACCTTCCCCTGGATAACTGACATAGCTTGGTTTGGGAGAGAGGGAAGGATGATTTGTCTCCCAATTCTTAACTTCATGGACTGGTGTCTTTCCAGTGGCCCCCTCACCCTCTTTACTCTAGCCACTGTGGCCACCTTATTCTGCAATCACACCAAGCTCTTATCTCCTTAGAGCCATGTGCTGGCTGTTGCTTCTGCCAGGGACTCTTCACATGCCTAGATTCCTGGTTCCTTCAGGTCTCTATGCAAATGTCACCTCCTCAGAGAAGTCTTCCTTCTGCCCACCTTCTATAAAATAGCCTCACCTCATCCCTGTCTGTTCCCTTACCCTGCTTTATTTTTCACCTCAGTATTTATGACTGCCTAATACTGGATTATACATTTGTTTGTTTTCTTGTTTACTGTTGGTTTCTTCACCTAGAATACAAGCTCCATGAGGTCAGAGAATCTCATTCACCTGGTACCTTCAGTGTCTGGAAGAATGACTGGCATATAAGAGATGCTCAATAAATATTAACTGAGTGAATGAACTGATGATAAAGAAGTAACTTTCCAAAAAGTCTCAATTTTCTCCTTGACCTAGGGCAAATGGAACTAGATGAGGAAGGATATTGAGTGCCAATTTATGGCTCAGCTGCCTTAGAAAGCTTCTTGGCCTGAAATAATTTCTTACAACACCCCTAATAAAAAGTTAGAACTAGGAATTATGGGACAGATGTGGAATATTCTATTTGGAGTCTGCATGGATTGGTGGGATTTGAGGGAAGCTGCAATAGTTCAAAGGACAAGCAGGTACATGAAGCAGAAAGCCAGCTGCAATGATGGATTTCTCCCAGAAACACTAGGACTCCTCCCCTAGGTAGCAATCTGCAGCACCAGAAAGGTCAGGCCACAGCACTTTGTAGAAAATAGGAAAGAAATCCAGAGAGGAATAAAGAAGGAAGAGTAGGAAGGCAAGCTGGAAACCTCCCACACACACACCAAGGAAGCAATTACAGCAAATACAACTAACCCTGAAAACAACCTGAAGTCACCAGACCACCTATACCTGGTGAAGACAGGACCATACAGAGAGGGGTAAAGTGGCAGAGCTACAATGGAGCAGAACCCAAGTCGTTCCCCCATCCCAGCCCACAGGTGGGAGGAAGAGGAATGGAACAGGGAAGAGACAGGTATTCAGGAACTCTGCACACCTGGCCCTGGAGATCTGCTCTGGACTCACGGGTCCATAAGGCGTTGGGTTCTGGTGATTGGCAGGGCTGGACACCAGGGACAACTGGAACACTCTGGGAGCCTGAGACTCCCAGCTGCTTATGGAGTACAGGCACGCTCCACCATCCTGCTGAAACCCAACACAGAGGTGGCAGTTTGAAAGATTTACCAGCAGTGGGAGGGGTGCCAGGCAGGCAAGGTTTGGATGGAGTTCTCTGCAGGAGAAAGGGCAGGTGGGCAATACCTCCCCAGCCCTTTCTTGGCCCAACAGGTCAGCCATTCTCAGGAGCCCCAGACACTCCATCCCCCTCACTGACTGCTCAGTCCTGAGGCGCTTCCCTGTGCACCACTGGTGTGACAGCCCACTTGGCCCTGCAGCATCAGACTTTGCTGCCTGGCAGGCAGAGGGAATTTCTTCCAGCTTTCTCAGCCCTGTCTTGGCCCAATTGGGGAGGTGCCTGCAGGAGCCAGCTCCCAGCATGCCTTCTCCCTCACAGGGAGGTGGTCAAACCTGGTGCCATTCATCCCACTGCCACCATGAGACTGCCCCAGAGCTGCATGACCGCCTGCCCATCTGTTAACCTAGCAGCTTTGCCATTGCTGCAGGGAAGGCAGAGGGTGGCCCTGCCCACAGCAATCCCAGCAGAAACCACTGCTCTGATCACAAAGGGCCAGCTGAGGCAAACTGCCAGCCTCAGTGGACTGAGATAGACCACTGCCAGAAGACAGACAGAAAGGCAGTCCCCCCATTGCCCACCAACAGCAACTGGGACTCCACAGCAAAGGAGAACCAGGCACTGGAGAGGAAATAGTCTTGAGTTTCTGGGCACCACAGGATGCCTTCTTCATAAAGTCATTACTCTCTAGACCAGGAAGCATAGCAAATCCATCTGATACAAAGGAAGAAATAAAGAAACCCAACAAAACGAAGAGGCAGAGGAATATGTTCCAGACAAAACTATAGGACAAGACACCAGAAAGAGGTCTAAATGAAATGCAATTCACCAACCTTCTTGATAATTTCAAAGTTACAGTCATAAATATGCTCACTGATCTGCAGAAAAGTACAGAAGATCTCAGGGAGGACTTCAACAAAGAGAGAGAACAGTTGAAAAAGAACTACTCAGAGCTAAAGAAAACAGTAACTGAAATGAAAAATACAATGGAGGGAATGAATAACATATTGCTGCAAGTAAAGGAAACAATCAATGAGATGGATATTAAAGAACAGGAACAAAACGAAGCAGAGGAACAGAGAGAAAAAAGAACCTCTAGGAATTGAAAGAATGTTAACAGAGCTGTGTGACTACTCCAAACAAAACAATATTCACATTAAAGAGGGGCACCAGAAGGAGAAGAGAGAGACAAAGGGCTAGAAGATTTCTTTGAGGAAATAATTGCTGAAAACTTCCCCAATCTGGGGAAAGCAATAGACACTCAGGGCATGGAAGCGCAGAAAGCCCCTAACAAAAAGAACCCCAGCAAGACAACACCAAGACATACAATAATTAAAATGGCAAAGATTAAGGATAAGGAGAGGGTACTGAAAGCAGCCAAAGAGAGAAAAAAAAAATTACTTATAAGGGAAACCCCATCAGGCTATCAGCAGACTTCTTAGCAGAAACTTTATAGGCCAGAGGGAGTGGCATGAATATTTAATGTATTGGAACAGAAGGGCCTTCAACCAAGAATCCTCTACCCAGCAAGGTTAGCATTCAAATCTGAAGGAGAGATTAACCATTTCACAGATAAACAAAGGCTGAAGGAATTTATAACCACTAAACTAGCATTAAAGGTATGTTAAAGGGACCTCAGTAAATAAAAATGTCCTTAAGCGTAAATACTTTCCACTAGTGAAAATAAACCCACAGTAAAGGGAGTAGATCAATTACTTACTCAGTAAGTATGAAATTAAAACAAAAATAGTAAAACCAACTATACACAAAATTTTTTGAGTGTATACACACACACAAAAAATGGGATACACAAAAAAATGTAGACTATGACACTGGATACATAAAGTGTGGAGGAGAAAGAAGAATAAAGTAGTACTTTTAGACTGTGTTTGAAATACTGTGATCGTCAACTTAATATAGACTGTTATGCAGTTAGGAAGCTATCCTTGAACCTATGGTAACCACAAATCTAAAGCCTATGATAGATACACAAAAAATTAAAAAAAAAGAAATCCAATCACAACACTAAAGAAAATCATCAAATAAGAGAAGAGTATAAGAGAGGAAGAAAGGAACAGAGAAGAGCTATAAAAATAACCAGAAAATAATAAAATGGCAATAAGTACATACCTATCAATCAAATTTACCTTAAATGTAAATGGACTGACTGCACCATTCAAAAGACAGAGTGGCAGAATGGATAAATAAACAAGACCATCTATCTATATGCTGCCTACAAGAGACTCATTTCAGACCCAAAGACATAAGCAGACTAAAAGTGGAGGGATGGAAAAAGATATTACATGCAAATAATAGGGAGAAAAAAGCAGGAGTAACAGTACCTTTATCAGAGAAAATAGACTTCAAAACAAAGAAAGTAAGAAGAGACAAAGAAGGACATTACATAACAAAAAAGGGGTCAGTCCAACAAGAGGATATAACCATTATAAATACCTATGCACCCAACATAGGAGAACCTAAATATGTAAAAAAAATACTAACAGAGTTAAAGGGGGAAATAGACTGCAACTCATTCATTTTAGGAGACTTTAATATTACCACTCACATCAATAGACGTATCAACCAGATAGAAAATAAATATGGAAACAGAGACACTGAAGAAAACATTAAATCAAATGACCTTAATAGATATTTACAGAATATTCCACCCAAAAGCAGCTAGATACACATTTTTCTCAAGTGTACATGGAATGTTCTCCAGAAGAGATCACATAAAATTAAATTATGCCCTCAATAAATTAAAAAAGATTGAAAATGTATCAAGCAGCTTCTCAGACCACAATGGTATGAAACTGGAAATAAATTACACAAAGAGCACAAAAAAGGCTACACATATATGGAGGCTAAACATGTTTCTAAATAATCACTGGATCAATGAACAAATTAAAACAGAAACCAAGCAATACATGAAGAGAGATTGTGTTTCAACTCACAGTAATAAAAGTTTTAACTACAACTTTTAACAATAACAGAATGGGCTTACCATGACCCAAGGCCTATAATATATATTTGTTCAAGGAAATTCATTTGTTCATCAAGACTATAAAAATGTTTGTTGCAAGAAATCACATTTACTCATGTGAGCTATAAATGAACTCAGCAGCCTTGTATGAATTAACCCATCTCTCTGTAAATGAACAAAATCCACTACCATATCTATCAGTTGGGTTCGGTGATTAGAGAATTTTGACTACTGCTGTCTGACGGCTGTAGAAAAGAAATTGAATCTCATATATTTCAAAACTAGATTCTTTTTCCCACAATCCTCAGCCACTATATCACATTACTCAGGAGCTGCCTCCTACCACCCCCCATTCAGTCCCTTCTGTAAAAGAATACCCCCAAATTTTAGTTATTCAGTGTTCAGAGCCTTAGCATGGCTAACCCACATCTAAACTAATTTTTTAAATATTTTTTTTCTCTTGTACTTATTCTTCCCAGATATCTTGGCTTATTTGATTCTTCAGTTGTCTTAAAATGTCCAATCATTCCTTTCTTTCCTACTTATCCAGGCTCCCTCCCTCTCAAAACCCTTTCATGGCCCAAATACCTGGTGTTTTCTCCCCTTCTAAGAACCTGAAATCAAAAAACAACCTCTCTCTCAAAAAACTGATTTTAGCCATTTATAAAATACGGTAAATATAAATAAATTTCTTACACCTTCCAGAGAACTTGCCTTTTACATTTTAATTTGTATCTCTTAACTATGGCTTAAAAGGCTTAGTTCTTATTCCAAGACATTCAAACTTTGGTGAGCAAATAGGTAGGTGATCCGTAAGGGTTCATCCTCCAGTTTTGGGGGACACACAGAGAGGCAGCCTTTACAAAATTAGCCATAGATATATATGTGAGGTATCTAATTTTCTAAATTGGATGACTGATAATGATAGCAGAAAATAAAATGGCAGTAATGTCACCAATGCCTCGTTCTTCCAGTAAGATAGCTTAACATAACTTTTTAACACTGAAAATTTGTCTTTTTAAAATGCACCTTTTAAAAGAAATCTCTCCTTAATTTAAATATGTGTATATGTATATACAAAATGGCCCATTTGAGTGAAATCAACTGCAATTTCAAGAACTTAATTGAGAATAAAATAATTTAAGTATGTGTATATATACAAAATGGCCCATTTAAGTGAAATTAACTGCAATTTCAAGACTTAATTGAGAATAAAATAGTACATAAACCTACAATGCATATGTTTCTGAGAACCTGAATTGGTTTTATAAAGAAAATACCACAATTTGTGTAAATAAATAATTTGATGGTATGAAACATTCAATTGGTATTTTTCAGACAATTTTAATTAAGTTCCTTCTAGTAGTGCAATAAAACTTTGTTAGGATATTTTTAAGAGCTTAATTAGGAGAGGCTGTGTAGTATAATAAAAAATAGAACTAAATAACAGGAGGATAGATGAGTTTTAATCATGTTTAGCCATTAATTAGCTGTGCAACGTTACTTAAGAAACTTAATCTGAGTGTTCACCCCTCATCCCTGTAAGAGAGATAATACATATCTTCATTCATCAGAAGATGTTGTAAGGATCAAGTGAGATACATGGAAATGCTCTATTATTAAAATCCAGTAATGCTCAAACAACTAGATCCATATAGAAAAGAATGAACTTTACCTCATTATATACACAGAAGCTAATTCCAGGTCAATCACAGGCCCGGCTAAAACTATAAAATGTCTAAAGAAAATAGACGACTTCCTTCATGGTCTTGCAGTCATCAAATTTCTTAGGCAAGGCACAAAAGAAATTAACCATAAAAACAAAAAACAAAATGGACTTCATCAAAAGATAACATTAAGAAAGTGAAAAGATAAGCAGAAACTTGGAGAAAATATTTGTAATACATATATCTAACTAAGGACTCATATTCAGGATCTATGAAGAACTCCTACAAATTAAATTTAAAATGAGGAAAAACAAATTTTTAATTACAATTTGGGCAGAAACTTCAATAGTTAAAAGCCCCTATGGCCAAAAATGCAGAAAAAGGCATTCAACAACTGTACAGGGAAATGCACAAATCAAGAAAACACTACACATCCAATCAGAATGGCTAACTTAAAAATAACAAGTACTGACAAGGATGTGGAACAACAGACTCAAATACTGACTGCAGGAGTATGAATGGTAAAAATTACTTTAGAAAACTTCAGTTAAATATATACCTGTCCTATAACCCAGAAGTTCCACCCCTAAGTATATGCCCAGGAGAACTTAATTCACATGGCCTCAAAAGGACTTAGACAAAAAAGTTCATAACAGCTTTATTCATAATAGCTAAGAACTATACACAGCCCAAATATCCATCAACAGAAGATGGGTTGGCAAACTGTGGTCTGTTCAATGTAATGGAATATGTATGACTCAGCAATAAATAGCAATGACACCACTGATACATGTAACAACGTGAATGAGTCTCAAAACATTATGCTGAGAGAAAGGAGCCAGAAACAAAAAACACATACAATATGCTTCCATTTACATGAATTTCAAGAACAAATGCAACTAATTTATATGGTAAAAGAAATCAAAATAGTAGCTGCCTCTAGAGAGGAGGGAGGATTGACCAGAAAGGAGGTGAAAGAACTTTCTAGGATGACGGAAATGTTCTTAATCTTGATATGGGTGATGGTCACATTTACCAATATGCACCAAACTGTATACTTAAGATCTATGCATTTTATATATATAAATTATACCTCAACAAAGCACTGTCAACATTAAAAATCTACTTTAAAAAATAATTTATAGTAAAGAAATGGAAATAATTATCAAAGGAGTCAACTATAACATTTATATTTTTTATACTCCTAAAAGAAAGTTAATTGGTATAAATTTGCTAAAAGTGTAAAAATATAAAGGTATTAATTATGCATTCATCAAATGTCTTTTGGGTGATTCTATTCCCAGGCAATGTACTAAGTGCAAGGGACACTGTTCTTGCTCTTAAGAAATTCACAATTTTGCAAGGGACACAGACATGTATATAAATGTGCTCTGACAGAGAGAATGGTACATTCTTCCTGAGAATGTCAGGAAGATTTAGAACTATCAGTTGGAGACCCCGAGTCATCTGCAGGAACATGACACCCTTTCTGATGAGTTTGAACCTAACCTGTAATGGGCCCTAAACTGAAAAGAAACTGGCCCAGCCATCCCAACTCTTATCTAGCTATTTGCCTAAGGCCATCATATTAGTTAGACTTGAGTAAGGATTTTTTTTTTAGCCATGAGAGCAACAAGTAAAAAGCATAAGGTATACAATTGTTGTACTATCTTTGTCCTAAATAACTCTGAAACAGATCCAAAAAAGGATAAACTTCTCATTTCCTGTCCCTGATTGGTGAACAGAGGAGCTCAGTTCTGCTCCATCCTGCTATCTGTAAGTAGTTAAATGCTTGGTCAAACCTGGACACATGACACATGTCAACAGGATGGAGGAGAGGCATGAACAACAGCATGATCAGGATGGGGAAAGCATCAGTCATTCATCATTCCATCATTCCACAACATATTGTAGAAGTTAAGGATTGTAGAAGTTAAGAACATGGATTCTGGAGCCAAATGCCTGGATTGTAATCTGGGCTCTGCCACTACTTGTGTGAACTGATTCCTCAACCTCTTTGTACCTTAGTTTCCTCATTGGAAAAGTGGGGCTGATCCCACAACCTATCTCAAAGGTTATTGTGAAGACTAAATGAGTTAATATATGCAAAGTGTTCAGCATTTAATGTGTTTGCTAATATAGGGGGTCCAAACAGTTGTACAGAACAGTTATTTTTAAACAGTATGTCAGCTAAATTTTCAAATGATATGTTTTTCTATAGATTCTAGGCACTGTTTAAAGTGAAGTACCTCTAAACTTAAAGAAAGTGTCTAATTGTTAACCTAAAAAACTTCACAATAAACACAATCCTGTGTCCCAAAAGTCTGGAAATACAGGGAAAATAATATATTCATTATGAATTAGTAAATAATAATAGTAAGTAATAAATAAATGTATTGAAGTTTATTAACAATTAGACTCATTGTTTTAAATTTACTTCACCTGAAAGGCTGTCATGAAAAACACACTGAGGTTGAAGAAAAGTGTATTAAAAAATTATTTGAAAATGTTAACATACTATTTGAAAATAAGTTTCTTCTGTGTTTCCCCATTTTTTTCTGACTTGTTTTCTCAACTTTTTCCCCCTACAGTATTGGTATTATTAATTACTGAGCAGGTACTCTGTGATAGGCACTATTGTAATGATAGAGACAGAATATGGACAAAACAGAAAGTGTCCCTGCCCTCATAAAACTTATGTTCTAACTGAAAGAGATAGACAAAACAAATAATAAAATATAGGCTATGTCAGATAAGAAAGGCTGTGAAGAAAATAAAACAGAGAAGGTGGCTAGGGCACAGCAGTGCAAACAGTGCAGCGGGCGGCTTTTCTGTAACTAGGGTACATCTAGAAGGCCTCATTAGGAAGGCTTTCCGGGCAGGGATCTGAAGGAGGTGAGAAAGCAGGTATCTGGGGACAAGCACACCAGGCAAAAGGAATGGCAAGTGTTAAGACCGATCAAGAAAGCAAAAATACACATTTTTTAGAAAAAGAATGTCTTCTACATTTACCCTTTTTCTTTGTCTCTTCCTGATAACCTGTATCTAGGCAGGATCCGGCTAGAGATCACTGGGACCACTACAGGCTCCTCTGTCGTGAACTTCTCAGTACAGTCCTGCTCTCTGCTTGCTTTCTTCTCTGATTCAACAGAATCGTTCTTATCAAGTAGTTTTTCAATGATCACATTTCTTTCCTCAAGTCTCTTGCTTTATGACTTCCATTTAATGAAAATTTACTCATTGTCTAGTATATGCCAAGGCCTCATGATAAAAAGTTGGTTAACAAATGGTATAAACTCTCAGAATCTAGTTAAGGAGATATGTGTATATATATAATAGATAAAATACACTGTAAAAAATGCAACACTGATATTATAAGTAAAGTGTTGCAGCAATTAATTCTGCCCAGTGAGGAAAAGAAGAGAGAGGGGGTACAGAGGAAAAGTCACTAGGATTTGAAAATAGCAAGGAATGAATATTACAGGGAAGAAGAAACATCTTAAGTACAAGCACAGAGCTATGTAAGCAAACAATATATTAGGAATGCATGGTGATGCAACGTGCTAGATTGAAAACTAAGAAAATAAGAGTAAAAAGGTAAGTCAGTAACATGCTAAGGGGCCTGACTATATCCTGAGACCCAGTGGTTTCCAAGCTATTTTGACTGCACACCCCATCGGTAACAAATTTTTGTGCTTGCATCCACCCCCAATCCCAATACATATACATTTATTAATGTATAAATTAAATTATTATGCTAAGAACTATTATTCTAATATGTTACATTCATTAGGGAATAAGTGCAAAAAGAGAAATGTATAAATGATAAAGATGAAATAAATATTTCCCCCAGTGGAATCAATTTTCATTAATTAGTATTTATTAAATAAATTACTATTGTGTGCCAATGCTATCAATCAGGAACTAATATAATATACCTTCCATAATAAATAAATTAATATACTATGCTTTTGTTGACAATTCAGTTCTAACTTGCATTTTTCTTGCTTTCTTGGTGCTAACAAAGGCACCAAGAGTATTTACAAAGTCCAACATAGTATACTTCTATTTACTTCTTTGATTCTAATCTCAACTGTTAGGAAATCTGAAAGACCTTTATGATAGTGGTTTTAAACATGTCCATCTACACCATGCCTTTTACATATAAAAGGTATAAATGAATGTTTGTATGCTTATAACTGTGTGCCTATCTATTTTATCTCTCAAAATATCTCATAAACACTTAAACCAGGGGCTGATCCTCTTTTCCCACTTAAAAAAAAATTACCATAGTGCTTAATACAGTGATAAAATAGCTGCTCTGTAAGGTACAAGTATGATTATATTTCATTCACTATTATCCAAAAAAATATGTCTTTTTTAACCCCTCAGGAATGAAAACTTTTAATTAGTATTTTAATCTTTGATAATAAATTTAATCCACACAGAAGATGATACCTTTACAATTTCTGGATTAAGAAGCACAGCATTATCAAAACCCAAGAATATTTTCTTCAATTTCAACCTTAAGCCTCAAACCTGACCTAAGATAAACACTTAAAAAGTAGAGAGGATAGCCATCATGACGAAGTGAGATTTATGCTAGGAATGCAAGGTTGGTTCACATATGGAAATTTATCAACGTAATACCCCATATTTGTAGAATAAAGGGGGAGAAAACACATAATTACCTCAATAGATGTAAAAGAAAAATTGACAAAAAATCGACACCTTTTCCTGATACTCTCAATGAACTAGGAATAGACTTTGTCAACCTGATAAACAGCATCTACGAAAAATCCACACCTAACATCATACTTGATGGTAACAGACTGAAAGCTTTCCTTTTAAGATCAGGAACAGACAAGAATATCTGCTCTCCCCACTTCTATTCACATTGTACAGGAAGTTTTAGCCAGAGCAATTAAGCAAGAAGAAGAAATGAGTCTCCAGATTAGAAAGGACTAAGTAAACTACCCCTATTTGCAGATGATATGATCTTGCATGCAGGAAATCCTAAGGAATCTACCAAAAAAAGGGGGGGAACTATTACAGCTAATGAACATGTTTAGCAAAGTAGCAAGATATAAGATCAGTATACAAAAATCAGCTGATCAGTTGTATTTGTATACCATAGCAATGAACAATCTGAAAATGAAATTAAGAAAACAATTCCACTTGTAATAGCATCAAAGAGAATAAAATACTTAAGAATAAATTTAACAAAAGTGAAAGACTTGTACACTGAAAACTACAAAACATTTATGAAAGAAATGAAAGATCTACACAAAAGGAAAGTCATTCTGTGTTCATGGATTGGAGAAATTGATACTGTCAAAATGGCAATATTCTCAAAATTGATCTACAGATTCAATGCAATCTCAATCAAAATTCTAGCTGCCTTTTTGGCAGAAATTGACAAACTGATCCTAAACTTGCTGTAGAAATGAAGGGACCTAGAATAGCCAAAACAATATTGAAAAAAGAACAAAGGACTTTATCACACATCTTTATTTCAAAACTTACTACAAAGCTACAATAATCAAAATAACATGGCACTGATATAAGAATAGACATAGATCAATGGAACAGAATTGGAAGTACAAAAATAAACCCACAAATCTATGGTCAGTCGATTTTTATAAGGATGCCAATATAATTCAAGGGTAAAAGAATAGTAGATAACTAGATATTCACATGCAAAAGATTGAGGTTGGGCCTCTACCTCACACCATATACAAAAATGAACTCAATTTAGATCCAATATCTCAATATAAGAGTTAAAACTATAAAACTCTTGGAAGAAAACACAGGTATAACTCTTTGTGACCTTAGATTATGCAATGATTTCTTACATATGAACTTAAAGCACAAGCAACCAAAGGAAAAACAGATTAATTGGACTTCATCAAAATTTAATCAAGAAAGTAAAACGACAACCTATAGAATGGGAGAAGATATTTGCAAATCATGTGATAAAAGTCTTGTATCCAGAATATATACTTTTAAAATTCAATGATACAAAAAAAATAACGCAGTTAATAATGGACAAAGGATTTGAACAGACATTTCTCCAAAGAAGATATAAAAATGGCCCAAAAGGACATGAAAAAATGCTCAACATCATCAGTCCTCAGGGAAATGTAAATCAAAACCACAATGAGATATAACTCCACATCCACTAGGATGAATATAATCAAAAGATGGACAATAACAAGTGTTGACAAGAATGTGGAGAAATAGGGCCCCTCTTACACTGCTAGTGGGAGTGTAAAATGCTGCAGCTGCTAAGGAAAACAGGTTAGTGGTTCCTCAGAAAGCTGAACATGAATTGCCGTATGATCCAGCCGTTCCTCTCCCAAGTATACACCCAGAAGAGTTGAAAGCAGGGACTCAACTGATACTTGTATTCTAATATTCACTGTAGCATTATTCACAATAACTCAAAGGTGGAGACAACCCAAGAATCCATCAATAGATGAATGAATACACAAAGTATAGTACATACTTACAATGGAATATTATTCAGCTTTAAAAGGAATAAAGTACTGATACATCCTATAACATGGATGAACCTGGAGGTATATGAAATAAGGCAGACAGAAAAGGGCAAATTCTATATGATTCCACTTATATGAGGTACCCAGAATAGGCACATTCATAGAGACAGAAAGTAGACTAGAGGTTTAGAAGAGAGTTATTGCTTAATGGTTACAGTGTTTCTCTCTGGGATGATGAAAAGTTTTGTAAATAGACAGTGGTGATGGCTGTGCAACACTGTGAATGAAATTAATGCCATGGAAAGTGGTACATTTTATGCTATATATATTTATCACAACTTAAAAAATTAGTAATATATCCCAAACCACAAGATTACATAATTTAAGTGGGTGAATTGTATGGTATGTGAATTATATCACAAAAAGCTGTTTTTAAAAAGTGAAGTGGGAAAAAATGAGCTCTCAGGCTATAAAACTACATGGAGGAATCTCAAGTGCATATTGTTAAGTTAAAAAAAGCAGTCTGGAAAAAATCATACATACTGTATGATTCCAACTATATGACCTTCTAATAACATGACATAAAGGCAAAACTAGAGAAACAATAAAAAGTTCAGCGGCTGCCAAGGGTTTGGGGCAGAAGGAGAAGGATGAATAGGTGGAACACAGGGCATTTTCAAGGCAGTGAAACTCTTCTCTATGATACTGGAACGGTAGATACAGACATTTTCAAAATCCAGGACTGTGGAACACAATGAGTGAACCCTAATGTAAACTCAGGACTTTAGTTAATAAGAACGCATCAAAGTTCGTACAATGTCCCGCACTAAGGCAAGATGGCAATAGGAGAAACCATGCGTGGGCGGGAAAGGGAATGCGGGAACTCTATTTTCTGCATAATTTTCCTGTAAGCCCAAAACTGCTCTAAAAAACCTTCTTTTTTTAAAAACGTATACTTAACACAGAGGACTGCACTGAATTTTATCTTCTTCTCATGATTCATAAGACTATTCACTTGAAACTCAAATTATAATTTTATATTAGATGGGGAGGAAGTGCTAATTCTTTTACCACTGGAGGATATCTGGTCCTACTGAATCATCTCAGCTCAGTATTCTATGTACCCTTTCCCCAATTACCTCCTCCTCCACCCTCCCAAAATTATTTTATGATCTGACTTTTTATATTTCTATAACTACTTCCATCTAGTCTTTGAAGATTCCATAGTCTTTGGAAACACTTCCTTACATTTATAACTAAATTCCAGTCTAATTATAATTATGAATTACAGTGACATTATTATACCAAATTTCCATGCCTGTTTTATTCACTTTGCTCATTTTCTATGAGGTATCACTTTATCAGGAACTTAAGTGCGTTAGTTTTACACATCCTTTTGAAAAAAGAAATTGTTCTGTAAAGCACTCAAGAGTCAACAGAAAGGAGTAACTGGAAACTGTCCCAGAAGAGAGGCAGCTAATACATTTAAGAGCGACTTTTCCCCAGCTCCAGGTTTAAAGTGATCTAATCACTACTGGCACACTGTGTAAACTTTCACTGTTACCTTGGTCTTTTCCAGCTTCATCTATGTGTTGAAAATCTTTTAGTGTTTGAAGATTACAGAACCCCTCTCTGCAATGCTGAATAACTTTCTTTGATCCATTCTTGATTAGATAATCCATCAGCATAAGAGATTTATACACATGGCGCCAGTTCTTCCCATGGTCATTGAGTCTCTGCCATAGTATACTCATAATCTCTGAGAGATATATCGTGTTGAAGGTCAGGTCACTGATACCTAACATCAGAGAACTAGAAGGGCCCCAAGGGTCATTAGAAGTTGCTTCCCTGACTTTTATTTCAGCATCTGAGTAATTTTTCACAAAGTTTTTCACTTGCCTCCTGAACGCCATAGGTAACACAAGTTTGGAGTGCAATGGGGATGAGAGCAAAGGAATAGTTTATGTGACTGGTTTATAAAGCCCTTGAGAGGTAATCTGTCCCCAGTTCTGCTGCTTGCAGATACAAATGATTAATCTCCATCTGACAAGGCATCGATTTCCTGCAGAAGAAAGCACAAAAAAACTATGTAAGTTAAATATTTAATGTCTATACAAGACCGAGTCAGTCTGAAAATCTAGGTTTAGTTTCTAAAGCAGCCCATCACTTACATCAGCCAGAATTGAGGGTACTATAAAAAAGTTCCTAGGATCAGTATGGGAAAATCTCTCATAAGGGACTGGCCTATATTATTTAAAGAAATATAGGTGGTCGTCTTCTAGTCCTAAAAGTTGCTGCTGAAAATATCATTCAACCTCTTTGGCTAGAAAGAAAATTACAATAAAGCATTACATGGACTATGGACAAGTTAGTGTAAGAAAATGGAACTTGATCTGACATCTCAAGCTTAAGATTTGTTGTCATGTATAAATATATTGTCCTGAAAGCAATTAAGATGGTGAAAATTAAGTCTTAGAATCACCAAGTGACCCTACAGCTATATTCGTTTTAGAATTACAAGTCATCAGAATCAGATCTAATTATGTTCTGCCTTCTTATTAATTTTGTTCATCTAAAAGGGGGTAAGGGGGTCATCAACTATTAAGACAAGCAGTTGCACCTCAGTGGACTCCTTATCTAACTCATGGTACCCTAAACCAATATTCTAATTCTGATAAGATGAGTAAACTTAAGCACAAGGTTAAATTACTTGGCTTTAGAAAAGGAAGCATGAATTTAGGACTAAACAATGTCAATAGGATGATTCATACCAGGTAACAATTTTCCTAAAACCTGGAGTGATCAGTATGTAGCTGTTAGATTTTAAAACAAGTACACACAGAGAGGCCCATTTAGGCTGATACAAAACACATGAAAACCTAAAAGGGATCATGCAGCCCCCAAACTTTAAATGGTATTTGTGAATGATCAGTTCACAGTATATACAAAACCTTTCCCTTTCTTCTTTTTCATTACTTTGCATTAAGGGGGTCACTTAGTCTGCAATTTCCCTGGTGACTCGCTGCTGATGGCCACCAGGAGAGTGCACTAAATTGATTTCAAGCCCTGACAAGCAGCCAGACCCAAGGAAGACTTGATGATCTATAATCAGACTTCACTAGAGAAACTGCACACGTACAAAAGGAAAAGGCTAAAATCCTTAACAAATGTGTTTTTTTGTTTTTATTTTTAGTTTTGTTTCTCTTCCTTGACCTTCTCAACTCCTACCTCAGGCTTGATTAATTTCTATGTATTTGCAGAAGATATAAATTTTCAGAAGCATCCTAAATGAGGTATCACTTCTTTTTTAAAAAATAAAAAAAGAAGATAATTAACTTTTTTTTTTTTGGTGAAAGTACAACACAACCGCAAATAAGCAAGATAGAAAATGTATCAGTTTAATTAAGATTCCTCAGAAATAGACTATCATCAATCCTAGGAAGAAGAGAAGTTTTGTGTTTTTACAATTTTCTTTCTCTCTTGTTCACATTTCAAATACAGGCATTTTTATCTGACTCATTCCTGCAGTGAAAACCAGATTTACAATGTGTTTCAATAAGCTATTAAAATGTTCAATCATGAGGGTTTTCTTTTTTTATTGTCCTTTTTCCCCTCTACCAAACTCACTCAATGCAGAGGTGCATTGTGAAACTGGCTTAGAGCAACAAATATTGATTTGTTTCCACACAAGCCTATTAAAAAAAAAAGGCCCTGTTAGAATCATCATCTGCTGGAATTGAACAGTAGTTTTTAAAACATCTTTTTTTCTTGTTTGGATAGCTAGCTATGTTTTGGAAGAACAAAATCCTAATTTGTAGGATTACTCTCTAGTCTGCACTTTTAATTTTAAAATACGTTTTCTTAAATGAATTTTTAGCCCCAGAAAAGTATCTAAGTAATAGCCTTCAATCCTAGAGTCATTTATAATGGATGTGCTTGACATACCAAAATTAAATACATTTCTAACTCTTAGAAAAACCACAAATAAGAAAATCTGGATAAATGTATTAATATAATTCACTAACGTAAAGTACTTTGTGACATGAACAAAGAATATGTAAGGCACCATTCTACCATTGATATATTTTCACAGTAACAAGGAATTTGATTAATTGGTATTAAATTACATGTTAGTTGATTATGTGTTTTAGACACCTAACTACATGCAAATGTTTAGTTTACTCATACTATCAAAAACTTGAGATTGTAATTACAGTGATGTGACATCTGAGGCACAAGTAGAGCCCATTAAAATTCACACCTGAATTTTGATTGTTTGGCTACCCAAATTCATAGAATACTTAGAAGCAGAGGGAAGTAAGATAGTCCTTGTCACAAATCCGGGTCACCCCCTCTGAGAGGCCTTCACCCACCACAGTAACTACTTATGTCTTCCATCATACCCTTCTCAGCAGTTGGTTTATATCCTCTATGACACTCACATGATCTGTACTTATGTATTTGTCATTTGCTCTTTGGCTTTCTCCACCACCAGCCTGCTTCTTGAGAGCAGGACCATGACCATCTTTTCTACCAGTATAATCCTGTTGCCTAACAGGTACCTAGAATGTAGTAGGAACTCAAGAAACAGGTGCTGAGTGAATGACCAAATGACTGGATGATTCTGCTTTGGGATGAACCTCATTGATTCTACAGCTTTGGATTAAAAACATGATATTTCAAAAATATAATCCAGCTCTTGTAATTATTAAGTAAAATTCTACCGTTTTAAACAAATATTTTCAAATCAACCAAAACAAATATTTCTTGAGTACCTGCCATTTATACGGCTTCATGGAGTATATAACAAAAAACATGATCCCTACATTCAAAAAAGCACTGTTTAGTTAAAAAGCTTTCCCCCTTAAATAATTCCAAAATAAACAAAAGATGAAACATAAAAAAATCTCTTAGTTTCCTTTTTAGATTTACCCACTTCCACAACACTGCTTCCTCTGCCAACTTTACCTGAATCCTAACAGGAAATCACTTAAGTTATAAAGTGACATCGTAGAATTCACACTCAAATTCTCTGGACTTTTGAAAGGCGGAGTGGTGTCTATACCATGTATTACATGATACCCACAGTAAGATGTTGGGACCACTCTGAGCCATCAAACACATTACCGTGACTGAGTGCCAAGAGGAATGTGGAAAGAGGCACTTAGGGCACTGCTGTAAGGACAGAGCAGATTTGTCTTTGCACAGTTTCAACCTATAGATGTTGACTGTGGAAGGAAATAAGTTCTGGTCAAGATTGTTAGGGGGAAATGATCATAGAAAACACCATGGCATTAGGAGGTATGACTGCTTTGATGGAAAGAACACTGGAGAAAACAACTTTTTTGAGCCTCTCCATGTGTTCACTAACCCAGAGTTTACCATGTGGCAGTCTCCATTCTAGGAGATTCTAGGTCCACAAGACCAGTCCCCACCCTCCAGAGTAAATGGCTACTCTTTATTGAATGTTCACAATACACTCATACCCAGGCATTTACATACCTCACCTAATTACTTTAATTAGGATTATAATGACATGGATTTGAGGTCCTGCTCTGCCATTTCTTAGTTAAAGCTTAACAACTTCTCTGGGCCTCAGTTCCCTCCTCTACAGCATAAGAAATAATCACCATATAGGGAAGACTGTTGAAAGGAAGAAATGAGATGCTTGGGGAAAATTTTTTAACATGAACGATGGAAGCTGAAAGGGAATCGACTTCCTGTAGGCAGGTTCTTTACTTGGCATCCATTTCTTCATTCACCCAGAACCACTTGAGGATGAAGTGCGTACAAGGCAGGCTCTGTCCCAGGAGCGTGTAACACGAATGAATCGGACCAGCCAGTGCCCTCCGAGAGCCTGCAATTCATCTGGAGTGGGCAGCTGGGCCGGAGAGAAGCTTCTGGAATGGGGCAGTGCCGTGATGGCGCCACACAGCAGGGACCTTCCCTCAAGCGCACTGTGCAGGCCACGTCCCCCTCCCGCCCTCACCCAGACAGCGGAGGCCCCGGTCTGGGGCAGGAGGCAGGGGAGCAGGACCTCCGGGCCTCCCTCCCTCCTCTCTCCACCCGCAAAGGAGAGTCTACTACCTGAGGGTCCAGCCGCCAGCGTCAGTCTTTTCCCGCTCAAATTCCTACCCGCGACTCCCAAACAGCCCCACCTCCTCCGGCCAGGGCAAGCCCCCGTGCCCTTCCCCACTTCCGCTTCCTCACTTCCGGCCTCTCTCGGGTGTGGTGACCGCAGCTCCTAGAACCTCAAGCCGGAGGGATGCGCAGGTTAAAATAACCCAGCTTGTGGAATGAAAGCAAATGTCTTCATTTCACAATCTGTTGTGCTGTGGTGCTGCCCTAATCCTCTTTCCAAAAAAGTTTAAGTTTTGCAATTTGTGTTACTAGTGTAATTTTAACTGACTGGAAACGCCACCCGCAGCTGATTTCCACCAAAAAGGACGAAGAATGTACCAGTAGTGGCTAGAGATGAAACGACCAGTGTGTGTGATGAGCAGCCATGGGGTGCCTCCAATAAGGGCCTCGGGTACCGCTGTCCAGTAGTCGTTGAAATAATTAGCTGATCTTCAGTGACCACCCACTATGTGCCAGGCTCCCCGCCACACAGTAAGGACCCGGAGATAAAACATCAGTCAAATGCTGGATGAGATTTTAGGCTAGTGGAGGTGACAGGCACCGTCACAGGAGATTGTGACAAGATATGTAACTGGTAATAAGATAGGAGAGAGCATCTAATTCTGCCAAGGAGTATTTAAGGGCAGGTTTCACAGAAGAGTTTACATCTGAATCGAATCTTAAAGGATGACAGGGAGTTCACTGGATAGACAAAGTAGAGGAGGCCCTTTAAGACAAAGGACACATCACTGTAAAGGCTTGAAAGCTGAGAGAGCCTATTATCTTGATAAAACTGCAAGTACTATAGTTAGTATGACAGTCGCAAAGGCTTTTAGCCAAACAGCAGAGGAGAGAAAGAGACAGAGGAAAGTCAGATCGCAAGGGACCTTGTCCATACAACTAGGTGATTTTATGCATTAGAAATTGAAAATACGATTAAATCCCTGCTTTAATATTTGCTGCATGAATATGTCAGTATTCCACTAGGATGGAAGGGAAAAGACTTAGGAGAAAAAAATGCTTAGCAGACAGAAATAACATGTTGTCGGTTCCTACTCCTTCAATCATTATTGTAACAGCCCACATTATTGATACTAACATGTAGGCAGGTAAGTACAATATAAAATGATAGGAGATATGAAAGAATTTGGTGTGTTTGAAATATTGCTTAGCCAGCTATAATGTAGAGCAGTGGGGGTAGTAGCCAGAGGGAAATTGAAAAGGTGGCTTGGAAACAAATTGTTCAGGGCCTTGAATGCCATGCTAAGGTGTTACTCTATAAAGTAGTGGGGGACAAGCAAGCATTTTATATATTGAATTATAGTTGATGAAGTTTTTTTTTCTATGCATATCATATAAATTTCAAAGGAATTCTGAGAAGTAGGCAATAATTACCCCATTTTACATATGAGGAAGCAGAGTTTGGGGAACATGCTTTCATTCTACATTATTGAGCACCTGCTATGTGCCAGGCACTACACTGAGCCATGGGAATACAAGGAAGTTATAATCTAATAATCGAATAAAGGAGATAGGAATAAATAAGCAATTATAGTAAGTTGCCATGATAAAGGCAAATATAGAAAGTTATAGGAGTGAAAGGGGGATTTGTCTAAATCTACATAGTTAGGGGAGCTTCCTAGAGGACATGAACTTGAGCTGTGTTTGAAGGAGCCAATAGGTTACATGAATTGCCCAGAAATATTCAGCTAGCAAGTGATTTAGCTAGAACCTGAACCCAAATCTGCTGTGTCCAATTCTATGTTGTTTTTCCTACCCTAAGGACCAATCTCTGGCCCTTGACGTTGAGCTCCATTGACCTTCAGTCGCAAGTGTACCTGCTGTATTTAGAATTCAGAAATCCCAGTTATTTCTTTTTAAACCCATTCATTTTTTTCCTTTTAGAATGAATCTCTTGGTGCTTTTGAAAGGGAGTTGATTAGGCTCCGCAAAGTGTAAAGTGTTACCTACCCAATGGTAACCCTGTCAGTGACCTTACGCAAGAGGTCCTTCTTACCTGCTTTCCTCCATTTGGGGGCACCATAATTTAGTTGCAATAACGTAGCATTCACCAAATACAGACATCATTTTACAGTAATAACTTGGTGTGGTTTTTATTTCCCTGAACTCAGAGTTTTATAAAAACAAAGTTTTCTTCACTTGGTTTCCAGGACATCCTTGGTCCTTTTCATCTCCTTAGCTGTCTTATTCTCAGTTTTCTGACCTCTTGACTTTGGAGGGGTCTGATCTCTATTTTCATTTCCTAGGTGTTTTTATCCAGTCTTAGAGCTTTAAACACCCTTCTCTTTGTCAACAACTCTTAAGGTTTTATCATCAGCCCTACCTTCTCCCAACCTGCAGACTCACATAGCTACCTACTTTGATATCCCCCCTGGTATTTCTCATAGACATATCAAATCTAATATGTCCAAAACCAAACTCCTGGTCTTCCAAACTTGTTTCCCCTGCCTCAGGAATAACCCATCCTTGCTTCTAGTTTCTCAGGCCGTGGACCTTCAAGTCATCGACTCCTCTCCTTGTCCATGCATCATGTCACACATCACATCCATCAGCTTATTCTGATACAGGGTAGCAAGCAAGTCTCAGTGATATGTGGTCAGTAAGTAATAAGTGGTTTGCCAGTGCCATGTTTTAATACACAATAAAGTAATATCTATGTTTTAAGACTCTGATCACCCTGTATATTCAGAATCTCATCGTTTCACCACCTCCACTTGCCACTACTTGTCCTAAGTTGCCATCATCTCTTGCCAGGACTACTGCACTGGCCTCCTAAGAGGTCTCCCTGCTTCTTCTCTTACTCCCACACAATCTAATCTCAGCACAGTAATCTGAGTGACCCTTTAAAAACTTAAAACCCAAGTCAGGTCATATAACCGCCCATTCAAAATCTTCCTTTGGCTCCTATCTTAGAGTAAAATCCAAAGACCTTGCCACAGGCAGCAAGCCCAGCATGCCATGGCCTCTGCCCCCTCCCTGACATCCATCCCAACCTCACTCACTGCATCGCACTTGCACGCACCTTACAGCTTTATTTACTACTCCCTCCACCTGCAAAGGCTGTTTCCCCAGAGAGCCATCAGGCTGGCTTCCTCACTTTATTCTGGACTTCGTTCAAATGTCCTTTGGTCCCCCAGTAAAATTGCAGCCCCCCCCACCTCAGCCACTCCTTCTGACTCCTGCCCCATTTTGTGTTTCTCAGAGGTGGTATAACCATCTGACATACACATTGTTTCTCCTTCTACCAGAAGGTAAGGTCCAGGAAGGCAGGGACTGTGTTCACTGAAGAATTCTCAGCACCTAGAACAGGCCTAACACAAAGTAAGTGTTCAAACATTACTGAATGAATGAATGAATGAATGAATGAAAAGCAAATGTCTGAATCCATTCAGTTAGATGTGAAGAAAATATTTTACTGTAAAGTTAAATTAAATGTAATTATGTACAAGAAATTTTGATATTAACAATAACCCTCAAAAGGAATTGCTGAAAATTTTAAGCAAGCCTGGTTTTAAAAGAAAATGTCTTATGTGGACTTATTGTGGACTTAATATTGTGGGTAAGTCCATATTTCCCATATTATTGAATCCTGATTTTGCTGATATTTTCTGAGTGCCCCATGACAGTGAGGACTGAAATGCTGGCATTCTCTCACATTAGGGTCTTCATTCTTAGCAATGCCTTTGCACTCATTCAATTACAGAACTGCTATGAAATGAACCACCGAAGAGGCCTTGCTCTCCTCCCAATCTGTAACACGCCTGCTGCCCATCACTTACTCTGCACTAATTTCTCTTTGAGATTCTCCCGCACTGCACCCTGCCCCATCCTTGTGAGGGGAAGGCTGCATCCTGCTCCCCGAGGGGAAGTACCCGGTGGAAAAGTAGCTTCATCATCCGGGTGCAGGCCAAGAACACCATGATGCTTCCTGTATACACTATTCAACTTTTCTTCTTCCTTCCCCTCCCCAGCCATGGAAGTTTAGGGACTCACTATTCCACCACTGACTTGGGATAAGGCCAGAGGACTTCAGTGACTGAGAACTGGCAGTGGAGCTGTTGGAAGTAATGATGGGACCCAAGAAGGGCCTTCAACTGTGAAGGCGAAGATCATTGAAGCCAAAGTCAAGACAGTATTGTCTTAAAACTATTTTAAATCAGTTTACTATTGAATGTTTCCTGAAGATTCTATTTTCATAACGTGCAAATAATGGGGACCCTGTTCAGGCATTTCAGAAAATTAAAGTTGTATTTAAGATAATTTGAAAAACTTGCATTAATAAAAAGAAATTCCTTTATTAAAGAGTTAGGAATGGCAAATTACTTCCTTTAACTCATTCAAAAATTATTCACTGTTATGACCAAAGTACTCTGATGATGCCACACCAGATTCCTCTTTTCTCTTTCAATGAAAATGTTGAGCCATTATAACCAAGGAGAAATTTCAAAAATAAATAAATAAATAAATCTTGAGCAAGATTTAGGTTCAAAGGAGCAAAGAGAAAAGAATACCATTTCACAATGTAGAATAAGTTTAGGTCTTAGAATCCAAAATTGAGTCTTATATGATTCCCTCCTTCAAAGCCTCCTAGGATGTCTGTCAGCCATTTCCCTTCTTATCTTGGGTCCAGTCCCCAAACTGAATGGAGCCACTCAGCAAGTAGCAGTGCCTCTAATTTTGTGCAAAAGATGCCACGTTGGCAATCCATTTTCTAGCAAGAGCACAGTGAGAGGAAGAGGCCTTCACAAGTTGTGCTTAGCATGGGAGGAAGGAACTTGAAGAGGAGGTAAGTTACAAATTTGAAGGTAAGAAGTTGAAGTTGAAGGTGACAAAGACTTTAGGTCAGTGAAAAATCTTAAAATCCCAGAAATCCTTCAGTCCAACCTACTCAAGAGAAGGGGACATCCCAAAAATCTAAGTAGCCAGTCCCAGCTCATGCCTGACTGTGGCAAAACCAGGGCCAGAACATGTCCTGGCTCAGAGCTTTTCTTCTTTTTTTGTTAAGGGTAATATTATGGGCCAAGAGTAATATTATGGGCTGAGTGCACTAAGAAAGAATTTTCTCTTGGATTTTCACATTGTGAGTGATCCAAGGTATATTAAATAAGTTCCCCTAAGAAGTTCCAGTGTTTCTTTGGATGCTTGTATGTACTAATGAGAGTTTTCCTTAAGACCAGCAACAGCTTGCTGATGGGCCATCTCTAGGATTAGAAATTTTCTTATGTGAACATAATTGTTCAGGGGAGAAATTGTTAAAATTGAAACAAAGCATAAAGAAGCAAAAGTGTTTCAGTGAACCTCCTGCATTTTAGTTCAACTCTGGCAGCAAGAAAACAAAACCACATAATCTAAGGCTCACACCCAACTCTCTGTAGCCCCGTATCTGCTAGTTCCTGTGTGGTTTGCCTACAGACTGAAGGGCTGGCTGGGGGTAGTTTGGAGGAGGGAGTAAGAGGTAGGGGAGGAGAAGGCACTATTAATGGTTCTGTGAGCTTGTACCCTAGTTTAATGTGGCGCCGGGAAGACAGCACAAGGTGGATCTGTACTCCGAAATGCAGCAATTTTGATGTTTGAGTTTGTCTTCCTTCTTGCAAGAGAGGATTCTAATAACTCGGTGTCAAAGCCAAAATACAGACTCAGCCTCTTCTCTTCTAAAAGGTATGTCATTATACATCATGAGTCCACATACTCTAGAGATCTTGAACGGTTTCATAATTTGCAAAATGCTCTCTTTGAGTCAAATCTAATTAAAATGCATCCTGTGGGCTCCCTAAATATTGCTTTTAATATTTTGGTCCATTAGTTAAGGTCTCTAAATCTTTTGCTGTAATAATGTTTGTGGATAGGATTTGACTTTTAGCAAATGAACTAGGAGACTTGTTCCTCTCTCAGTCCACTAGACAAAAACTCCACTAATTGACTTTGAGCCATTCCGGGGGAAGAGGTTAGACCCTGTGATTCTGGGAACTCCACTTCAGCAGGGGCAGCCTTTCATCGGGACTGGGGCGTTGGGGACGAGGGGCTGAGTGGCAGTGAATGAACACAGGTACTACGGAGTCAGGATTTCTCTCTTCGCTTGAGTTTCTACTGTTAGTATTTATGTTACCTTCACAAAGAACATCAGTTTGGTCCTTTTACAAAAAGAGAACTATGTTGAAAGAGGTTTTGAAGTAGTCTTGTCTTTGCCTCTTTATTAATAGTTAACACTATATCCCTAAGAATGTCTCCAGTTCAGACATGGAGTCTGAAGACAACCCCTTACGCTCTTTGCCCAACCTGTTCCTGAACATGAGGGTTGAATACATTCGAAGAATTTCATTACCTTTAAAATAGCGTATTTGCAAACCTGGAAATATAAATAAAGTATATATAAATTAAGTTACACATTGCTGAAAATATACATCCCCAGATAAATTAAGAAGAGAGAAAATGTTTAGGATCTAACAATCCAACAGAAAAGATTATGTATGCTCATGTTGTCATCTGAGGGTGGGAAAACCTCAGGTTGAAGAATCTTTTATTTTATACAACTACATTTATCATAAACTGATTAGGTCTTTAGTGAGTCCCCCTTTTTTTCTTTCCTGTTTTTGGTTTCAGAAAGAACATTTAGTATAAGCATATTCTGCTTTAACAGCCCAGTATTATTTATAAAACTTCACATTTATAAAATGATTTTAAAATCCTCTTTACAAAAGGATCCACTATTAAATAACACTGTAAATAAAGAACCATCTAAGCACATTTAAATTTCAAATTTTTAAAATTCTAATTTTTTTACTCTTTTTGAGAACTTTGGTTTTTTTTGATAGAAAGAAGGCCTATATCACTGAACAAAACTACTTTTTAACGTTGAACTTGGAGTGTCTCCCATGTAGTAAACTGTAATATTATTCTGCCTAAGTTCTAATATCTTTTTTAAATGACTTTACCGAAGCAGAGGGAAAGGAGGTGACAGATTGTTCAATATGAAGAAATATCTCTATGGCTAATACAATATCCTTTTGAATATCTTCCACACCTTAGGCCCTGATTATGAAAATCCCCTTTTTCTTAAAAATTTCAATTATTCTACATCGATCTCATAGGGATATTGTAAGAATAAATAAGGTTACATAGATATGAAGTGCCTTAGGAAAAAGGCACTGTGAAAATGCAAGATGATACTGTCATTAATTATTTCTTTGAATCTTGATCATTTTCTTCCCACTCTTATAGAAAATATATATCACTTACTGCCTGAAGCCATCTCTTTTAGAACCTTCGCCTTCTGGAAGAGCTGAAAATGATCCTAGCACCCACACATTTATTGATTCCCAGAGAACATCACCTATGGGTGTTGGTGACTTGTAGGGCTCATGCCTAAACTTGAACAGAACTTGCCTCTTTTTCTGGATTAAGAGAAGTCTATAATTATTTTTAAATGTGTCATTAAGTATAATTCCATCAGGGTTTCTTAAATAAGTAACAGTTGCTGCTGGTTTCGTCCTAAGGACAGATCCTTCATTTCCACGCTATCAGAAAGCAAACTCAAAACTTGGTAAAGCATCTACGTGACCCAAGTTATTTGAGTCAAAAGAAGGTTGTTTGACCCACTTTTCATTCATCTCAAGTATTTGCTCAACATATCTTGATCCATAAAGGAACTAAACAGCCTCGGATCTCCTTTATTTATTTATTCTTGCCACTTTACAATTCTCAGGAAAGCATACCCTCAGTATAACAAATAAACATTTACAAACATTTACTGAGGATTTACTATGGGTCAGGCCTTGTGTTAGGCACTCAGTTCTCTGCAGCAATGTCAATATTAGGTTTCAACAAGCTTAAGCCCACAGAAATTCAGTAAATAATTTGAAAAACAGGTTGCTTTTTAAATATGCATTCACAGGCAAATGTTTCAGAGAGTTACAAGGCACTAGTATTGAGTACATGAAAATAAGTCTTACATGCTCTCCAAAGAAGATGTAAGACCTGTATCTTATGAAGAAAGTGAAGAAAACATCCAAACCTAAAGAAAATTTGAAACATCAGTGCAGCGAGGACATCTATACTCATCTCCTAGTTTCAACTATTGCTAAGTTTTTGCTGTATTTGTTCCATCTATATGCATTTCTTTCTGAACGATTGTAAGTTAACAAACAAAATGATACTTTGCCCCTAAATAATTCAGTTACACATCTAAGAATAAGGACATTCTCCTATATGACTACAAAATCCTCATTATACCAAAGAAGATGAACAATAATTCCTTAATATCATTTAATATCTAGACCACATCTCACCTTCACCATTTGTCCTACAAATGTCTTATAAATCTTCGGATAAAAACAGCTAGGATCTAATTTTTAAAAAGCAAGACACACGTTTGCATTTCGGTTTTATATCTTTTTACTTGACGTTGGATTTGTTTTTTAAAAGGTGAAGTCAGCTATCTTGGAAAACATGAGACATTCTGGATTTGTTGTTGCTCCATGGTGCCACTTAATTAATTCTTCTACTCCCATGTTTCCTGTAAACTCCAAGTGAGAGCTAAATCACTGATGAGATTTGGGCTGAACATTTTTTACAAGGTGCTCCATTTTGCAATCTATCAGGAGGCACCTAATGCCTGGTTGGTCCTATGTTTGTGAGTCTCTGTTTGGTCCAGGTTCAAGGTAGTGTTCTCACTCTGGGGAATCTCTCCATCATAAAGGTAATTTTTTCCCCTTTGCAATTAACAAGTAATTGAGGGGGTGACACTTTGTTCCTGTGTCATTCCTGTTTCCCAGAAAACTTCATCCAGTGGCTTTAGGTGATAATCCTTGCCTAGATTGACTCTTCTGTTGGGAGTCACGTGTGTTTTTGGCACACTCTGAAGAAGGATTAGACATACAAATTCATCATTATCAGCAGCAACAGATACATAATGAGTGTATCAATTCAAGTAATAATCATAGTAACAATAGCAACAACAATAATAATAATGAGTGCTTGCTGTGGATCCAGATGGTCTGGGTTTGAAGCCAAACCTCCAGGCACTAACTGGGCCAACTGACACAGTGACTTATTCTTTCTGCACATTGGTTTCTTAACCTGTAAAAGAGAATAATAATGGTACCTATCTCATATTGTTTTGGAGATTAAATAATTTATACGTGTCAGGTTCCTAATATAGTGTCTGCTGTTACTGTTGCCAAGCACTGCCCTAACATTTTTTGGTGCTAATACCATCTAAACTGCTCCTCATAATAGCACAGAGAAATAAGGGCTAATACTGTCCGTTTTCTGCAAGTAAGGAAACTGAGGTACAAAGAGATTTAAGTAACATGGACAAGGTCCTATATAACTAGTACGTGGGTCCAAACCTGGGCACTCTGATTCCAGAGCATTCTCTCTGAAGACTGGCACATGTGATTAATGAGAAGCAACACAAATGAACTGAATGGAAACTGGTAACAGGACTGCCCCTTCCCCCCATCCCCGGCCCCACCATAGCTACCTAGGTTTTACATTATTTTAAGTTACTGCAAATCTGGGAACACTGCTATCAAAATATATTTTCAGTTTCATTCATCTGAATAATAGCAGGTGAGTATACTCATTGCATGTGTATAGCTCAGGGCTGTGTAGAGGAACTTTAAACGTAAACGATAATACTAGGATCTGAACGCTGTGGAACCATGAAGGAGTAGGAAGGGGGAAAGTGGGAAGGAAGAACAAGAGGAGTCAGGAGACCTCAGAGCCTTGGGGAAGAAGGTGATTATTTTGATATAGTCAAGGGAGAAAAAATTCCATCTCATTTTTCACATTCCTGTACTGTATAAGACTTTATACTAAAACACAAGAGAATAGCCATTGACAGATATATGAGAGACCACACTGGATTTTTTTATGGAAAGATGGATGAGACTTGTTAGTAGGTGATTTCCCTGTTGGTTATCTCAGATATTCTGTCAGCCAGTCCATGGCTTCTGATACATATAACTAACTATACAGGTGGCCCTTGAACAACACGGGTTTGAACAGCACAGGTCCACTTCTATGTGGATTTCTTTCAATAAATATATCGAAAATTTTTTTAGAGATTTGAGACAATTTGAAAAAACATTTTCTCTAGCTTACTTTATTGTAAGAATACAGTATAAAATACATACAACATATGTGTTAATCAACGGTTTATGTTACTGGTAAGGCTTCCAATCAACAGTAGGCTATGACTAGTTAAGTTTGGGGGGAGTTAAAAAGTTGTGCTCGAATTTCCAGCCAGCTTCAGTTATACTTGGTTCTCCTAATCCCCACATTGTTCAAGGCTCAACTACGTACAGAAAAGGGCTTACAAACAAGGTGCCGGCCCCTACCCCTTCATTCGCATTACAAAAGGTTTCCAGATGTGCTATCTTATCCACTTTGTCAGTTTGCCTTTTCAAAAAGCTCTCAAGTGTCATTTTCTAAAGAGAACTAAAAATAAATGAGAAAAAAATCCAACATTAATAATGTTTTTATGCATTTTTAAGGCAGTCATTGCTAAACTGGTTCTGCCTTTTTAAGGTTTTTAATGAAAAGCAGCCTAATTCATCAATTGGTCATGAATAATACTTTTTCATTTGTTTTCTCCACACCTCTCAGCCTTCTAGAACCATGAGCTTGATGTGGCAGCCCACAAACGGTTTACGATTTATGTCTTTTGTCTAGTCCTTTATGGGAAAATACTGGAAACAAACTGCAGAGAACTCAATAGGAACTCAGTAAATAATAAGTAGCTAGTTCTCTTGTTAAATACGATTTCAAAGAAACATCTTTCTAAAAAGCTAGGAAGTATTACTAGGAAAGTACACAAGTAGGGAAAAAACCTGGTTGATGTATAATTTGAAATTTCTATTCATCTTTTTATAGGTGGTAGACTTTTAACCCTTTATGGAGCAAAATGGGAGGTCAGATTAGCTCCCCTCCCCCAGGTAAATTTATATTCCCAAAATATGGATTATTGAATCAGTAAGGCTAGCAGAAAATCTCAGCCATATATTAAGCCTAAGAAAACTGTCATTTTTTAATACGTTTATCAACCCTTTAAATTGATTGTAAGTTGATATCCATAGCACATAGGTTCTCACTGTCAGTGGTGAGGTGGGAGGTGGGAGGTGGGGAAGAGTGACAGATACACATTTAGGAAGCTGATAAAAGCTATAGAAACCCTCCCTAGGAAAAAAACGTCTGTCTAGCACTCATCCACACACACCTTTACACAGAATTTCCAGCGGTCCATGGATCCCCTGGAGTCCATCCATATATGCTTGACAGGAAAATTTTCCTTTATCTGGAGTTATTTGCCCTGATCTTCATAAAGCTTTAAAGAGTTTTCACACATTATTTCATTTGATCTAGCTATGATCTTTTGAGATAGACCACATATTTTACCTCTCATGTTGCAGAGCGGGAAAGTCAAAGCTCACGAATTTAAGTGACTTGCTCAAGGTGGTTTTGTTAACATCTGCCAAGATGGAGTCCCAAGGCTGTTCAAATAAAGCCCGGGCACCTTCTACCACACTGGTCTGGTCACAGCATTCTGGAGACATGGAAACCCTCAGTGGGCCCCTGGAAACCTGAATTCTGGTTCTACTGGAAACTGTGTGCTTTAGCAAGACTTGTAACCTCTCTGGTCCTCAGTTTCCTTCTTGGTCAAGTGATAGGTTAGACCACATGTTCTTTGAAGCCCTTTTGGTTCTGCTGTAAACCACCTAATACCACTAGGTCTGAGAACAGAGGGTAATGAGCTTTTCTGCAAGAGATGGGAAGACCTTTTGCCCTCCCTGCAGGTCATCGTAGCTGGCAGCTCGTGGTGGGTTCCTCTGCAATGTCCAAACCCTGTTAGAAACTATAGGCATCAGTCGTGTTTTGTGGGTGGCTTCTGTGTTGTTCTGCTGGTGGTTTCATTTGCCTGCAGGGCCGACTGTCATGCAGCAATTTTGCTCTAACTCTGTGCTCTGCATCAGATAGACATACCACAATATTTTATTATCCTTCTTGGGTGGCTCAGAGTTTAATATGGATATAAATAATGCTGATGGACTTATTTTAGGCTGGTTAGACCTTATCCTTCTAAAAAGGTTATTCCTCTTGAATGACCCAAACCTTCCACCTGATTTTTCATTATTAAGAGGTATTTCCTTTAATGTCTCTGTGATGTGCTTGGAAATTGAAGACATATGAGAGGGCCTGCAGTACTGAATGGGAAGCCCTGGGACAAGAAAGGATGGGACCAAGCCCTTTACTTTGGGTGGTATTTGGAGAGTCTTTGAGTCAGTATAATTAGGACAAATTTGTAGGCTAGATTTGTTTTAGATTTATACAAGTGTCTGTAGTGTATGCTGCCACATGCACAAAATCCATGATACAGACCCAGTTTAATTCTGAGTCTTCTCCGGGAAGCTAAAATTATCTGGAAGCAGAAAATTCTCATGCTCTGTGTGTCAATTGTCAAACAGTAATTGACACACTCCAGGAATTGTCCAACACTTCCGGGAGTCTCTCTGGAAGCTGAAAATTCTCATGCTGTGTGTGTCAGTGGTCAGGGAGTATAACCTCAGGTCTGCTGCACATCGCAGGAACTGTCCTGCCCTTGGCCTTTGGACTCATCTGACCCAAGTACTATTAGCATGGGCAGTCTGGCCACCTCAATAACCCAGAAAGTGGCAATTTCTGTTTGTGATGACCAGCCAGTGATAGGAAATTTGGGGCCCTATTTCTCAGTCTTTTTCCTCTTTGAATTTTCTAAATGGACTTCAGGCTGGCAAGTGGGGTTATATCAACTTCTTATAGAGAAGTATATAATTTGCCCTGTGCTGTGTCAGCTCACTGGACTAGGGGAGGTAATACTGTCCAGGGATGGAAATGACAGAGCATGAACTTAGCTCCTGTGTTCTGTGCTCTATTTTCAGCCTCAGGGATGACTCAGTGTGCCCCTTCCACTCCTCTGTCCTTGTGTGAAATGCTACCATTCTTTAACCTGCTGTCCAGGAAAGTTAGGAAGAGACATGCATTGTTACCCTGAAAGCATTTTTATGTCTTTAATATAACATAAATATGGACTATCTCATTTATAAAATGCATAACGTGGTGCTTTCTTATTTAAATCAATTCATTTTGTAGAATTTCTGTATCTCCTAGACCAATATTGTTAGGTAGACTTCTAATTCATTTTATAAACCAGATCCTGTATGATACTGTGACTTGACACATGGTATCCCACATCTACTTTGTGTATGATGTTTATTTTATCCAGATAAAAAAGAAGGGGAAAGTTTGAAGTCAAAGAATCTCTTACCTGGAGAGTAATTCCCAAGACCTGGGACAAGGAAGATGAAGCTCTTAGAGAGTAAACTTTGTTTTTTTCCCAGCATGGATACACAACTTTTATTTTAAAATGCAAGATGTAGGGAAAAGTAAGATTTACTACACAGCCAACTTTGTCAGTTCATATTATTTCATAAAGTGAAGGGTCAGTTAGGTGTTACCATCAGGAGAGCAAAATATAATGCTTCGGCATGGAGATGCTATGAGAAATTACCTGTCTGGTTACTTTAATTCATCTTTTGGCTACCATCAACAGACATCCCCTCAATCACTAATTCACAGTACCCAGATGTACTGAGAACATCTGGGTTATAAAAACAAAAACAAAATAGGATCCTTTTTCCCTAATGAACTAACAAGTTATCGGGAAAACTAGATTGAGCAAAAGAAAGTGCTGCTACAGTAAGAGAGGCAAGAGAGTTAAGTAGCTCAAGGAGGTGTTAGTAGGGAGGGCTTCCTGAAGGAGGTGCACCTGCAGGCAGAGGGAGATGGCTTGGCAAAGAGGCATAAATAAATGCATCTACAAATTTGCCCACTTCGAGGAAATTGTAGGAAGAGCAGGGTCTTCTTCACTGCAGATCTGCTATTTTGCAAATGGCCACGAGTTGAGAAGGCGCTTGTGAATTTTTTTTCCCTAGGGAAACAAATGAAAGCGCTACCACTGGAAATGGTACCCCAACTCTTTTCCCAGATGGCCTGCTTTTCTCTTGCTTCCAGTTACTTCCCTCTTTAAGTCTTCTTTTTCAAGCATAAATATCCTTGCTTCTTTTAACTACTCTCCTGTGATGTGGTTTTGCATGCTCTCATTATTTTAAGTGTTCACTTCTGATAGACTCCAGTTTAAGGTGCCTCTTAAATTGTGGTGCCCAGAATGGGACAGAGCTGTCCAGGAACAGTCTGACAAAGGAAGAACACCATGGAGAAACTGTCTCCCTTGTTCTATACTTTATACTTCTATTAATATGGTCCAAGGCTGCACTGGCCTTCTTGGCATTCATGCCATACTGCTGACTCATACTGCAACTGTGGTCAACTAAAGCCCATGACTTCCCATGCACTACGATTAAACCAGATCTCCCTTATTCTGTTCTTATGCTACTGACTTTTTAAAATATCTAGACATAGAGGTTCACACGTAGAGAAATTCATCCCTATTATACTTGATCATATTGATAACAACCTATCAAACTATTTCAGAGCTAACACATTAGTGCTCCCTACCAGCAGGCAAGCCTTAATTTACTGATGAAGGGATAACTTGTCTTACACTGGATCCCTAGAAGAGGTTTCCAAGGGGCAGAACTTAATTATCTCCATATCAGTAATGCAACCCTTTCCTGCAACACTGGACAAATCTACATCTTTAGACAAACTAGTGAGCCTCAGTCTTCCTAGCTGTAAAAGAGGAACAAATGTGACTGGCCATTTCCTACCCAAAGATACGTAACAGCTAGATGTCTGCAAAACCCAAAGTAAGGTACTTAGAGGCAGTATTACATGAGAAGAGGAGAAATTTTGATTTCAGGCTCTCAGCAGCTTTTGGAAGATTTGTTTAAACTTATCACTGTATATTACAGTAAATAACATACATTTTTGTAATGCTTTAAAGCTGTATCTGAATTATCTGATCTGAGGTTGTAGTAACATCATGCAATGTCAGCATAATTTCAGCACACAATTATTTGTAATTTGAGTAAACACCATAAGGTGTATCTGTTTCATTGCAGGCCCCATTTAAAGTGATTCTCCTCTCTCCATCCCCTCCCCCAGCCCATCCCCACCCCTAGCTTCTTCCGTTAGTAAAACAAGGGCTACAAAGACCTTGAAGTTTAGGTTTCAGTCAGACTTTTGGAAACCTCTAAAAGTCTTGACAAACTAGCTTAGCAGTTCATAGGTTTTCATTCCTGGGCAAAGCAGAGAACTTACAGGTGACTTGTATAAAATTTATAATTTCAAGCTAATAAAAATGTCACATTTCAAAAAACATTCCTGTGAGCAGTTTTGTCCATTAGAGAAAGGTGCAGGGAACACCGACAGTTCTCTGATCTGTCATTCTAAGGCAAATTTTAATGTTGCTCTCATGACCTTGTAATCATTAAGACTCAGATGGCCCCTGCCCTATCGCCACCAGTGATTTTGATCTAGGGACTTGCTACTCAAGGACAAGTCTTGGGTAGGGGTGGGAGGGACCAGTAGCTTGATGCCACCTGGGAGCCTGTTAGAAATGACCTCAGACCCTGCCCCAAACCTACTGAATCAGAATCTGAACTTTAAAAAGATTTCCCTGGTAATTCTTATGCACAGTAAAACCTGAGAAGAACTGACCGAGGCTGAAGAGATTTGGTCCTACTTTCCCATCATCTACTTTGTGTCATAATACAAAACTTAACAGATTTCCACTTGGTGTTTATTAACAATTTAGAGTTGTCAGTTAAAATTTTATTAGAATTAAATATTCTATATACATCCAGCTATTTCTCAAAGTATATATAACTGGCTTTAAAATGCTCTTGCCTTTCTGGTTCTGACTCCCGCCGTCCCTGCTAGGGACACTGGGCAATGCCTAGAGATGTTTTTGGTGGTCACAGTTTGAGGTGGTGGTGCTACTGGCGTGTGGTGGGTGGAGGCCAGGGTTGCTGCTGAGGACCCTGCAGTGCGCAGGACGGCTCCGCAACCAGGACTTCAGCAGCCCAGAACGTCGGTAGTAATGAGGTTGAGAAGCCCTGTTACAGAGGTATGTGGTTTGTGGAGAAAGATTCCGATGTGCTACCATGCATAACAGGATGCCATAGGAAAATGGGGTTATGCCAGGCCAAGAGCAAACAGACTGGAGGTGGCCTGGGTGATGATGGTGGGGGCAGAGGGGAGGGGAGTGCAGAATCCACGGTGAGAGACACCAAGGACAGGTAGTGAGCAGTGGTCTGTGCACAGAGACGGGCAGCTTCAGGTACCAGGGCTGTGGGCTGGAGACACACAGCTTCAGTCCTAGAGTGGATCCTAGGTATGATCTCAAAATCATGTTAGACCTGGAAAACAAAAAAGGATTTCAGGTGTTAGCATAGGAATACATGGTAGATTTAGGGTAAATCCAGTAAGATGAGGACTCAGGAGAGATAGAATCCCACTTGCTAGAACTGGGACACCTCAGAGCCAGGCCAGCCAGAGGCGGTGACCTGCTGCAGAGTTAGCTGAGGGTTCAGCTGGAGCGAGCCCCTGAAATCTCTCCCAACTGAGGAAAGGCTTAGTGCTGCATCTACAGTATGGTTGACTTGCAGGAAGGGTCAAGTGCTTCCAGTTACGGAGAAAGGTGGCTGAAAAGCATGCTGAGTCCTGACATGGGCTGCAGAAAAATCACTGGATAAAAACTGAAGTAGAACTCAGGAGGTCCTCTGGGTCATTTCCCTACTGTACGGCACCTAAATCATTTCAGAAAGATTACCTACTCTTCAACTATAAAATTTCCAGAGAAAGATTTCTTGAAGACCTATGTTTATGCCTTAGAAATCATCTAAGTAAAATCTTCACCGTTCCTAACTAAATTCCCGTACTGGGATGGAAGCCAACTTTTTTTCTTCCCATTCCCCCCACCCCCGCACAGTGTGCCTTCTAACATTCACTAACGGTAAATAACACAACCCGCACAACTGCCAAACCCAGCCTTCTCTTTTCTAGGCTAAAGTCCCAATTCCATTAGCATGTCACACCAGGAGTCCCTCCCCACCTCTCCAGCCCTTTGTTAGTCTCTGGACCATCTCCTCATTCTTGCCTGCTTGTGATACTTGCCACCTAATGTACTTATTAAGTGTACACTGTGTTGGGCTGCCCTTTTGACCATGGAAAGCAAAGAAGAATATAAAAGAGTATATGTAGTTTGTTGGGTTTTATTAGTCTCTCTTCTTTCTCCAGGGAGGTGTCAATCTTTGCCAAGTTCATAATCTACTTGGAGCAAACGTCCCTAGACTGAGTTCCATTGTAACATTTTGGTTGTTCTGCAAACGCCTTCCCTGTGACACTCACCTAAGGAGAGTCACATACACTATCATATAAAATAGCTCTGATGTGAATTTAGCAGTAAGCAAAACAGGGATAAATGCATTTGTTTAGTTCCAGAGAAGGTATTATACTGCCATGTGGATTTTGCTTCAAATGAGTTGCAAAATTCTTTTTTCATGGAAAGGGATTTATTTGACTGAATTCACTCACTTTGCTGCAACTTGATTAATTTCATTTCACATCATGTCTCTAAGTAGAAAAGTAAACTGATTTGCAGCAGGCTAAATGGATATGTTGATGCGGCCAATGTTGGTAAGATTTATTCCAACTAGATTACAACAATTATGGTGTCCTGGTTGTTTCAGCTTTTATAAAGTAGTTGCAAGAGTGCACCACTTCAGTATGCACCCTGAAGAGCAGCTTATCAAAGTTACAATAGGTGGGTGTGTTGCAGTAGATGAGAGAGAACACAGGTGTGTACAGGAGATGAGAATTCTTTACCTTCCTCAAGCTTGAATCATTCTTTTGCTCCTCCATGTTATAAAAAATATTTTACTCTATATGCTGTAAAAGCCACCATTTTATATTTTTGAATTGTGTTTCACACTCAAGAGATGTACCTGCCTGACCTGTGGTGGAACAGATACTGACTGCAGGCTTGCTGTGCGCTCGGCTCTGTGCTAAGTCCCACCGCTCACCCAGCAGTGGGCCACCCCCTCCACTCACACCATCCTCTGTTTCTGCTGCAGGCAAAACCTCTTTTCTATCACCCCCTGTTTCCGAAGTCACAATCATCATCCTCCCGGGATGCTCCATCTCTGTCTATTTTGGGACTCTTCCTTTCGTTTTTTCCCACATTGCTGACTTTATCCTGGCTTGCACTTCTAACTCAATAAGGCTGGTAGTGGAAATTTCTCCTGTGTCTATAGCTAGTAGTTTCTAAAACTAGTAATTACTTTCAAAGGAAAATTGCTTGTGGAGATGAGCCCGTGGAGTCATATGTTATATGGATCAAATGTAATAATGTGTGTAAGAACTGTAACATGGTCTCCAAAAGCAAAGTATTACCGTATTATATGATTTTAGGGTTTGAAAAGGAGCTGGATGATATACAAAAATTCAATAAGATTCAGTAGCACACTAGAGAATTTGGGGCATTGACCCCTCCATCAATAGGCCCTCAACATTTTTTACAGCCAGAGCACACCCATTTCGTTGAGGACATACACAGTTCCAGGGACCAGCTGCTCACCATTCTGGAACAAAGCCTTTATTCTTGCTTGAATAAGAGTAGCTCCCACATAGTCACCTTCCCAAATCCCTGCCAACCTTCAAAGGCTAGCCCCAGACCTACACCCTCTCCTCAGCTCTTCCCTAAACAGAATCAATCTCTTTCTCCAGCACATGTCAGCCTTATGTTAGAACTATTTATATGGGCATCAACCTCCTTGAATCGATTGTGACCCTCTGAAGTGCGGGACTGTCCTAGCATCTGCCAGGCCCTTCCCTCCCTCACCAGTAACAGCTCAAAGTAGAGTGGCCAGAGCACACAGGAGAGAGAGAAGTCCATGGACCAAAACCATCCTACAAAAAGGCTGTGTCCCCAAGGGCTGGTCTCAGAAAAAGAAGCATCCTTACCTGAGCAACTTTTGGGCCCCACTGAAATGGAACAGATTCTGTTATATAGATTGATAAAAACTCTATGAGTGGTGGGTACATGGAAGCCTTTTCTTCTTCTATGTACTTTTCTGTACATTTGAAATGTTCTATATTTTAAAATTTATATTAAAAGACCCCATCCTATTTCAGAGTTAGTGAGTTGAGTCACTTTCATTATAACATGATTTTCATCCCAAAAGTTTTCCTATAATTTAAGTTAGAAAAGTCATTATTTGCTTCCCAGCTTAGCTGTATCTTATCTACCGAATTTGGTACATTCTGAAATCATTAGATTGTAGACTGTGTGTCACACAATACCAGGTTGCATTGTACCTTTATTGAAAGGCCTCCTTCAGCAGAGTGTGGGGCTCTTGGTGGATGAAAAGTACCACTTTTTAGCACATTAAAAAAAAAAATCCTTGGGCTGTTTTATTATTTTAATACTTTATCTTTGGCAGAGCAGAAAGTCTCTTTTAGGAATCATCTCAAAAATGATTAGCCATATAGCTTTTGCCCAGTACATAATAGGTGGTCAATAAATATTTCTAAATTAAATTAGAATACTATGCACTTCTAAAATGAAAGGTAACTTCAGTCATTTAAAACAGAAAGCAGTGGGTAAAGCTTCCAATTGCTCTTTTGTGCTCATTAGAAAGCATAGAAAAATGGGAAGCTGGAAAGATCAGACACTTATGGAAACTGCATCGATGAGAGCAGATTGTAATTTTGTGTATAGTGATTTGATACACACTTATTTAAGGGACTTACTGTTATCATGGACTCAAGCTGCCTTGTTACTGTAATGGAAGACTAGCCCAGAGCCTTCATCTGATGCTAAATTCTCCAGCACTGCCTGTTTTTTCATCAGCGGTCCAGGCCCCCCTCTCTCAAAGTCTGTGCATTTCCATCCTGGCACAGACCCCTAACCTAAAACTCCAGCCAATTTCTCTAACAACACACTTTCTCCCCTTCACCTGCCAGATGCTTCTTGTGCTCAGACATTGCACCCTGAAGTCGGGGGCTTTCGATGAGTTAAAAAGGGAAATAGAAAATTACCTAGCTCTATCAGTATTTTAAGTATTCTTGTAGACTTAATGAGAGCTCTTGTAGAAAACCACTTGAACTCTTTCTTAAGATATGCTAATTTTCTCTCTCTCTCTGATTGAACTGTTGACCTTCGGGATACATGACTAGTTATTACCTCCAGTATGTTTGGAACTATTCTTGCACTACCCATTCTCAAGTGTAATTAGCATTAAGACATTATTGTAGGGGCACATCGCCTTGGGCTGGGATCTCATTAGACGCCACAAACCAAGCGGAAATGTGCATGTTCCAAGTTCAAAAAAATCTCTTAAGAAAAGTCTACGGCACAGGGGGAAAAGATTTTGTGAGCCTCTCTTGCTGATATATAAGATTTGTGTAAGGATCCAAACACAGAGAAGGATTGTGGTTCTTCTGTTTGAGAAATGAAAGCAACTCTGTTTTCTCAGAACTCTGCTTATGCAGTTGCTGCTCTCACAGCTCTGGGTCAACCGAGACATAAGTAATACATTTTAGAGCTCTGGCTTTTTCCCCCAAGACATGCATCACATTTTAAGGCATAATCCCATTTGTCCTTGCAACAACAGATGTTCTTGAGAATGAGTATTCTCTAGCAGGTAGTTAACAAATGTAGGAAAACTGAGGCCTACGGACGTGCAGTAACTCATGGGTTATCCACGCTCCTCCTTGAACATTGCCTGTCTCTTCCACTGCAGGAGCTCTTTATTTTCTCATTTGCAAACCATTTCATGCTGCCTGCTCAGTTATTTCAGTACACGCTCCTAAATTTGGGACCAATCCCAACTGTTATGAAACCTTACATGAATAATAACAAAGCTTTTCATTCCTGGGATCCCAAAGGTCATCATTTCTGGTTCATCACAGGGCACTTTAGATGTTCCAGGCAGACCCTAAATGACTAGAACCCACAGAAGACTTGCCTGATTCTGCCATTCACCTCATTTATAAGTTTATAATGTGTGTTTTAATGTGCAGAGATGTGTCACATACAAACAATAATTTCTCATTATTATAATAACATTTTTCCCTAATTGCAAAAATATTTCTGACCTGAATTTATTCTTGTCATGGCTATGTGCACAAGCAGAGTCTCACTGGCCTCGATAGTATATTAATAATGTATTAATTAGCTTCCCAGTGCTGCCCAAAGAAGAAACAGAAAGGATTTATCTAAATCATGAAACATGAAATGAAGCCAACATTTTGTTAATTATATTTTAAGGGCAGCCTCAGCATTAGGTAGTCTTGTGAAATTTAGGCCTGGTTTTTGAGAGAAGGTAACAGAAAACTACTCAATTAACAAAACTTTTGTTTAGCACCTACTGTACACAAACTCTGAGAGGCAAAAGAGGCTAAGACAAATAAAATTAGCCACTTTAGTTTTATAGTCATAGTTAAAAGGCACTAATGGGCAAGGTAAAACAGGTGTTTTGACGTATTATCAATCAGCTTAAATGTATTAGATAGAACCATATGAAATTGTCAATACTGTTTTTTTACCAAAAGAAACAGCAATTTCATATGATTCAATCAAATATTAAGGTACTTCTGTCATACTGTCCCAGCTCCTAAACCATTATACTGTTCATTTTCTTTCTAACTTTTCAATTAGATTCATTTCAGGTTTGAAGCTGTCATTATTAGAAAACTCAATAGAAGATAAATACAGGTCAGAGATTTGACTCCTGCTTTTTACATTTATTTTTGTAGACTCAAAAATAGCATTTCATAGCTTCAAAGTTTCAGATTATATTAGATATTTCTCTTTTTTTTTATTTAGAGTCATGGACCCTGTTCCCTGTCCTTCAAGAGTGATATCCCCCAACTCAATCCTTCATTCCATTAGCTTTGTGATCTTCATGCAAAACTGTCATCTCTTTTCCTTTCCTTTTCTGCAGAGATGTTTGGTTGCAGAATACTGCTTTATTTGAAATATTTCCTAGCAGGAGATTACATCTAACATTCAGTTTTGCCAGTCTGTCCCTGAATTACAGGTTAATGAACAGTCAAAACAGGCTGCCATACACGTATTCAACTAAATCCATTCTAATTCCTTCAATATTTAAAAAATAGTTACCAAACGCCTCTTTTGTGCAAGCATTAGAGTCAGTCCTCTGCCAAATATCAAGTTTTATAAACAGAAATGTATGCATTAATATGATTACAAATTTAGTGCTAACTAAATGCCAGGTACTGCTCTAAGCATTTGACATGTATTAATCTAGTTAACCCTATCCAAGGGTGTAGGTACCATTGTTGTATCCATTTTGAAGATGAGGAAACTGAGGCCAGAGAGGTTAAGTGAGTTTCTAGAATCCAAATGCTTACCACCACACCGAGAATTTACTTCATTATTGTAAGGGACCCAATGTTAGAAAGCAAGTGCTTCTCCCAGACCATAAACACAAGTATAGCAAATTAGTAGTGCCTCCTGATGCCCTAAAAAAGTTGTCAACTCAGGCTGACTTGTGTGTAAGGTCAGAAAACACTACACTGGGTTTCCTCCCAGCTCTGGACACTAGAAGTTGGCCCAGTGAGTCTCCCAGGGCACACGCGGACACACAAATGACCAGCACATTCTTGCACAGTCACATCTTACCCCAAATCTTATCACAACCCTGTGGAAGGCCAGACACTATCAAGAAAATGTTCACTCATCTTCCCGTTATGCTCAAGGTGTGAACATTGATAACACATCTAAATTCGAAGAAAATCAACTTAAGTCACCTCAGTCAACCTGAAAAGCCTGGTGACTCATTCGCACCCTCTCGCAGGGCTCCTGCTGGGCTGCCCTGGTTCTCCGGAACCAGCCTGTCAGGCCTCCTGCAGCCTGCGTGCAGCTCGGAGCCTGATGGCGCTCTGCTCGGATCACATGCACGTCCACTTCTTTTGGCAAGAGCGTTGAAGTTGCTCAGCAGCAGCCCCTGTTTTTTGCTGTCAGGGGCCCAACTTGCTTATGTCCCTGAGGCAGCTAAACAAAGTTACCTTAAGAAAAATAACAGGGAAGAAGATGCTGGCTTTTCAGCCCCAGGAGTAAATTCCTTCACTGTGGAGGTAAAAGCATATCTAAATTTGACTCGTTTTATGTCAGGTCTTATAAATACATACACACACGTGGATTCTTAAACCACGGATGCCGAATGCCGAAAATAAAACAACTTCCCCGCATCTTATTAGAAAGATAAGCGCTCGCAGGCCAACTCACCAGAATAAGGAAAAATGGATATCGTAACTTCTCCACGCGCACGCATATGTGCGCGCACACTGGCGCATGAAGCCCGCAAGACGGCTAGTTGCCCTGGCAATGAAGGGCAATTAATATATTCAAGGATGTTCTTGTTTAAATTTAAACTAGCCACGTGAAGCTATTGAGCTTTCCTGAGCTTAGCTTGAGGCCTCGGTCCTCGGGTGGGGGTCTGGCATCTATTGCAGCCTCTGGCAAGGCAGCAAGCAGAATAGTATAGGAACAGACAGCAGGATTTCAGAGCTAGCGTTTTCCAGCTGTGCAGCTCTGGTAAGTGACTTAACCACTGTGTGCCTCTATTCCTCACCTGTAAAATGGGAATAATATAACTAAAACCAGTCCATATGGGTTTGTTGTGAAGATTTAGTGAAACAATACATGGTAAACCTTTTAGAACAGTGCCTGGTTCAAAGTAAACTCTCCACACATGTGAGTTATTTGTAATAGTAACTTGAAATGGGTTCACATATCCCAGCAGGAAACCAAGGAGTTCTTTTTTGTTTTTAACTTAAATCTCTGTAGCATTTTAATCTTATTTCTTCTTTCATGTATGTGCAGAAGGAGGATGCTTAGCCAGTCCTCGGAGTATAATCTTTCCTTTCATTAAAAACCATTATTAAATCTCTTCAAGTTTCTCTTCTGCAGTAAATGATCCAGATTACTTAAATGATCTTTTTACATGCTTTAATCATTTATTTGAACTTCTCAACCATCCAGTTTTAGTACAGACAGAAATACCGTTTAGGAAAATTTGGTTTTGAAATTCCTTATCATCTATAGCCCATTAACTCAATGTTTAAACTTACATTGTTCATAAGAGCAAACTTCTGTTCTTTACCAGACTGGCTAGTTGGGTTTGCTCAGTTCTATTCCATAGTCATCTAATCCTCAAATGCAAACCAAACCAGGAGAGACCAAAATCATTCTTCATTAACCAAATATTTATTGAGGGCCTTCTGTGTGCCAGGCTGTCTTGCCAATGGGTTTCAGCCCTAGCAAGTTCACTATGGATTCAATGTGACCAAAGAAATGACAGTAGAATGTTTTTGGGGTGTAAGACTTATACCCAACTTTATTTCCATGGTGGCAGGTCAGTCACTAAAATCCCATCCACTCAGTGAGTCTGCGTGCAGCAAGCCAGTCTCTGCCTCTAGGCCTCTCTGCCCACACAGCCATCCTCTGGCTCTGTCCTCTGCTCTTCTGCAGCCTTGCAGCTGTGCCACCATGTCACCCAGAGCACTGGGCAGGGCTCTTTATATAGAGTCAATAACGACACATTACACACACATGTGTAGCAAGCTAGCCAACCAGGGCCAGGTGAGAATCCTGGCCACAGGAACCTTCACTTTATCCACAAAGGCCCTGTGATGTGCTCTCACATTACAAGTAAGATATCCTCTGCTTGGAGGAGTTTACAGCTTGGGAGGGAAGACACAGAAGTAAACCAACCATTGCAAGAGTCTTCCATCAGATGCTGTACTCTAAGTGAGCAGGTATCCTTAGGGCAGAAGGGATGGGAATTCATCTCTTGGTGAGTCCAGGAGGGCTACACAGAGAAGGTGACTTTTGAGCCACATTAAAGGATGGGCAGGATTGAGGGGAAAGGAAGAGGAGAGGACTCAAGGAAGAAGAAACACCTAGGAGCAATCTGCATGTGGTAGCCCCAGGGAACCTTCCGTGGTAGGGAACCTTCATAGTGCTGGTATGCCTGGGGCCTGAAGTCTAGGGAAGATGCAGAGACATCAAGCGGCCCATCCTGCCAGAAGTCAGTAGGGATGTCCATGTCACCTGCCAAGTGCAGTTGTATTCCTCACTAGTTATTCTTTTCAAAACAGCCCTTCATATATGTGATACATACAAGCTTCACGGAGGAGTCTTAATTTTTAATTTTCTGGAAATTAATTTTCTAACTACAACAGGACGTTAGCATTATTTCTGTTACCTCTGCCTGGCATAGCATATATCCACCTATTGTTTACTCATTTATTCTCTCTCCCCCAACTAGATGATAAGCTCCATAGGGTCAGGGAGTTGGCATCTTTCATTCATACCTGCATCTCCAGCACCTAAAATAGTGTTTGGCTCATGCTAGGTACTCAGTAATTAGTTGAATAAATAAATGAATTTCTGTGTGGCTAAGAAGAAACAAGCATATCCTTTACTAATGAGGAAAGAAAAGGAAAAAAAACCCATGGCCCTAAAACACCTTTTCATGAGCAGACCCAATTTGCAAAACTGGGGCTGAAGTTTAAAAGCTATTTTTCTTCCTGAAGCTCTACTGGGAAAATCACAGCTGCCAGCTTAGATGGTGGTTTTAACCACCCAGTTACAGTCTCTGCCCAGTTGTGCATACTGGCAGAACTCAGCTTCCTTAAGGGCTGTTGCATCAGGAAGGAAATGGTGATTTTACTTTATTGATTTAATGCTCATTCCTCTTTTGTGAAAAATCCCATGTGCTGCTCAAAGGAACAAGTACAATAAAAACTGAACATTGGGGGCCAGAAATTAAGTCAGTCACTCATGGTCCTCTCCAGTCATGTGATGTTAAACTATTTCTATTTCCTGGCTGGAGTGTTTAATCGTTTCCCCCTTTAAATTTAGCTGAGTGATTATTCCTCGTGGTGGATTGCACATATGTTCCTTTTGATCTGTGAAATAGCTTGTTCCTGGACGAACTTTAAGCTCCAAAGTAACTCATGTAAAATACTGTTTATGAATCGTGGGAGAAATGTTTCACATTCTCATTACTCTGAAGGGGTTGCACCAAACCCCTTTCTCTGAGGTGCCTTTTTTTCCAAGAAGAGAGAAGAAAGAACCTCAGGACACAGCATTAGGATAACAATTATAATATTCATGCTTACTGTGGATTTTACTCAATAGTCTTGCAGAGGCTACAGTGTAGGAAACCTATCATCAGCAAATATCTACCATAAGCAGACACTGTGCTAGGTCCATAGACTACAAAAAGGGGTGAGGCTTGGCTACTATCCTTGGAGCTTCCAGTTAGCTAGGAAGGTGAGACACAAACCCCAGGGTGAAACTAATAGTCACTAATGAATGACATGGTCACTAAGTGCTACACAGGACTTAGAAGGGGACAGGTGTAATCAGACAGCGTCCCTAGAGGAGATGGACTTGAATTTGAGTGGGATCTTTATGGGGGCTGGAGTGAGAAAAGGCAGAGCAGTAAAAACATTTCCATTGCTAGGGGTCCCACCTGGCTGAGGTGGAAAATGTGGCAGGTGAGGTAGGGGATAGACTGGGGATGGCCTTGAATGCCACTCCCAGGACTTTGGGCTTGATTCTATAAGTAGAATTATTGAGAGTTTGAGCAGAAAGGATATGAGTTAAGCAGTGCTTTAGAGAAATTAAATCAAGCAGGGGTTTGTGCTGTGAATTTCACTGGGGGTCTTCAGGATTAAGATACTGAAGTGCTGACCCAGACTGGGGACTGAGGATACACCTCCATGGTGCAGTACATCCCTACGAATACCTCTTAGGGGTTTCTCTTAGGCTGCACCCACTATGCCTGGCTGTCTCTTTAGCACAGTGATAATGTGATACTGTGTGCTGCCTGGAACTTGCCTCATTCCTTCAGAGCCCCATGGTTTGTATATGGAGCAGGCCCAACGTGGTCTACACACAAACCTCAGAGAATCTAGGCAACTGACAGTATGAAAGCCGGGGGTAGTCTTAGAGCCCACAAAGCCCACCGCCTCAGTTTACCTGTACAGAAGCCAGCTCTTGCTCAGTCATACATCAACTCAGTGATGGATTCAGGGCTTGACCAAATCTCCTTACTACACTCCAGCGACGCTTCCAAAGCTGGTCCAAATTCTGCTTTGAGGTTGGTGTGTACAAATTCTGGCAGAATCCAGAACTGAGATAGTTGAAGCTCCTTCCCTTTTTCCCCTGATCCAGGCCCTGCCAGAGCCCCCACTTCATTCCTGCCAACTCCCTGCCTCAGTGCTTCCTCGGAACACCTCCAGCAGTACTTCTCTCTCACACCCTGTTGCTTCTCGTGCCCTGCCACCGACTATGCTGTCCTCTTTGTCTGGAACCCTTTATGGCCCCACTTAGGCCTCACCACCTGCAGGAGACACCCTCCCAGCCCCAGCCCCTCACCCAGCCTGGCCAAGTCCTCCCTCCTTGGGGCTCCGTGCTGCCCTGCACGGGGCTCTATCACTGTGTCTCCAGGACATCTCATAATTGCCTGCTTATGTGCCCGCCTCCCACCCTTCAACTGTGAGCTCCCTGAGGTCAGGGACTGTGGAGATGCATCACTGAACACCCAGAACCTAAACAAGAGCCTGGCATATACTAGGGATTCAAATGTCTAGTGAATGAATGACATTTGCCTTCTTGGGGCATTCATTCATTTAATAAATATTTATTGAGCAATTACTTATGATCAGCACTGAGGTAGTCACAAATAAATATCAAAATATACCATGCATTCATGCTCCAAATTACGTGTGTGTAAATTATGCATGTGGACTCTTACCATGCACAGGCAGCAGAGACTGCGTACATATCTACAAATGCCAGAGCTAGGAAATAGAGTGTACCAGATGTCCCTGAAATTTACAAAGAACCAAAAACCAAAAATGACAGTTAGCTCCAGAAGCCCCATAAAAGAAAAACGCAAAAGAACAAAAGAATCTCGAGCAGGAGGAAGTGGCTATGTTTTTTTTCTAATGTACTCAAACTGAGGGTGGGGAAGATTTATAAAATCTATGCTGAGCAGGTTCATGTAAGTCTGAGTTCCTCACGTGTTGGCTCTTAGGAGCTGTTAGGAAAATTCACTGCCATGCACGAGTCTGGGGATTGTTTTTTATTCCACTGGAAATTGTTAATGGGGCCTGCATTAGCAGCCCCTTAGCGCTTTGCCTGATAGAGAGACAGCAGGTTCACCCAAGCTATTCTGGAACCCTGATCACTACCAATTAGGGGAGCATTGTCTGGCTGACATAATCAAGTGAGTATAAATATATTTATCATGATTGGAATGGGGATGAAAGACAGAAAGATTGAGGCAGAAGCTGCCACCCCTTGCCTGGCTCCAGCCTGGATCAGACTCAGCATGTCTGTCACCTGGTGCTCAGGAAAAGCTGTCACTGGCTTGCTGAGGTCAAATGTACAGTAGAGAATTCAGGACTAGAATTGTTTTTCCCAGAAGGGGCCCTGTCTCTCCTTGTTTTTCCTCTTTGCTTCTTCCCTTTTGCCTCATTCACTTCCGTGAACGCTCTGAATAGAGAAAGAGAAACCAGATGCCACGTTGATCACATTTTAATTCTGCCCTGCTGGCCATGCCGCCCCCACTTAGCTTATCTGCAGTTCAAAGTGATCACAGGGAATATTGCTGTGACAGAGTCACATCCCCCTCTGCCTGCCTGGCCATGCAAGTCTGTTTGGCACAGGGTTTATTTCATTGTTGATTTATGGTACTTTTGTGGGAATATCTGTGATGTGTCTCAGAGTCAGAGTTGAAAGACTGATAAAAAAAAGCTCCCTGCAGTGGACTAGATATGGGAGGAATTTCTCACATTTTAACGGCTCTAAAAGGAGACACATTGAAGTCACATCTGATGGCATTCTTGTTGTCTGACCGGAGAGTAGGGTCTCTTTAAGCATCTGCACAGATTTCAAAATGCAGGCTGATTCTGTTCATCCCCAAACAAATGGCTGGGTGGATACATGGCCAAATCGCACCGTTATGGGAGAGGTCGACAACAAACCCCATCTCAGAGCTTCATTTCAGCTCCGGTCAGTGCAGGGCCACTCCATTAAACGAACGCATGACTTTTTATTTTTCTGACCCTTGACTATTTGATAACAACATTTCTGGAGCTCATTGACTTGAGCTGTTTCCCTCAGCCCTCGTCACGTGCGTGCTGCTCTGGCTTGCACTTGAGGGCTAAAGGTCCTTTCCAGCAGCTACAATAGAATAAGGAGTCCTTTCCCGGTGTCCTGCTCTCGTGAGCCTATAGTTTGTCTTCCCAACTGCAAAGAGCTCTCAGCCTATCTTCTTCTTGAATTTGACAAAAACTATTTTATTACTGGTGCACAGATATGGTATGTGACAATGTGACAATGTGATGATATGACAAAATAAACAGGGAGCCAGTATAGGACAAATGTCATTTATGGAGATCACTCAGCCTGACAGCATCTGACCACCAGCCTATTCCTGCTAAATGTTTCCTTTCTCAGCTGCTCAGAAACTGTCAAGGCCAGACTTCTTTTATCCAGCTACCAGAAATATATATTTCCTTTGCTTTTCTGAGCTTAATGGATGAAACACTTCTTTCTCTCTCTTTTACCTCCTACCAGATATATTGTTTTTGAGACCTGGAGCTCATTTATTTTCAAGGAAGAAAGTCATTCCATGTTTACCCATTAACAAATCACCACTGAGAGTGAAAATACAGAGGAACCCTCTCACTCTCTGTTAATAAATGGGTTATTTGCCTTGGCCAGACCCTGGCTGATGGATGGCGACTGTATCAAGCCTGCAGGTTGGCTTAATTTTCTCTTGTTGGTTTTGAGCAAAGAGATGTCTTGGTTCTTTCTTTGTTGGATTCTGCTTCCAAGGAATATGCCTGTCTACTTTGGGTCTGCTTGTGCTGTTGGCTGGTTTAATTAACCCCCTAGCCTGTTTGTGTTGAGCGCCGTGGGTTCCTCTGAAATCCTCCTAACTTGAAAGTCGGGTGGAGTCACTCACCTGAATGCTAACTCCCTCCTAATCCTTTGGTTTTCTGCTGTCTAGACGGGGGCATGCAGTAGCCATCTACTGAGAGACAGTACAGTGTCAGAAGCTGAGCTTGAGTTCTGTAGGCAGTGCAACCAGGGCAGTGCAGCCATGAAGTCTCGGGCACCTTGCCTCTCTCGTCTGAGTCACATATTCCTCATTATAGACGCTGATGGGAGCAACGGAACAGTCTGTTCTCCATAATGAGGTGAAGCCAAATAAACAGTGAAGAGTCTGCTCTAACCTCATAATGTTGTTGCAAATTACATATGTCTGTAAGAAGGTATTTTGGGCCTGAGCATTTAGGTGGCATTTAGTGTTGAATTTGCTGCAAGTCACTTAGTTACAGAGATAAAACCTCTTGGAGGCACACAAAGCTCTCGCCCTGGTTGAGCATTACAAGTTACATCATTTTGGTTCTTTTTATTCAGGTTATTTCTTGCCAGGAAATGGCAAAAGAAAAGGTAGAAGTCCAGTTAATAGCATTGTACCAACGTCGGTGTCCTGGTTTTGCTACTGTACTACGGTGATGTAAGATCACCATCTCAGGAAGCAGGATGAAGAACAGGGAAAATCTCTGTAATACGTTTTCGATTTCCTGTGGGTCTGTAATTATTTCAAAATAAAAAGTTTAATCAGAAAGAGAAAGAACGATGCAATTAGGATAAATGACGGCTCCTCTTGGTTTCTGTCCCTGGCTGGACAAGTATCTACATGTTGTTTGCCTCTACCTCCCCTTTTTGCGTAAAGATCTTGTGAGCAGTCAGATATAAAAACCAGGGCTCATTTTTCTATAGCAGAGAGGAAAGAGGGAAATGAGCCAAGAGAACCCCTGCGGACATCCGGTTAGAAGGCTGATGCCTGCCTCTCCGCAGCCCCTTCACCTACACAGACCCGCCTTCCGCATCCACACGCGCCTTGTCCTTCCTTCCCAAGCGAGGAGAGATGCCCTGCCGGCTGCTACAGATGAATCCTCCACCTGCACAAGGCATCCATCCTTTCCCTCTGTTTCCGGAGGCTCAGTCCTTCTGCATAATCTCCCCAAATGAGTCCCTTCTTACCCGGAGTTTTAACAAGCATCTATATGGAAATAGCTCCCCGATGTACATGTCTGCTCAGATCTTTCTGCAGAGATCCACACCTATATGTCCAACCCCTGACTGGGAGTCTCTACCTAGATGTTTCTCAAGCATTTCAAACTCCTTCCAAATTATATTTTCTTCCTATATTTCTTCATCTCTGAAAATGTTATGCCATCTACTATACTGCCCACAGCTGAAATATGAGCCATTCTAGACCTGTGCTGGGTGTACCACTTGCCACATGCACTATTAAGTACTTCAAAATATGGCTGGCCCAAGCTGAGATGTACTGCAAAATACACACCAGACTTAGTTCAGAAAAAATAATGCAAAATATTTCAATAATATTTCATTATTGAAATGATAATATTGTGCTATATTGGGTTAAGTGAAATAAACTATTGAAAATAATTTCCTTTTACTTCTTAATGTGCTAGTAGAATATTTAAAATTACATATGTGGCTCACAGCTGTGGCTTGCACTACATTTCTGTTGGACAGAGTTGCTCTATAAAAAAGAGAAAACCAGGAAAAAAAGAGAACCAGCTTCAGTACTGTTGGTGGTTTAGTAACTTCCTCTATAAGTTTCAGGGAGAGACAAGGGTCTAGGGAAGCACAAGTCATATAAAGAAATGATGAGGTATCAGCAATCAGCAACTGATGCAAGGATTACTTATCGCCAAGACTCGATACATGATGGTACAAGTAAATGTCCACCTGATGATAATGTGATGGGACTATTAATTATTTACTGGGGCTGGTGCCCAGGAGTTTTTTTACTATGTTTTTACTGTGGTACAAATGCCAAGCATGGAAAGTTTTTACAAGGTATAGATATGAACAAACAGATAGTGAATTTGAGAATAACAATGTGAAATGCCAGAATAATCACAAGAGAAATATCTGAGTATGTAAGAGGGCTTAGAGGATTCCTGCTTGGCAACAAATATGGATTACAAGAAAATTCTTTTGCAACTTATGAAAACAAATTCCAATATATAAAACCTACCTGTCAAAACAAGTGGTATTCCAGGATGCATAATGGCAAAAGCATGCCTTTTGATCCACACAATATTAAAAGTAGCAAGTAACACAAGAAAAGTGGAGAAAGTAGAAGTACGACATTTTGCAGTTCACAGGATGTATGAATGAGAAAATATATGCCTCCACATACAAGGCACACCTTCACAGGAACACCAAAAGGTTTCATTCCAATACTTCAGGATTAATCCCACAGTTAGCCCACTCCCCAGTTTCCATGTGAGTTAATTTGTGGGGCAGGCATTGTGTGAGATGAAGGGGCAGCAGGGGAAAGAGGAGAGGGTGAGAAGGTCAAAGGATTCCTTGCCATTATTCTTAACAATGTACCAGTCTACCATTTTGAGATTTCTGGGGAGAAAATAAGCCTTTGGGATATCCTTATAGGTATGTTATTTATCTGAAATTCAAATTGAACTGAGCATTCTGTGTTTTATCCAGCAACCTTGCTTAAGTGAGGTATATATTTTCTCGCTCATACTTCCTGTGAGCTACAACATATCTCAGTTGTTGTTAGCTCTTGAGGAATATGCATAAGGTAGCAATAACTAATAACTACTGAGGGCCTACTGTGTGCCAGGCACCATACTATGAGCTTTAGATGGATATTTCAAATATCCTTCACAAGAACACTTTGAGGTGGGCACTATTATTATTCTTGTTTTGAAGATGAGGAACTGAGGCTTAGAGAGATTAACCTGCTCAGTGGAACCCAGATAGCTAGTGGTAAAGCCAGGATTTGAACTCTGGAAGCCTGACTCCCAAAGCCCATTGCTTCCCACCTCACTCAACGTGGCAGCAGTAACTAATGAGGGGGAGATACATCAAGTCCCCCAAAAGAATCAGAGAGAGTGAGAGCACAAGGTGATGGGGCAGGCCCTGAGCAAGGCCTTGAAGGAACAACTGAAGTTAGACCAGGTGCCTTTGTTTAAGTTACAAAAGTGCGCCCCTAACTTTAGGCAGGTGCAGCCCTCCACCAGGGCTCACTCTTGACAGAAGAGCACTGGATGGATTTCAACCCCTCCTGCAGCTTCAGCCAGGGGCCCTTGTGCAGTGAACAACTTGCATGACTGTACATAGTGAGTCAGATGGTGGAAAGAGGACCAGTGCAGAGTTGAGGATGCAGATGGGGTGCTTAGAGAATAACAGCAAGCCATTTACTCAGCACATTTGCATGGGGTATGTGATATTCTGAATTCAATTCAGAGAGATGGAATGGGGAGAGATTGCTAAAGGCCTGAAATGGCAACAGGAGAATCTTGTGTGGATCTGAGAGATAATGTGACAGCATGACATTGATGAGTTCTGAATGGGAAATAACCCTCAGAAAGTGTATGTCAGAAAGCCTCAACACAGGACCTGTGCCCCATCATGCAGGTGGGGCAGGATGGAGGGGAGAATGAGGGCACAGTAGGTGAGATGCCAGCAGACTGTTCAGAAGACATAAGAAAGGAAACACAACAAGACCGGAAAAGAGGACAAGGAGCAGGGAACAGAAAACACAAGAGAGAGAGAGAGAGTGAGTGAAAAGATGGATTTCCTCCATGCTGTATTTCCCCAAGTAGGGCCCTGAAAGAAGAATTCACCCTGTTCTGGTTTATTTTCTTTTCCTATCAGGTTATTAGATTGTCATATAAGGAAAGGGCCACAGCACAGCGCAGTTTGATTTTAGCAAGGCATTTGGTTGCATTTTTTTCATGATACCCTAGAGAGCGAAATGGAGAAAAGCCGGAAGATAACTACTTAATCTGGTGGGTTTGGAGTTGATACTCAAAGAATATTGATTAATAGGGTACTGTAAGCCTGGAGGGTGTCTTTAGGTAAGGAACTAAGTTCAGAGATAACCAATTTACTCACCATCACACAGCTGGTGAGTGAAGGAGCCAGGATTCAAACCCAGCTCTGCCTACTCCAAAGCCACGTGCCATTTCCTACAGAATCAAGCCCAAAAAGGCATTACGTTTTCTACCAAGAAAAGAGTTGGAGGAAAGAAGCAGAGGATAGGAATACAATTTCATGCCCAAATGGACGGTGATGGACCAAAGCACTGGACACTGGAAGGACAAAACACGGTGGACGTCAAAGAGATCAGGCTTGAACCTCATATTGTGGTTCCCAAGAGCCTCTTGTGGAAGGAGGTGGAGAGGCCTGGCTTGACTCCTCTTCGCACTGGGAAACACTTTACAGTGGCTGTTAACTCTCTGATAGCCAACAGTGTAATGCCTTATTAAAAATCTACTGTTCCAATAAAGTAATTAAATAGTCCTAGTCTACTCAGCCCAAGTCATCTCAGTTTTTGAATACTGGGTTCAATTCTAGGCAACACGTTTTGAGAAGAACATTGAACCACTGTGATGTAGCTGGAAAATGACCAGGAGGGTGAAAAGTCCAAGGCCTCTCGCACAGAGGGTGGTGGCAGGCCCAGGGAAGCAAGACCTTGGGACTTGTGAGTGTTGTCTTCATGTATTCGATTTTTTTTCTCCTTAGGGCAGAATTCAGACTGGTAATTGTAGCGAGAAGACATTTTAGTTCCATATTAACCAATTCCAGGTCCACCTCTCCCTATGCCTGTTCTCTGTCACTCAGTACATTGGGAAAAAACTGGACCAACTTCCAGGGTCACTTACAACTTTGAGAATCTAAGATTTAGGGCCCTGCATAATCCAAACGGGCAACTAAAAAGGAAGAGAATACCTTAAACAAGGCCAATAACAGGTGTTACTCAGGTCAAGCAAACTCAAATTAAGACCTTAATTTCAAAAAGTTAAGAATATTATGACTCATTTGATGAAGTAATTCACAGTATCACCCCTTCTTACTGGCAGCTTTTCAGTATATTTATGGGCTGACGATATATAAAAATGTCATTACCTCCAACTTTTCAGGGACAGACTTACTGAATGAAGCAAGGTAAGCTGTTGCATGGGGTAATGTCTGCTTCTGCAAGCATTCAGAGCAGTGAACTAAAAAATAACCCACATTCCAATGACAAATAGGGGCTTGGAAATTAAGTACAAGCAGCAAGAAGATTAAAGTAGCTGTGGTCACACCGGCTTCTACTCTACACTTCAGTGCTTTGCCCAAGTAAGAACTAAGGTTACACAGAGCACAGATGGTGAGGGACACAAGTGAGGATGCTGAGTGCATTTGTAGCATTTGTGAACGATATTCAGCCCTGTTGACAACAGAGCAAGAAGATGGAAGCTTTGAAATCTATGACAAATGAGCCAAGCTTTCAGAGCCCAAGTCAATAAAAACACACATGAAGTGAACAGAAGGAAAGCAAAGGAAAGAGAACATGAAGGCACCATAAAATCCTGGTGATATATTTGAGGGGAAATCATGATGTGAATACAAAATAGGAAGTGAACCAAAAAAAGAAGCAGCCTGGAGATTTGCAGCATGTCTGTCTGTCTGTCTCTTTCTTGTTCTCCATTCACATCCACCACCCTCCCTGCCCTTCTTATGGGGCTCATTAAACAAATTCCAGTCCTGGGTGGGTATCTCTAATGCTTTCTTCACACTCGGGTTTCCCCAGCAGGATTCACGGTGGATCTGTAGACAGTTGTCAATGCTTCAAGGAAACAATCAGGATGAAATGAGGAAATGGCAAGGGAGACGTCAGTCCTGCGGCAGAGTGGGGAACAAGTGACCTCTCCGGTGGGGTTGGGGGCTCTTTCTGCTTCATTTTTTGTTGTGGTTGTTTTGGATTGATGTTCCCATGGTGTCTTTTAAATTTTTTTTGAAGAGCAGAAGATGTAAAAACAAAAACATTGTAACATTGTGGATATACTTTTTCTAACTAGATTCCTGGTAAGATACCCTTATTTTGAGAAGAAAGAAAAAGAACTTGAAAAAAGCAAACTGTAATGTGGGGAAAGCTGATGGTGAGAAAAGTTAGAAAACCATGGGGGTGAGGGAGGAAGGGAGGGAGAGAAAGGAACAGAAAGGAAAAGAAAAGAGAAAAACAGCTGCTTGTAAGGTTATTAACTGAGATGGTCTCCATTTCTGCAATTGCCTGAAAGCCCGTGGTTGCCTGGTCTGAGGGCAGCTGCATTTATTGCAGTCTTTGCCTCTGACCAAGGAGTAAATGGGCTTGAATTTTGAGGGTGTGTGAGAATTGTTCCCATCAATTTCTTGGCTGAAAGACAGCAGCCCAGGGAGGTTCAGTGGGTCCTAAGCTATAGTAATTACCCTGAGCTAGGACAGGACTGTCATTATTTTGCTAGTACCGGCAGAGGCAGCCTGGTGAAATAGAGAGAGCACAGCAGACATACACTGTATACTCTTACCTCAGTTACCTAACTAAAAATGTGAATGGTAATAGTAATAAAAATTAATAATAATAATAGTAGTACCTATTGCAAAGTATCTGTGAAGCCCCTGGGACATGATAGACCATATCAATAAAAGCAACATAAGTCTTAACTGGTTCTTATTTCTAGACTTCGGTGAGGCTTGGTCCATGTGCCCTCCCTCCGTGACTGCCCTGGGGCTTCCTCTTTAAAGACAGCAGCGCGGTGACTGAGCATTGGGCAGACAGAAAAGTCTAGAAGCCAAATCAGTTTTCTGTTTCTCAACCTTCCATTTCCCCACTTCCCTGTGGTTAGTGTTACGTTTTCTGTTACTTACTGAATTGTCTTGATTACAATACATTGTACCTTTTGATAACATTGCAGCCAGGACCTTGATGTAGTAGAGAGAGGCTAGCACTCACCCAAGGAAATTGAGAAAAAAAAGGGACCTGAAAAGCTTGAAAAGGCACGTATATGATACGGATAGTAAGTAGCTGACATGCAAAAATGCGTTGGGGAAAGAGACACTAAAGTGCCGACCAGCAATGGCCGAGCATTCCACACCCTCTCTGCTGAAACGCTGTGGGGTGAGGATCATTATCTGGATTCTCAGTGAAGAAACCGGAGGCACGGAGAAGTTAGTGTCCCCAGCCAGCAAGTAAGCAACACAACTGAGATTTAAAACCAGGTCCTTCTGACACCCAAGCCCCACGAACCTCCACTATTGCTGGGAACCTCACCGTGCAGAGTGGCAAGTTAGGAAAAAAAGAACAGCATTTATTTGAGTTTGATAGAACATAAACTTTACTTTTTTTTTAAGGTATTTTTCTTACAAAAAGTTTGAGGACAAATTAGATTTATGTGATGTACTTTGAACTAAAAAAAAAAAAGATTATGCCTTATAAGCCAGACTGATGTTGATTAAAGAAAAGTAAGGTTATAAATAACCAGAAGAAGGAAGAGTAAATGACACTGTGGCTTGGGCAACACTCACCTTACAAGGAGGGGAGGGGAAGGGAGGGAAGGAGATGGGCACTGGGACAGTCTTCTGATTGTCTCCTTTTCTATTTCCCTCTTCTTGCCATCCCTCCCTGCAAAAAACAAAAACCTTAAGCAGGAAGAGGAGCTAATTAGAAAGAGGAAAACATCCTTGAGACCAATGAAATCTCCCTAATCCACAGTGACACACAGGCACCCGAAGAACAGCAATTTGATTAAATCAGGATATGGGGGATTGAGAGGGACTCTCCAGCTGTGTACAGTTTGTCTGTAAGTCTTTGGCTTCCAAACCTGGAAACCAAGTGCCTTCTGGCTGGGGAGATGGCTCCCACTTGGAAAATAAGAAATCTCAAGGCAGGGCTGAAGGGTAGGGCCGGGGACCCCCAGGTCACAAACCCTAAGAGGGTGGCAGCAGCTCTGCAGGAGGTGTGCTGGCAGAGAGGGCATCGGGTCAAGGGGGGTAAAGCCAGCCTCCCGCTGGCCTGAGGCCCGTCCTGAGCTGGGAGGGAAGAAAGGCACGCCTCTCCTGCCCACATTCCCTTCACTCCAGAACCCGCTGCGGCCATCAGTTACCTGTCATCAGGGACAGCTCTCTGGCCGCTCTGCAGAAGTGAAGCAGCCAGAGGATGAATTGCAGTGTGGGGACACCTGCTCAGGGAGATGGGGGACGCCCTGACAGGCTCCTTCACAAGCCACTTCCTGTCTTCTCCAAGACGGGCATCACGGGTCAGCTGCTGAGGAGCTAATGTTCTTGAGAAACTATGGAGGGAGTGCCCCTCGAATTCCATGTTTTTACCCCTGCAGGTCATGCTGCGGGTCAGGAGTAGACTTATGCTTTCCTGGGGCTTAGGAGGGGGAGATAATGAGACACGTAGAGACAAGAGGAAAATAAGAATGTCCCATGTGCACAAAACCATTTGAAATTGAGGCTTCTGGGGGTACTAAAACCTCGGTCAACTAGCCAGAAATGGTTTCCTCAGTGGGACATATTTTGCTTGTCTTTGCTTACTTCGATTGAAATAAAATGGGGAATGTTCGTCTCCCATGAAGAGAGCACCTGCGGAAACAGGCCAGGTCCTCCTGAGAAGGCTGTTTATTCCCCTGGGATCCTGAACCTAAAAGGAAATGACATCTTTGTCTTGGGAGGTCCAGATAAGCAGAGAAGCAGTTGTTTGTTCATCTTTTACAGCAGAGGCCCCTGATGGCCGCTCCCAAGAACATGGCTATCAGTAAGCTTGCTTGTAGCAGCCATGATTCAACTCTCACTTCCCCCCCGCCACACATCCAAGTCTCCAGAGAAACCAGAAGGAAGCTCTTACTAGAAGAGGATTTGAGGATTTCTATTTTAAAAGCTCCAGTGGATGAGCTAGAAGTAATTCAAGAGCAGGCACAGTAAAGAAATATGTACGCTTTGTTAGACATTCAGTGAGAAGGTTAACATTTCCAACACAGCCAGCTGATTAAGAGGTATCCTGTTAGCAGGGATTCTGCTGCTTTAGAACAGAGCAAAAATGTTGTCATTTGAAAGCCCCAAAGTAGGAAAGGCCAGCCCTTTGTCTCTTGGCCATGCTCAGCCTTTTCCTTTCCTCTCCTCTCCTTTTCCTTTCTCTTCCTTTCTTCTTTTTCTTTAATTTCCAGAATAGATTGGCTTGGGTCTCTAGAAGAATATTCAAGCACCCCCTGACAAGTGAGTTATAGCTAATTGTCCATCCTGTGCTTACTCACCTTTGAGAACGGATACCTATGACCTTTCTCAGTGTACTATTCCTATGCCCAAAGCCCAAGAAAAGGTGATAAACTAAGGCAGAAAGGCTTCGACCACAGCCATAAGGTTCACTTAGAAGAAAAACACACAGTGGGAGTTTCAACACAAATCCTTAACCTAGAATCAAGAGCAGGAGTGAGGGACTGGTCACTTGGAAATGAACGGGGACCACCTTTCTAGGGGACTCAGAGCATCAGAAATGTGTAGGAGCTGACGTCTTCCAACTCTTTTCCATCTAAGCAATTCTGTATTGAATGGGTTTTAGGCTCTTTGATGACATGCTCAAGTTGATATGCCTTAAAATGTGCAAGAGACAATAAGGACAGTCAGTCATCCCACCTGTCTACAGAAAGGTTCTTGGGATGCAGGTAGCCAAGTTTTACAGATGGAATCGATGGTTTGGGGTGCACCATCGCCCTCTATGGGACTAGAAAAACCAGACCAGTAGCAAGGGTGTGTGTATCCTTACCTCTGGCTGAGTTTGCTGAGAAGTCAGGGCAACTTTGAGTGGGAAAGTAATTAATTGATCCTTGTAAATGGGTCCTTCCGTTGGCGTTCCCTTCCCTGAGGAAGCCAATTACAGTTGAAACTCTGATGGCAGGTCATTTATCGTGTTTTCATTCCCTCAACAAACATTCACTAAGTGCCTACTAAGCACTAGCTAGGCATGGCAGGGAACCTAAGAATCAATAACAACAGCAACTACTACTGCTATGTATTGGATGCCTATTGTGGGCCAGGGTCTTTATACACATGAACACACAACGCCCCATGAAGTGAGCGTGGTTATTCTTATGGATAAGGAAAGAGGACACTTGGGAAGTAAATGGTACATCTCGGATTTAAATCCAGGTCCATCTCCTAAGCGGGCATGCTCAGTCCACAAAGCTACAGTCCTGACGAAGTTCACAAACTATTAGGCGAGATAGCATGTCGGTATAACATCTCTACCAGGGGCCACAAACTACAACCGGTAGGCAAAATTGAATCTATCACATATTTTGGCAGGGAGCTAAGATGGCTTTTACACTTTGAAATGGTTGGGGAAAAAATAAGAAGACTTCATGGCATGTAAAAATTACATGAAACTCAAATTTCTTTGACCATGAGTAAAGTTTTATTGGAACCCAGCTAGGCCCATTTCGTTTCTTACTCTCTCAGGCTGCCTTCCCAGCTACAACAGGACAGTTGAATGGTTGTGACAGAGACTGTACAGCCAGCAAAAGCCAAAAATACTTACCCTCTGGACCTCACAGAAAAGGCTTGATGGCTCCAACTCTGTTCTTCAAAGTGGAATATTATGATCAGTAAGAGATATATAACATTTTTTAAAAGCACTCGGGAGTTAAGAAGGGAAACCGATATGTATTTAACCCACAGGGTGAGAGGCTAGAAAGGACACACAGGTGTGCGCTGTTAAGACTCAATGCACGAAAACCCAGACTTTAAATCAGATAAATTAAAAGGTAGTTATTTGCATAACAAATTTCCCTTTTTGTTTTGTAAAGGAATTCACCGCAGGGCTGCTTTATAGAATGAGCCTCCATAATGAATGCTGATATGATTCCATTTACAAATACTCTATTCATAATAACTTTTCAAGAACTTATCTATTGTGTACAGTGAGGCTTACCTATAATCATTTTTTCCTGGCAGTGTAAGGTTTCCTACTTCTGAAAAGTAATTGAGGTGACCTTGTCAGTCCAAGGAAGGGGCAGTAAGGGCTCTACCTCCTTATTGTCTCCAAGAAGGGCTTTGCCAAACAAATAGAAAAGCTGTGGATTCCAGGCTGGTATAATTTTACATTTTTAGCCAAACTCCTCTTGGTAGCTGCAATCCTGAAGTCCTAAAATATAAACTGCTCACTAGTCTATTACTTCATTTCATACACAAGATAAATTAATAAAATTATGTTTGTTGCTAATGTCCTGATACGTATGCTACAAGCAATGCTTATAAAAAGCAATGTTTCTCTCTTTCTTTTTTCCCCCAAGACATTATCTTAACTGGATTACAACATAATTGGGGCAAGTCATATAATGTTCAAATTAGAGTTCTCTCCAGCAAAATAAGAAGTGCTGTCTCTTTGGGACCCGGCTTCTTCTTCCTATGGGTCCTGAGCCTGAATCTTCGAACAGCTTTGTGGTGTTATGCAATTGCTCTTTTAAGAGATGCATAAAATGGCAAACTTGGCTATTCATAGCCAATTTAGGAGGAGCTGAAATCTTTCAAGTTTCTTGCCTGGTACCATTTTGAGGGTAACTACTTATTTCTGAACACATAGATTTAATCTGGCTTTCAAGTGGAGGCTATTTTAAAGAGCTGCCTTGTGGCTTTTGTTTCCATTCTCTGTGGTGGCTGTGTTTCAGTAGATAAGCATTCCTGGTATATAACTTGAATATTTTTCAGGTTTTTTGGATGGTAAAAGAAGATGAAATGGAAATGCAAGGGCAGAGAAAATCATGCCTGGGGAAGTCCTGTGTGGTGTTGCCCTGTGGCAAAACAGATCTGTATCTCAAGGTGCTAGTGGATATTACATGCAATTCATAAAGGGGTGAAGTGAGAGAGACGCAGCGGGTGGGTGGTGAGAAGCAGAGCCGGAATTAGGGGCAGGAGCCCAGCACAGTTCTGAGGCAAGATTCCTGGACAAATGGCATCGTCGGTGGGGTTGGGGTTGGTAAGGGGTGGCTGCTGCATGTGGCCTGGCTGCCCCTGGATTCTGTCACTTCTCATTCACACTCTGTGGCAGGTAGCATTTCAGCCATTTCTGAAGCTGATCTCTGGCAAGATACCCACATTTAACCCATCTGTGAGGTTCCCTGAAGAGGTGCTTCTCTCTCTTCATTGCCCCCAGGGGTCAGAAACACTGTAACTGCAAAAAGGACCCAAAGGCATCATTTCCTTTTGGAATTCATTCTCATTCTCTCCCTCTTCCTCTCTCTCTCCCTTCCTCCTTCCCCCACCCCTCTCTCTTTTTCCTTGGAATTGCTGCAACCAGGTTTTTATCTCCATCATATATTTATTTGTTTCCCAGATGCAGTGGCAGCAAGAAGAGATAATAAAACAAATGGATAAATACTGAATAAACCATGTTCAGTTTTCTTTTTTCCTGGTGGCAATTTAAAACCTTTCAAAATTAAAACTAATGGATACAGAGGAATGGGATATAACTTTCCATGCATTTCAATGATTGAACAGAAGCCCACCCTCTCGGAGCAGCGCATTTGCCATTCGCTGCTTCCCTGATAGCAACAGTAAAATTCCCTAATGGTAAATTCAGGGGAAGGACTGGGAAAGCCCTGTTGATCTGAACTAAAACAGAGCATCCCCCACTCCACCCTGAGCATCTCCCACCTACCAAACAGCCTGAGCAGATTACACTTCACAAATGGAAATGGGAAGCAAAAAAACATTTTCAAAGTGATTTCATGAAGAGTGGGACTGTTTAACTAGTTTTTTGAGCCAGGATTAATATTATAAACTGGGGAGCTCTGTGATGTGCGTGTGCGGTTGGCTTTACCATACCACCTGCCCCTGGGGAAGGCAGAGAAAAGCGCCACGCTATTTAGAAGCAGTTTTACTTCTGCCTGGGCCTCCTCACTGAAGGGACATAGAGCCAGCCAGGACAAGCGCTCAGGCCTGAACTGAGTTACACTAACACAGGGAAGATCTTCCCAAGCTCAAGGTCATATCTAGAGCATGCTTTGGATATTTTTTTCATCTCTAATTTCTGTGGCTTTCTAATATGTGTTTTATTTGCCCTCCCCATCTCCATCCTGCTTATTAAGGTAAATTTGCATAGAAATGAGATCTTGGTTTTCAAGACCATTCACCTGACACTTGATCTCCTGAGGTGACCAGCATTTACTGTTGATACCATGAGGGTGACCCACAAACAATGAATCTTTCTGCAAACTAGAGGCAGGGCCTTAATTAGGGGAAGTTTTGCATTTTGAAGTAATGGGGTGAATCAAATCAGCAAAGGCATTTAGCATTCACTAAGGAGGGCAAAATACTCCTCTCTGTTGAGGGGATCATCCTGGGTCACGCAAATTTTAATTTGCCTTACATGGACCGATTCAGAGGAAAGTGGAAAAAAGCATATATATATTTTTTCATGTTTGGAAAAAGTTTTGGGTAGTGATAAAGCTCAGACAGTTAACTATGACATTTTACTTTGGCTCTTGAAATATTTTTTGCTTAGTATCTATCTTTGGGATTAGTAATAGTCACCTCTGCAAATTGACTTTAGAAGACCAAGAAAATGTGGAAAATCAGAGAAATGAGCACCTTGCTGTCACCACTATTGCAGTGGCTTTAATCCCCTGACTGCCGCATGCTGCTCCCTCCCAACAGCGGCCACCTTCCTGATTTACCCAAATTTTGTCACTTGGGCAGAAATTCCCACTGAGAAGACAGTTGTGGTCCCAGTTTACTGGCCACTGAAAGTCATTCAGGTTTGAGGGTTATTCAGACTTAGGCAAATTTTGTGAAATGTTAATATTAAACGTTAATGCTTTCAAAACTATGTCCTGACAGCAAACTGTCTTATCAGAGAACCAAAAGAGTTGAGATCATGGAGAAAAATCATCAGATTTCAATGAGAAAAATTTAGAGGAGATGGGAGAAATCAGAAGAAAATTTTTGCTGCTTTTGGCCAGGCTACCTTTGCGAAGGATAAATTCATTCCATAAAATCATTTTAAAACATAAATACTATTTGGCTTTTGTCTTGTGTAACACTTTGCATCGATTATTTAATTTAATCTCACATCCCAATTGGTTGAAGATGTGTGAAGATCCCCATTTTACAGATGAGGAACCTGAGACTCCAAAAGGTTTAGTTACCCAAGATCATACAGCTAATCAACAACGAAACCAGGACTCGGTTCTCTTTCTGTTACATTCCCACTGTCTCCTAAAACAAAACCAGAGTGCTTTCATTTGTAGGCTGACTTATTTATCCTTACACAGGTCTCATGTATTTCTAGCAGGGACTGATATTTTAACTCAATTCAGAAGTATTAAAATAGAATTTTCAAAATGTACTTGGCTTACACTGTAATAATAAAATAAGAAATCTCACTAATTAAGTCTCCAGATTCTAAAACTGAAATGGCTTCTACTCTCAAACCCTGCAAAAGGATGGTAAGTTCCCCACTGGCCAACGCTAATTCCCTTAAATGATTCAGATGTAAAAGAGAAAATGGCATCTGTCTAATTAACACTGCCTGGTTAAATATAGCTGCCAAGGGACAGCCTCGGGACAGTATTTACAGAACAGGCTTTCCAGCCCCTCGGGCCTCCAGTTGGAGGTGACAGCAAGTCTTCCATCCTTATCAGCCGGAAACAGAGATGCCCCAGAAATGGTGATAGGCCAGGACAGGCAAGGGGAGATGAAAGGAGACGGGGCACTCCCTGGCCTGCATATCCTGCTCCTGGGGATTCAGAGAATGAGGCCGAGAAGCAGATCCCAAGGGCTCAGGCAGCTCTTCCTGAAAACAAAAGCCCTCACTGTGCGCCTGCGCTCCACTCCCTCACCCTCAACCTTGGCCTGGAGGCGCTCGTTCGACCACTCACCTACCAAGTGCTAAGCCTTCTGGCAGAAAGACATAATGACCACACTATTTCTCTTCCAGCTTCACGTTGCGACATGGAAGCCATTGCCAAGTTTGATTTCACCGCCTCAGGTGAGGACGAACTGAGCTTTCACACTGGAGATGTTCTGAAGGTAGGTGAGGTGGGGCCCAGGGAAGCCACAGGGAGTTTGGTTACCCTGGTCTGGTCACGGAGTTATATCTAACAATCCATGCCTATGTTTCTTAAGAACTGTACATGGTTCCTTTCAAAAAGAGAAGTTCACCTCAATCAAAAGGGTCCCTTCTGGGCACCTGTATGCCAGCTAGCCAGCCAGGTGATAGAAATACAGTTGGCATAAGCCACCATCCTTATCTGGAGATGCTAGTGGTATGGGTGGGGGTGGGAAGTAATCTGTTACAGATGTTTTTATCTAAGTGCTCAGGGAGCACAGGTGGGGGAACAAGTGATCCCACCTTGTAAGATGGGGTTGTAGGAACATGTGGCAATGTCGCCTGTCAGGGACTACAATGGAGGTAAGTGGGGCTTTTAGCTAAAGCCCAGAGATGAGCGAGCCCATGCGGCGTCCAGTGAGCATTGGGAGGCTCAAGAGGGCCGGAACTTGCAAGAGGAGGGTGCAGGGGGAGACGGCCTGGGAAAGGCAGCTGGAGAGGTGGCTCACAAAGGCCACACACACACAGCCATCCAGGGGCTCTTGAAACTTGTCTGCCACCCACACTTGAGTTGTAGTGGCCACTTGCTGAGCTGAAGAGGCCTTGGACTGGTCCCACATATCATGTACCACACCTAATGACTACATCTCAGCCCCTGTTTTGTGCAAAAGAGCACAAGCCCTTCAAGAAGGGAGTCTGTGATGCCAATGGCCCTGCCTGGCCTCAGAGCACCCCCAATACCTTGATCCCTGGTCCTTAGCAGCCAACATGGGCCTTCTCAGACTGTCCAGCGGCACTGAGGCCACCATTGTCTCACCACTAAGAATGAGGCTTGCTATAGAAAGAACTTTGTCACTTTGAGGGTGACTGAAAATTGGTCTGTGGAGTAAAACCAGGTAGGGTGACTTGGTTTGCAATTTGACACCCCCCAGTATTTATCCCCTTAACTAATCTCACCCTGAAAGATCTAGCATGTGGTTGCAAAGAGTGTGCTTTTGATACTGTAGCTACTCAAGGTCATTGCTTAAGCTGCTGACCCAGGGAAAGGTGACTTCTATGTCTTTGGGATCTTACCAAGGTCACACAGATAGATCTGCCACATGGTGAGCAGTCCCTCCCTTCTCCAAGGGGCATTGTGACCACATGATTATCAACCACTCTCATGTTTTCCCTCAAAAGAGGCCAGGGAGCCAGCTCCCACCCCTAATCTCTCATTGCAAACAAAACCTGGTATCTTCCTTAAATTTTCTCTATTCCCCAGAAAAGTAAAAAGACAAAAAAACACTTTCAACTCTGCTTCTTAATCTAGCTCTTAATTTCTTTCCTTGCCTTCACTGACAATACTGGGAAGAATGTACTATGCTGGGTGCCTCCTCTTCCTCACTTCCCATTCATTCTTCTGGAACCTTCTGGTACCTGCCTTTTAGCCCCAACATTCCCTTAAAGTCTACCAGTCATCTCCCTAATGTGGAATATAATGACCCTGCTACAAAGCCTGTGGAGTCTGACACTGCTGATTCCCTGGATCTGCATAGAGTTCCATCTGACTCCTAAACACTGTACTCTGAATATTTTCCTTTCATAATATCTCTTAAGCAATATCCTTCTTCACTATAGAAGAGTCTGATGCAGGAAAAAGGAACACGGACTTTGGGGGCAGATGTATCTGAGTTTGAATCCCAGCTCACGAGCTGTGCAGTCTTAGGTCGGTCAGCTTCCCCCTCTGAGTGTCTTCACTGTACTTGGAGGCCATATCTGTCTTGCAGAATTGTGGGAAGGGTTAGGGATAATGGGCCTAGCCTGAACAAAGTAGATGCTCAATAAAGGAGCATGTTATAACTATTACCCATTTCTGCTGCCTCTGATTGTATAGACTCTTGCCCCAGCCCTTTACTGAACTCATTACCCCATCTCTTCCTCTTTCAAATCATTCAACATAATAGTTCCCAGGGATCTTTCTAGAAAACAAATCAGATCATATCACTTCCTTACTCAAAGCATTCACTGGTTCCCCATAACCAATTGATTGACATCTGCCTAAGCCACTGCCCAGCCTCATCATACCCGCATGCATGAATGCGCACATATGCACATGCACACATGCATACACACATGTACACACATCTTTGTGTGTATAAGGCCCTATGTTACACTGCAGCATACACACCATCCTTTCCCAGGGTCTTTCCCCACAGTCTGAAGACCCCTGTCCTATACGCACATTTGACTGCCTCCGGCGTGGAACCCTCAATACCCTCCCCAACACCCTGCTGCCCTGCCGCTCCACGGTCCTGCCTGGCCACCCCAGCAGAATCAGTCATTCTCTCTTTGCCTCTCCCCCAGCATTTCACACTCACGATCTGGCCTCACACCACAGTTATTTATGAGAAGACCACACTGTTGAGCTCTCAGGCCCCATTTGTCCATCTCTCATTGTTGCCTTTACCCTTGGGGCCCTGATCGCCCATTTTTGCACTGGTTCCACTGTGGAGAAAGCAGAAATCTGCCCCTCCCTAATATTTGATGAATGGGTGGTGGATTCCTCCACTGCTCTGTGGGCTCCCTGAGCAGAGCTGCGGGAATATCTCTGTGCCTTCCCAGCAGAGCCTAACACAAGTCACAGCCAAATCAGGGCCCAGGACATGTCGCTTGAATTGGCAAATTGAGTCTTGCGTGCTTGTTTAGAATTCCATCAGAAGGCCAAACCTCTCCTTTTCAAACTCTGTCCACTACAGCTGCAGTGGTACCGAAGTGGAGAGGGGTGTTGGCCATGCCTCACAGAATGTCTGTATCGCAGTCAGTGGCCTGCCTGTGGGTCTCCACATACAACTGCAGCATCTGTCCGCCTCCTCCGAAGATGGTGACAAGTCCTAGGATCTGTTGGTACTAAAAGACTAAACAGACCTTTTAATTAGAAAGTACTCTGTCTGACTAGCTCACCACAAATGCACCCCCTCCAAGGCAAAGACCCCCAGCACAGGGCAAAGATCCCAGTTTATCCATCTCTGTATTCCCAGCACCTAAGTGCAAACTAGATGCACAAGATGGTAGACAGGAGACTCCTGCCAAGTGACTTGATCCTGCTTCTCCTGTGAGAGTAATGTTTGAACAGTCAGGAGTCAGATATTCTGTGTTTGTGTCAAAACCCCTGGACCTGCAGCTACACACAGCACCAAACTTACCTTCCCCACTTGTATTTGCCAATCACTCCAAAAATGTCTCTTGGCCCAGTCTATTTCTGTCTGCTTCTTTCTTCTAACACAGCAACCTAAAAGCACTAAGAGTTAATCCTACATAATTAACTTCTTCAATACTTCAGATTTCTGCTATGCCTCTAAGAGTTTTAATTCCATCCAATTTTAAAATTTTGCCAACTGTACATTTTGTCCTCATCCCACGTCTAATTTATTCTCAGGCCATGTAACCCAGAAAATTATTCTTGAAGGCAACATTAAAAGAATTAAGATACAGTAAAGCTAAGTGTTAAAGCTCATGGGTTCAGGCTGAACTCCTTGCTCAGGTTGATGCGATGGGTGTGAGAGATAGGGGAGCCGAATAGATGGAGAGATGAGAACAGGAAGTGTGGGGCCAGCAACGGCAAGAGGAAACCATCTCCCCCCAAATACTCTTCTCTGCACAAAAAGAGAGATTTTTTAAAACCATAAAAAAGCCCAGAAATTCACCTCTCTGGGAATATGGTCACAGGCAGACCGAGCTCCAGGTGGTGGAGAGAAATGGCCACGTCCGTGGGATAATCTCTCAGCTGCTGCAGGAGGTAGATGGGGGTGAGCCATGATTACTAAATTACAGCTGGTTTCAGGTCAGTGATCGAAAAAGTGTGGTTCTTACCACGAGAAGCCGATTTCCAAAGGCCTCTTCCACCTCTCCTCCCCTCCTCACCTTCATATTTGACATTTGCCACCCAAGCCATATGTCACATTGCCATGTGACAGGAGAAAGGAATTCCAAGGCCAAAATTTCAGGGGAGCAGGTATGGGGTGACATGTCCTTGTGCTCTTTATTCAGATAACGGGCCCAGGTGCTGAGTCTCTTAGCTCTTCTTTGACCTAGATTTCCCCCACACCCCGCTCCCCTGCCACCATGCCCCTCAGCAGACACGTACGCAGCATCTTCAGTGATGCCAGCAGCCACAACTGATGTTAGAAACTGGAAGGAAGGTTTTCTGTTCACAGCAACTCTAGAGCTCAAATATGGGACACACTTTTATTTCTTCAAAACGAATGATTATATTCAAAACACATACAGCTAATACTTTAAAGAACTTGTAAACTCCGCCCTGTCCCCTAGAGCTGGAGTCCTCCCTCATGAGAATATCACACTGGACAGAAATGTGGTTTTAAAAAACAGCACTTTCTGAAGCACTTCCAGGTACCAGGGCTCCTTTGATCCTCACGTCAGCGCCGTGAGGAGCTAGCCTGGTAATATTGTCCCCATTTTCAGATGGCTAATTGACCTGCCACAGGTCATACAGCTGGTGACAGGGCCAAGCTGGAAACCAGGTTTCCTCATCCCAAACTCGAAGTGCTGTCCCCTTTCTTCCACCTCAGAAGTGATATTAGAAATAGATAATCACTTCTCAATCTCTTAGCTCCCTGCCATTCTCTTTCCATCTCTGGGAGAGGCAAACCCGTGGGACCCGTGATTTCAACCCCACCCACTTCCGGATGACTCTGGAATCCTAAACTCCAGCCGTGGCCTCTCGGCCGAGTCCAGACGCACCCCCAAGGCTCACCGAGCTTTTCTTCTCAGTCCCAGGGGCAGCTTGGAGTCACCCGCACACAATCTGAAGCCCGGGAGTTCTTCCTCAGACCTGCTCCTCCTCCCGTATTTCCTATTTCAGCAGAGTCATCACCACCCACTCAATCTCCCAAGCCCCGAACCCAGAGCCCTCCTGGGACCCTCCTCCCTTCGCTCCTCGTCATGAAAGCCTGCCCGCTGCCTCCTGGATGCCGCTAAACTAGGCCCGGATGCCCCTTACGCTCACCCGGATGCCACCCGCGTCTTCCTACAGTTTCCCCTTGACGCCACCCCTCCAATCCGTCCCCATGCTCTGGCACAGCCCTCTTTCATGACTCTGGTCCTTACTGCGTTATTTCCTGGCTTAAAATCCTGTAATGGCTCCCCACAAAACTCCCCAGGCTTTCCCCCCGCTGTGCCTCTGGGGTCCCTCTCTACTCCGGGGACCACAGTCTTTCCTGGCCGTCTTCTGCCTTCCCCTTTATAACAGCACTTCTGTCAGTTAAGACATTTTCAATTACAAGGAACAGAAACTAAAAATGGCTTAAACAATAACAAGGATTTATTATTTCTCATACAAAATCCAGAAGTAGGAGGGCTCCTCCTTACTGTTCGAGTCTATGCCACATACTTTAGAAACATTCTAAGTGGGGGGTAGAGGCGGGAGGCATGAAGATACGTCTCTAAACAGTGAAACATTTTCTGAAATAACGAGAAGCCACACGGAGCCAAGTCTGATGAGTCATATGAGTATTCAGGGTAGGTGATACCATTCGGGGTCTTGGTCAAGGTAGGGCCGTATAGTAAGGAGACAACTTCGGGATCGGTTTGTGATCTGCAAGAGCCGGTTCAGAGAACACACTCCAAATAGCTTGTTATGTCCAGATTGTTTGTGAAACACGTGGAGCGTGAACACAAAAAGTTACTGTTTTCAGAGCTGGCCCCACATGGAAGTTTAAGTTTTAATCTGATTGTTTTTTTAAAAAAGAACAAATTAAATTTTTAAAAGGTTCCTGGTTAGCTGGCAAAGAAAAAACCGTGGCTGGCTTTCCCATCGTCTGCCCAGACACGGAGCTTAGGGTGGTGAGATCTGGGACACATGAAATTCCAACATAGAAGGCGGAAGGGGTTCAGGGAGGCCCCTGAGTGCTGAGTCTCGGAGGCCAAGCCATGGTGGAGTCATACGGGTGGGGGGCACAAGCGGACAGAAACAGCTTGGGGTCCAGATAAGCCACACTCCAAAGAAAAACCTGCTTCCCACCCACTGGGGCCAGCTGTGCGGTTCCTCTGACTTGTTTTCCTCCAGGCAGCCCCTTCCCCTTGCTTCTTGGTCCTCCCTGCATGTCTTTGCCCTTTGTTCCCTTCCTTGTAGATCTTAAGTATCCAAGAGGAGTGGTTCAAGGCGGAGCTTGGGAGCCAAGAGGGGTACGTGCCCCAGAATTTTATAGACATCCAATTTCCTGAGTAAGTATTTCCAGCCTGCTGAAAGGGGCCTACCCACACACACCCGCCTTGCTTTTTCAGTAGTCACTAAAATTATCCGTGCATACCCAAGATGCTGTCAAAATGGGCTGTCTCTGAAGAGGGAACCACACAGCTGAAGGCCAGGGGTGGGAGGGAGATTTGCATTTCATTACATTCCCTTTTGAAATTTATACCATGTGCATGTATTGCCTATTTTAGGTTTATAAACTAAAATCATCTATAATTATAATCATAAGGCTCCCAAGAATTCCAACGGAGGTGCTGTTGGGCACCCCACTTCAGGATCTGCTACTTCCAGGCATTTGTCCATTACCTCCCAACCTACCTTGCATCCTAACGTGATACACACTAATCAGGCATGTGGACACTCCCACCTTCCTTAAACCATGCTCACGCCAGTGAGAGACATCAGTGGGGAAAAGGGGGAAATTCCCTTCATAAAGAGGAAATGAAAAGGTAAGATTTGTCTCAAGAATTGACCACAGGGGTTTGACAGAAATCTATTCTTGTCTGAGAGTCAGGATGCACCCAAAGAGCAAAGGTTTGTTAGAAAACCCAAGTGGTACTGGTGACTCTGCTGAGGTGAACTGAACTGACTACTGAAACAAGAGAATGACCACTGACAGCTGGGCGCCTGATGCTGCCCTGTACCCTTCCAGATGACCACATCATCCCCTCCCCACTCCTCAGACCTCCAGCGGCTCCCCAGCCATGCGCTGTCAGCCGATGGCCTTGCTTCCAGGTTACTGGGACAACAGAAGCCACGAGAAAAGCCCCTCTGCCCCACCCCGACCCTGACTCACTCCAGCCACCCTCGCCCAGCACTCAGACACTCTGCCTTTCCTGCAGCAGTTTGTCTGTGCCTCCAGGGGAAATTCTCCCCCCTCTCTCCCGCGTCAGCTTTCTCTCCCTCTCTTCTGGATCATCGGCAAACAACCGTCTGCAATTTCTCACATTTTACCAAAAAACAAAAGCAAAACAACCCTCGATCACAAATCCCCTTCCAGCACGACTCCACCTCTTCAAAAGAAAGTTTGGATTCGCCACCTCCTCGCCCCCATTCTCTCTGGAGCCCCCACGACTTCTTCAAAACCTGTTTATCAAGGTCACAGTGAACTTCCAGCTGTCATCTCAGCAGTATTTGTGGCTGGGGTCGGGGTGGGGGTCTTTCTCTCCCTGAAACACTTACTGCATTTGGTTTCCAGGACACCCTGCCCCCTGCTTCTCCCCACTCCCTGGCTGCCCCTCCTTTGCATCCCTTACTGGTTTCTCCTAGTCTCTCAGTATCCTTTAGGGTTAGAATACCCTCCTCCCAGGGAGGCCCTCCCCTCCGCCATATTTAAATGTACTCCCCCAAGCCCCACCCCTCGGTGTTCATTTTCTTCACAGCACCCATCTGACAGTATGTTTTCCGTTATTTTGTTGTCGGTTGTGTCGCCCCCACCCCCACTAGAATGTAAGTCCCAGGAGGGCAAGGGTTTGGTCTGCTCACCTCACATCCCCAGTGCCCAGAGGAGGCCCAGCACGTAGCAAGTGTTCAATAAAAAGCTCTTCAATAGATGAATGGATAGCTTTGGAATGATAGGTAGTAATATAACCCTGGCCGCTCATTTAATATGTAGCAGCCAGACATTTTTGCAAGTCCTGAAAGAAGTCACTTTTCAAATTCCAACTGGATGACAAATACCTATTTTCTAAACACTCCCTTAACCACTTGCTACCTCTTCCAAAATATTCCCTTGGAGGGATGGCTGCTGTGGTGCATGCCCCATTTCTTTTTCCACCTGCATTACATTTCCTACACTGGGCCATGCTGTGGCGGTCACTTGTCCAGCCCTACAGGGGAGTATGTGGCACATACTCTGGTGGGATGTCCAGGCAGATGACTGCCAGAAGCCATCTGCCCCTTGGAGCCCAACCAACCTTACCCTGCAGTTCTGCGTCTGGAATAAGGACATCTCTCCTGCCACCTCTGTCTGGAGTACAGGTTCCTGAATTCTGGAGGGCACGGGGAATTGCTCACAAAGGACTCCATAGCCATGGCCTGTTGGACGTTCACTATAAAGGGATGCACACATTGGCCTTCTAGCAGCAACAATCAGAGCAGCCTCCTTCAAGAAATGGGACACAGGCGGGGCTTGGCCGCTGACTGACTGCAAACACCTGTTTCACTCTTCCACGGATGAGAGCGGTTCCTGGCCTCCTGCCCTGAGTCTGTAGTCTGCTTGCCTCGCCCCTATGGAAGGGCTTGGTCTTCTGCATATGTGCCATGTCCCCTGCAGCAGCCCTTCCTGAGGCTGCCACCCTGACTGCACCCCTGAAAGAGAAGTTTCTCCTGTTTCTTCTTTTTCACAGTAAAGATTATTTTCCAGCCTGGCTTTGCAGGAAGGGCCCAGGAGCTAGCTGTGTAGACACCGCCAGGTGGCGGATGCCGGCTTTGCTTGTTTCCAAGTGTGTGTGCAGGCAGGGTTCCCTGGGTGCCTGGCAGCCTCTGCTGGGCGCACTGAGCAAAGCCCCTCCCACTCCACACCACCCAGGTAACGTGGGCTTGGGGCTGTAACTCTCCTTCCGGACACTGAGGTACCAGCCTGGGAGCCAGCACCCAAGGTCCCTCCCAGCTCTGCCGCGTGGGCCCCAGTGCCTGAAGGGGTCCCTGTCCTGGTGCACCATCTTCCCTGCACGTCCCTCACACAGCTGCCAACAGGTGGCCACTTCCCACAGCGAGTCACTGCCACACTGCCCCATTTTGGTGCAGGGGCACATTTCCATGACCCAGGTTTCCCAGGTAGAGAGAAACTTCTCCAGGAGGGAAGGAACAAAGATGGTACCTCAAGGAAACACTCCCTCACCTGGCCTGAAAACTGCCTAGGGCATTTGTTTTGTGGCAGAGGCTCCCCGGCCCCTCTCCCATCTCTCTTCTCTCCCCGCCCAGCAGAGCCCCCTGCCTCCCCTCCTGCTTTGGGTCGTGTCTCCTCTACTGCCCCCTCCTACCACCGGTGTCTCACCAAGCTTCTCTGCTTTTATCTCGCCTGATAGATGGTTTCATGAAGGCCTCTCAAGACACCAGGCAGAGAACTTACTCATGGGGAAGGAGGTTGGTTTCTTCATCATCCGGGCCAGCCAGAGCTCCCCAGGGGACTTCTCCATCTCCGTCAGGTACCGGCCATTCCCAACACTGCCCTGACCCCAACTACCAAGGCCGTGAGGTGACCCCTTGAACGTGACCTTCTGCTCAGGGGTGTGCTGGCCAAGGGACCCAGGCATCTCATCAACTTTGAAGCCATCCATTTCCTTACCATGACACGTTTACTTAACTCCCTCGTACAGTAGTCTGTGGCCAAAATTATGTGTACATCCATCTGCCTCCCTTTCTGGCCGAGGTGCTTCTGGAAGGACAGGATTTTTATCTGTTTCATCCTTGTGCCTTTAGTGGCGCCTCGTACCTAGTTGGTGTTCAATGAGTATTTGCAGAAGGAAGTGGGGAGGGAGAAGGAAGGGAGAAGTCCCCCAATTGTCCACGTCTGTCTTGGGGTTTAAGTCTTAACCTTTTCCTTTATTCCTGATGAATGCCTGAAGAACAGTCATAAGAGAACAAAACTTCCAAGTCACCACCGTAGGATACTTGTGTAGTTGGAGGTGGCTGCACGGAAGCAGGGCTGCTCTACCGCACCACAACCTATCACAGAAAAAGGAGAGCGGCCTCGCAGCATGAGGCCGACTGGGGCGGGGACTAGCCGGGAGGTCGCGCCAGTGCCCAGCACCCGGGAGGAAGTGACTCAGTCCACACCTAAACATGACACAGCCCCACACTCAGAAGCCTCAGTCTGAACACACCACGTGTGGTCAGCGTGTCTGGGATTGCAAGTCATGTATCAAACTCGGTGACCACATGTGAAAGTGCAAGAATTAATGTAAATAGTACAGAAGGAGGTGTGACAACCTGTACAGTGACACCTACTGTTGAAGGAATTGATAGGAAATGTTGGTCCATATTATTCAATATATTTTGAAGGGCACGCAGCTTTACTGCTGTAAGTACATAACTCCAATCTCAAGTAATAAGCTGAGGCCACTTTACTGTTTTCAAAGAATGGATATTTTAAGGAATAGGTAGGAAGGACTTAACAAATAATGGGTCAGCTACTGTATACCTGTGCCACTAAGGTATTCAAAAATAGTTTGGTCTCATTAGTGTTGCCCTTGAAATCTTGCTGAAACTCTTAATTTTCCTTAACTAAAACTCTTTTTCACAGCTTAGACCATAGTAAATTTTAGCCCAGGTCAATATTGACTTAACACAAATTCTAAACTTGTTAGGTCTTAATGAACTTTTGTTCTATTAATAAATCTTACAGTCAAACCTATTTCTTAAGGGCCCTGATTATAGACTGGACCAGCTAAGTAAGTTGACTGTGGCCTTTTCAGCTGGGAGTTAGGGCTCATATTTCCTTGATTAAGGTGACTTCTGCAAAGCAGTCAGCCTTGCCTTTGCCGCAGTCTTTCCCTGCTGGTGAGGCCACCTGGCTCCTTGTCATGGTGACTATCACCATAATCAGTTTCACATCTTCTGCAGAAATGTAGCAGAATATATTTTAAAACAAAATCATTTTTATTTATTTATACATCGGCTTTCTGCCATGGGGACAGATAATTAGAAGCTAATTGTCATTCTATCACTGAGCATTTGTTAAGGGTCTGAAACACTAGGCTTTAGAGTCTAGAGCCCCGAGTTACAGCCTTTTGTCTGCCCCTTTCAGAGCTTGAGACAGTGGGGTGGCCAAGCTCTCTCCCAAGACCCAGAGCACCAACTGCAACCCTGACATCCATTCTCTCAGCTCATGAGTGTTTCTTGCTCTGAATTCTTTGACTAAGAGGTGGTGGATGAATAATTCTATCATAAGAATATTTCCTCCTCCTCATGCAGATGTGAGCCATAATGGCTATGAGACAGGCCATGTGGTATGTGAGTGAAGAAAGCGTTCGCTAGTGGCCAAAACCAAGGGCAAGACCATGCAGTGATGGCAGAGGGTTGGTTACTACCCCAAAACAGTCAGGCAGAGGACACTGCATGGGCACCCAGCTAGGAGCAGAGTCCAGCACAAAAGATGAGATTGACCATCAGAATTTCTGTCCCTCTGAACACAGACCATTACATCCATCCCTAAAAAACCTCCACCAATCTCCAGATGAATCTTATTCTCCAACCCTTGTTCAATTCTTGACCTTTTTGCTGGATAAAGCAATTGGTATCATTAGTGCCAGTTTATTTTTACATATAAGTGTATTTTCATTTGACAAATAAACTTGACATCCAAAAGAGAATGACTTGGTGATGGAGAAAGATTGGAGCTATTGGTAAAGGCCCTGTTCCCCTTTCTGCATAAATAAAATCCAGTTTCCCCATCCCAGGCACAAATGTGCCCCATCACTTGTGAGTCCAGCTGCTGTCAAAAGTGTGGAACCAAAACAAGTTAGTATGTGTACATGGTGGGCCAGGCCCAGCTCACTAGACTGAAATCAGAGGGCCAGGGTTCTTGGCTCAACATTGCCACTCACTCCTGGTGACCTGACCAAGCCCTTCCACCTCTCTGAGCCTGTGTCCTCACCAGTGATGTGAAGGCGTAAAGCTAAATGATCTCTGAGTTCCTTTCCAATTAAAACACCAGAAAACCACTTTTTTCCCCAAAAGCTCACAATACTTTGTAACCTTATTTATGCAAAACATAAACCAAGATCAAGAAATCTCCATTATGTAGAGAACAAAGCGTGACAAATTTCTCAAGGGAGTCTCTTACCGTCCAGAGCTAGTTTATGGGCTTAAAGGAGCTGGTTCAAAGTACTTCTGATAACAGAAAGATAACAGGGGCTTGAAAACCCCTCCCCTCTGAGTCTGGGCAGACTCCTTAGCATAGTACAGGACTCAAAAGTTGCCATGTTTCAAATAAACATTGTAAAAAGGCCCTTGACCTCACAGACTGTAAAGCACTTGGAACATTTTTATTCTTGTATAAGGTTGGTTCGAGTGTCAGAAAACAGATTACCTCCTGCTGATGTGAAAATTCTAATGTAGCCTGTGTCCTGAGCAGTCCCTCCCATAAATCTCCCCCTAGAGTGTGACTGAGCCAGCCTACCTGCCCAGTGAGGGACTGGCCACCCATATCTCCACTTCCTGCCCAAACAGAACTCAGGCACCCCTGGATGCAATCAGCCCTGGAAGCAGGGCCATTGTCACCATGTAATATGCAATCTGGATTTGCCTTGATGTCTAGGCATGAGGATGATGTTCAGCACTTCAAGGTCATGAGAGACAACAAGGGTAATTATTTCCTATGGACAGAGAAGTTTCCATCCCTAAATATGTTGGTGGACTACTACAGGACGACTTCCATCTCCAAACAGAAGCAGATCTTCCTGAGGGATAGAACCCAAGACAATCAGGTATGCGCCATGTCCCCATCAGCCCCAATCTAGAGATTTTAGGCAGCTTGAGTCCTACGTGAGCCATCCAGACAATGCATTAGGTGGGTACGTCCTGAGTATGCCGAAAGGCAGAATAACTCTGAAGTCAGATATTAGTTTAAAGCCTAGCTTAACACTTCCTAACTATGTGACTCTGGAAAGTTCTCCGATCCTCAGTTTCCTCAACCTTAAGATCAGAATGATAGTGACATCTACCTCATAGGATAGTTTCAAGTATTAGGGAAGATAATGTTTCCCCTTCTCTTCCATCTTTCTGATAACACCACAGACACCAATAAACATTAGCTCTTCTCTCCTTTTGTTATTATGGACATTCCTACATCACAGTTTTCAGTCTTGCACAGGAGTTCCCAAGGATGAAGGGGTCAGAACCACTGCACACAGGGACATCAGAGCAGCCTAGAGTCCAGGACTAAGGCAGCAGGGAGAGCTCTGTGATGGGGTGGGGGAGGGGAGAAAACTGGACCTGGAATTCTTGCTCTCGGAGCAGTTTGGAATATGAAGTATTATTTTAGTAGAAAATGCATCAGACCGACCTGGCCTTAAGTTCTGAGTTCATCACTAACTATCCTTGTTACCTAGCCAAGTTAAGAAACCTTTCCGAGTATCGGTTTTTTCATCTGTAGAATGGAGAGAAAAATGAAACCTCCCACACTGGGCTGTTATGAGAATCAAATGAGGTATAGTTACAGCCCTTGCTACAGAATCTGGTGCCAAGGAAATAGAAGGAGCCAGGGAAGTGTTACCTGGCCTTCCATAAGTAAATTCACGCACACACACAATTTATAAAATGTTTTTCAAAGGAAATAACATGATTGTAAGAGATGGGACAGGTTATTTGAAAAGGCATTGAGACTTAAAGAGCAGCATGGGCTTTAGGAAAGTAAAAAAAGCCATTCCTTTTGAGTAATTGGTTGATTTTAAGCCTGAGAAGTTGCAGTCAAAGGAGAAAAGGGTGTTCCTACAGAGTACACACAGAAGTTCAGGAAGAATAACAAAGGCTAACCAAGACTTTGTTAACTATTTTAACCAGGAAATGGACAATTAATTTGCCAGGATGTGCATGCAGGGATAAGAGAGGCAACATAAAACTGCATTAAACTGGATTAAATGAGTTCATATTTGTACAGCACTTAGAAGAGTGCCTGGCATATTCTAAGCCCAGAGCCCTATGTAATGGTTTGTTAAATGAAAATGACAAGAACATAGCTCTGATTCACGAGGCTGTGGTAGCATTAAGGAGAAAGGCCTTGCTTCTTCCCAGTGGCAGACTGGTTTTCATGGTGCTGCAAGACTGTTGCTGTTTGGGTCTCCATCACCTGGCTATAAATGACAGTTCAAAATTATGCAAAGTCAATAGCAGAGCTTATCTGGAGGGTAGGAATGTCCAGCAGGGTGGCAACATGTGATAAGGAGGGGTGGCATTGTGTCGGTAAAATAGAACATTTAAGCTTGATTACACAGAGAAAAATGAGCCCACTAGGAATGGACTAAATGGCTACCACGTGGAACGTGTGTGAATCAGAAACCAGAAATCCCCAATTGGGAGGATCTGAGAATACAGAGACCACTTTGGAAAATGTGCAGGTCTGACCATCGGTCCTTGTGAGCGGCCCCTGGCCTGGTCAGCTGTTTCTTGGAGTTGCCCTGAGCAAAGTCTGGGAGCAGCTGCCAGAAGGGTGGGGCAGGGCCCGGAGATGAGGGAGGAGGATGGATCCCTATCCTCTCTGTTCTCTCCCAGGGTCGCCGGGGCAACAGCCTGGACCGGAGGCCCCAGGGAGGCCCACACCTCAGCGGGGCAATGGGAGAAGAAATCCGGCCTTCGATGAACCGCAAACTGTCGGACCAGCCGCCCCCCCAGTCCTCGCAGTACCCACCGGCAGCACCGCCACCACAGCAGCGGTACCTGCAGCACCACCACTTCCATCAGGTATCTCAGGGGAAGGAAGGGGGCTGTGAGGTGCGGAGGAGGGCCTGCTCTCCCACCAGGCCCAGGCCACCTTGTCCCCACTGCCACTTAGTGTGTGAAAACTCCCCCAAAGCTGGAAACAACCATAGCAAATAAATGCTGGGGGTCTGGTGTGGTCCCAGGACCATCGGCTGGGGGAGGAACTTCCCAGGCCTCAACAGACTTCACAGAATTCATCAGGAAGACCCTGGGCCCCCCACATGGCAGAAACAGGATACGGAAACTGCTCTTGGCAAAGAAGGCTCTGTGAATCGAACAGCTTGCTGCCTGAATAGCACACACACGTATTCTTACCCTGAGGAGTCAGTGAACAATTGCTTTGTTTTCCCATCAGCACAATTTCAAATCTATGCATGCCCCTTAACCCATCTGGCTGTCAGACCTACAAGAAAAATGGATTAACACCCGCAATGGAGCCTTGCTCATTTCTTTATTTATCCCCCACCTTGTTCCAGATGGGACTTTAGGCGGCTTACAGAGATGGACAATACAGCCAGATAACATCGTTCCCAAATTCCTTAGTAGGGCACACAAAGCCCTTTGTGAGCTGCCCCTATCTGTTTCCCCAGCATGTCTCCCGCTACCTGCCTCTATTCCCCATGCAAATCCCAGCAACACTGCACCTTTAGTTACCGGAATGGTCCCTTGCATTTTCTCTCATTCCTTTGAGGCTTTTCATATGTTGTCCCCTCTGCCTGAAATGCCCTTTTCTGGCCGACCCTCCACCTCCTTTAAGCTGCACTTCAAGCATCACCTCCTCTACAAAGCCCTCCCTGATTGCCTAGGCTCTTAGACATTCTTCTCTCTGCTCACTTAACACATGAAGTGACTCACCATGAAGACTGTCTCTCTCCAGCTACATATCCCCAGTACTTAAGACAGTACTAGACACATGGTAGGTGCCTGATTAATATTGCTTGGCTGAATGAATGAAATCCTGCATCATCTTCACAACCTAAGGACCTTTGTCATCATTCCCCTTCTCTCCGTCATCTAGAGTTGATTGTAGTCGTCAGCAAGTATCCTTGGCACAGTGGCTGTATCCACGGCATCCAAGCAAGGCACTGGGGCCTGGGAGGGGTGCTCCTGGCAGTGTGGTGACCAGTCCTCTGCTGTCCCTGTTCCTAGGAACGCCGCGGAGGCAGCCTGGACATAAACGACGGGCACTGTGGCATGGGCGTGGGCAGCGAAATGAACGCCGCCCTCATGCACCGGCGACACACAGACCCAGTGCAGCTCCAAGCGGCCGGGGTACGTGACCTTCTCTCACCATGCTCCGTGGAGGTGGCAAGAGGGGAATTAGAGAAATGGTTGGTTCTCCAGGAGAGACATCAAACTGCAGGGAGCTCAAAATGGAGGTGGTGGGGACCAGCGCATGACGGTAGGGAGAGAGTCCTGAGGCAGAGCTGACCCCAGCCTGGCACTGTCCAGTCTGTTCTCCACTTGGCCACCAGGCCTTCTTCTGTCCTCATACTTCTTGGCTCAGGTTCTAGGGGGCCAGCCCTCCTGCCCTGGGCTCATTAGGACCCCTCTGTGTTTTCCCCCAACAGCGAGTGAGGTGGGCCCGGGCGCTGTATGACTTTGAGGCCCTTGAGGATGATGAACTGGGATTCCACTGCGGAGAGGTGGTGGAGGTCCTGGACAGCTCCAACCCATCCTGGTGGACTGGCCGCCTGCACAACAAACTAGGCCTTTTCCCTGCCAACTATGTGGCACCAATGATCCGATGAGGCCCTTTGGGAAGAGTGTGAAGCTTTTGACTGGAGCTGCCTGCAAGAGGGGACAAGGAAGAGAAGCTGGAATTACACATACATACATATGTGTGTGTATCTATACACACACACACACACACATATATATGCCTTTGTACACACACAGTTTATAATAGTAATTTATTGGCAATTTACTTGGTTAATTAGTTGATATGAAACTCAGGTGGAGAATTATATTCATACTTGTTTTTCCTGCCTTCCGCGGGTGTGTGGACGGCCATGGCAGAGCTGAGAAGTGGGGAGCAGGGAAATGAAACTGAAATACTTCCCGTCCTTAGACAACACCGCTTCCTCCTTGTCTTGGGAACTTTCTCTGAGAGTAGCTGAGTAACGATCTTCTACACCCCGGCATGGGATGCAGCCCAGCAGGGTGGAGCTGGACTTGGTGGGCCATGTTCCAGCTTACCTGCAAGGCCTCCTCGCCTTGAGGGTTGGTAGGAGAGCTTCCCTCCTGCTCCCCAAGGGCGGATGCTGCTGGATTGAGAACTCTAGTGCAGCCCCACAGGCTGAGCGGAGAGCTGGATGGGGCGCGGGAGCAGGACAGGAGCGGCAGGGGACCCTGCACCTGGGCAAGGCTGGCTTCTTCCATCCCCCTCAGAGCCGCTCCCGGGCTAGTCCTCTTCCTTGTGGCTGACACGGAGAAACCATGAGGAGCCAAGCTCTGGGTAATGGAGGGATTTTTCACAAATGCCCCAGTGGCTCACTTGGGTGTAACCTCCGTTTCACAAGCTGCTAAGAAAGCAGCGTCCTAAATTCTGTAAAGGGCTTGGAGAAGCCCTTGCTTAGAATGATGGATTTTAGAGCTATTGTTTTATAGTTACGAGGGCGTCTCTTCTGGGCTCTATTTGTTCTTCCTCTTGGTTTTCTGAGTTTTGCAGATGCTTTGCCAGGGCTGCAGAGAAGCCCACCCCACAAGAGCACTGACTAGCGATTGGTTGATTGCTTGACTGATTGGCTGAACAGGACCCTGTTCATGCGGGTGCTGGCTTTGAGAGGGGCTTCCTGTTACATCTGGCTGCTGCACCGGTGCTGGCACCCCCACCGAGAGCTGCACCTGGGGAGAGGAGCCCCACCGCTGCTTTCTCTCCTTGTCACCTCAAAATAGGATTGTGCTTCCTAGTGCTCACCCTGGAGCCGACCGACCTGGAGAAGGAAGCCCAGTGTTAGTGGAGCCGGGAGCAAGCGTGTGTGCACCGAGGACACTTAGGAGGGCTGGGCGTGCCTGTGTGTGCTGAAACACGAAAGGGTTGGTGAGGGAGTGTGGGGCCCCTTTCCTGTGCTCCCTGCTCTAAGGAGGATGCGGGCAGCTATTACTGAAGGTGATACAAGAAGAAGGCTTCTGACTCAGAAGTTCACTGTCAGTGTAGTGTAGGCTGAGTCCCGTGGACTCTGACTGCTCTGACTCTCTGATGCCCACATTGCCTTTAGAGAACAAAAAGAGGAAGAAGGGCATCCGTGGTGGGTCTGGGGAGGAGAAAATAGCCTGAGAGAGGCAGGGGGGAGTCCAGCGTGAATGGGGAGCATGTGGCAGCCTTTGGAAATGAAAGCCCAGGACGGAGAAGGTAGTGGAGACATTTCAGAAGATCCGGGAGCAGCAGGAGGGGCACAAAGGGAGGGGGCGGGAGCGAGATGTTGGGGGGACAGGCGCAGAAGGCGCTGGGCAAGAGTCAGTGGCAGACAGGGCGCCGCAAGGAGGGGACCCTGCAGGTGGGAGGAGGAATCAGAGCAGAGAAGTGAATACTGCAGAGGGAGGGGCACGGACAGCACGGGAACGGAGACGGAGGAACAGGGAGAGAGGAAACGAAGGCAAAGGAGACCGCGTGAGCTGTTTTGGTGCCAGGTGGTGACACGAGCACGTTACAGTAAATAAAAGCCCAAAGTAATGTTTGATTTTACAGTATTTACAAACCATATGCTTTGAACAGCCCACGAACTTCATCCGTTTGGCTGATCACGTGAGAGGACCAGCCCCAGTGAAGACAGAAGGAAATGATTTCGTTCTGCCTTAGATTTTGCCCCTTGAAACACGTCTCAAGACAGGAGTAATAACACAAGTGCCTTGTTCCCTGGGTTGTGTGTGGTGTCTGTGTCACACACCCTCAGGTCGCTAGCAGGGGTCACTGGCCTGGAGAGGCTCCCATGCAGTGTGGACTGAGCGCTCAGAACCCTGGCCCCGGATTTTCTATTACACCTGAGGCTATTGTGGGGGTCTTTTTAATTGAGGTGCTGAAGAAGCCGTGGCCCTGCTCATCACGTGGCTCAATCAGAAGGAAGCAGGAGTCCCCCTAACCACCCACAGAGAACTAGGGACCAAGCTAAGAGGCCAAGGGCCGACTGTCCATGGTGGGGGGAGGGGAGACAGCTCCCTTGGCCTCTGGTGTCGCCTCAGGGGGTCTCAGGAGGAGTTGTTTTCCACCTGACAGCATTTCAGCCCCAGAGCGTGTCCACTCAGCACCTCTCACCAGCCACCCGACCAGGAAACAACACACTGTCTCTGAATTTGGCTGAAATGCTGTGCGTGACTTGGAAGCAGGGACTTTCAGAGAAAATCCAGTTCCTGTTGGACCAGTTCAGGTTTCCTAACTGCTCACTGAGGCTTGCTGAATTTCAAATATCTGGCACCTGCCACTGCCCACCCACTTTTCAGTGACCTTAGTGTGATGTAGGCAGTACTTCTCAAAATTAATGTGCCTCAGAATTGCCTGGGGTGTGTTAAAATGCAATTCCAATTCAATCCCGCATTTCTTCCAAGCTCTGAGGTGATGGTGCTGAATCCACAGATTGGATTCCACTACGCTTGGAGTAGCAGGGGCAAAGAACTTGGCAGTGAGCTAAATAGCTATGAAAATCTTATTGGATCCCCTTTCTAGGGATATTCAGGCATTTTTCTTCATTCCCAACAAAAAAGTCACCTTGGCTGTGGGACATACGTGATCATTTTTTTATGACATCATTCATATCTGGCAGCCCCGGTGACTTATTTTAGCATCTTTATCCCCATCAAAAAATGAGGAAACTTCAGGGGAGAGGCATTCAGATGAAATACAAATGGATTTCCTAATAGTAATTCTTTTAAATGTGAGCAGAGGTTACAGAAGAAGTTGTGAAGGCTTACTCAGGAAATCAAATGTAAAATTGACTCCCATCAGGTGTGGTCCTGATTGGAGGCAGGGGAATGGCCCATGTGACATTATATCTTAGTTAATCCAAAGCAAAACAGGCCACATGCGGAACAAATCGTTATGGTCAAAATATTTGCGGTTAGTCTTGCCTAAAGGCAACACTTCGGCCTGTCTATACGAAGGCAAGGACACAAGAAAACCTTAGGGTCTCAATTTTTCTTTGAAATACTTCTCAGGTTCCTCCATGTCTCTCCAGCACCATGGCCGTTGTCTCTCCCTTAGGCAACTGTATTACACTCCACACTTGCCTCCTGACGAATTCTCTTGTTCTCAGCCCATTCTCTACAAAGAAGCCAAAGCAATCTCTATAAAACATGAGTCTCATCGTATCTCGCCCCTGTCCACGGCACTTTGGTTTAAATCTAAAGTCCTGACGTGGCCCTGTGAAGTTCGGCCCCTGCCCCCCTTTCCAGCTCCCTCTTGTGCCTCTCCCCTCCTTGCTTTCTTGCCGCCGCCCCACTGGCCTCCCAGACTCCAGATGGCCCAGGATTCGTCCTGAAGTCCTTTACACCTGCAGTTCCCTCCACCTGGAATGCACAGCCCCTTCTCTTCACCCAGCTAACTCTTAGGCATCTCCAGGTCTTGGTTTAAATGTCACTTTCTCAAATTGTCCTTTCCTGATTCCTCCTCTAACATAAGCCTTCCTACTGACTGTGTTGTGGTTCCTAAAGCATATATACAGAGGATGGCACTAGACTTTTAGACTGTAAGCTCCCTGCGGGCAGGGATCATCTCTGTTTTGTCAACCATTGTACACCCAACATCCAGCACTGTGTATGGCACACAGATGCTCAATAAATACTTGTTTAATGAGTGAACAAGAGAAACCTGCCTCATCTCACCTATCATTCATTTTGTAACCCAAATGTCCCAGGCCTTACAGACCCATAAGTGCAAATAAGGTGATATTAACGTTAATGCTCAAGGTACAGTAGCTTTTAGCCACCTGCCCTCAAAATCTCCGGCTATTCTGAGAGCCCAAGAAAGGGATGCTGGTATCTCTCATGTGTTTGAGCACCGTTCTGTTTATGTCTCCTACTCAGGCCATATTCGATTGCCCCAGAGCATCCTCTGCTAACAATGCTGTCCTGATGCTGCACATCCTCCCTGCCATTGCATTAGTCTGCTGGGGAAATGGCCCTGCCCTGCAGGAAACCAAATCTGCCACAAGTCCTTGTGGCAGGGGGACTGGGGAAGGGGTGGGGTGATGAATGCTGCACAGCCCTTATCCCTGGGCCCCACAGAGGCACCGCTTGGGTCCAGGGTCCCTCACAGCTCGTTCCCTTCTCACCGGAGCCCAAGTCTCTTCAGACAGGACAGGAGATGCCACCTTCCCTCACCATCTCTCTTGTTAGTCTCTCTCCCTATTGCCCCTTTGTCCTTCAGCTAAAAGGAAATGCACCTGACCTCTTTGTTTGTGAAATACAGACCACCTGGGGTCCCAGGGGATGTGCACCCTGTTGTACAATCTGAGCTCAGCTACAATTCATTCATGAAATCAACAAATATTTGCAAAGCACCTCCTAAGGGCCAGAGCCAGTCAGCCAGTGGGTCCGTGCCATCTCCCAACTCTGACCTATCTGCACGTGTGCCACATCACTGCCTCATTTCAGACTGCTCTCACTTCTCTCCCAGGCGCTTGGGATAGTCTCAGAACCGGTCTCCCTGCCTCCTGACTGGCCCCTCTAATCCAGCCTCCACTGACTGCCTGAGAGATCTCGTTAACATGCAAAGCTGATGACATCAGGCTTCTGTTCAAATGCCCTCAGGCGCTCCCCGTAGCTTTCGGGCTAGAATTTAACTTCTTTAGCTTCACACTAAATACATTTTGCAATCTGACTCCTGCCTGTTTGTTCAGTTCCAACTCCCTTCTCTCCCCAGAACGAGTCATGTTGTCATGGACTTCTGAGTCTGCCCATTCTGTTCCTTCTGTCTGGAATGCCTTTATCCCCCTTTTTTCTAGGCCAGGACTGTTCAATAGAACTGTCTTCAGTGATGATGGAAAAGTTCTATATCTGCTCTGTCCAATATGGTAGCCCCTAGCCATGTGTAGCTACTGAGTTAAATAGTCATATGTGGCAAATTCTATTTTATTGGGCAGTATGGACCCAAACAACAGCTACTCACTTTGAACCCCTGAGCCCAGGGCTCAAGTTCTCCACTGGGAAGCCACCCCAACTTTGCAGATGTCCCTCTATGTTCTTGCAGCATCATTGTTCTGATTCTATCCCAATACTCAGAATTCTATACTATAGCCTGTCATTGATCTACCTCCCCCACTGGTCTGAACGTTTTTTTTTTTCGGTATCATTAATCTATAATTACATGAGCAATATTATATTTACTAGGCTCCCCCCATCATCAAGTCCCCCCCACATACCCCATTACAGTCATTGTCCATCAGCGTAGTAAGATGCTATAGAATCACTGTCTTCTCTGTGTTGTACAGCCCTCCCCGTTCCCCCCTCCACATTATGTCTACTAATAGTAATGCCCCTTTTTTTCCCCCTTGTCCCTTCCTTCCCACCCATCCTCCCCAGTCCCTTTCCCTTTGGTAACTGTTATGGACTGAACATTTTTAAAGGCAAGGGCAAACAGTTCACCCAATAAATGGCTGAGGCATGAATGCATTTGGTGTGCTGGTAAATGTTTAACAACAGGCTCCCTGGGGGAGAGCCCCAATTTGTTATATTTGCCAATTCTGTGGCTTAGATATTCCTACCATGTGTCAAGAGCATGAGAAGACAAGGCACAGAATGGGAGAAAATGTTTACAAAATACATCTGATAAATGAGTGTTATTCAAACTATACAAAGGACTCTTAAAGCTCAACCATAAGAAAATGAACACCATTTGAAAAATGGGCAAAAGTCCTGAACAGACACCTCCCTGAAGAAGATAAAAAATCTCAAGGGAGCATATGAAAAGATGCTCAACATCATATGTCATTAGGGAATTTCAAATTAAAACAATGAGACACCACTACACATCTCTTAGAAAACCCAAGATCCAAAACTCTGACACCACCAAATGTTGGCAAGGATGTAGGGAAACAGGAACTCTCATTCACTGCTGGTGGGAATGCAAAATGCTACTGCAGACAGTTCAGCATTTTCTCACAAAACTAAACATAGTCTAACATACTATCCAGCAACCATGCTCCTTGGCATTTGCCCAAAGGAGCAGACAGTTCAGCATTTTCTCACAAAACTAAACATAGTCTAACATACTATCCAGCAACCATGCTCCTTGGCATTTGCCCAAAGGAGCTGAAAATTTAGGGCCACACAAAAACTTGCGCATGGATGTTTATAGGAGTTTGATTCCTAATTGCCAACACATGGAAGCAACTAAGACGTTCTTCAATAAATAAATGGATAAATAAACTGGGGTACATCCAGATAATGAAATATTATTCATCACTAAAAAGAAATGAGCCATCAGGCCATGAAAAGACAGGGGGGAGCCTTAAATGCATATTACTATGTGAAAGAAGCCAGTCTGAAAAGGCTACATAGTGTATGATTCTAACTATATGACACTCTGGAGAAGGCAAAATCAGAGACAATAAAAGGATCAAAGGTCGTCAAGGCTGAGGGGGCAGAGAGAGAAGAACAGGTAGATCTCAGAGGGTTATAGGCAGTGAAACGATTCTCTGTGATACTATAATGGTGGCTGCGTCACACATTTGTCAAAATCCACAGAATGTACACCAAGAGTGAACCCTGACTTAAACTATGGAAGTGAGGAATAATGAGGTGTCAGTCTAGGTTCACCAATTGTAACAAGTGTCTCACTCGGGTGGGAGATGTTGATGATGGGGGAGGCTGTGCATGTGTGGGGTCAGGGGGTATATAGAAAACCTTGCCCTTAATTTTGCTGTGAACCTAAAACTGCTTTAAAAATTGTCTATTAAAAAAAAGAACTCCCACCACGGCTGGTTTCAAGCCCCACGTGACATCACTGAACTGAGAGTGGGTAAGAGATGTGCACAGTTGGCTCTGGTGAGCAGGTGGACGCCAGTTCTACTGGCAGGAAGGCAGGAAGGAAAGGAGGGAGGCGGGAGGGAGGGAGGGCAGGAAGGGAAGGAGGCTCTTTAGGAAGAAGTCTATTCAGACCTGCAAGAAGCTGGGCATGCAGCTACAGGCCCAATTTCAGTTCCAACCAAGGAGTCAGATCTTCGACTTACTTGTTTCCTTTGGGTCCTCTACCTTTAATACCATGCTTGGCCAGGCATCTACTGGGCACCCTACTCAGACTAGTGGAAAGTGAGTGAACCTGAGGCCACGGAGGCAAGAGTAAAGTCAGGAGGTTTTAGCTGCAAGAAAATGGATGCTGACTGGAAGTATCTTAAACAACAAGGGGTTTATGATGCCCCAAACAACAAGTCCAGAGGTAGGGTGGTTCCCGCCTTGCTGAATTCAGTGGCCCAACAATACGATCCTCTGAGCACCCCTGGTGTCTCTTCTTAGTAGCTGCTGCAGTTCCAGACATCACATGCAGCCTGACAATGTCCACTGAAGAAGAAGCACATTCCCTCCCAATTTTAATTAGTGAGAAAAACCTTCCCAGAAGTCTTTCAGCAACCATTCGTCCAGGTTCCACTGGCAATGACTAGATCACATGCCATTCCTAAACCATCCATTTTCAAGAGAATGAGACCACTGTGATTGGCTTGGACCACTGGGTGGGACGCTACTGGAGGCAGAACCTGGGAACCCCACAGGGAGCGGGTAGGGAAGGGGTAGGGTAGCAGTGGGCAGTGACTGTCAAGACCCAATCTACAGGAAATATTAGAAGAAGATCCACACACTCTATGACCAGGTCATTCATGTGTTTATGGATCTTATGTTTATGGATATGTGTGTGGACATGATCCATGGACATTTCTTGAGACAATTAAAGAACAAGAAGGCAGAGTAAAGAAGCACAGCCCCCCAGCTTTCCCCTCTAAGTTGAAATGCCCACATGGACACTTGCACACACACACACCCCTCAGCCCTCCTCTATGGATTCCCACAGGCAGAATAAGCTAGTATGTCCATGTTGCATCTATTCACAGAAACCAGAGCTGTACATAGTGTGACCCTGTGTGTGCCATGGGGACAGAGGCCCCAGGCAGCCAGATCTGTGCCATAGTACCAACGATTCACTGATGCTGGCATGAGACTCCCCCACACAGGTGCTTCCAGGTATGGCTCTATCCAGGTCATTTGTGGCCACATTCTGACGTGAGCACCCCCATTCTGACAGGACTGAATTCCTCAGGGGGGGCAGCACATGGTGCCTCCCTCCTCTGCTCTGACCTGGTTATGGGGAGTTGCTAGGTAACAGCTACACAGCCTCTGCTTCCCACGCTAGAGAAGGCTTGGTTACCATGGCAAGTCCAGATGAGGCGGGGTGCAGGGGAAAGGGAGCACGAACAGAGGTCTGCAGCCGGGACCCTGTCCTCATTCTCTCTGGGCCATTGGTCCCTAGGGAGGGTCTCTTCACCCCTCTGGGTCTCAGCTTCCTTACCAGGAAAAGGAAGGAGGGGTTGAGTCTCTTCTTGTTCTAAACTGCTGATGCATGCAGATGGCATAAACTAAATAAACACTGATCCTCAGATTCCTCTTAGGTAAGAATGACTCAAGATGGGTGCAGGAAAGGAATGAATTAGGTTATTTGTCTTTAAAATAAAATAGGGAAACTAGCAAGCCTGTGTCTCTATTAAGAAAATAAAAGTTAAGAGATTCTCCCTTCTGCTGGCAGAAATTTAGCTCCTGGAATGCATATTCATGAGTCCCTGGGGTTCCCAAGGTCCTTTTCTGAAACTTGACTTCCTAAGGAAGCCCCCTTAGGGTTGTGTGACTTTAGGGTCACTACTTGCTAAGGCATGATGTCCTATCAGAGAGGATCTATCCATTCCTGGGGTCTCCTGGCCCTTCTGCCCCTACTGAGACCACATCACAGGCCCAGCCCTTCCCAGGCCACTGGGGCCAACTCCTGATGTATGGGGCTCTGAGGTCTGGTACTTGAGCCTACCACTGTTCTGAGACCCGGCCCCACTCTCTTCCCTCACTCCTGCAGTGAGATTCCTGCCTAGGCCCAGATGGTGGGACAGCGGCAGTACCCGGCTCCTCCCCTCCCGTTTTCTGTTCATGCCAATCCCCTTTTCAGAATCCAGATTCAGCTGCTGAAGTTTCCTAACACTGATTGCCATCCTGCCTGTCTGCCCATCTGATCTCCAAAGCCTACAGGCTCTGCTTCCTTCCCTGCCCGTGCCGCACCCCCAGCACTCTGATGGCCTGTGTTGGAGCCCATGATGCCGCTGGCTGCTCGGCAGCAGCACCAGCCTGACCCAGATCGTCCCTGTGACTCCAGAAGAGAGGCTGGACCCATCCCCCCTGCAGCTGATCTTTCTTTTTCCTTCTTGCACCCTGCCTCCAGGGTCCAGGTCTAGGTCTTGGCCACTCTTGATCCTTCTACTGCCACCCACACATGGCAAACAGGGTTATGGCCCAGGATGTTGGAGGCACATCAGGGAACATTCTCCACCCCCACTCGACAGCCGAGTTTCCCCCTGGTTTAGGGAAGAGGGAGGAATTCATACCCTGTACTTATACCCTGAACCACTGGGGTGTCAGGGCAAGTGGCCTTCCAGCTGCCAGCTGGCTCTGAGCATTCTAGAACCTCCCAGCTCCATGCTTGACTCATGCACCCCAGTACCCCACTCCTTTCTAACTACTTTCCCCTGGAGGCAATGTGGAAAAGTAAAGAAGGCACATGCTGAGTCAGACAGAGCTGGGCCCAAGTACAGACCCTGCCACTGACAATGTGAGCCTGGGCAAGTTACTTGACCTCTCTGAGCTCATCTAGAGAACCAGAGGCAATAGCACTGAGCTGTCATGAGAAGTAAACAAAATTACAGGAGCTGGTTGGCGAGGGCCCAGCAAATGGTAGGCAGCCCCCCTGCTCCTTCCATAGGGGCAGCGGCGGCCTTCCTCCGCCCACCTCCCCCCCACCCCCGGTGACACGCTGGCACCGAGGCCCTCCTCTGAAATCTGCCTGTCCCGCCATCAGCCTTCCTCAGAGTCTCTCTGTGCTTAGCACACCAGTACCTTGCTGGTGTGGTAAATCAGCCCTGGGAGAGCCCCCACTGCCCAGGCCTTGCCTATCATCTTCCAGGTGATGGCTGCCCCCTAAGGGTGCCTACAAGGGACCAAGTGCTAAGGTGTTGGCCAAATAAAGGAGTCACTCTTGAAGGCAACATGTGGGGCCAGGTGACGACAACATCCCCGAGCACCCATGACTTGCCCTGGCTGGCCTGCCTGCCTCCGTACTCTGCTTCTTTACACCCCACCCAGACCAGGCACTTCCTCTACAAGAAAACCTTTCCCCTGCTGTCCCCAGCTTGGGGCTCAAGTTCCTCCTGGAGACGGGGATGAGGGGGAAGCAGGACTGTGGGCTGCTCTGACCCAGAACCTGGCCCTGATTGTCCTTCTTTGGTAGCTGTGCCACGCAGCTCCTCCACTTGGGATGCCCTTCCTTTCTGTTGATGTCTGTCCACATCCCAGGTGGCCTGTGAGGCCAGGGAAAGTGCCACCTCTTTCACAAAGACTTCCTTGATTCCACCTCAGCCTAGAGCTTCTCTCCCCCTGCCCATCCTGTAATCAGCCCAATTGCTCTTCCGGCCTTGACGTAAGGGATGAGTGTGCTCAGGCCTGGTGCCCTGTAGCTTTCAGGTTCCAGTCCCCAAAGACAGGGATGAGCAGACACTAAGTAAATACAAAATTCCAACCCAGGTCCCTACGTTGGAGAGCTGTTTTAAAATTTGACTAAAAATGTTTCAGACACGCCCCAGTTCCTGGCACTGCCAGCAAATGGGAGGGGAGGTGCTTCATCAGCAGCGCTGGGGTGAAGATTGCTCTACCTGCCCCATTGCCTGCTGGCCTACCAGGCTTTGGACCTGCTGCCAGGTGGCAATGAGAAGATTTGGTCTGTGTTTTTCCCTAAATTCCCTGCAACATAGTGCCCCATGTGTGTTTGCTGATAGAATGATTAGTTTTCACTAAGAAAAATACCCAGAATTCAGTCTAATACTTATTGAGTGCACTCTGACTAGACACTACAGTAAACACAAAGGCAAATCACCCTAGGTCCTAACGTTGGAAACTTAATCTGCCGGTGGAGGCAGTACGTTTGCTGGTGATCATGCTGCCCTCTGACTGGCCGTGCAGCGCTTGGGGTGGGCTGCTCTGGTCAGGCAAAGTGCATCTGCCAGGCAGACAGAGGTAAGGGGCACTAAAGCCTGCTTTGGGTTTGGGACCCAAGGTTGTCTTGGTCCATCTACCTCATGGTCAGGAATCTTCTTCTGATCCGAAGCCAGCAGAAACAGTCAGAGCAAGAGGCACTGAAGACCCAGGGCAGAACTCAAGCTAATTGGCCACAGTTCGCCTCCCCGGTAACCAGCTCTTGCCCTGGGTCACTCCATGCCCAAAACACACAGTAAGCTGACTCTGACACCGCAGCCACCGGGCACCAGGGGAAGAGCTGGAGGGGGGTCTCCAGCTGGGCAGAAGCACCAGACCATAGGGCCTCTTTTGAGACAGGCCTTCAGTTGGACCCTGCCCTCTGTTCCCTTCCTGATACTGGTCCCCCCACCCAGCTGCCCTTTGATCAGGGCCTCTGAAATCCTTCTTCATCTTTCAAGTTGATCGAAAATGTCCACCATGTAATACGGACCGTACATATATTGCTACACCACACATATCATATTCTCTCTCTGTCTCTGTCTCTCTCTCTCTCACACAATCACCCTATTTAATTGAATGGCTCAAAGGACTCACATTCAATTGAGTTGCCTTTTGCACTCCAGGTTCTTATTCTTACGTTCTTACTTTATGCCAGAGGAAAAGAGAAAATCCTATCCAGTTCTTAAAAGGAATGTGTGGTTGGTTTGAAGTAAGATGATGGTGAATGAGGTGGGAACCAGGGTGGGGCCCAGCATTTAGGGTGTAATGCCAGGGAACACCCCGATGAATGAGACCACCTGCTGAGCCTCAAGGAACTGACCCCCTGTTGGGGGAAGCAAACCATCACCACAGGGATGCTGAGCACTAAACGGCCTAAGCATGGAGTGAGGGACCCTAACCAGAGTCGGAGGGCCAGGAAGGACCATGGAGGAAGTGACTGCATGGAAGACCAGAGACTTCAGAAGAGGAGCTGTGGACTGGAGGGAAAGAGTTCAGCCGTGGGAGCTCACTAAGCAAAGACACGACCTGTTGAGGAAGGGGGAGAGAAGATGGAAGAACCCGAACAGGTTTGGATCACAATGGCTGCAAGGTGCTTGGGCTGTAGAGTTGAAATAATGGGGAACCTTGGAAGGGTTTTATCAGGGAAATCACATAATGTATTTGCATCTTAGAAGGGATTCAAGGGGAGAAGACTGAGTTAGGAAGACCAGTTAGGAGGCTCTTGAGACAATGGGGGGTAGGGACAGAAGGCCGCAGAGATGGAGCAATGAGGGATAAAGGGGGACACCACAGAAGCCTCTTCCAGCCTGGTGGCCTTGAGAAAGGGGTAAGAGTCAAAATGCACCTGTGTTTCCCACGTGGCCAAGCAGCCAGAGGGTGGTGTCATTCTGGAGGAGAAGCCCAGAAGGAACAACAGGCAGGGGCAGGAAGGAAGGGAAGGAGGGCTTATGGGTTCCTTTTGACCCTCATTGCTATGGAGGTGCCTGTGGGGTGTCCAGGAAGGAGGCGGCCTGATGATCAGGTATGGAGTGGCAGAGAGAGTTCTGGAGTTGAGGCGGAAGTGTGACCGTCCCTGGAGCCACAGGGAAGTGGGTCTGCCTGCGCAGTGCATGCAGCCTGCAGACAAGAAGGCCAAAGATGAGCCCTGAGGAGTGGAGAAGGGGTGAGAAGGAGTGGCGGGGAGGGTGCAGGAGAGCCAGGGAACCTGGCGTCGGGGAAAGCAGGGGCAGTTGCAAAGTGTCTGGGGAGAGGAGCCTAAATACTTCCAGGGGAGTCTGGAAGGTCTGGGAGGGCAGAGCTGGCCTACTGCACACCGGCGCTCAACAAATCACTCATGAGTGAAAAGATGAAAGCCTTAGGTAAGTCATGACCAGCCAGGGAGAGGCCCCAGCATATTCACTTCTCCAGGCCAGTAGAGCAAGTCAGAGGGGAAAGTTGCTCAACTAGATCAGTCCTAGGATCTACCACCCTCCCCACGGGGCCAGCTGTAGCACCTTTCTTATTCTCCCATGCCCTTAGGAATGGGCAGGAACACTGAATTTCATAGAGGCATGAGAGTTCCCCCCAAGTTTTCTAACAGGAGCTCACAACACAAATTGTCACAGAGGGAAAAAAGTGAACCCTGGGAAGCTTATCTAATATATCATGAGGTGGGCTATTCTGGGACTCGAATTACACAGGAGGGCCCGGGAAAAAAAGACATGTGCAGGGATGAGCACAGCTACAATTAATGTTAACTACAAGGTGTCATATCTTTACTGCACACTCAGCCAGCAGTACGGTTCGGGCGAGAGGAATGGGAATGAGAGCCAAGTATCCCGGGGGGAGCAGGAAGACATCTGCCAGTGGAGGCACTACTTCCCAGGAAGGCATAGTCACCTTGGGCAAGGTGGCTTCTGAAGCTGGAAATGCAACTGTGATGGGTCCCACCTAGCTCAAGGAAAGTGCAGATTCAGGACAGGAGGGATGGGTAGAGGGCCAAAGGATTTCCTCTATCACCACCTCATGGAGAGTCCGCAGACACGAAGCAGATAGGGCCTGTGAATAAAAGGAATCAGTTTCCCAATTGGTAAAGCTTTAAAAAAAATCTCAGTAACAATGCAGAGTGTTTAGCATGTGGCAGGGTGGGAGGCCCATGGATCAGGCCACTTGGGTGTGCGTCCCAGCATTCCCATGTGCCAGCTAATAACCCTGAACAGGGCACCCCACCTCTAGAGCCTCAGTTTATTCATCTGTAGCACCTCACAGTAATCCCTCTGGTGGTCGACTTTATCAGGTAAATGTATATTAAAATGCCTCCACGGCCTGCAGCCTCTCTGTGAATGCCATCATTTCACTTATCCCCTATCTTGCAAAGGCGGCTGTGGGTATCTGACTCCCAGGTACACCAAGGGAACCACCAGGGTGGCTAGTGCTCATGCCTGATTCCTCTTTTTACTTCCCACTGGCAGCCATGTTATCTAGTACACATTAACTGCTCAAACATGTTGGTTGAATAAACAAGTCACTGGTATGTAAAAGGGGGAATATTACACAAAGACCACAGTGTGTTTCCCATCACTTAGAGCTAGGAAAGATATTTTCTAATGTGAACTATTACTAAAATATTCTACTCTGGGTCTAACCTTCTGTCCAATCTCTGTTTGTGTCACATAACATCTGTGTTCCTTGAGAACACCAACTGTGTCACAATCATTCCATTTCACTTAAGCTCCCTGTGGGCAAGGACTAGGCTTTGCTCAGAGCTGTACCCCCAGTGCCTAGAACAGGGCCTTGAGCTTAGTACAGCTCGATAGGGATTTGATAAATGAATGAATGGTTTCTAACCTACAATACAATGCTAGGCATTCAGCAGCTGTTTGTTGAATGAATAAATGATCAAACGAGGGGAAAACATTCTCTTACTAATGTCCCTTACTAATACTCTCAACAGAGTTAGTATAACAAGGTGGGTAGGTAGGCAGGCTCTGGAGTCCAGTGGTCTGGGTTTGAATCCTGGCTCTTCTGCTTATAGATGGATGACCCAGAGTGAGCTACTGAACCTCTCTGTGCTTCAGTTTTCTCATTGTAAAATGGGGATAATAATAATTTTTCTAGTACGATTACATAAATTTGAAGGATCCATAAAATATTTAGCACAGTGCCTGGCACATAGTAATTGCTGCTATTTTTTATGACTATATCAGTCCCTTAACAACCTTCAGTGCTCCCCTCCAGCTACAGAATAAGATCCAAAGTCAAAGTCTCCACAATGTGGCCCCGTCATTCCTCTCTTTCCAGCCCCATCATCACACACTTTAACATTACCTTTTACTGACTGTTACGCAGTGCCAGACACTCTGCTTAAAGTGATATATATCCATTAATTTGTTTCCCTTCTCACACAACCCTGTAAGGTGGGACTCATGAATGCCCATATTTCACTGATAATGTGACCACGGCTCAGAAATGGGAAGTAACTTTTCCAGAGACACACAGATTATGGAAAGTGGGCTGCTACTCCAGGATTCTCTGATACGAAACTTCACACTCTTATTCTCTGGCCTATGAAATCCTTGCTATACAAAGTGTAATCTATTGACCAGTACTACCACCATTACCCTGGAGCTTGCTAGAAATGCAGAATCTTGGACCTTACCTCAGAACTACCAATTCAGAATCTTCTGTTTTGCAAGATCCCCCAGTGATCAGTGTGCACAGTAAAGTTTTAGAAGCACTATTGTAAACCACTTTCTACCAGACACAAGTATTAATCAAATAAAACACATCTCATTTAATGCCTACAACAATCAGGGAGGTAACAGGAGGTCAGCATTATTATACCTTTTTACATATGTGGACACTAGGCTCTGAGGGTGAAGTATCTTTAACTGAGCCTACATAGGCCTGACCTCAGCATTATGCTCGGCCATACCCAGTCCCAACTACCTCTGCTTGGAATGTCTTCATTCCCTCATTCACCCTTGAATCATTCTCTTCCCTTTCAGGCTCCACTCAAAATCCCTTCCTGTTATATGAAGCCCTTCTCATCCACATCCCTTGGATAGATTAATTACTTTTTTCCTCACAATCCCACAGCTCTCTGCACATATCTTTCTTTTGGCCTTAGTCCATTCTTTGTTAAAGAACTGTGTACTGAGCACAAACTGTGTGTCAGGCATACAGTGGGCAGTGAGTAAATGTTTGTGCCCACAGCATTGCTGATTGAGCTTATTAAATTATACACTGGTATATCCTCCCTGGACATTTGTGTGCTCCCCCACTGCCCTGAGCACCTCTGTGTTCCCGGAAACAAACGAAATGCTCTCCATTCTAAAGACAAAATCTGTGCTTAAGAGTAAAGTGTTACTGGGAGGGAGACCTTCCAATTCCCGAGGGTAGCAGAGGGTACGGGTGAGGTGATGGGTGCCTTACTGCTCACCAACCCTGATCTTAACTGACTATTATCACAAAATTTGCAGATATTTGAAAATCAAACCCTCATTTTTTCAGACAATCAAAGGATGGCCCAGAAATAGTACGTATCCTCTTCAAATTCCTCGGGGTTTCAAATCAGGTCCCCAATAAACTTCTGTCATTTCACAAGTAAACAGGGCAAAGGTGGCTGTAATGTAGGACAAGGATCTCTGCAACAGAACCTAATAGTCTCCAGGTACTGCCTCTCCTTTACAGGGAGACCTGGACAAACCACATCCTTCTAGCCCTCAATTTCCTTATCTACAAAGTGAATGAGGGGGTTGGACTAGATTCTAAAGCTCCTTCCAGATCTCAGATACTGAGCTATAAAATGAGAGAAATGTGAACCTTTGGTTGCTATGATCTGAAAATATTTTGAATGCAGAAAATCAAATTGTACAGCAGTGCATGAACAAAATAATATGTTAACGACTAAGAAGATCGTATTTAATCCAATGGGAAACAGCTGAGCTGCTGCTGGTGTGTGTGTGTGTGTGTGTGTGTGTGTGTGTGTGTGTGTGTGTGTGTGTGTGTGTGTGTGTGTGTGTGTGTGTGTGTGTGTGTGTGCGCGCGCGCCTGTGCGCATGTGTCTTCCTTCCTTGAGCTCAAACATGTATTTTGAATCACTAATACAGTAATCAGGCCTCGGCAGCCTATCTTGCCCAAACACACACACACACACACCGCACGTCAAATTTAAATGGGGAAAGATTCCACTGCTGCTTAGACCCTTGCTATATTTGGGTGGCTCTTTTTTTTTTAAGAAATTTTTATTGCGGTGAAGGCATTGGATTGACAGCCTCTGGAGCTCTCAGAACTGGGACGTGGGTCAGGCGTTGAGGGATTTTATTAGCATTTCACTTTTGTAAACCAGCCTCCCCTCCTCAACTGTCACAACCGTCACAATCCAGTCTAGCAGCAGGGCCACTGGAGCCTGGGCGCAGGAGTGGTCAGATCGGCAGCCCCAGAGCACGCGCTCGGGGCCTACCCACGGGGAAAATGAACGCGCACCTGCAGCGGGTCTGGCCAGGCCGACCGCAGGAAGTCCCCGGCTTTTCCTTCATCGAAGGGCCAGGACCAGGCGGGGAAAGCGGGCCAGAGGCCGCACGCGGGTCCGACTACGACCAGCTCCGAGCGCCTGCCCACCCCGGAGCCCCCCGCAGGCCTAGGCGCTGCCGCGCCCCCGGGGCACCCCGCCGCCCCTACCTCCCCTGCCCCCCCTGCCTCCGCCCGGTGGCCCGCGCCGCTCCCGCCCCTCCCCGCTGGACGGCCGCGCCCACGCTCGGCCCGCGCGGATTGGCAGGCCTCGCGGCCAGGTGAGGCGCCCCGCCCCTCAGCGGCTCCAGGTGCCGCGGCGGGTCTAGGGCCGGGGCCGGGCCGGGGCCGGCGGCCGGGGCGCCATGGCCGAGTCCCAGCTGAGCTGCCTGGACGAGGCGCACGTGAACGAGAGGGTGACCGAGGCGCAGGCCGCCTTCTACTACTGCGAGCGGCGGCGGGCCGCGCTGGAGGCGCTGCAGGGCGGCGGCGAGCAGGCCTACCGCGAGCGGGTCCAGAAGGAGCGGCTGCGGGACTTCCTCTCCAGCCAGGAGCGCCAGGCCCTCCGCGCCGCCTGGAGCCCCTACGCGGACGCCGCCCCCGCCGCCGCCGTCCGGGCCAAGGCCAAGGCCCCGGCGCAGGCCCCGGCCGAGCCCGGCGGGTCCCTGGCCTACTGGCCCGACTGCTCCGACACCGAGGTGCCCCCGTTGGACTTGGGCTGGACCGATGCGGGTTTCTACCGCGGCGTGAGCCGCGTCACCCTCTTCACCCATCCCCCCAAGGAGGAGAAGGCGCCCCACCTCAAGCAGGTGGTCAGACAGATGATCCAACTGGCCCAGAAGGTAGGCCCCGCCCCTGCCCCCCTCGCCGGTGGGACCCCACAGCCAACCCCTCGGACCGGGCACCACCTCGCAGGCAGGGCCTGGGTCAGGCGGCCCTGACCACCCTCTGGAAAATGGGCCCAGAGCCTCCCCGTTCTGTCGTGGGGCTGGTGAGTCCTCTAGGGAGTATGGATGTGAACTTGTTTGGCAAATTACCAGGTGCTGGACAGCTGTTTGTCATCATTTTATTACAGTTTACAGAGGCGCTGGCTTTCCTCTGCGCTTGATTCTGTTTCCCTGTTGAGATATCCTAGGGAAGGGAAGGGTCAGGGATGTGGGGTTTTATGGTAAAATCAGCCACCTACATGTTGCCCAGGGATGTACAGAATATATCCCTGGCCATTTAATCGTTTGATCATCCATCAACCCCAGGGAGTGGGTGGTGGGACCTCCCTACCCACACCCCAGCGTGCTGCTATTAGGAAGTTCCCCATAGTCGACTGGCCTGGCCCCTGGCATTCACACCCGGTCTGGGCCCAGTGCTGAGCTCAGGAAGCCTGGAATGAATGAAGGAATGTTTTTGAGAACCTACTAGGTGCCTGGCTCTGTTATAGGCACTTTGATAAGGCAGGTGGCTGGACTCAGCAGCTCAGGAAAAAGTTCCCAGGTATGGCGTCTACCCTGCTTGAGGGCTGAAAGGAGAGGATGTTCCCAGATATGCAGGTAAAAAGAGATGGGGCCAGTGAGTTGTGGGGCAGAGGGAAGATTTCATCTTTACTCTGTGCCTTTGGGTAGGGGTACCTGGGCAGGGTTTCCAGGTAAAATTCAGGATGCCCTATTAAATTTGAATTTCAGGTAAACAACAAGTAATTTTGTAGTATTAGTATGCCTTAAATATTACATGGGACATAGTGAAAGAAAAAAGTTATTCATTGTTTATCTGAAATACAAATTTAATGGGGGCATTCTGTATTTTTATTGATAAATCTGGCTCCCCTACACTGAGATGTGTTAACAAATACCAGCAGCCTTTGGTGCCCAGTTCAGGATATACAACAGAAGTGGCTTGGATTTACCACTCTTAATTTAACACAGTGAATGCGGTTGGAGTCCTATTACCCCTGCAGGCTGAACAGGACGGGGGAGGGAAGATTAACCTAGAAAGACCAGTGGGGTTGGGGAGGCCTCCTCTTCCTGGAAAGGGTGATTGTTGCATTTTGGCTTAGATTGGCTGCCAGAAGGGTCAATTTTTCACTGTCTAGGCTTCCACCCTCACTCTCTTAAGTAATTCCTCCTTGCCTGCCTGAGGTGGGTTTTATTTGTATTTTGTTTTTGTTTTTTGTATATTGCATTCTGCAGAAGAGAAAGGCAAGTTTGAATAGAGCAGGAGAAAGGGCTTAAATGACAATACTATGCAGCAGGCTGCAGCTGGGGTCAGGGGTCAAATTTCATGATGTAATACTAACAAGCCTCAATTTATTGGCATTTATTATGTGCTAGCCACTGGAATAATGATTTGCCTGCATTTTCTCTTTTGCTTTTCACAGCTAGGTGAGATGTGTATTTTCTTTATTTTTGGATTCAGAACAGTTACTTGCCAAAGTCCTTGCTCTTAACCACTGTGTTACCCTGCCCCACTGTCTGCTGATGGTACGGCAGGATTAAACAAAGGAGCTTAAATGGAGCTGGCCTGGTCACAACCTAGGATATAAGAAGGGAGAGACAGGGCCTCTGCTATCTGAGGCTTCTAGTACCATATGGGATGTCAGGAGTCTCCTGTGTAGGGAAGTGTTCTTAACTGTAAATATTTAACAACAGAAACTTCAACTTTGTGAACCAATCCAATATATACATACTTAACCAGTAGTTATTTCCCAAGTGTCTACTGTGTGTCCAGCACTAGCTATAGGAGAATATCAGCTTCGGCCTTTGCCCTCCAAGAATTTACTCATGTGCTGGGGGATGTGCTGGAAGGAAAAGATTTTTTGAGGCTGGATGTGCCTCACCTGGGAGCAATTCCCAAGGGAGGTGAATGGCAGCGTTGAAAGGGGAGAGAGAAGATACTGGAACAAGCAGTTTCTCCATAAGAGACTCTGCAGCAGGAGCGAGAGAATTTTGCTTCAAAACAGCAAGAAGCTTTGGCAGGAGGAAAGAGCTGTGCTGATGGGAATAGAGGACTGTGGGGGGCCTGGTGCACTGGTCCTAAACCCGAGTTCAACAGATGACCACTCACCTGGGAAAAGCAGCTTCTAGCCCGTCTGTGCCCTCTCTACTCCCAGGCCCTCCTAGCCCCCACCTGTAATCACTGTCACATCTGTACAGTACCTTCTCAAACAGCCCATGAAGTAGGTAGACACAAAAATTGACCCTGTTTCACAGGTAAGGAAACTGAGGCACAGAAAAGGAAAGGGGCTTACCCGAACATCACGTGGTTGCCTACAGAAAGACCCAGACCCTGAGCTTCTGCTCTAGAGGCTGTACCCTCTGAACACGGCCTGCCCGCTCCCACTCCAGCTTGTCCAACTGGCAAGCAGCCCTCCTCTTCACTGCTGTTACTCCCAGTCCTTCCCTTTTCACCTTCAGGGAGAGTCTGGCTGCTGTGAGGCCCGGTGGGGCAGACTGAAATGGTTTATGTGCAGAGATGTGGGGGCCTGTGAAGGGAGGCAGAAGGGCCACCTTTGTGCCTGAGAATTGCATATTGTATCTCATTTAATCTTCATGAGGTGCTGTCATTTTTATTCCCAAGTGACAAACAGGAAACTGAGGCTCAGAGGGAGTGGCTGTGACTTGCCCACAGCTGCAGACCAGGGAGGGCTCCCAGCCTGGGCCTCAGGGACACAGAGCAAGAAGACTAAGTGGACACTTTGAAAATGTGATTGAGGGTGGGGTGGAGGGGCAGAGGGTGTTGTTGGGCAGTAAGGCAACAGCCCAGCAGGCGTGGAGTGGGACCTTGCAGAATGGCAGGAAGGCCTTTGAGGTGGTCAGTCTCAAGTCATCTGCTGTCTGAGCCTGGGCCACGGTCAGAATGCCCTTGTGGCTGTGCCGGGAAGCCAGCGTTCAAACGTGTGGCTGTGCTTACTTCTCTGGTGGGGTTTTTTTCCCCCTTGAGCCATCTGCTTATTTTGGTGTCACTGAATAATGTACTTTGCTTGAACTACAGGAGGAAAGGGTGCCTTCAGGGACCCAGAAACGAGTTCCTGGTCTGTCCCACACTGGGACAGGAAGGTTGCTGGGGCTGCTCAGATCATTTTAACTGCCGGGGGTGGACTTACAGTGGGAGTGTGTGGACTAGGGAACTTTTGGTTCTTACTTTGGAGGACAGAGTGGAGGACCGAACTACTGCAATTTGGTCATTGGACAAATATTTCAAGGTTACTGTGGGCCAGTAGAAAACAGACATATAAAACACACCCCTGCTCTTAAATAGCATAATAGTCTACTAAACCATCATTATAATACAGAATGATGAGTGCTTGACAGAAGGTGAGCAGGAGGGACACTAACCCAGCCCTGAACCGGGCTAGGAAGGACCTCTGATGCTGAGGACCTGTCTACGAGCATGTCTGAACTGGGCAGGAAGGATGAGCTTGCCACCCACCCAGCTTTGTGCCTGAGCTCCCTTGTGACCTGCGGCATCTACTTTTGAGGCTGCTGGGTGGGTCTCAAGAATATTTTCTGTGCTTCAGGAACAGGGAGAAACCTAACTGGCTCCCCTCCTCAAAGGCTGGCCCTTAGCCCTTTCTTTCCTGGGCCCCACACCCAGTGCACCAGCTTCCCAGCTCTTCATTGCTTACCACAAACTGCCCCATTTCCTTTGAGCCTCAGTAACTGTGGAGGGCAGATTTCTATCTTTATTTCACAGAGGAGGTCTCTGAGGTCCAGAGCGGTGAAATGACTTGTCTGCAGACCAAGGACAAGGAGATTACACAACTTCCCCAGGTCCCAGACCAAAATTAACTACCAATGACCCCACAAACATTGTAAAGGTCACCTGGGAGAGGGAAGCTGCTGGACTGGGCAGCTTTTGTTTTTTTATAATGTGTATAAGGTATTTATTAACAGACAAGACCCCTACAGATTTGTTTCTTCTTGGACTCACCCACCGTGCTGCCATGGCGGCCTGTCATCTTGGTGAGCTGGCCTTGGACGGAGAGTCCTCAGAAGTAGCCCTGGGCCTGAATCTTCTTCAGTCACTCCAGGTCTTCACAAAATATGTTGTCCAGACCATTAGCCAAGACCTGGCTGTATTTTCCACCCTTCACGTCCTTCTGTCTGTTCAAGAACCAGCCTGGAATCTTACACTGGCGTGGATTCTGCATGATGGTGAGCACACATGCCACCTCCTCCTCAGTGAGCTGTCCTGCCCTCTTGGTGAGGTTGATGTCTGCTTTCCCCAATACCACACGAGCATATCTTCTCCCACACCCTCAGAGGCAGTGATGGCAAAGGCTCCTTTCCGCCGCCCTTCAGTGGTGGTGTTGCGTACTCACACAACGTGCTGGAACTCCTCAGGGATCCCTAGGTGCATGGCAGCAATACCAGAGTGGTGGGCGGGCCTCCTGTGAAGACTGGGCCTGACAGCTTTGATTGACAGGAGCTTCTCCTTTATGCCTATCACCATGGAGGGACAGGCCTGCCTGGCAGATGGGGGACAGAGGGGCATGGGTCGCAGGCCCAGCCTACCTCATCTCTGCCTGTTGGTGGGGTCGTAACCCTTCCCTTAGATGCCACCTCTTCTGGCGCTTTATCAAATTTTCAATCCAAAAGTGACTTTTTGTTCCAAGTGTTTCCTTGTTTGTGCCACCTGTGTGCCTGCACAGTTTGCTGTGGGAGAGCGTGTTTTATCCTTGGGGACTGGGAGCTTTGGAAGAGCCAAGACTCCATCTTACCCCTCTCCTATCCTCTGTAGGGTGTCCTTTGCAGGGCCTCAACTGTCACACGTGGTCAGTGATTTGTTTAAATGATTGGAAGCTGTCTCCTATTGGCCACCTGTCTCTCTCCATCCCTTTCAAGAAGCTAGTGTCTGGAGAAGTCCCCTGTTGAGCTGCACATTACAGGGGACTTCTTTAACCCACACCGTAACAAGCTTTCTGGCAGCAGAGAAAAGAATCCTCTAAATTGGCAGAGGCAGAGGCAGAGGGATTTGTGGGCAGGCTCCAGAGCAGGAGGCATGATTGGCCAGGTTTGCAGCCTTGGTTAGAAGTCTGGGCAGCTGGTAGGGGTGGACTGCTGGGTATACAGGCTCAGGGGGTGTGGCAAAGTCTTAGAGTCTCTGGCCCACTGCACCAGGAGCCACTTCTGCAGTGACAGCCTTTGCTACTGAGTAGAGTCCACTGTCCTCCCCTATTAGCCTCAGTCGGTACTTCCCTCATTCAGGTACATCCAGCAGACAGTACCGAGCACCTTCTCCATGCCAGGTACTATGCTGGGCATTGCGTTATAGACATGAAGCCGATGTAAAAGAAAAAAATTTGTATTTGTAATTTTAAAAAATGTTACTGGTTTGTAAATCTGAGTCTGATAATACATTTATTAGCCACCTCACCACCTTGTTTGCGAGCTGGCCAGATTCTCAACTTGCTCCTAAAACCTTTCCTCATTCTCCTCCCCCTCCATCTCAGAGGGATGATTGACTTTAGAGCTTCTGAGCTGCCTTTTAAAAGCCTGATTCAATATACAGACCAAGAGGAAGCCTCTCAGGGCAGGCGGAGACCTGTGGATGTGACACACTGTCCCTCCACCTAGGCTTTCTTCCCTCCACAAGTGATCAGTCCACATGGGCTGTGTTTCAGAGGCACGGGCAGTTCCAGAGTCCTTGTCCCCTTGAGTCTGGCGGATGCTGGCACAGCCCCTGCGGGATCTTGCTCCAGCCTGTCCCTGACTCCCTGCTACACCTTGGGTGCTTGGGCTCTTGAATTCTGAGTGTCTCTCCTTTATGCTCAATCACTGATCCCAGGAGTCAGAATTTCTGAGCAATGGAGACCCAGCATCACATCATGGACAGAGGACGGGCTCTGAAGCTGTAAGGTGTTGGTTTCTGTCCTGATCTGGCCACTCTGTAGCTGTGTTCCTTTGGGTAAATTACTTCCCTCTGTGAGGCTCCTGACCTGCAAAATGGGAGGAGGATAACTAGCTTTCTAGATTATTTTGAAAAACAATGAAGAAACTATGTGAAAGCTGAGGATACCGAGAAAGTATTGCACAAATAGTAATTGTCCTGGAAAATAACAGTTGCCTTCTGTCTTCTCTCAGAGCAGGGGAGGGAAGGTGGCCTAATTTCTTCCCAGGAAATAGGGTGCCCACTGCCCTCCTCCCCTGCCCTGCGTTTATCTGTTGGCCTTGAGTTGGTGGTGGCACTTTGTCAGACAGTTGTCTGTCTGCCTGCCTCTGTGGAGCTGTGGCATCTGAATCCTCAGCCAAGGATCTCTAGGATGACCGTGGGCAGACAAGACAGGAAGGCTCAGAGGCTCCCCAGTTCCCAAACCAAGGAGCCCCGAGAGGGTTCTCTGGCAGTCATCCACAAGGGCCTGGCTGGCTCTACAAGCCCAGCCCCAGAAGCCTGAGGGCAGCCTGGAAAGGTTCCTTGGGAGGTAAAACTCTCAACAGTGGGGGGAATGGGAAGCTGTGTTTCTCTCTTTGGAGGCAGGAAGGCTTAGGCTTAGTTCCTCTGAAATCTGACCCTTTGAATCCTAAAAATTCTGCAGATGGGTGTTTTTCAGGGAGTTCAAAAGTAGAAGATGGGACCTCAATAACGGGGTACCTTCTTCATAACCTTCTCTTGGTTTCCTGGGTAGCATGGCTGGGGCTGTTCAGCAGCAGTCTCAGGAGGCCAGGCCACCACCAGGGGAAGGAGCAGGCAGCTGGGAGCCAGGGGCCTGTGTGTCCTCATTCTTGCTCAGGGTACTTCTTTCCCAACCTTCTGGGTGGCCTTGGGCAAATTGTTTAGCCTTGCTGGGCCTCATCTCTGCATCTGTAAAGTGGGATGATTCTTTATTACTTTCACAAGATCGCTCTGAGGCTCAAATGCAAGAGAGGGCACTTTGAAAAAGATGAGTAATATATGCAGATAAAAGGGATGTCTATTAAGAGGGGCTAACATTGTTGAAAGATAGGTACTACGCATGTTACTTCTGTTAATTAATCCAATCCTTAGCACCTCTCAAGGGAAGTGGTGTTTTCCTAGAAGCTCAGGGAAAGCTCAAGATCGTAGAATTCAGAAGAGGCTAGCAGGGACTTCCCCCAGCTCTGAGGTCAAGGCTTCTGCTACAAATGCAGGTAGCCCTTGGGATTGCCTTCTGGGATCACCTCTTCCCTCTAAAGCTTCCAGAAACAAAGTATATTTGTTGCCAGCCAGGCCCTGGGAAGCTCTGGACTATTCTGGAGACAGACAAGTACATGACTGCTAGCTGCTCTGATCTGTACAGGGTCGGGGGGAAGAGGATTCTTTCTGCCTGGAGACACTGGGCAGGTGTCACCAGGAAGATGGATGTAGGTAACTTCCAGAGACTTATACTGTCCTTTTAATGACCACTTTCTGGCCTCCTGGGTCTTATGCCCTCACTGACAGCTGAGACCTTGATGCATTCCCAGCCAGCAACCCCCAGTCCCTCCAAGCTCTCACCACCTGGGATGCTGCCTCACCTTGGCTGGTGGCCAGAGCCGCCTCCCTTTTCTGAGTGTACAAGGCAGAGCCTGTTCTGGGCCAGGCTTCCAATCTGGAAGGAAGTGTGCAGCAGGGCAGAGAATAAAAAAATGAGCATGGGTGGGTCCTAGCTGACCCCACCTGCTGCTTAGTGCCCTGAGCACCCCTGAACTGAGTCACTCTGGCGCTCCCCACTGCTCCCCTTCCCTCACCGCACCTCAGCACCCTGGGCGCCAGGACCAGTCCACTTTAGCTAGACCTGCCTTCCCCAATTTCCCTTTTCCTTTTCTGAAATCTGTAGAGTCTGTGGACTGGCCAGTGATCCCAGAATCTTAGCCCTGAAAAAGAGCCTATGGCTTTTCTAGTTATTAGTCTTTCTGGCCCAAGTTCCCCCAAATCCATAAGCTCACCACAGCACAGCTTGTATAGTGGTCATTGTTCTTTTGGGCCTTTTGCAGAACTGGCTGAGCATGTGGGAGGCTCTGGATAAATGTTCTTTCTGCTCAGTTTTCTAGCAGTGAGTCAGCACTGGGGTGGTGGCAGGGACCTGGGCTCTTTACCTTTTGGTGGGTCTTTGAGGACAGACTGTGACTCCCTGGAGACTGCCTGGAGATTCCAAACATTCGCTTGTTTACTCAGCATATTTTACTGGGGACCTACTATGTGCCAGGTTCCAGAAATATACAGATGGATAAAATGTGGAACCTGACCTCAATTCTAATGGGGGAGGTAAAAAAAGAAACTGCAGTACAGTTGGGGAGGAGTAGCTATTATTTTTTGAGCACTTAAATGCCAGACATGCATGTGCCAGCCCTTTTTGAATATACTATTTCATTTAATTTTCACACCAATCCAGCAACTTTCCATTTTGCGGGTGAGGAAGCTGAGGTTGAGAGAGTGTAAGATTACACCGATGGTAAATAGTGGAACTAGGTGGGAACTGACATGTGTCTGATTCTCGTTGAGCTCCAGGGGAGTAGAGGCCTCCTAGAAATCAACAGCTGGAGCAGCCAGTATGCAACTGAGGGAAGGCAGAGTCTGCAAGGCCAGGGGCCTGGGAGTTCATGCACCCACCTGATTCCCATCGCCCCAATACTCTCTGACTGCCTTCCCTGAAGCTCCCTCCCTGCCCTTCCCACTTGCCTCTCTGGGGAAGCCCTCCCAGGTAGCATCTCCTGGCGGTGACCACAAAGTTATCCTTTCTGCCTCTCAAACCTTTCAGGCAAACTGCCAGCGCCAGTTGTCTTGCCCTGATGGATCAATCAAGAAATATCTCAGCAGGTACTTCTTGAGTCCTGCCTCACTCTGCCCACCTATAGTGCTCAGAGCCTCAGGCCACTAACCCAAGTCAGCTAATCCTAAAAATCATCTGTGTATGTATCTTCATTGGATTTTTTTCAGCAGCTGATTTATCTTCCTAATTGTGTTTAGCTTTAAGCTAATGTTAAAATGAGCTTGCATTAGATAATTTTCACTAATTAACACCAACTTAGTGCAGGGGAAGTCATCCCAGAAGCATGCCATGGGGCAGGGAAAAGCTGGCCTAGGATCTTAAAAAGAATCACTATGCTTACTCCCTGGAGGACTGCATATGGTTCCTCACAGCTGAATTAGTCGACCTTGCTCACGCGGGTACAATCTGTTCTCTTCCTCTGGAGGCCCAGCCTGGGTCTCTTTTGTGTTGTCCCCTTCGTCAACCTAGTTTGGGGTATGGGTGTCAAGAGAGACAGCCTCAGTGAGTCAGATCAACAGGGAATGAGCCCCAGTGGCACACAGCAGGGAGATATGACCCACAGGTCAGGAACAGAAACTGGCTCCGAGGCCAAGGAGTCGGGGATAGGAAGCAGCCTGGTTAGATGGAATCGGACTCCAGCTTCTGCCAGTGCATGCCCAGCATTGGGCATCCAGGGAGCCCGATGTTCATGCTGTCTAATTAGTAAGCTTGAAACAGTGTGACATGGCTTCGGACAGCTGGGAAGCCTCGGCTGCCAAAGCACAGCTGCCCTGCTGCCGGGGTGGGGGCAGCCTGGCCTCCAGGTGAAGAGCAGGACACCATTGGTCTTGAGTGTTCCCTCTTGTGGGGCCAGGATTGGTCCAAACTGCTTCCCCAGCTCGCTGAGGGAAGCCCCCTCCTGCATAGGTATTCTGTTTAGAACATTCACTGTGCGTCAGGCCCTGTGCCCCACCACCTCCACCCCTGGGCTCAGACAGACATAGGCCTGAGCAGACATGCATCCTGGGGAGGGCACACCCTGTACTGGGGGTTGGGGACAGAGAATGGTCCTGTGACAGCCTCGAGAAAGAGTGAAACAAGGTCCTCAACAGGGGAAGGGTGTGCCCATCACCACAGGGATAGGGTGGTGACAGCATGAATTAAGGCCCAAGGGCTGGAGCCTGCCCAGTGTGTTTGGAGAACCTAGAGCAATCTCAGTGCAGTGTGAGTTATTGTCAGGGGAGGGAGTGGGCTGGCAGCACATGGAGGGTCTTGCACCAGGCTAAGGTCTTGATTCTGTAGGCATTCAGGGGCAGGAGTGTTTGAGCAGGACAATGACACATTTAGGGTTGTCTTATTAGATTCACCTGCTGAGAGGGAACACTCAGGATTAAGCTAGTTTCTCATCAGGCTGACACTGGGCACCTACTGTGTGCCAGGCATTGTCAGGGAAGAAGGGCAGAGCTTGGCCGTCAGGGGCAGGTACCTACCGGATCCATCTAGACATCACTGCATTTGCCTTCCTCATAAGAACTGTAAGGAAACCTACTTCACAGGTAGAATCCCGAGGGGGGTAAGTAACACCTGTGGTTCCACTGCCAGCATGAGACCCCTTCAAAGTCTGTGCTTTCCCCCCTGTAATACACTCCTAGACTATGGGGATTTAGTGAAATGGATCTAGAGTCCAGGGCTGGGGGGGTGCAACGGAGCCGGGGGCAGGGCCAGGCCATGTTTGTGGTGTCCCCCCAGGTGGCTGTGCATAGCTCCTCTCTTTGGCCTCCTCCCCTCTCCCCAGGGGGCATAAATGGGAAGCTTAAGGTGAAGCTTCCTTACTCAGTGGTTCACGCTCTATTGGTGCAGAACTCGGTGGTAATTCAGATGGGGCTGCCGCAGCCTGGATGATATGAAAATTCCGCTGTGCACCCAGAGCCTCCCACACCCGCAGATGAATGGCTTCCGTCCTCTAGCAACACCTTCCTGGGCTCTGGTAGTGGTGGGGCCAGTTAGGCCTCAGTCCCACCTCCAGGTGCTCTGCTGTGGCGGCAGCTTTTTTAGCACGTCTGGCTGCTGTGTGTGCGTGTGTGGACACCCAGCATTGCTCAAGGAACAGTGTGTCGCACAGACTCTTCCCTGGATTGCGCTGCCCTCCACCTCAATTAGCTCAAGCTTTGACCTTTCTGGAAGTGGAGGGATGCCGAGGCTTTAATCACCACCCCAGGCTGGGCCTGCTGGGCATGGTGTTGAATAAAGGAAAACATCTCCACCTTGATGTCTGTGCCAGCAGGCGGCTCTGGGCTGCTGGCTCACCGGGAGCTTGGTGCCTCTACCCTGGCTGCCTCTGGCCCTCTCCTCTGCAGAGGCAGCCGCTTTGTGCTGTGCTCCATCTCTGCGGAGAGAAGAGGACAGCGTTTACCCACTGCTCACAACACGTCTGGGCTGTGCTGCTTACGCCACCTGCATTATCTCATTTAAAACTCAGAACAAACCCATGAAGGTATCACCTCCCCATTTTAAAATGAGGAAATTGAAGCTTAGATGAAATGACTGACTCAAGGCCACACAACTGGTAAGGCTTTCTGCTTCCAGAGAGTATATTCTCTTCCAAACACCAGATGTCACTCACAGTGGGATCCACCCACCACCTGCATTCAGATCACCTGAGGGAGGGTGTAACAATGCATTTTCGTGGACCTGCTGAATTAGAATCTCTGAGGATGGGGCCCTGGAACCTCCCATTCTGCAGGCACACCCCCACCCCTACCCAACCCCAGATGATTCTTTATGTGCTGAAGTTTGACGGCTGCCCTTGTAGACCTTGATCCCCCTCTGGGGAGATCGGAGAAGATTCCTAGCTGGCCAGTCTAGCACCACCCTCCGTGGGAAAAGGAAGGAATGCTCTCTGGTCCCAGACAAACTGACTCCCGTGGGTTTCCAGACAGATGGCCATTTTGGAAGGCAGCAGCTTGACTAGTCTGCCCAGCTGCGGCCCCCAACTCCCCACCATGGGACACCTTAGGGCTTAAAGTGCAGGGAGGTAGCCCTGGTCACCTTGTAGCCAGTGAGTTTAACGAACCTTCATAACTGCACAGCTTTCCCATGGAACTTTGTGGGCATGAGCCATCTGAACCTCCCAGCAGCCCCGGGAGGTGGGAGGGGCAGACATGGGAGGTAAAAGTCAGGCCCCAGGCACCAATGGATAATCAGTGGGCAAGCAGAGACTGGAACTACCGCTGTGCTTCTGTGGATGCCCTTCCCTTCCTCCCCAGGAAGAAGGGACCATCACCAGCACACCCCTGCAGTCAGCAGACTTGCCTGTGGCTTCTTGCTTTTTCCCATGCTGAATGAGAAAGGGCTGGATCTTTGCCACAAAGGTAGCCACACCCACCCCACAGCCTAGAGCTCCACGTCAGCAGAGCTGGAGAAACCAGTGAGAGAGAGGGTCATATTGTCCCGGCTCTGCCAATTCACCCCAGTTTTGTGTGACCAGAGGTGGCCTGGGGTCCTACCCAGAGTAGATCTGTCTCCAGAGCCTGCCATGACCACATCACCTGGGAGTGACATTACTTGGGTCAGAAATAGGACATTAATCCCTCTGCCAAGACCCAGCTGAGTAACTTAACCTGGGAGCTGGGCCCTAGCTGTTAAGTTTCCTCTAGTTCTGTGATTCTGCACCTCTGGAATGTTCTGAAGTGAGAAGCCAGGTGTAGACTCTGCCCTGCATGCAGCACAGCCAAGGGGCTCTGTGAAGCTGACATGCAGCCCATGCCTCACTTACTGACTTGCATTCCATCACGCGGGGAATGAGCACTCTTTTTTATTTTGCACAAAGGTGCTTGCTGAATGTGCAGATGGCAGCCCTGCCTCCTGGCCAGATGTCCTTTGTGCTGACTCCTGTCCATGGTTAAATACTGTCCTCGCTCACAGGCTGGCTGCTCCTGCAAGATCTTGGGTGGGTGGAGCCGAGGCCGAGAGACCAGAGCTCTGAGCTGTCGATCAGGAAGCTGACCCAAAAGCAGCCACCAACTTTTTTTCCCACCACTGAGCCCTTGAGGAAGAACTGCAGCCCTGCCTTCCCACGGGGCAGTCTAACCAGGGATCTTGGTTAGTGTTCTCCCCCCAGCCCACCACAGTGCTTCGTCATTAATGAAACAGGTTAACTACAAAGCTCCATCTACACACACACTAAAACAATAAACATGAAACAACCTCCATTTAGACATTTATTCTACAAACACAGAGAACTGTGTTGAGATGCCCCTGAGGGTGGAGATTCTGAGAGAAGTCCCATGGTCCCTGCCAGCCAGGAGCCCACAGCCCAGGAAGGGACAGAGCCGTTGAGCAGATGTTACAACACGTGTCAAGTTGCTGTTTGCCTGGAACATGATGTGGGCAGGAAGCAGGGAGTGGTAAGCATTACTGGGTCAGGAGAAGATCAGAAAATTCTTGGCTGAATCTTGAAGACACATACATGTCTTCACTGGGGTCTGGCAGGGGAAGGGACAGAAGGACTCGAAACTGCCTGATGTGTGTGGATATCAAAAGGGCAGGGGCGAGGTGGGATGATTTTACCCTTGGGACATTCACCACTGTGTACAGGCCTTCAGAGTTGTTCCCACTGGGGATGATGCTGTTGGCAAGCTGCCAGACGTCCTGCAGTGCTGTGACAGGACAGACCCCACAAGGCCACTGGCACCGAGAGGAGCCCCATGTTAGGGTGGTGCTCTGTGCGGCTGCCAACGAGACGTGGAGGCAAGAAGACGCCAGAGGAAGCTGCAGAGGAGGAAAGGGGGCTGATCATAGGCCCCTGAAATACCAAGGGCTGTGGGCCCCACTGTGGGTCTGTCGGACTGTTGGCCAGGGATCACTGCTGCAGAGAATAAATTGGCATGCAGAAATGGAGCAGGAGAGACCAATTAGGGAGCTAGTGCAGAAGTTTGGTAAGGAATGAAGGGCCTGAGCCAGGGTAGCAGTGCAGCGGGAATGAGAAGCTGCCCCAGAGAATGTTCACGGAGGGGACAGTAGGGCCTGCTGGACTCAGTGACCCCCTGGATTTGGTCAGTGGGGAGGACGAGGAGGCCAGTAGCCCAGGGCTTTTGGCCAGGGTGACTGAGAGAATGCCAATTATGGAAGTGCCTGCAGGGCAGGCTGGTGAATGTGGCCCCATGTGAACACAGCTCTATGGCGCGGAGACCCAGCTGATCAGTGGCCGTCTTTCTGGGTCCTGATGCACCAGGGGTGCCAGTCGCCGCTGTCCTGAGCAAGCCATCCTGGAGTGCATGGGGAAGGTGGAGTCCTTTGTGGTATTTTTGTTATAAGTGGTAATTAAGGAGTTCAGAAAGAGAACGCCAAAGGCTGGCAGTTTAATTTAAGGTAAAGGACAGACGGAGGGGAATTCTGAGGTTCCCTAACCTGCTCCCTGCCCCTCTGCTGAGGCAGGATATCAAAGGAGGAGATGCTAAGCTAAGCAAACACCCACTGAGAAGAATTACAGCATCAGAGCCTCTTTGCCAGTGCCGGTGACAGCTTCTAAAACTCCTGCCGCCTCACGTTAACCTCTCTCCCTGGGCTCTGCATGTCAGGGTTGACCAGGTAAAGAACCCAGGAGCCTGCCGTGAGGAGGGGATGACTTTTCTCTCCTGATGAAATCTGTCTTTCTGGGTTCTGAGCCTGTGACGTCCTCCTTTTAAAACCTGATTTTCCATTCACACCGGGCGTCTTGAAGTTAGGTTTGGCACGGAGGACCGTGTGGCACATTAAACACCAGAGGCCAGATGCTGGGGAGCTGAATGTCAAGCAGTGCCCTCAGAGACCAAATTGGAGGGTAATTATCACTTCTCTGCAACGAGATTGCAGGAGTTAGTGAGCAATTGATTTTTTTTCCTACTACACATATTTCACTGTTTAATTGGTAATGACGCAGATGGCTGGCTCTCACTGGGGTGCTGCAGACCAAGCGTGCTGAAAGCAGGGTCCCAGCTGTGACCTGCAGCACACCGTCCGCCAGGTGGGGGTCAGGTGGGAGCCTGGGTGGCTGGCTTTTTCATTACAAAACAAAAGCAAGAATGAGTCCAGAAGCACTTCCATGAGCCAGATAAGCTCCCCAGCAATATACCAAATCGACTTTGAGCTGGACACTGCAGAGTTTAGAAATGAGCAAACAGTGGACTCTGGCCTCAGACAGCACTTAGGAGAGAAGATGTCAGGAGCCCTGCAAGGTAGTTGGAAGCCGAGTTCTGATGGAATGAAGCCTGAAGTGTCGTGCTAAAACCTCCATGATCCAGCTCCCACCCTACTGTACGTACCCTGTGCCTGCCCTGAACTGCTCCGGCTCAACTGTTTGTTTGTTTGTTTGTTTGTTTGTTTGTTTGTTTTGGACTTCAGGTGCAGGGCCAACTTTGAACCTCAGTTCATCATCAATACTCGGAAGGTCCCTCTTATTTTACTCTCTCCTTGCCCCCCATTCCTTTTTCCTTTTGCAGGCAGCCACGCTAATGTATTCAGTACATGTCCTTAGACACATCAGTATTCTTGAAAAACATGCAGTGTTATTTTATGTTTTTATTTACATAATTGATATTGCATTATACATTTTATTCTCTGACATTTTAAATCAAACTATTTTTTAAAAACTATACAAGTTCTGCATGTGGAACTAATTCACTGCTTCTGTCAGCTGCAAAGCAACTTATTCATTCCCCACATTTTCCTCATTGTCCCAAAGAAAGCTGCAGTGAATGTCTTTGTCCCCGCCCCCATAGACCTGGGCAGAGTCCAAGAGGTTCCCTGGGTACTTGGACAAGACTGGCATGGCTGGCTTGTCACTAGGCACATCCTTAAGTCTCCTGAGCTCTATCCATTGCTCTAGGGAATAGCTGCCCTGGTATTCCATCCCACCAGCCCTGAATGAGTGTTCCCCTTTCCTCATAGTCCAACATTTAGGATTATCCCACTTCCTAATTTTTAGTTAATCTTGGAGGTGTAAAGTGGTATCTCTCTTTTCATCTCTGCTTTAAGTTGAATTTTTCTGATTACTAATGAGGTCTGCTTTTCTTTATATACTTACTAGCCTTTATGGTGTCTCTCCTGGGAATTGCCTATTCATATCCTTTGCCCATTTTTCAAATTAGTTTTATATCTTTTTCTTGATGATTTGCAGGAATCTCTTGTATATTATTAATTCCTTTTGACTGTAGACATTGCAGCTATCTTCTGCATATCACCTGTCAGTTATCTTTGTCTGTGGCATCTTTCTTTGAACAGAAAATCCCTAATTTGTCAAATGCATTTTATTTACTTATTTATTGTCTTATGATTCTTACTTTTGGAATCGTAAGAAGTCCTTTCTTGCCTGTGTCATGAAGATATTTTCCTACATCTCATCAATTTCTTTATTAGTTGTACCTTTCATTTAGGTTATTTAAGTATTTAGCCTACCTGAAATTCACCTTTATATAAGGTCTGAGGTAGGGATCCGCTTTATTTTTCTCTACATTTTAAGCCAATTTCCCCAATAGAATCTACCAAATAGCATCCTTTCTCTACTGAGTTACAATCCTACCTCTGTTAGACTTAAAGTTTTACATATGTGTGTATGTATGTATTTGTTTCTGTCCATTTTATTCCATTGGTCTGTTTGTCAGTGTCTTCCTACCTCAATTCAGTGCCATAATTCTTATTACTATGGCTCTGCACTGTCTTGCTATCTGGTAGGACAAAGTGTCCCTTTTAATAACTTTTGTTTTTCAAAATTGACTTAACTATTGAAAATCTTTATTCTTCCTTACATCTTAGAAGTGTTTGCTGAACTTTCTTTGGAATTGAACTGGATTTTATTAATATGGAGAGAATTGGATTTTTTAAATATCAAGTCATATTAACCATGAACATGATTTATCTCATTTATTCACATAGTTTTAAATGTCCTGTAATAGAATTTTCAGAATTTCTTCACAAAGGTATTAATTCCTAAATACTCTGTACTTAAGTTGCAATTTTGAATGGATCTTTTCTTTTTCTTCCTTTCTTTCTTTCTTCCTAGTTGATTATTGCTGTAGTAAAAGAATGCTACCAGTTTTTGTAAGTTTTTCTCACATATAGCAATCTTGTTGAATTCTCCTATTAACTCTAATAGTTTTCCCCTGCATAGTTTTCCACTGGGTTTTCTATAAAAATGTCACCTTTAAATACTAGTAGTTTTATCTGTTCTAATCCTTTTATTTATTTTTCTTATCATATTGCATTGACCAAGACCTCCAATACTTTGTTGAACAGCAGGTGTTAGTGAGTATTCTTGATTTGCTCAAGACTTACAGGGAATACATCTAAAGTTTCTCTGTTAAGTATGTTTCATGTGGCTTTTTAGTAGATTGCCTTTATCAAGTTAAGGAAGGTTCATTCTATTCTTAGTTTTTTAAAATTTTAATCACAAATCATAAATTTGATCTAGTTTTATTAAATACTTTTTAAAACTTAATAAGGTATGATTTCCCTCCCTGACCCCATAAATGTTACAAATTAAAATGATGCACTTTCTGATGTTGAATCCTTACATTCCTCAGATAAACCTTATTGTACTATGCTATATTATGTTTAATGCACTTTCATTGCTTTTCTGTATCATTTTCATTTCATCAGTGTGTAAATGGTCCTCATAATCTTTTTACCATTTTTACTATTTCTTAAATAGTAAGAATTTTTTGAAAAGTATGTATGTCTGTAGTTGTTTCTTTTTTTACACTCAGTGTTTTATTAGCATCTCTGTTTTGTCAGCCTTGCTTTTTAAAGAACCAGTTTTTGGGTTAGTGTTTCTAAGATACCGTACAGAGGCCCATCTCTGTGAGCCAGTGTAATGCCATGAAATGAAGACTCTGGAGTCAGACAATACCAACTGTGTGACCTTGGACACATTACTTTGCCCCTTTGAATTTACTTCCTCATCTATAGAATGAGAATAACAATCCTTGTCATTGTGAGGATCAAGTTAGAAAATTTACCTAAAGCATCTGAGGCACATCAGAAGTGTTCAGGGCATGTTAATCCCTATCCTCAGTGCCTTTGTTTGTGCTTTTTTCCTGGAATGCCCACCTCCTAGGCTGCTTGCCCACGTGGCACCAGTCTTCAGATTAGAAAAAGGAATCTCTTGCTCAGACAGGCACATTTCCCACTCATCCCCTCAGCCCAGTGCCCATGTGCAGTGCACAACTTGCATACCTGTGCATGGAGTCCTGCCCACCTCCCTGCTCATTTCTCATGGTGCCCAAGGCTGCCCCATTCTTCAGGTTTCAGCTTCCTGAGTGAAGCTTTTCTTGCTCTTCCTTGGCTGGAAGTAATCAATCTCCCTCCCTCTGTCCCTCCTTCTCCCCACCTTTTGAACTCACATCACATGTCATTTGTGCATCTCTTAAGACATTTCTCTCATTTTACCTGTGTCTTAGTTATTTTGTGCAAATACCCCATCATTCCAACTGGATTAACCCCTTGAAGTTGGGGATTATAGTTTGTGTCCTCTCTCTACCTTTGGAGCTCAGTAAATGCTGCTTGTATGAATGGTTGAGTATTAAATGTAGGAGCTCAGAGGGCTTTAAATAATATTGTGTAAATGGTGGGGCGGAGGTCTTTAGAGGCAGAGGTAATGGGAGAGCACATGTATAAAGGTGGTGGTGATGGTGACAGTGATGATGATGGTGGTGGTGATGGACAGTACCACTTACTGGCTTACCATGTGCCAGGCACTGTGCCAAGTGCTTTCATGGTTTATCTCTTTAAGCCCTCACAACCCCTTGCACTGCCAGGTCAGCAGTGGAGTTGGTATACTAGGCCTGATCTGCCTGACTTCAGAGTTCATGCTTTTAGTTACAATGAGCAGTCTCCCTTGAACATATGGTAGTTACCATTTATTGAAGACTTACTACATACCAACCATTGTGTTTGATGATTTACAAATGTTATCTCTTATCCTGACAGCAAATGTATGAAGTGTAGGGTATCTCCACTTTCCAGATGAGGAAACAGGCATCAAGGTTAAGTGATCTGCCTAAGGTCATATAAATAAGAATTGAAATAACCAGATCTCTCTGACCCCAAAGCATGCCCTTTCCTCTGCATCATGGGCACAGTGCTGGGGGTCAGTATGAAACCCTGCTGCAGGAGTAGAGGTTTATGTAGGCAGTGACCTTGATTTGAGGACAGAGTGGAATGGCCTGGACACCTGGAGGCCAGGGGAGTCAGAGCTAACTGGAGCTCTGCCCAGATCTGCGCATAGATAAGCACGGGACTTTGCACAGCTGCAGGGCCATCAAAGTGCCCAGGCCTGCATAAAGTGTTGTTTGCAGATCTGCAGCTTAGGGAAAGGAATCCAATGCATGCCTCTTGGTGAGCCTCTTGTTTCCCAAGTACACCAGGACCAGCTCTCCTCAGCCGCCTCTGATACAGCTTTAGTAGGGCTGCTGGAAAAGCCCCAGGGTGGGGTGGCAGGCATCTGTCAAGGATAGAGTATGAGCAAGCCTAAAACCTCAGGTGTTTCTGAGAGCAGAGAGCCCATCCTCGGGGCCGAATATGCCCAGAGGTGTGTGGGGAGATGGAGAGCCCAGAAGCGGTGGAGATGGGGTTTTGACCCTTAGCCACCAGGTACCTCAGACCCAGCTGGTCCTCTCTGGGCCACGGGGTGTCTCTGTAGGTGTGCAGCCACCACATGCCTCTCTGGTCATGCCCCATCCAGGTCATTGCTGTGGTCATGGACGTCTTCAGTGATGGTGATATCTTCCAAGATATTGTGGATGCTGCCTCTAAGCGCCGGGTCCCAGTGTATATCATCCTGGATGAGGCAGGTGTGAAGTGTTTCCTGGAGATGTGTCAGGGCCTGGAGCTGACTGATTTCCGTATTCGGGTGAGTTGTACCCCTTGGGGATGGGGAGGGAGGGCAGGACATGAGGTGGAGACTGCCCCTGCCCCTTCCTCCACCTTCTCCCCAGTTCAGGGGCTCAGGTGAACGTCAAGATCTTGACCCCTTTCCCACTATCTAAAACCTTGCCTTATGAACTGATAACCCAAAATTACATGCCCAGCTTAAATTTTATCCCAAGGCTGCTGAGGCTAAGGAGGTAGCTCCAGCCCAGTCCTAGCGTGCTCAGCCTGTGGTGTCACTGTCAGGGTGGAAGCCAGGGCTGAGGTTCCCTTCTGGGGAGCTTTGAGAGCAGGCAGGAACCACCCTGGGCTTCTGCATGCCCAAAGTGAGATTTGCTGACTTCCTCCTGCCCTGCAGATGGGCTCCCACCTGCAAGGCCATAGAAAGCAGAACCTAGTACAGACAGGAACCAGCAGACAGGGTCCATGGACAGGAGGGCTTCTCCTCTGCCAGAGCAAAGACAGCTCAGAGCCTCACAGGCCCCCCGCCTGAGTGATGGTGCCTTTCTTCTCTCCTCAACAGAATATCCGTGTCCGCTCTGTGACAGGCGTTGGCTTCTGCATGCCTATGGGGAAGATCAAGGGGACCCTGTCATCGAAGTTCCTAATGGTAGATGGTGAAAAAGTAGCCACTGGATCTTACAGGTGAGTTAGGCTGGCTCAGAGAAGGGCCCATGAGGCCTTTATTCATGGCAACTAATGTTCACGTTCAGCAAGACGCTGGCTGGAACCTCCATAGCCATGAGCTTTGGAGGCATTGTCTGAGCCAACGGCAAAGAGGGGCTTCCTAGCCAGCCCTCTCCTCAGATCCTCTGGCTACTGGCATTCAGAAATAGGGTCAGCTCTTACTGGGCATTGAGCATTGCCTGCCTTTCATACTCCATAGCAACCAATGGCCTTTTTAGGTTAGTTGTGAGGTGGGACAGGTAGGAAGCAGGAGGCTGGCAGCACAAGTGTGCTTGTGCTGAACACTGAGCTAAATGGTTTATATACATTATTTCACCTGAGCCTCACAACAACCCTGTGCTATACACCTGCGAAGCCCCATTTTACAAGGCACCCAGGGTAGGAACCAGGTTTGAATCCAGGTCTGACGTCTCATGCCCTTGCCCTACACCCCCTGCCTGCTTTTGCATATGAGGCTAAGACCTAGAAAAAAGGGAAGATGTGGGTCAGCGCAGGCAGAACACCCCAGCACGAAGGCCAGGAAGCCCCTTCCACCAGGTGGCAAGACATCTAGCCTCACTGGTGGATCAGGTCGGGGCAGGAGCAGGGGTTTGTTGAGATGGGCTTGTCAAAGGGAGAGGCCCCAGGCCTGGGCACATGTGTGCTTTTCTGTCCCCATGTTTCAGGTTCACCTGGAGCTCTTCCTACATAGACAGGAACTTCCTCCTCCTCCTGACAGGACAGAACGTGGAGCCCTTCGATGTGGAGTTCCGGGAGCTATACGCCATCTCCGAGGAGGTGGACTTGTACCAGCAGCTCGGCTTGGCAGGAGGTGCCATCAGGCTCGGCGTCTACTCCTCCACTGTGGCTCGAAAGCTTATCAACCCCAAGTACGCCCTTGTGTCGGGCAGCCGCTGCCCACCGGGGGAGATGATGCGCTGGGCTGCCCGGCAGCAGCGGGAGGCCAGCGCCAGTCCAAAGGGGCAGGAAGAGGGCGGCAGAAGCGGTGAGTCAGCCAGGTGCCTGGAGAGCTTCCTGGATGACCTGGTCACACTAGAGCAGGTGCTTCCCCCCGTGGAGCCCGTTCCCTTGGGAGAGCCAGCTCGGAAGGATGGCAGGGTAGTCTCTCACCTGCGCATGGACCCGAAGCCCAAAGCCAGGGGGGCGCTGGCCCAAAATGGCAAAAGAGAAGCTGCCAATGGGGAGGCCAGTGTGGCCAAGGAGGGCAAGCGCTTTAGCAACAGGTTCTTCAGCCGCCGGGCCAAGAGGCCTGCAGCGCCCAACGGCACGGCCAACTCCCTCTCCACTGAGACCATCGCTGAAGTGGAGTTTATGATGGGGAAGAGGCCCAATGAGGCCTCCAGCACCAGCGTCTCAGGTGAGCCCTCCCTGCGTGGGCCCCATGCTCCACAGGCCTCTGGCCCTGTGGGGGAGCGCTGCCTGGTAGCAGTAGAAGTGCTCCTTGCTGGTGTGGAGCAGGCAGGAGCTCCGGAGGCACAGTCCTCTTCTGCTCTGACAGCCCCGTTCTGCTCGGGCCTTCCTCTACCTTGTGGCCTCGGGCCGGCCCCTGCAGGTCTGAGTGTCAGTTCCTTCTTCTCTAAAAGGGAAGAATGATGCCTGCCTTGCCCAGCTGTTCCCAGAATATAAAGTGCTCAGAACAGTGCTGGGCACAGGGTAGCCTGGGATCTATTACTACTACGAAAGGCTTGGAAAGTCTCTCCTTTGTAAATGAAGGAACAGGCACAGCGCAGCTGGGTGACATGGCTGAGCTTGATCCCTGCTTCTGAGTCTAAGGCTCGTTCTAGAAAACCTTGTTCCTTGCCAGATCACCTGTGGTCAGGATCTAACCTAGTCACACACACCCCACCCTCACCTGTGCCCCACCAATGTGCTCTGGCCCACGTTCCTCGTTTCTGCTGTAAATAGCTTGACTTGGTTCCTCCCTGTGTGTATTTGATGAGTGGAGTTTGCCATGCCCCTTCCTCTGGGGGGATTGTTCCTGGTAGTGGTATCTTTCTCGCTGCCTCTCTGGAGGCCCTGGCCTTGGTCCATTTCTCCTGAGCAGCCTCCAGTGTGGCCTTTCTGGAGGCTGGTGGTGACAGCAGGCTGCTGCTAGTGCCTTTTCTCATGCCAGCATCTCTGAATCAAAGTTCTGTGTTGGGATTTGTCTCTCCGAGGCTGTGGGGCTTTTTAACAGTGAGACCAGGCTCTCTAGCTGGTCGGGTGGGTGATGGCAGGGCCTTGCCCTGGGCAGCCTGAGCATTTCCAGGACTCCTGCATCTCCCACGGCTCCAGCTTTGGCTTAAGTGAGTGATCACCACCATCCGCCCCTCCACTGATCCCCAGCCCTCCTACAGAGCCAGTCACACTGCTTCTTAAAGGGAGGACAGGCCTGGGAGTCTGTGTGAATCTGAGCAGGGCAGGCGCGCCAGCACTCTCCCTCCTTTTGGCCCGGAAGCATTTACGGAGCGCCTCCCTGTGCTGTGTCCTTCTCTAAGTGCTCTCGCTCACTTGGCCCTCCTGGCTGCCAGAGGTGGCAGGTGGAAACTCAGAGAGGTGAACTAAGTGGCCCCAGGGTGCAGTAAGTGGTAGTGGGGCCGGAACTCAAACCTAGACCAGAGTGGGTGTCAGGGAGGGGCGGTTAGGCCCCGTCCCCTTTCCCGGGTCCCTGGCTTCCCCAACACCAGACGCTGCTGCTCTGCACCTCTTGTTTGGAAGAAGGGCTGCCGAGGTGAACACCTGGAAGGGAGGGGCGGGGCCAGCCCAACCACGAAACAGCCCCTCATCCCAAGTCCTGACTGGAGGTGAAGTGGAAGTGTCTCTTCCTAAAGCCCCTCGCTCTGAGGTATTGTTTCCATAGAAATGAAAGCTCATTGTCCTGTCCCTTCCCTCTGCCCTCCCTGAGTCTGTCAGCTTTGGGTTCCCTGCTTGGATGACAGCGGTTACAGCCACCACCGCTGCTATTCTCTGAGTGTTTGCACATCGTGCCCAGGAGCCAGCCAGGGAGACCTGCTGCACCGTGCGTGGGACACCAAGAGGGGTGTCTGGGAGAGAAGAGCCGAAGAGGTCCGGAGGGTCCAAGGGATGCCAGCAAGATCACCCTATTCCTTCTCCATCTGCTAGAAGCAGCAGAGGGGCCTCTGCCCACCTGGGGGCTTCCATTACCTGAGGACTGGAAATTCATTTCCCTGATGGGACCTTTCCTCTCCCTGCTGCTTGCTTCCCTCAGAGGCAGGGGCAGGAAGCAGGGACTCCTCTCCTCAAGGCCTTCTCAGTGGCTTCCAGCCTCCTAGATGTGTCACTGAAGCTGGGCTGCCTTGTGCTGCTTCTCGGCATCAGAAGCCAAGTCACTGGGACTCGGTGTCCCAGAGGGTCAGGTTCCTGACAACCTGGGGTGGGGCCCAAGGTTGGAACTAGTAATCCCAGCATGCCTGGAACTAGGAGGAATTCACATAGCTCTATCTCAGGGCCCCTGTCCAGGAGAAGGTTCCCTTTCCTACGGTGAACATTCAGAACATCAGAACAGACATTGCATGCACCTGAGCAACCAGGATTTGCCCCCTGTACTGTGGACACATCCTTTCACCTGCCCGGGGCTGTTTCCTGGACTAGAGGAAGAGCCAGGGAGGGTTTCTGAGGTCCCTCCAAGTTCTGATCTTAAGTGTCCTTTCTGTCTCTGCCACCCTCTTGTCAAGGGAGAGACTGGCTGATGACATGGTGGGTGAAAGACAGAAAAATGGAAAAGCGCAGTGCTGTAAAATTGCTTGAAGTATATAGTCAAACGGCATGCAAATTTTGCAAACCCAAGGGTGGCGCTTGAGTGAACCTTCAGGACTGCAGGACTGGGGGTTAGGGGAAGTTGGTGCTCCGCCTAGTGGTTTGAAGGCTCACAGCGCCCCCTACTGGCAGAAGCCGAGTGCCTTTTCCTTCCAGCTTTTCCCTCAGCTGAGACCTCGCCACTGCACTGGGTGCACATCCGTCCAGGAGCTCATGACGGGCCCTCTGGGGGCAGAGATCCCAACGTCAGAGAACAGCAGTCACTGGAGAGCTTTGTTAAAGCATAATAAGGAGTCCACTCCACTGGTCTGAGCTCAGGAATCTGCATTTTAAACAAGTGCCCTGAGTGTTTTCCCAGGCGGCGGCACTTGGTCCCCAGAGCAGCAGGTTACAGTGGCACTCAGATGGCCCTGCCCTCAGGGGGCTGCCAGACCAGGGGAGGAGGTTCCAGGTGATGTTCTGAAGCCCCTTCCAGTCTACCTGGGAAATAGCCAACACTCTTGAATACTGGTAGAAGGAAGAAAAGCACACTGTGGCCGAGCACCTGGCATGTGCTGGGTGGACATGGTGCTCAAGGCTTTCACGGAGAACTCACAGCCACCCCACTTGGTGACAGTGTTTCATGAATAAGACCCCAGAGGTGCAGAGAGGTGAGCTCCGTGTCCTTGGTCACACAGTGAGAGGGCAGCTTGGTCTCTTGCCTCCCAGTGCCTTAGCTGTCTCTGGAAGGTTAGGGTTGGCACCATTTTCCTACATCTTGAAAGACTGTGTGGGAAGCTAGAGGCCTGAATACATGGTTAACTCTCCTCCTGGCATCACACTAGCAGAGAGGAAGAGGAAGGTGGCTCTTTATACCCCAGAGTGCCTCTGGGTCTCTACCTTCCAAGGTCCCTGGGCCCACACTTTTCTCCCCAGAGTTCTGGGGTGAACTACACAACAGTTGCCTTTCTAGAACTCTTGAGGGTTCTCCTAATTCATGCATGGATGGGGCATCCTGGCTGGCACTGTGGTCTGGCTCCCAGTGCTGTGCCAGCCAGGTTCCTGGATTTGGGGACTTCAGGCTCACCTGTGTCATCCCAGGGGGGCTGGAAGTCTTGGATCCCTGGCCTAGAGATCTGGGCCCCTGCCCAGGATGGGAGGTTTGGGAACTGCTTCTGGAGTTGGAGCTCCATAAGAGACCTGTGGCCTCTAGTTCCAGGCTAAGTCTATGTAAGTGCTGTCTTGTCATGATGGAGTTCCGAAAATCAGTGTTGTTCCTGAGGAGCACGGGTCAAGCCCCAGGTGGTGTATGGAGGCTGCAGTGATGTGATAAACAGCACCATTACCAGCCAGTCCTGATCGTAGATGAGGGTAGTCAAGGAGCTGATCCCACTCAACTCTAGAGAAGAGACAGGCATCCATATTGCCATTGGCAGATGTTGTAATCCCTGCCCTCTGGTTTCTCTTGGGCCCAACTAGGGCTTACGTCACCACTAGGTGAGTGAGGGCATGTACATCACCCAACCAGCATCTATCGATGCCACCATTGTTGCGCTGTTGTTAGTATTGGTGTGCACCCTTAGGTAGCTTGCCACTGCCTGGTCATTCATTTTATTCAATATGTATCTGTGCAACATCTGCTGTGTGCCAGGCTCTGTTCTAAGTTCCTGACACAGCTGTGAACAAAACTAGCAATGTCCTTGCTCTTCCGGAGTGAATACCACACTGCAGAGAGATGGGCATGGAAGGCAATACCCTTTTATGGAGGGTGATTAGGAAGGCCTCTCTGACAGAGGGGCATTTGAGGCGAGACTTGAATAAGGGAGGGAGAGAGCCATGTGGACATCCAGGCAAAGAATCTTCCAGAAAAATCCTGCCAGCCAAAGCAGACTAGAACCAGATTAGTGGGGCTCTGCAGCCCTCACTGCAGCTGCCCTCCTCTACTTCCCACCCCTGCACTCAGCCTCATGCCAGTGTTAACAACCCCTGAAGTCTGACCTCCCATAAGCCTCCTTTGGGCCACCTGTGCTACACATGCTTTGCAAAAAAAAATATTGGGGGCTGTTTATGTATTCTTCCCTATTAATTGATCAGGTCTGATCCCCCTCAGAGTCTTGGTGAACACCCACATGTGGTAGGTGCCAGGTCAGCTTGCAGTGAAGAAATGATGGAACACAATTTTTCCTGAGATTGGCTTCTCTGTCAGAGGCATGGAGATGAATTCTGAGCAGAAAGGATCTCTCCAGGCTTTTCTCCAGCCTTAGAGTATGAGTGGGAGTGTGGGAAGCATGCCCAGGCCCTAGCCCTCCTCTCTGGAAAGGAGCAGGGGAGTTGCGGGGGCAGAGAGCAGGCTGGGAGGCCAGCTGCCCCCACGCCTCTGCCCTCCCCACTTCAGGACCTGGAGGCTGGTTTGCCTACCTGCCTGCACAATGCTGCTGCCCCCCGGGGGGTGCTCACTTCTGCTCAGTAGGCCAAGCAAATCTGCCAAGGAGAGGAAGGGGGCAGCAGCGTCCACTGCAGGAGTGACGGGGCATGGGACAGCGGCTGCAAGCACCTGGCCAGAGCCTCACCAGAGGCGGCCTCAGCACGACCCTGGAAGAGGAGCCCAGCTCCTTGGCCCTCGTTGCCCTTGGGCTGAGGCACAGCCATCCAGCTCCCACCACCTCCTCTAGGCTCTAAAAACCATCGTTCTGGCCTCCAGGGAGGCTCAGCTGAGTATGGAGTGAGTCCAAGGAACGAGTTCAGTCCAGCCCAGACAAGGTGCAGGGGTGAGGGGCTCTCCTGGGGCTGCCCAGTGTCTCCCTTGCTAATGGCCCAGGAGAGGAGGCAGCTGCCATCTTAATCCAATTCCCAGCTAATGTGATACAGACGGCAGTGTCCGTGCCTGAGAGACAACCCCGGCTGTGCAGAGGGGCTGGCCAGGCTGACAGCTCTGCCTGGGAGAAAGGCAGCCTGTGGTCCAGGGCGTGGACCCGACAGCCCACACCTCGGGGGGGTCATGTCTGGTGTCTGCCTTGAAGCTCCCTCTTTCCTCAATAGATCCCAGAGCAGGAGTCCAGCTAAAGAAGCCACCAGCCTCTGCTTGGGATTGTAAAGGGCAAGGAAATGGATGGAAGGGGCCAGGGAGAGGAGGGCCGGGCCTCTGGGCCTGGAGAGGAGCAGCTTTCTCTCCCCCTTCTTTCCCTTCAGTGTGTTCCTCCATCCTCTACCTTAAAACCCCAAGCGTGTGGTCCACACCATCGTGCCTGGCTCTCAGGTCAGCTTCTGACACCCTCCTGATGCCTGCACGATGGAAACGAGCTAAGATGGGATGTGGAAGAGCAGGAGCTGGTGCTGACTGGCTCAGAGCTGGTGGCCCACCACCCTCAGCTCTAAGATGGACTGATGATGCCTTCGCTCAGCATGGCCGCCTGGGAGGATCACCCGCGGGAGTGACTGGTTGTGCTTCCTAAGCTGTGAGGATGCATTCAATGTTAGCTCCTGGAGAACCGCCTCTCTTTAAAGTCGTTGATTGTAGTTGATTTGGGTTCTGGATTCTTCCCCTACCCCACTGAGGTCAGAAGATGGCAGGTCCCTCAGTGTCCCAACCAGTGGAGCTCTTGCTAAGACTACAACACAGGGAGCATCTTCTCTTACGCTTTCCTGGAGGCCCTACTAACCTGGTTTCCAGATCAGCAGTCTGGGAGGGGGACAGTGACCCCAGCCCCCACATTTGAGGCATAGACAGTACCCAGGAGAGTGGCTGGAAGCAAGTCGACTGAGCACCTCCCTTACATCCTTCCCTGCTTGTGTCCCTTATCTCCACAGGTAAAGCAAGTCCCAGTCCTGCCAAGACCAGCAATTGCGTGATTTCCTGAGCTGAGGAACAGTGCTGGGCAGGGCCTGCAGAAGCCCCCTGTCCTGTCCTGTCCTGTGGAGAACGCAAGTCGAACCCTGCAGCAGTTTGCCCTTCAGACCCCTGTTGGCCTCCACCCAGCAGCCTCCATCATGGCCCCAGGGACCTTGAATCCTAGATGTGAGAGTCTGCGGCATCTCAAGACAGTCACGTGTTGGCGAGATCGTCAGCGACCGGGCAGGGTCTCTCCTCCTTGTTTACATGAAGTGGAAGCTTGACTAGTGTCCGCTGTCCTTTGTGCCTAACTCCTCCCTCCATCGGGCTAGCCTCACCCTGCAGGTCCCCAGAGCGGGTGAACCCGTGTCTCTGTACCTTCATGCGATGGGGTCTCCAGGACAGCCCCAGCTCCATGACTTCTCCTTCCTTGGGCTTCCTGGTGCTTCTGGTTCCCCCAGGAGGTTTGGTGGAGTAAAAGGGAAGAGGACGAGGCTCTGAGCTAGGGATCCAGTCTGGCTCTAGCCTCTGCACTCAAGGTGGGAGGTATAGCTAGGCCAGCCAAGCGCCGGCTGCTGTGGCCTCCTTTGCCCAGTCCCTGCGGCTTCCTGTGCTGGACTCTGAGTGGACTGAGGGGAAGAACCCCAACAGCTGGCGGCAGACCTTGACACTGCCATTTTGAATGCCCCCTACTGAGGTCTCCTCCCCTTTGTGCAGCACTGTCTTGGCAATGGTCCAGGGCTCCTTGGCTATTTTGCCTGCTGCAAGCCTGCATGGGATTTTTCTAGTGCCTTTACCTGGGCCTCCTCCCTCCCCTTAATGTGCCTTGATTGCACCCTGAGGCAGGAGGAGAGAGCTTGGCCAAGGAGGGTGGGAGGTAGGGTGGTATGGGGAGCTTTCTCCCACCCGAGATGGCCTTCTGTCCCCCTTCACAAGCCAGGACTTTTGTGCCTTCTCTCCTTATATTTCAGCCAAAGACCAGCCTTAGCCTCCTCCACAGGGCTTGGCCTAATTGCCACTGTGCCAGGCTGGGGAGAGCTGCCTAAAACTGCACTCTGCCCCCTCCCTGCTGTGTGACTTAGGAGGGTGGGCGCGGGGGAGTCTGACTAGAGAGCTCTTGAGCGGACAAGGCAGAGGTTGCTGAACTGCAGGCTCCGTGAGCCAGGCGGGCTGCTGCGCGGTCAGAGCCGCAGGGGAGCCGAGGCTGCAGGCGCTGTGAAAGCACCGCCCAGGGGCTTCTCTCAGACTCTTCCGGACTGAACTGTGGTCCTCTGGTCTTTCCTTCTGCAAACCCTGGGGCCCCCAGCAGCACCTGGGGGAGGGGCCCAGATGCCCACCGGCTGCGGATGTGAGAGGGAGCAGGGGGGCATGAGGGCGGGGAACCCAGGGCCTTTGAGAAAGCAGGAAGTGGCAGGGTGCCGTGGTTTGAGAAAAGCCTGGCCCCACTCGTGATGGGGAGGGGTGGGGAAAGGAAGGGTGAGCCTGGTTCCCAGGGCCACCTCTGTCATCCTGAGGCAAGTTTCTAGGGTGTTGGGTGGGGGGGCAGAGTACCCGACCCACCTCCCTGGGCTTTTTAACTGTTTAATGAGGATTAAACAGTTCTGGGAAGTGCTGGCAGTGTGGCACATGCCTATTCTGGAGGGAAGGAAGGGGGAGATGGGAAATGGGTGTGCGGATGTCACACCTCAGCTCCTAGATGTCACCTTGATGGTGTGGGGCCCGAGGGGGGGTATATTGCACTGGGGGAAAGAGATAAGAGATCCCCCTTGGTGAGGAGAGTGGGCACCTTGCGGACAAGGTGGGAGGCCCAGTTGCAGAGGGCATCAGCTCCAAGGGCTTCTTGTGTCTGCCCTACTAGAGAAGCAGGCCCACCATTTCCCTTTACCCTCTGCTGACCCCACGCAAGCCCAGTTCCATCCCCTGCCCTAACCTGCAGCAGGATCCAGGTCGGAAGTTCCAAGTCACTGCAGCCCTGGACCAAGCCTACCTTCCTGCCTCAGTTTCTCCATGTGCCAAGATGGAGTCATTCTCGCTTTCTTCATAGAAACAAAGGGTGGGTGGGAGCTCAAGAGGAAGCAAAACGGGGAACAGGAAGAGTGCTCGTGGTGAGCCAGGGCACCTCTCCCCTCCAGTCTCAGTTTCCTCACCCCCTTCCAGACGTTCAGACAAGTGGCCTTGATCCCTTCCAGTGCCAGGGTGCTTGGGAAGAAACAGTAGTCCAGAGATTGCTGAGGGTCTTAAAGCCCCAAAATGTGGCCTCTAATGTTTGCCTGTCTGCTTAAGCTCTGCCCGCTCCGTTCTGCCTCTTGGCCTCTTGAGCTTTAGTACTTACTTAGGCCCTCCGTGCCAGCAATCGCACATGCTTTGTGAAATATTCTTTCTCATCAGATCTCAAGGGTACATCTGGCCATCTCAGTTGGATGACAAGTTCAAGGGTGAATCATGCCCTTGGGCCCTCCGCAGCGGCTTCCACACGGCTAGTAACATTGAAAAGGCTCTGGGAAGAACAGGGATGAAGCAGCGCCTCCAGCGCACGGCCGCTGCACCCCCCACTCCTCCACCAAACTGTCCACCCTGAGTCCAGCTTCTGTCGGTCAAGTGTCAACCCCTGATGTGGCTCTGGGAAGGCTGACCTCTGCTGATGAGCAGTGACACCTGAGGGCCGAGACCCCTGAGGCTGCAGCCACCCCGACCTTGCCCCGCTGGAGCAAGACCCCTGCACAGGGCTGGGAGGCTCTCCCTTGGGATCTGGCAAACCTTCCCCGTCTCCTCTGATGGCTTCTTAACCGGGCGCCTGGTTAGTCCTATCTCTGATCCTTCAAGGGTGTGATCAAGACAGCCTCTGCTAACACCACCACCCCCTACCTGTATAGAACTTGAATAGAAAGGCCAGACAAAAAAGGTGGCTTTGAGATACGGAGGAAACAGGCCAGACAGGGGGAATGGGTAATTTTTTTTTTTTTATCTATGATACTTTACCCTTTCTAATTTATGAGCACCTGCTAGATGCCAGTCATGATGCCAGATGCTTCAGTACCTGCAGGTTTCAAACTGCAAAAAGCTCAGGAAAGAGCCCTTTACAAAGTTAAGAGAAAGTTTCCCTTTGGGGACTGAGTCTCAAAGCTGTGTGATGAGTGTCTCAGGTCTTATGGTTGATGTCTTTCATACAAGGCACACGGTTCTCCCCAAACCCCACGTCAGGTAAAAGGCAGATTCGGGCCTGATCCTCTAGCTTGGGGTTTCTCGTCATTGACACTAGTGACACTGGAGCCACAGCATTCTCAGTTGGGGGAGGGGCTGCCCTACCCACTGCAGGATGTTCAGTAGCACCCCTGGCCTCTACCTACTAAACACCAGTAGCACCCCTCTGGATGGGACAACCAAAAATGTCTGCAGACATCACCCGATGTCCAGGAGTGCGGGGCTAAAGTTGCCCCCTTTGAAAAAGACAGCTCTCTGCTTTGCAGCCCCGAAGGCCCACAGGCAGCTTCCCTGTGTCTCCCGTGTGTGCAAGCACCCCTTAAAGCATTTATCCATTTGACAGACCGTGTTGGCCCAGAGAGGCTGGCTGACTTGTCAAAGCTTTTGCTTTCTGTGACTGACATAATAGCATCTTCCATCTCTGTCCTAGTTACCTTGATTGGCTCTTCACTGCCTTGTACTCCCCAGAACAGGTCTGTTTATGTGCACACATCTGCCTTCCTCCACTCAGCACCCTGTCACATTTCCTCCCGATCTGTTCCCCTTCCATCACTTAAGTCCTGCACGGAAAGCACCGTGGGACATAGCTGTGTGCCCAACAATGTCCCACCTCCAAAGGCAGGCAAGGCTGACAGCAGAGAAGCCTCCTCCACACTCCTCAGGTCAGGCCAGGTGGGAATGGCTACCTGGAGTGTCACAACCAGCATGAGTGAACATCGACAAAGCCCCCTTAGTAGCTAATTAGCTGTGCCATGCACTGTGGGTACAGTTTATCATCTGGCTGTGCCCCAGCTGATGAAGCTCTGTGATCCTCTGCACTGCTGTTCGGTGGCAGGAGGTTTGGTGCAGAACAGGTGCCCCATGCTCAGCCAGACCAGAGGTGAGAGGATATGCCCCTTAGAGAAGGTTGAGAGGTGGCAGGTGCAGATGTGCGAGCATTCTTGGGGTGAGTAATGACTAAGTCATCTAGAACACCTTGAAAACTTAGGCAGGCCCTGCTTCCTGACACCCGCTCTGGCAGCATGCACTGCGCCCGGGAAGAATGGCACCCATTCCTCAGGGAAGGCCTCTTGCAGCATGCATTCTCAGGAGACAGTCTTCATCTTCCAGTTGCTCCAGAATGGGTGGGCCCAGGTCTCCAGGCCTCTTGGGCTGCTCAGGGAAGACTGCATGCTTCAAAAGCACAGGAGGAAGTGAGGGTCTCGATATGAGGAACTTTGTCCCAAGTCATCGGACAGCTAGAAGTTTGTCACAGCTAGAATCTGGTAATCCAGACTCCTACAGCACTGTCACTGTTTGTGGCCTTTCCAAGTGACAGCCAGCTGGAGACAAGTTTTCATCCAGTGAAGTGAGGAAGTTAGGCATTGTCTGCAGTCACTAAGAAGCAGCTCCAGGAACAGATGTCCATGTCACAGGAGACCAGCTAGGACCTGCCACAGAAGCCAGGAAGTGTGGAGGCTGGAGGAGGAAGGGAGGAAGAGGCGAGGACAGGCGGTATGCCAGCAGTGGCCATGTCCTCCATGCACAGCAAGGGAAAAGCACAGCCCATCCTGTGCTGAGAACCAAGAACCAAGCCTGGTGAGTCTCATTTCCTGAGTGCAGCTTGGACTCCCTGGCTCAGCTCTTATGGAGGGTCTTAGAAGCTGAGTGACTAGACAAGGAAAGGCACTTCCTGCAGTATTTGGAAAGCTTCAATCATTTGTCCACTCAATGATATTCACTGTGAGCTTGGCTGAGGATGAGTGGGGGGAGCCAGGAAGGCCTTGGTGGGATTTGCAGATTTAGGGTGGCCTGGGGGCATGCCACGGCTGGGATCTTATCTGAGGCCTGTGGTAGCAAGGATGGTCCAGATGGGCAGGCTCGGGCTGGATTCCCCACTTTGCCACAGATTAGCTAAATGACTCAGCAAACTGCTTCACACCTGGGACTTCAGTTTCCTTATGTGTAAAATGGGGGTGATTTTGGTACCACTTTCCCAGGCTGTGGGGAGTAAAGCATTTCGCACAGTGGCTAACATTCAGGAGAAGCTTAGTATCCAGCTGGATACGCCTGGTGCTGCCACACTCAGCAGTCTGTCATTCTCCTCTTGGGACATTCTCCCCGGATTCTCTCCCTTGCTCCCTCCTTGTATATTTGCCAGTTGCATGTTGAGTAGTTGGCACACAGAACTAAATGCCCATCCACCTGAAAGAGGTTTCAAGGCTCAGGTTTTGAAAGAAAAGTGGACAAAACCTGCCAGCGATGCCATTTGCGCCTCACTCTGTTCAGCACGGCTCCACATTTCCCTCAAGCGTGTTCATCTCCACCCCACAGTCTTATTTGGTTGTGAAAAAGTCCCCAGTTTTTGTTTATTGATAGTTTTGGGTAAAGTGAACAATTTTAGTTTGTTTGGAGAATCCTTCATATATAAAATACAAATTCAACCCAAACAAAAGAAACGGCACATCCAGAAAAGCCTACCAGCAGGCACCAAACCACTGGGGGGCCCAAGCCAGTTCTGCACCCTTTGTGTAGACTCCAGACCCTTCCCAGCTTTCTTTTAGCCTTTTATGATCTCTTGCCTCCGTGAATACAGCCCCCAGTGTCTCCCCAGCTGGATTGGGAGCCACTCAAGGGCAGGTGTGGGTTAGGGGCCCAGAACCCAAACTCCTCGCTCTGGTTCCTTGGAGAGCATGGGGCTGAAAGCATCATGGTAAAATGCTGACACCTTGTGGCCAGTTTGCTGCATGTTTCTTCCCTCAGGGTAAGAGGAAGGTGGCGGGGGCCAGCAAGCTTCATCTGTAAATGGTCAGAAAGTAACTATTCTAGGCTTTGTGGACATTCAATGTCTGTCACAACTACTGCAGCTGTAGCACTACGACAACCACACATGGTATGTAAACAAGTGGGTGTGACTGTGTCCCCAAACTTTATGGACACTGAAATTCGAATTTCATATAATTGTCATGAGTCACAAAATATTCTTTTAAAAATTTTTTCCAAACCATTTAAAAATGTAAAAGTCATTCTTAGCTTGTGGGCAGTGCAAAAACAGGAGGTGGCTGGATTTGGCCTGAAAGCCCTTGTTTGCCAGCCCCTGGCCCAAGACACCTGCATACTCGCAACACTACCTCCCAACTCTTACGCCTGTGATCCTTACTTGGTCATTATTCTGTCAAGAAAAATCTGTAGGTCCCCCTCCCCCAACAAGATTGCTGCCCCTAAGCCCTCCTCTTAACATAAATTCTAGAGTTGTTGCTGATTTTCACCCATTTCAAGTACCCATCAGGTGCCCAGCCCTGAGAGCCTGGAGTTTTAACCAACATGTTTTTCCTATTATGTTTATTCATTCATTTGTTCAAACTTATTGAGAACTTACTGTGTCCCAGGTACTATGAGACAGACCTGGTCTCTGCCTTCAAGCTGTCCATAATATGGTTGGGAAGGGCACCAGGAGGCAAGCATTACAATAGGGAAGCACAGGAGGTGTGGGAGCCCAGAGGAGGCACTTAAGGCAACCTGGGGGTGAAGATCAGGGGTAGCTTTCTGGAGGAGGAGGTGATGTATGAGCCAACACCTAAGGAGTGAATGGTGGAGGGGAGAAAGAGGCAAGGTGTTCCAGGGAAAGGGTCAGAGTCTAGCAAGAACCCTTTCAAGAGAATTATAAGCATTAAAGATATAGGGAAGATTCAGATATAGTGTCTGTCCTCAATGCCTCTCAGTCTGGTGAGACAGGTATCACAACCTGTTGTAAGGTTGTGAAGAGACGTTTAAAGTTTTCTCTCTAGCCTCATAGGATTGGTTATCAGTGAGAAAGTAAGCAGTGGCAACCTTGGGAGGCTGTAAGGAATCCCCAAAGCCAGGCTGGGGGTGGGTCCTACTCTACCTGGGGTACTGAAGAGAACCCAGGGGAAGAGAGATGCGGGCCTGGCTTCTCTGCTCCAGAAGCCCCTTAGCGGAGAAGGGACTTGAAATGAGCTTTGAAGGAAGAGTAGACCTTGGTTCAGGGAAAGGAGGAAGGGGCAGCCTAAGCAGCAACAAGTGCAGGGGCGAACTCACTGAGGAAGGGACGGGAGTGGCCCAGTTTAGGGACCACCAGGACGTCCTCTGGAGGGGTCCCCTGGAGGAAACATTCCTTCACCCTAAGAATCTCACACCACCAGCAGCTGACAGGTGTCATTCTTCTCATCTCCTCCAATTAAAAACTAAGACCTTGGACAACTACTTAACCTCTCTCTGCCTTCGTTTCCTCATCTGCATCTACCTCATGAGATGAGGATTGAGTAAGTTAATACATGTAAATTTTTTAGAACAATGCCTGGCACCAGGGCCAGCTTCATGGCCATGCAACATGAGTTGTCCCATAGGGCCTCACACTCAGAAGGTGAAGGGCCCCACAACTGGTTTAATGCTCTGTGGTTGCTGTCTTGAAATTCTTAATAATCAAACCCCATGCTTTCATTTTGCACGGCCACTAATTATATAGCTGGTCCTGCGTGGTATCATATATGCTTAAGAATTTTACTCTTTATCATTATCTGAGTCTAGAATAACAAATCTGATTCAATACATTCATTTCAGAAATGAGGAAACTGAAGCTCAGACAGTTTACATGATGTGAACAAGATCACACAGCAAGTGGGCTGCAGAAAGAAGGCTGGAGATGGAGAGATGAAAATCGCGATCTTAGAGGGGGAGGCAGGATAACGACCCTGGCTCTCCACCCCTGCCCCCACACCCCCAGAAAACAACATAAGGCAAGGAGAGCAGACACACTCCTTTGAAGGAGCTTTTAGAGAAAGAGGCAGTATGAAAAAGAGCAGGAACAGTTGTAGGGGTAGGAGGGAAGCTGGCTATTTTGAGAAGCCAAGAGAAGATTCTCAGAGTAAAATGTAGTGGTGAAGCCATGGAAACAAGCACTGAGAAAGTCTCTTGGATCTTGGTCACAAAGAGGTCAGAGGTGAGCTTATAAATGTGAGTTTCAATAGAAAGGGGGGCTAGAAGTCAGGTTTAAAGAATTAGGGAGTGCCAATGGTGGAGATGGCCACGGGTCATTACATTATTTAAGAAGCTGAGAAAAGGAAATAGAACAGAAAAGGGCAGGTGGGAAGGAAAGAGGTTATTTTGAAGATGGTGGGAGGAGAGCCACATCCCAGCTGGGGTGCAGAGGAAGGATGGTCAAAGGCAGTAATTTAGCCTGGAAGAGGAGCAACTCTCATCCAAAATCTGTAGGGCAGAAGTGCATGGGTTTGAGCTAATAAGGGATATGAGGACAATTGTTTATTTCGAGGCTGGTTGTCTCCTTTGCTGCACTGTGGCATTCTTGAGGTAGACATCTCAGGAGCAAGAAAATGGCATGGGAAAGAGCTTACTCATTGGAGTCAGACTGTCAGGTTCAGCTGCGAAGTTATTACCTGTGGTGACCTAGGGCAAGTTAGGCAGCCCTTCAGTTTCTATATCTGGGAAATGGGGATAACCACAGTTGTTGCAAAGATTAATTGCCATGATCTACATAAAGCCCTCAGTACAGTGTCTGAGACACAAGCAAGTTGCACAAAAGTGCAGCTATTATTAACAGCCACTTCTCCTAGTTCTCTTGTGAACCTCCTGTGGCTCTAGCCAGCACACAGGAGCGGTCCAGTGTGTGCTGCTTCACTAGGAGCTTTTCAGGAAGTTTAGTCATAAGAAATGAGAGGTGATTTAGAAGTGGGACAGCATCTGTCACATGGGCTTGTTGCACAATAAATGCTACGAGACATGTAATAAATGCTTATGAGCATGTCCTCTGTAATTGACACCTTCCAAAAAGTTCTCCCCCACTGCTCTTGGCCTTGGCTGTGCCCACACCCACTACCCAAGCCGGCAGTATCATCTGTCAGCTGTCCTCTCGTTTTTTGGATTAGGTTCCTTTACAGGGATCTTCCCATGGTTACAAGTTTGGAGAATTGGAGAATGCTTTACAAACACTTCCAAATGTCTCATAGCAATGAGAGGCCAGTGCAAAGGGTAGAAGGAGGTCTCCTGTGCTGCAGAAATCAGAAATGGAGCAAATCCAGCTGGCTATGTCACCCCAAGCTTATGGGTCATTGTAGAATCATTCGCAGAAATTCCCGTTGCATTGGATTTTGTCCAGGCTAGTGCAATGCATTCAGGGATCACAGAACAATCAAGGGGAAAAAGGAAGGCCTGTTGCTTGGCATGGCTTAGAGCACTTTTGGTAGCTATCCAAGGCAGCTATCACTCATTAAATCTGCCTTCCATTCCAGCAAAAAGCCAACTGTATAGAACACCACATATAGAGCTCTAAGAATAGTATAGCACTCCAAGAACATACTGCACTTGGCCTGTATTACAATTGTGCAGGGCTTGGTGAGTCTTTTTACTCTCAAAGCTGGGTGAGTTGGAACGAACAAACAAACAAAAAATATCTTCTCCAAGTAGGATGCAGAGAAGAAATGAGGAAGAGCATGGAAGAGCAATCCAGCATGTCATATTCAGGCCTGGGCTGTCTTTTCAGGACACAGAATGACTTCATAACCACCAAAATATGCTGGTAAGCCCTGGGGCAATGAGCAAAGCAGGACCCTCCCTTCCCCTGACCCCCCAATTCATTGTCTCTACATTAGGATGACCAAGCCCCGAAGTCCTGTAACAGGTGGTAGTTTGTCATCTCCTGTGACAGGAATTTGAAACCATCGTCCTCCACAATAAATATTTGGTTGATTTATTGGCTTCCTTCCCATAATTATTGAAAGTGAGGAGAGGTTCTATCTAGAGCTGCAGTTCTGAGCAATGAGAACTCTCAGAATGCAGACAAGACCCTAAACCATAATTCACTGTTTACTGGAAGAAGAAATCCACATGTGGGTCTATTCACAAAAGAGTCTGGGAAGATACTCTCCCTTAACAGCTGTTGGGACTAGTAGTGGGCCTTAGGGGAACTTCTATTTTCCACTTTAAAACTGTCTGTATAGTCTGAAATCTTTACTCAATGTTACTTTTATGATTGGAAAAATGGCACTTTTATTTGGAAATTAGTTTATTTTCAAGTGGGCAAACACGGTAGAGTTTCCAGCTTCCTGCTTTCTCCTGGGGAGGAAAAGTACAACAGGGTATTGTGGACAGATATCTGAAGGCTCTCAAAGACTGTAGGATGGACAGGCTTTGTCAACTCTTGGTTATTCTTATCCTGCTCCCTAGCCCCAGAGAGCAAACGCTGCAGGTCCCTACACGTCACCAGTCTCTTGCCTAACTAATCACAATTCATCCTTTAGCTCTCCTTGTAGATGTCATTTCTTCCAGGAAACCATCCCTGTCCTGCCAAGGCTGAGCCTCGGGTCCCTCCCATGTTCTTTCAAGTCACTTGCACTGTAATTATCTGTTTACCTGTTGGCCACCCCCACTGGACTGAGGTCCCTGCAGGCAGAGGTGTTTTATTCATCTGTGTAGCCCTTGTATCTTAGCAAGGTGCTGACAGGCTGAATAAACATTTACTGAATAATTATTTATTTGGGAACCTTTTATAATCAGAGCAATTCAAGGGATACAAAGATGAAAAAGAAACCATTTCTTTTTAAGAAACTTACAACTAAGGTGAGGAGACAGACGTATCCGATAATTAACTATAAAACCAAGCATGAATCTAAGGGTTAAAACAGAGGTACAACTAACCAACTATGAAGATAAAGGTTTTGGACTCTGATCATTTCTCATTCATTGTGTTTCCTGGTTCAGAATTCTCTGGTTCAGAAGCCATCATTACAAATATTCAGATTCATAGAACCTTTATTAGAATTTGACTCATTATTTTTCTTCTGTCCTACTGCTGGCAATTGCCCTAGGAAAACCTGCTATTTAATGTTAATTAATGTTTGTGAAATGCCTTGTCTTCCTCTGCTAAAAGGCTGTAAGTGTTGAGCATTATTTCTGTGTTACAGTGGTTGTTTTATTATTAAGGCAGTGCCAACTAGGTTACACAACAGCTTAAATCAGGAAGTGGAACAAGGGTGGTGATCCCACTGAAGCTACAGGGGATGGAGATTTGGGATGGTAAAATGTTAATTACTCAAGATGGAATGCGGGCTACAGTCCAGTACTGTACTCCTGGAGGTCATTTCAGTCCCAGAGGCTGGGGCTGGCTCTTTGGCAGTGGGTCCTAAGCATCCTGCCCTCCTCTGGCTGGAATGTTGGATTTACTTTGCTGAAAGATGCCACAGAGAAAGTAATCCGATGGCCACAAGCCAGGAGCACAGTGTCTTGCACAGCATCAGGGGCTACTCTGGAAGCTTTCCAGGAGTTGAAGGGCTATTCTATTTGCATACAATAATTTATTTCTAAAGCGATTTATTCTTTCTCTCCCTTTAGACTTTCTCCTTGTTTCCAGCTCTTGGGGATCTTCTCCAAAGAGTGAGCTGGAGGTGGATGGGTGAGGTTGGGGAGGTAGGCTTGTGGTAGAAATGTCTATCTACAAAGCTGAGATGAATATAGAGGTAGCTGGGCTTCTGGTCAGGACACACCAAGAATGTTTAATTTAGGTTGGGAAGGAATGACTGGAAAGGAGGATGCTGTGTTGGCAATGACAACCTTTCCATAACACTAGTGTCACACCCAGAAACTGATTGAGAAACTTGGGTTCTGAATGAAATGTTTTAAGGATGTTGGGTTGGCTGACAGGTATGATTATGGGCTAAGGGAACGCTCTGGATTCAGACATATAGATCCTATGTATATAGGACCAAATGTTGCTATCTGGGTGACCTTGGGCAAATTTCCTAACCTCTGTGGAGCCTTAAGTTTCCTATCTGTAAAATTGAGAGAATGGAAAACTCATTAAGTTTAACCAGATATTCCCTGTAGAGAACTCAACACAACACAGTAGTTGGCACAAAGCAGGCACGCAATAAATGGTAGTCATTATTGTCAACTACAGGACAAGCGACCACGGTCGACCCAAACTCCCAAGCGAACAATTAGTCGCAGCTCAGAGAATCCAGATCTGACCCACGTGCCTATTTGCCCAATAAGATGCCAGGAAAGAGCTCGGTGGAGACAAACCAATGGCACTAGCCCTTGTTGTTGGACGGGCTTTCTTGCTGTTCCACCAATAGTTTGAAGATTTGACTAAGGAGTGACATCCTAACAATCCAATGACACACAACCAGACTACACTCAGTACTTCAAGGGGATAAACCTAGTGGCCGGCACGTATAGATTCCGTTATTAGGCCGTACTGAATGGAGAGAGGAGCACGGGGGAAACAGCAAAGGAGCGAGGCACTAATGAGCTAAAAAAAGAAAAAGGCCTATGGTTGCGCCAAGTGAGCTCGGCCGCCATCATGCTCTAGTTTCCCCTTAACCTCTCCGGGTCCGCGACCGAGGAAGCGGCCTCTGGGATGTTAAGGGGGTGTGTCCCCAAATGATTGGCGCAGGCAGCCCAGCCAATCCTAGCTCGTCAAACGGGGAGCACTTGACCAATGAGGGGCGTCGGCAGCCGCGAGGACTTGGAGGGGCGGAACAGCAGCTTGACGGGCACAAAAAGCAGCCAGTAAGAGCCGGAAGCATCTTCCCTGCGGCCAATGGAGTGGGGCTCTGGGCGGACCCCCGAGTGTTTGTGTTGTGGATTTGGGGGAGGGAGGCGGAGGGGAAAGTTTGTTTATTTTGTTTTTAGTTTCTGGGGTCCCCTTGTTTCTGGGAGGTGAAGCAGGAGAGAGTGACCCCCCCCGCGGCCCTTAGTCCCCCTACGACGTAGCCTCCATTGCCTGCGGAAAAGTGGGGACCGCGCGCATCGCAGCGCATCGCCTCACACAGCGGAACGTCGCGCACTCGGAGCCGGCAAGGCTCAGCGGTGAGTGAGGACCGACGGCCTCGTCCGCCTTTCCCCTCCCCCGCGCACTGCCCAGTCAGAGCGGGCCGGCCCGGTGGGCTAGGACGCCGGCAGGAGCGCGCCGCACGGGCTGGCCTGTCAAGCGGAGGCGCAGCGTGTGCGTGTTCTCGCGAGTGAGCGCGCGCGGCGGGGAGAGGGCCGTAGGGGCGTGAGCGCGCGCGGGGCCCGGCGGGGGCGGGGGCGTTGAGCGCGTGCCCCGTGGGGGCGAGCGTCCGGTGGGTTTGACCCGGGGCATGGAGGGACTGGGGCGACGTCCGCACGCTGGGAAGGGTCGCCCGAAATGGCCGGGCCGCTTCGGGCGGGCGCGGGAGGCTCCGGGCGTCACGCGCCAGCAGGTGTGAGCTGGGGGAGGGCTTCCGGGTGGGCTGGCCGAGACGGGTACGTTTCCGTCGCTGGGGGCCTAGGGGCAGGGAGGGACTCCCGGTCGCGGCGCCGAGCCGGGGCCGCCAAGGCGCTTGGGACCCCTGCCCGGTGGTGGCAGTGGGAGGTGTCAGGCCCGGGAGCCTGTGTGCGCGACCTGCGGGACGGAGTGAACGTGCTCCTGCTTCTCCCGGCCCGGGTCATCCCAACACTCACCCTCAGAGCCCAGAGCGTTCGGCCACCTTCGAGGGGCGATTCAGACTTTAAACGAGGAAATACGGGGCAGGGGAAATATCCGCAGGCGAAACAGCCCTAGGAGTATTTTCTGCCTTCCCCTGGTGCGGCACCCCTTAGTTTCAAATTAGCAGGTTAGCCCAAAGTGGGCTAAACCACTGTAGTGGCTACAGACACCTAGGAACGGTATATAGCCTGTCGTCAGGCGCTTTAGGAACCAGCCCTTCGTTCAATTCTTTGAACACTGGGTACCAGTCTGGGTCGTTTCTGGCCCCTTGCTTTCTTTTGTATCTTTTGGCTCTTTTATTGCTTAGCTTATATGCTAGAAATTGAGCGAGGAATAAGGCGAATTAAAAGTTGGTCATTTGTATTACAATATAAGCAAAATTATACAACAAAATTGGCCAGGTATTTCTCCATAGTCAATGAATAAAACGTCATTCGTTGGGCCCCCCTCCCACTATGGTTAAGCATACAGAAATAACGGAATATGGAAAACTTACATCTTAGTATTTTTTTAAAGTTTAACAATAGAGGCTTTTTCCTTCGTTGTTGTGGGACTTTTCAATAGTATGAGGGTTTCCTATTAATTTGGAGAAGCATCAGTGATCTTGGCTTTGAAACAATATTTATTCTTTGGGTAGTGTTATGTAAATGCCTCTTGAAAAGGAGAACTTTAGCACGCTGTCTTGCACCTCCACAGTGTGCAGTGTCACTGTTGGTGTGTAGTAGGGAGGATGTGAATGTAGTAGGTCCCTATGCTAAGGCAAGTTTCCAGAACACACATCAGACTCGCTTGTCTCACTTGGGACCAGACGATGATAATGGTGCCGTTATATTTTCTTAGTTCTTGACTGTTTTTAAGTGCTTGTCTCAAACATCATTATTTGAGCAGAATAGTTTCTGATAGGATTGAAGAGAAGAAATTCCCAAGCTTTTTTCCAAAGTAGCATATAAATATAATGCCCTTGAAAAAAGTTTTTCTCTCATTTAAATGGAAGCACTTAATGTTTTAAGTTAGAACAATACCATTTGTTCAACTGGTAGTAATAATGTTAGTTGACATTTGCTGTGTGCTTCCCATATGCCAACCTCTCCATATATATATTTTTCCTATTCCTCACCTCAAGCCTGTAGGGTAGGTATCGTTACTGTTTAAATGGATGAGAAAAGGAGCCTCCACGAGCCACACAGCTAGAAAGTTCCAGGGCATAGGTTTAGTCTCAAGTCTCGTTTCAAAGCCTGTGTTTGTTCCATTTTGCCTCCTAAATTATCCAGAGGAAGAAAGGCAAAAACAACAACGAAAAATAGAAAAAGGAAAGGGAATTGCCCCTTGATGATTAGGCTGCTCATACCTAACTTAAGAATTTAATGCTAAAACTTAGTGTTTAGGAATTAAGAATATTTCTATGAAAGTATACCTAATTTTGTTTTTATTTCTTTCCTTTTTGATTTTTATGAATAATAAACATGCATTTAATTCAGAGATCAAGGCTCTCAGAGCCTTTTGTGCAGATGTCCTCTCCAGTATTTTGCTATACTGATGGATCCTGTGTGCTTGTCCAGGGACCAGATGTTACTTTTGTGTCTAGCACAGTACTTAGCACATAGTAGGAGTACGGTAAATGTTAGTTGACTAAGGAGCAGAAGTTAAAAATGTAATGACTTCAGTTTCGTTTCAGTAGTTTTAATTTAGTGGGACTTTAAGAAAGTTCATGAGTAAATGCACGTTCTAGAAGAAGAAAACTGGAGCAACTTACGAGGTCTTGAAAGTTTGGCCCTGCCTGATTGCTAAGTCTCCCAGTTCCACTTATTTATCTGTTTGAGCTGTTGTACCATTCTGTTCTTCTTTCACCTTTCAGAGTTCTAAGAGAGGAAGTTACATTGAGTACTTCCCTTCTCTGCTCATTCTTTGAACCTTTTCAGTCTGGCTCCCAGCTTACCGCTCACTCCCTGAGGCCAAGGTTGCCAGTTACCTAATGGTTAAATTTCCCAGAGCATCTTTTGGGGCTTCATTCTGTCTCCCTGTAGCAGTCAGTCCTTGACTACCCATATGCCTTTTAAAAAATTGTTTTTAAAATAATGTATAGTAATACTGATTTTAAGTGTGTGTGCAGTTCTATGAATGTTAACACATGTATAGATTCATTAGATTCATGTAACCACTATTACAGTCAAGATACAGAGCAGATCCATAATCCTTAAAAAGCGTACTCATGCTTTTTGATAATGTTTTTGACAGCTCTTTCTCCTGACTTCTGTCCCAGAGATAAACAGATATTAAGGATCAGGCTTAGGCTCCTTTTGTTTTTTTCTCTTTTTCTATTCCTTGAAAATGTTAGTTACTTTTGAGACTTACACTGTCTGTCAACTTACACTATCTACTAACTTACATATTCATGCCTGACTTTTCTTGTATACTCCAAAACAACATCAACATTTGTACCTGCTGGGGTTTTTCATTATTCCTTTATACTCAGTATTTTAAAGTTATGCCTAACTTTGCCTCCCATCTAAGCCTCTCAAACCCTCTCTTCTATAAGATGTTTCTGTTTGTCTTGGTGGTGCCAACCTCCCAGGCTTGCAATCCTGGGACACTTGGAGGGCTTTATAATAAACTCTTTTATCCCATATCTGAAATCCTGTTGCAAATACTTGTACCCAGGTACAAATACCGGCTCCCACCCTTTTGCTGTCAGGCTGGCTCTGGTTCAGTAGGCTGAGTGACGTATAGGTAGGTGGAGTGCTTACAACCTCAGCAAAACCCTTTGTGGCTTCTGATTGCAGTCAGGCTGGCTTGGGATTTTATTTTCCATCCTATGAAGATCTGCAAGATCTGGCCTTGACCTGCCTCTCCAACCTTTTTTATCCTCTTTTATGGTGCACACTCTTTCTGACATTCTAACTCCATGGTCTTTCTTTCAATTCCTTGAATTACCCTAGTCTTTTCCAGCCTTAAGATTTTTGTACATACCAGTGTCCTGCCTTGGGCTGCTCTTCCCCTACTTCTTCCTAGTCTTCACCCACCTGATTTCAGGGTTCAGATTAAATTGTCACTTCTTAAGAGAGGCTTTCCTTTATGACCTAGTCCCACTATCTGCATCTATCCTTAGGTCTCTCAGAGCTCCCTTCTTTTTTAATAGCTCTCACCACAATTTGTGATTCAGTATCATACCTCTTTTGTTTCCTGTGTCCCCAGAGCTGAGCTAAGTATCAGGCATACAGCAAACTCCCTGTAAATATTTGTTGCCTGTGTTGTGAGTCTGGGCTTTAGCTTTTATAATTTATTGATATCTTACAGTTTTTGGTAGCCTTACTTTCTCCCTTCTACCTCGTCTGGGACTTGATCCCACTGTTGGAGGTTTTGCCACATAGGGATAGATCTGAAATTACTGAAGAGAATACGAATCCTGTTCTCCTTCTGAATGTATCTCTGCTTTGGACCCCTTACCACTGAGCTAGAAACCAGATCTAACCTAACCCGCAGCAGAGCTTGCTAAGTCCACTGAGCAGCGCACCATGCTTATCCAGGCTGGGGTCAGTGCTTGCAGCTGTTGTTCTTCCTTCACCTCACCCTGCTCTTGAGTTTTTTTCTTCCTCTGTCCACCGGGTGTGGGACTTCTAAAGACCTTGTGTATACTTTCCAGCTGAGCCTGCTTACCCTTTGACATTTGCCAGCCTTTTGACATTGACAACTGCCTCCAGTGTCTTGACCCTGCAGATTGCCCCCACGCTAATCTTCCTGAAACAGTGCTTTGTTTATGTTTCCTGCCCCTCCCCAAATCCACTGCAGGCACTTAAATTTGAAAACCTTCAGTGGTATTGCCTAAAGGGTTGAAATCTTTAGCTTGTTATTTAAAGATTTCTGGACTAGCACTGTCCAATAGAAATAGATTGCAAGCCACAAATGAGAGCCACTTACGTACTCTTAAATTTTCTAATAGCACATTTATAAAAGTAGAAAGTGAAATTGTTTTTATAATATTTTATTTGCTTCAGTATATCCAGAATATTATTATGTAAACATATACAGTAAAAAAGTTGTTGAGGTGTTTTACATCATTTTTTTCATGTTTTTGAAATCTGGAGTATATTTTTAATTTACAACATCTCAGATTCGGATTAACCACATTTGAAGTGCTCAGTAGCCACATGTGGTTAGTTGCTACCATGTTGGACAGCACAGCTTTAACCCCAGTCCTCAGCATAGTTGAAGGGCTATATCTGGGATGATTCCAGCCACTGGTCTTTTGATAACTAATCCCCTTACCTGGAAGCAACTCCTTATCCAAATATGCTAACCTTCCTTGCTGAGAAATCCTGGAAATCCCAAGGCCGCCCCTAAATTGCAGTTCTTACCATCTATTTTGAACCCTCTTCTGAATCCTTTTAACATTAGTTTTTTTGTGTCAGTATTTTTCATATAGCAATTACTTACAATTATCAGTTTGTATTATAATTAGGGATATTATTTAAAATATTTAATAGCTGATAAGGCATGGGTACTATCCAGTGGGAAGAGATACCGGATGAGTTAGAACCAGTGGCAACTGTGCACAGCCTCTTGTGTTCTCATCTGTGTGTGTACCTGCCAAATCGCAGCTCTGATTGTCCTAGCCTATGTGTGGTTGTGTCCCCCATGAGCTCTGTGAGGCGGGCTTCTATCTTCCTTACCTTTGTATCCCTAAGACAGCTCCTGACCTGGCCTGTAGTAGGCAGTCTATACATATTTTAAATGAACAAATGCCACCTTGTATTTTGTTTTTTTCTCTTTTTGTGCTATGTTTGATCTTTCCAATTAGAAACTGAAATATAAGTTCTTTGAGGACAGAGATCATGAATTATGGAGCATATGGCATTTTTCTTGATTGTCTTCATAGGAGCATTTCTTCTGAATTAAGATTTTCTTTAAAAAAAACTATGTTTAGATATTGTTGTGGGTTGTCAAGATGGGTCAAAAATGAGGTTTGGCTTTAATTTTCTTTTTGTGGTTTGTAATCTGGCTCTAAAAGCAGCTTCAAGAGAAGAGCTCCTTGGAATTAATGCATATACTCTCCAGTGTTAGGGATGCAGCTAGCTAGTGGAATGACACTGAACTAGGAGTTAAAAGGTTAGTTTATATTGCAGATGTCTGCATGAGTATCACCTGTGTGCGAGCACATGAATGATTGAGTCTTAAAACCTATAATTTTGTGAAAAAATGCCCCTATAACACAGAGATGAAATGATTATTCTTTATAGGAATATTTAATTCCTCTCTGCTCTCTTACACTTACTAATTTCTAGCAGGGACTACACTGTACTGTGTTTCTAGATGATGCGTTTCTTAAGAGCAAGAATGTGTTACATTCATCTTTGGATCCCCAAGTGCACACTGTACTGTGCCTACCATATTGTAGGTATGCAAATGTTTGTTGAATAAATAACCTGGAATAAATAACTTTGCTTTAAAGTACCTCAGTTTTGTGTTTTTAAGTAGGGAATTCTCTGCCTTATCAAATTGAAATAATCTTTCATATCTGTTCTGTATATGTTATACCTCAAATATAAAACATTTACTATACTTAAAAAAACAAATGTAAGTCTGATCATATTTCTTCCCTCATTAAAAATGTAACGAGTCCCCAAACGCTGCTTTCTCCCCTCTGGAATATAAATGTCTTGAGAGTAAGTACCTGGTCTGTCTTGTTCACTGAATGCCCAGTAAAGACCTTGCCTCATTTCCTGCCACTCTCCCCTTTTCTGCCTGTACTCTTGCCACATTGACCCTCTTCTGGTTCTTGAAATGTATGTTCCTTCTCATTCAAGGTGTCTTTGTTGCATTTGCTGTTTCCATGAGCTGGGAAAACCCCCGGCCCCCGCCCAACCTTAGTTGATGCCTCTTCAATCCTCAGAGCTCAGTTTAGTATGTCACTTCTTATCACCCCCTTATATATAGCTTTCTATATGACTTATCACTCCTACCTCAGATTAGGAGATGTGCTCCTTTTAAACTCTCAGGGCGCTTAATAATTGAATAATCATTTAATTTGTATATTGTTTCCCTGCTAGAACATACATAGCTACAGACATAAAAATGCATTCTCTGTTGTGTTCACGTTTGGATCACCAGTATCTAGGACTATAAGGTGTGCATAGTAGGTTTTCAATAAATATTTTTCAAATTAAGTTAGAAGAGAGAACTGAAAATAGAATTTTAAAAAAAGCTTAGTCATTCTAATGGCTTCAATAAATATATAAGAACAGGAAGGGGCTTTCTTTTTTAAGTTGTCTCCAGGTTTATTTTTTTCTTAATTTCTACTTGTAATAGGTAAACATTTTAAGATTACAGAAAGAGTATTGTAATTAAAATTTTTAATTTGTCTGAAAATTGTATTTAGTCGTTCAGTTAATGAGTATCCTTTTAATCCCTATTCTTCGAAATTATCAGAATGGTTATTCCTTTAAACATCTTTATGTGCTAGGGTCTCTGTGACTATAGTTTTACTAAACATTGAGTGCATACCGTGTGCTGAATGCTGTGTTAAAAGCTAGGACTACAGGGGATGAGGGGCGATCTTTGCTCTCAAGTAGTACATAGCCAAGTGGACAAGGCAGATATGGACACAGATGAGTGCCATTTGGTGTAATAAGCGCTGTAATAGTTCAAGGAGTGGGTCAGGGGTGAAAAAAAGCCATCAACACACCTGGAAGTCAGGAAAGCCTTTCCAGGGAAGGTGACAATCCCACTAAGTCATGGAGTTGGAAAAGGGCATTTCGGGCGTAGGGAACTGCCTGTGCAGATGCACAAAGGAGCATAATTAGTATAGGAGGTCAGTAGCACAGTGGTATGTTTTAGAAAGCTGGTGTTGGGATACAGGACCAGCAGCTGGCTTACAGGCTGTGACATGTCAGAGTCAGACTCTTGGATTACACTGCATTTTAGAACTGGAAATGATCTTAGAAATAATCATGGGAATATATTTGAATTCCTACAGGCATTATAAAGTACTGTTCAAAGAAGACAGTCATAAACCAGAATGCTGCTTGTTATTTCTAGTTAATATGCTTTCCTTGAGTATAGTACCTATAACCATATAGTACCTATAAGCAAATGATTTCAGGCAGAGTTAGAAAGTGGTGACTCATTTAAGCTTATCTGTAGGAGCAGAGAGTAAAGGAAGTGAACTCTTGATTGCCTGAGGTGAGTCCTGATCCATCTCACAAGGGCCAGATAATGCACCAGTGAAAGGGATGAAATCAGAAGGATTACCTGAAGGGCCTCTTGGGTATGTGTACAGAGAAAGACAAATTCTACAGCTTGAAAGTCTTTACCTGTCTGTAAGTCTCCAAGTGGTTCATTGAACTAGCATTAATTTAATTTGATTCTCAGCCAAAATTGGAGAAAGGAAGATTTATTGAATGGATAACCATTTTCCTTCACTTCCCTCTGTAGCTCCATAGCTCTTTGCTTTCCTGTCCCCTTCCATACCTCTTTCCCAGCCCTATTACTCTTTTCCCCAATCCACTCCATCTTTTGCCATCTTTCCTCCTATCATCCCTAAATTGTTTTCAGGTGCAGTTGTGGTAAGTGTGTACACTTTGTGGGCTAACCAGTGTTTCTCAGTTTTGCATATTCAGAGCTTGCTGTTTTTCAGAGTGAGGTGATTAAGCTCCTGTAGTGCTGATCACACTCAGAAGATGCTAATTGACCTATAATAATTCGATTGCTACAAATTCTGTGTGTTCATTTATTGGCCAAGATCATAAGGGGCTGACGAGATCATGGATGGTAGGGAGAATGATGTTAGTGAGTGAAGTTTATTTCAGTGTTTAGAAAAGAAAGGAAAGAGAAAATGGAAGTAGAGCAAGTTGAGAAGGCAGCAGCATCTTAAGGTAAGATAGAAAATCTATTTTAAGGTATACAGGAAGGACTTAGGAGAGAAAGAAAAATTGAAACTGCTTGATGGAAAAGGTAGCAAGTAATTTCAGGGGCAAGACCGCCAGATTCTTCCCAAGGGCATAGGTGGAGTGATAATCATTAGAAGTTCGTTGCAGCTCCTCAACTAGAGAAAAGGAAGTCAGGGGTTCTCTCCTGGATACCTTGAGCTGAAAACAAGTTTATACTACTTTGTTTTTCCTTTGGCATCCATAGAATGGTTTGTGCATAATAGGTGCAAACATTCTAAGAAATTCACAGGATTGAAAGAAGATACTAATTATAACTTTAAACTTGTTCTAGTTACCAGGTCCCATTACATGGATAATGACAAATGAACATGTTTATTAATCCTGTATCTTGTGAAGAGTACAGTTACATTGTATTTTTTTTCCTTAAAGTGTTAATTTATTAAATGTATACATTTAAATATACCACAGCTTTCATAGTGCTGTTTTGGCATGTCTTTCTGTTTAAAAACATACCAAGAATCTCAAAAAGTGGAAATTGGCTTACGCTGAGGCTAACTTAGGCTCACTTATGCTCAAGTCAGTCAGTCTATCAAGCGATAAGACTAGCGTGTGCTGGGTTCTGATGTGGAGGAAGGAGAGAAAGAGTAAAGGTGAAACTGAGGCCCACCAGTGGAGCTAGGCGATTATCCTATGAAAATCTTGCTGCTGGTGTATCATGCATGCTCAGTAATACCTTTTTGTTGAGAGATATTTTACTTAGATGTATATCTCTGTGGGATTTCTAAATATAGAATACCTCCACTTAGATGTACTATGGACAACAGATTTTAAAATAAATCTTTCACCAACCCACTCTTTTGTCAACCTTTTTGCTATAGAAGTTTTATATTTGCATACCAAAGTGTTTAAAATTATGATGTTTTTATTTGGCAGTTAGGCTCTATCCCCGTCAACAAAAGGGAACAGTAATAACTGATTCCCACTTAAACCATGCAGGTGGGTCTGTGGATTGGTATAGAAAGGAGGCCCCCACATTTCCCAATATGTGGAGTAAGTATGGACCCAGAAGGGGAAAAAACATTACTTTTAAAACACCAAGAGAATTAATGAAAAGGCTCTTTGTAGAAATAACGAAGCAAATCAGGAGAATGAAAATGCAAAAGACATAATATTTCAAGCCAGTAAGGGCTGGTTTGAAAACTTTAAAAAGGGGACCTGTGCCCCATTAACAGCTTGTGCGGTGGCCTCAGCCCATGACACCACCCTGTGCTTCCTGAATCTGCCAGAGCCAGGGCTCAGCACTGATACAGCATGTTTGCTTTGGAAGCAGATGCTCTCTAGACTTTATTTACTGTACTTTAAAAAATGCATATTTAATTTCATTTTCTCTTGTTTTCCTTTGACCTCCTGAAGACCTTCATCCAGGGTGTTTTTCAGAAAGGTTAACTCTGAACGCTAGAGTGGGGCCTCTGCTTCACCTCCCTGAAAGAGTTGGTGACTCTGTTGGGTCCTATCTTTGGCAACTCATTCTCCTAATACCTGAATCATGAAATTCTGAAACAAAGGATCTTGAAACACTGCCACGTCTTTTAGCTCTTTTCTCTGTGGTTTTGGACTTTGAGCCAGTTGTTTTTGTTTCCATGCTACCATCCTGATTCTAAGTCATCTTCAGGCTTGGCTGGATTATTACAGTAGCTTCCTGTCAGTTGTCCTTTTCCAGTTTCTTTCTAGAAAATGTTTACTACATACTGTTTTACTTTTCCTTCTTTACCGATGTATGCTTTCTTATTCTGTCAAATCGAAACACCTGTGTCTGAGGCAAGCTCCTCTGTTGCTTCACCTATCAACTATCACTCCCTGGTTTTGAATCTTTGCCTGCTTCCATACAGTCTTTTCTCTATTTCCATATGATTTTCTCCCCCTTTATCCTCATACTCTATCAAGGCTATGCCTTACATAAAATATTTTCCCAGTTTCTGGATTCCAAATTACTTTGTTTCTCACTCTGAAAAAGCTTTCTCTACACTTTATTAGAGCCCTCTTCATTTGGACACAGTTTGTTTTTATTTATACAGTTATGACTACAATAAACTAAATAAACTTCACTAATTTCATTCATGTCTAGTACCATTTTTGTAGGTTGCTTTGTTTTTTTACATATACAATTATATTATTTATAAAGAAACACAGTTTTACTTTTAGTATTTGAGTTCTAATTCTTGCCTTATTGTACTGGCTAGGACCTCAAGTGCTGCATTGAAATAGAAGTCATACTAATGTGTGTTCTTCCTTTTTTCTGAGACTTAAGGGGAAAGCATTGTACTATTAAGTGTGGTGTTAGCTATTTTTCTTTGTTACTTAGTACTTCGTTGAATACTTGAGGGTTCCCATGCAGATCTATGGAGTTCTTTCTCTGTGCAGCTCTTTCCTCTCCAGTACTGTACACTGCAAACTCTAGCTGCTTTGACCTTCCCAGAATCCCAGTTCCGTGTTCCATGTCCTCAACTAAGAGAAGTCTCTCAGTTCCACCAGGGTTCCATCTCCTTTCTCTGTGGCCTGGAATCTTTCCCTGTGTAGCAAGCTAGGACAGTTGTAGGGCTCACCTTGTTTGTTTAGCATTTCTCAGACATCACTGTCCTTCCTTGCCTGATGTCCAATGTTTTGAAAACCATTGTTCTATATATTTTGTCCAGTTTTTCAGTTATACTGTTTTTTACTTGCAAGGGTACATATGGTCCCTGTTACTCTATCTTTTCTGAAAGTGGAAGTCCTGCCTTTTCTTAAAACATCTGGGGAATTATTTAGGAGTTGCTTCCAGAGTATGAGATAGTCTTTGGAATTTCCGGAGGGGGAAATCTTCATTCTTTCAAGGTGGATTTGATTTTGGGGAGCAACCAAGAGTTATTTTTCAGGTCTGGTGAAATGATTTGTCTGGGTAGTACTGTTTGAGTTTCAAATTGAGTTCAGAGTAATGAGGCAGATTTCCTTTTGTGACTTGTAAGCTGGTTTTAGAAGCAAAATTTCTCAGTGATGGCAACCTGATTGAGATAAATATAAAACTTCTTATTGGTGTGTACTTTGAAAAATAACTTGTTTGAATGTTTTTATATATTTATTGGTATATATTTAGTATCAGTTTATATTTACTACTTGCACTTCTTAATAAGCTTTCTTAAATTGTTTTTATGTGATATTCTCTCTCCGATTTGATTGTAAACTCAACTGATGTCTGGATACGTTTGTACATTTCCTCACTACACTGCACTCTTAACTGTGGAATCTATTTAAATCAGAATATTTAACTAATTTCTGTGTAAGGAAACTAGGATTACCCTCTCAGAATACATTGCTTGATATAAAAGATATGAAATTGGTGTTTGATACCTGTACAGTATTATTAGTGCTTTCATAATTTAAATTTTAAGTTATTCATATAGGATGATGAATTCCAGCACCATAAGCACATACCTGTATCTTTCTTACACTGTAGGAATTATGTGAGTGACCTAATTTAAAGAGATGCCTTGAATCTGGATCTGTTATGTAACTAACTGAGGAATCTCCTTAGAACCTAGTAGACTGATATATATACTACATTATATGCAGCCTTAATCACTGGATAAAATTCTTTGGTGGGAGGGGTTAAAATCTTTTCCCACAGTCTTTGTTTTCTAGTACTGGAAGGTCCCATTAGTCCCACCCCTGACCCTCATTAGGAAAGGATTTATAAAAACTTTCTTAATGGATTAAATTCTTAGATTTTTAGCTTTCAACTTTGATTTTAATTTCATATTTTTAGTTAACTGTATTTACAGCTTTACAGTTTTTTCATAGTGAATCTTGTGATAGAGTTTGGATAGTTAACTGAATTTATAGTTAGTTAACTGAATTTATAGCTTTACAGTTCTTTCGTAGTGAATTTTGTAGAGTTTGGATACTCTTCTGTGATGCCCTTTTAGCTTGCTCTTTATCCCTGATGCTCTTGTACTTTCATATCTTTTTGTTGTCTTCTTTCCTTCTCTTTTCTTGCCCATTCTGTCTTGTTGAAGTAAAAGGAAGATTACAGTGGGAAATTTTCTTTTTAAGTTCTTACATATGAGATGGACTTTTAAAACCCAAATTTATGCTGAAGTTTTTAATTTTTAATTTTAAATACTTTAGAATTCCATACATACTTATGTTTTCATACGTATTATTTCTGATGACCACATACTTTTCATGGATAGTACAATCCACAATTTAGTAAATAATACCTGTAAAGATAGCATTCTTCTTTGTTTCCAGATGTAATGGCAACCAGTTTTGCTACTAATGTTGCTTTAAGGAGTGTTTTGAGTTATTTTTCAGTCTTGAGTATAACTTTGTGAGAGTTTCCTTTACACAAAAATAATTCAGGGTCCTTTTCTACCCTAACATTTATTAAAATAGGTTTTTGCTGCTTTCATGTTTACCATTTGTGAAATGAGGTTCCTGTTTGGCAGCATTGTTTCTAGCATTTGTTAGTTGTATGTTTGTGAGAAGAGAGTAGTGCGGAAGAGGGAGGGTTGGTATATAGTAAAAAAAAAAAAAAAAAAGTTTTATGTAGATATAATGGAAATAAATCACTTTATTTATGCTTATTAAAATGTTCATTCTGTCCCTATTTTTCATGTGAAATCTCCTAAATTACTCTTCATTGTAATTAATTATAGGTTCTTTGTAGTCTTAGATTTTAGTTCTTGCTTTAATCCCCCCTTATAGTTGTATTTCTGTAATAGAGACCTTTGGGTTTTGTAGGCTTTGTAATCATTTGTCATTTAGTCATATATTATAATAGAATTGATATATAACAGGAATAAAATATGTAATTTTCCTTACTTGTACATATTCTATTACTTGAATTTTATTTTATATTCTATTCCATGATAACTACTGGGTTCAGTGACTTCTTTTTGATTTTGATTCTTTTAATAATTTGTATTGGTGCTTATTAACTTTTAAAATCTATGCTCCTCTTTGATACATTTAAAAAATCTCATTCTCTTTGTGTTTTGGTGTTTTTTAACATGAAACGAAATATCAAAGTGTATTGACAGAAGTCTGCTTTTTTAACTTTGCTATCTTTACCCCTTTCTGATACCACCCTCCTGCCAAAGGCTAATTTTAATATTGCCTTCAGAAAGCGGTTAATGTAAAATAATGCTTAAGTGGTATAAAATATTCTAACTAATAATGCAGTTATAGATTTATAGATATTAAAAGTAGAATATTTTTAATGATAAGTTTTAAGAAAAGAAAAATGAATTAGTTCAAATTAATTTATAGGAATATTTTTAGAAAAAATTATATTATTTCAGTGGAGGTTTGACAGGTTGATTTTTATAAAAACCCATTTTTGGGTTCATAGTCCCTTTATTTGAAAACTCTAAGGGCCATCTGTATTTTAGAATTCAGAATCTTTTTTATTTTTAGAAAGCTAATAAGATGCATTTATGAAATGCCTCTGCAGAGTTTCAGGGCCAGCAAGCACTTCATAGTCAAATATATTACTATTTGGGCAGCCAATGCTATGACTATTATTACCTTAGTGGGTAGACTATAAATAGTCTCATGTCAGTTCAGGTCAGATTTTGCTGCCAGTTAAGTTCCTATCAAGTTTTGCCACCAAATGAATTATAGAAAACTTGGTTTTCAGAAGTTTTTGGATTTTGAAATTGTGGCCGAGGAATTATGGACTAGTATTTATTTTCATATTTATTTTCTTAGCTTCTGATGTTTGGTTACTTTTGTTACCTTCAGAAAATGAAACCTGCTTTCCTTTTCTCTCCTACACGATATGAGATTAAATCTGTTCTCTACAGGCCAGTTAATAGAAATTAGGACATCTCTTCACAGATACCTTGATACCTTAGGCGGCTGTCCCTGTCACGTGACACTTCCTACACTTCCCTGGCTTTTTGTTAAGATACTCATAGTTGCCTTTTCCATTCTCCTTTCAGAAGTGCCTTGTGGTAATAAATAGTAGGGAAAGGAGATTTAAAATGTGCAATATGTCACATAATATATATCCTATCTCATGTAAAAAGGTTTCAGAAGGAGCAGCATGCTTCCTGTGGACTGACCTTTCCTACTACCAGCTACTGTGTTAGCTTAAAAGATAAATTCTTCTAAAAGGAATAGATGCTTAATGTAAAACAAAAACCAAAATGGTACAGAAGTATAAATAAGAAGTAGAAACTTTCTCCTGCCCTGTGGTGCCCTCCACCCAGCCTGCTTTTGACCATTTGTTTTGTAGCTCTTCGGTGGGTTTGAATTCTTTTTAACTATTTTTTTTTTAAGTTCAGACATTCTAGGGGACAGTTTGGAAAACTCTGATTAGGCATTATAATCCCACTTGAACTAATTTTGTGTTCATGGTATTTTAAATTATGGAGATGACCTTTTCCCTTTTGGCTGGCATGTATAAACTTTATTTTTAGAGCTGTTTGCTCAACTGCATAATTTTGAAATGTTAATTAAACACATTTTTAAATATTAATTGTTCCAAATCAAAAGCATCTGAGTATTTTCCACACAGAGAAGTATAGAATGACTTGATTTATTTAACAAAACTAATTTTTTTTTTGAGAGGGCATCTCTCATATTTATTGATCAAATGGTTGTTAACAACAGTAAAATTCTTATAGGGGGACTCAATGCACAATCATTAATCAACCCCAAGCCTAATTCTCAACAGTTTCCAATCTTCTGAAGCATAACAAACAAGTTCTTACATGGTGAACAAGTTCTTACATAGTGAATAAGTTCTTACATGGTGAACAGTGCAAGGGCAGTCATATCACAGAAACTTTCGGTTTTGATCACGCATCATGAACTATAAACAATCAAATCAGATATGATTATTCATTTGATTTTTATACTTGATTTATATGTGAATCCCACATTTCTCCCTTATTTATTTATTTATTTAATAAAATGCTGAAGTGGTAGGATGCAAGATAAAGGTAGAAAACATAGTTTAGTGCTGTAAGAGTGCAAATGTAGATGATCATGTGTGTGCCTGTAGACTAAGTATTAATCCAAGCTAGACAAGGGCAACAAAACATCCACAGATGCAGAAGATTTCTCTCAAAACAGGGGGGTGAGGTTCTAAGCCTCACCTCTGTTGATCCCCAATTTCTCACCTGATGGCCCCCCTGCGACTGTGCCTGTCTTAGGTTGTTCCTCCCTTGAGGAATCTTACCCGTCTCTGGCTAACCAGCCATCTTCCGGGGCCATACAGGGAAATGTGAAGTTGGTAAGTGAGAGAGAAGTAATATTCTTTGAAAAGGTTAGCTTTTTACTTCTTTGCATATTTATGCCCTGTGGCTTCTATGCCCAGCATTTGTCTTGAGGTATCTTTACTGCTTGGAAGAATTATGATACTCGGTAATTTTCTATATGAGGCACGAATTCTACTAAAGGGCTGTAATTAGGAAGGAAGAAGAAAAGCTATAGAAGTAGCAGATGGAAGAAAACATGGGAAGATTGATTATTTCTTTGACATATTCTTCTTGTAGAGTAACATAAGCATGTATAGGTTTTAACAAACTACTAATTAAATTGCCTACACACATTAACAGAATAGGAATACAGATACATAACAAAAGCAGACCTACAATTACCAGCCATATTCAGTGAAACCAAGAAAACCAGTTAGGTACCCTAGGCATTTGTGAAAACTTATCAATAATATGATGGATATTGTCTAACTGGATTTGAATAGTTTGAGAAAAATCAGACAAATTAAAACAACACATTCCTGGGAACTGTTCACATCCCATATGTTCTTTTAACAATAGATAGTCTATAGTCGCACGATTTTGGAGCACTGCAACTTCCACTTCTCCTAATTCTTGGTTGAGTTCTGACAATATAGATCCAGTCAAATTTGTTGTTTTACTGTATGCACAGGCCAGCTTAGATATCTCCTTCTTCATTCCAATGGCAAGTCCAGGAACTGGCGGGATGAATGCAGCTACAACTGCAACAGCGCCAGGATCTTTGTTGAAGTTTTTTGATGATCATCTTGGAATGACTCTGATGATCATCTTGGAATGACTTTCCAGAGGATGTTGATGTTGGAAGTTCTTCTTCATATCATATCTTAATTCATTTTCTGGGTAGCCAAATTAGGCTTTGATCCTTTATTGCCATTGCAGGCTTTAGATTCGTGGTTACCAAAGGTTCAAGGTTAGCTTCTTTAGTATCTTTCTGCCTAACTTAGCTCACTTATTGAGCTGTTATATACACTGTCTGGAGATTCTTTTCTTCTCTCCCTTCTTATTCCTCCTCCTCCATTCTTTATATGTTGGTTGTTTTATTCTGTGCTCTTTTGTGTTTCCTTTAACTGCTTTTTGTGGGTAGTTGATTTTATTTTTTGCCTATAGTTAGTATTTGGTTGGTCTGCTTTCTTTGCTGTGATTTTATTTTCTCTGGTGACATCTGTTTAGTCTTAGGAGTGCTCCCGTCTAGAGCAGTCCCTCTAAAATACCCTGTAGAGGTGGTTTGTGGGAGACAAATTCCCTCAACTTTTGCTTGTCTGGTAATTGTTTAATCCCTCCTTCATATTTAAATGTTAATCGTGCTGGATACAGTATTCTTGGTTCAAGGCCCTTCTGTTTCATTGCATTAAATATATCATGCCATTCTCTTCTGGCCTGTAAGGTTTCTGTTGAGAAGTCTGATGATAGCCTGATGGGTTTTCCTTTATAGGTGACCTTTTTCTTCTCTCTAGCTGCCTTTATAACTTTGTACTTGTCCTTGATCTTTGCCATTTTAATTATTATGTGTCTTGGTGTTGTCCTCCTTGGGTCCTTTCTGTTGGGCGTTCTGTGTACTTCCATGGTCTGATCGATTATTTCCTCCCCCAGTTTGGGGAAGTTTTCAGCAATTATTTCTTCAAAGACGTTTTCTATCCCTTTTTCTCTCTCTTCTTCTTCTGGTACCCCTATAATGTGGATATTGCTCCTTTTGGATTGGTCACACAGTTCTCTTAATATTGTTTCATTCCTGGAGATCCTTTTATGTCTCTCTGTGTCAGCTTCTATGCATTCCTGTTCTCTGGTTTCTGTTCCATCAGTGGCCTCTTGCATCTTATCCATTCTGCTTATAAATGCTTCCAAAGATTGTTTCACTTCTGTAATCTCCCTCCGGATGTCATCCCTTAGCTCTTGTATATTTCTCTGCATCTCTGTCAGCATGTTTATGACTTTTATTTTGAATTCTTTTTCAGGAAGACTGGTTAGGTCTGTCTCCTTCTCAGGTGTTGTCTCTGTGATCTTTGTCTGCCTCAAATTCTGCCTTTTCATGGCGATAGAGATAGTTTGCGGAGCGGGCACGAGTGACGGCTGGGAGAACATCCCTTCTTGTTGGTTTGTGGCCTTCCTCTTCCCCTTCGCGAGGCGCTGGATTCTCGCAGGTGTGGATGTAGTCTGGCTGTTGTCCTGTGTCTTCTGGTCTCTCTTTTAGGAAGAGTTGTCTTTGTTGTATTTTCAAAAATATATGTGGTTTTGGGAGGAGATTTCTGCTGCTCTACTCACGCTGCCATCTTGGCTCTGCCCTCCCCAAAACTAATTTTTTAAAAGTAAAAAGTCATACATAATACTTGACAGTGCACACTTATTTTAAGGAGCATTTACTTTTAAAAAGTGGGGTGTTGGCTTATTCAGTAGGTCATTTGTTCTCAATGTAAGCACATGGGCAGTGGGATGCAGATGTGGTCCCAGTGATTATTCACAAGAACATTATTAAAATTGTTTATGTTCTTAAACCCATGATAAATATAAGAGCACAGTGCATCTAAACATACTGTCCTTCTGTGGAAAGTGTATATTTTTGTTTTATATGGAATCCAGGTTGATTTATCATTTAGTTAGTTCAACAAACATTTATTGAGTACTAACTATGTGAAGAACAGAACTGACTTCGTAGTGGAAAGACAAAGTGTTGGGACATTCCTGGGGAGTATCTAAAAATTGCTAGAAAAAATTGAGAACTGCTTTTCCTAAGTCGTTGTGTAGATGTTAGATGTTCCCTTTAAAATGAGGGTATGCCTATTAAGTATTGACTGAAATGTATTCAACTTAACGACTTCCATTGTTTGGTGACAGTTTGCTAACTGAGACCTGCAGACCTACCCAACCTACCTCTGTTGCCCCACCCCTTATACACATAGGGTCTGTTTTTTTCCAGCCCTTGTACCTGGCTCCATATATGTGGAACAGAAGAAATAGTCATTGGTGTTCTAGGTTGCCTATTTGCCAACTTAGAACCTCAGACTCCTTGCTTTTGCAGTGTGTACAGACTATTTTTTGTGTTAAGTATAGGTCAAGGACTCTTTCTCTGTCTTTGTCCTCTCCTTGTGGAGCCTTGTTAGAATTCAGTACTCTACACTGAACAGGAGCTTCTCTGATGTGGCTGGGAATTTGTGAGCTGGACTAGAGATTTCTGTGAACCTTAGGGCAAAACTTTCACTGGTGGAATACAAGAATCTAGTGCCCTCTTTCAGTGGGATTTTGGTGGGGCTGGGAATGTGGGTGTACTTATTAACTGAAGGAAAAAGTTCTGGTTGATGAAAGGAAATGGCTATGAAATAGAGTAGAAATAAAACTGTGAAGTTAAACTAATGTAAAATAATAAAGCAAGAGTTTGCTATTAAGTCAGGTAAAACAGTTTCAAGTAGTAAGTAAAAAGCCAATTAGCAGATTAAAGAAAAAAATACCAAATTAAAAAATACAGCTGATTATTTTAGGCAGTTAGGTAGAGCTTAGAAGAGTGATATTATTGTCCTCTGAGCTAGGAAATGGTAAATAATTCAAGCTAATAATTTAAAAGTAAATAAAAGATAAATATGGAGAAACTTAATCTCTAGAATATATGAAAGCAGTACATTTAAAGATGGTGAAATATTTGTTATTATGAATTTCAAAAATGCTATTAGCATATATTGAGTATGCTTTATAGCTAATACAGATTCTAAGTTTTATGTGTATGATTAAGCTCTTCAGATTTTCTACTTTGTCTTATATTAGTTTTGGTAATTTATGTCTATCAAGGAATTTGCCTATTTCCTCAGAGTTGTCTAGTGTATTGCCATAAAGCTGTTAATAGCATTCTTTTTTTTTTTTTGGTATACTATCTATTTGTTTAAAACACAGATTTAGAAATTAATAAAGATGAGAAATACATATTTTTAAAAGTGGTTCTTGTTATGTCACTAGATAAAAACATTCATTTATTTATTTATTTATTTATTTTGGTATCATTAATCTACAATTACATGAAGAACATTATGTTTATTAGGCTTCCCCCTTCACCAAGTCCCCCCCACATACCCTTCACAGTCACTGTCCATCTGCGTAGTAATATAGCATTCTTTTATTATTATTGTAATGCCTGTAAGATTTGTACTGATGTCTCTTCCTTTATTTCCAATATTGGTAGTTTGGGTTTTCTTTCTTTTATTCTTTACTCTAGCTACAAGTTAATCAATTTTCAATGATTATTTAAAAGGACCAGCTTGAATTGCATATATTTTCTCTATTGTTTTACTTTTTGTTTTTTTTGTTGATTTCCAGTCTTATTTATATCATTTACCATTTATATCATTTTTAATATGTTTGGGTTTAAGTATGCCATTTTGCTATTTGTTCTCTATTTATCCTGTCTCTTTTCTGTTTATTCTTTCCTCTTTTCCTGGCTTACTTTTGATTACTTTTTTACTATTCCATTTCCTCTCTTGTCCAATTAGCTGTATTTAGTTTATTTGTATAGTAGTTGCTCTAGGGTTGAAAATACGTATCTTTAACTAATACTGCCTGCCTTAAAAAAAAAACTTTATGAAGTACACTTTCATTTTATATCTTTAGGCTCTCATTGTCATATCTTTTACTTCTTCATATGTTAAAAACCCTACAATTCATTGTCACTATTTTTTGCTTTTAATGAAACTTAAAAACTGGAAAAGAAAAATCTTTTACATTTACCCACACATTTGCCACTTCCCCTGCCCTTCATTCCTTTGTTTGGATCTGAGTTCCTGTCTGTTTCATTTTTCTTTAGCCTGAAAAGTTTCAACATTTCTGTAGAAAAGATTTGCTGGCAGTGAATTCTCTCACTTTTTGTTTGTTGTTTATTTTCCCTTCATTTTGAAGGCTGTTTTTGCTGGGTATCGAATTTTGGATGGACAGTGTCTGTGTTTCTGCACTTCAAGATGCCTTTCTGATATCATCTATTTTGTATTGTTTCTAATGGGAAGTTAGAGGTCATCTTCAGCTTTGTTAATCTCTGTGTGATTTGCCCTTTTTTTTGGCTGCTTTATCAGATTTTCTCTTGCTGGTTTTTAGCAATTTGATGACAGTGTGCATTGGGGTGATTTATTGGGGTTCTTAGATCTGAGGGCTTAGAAATTTGAACAAATTTGGGAAAGTTTTAACCATTTTTTCTTAAGAATTTTGCTCCCTCCCCCCACATGCTTTTTTGAGTTTGAAATTACACATAAGTTATAGACTGCTTGATACTGTCCTACAGATCACTGAGGTTTTGCTCACGTTTTTTAGTTTATAGGTCTTCTTTTCTGTAGTGTTTGTTGTGCTATTAGGTGTAGCCAGTGAATTTTTCATTTCAGTTATTGGGTTTTGGTCTCAAGAAATTGTGTTTGGTTATTTTTCATATCTTCCATTTCTTTTCTCATTGTGTTGATATTTTTCTTTAAATTCTTGAACATATTTATAATAACTATTTTTAAGTCCTTATCTACTATACTAGTTCCATCATTTTTGTCATTTCTGAGTCTGTTTCTGTTAACTGATATTTTTTGTCCCAGTTACATATTCTGATTTTTATTGGATGCTGTATATTGTGAAATGTTACATCATTAGTATTTTGATTTTGTTCTTTCTTTAAAGAGGGTTGAGTTTTGTTTTGGCAAGCAGTTAAATCTCTTGCGGATTAAAAAGATCCTTTCTAGACTAGCTTTTAAATTCTCAGGGTGCATCTAGAGTTGCTTTTATTCTATGCTTATGTTTAGCCCTCTACCAAGCCCTCTACCCAGACCATTATAGGGTCTCTGCTGAATGCCAGAGTATTCATCGAAGTCTCTGCACTCAGCTGATTGGAGCTCAGATGATATCCCATCTGGATATCAGCTCTGGGAATTGTTCAGTTTTAAGCTCCCTGGTTATTTTTTCTCTAATAGGATGTCCTTGCCCAACCTTACACTATTTTGCCCACAGATTGATATTCAGCTGGAGACTCAAGGAGGCCCCTGTAGAGATTTTTGGAGCTGCTTGTACATGTATAGCTCATTCCTCTTTGGTACACTGCCCTGCAGGTTCCAGCTGCTTCAGCCTCCCGAAACCCCGAACTCTGTTACTTCAAACGGTTTAGCCCACTGGACTCTGCTTATGTTCTTTCTCCCAGTGTTACAGTGTGGAAAGTGTCTCCAAGCAGGAAGCCAGAGCCTTCATAGTACTCACTTCTTTGGCTCCCTTCTCTGGATCACACAGTACTAACTGTTGTTCAAAGCCTGAAACAGTTGTTTCATTTATTTTGCCCGGTTTTCCAGCTGTTTATAATGGGAGGGTAAGTTTGCTACTAATTGTTTTCATCATGGCCTGAAGCAGAAGAGGCACCATTTTTATCTTCAATTTACAGGTGAAGAACCCAAGGTCCAGAACCCAAGTGTTTCAGGAATTCTTCCTCCTTTACTCCTTTCCCCAGATGGACAGTCTTTATGTTTGTCTCTTTAAAGGCACAGAACTCAGCAGCAGCCACCTTGAGCCCTGTCATAGTTCACTACCTGTGCTGTAGACAGTGTCTTGATACCTTGGACTCTCCTGGGCCCCCTTATTTATCCAAGTTCATATATTCTCTATCTTATTTCCTAGGGTCTTGCTAACAGTAAAATTTATTCAGCTTTTGGTTTGAGTCAAGCATATTCACCTTATTTCAGTTTTCAAATGAAGAAACTGTGGCATAGAGAGGCTAACTCCTGTACACACAGTTAATAAGTGGCAGAACAGAGACTTACCCAAACTTAGATCTGTCTAATTTCAAAGACTAACCTACCCCACTAATCGTGTAATATTTGAAGCTGTGTTGCTGTACTACCGCTAGGACTGATGGAGTAGCTAATTTTGTTTAAAAAATATGCTGATACAAGTAGTTAATAATGGCATAATGTTTTTCTCATTCATGAGAATTACAGGTCATAGTCCTTGAGGGTTGGAAGAAACACTAAATATATCAAGTCCAGACTCTTTTCTGAAGGTAGAATCCCTTCAATGCCACCTTTGTCAGCCATGCAACTTTGATTTAAACACCTCCACTACTTCTGTGGGCAGCCATTATCTTTTGTCTTGCTCTCTGGAATAACCCAGAACAAGTCTGTTCTCCACTTGAAGGTTCTTCATATGCTCTCCCTTTCGGTGTTAACCAGATTATTTTCAATAGTTTGTCATACAACCTGACTTCTGTTTACCTCACGACCTAGTCCCTTTTCTCTTTATTTCAGTTGACGCATAATCGTGTAAATATGATGCTCAGACACCAGCATGGCTGAATCTCAAAAACATGCTGAGTGGACAGAAGCCAAAAGAAGCAAAGAAAGTATATATACTAAATGACTCAGTTTATATAAAACTAAAAAAAAACAAATCTGTAGTGACAGAAAGCAAATTGATGGTTGCTTGTGGCTAGATGTGGGGTGAGGGGTTTGATGAATGAAGCACAAGAAAATTTGGGGGATGATGGAAGTGTATATATCTTGATGGTAGTGGTGGTTATATGGGTGTATGAACTTGTCAGGTTTTATCAAACTACACTTACGTGGGTATATTTCATTGTGAACATATCTCAGTAAAGTTGATTAGAATTATAGAGTTCTCAGAAATGAACACGGTGCTCTAGCTGTCGTTTTACCAGCACAGAATACAATAGAGCTGTTACTTCTCTCCATCTGGATGGATACCTTGCATCCTTATTAATATATATCTACCTGTTTTAAGGAACTCATTCATATTGTTCATACACATTAAACTCATGCTTCACTAAACCCTCTTTCCTATGTATTACTATCAACCCAGATGTAACTCCTTCTTCTGCTTTTACAATTGATTCTTAAAATATATTCTCTGTGCCCCCAGAGCACTTTGTTCATACAGAGCATTGTGATGGTAGCACTTACCAACTTGTTATGTTGTGGTTTTTCTATTTAAGTGTCTGCCTTTCTGATTAGACACTGAGCTCTCCCTGCAGAGCCTTAGTCTTAGTCCCTTTTGTATTCCTGGATCCTAGTATAGTAATTAGGTATAATAAGCACTTAGTAAATGTTTGGTTGCATACTAATGAGTGGAGGAATAAAATAATTCTTCAGAACCCATCTCAGGTATATCTCCTCCAACAAGTATTTTCCGATTTTCTATTCCTCAGAGCTAGGTTAGCTGTTTCTCTTGCCTGCATCATTAATAATCTGCTTATCCATCATAATACATATCACACTGTTTTTATATTCAGTGATTTTACTGCACTGATATTTATAGTAGTGTAAAATGGGAAACAACTTACCTATCCAACACCAGGGAAATGGTTAAATTATGATTCATTTTAACAGTGGAGTCTATGCTGTCATTAATACAGTATCTTAGAAGAAATTTTAAAGAAATGGGAAAATGTTTCTGAAACGAGAACAGAAAATGCAAAATAATTTATGTTTAGATTCCTGGTTTCAGGAAAATAAAAGCTGTGTATATACACGTGGAAGAAAGAGAAGTAGATTATAGATGTTAGCAATGTTTATCTCTTCGATAGGGTGATTATCAGAAATTTTATTCTTTTTTTTTTTTTTTGACTTTTTAGAAAATATGTGTTACTGTAAACAGAAAAAAAAAGTTAATAAAAATGTTATTGAAAGGAGACCAAGACACGATAACTAAGTGTAATGAGGGATCCTGGAGCAGAAAAAGGATGTTAGTGCAAAAACTGGGGAAATCAGACTAAAGTCTATAATTAATGTATTTCTACTTCCAGTCTATTAAAAAAGTAAAAAATTAATTTGCTAGTTTCACTGATGGTACCGTGGTTACATAGAGTGTTAATATTAGGGAAAGCTGGGTGCAGATGATAAGAGAATTCTACTGTCTTTGCTACTCTTTTGTAAATCTAAAAATATATCCAAATAAAAAGTAAAGAAATAATAATTGAGTAGTTTGGATTATAAACTCCTTGAGGATAATGACTGGGTTTATGTTTATCATAGTAGACTTTGGGCTGTATCATACAGTAAATACTTATTAAATATTTACTAATGAATAGATTGAGGCGAAATTGTGCATTGTCTTAGATTCTGTCATCCCAATTATTTTGTCTCAGGCTTCAACCTCTTAAAGTGATACTGATATTCTAGTGTGTCATCGTCCATTCATATTAAATATTTACTGAGTATTTTTCATTTATTATATAATGTGCTAAGCCCCACAAGTGCTCAGACAGTCCCTAGCATTTGTAGGGTAATGAAGACAGAGGATGTATAAGTATATTTTAATAAAGGATGTCTGTGATAAGTGATACAAGAGAAGAAGTTCCAAACAAAATCTTGTGAAGGTGGGGAGAAGACAGCATATCCATTTGGGAGATTAAAGCATGCTTTTTGAAGGAATGCTTATTTGAGGAAGTGAAATTTTGAATTTATGATGGTAAAATTCTACCACCATATTTCAAGAAAGGCAAATGCCTTCATATTTAAAATGCAGCCTTTGAGCTATTTGGAAAGAGGAGATCCTTTCTTGGACTTGAGTCAGAAAGAGACAATCCCTCCCTTTGTATTTGTTCCTGAAGGCTAGGATAAAGAGCAGGAAAGAGTGGAAAGGAGTGGACAAGAGACCTTTTCCACCAGGACATCATTATGTCCTTGATGTGTATTTTAGAAGCATGAAGAGTTGTGGACTATACAGATTTTTAGATACGAGTCTACATTTTGTTGTTTTACTGGTTATTATAACTAAGATTGGTAGGATATTTTATAGTGTTCATATATATTTATAGAAGTGTGAAGCACTTACTGTATGTGGTGTATTCATTCACTCATCCCACAGATATTTATTGAGTGGTTTGCAAAGTAAGATGATCTCATTCAATTCCCACTGCCGGCTCACAGTGGGAGAGGAGTCTAGGATTATCATCATTCTCAGTCTACAGGTGATCAGGTTGCATTTCAGAGAAGTTAAGTAATTAAGTGAATACTTTAGCACCACACAGCTACTAGGTGGTAATTACTAGAATCCATGTCTTCCTCCTTCAAATTAAGTGCTTTTTCAGTCTGCCTAGCAGTTGTTCACACAGTTTGCTGAACATACAAGTTTTTGAGGGACAATTTAAATACTAAACAGTTTCAATTCATGACCTTACTGAGTCCAGTCAAGAGGTTAAATTAAGGAAATAATTCCTTTCCAACAGGAAGTTAGGCCTCTCCTTTCATAACATACACTAGAGATTTTCTACTTACAGTCTGCTGACCTTTACCCTGCATACCTTTTTTTAGAATAATCATTAGAAATTTTCATTTTTGAGTCACAAGATACTGTGATTCAGTATGTGGAATTTGCCAGGCTGCAAGAGGTCTTCATTGCTTTTACTTTGATGGGAATTGAACATAGAACTAAAAAAGAATGTTTTTATTACACAAGCTATAAATATTTATTGTAGACAAATTCAGAAAGTACACATTGCCCATGATCACTGTAATCCCACTACAGTGAGATAACCACTGTGAACATTTTGGTGATGATTTTTTATTGAAGAAAGTTCTCTCTTTTAAGTTTCTCCCTCAGCCTAGAAGTCCTGGTATGCTTCTAGGGGTTTCTACAAAGCCCCTCAGGAGGTTCTGACTAGCAGAAAGGTGTGGAAATCACTACTTTGGACCAGTGCTTCCAGTTTTTTCCAACAGAGTGAACTTGATAACCTTCATGTTGTAAGCAAGCCACATTGGTCTGCTGCCACCAGAACAAAACTTCTTTGAAGTGTCCTGTTTTTAACTAAAATATCCTGGAGAATTTATATTCTGTTCCATAATATATTGTCTTGAAAATAATTCTTATGGTTTTATTTATATTTAATCCCAAATCTAAATGAACTTTAGTTTATTTTCTTACATGATATGAAGGAAGGGGGGTCTAACTTAATTTTTTTCTAATGGGCAACCAATTGCCCCCATGGCATTTATTAAATCCTTTCTCCACTGATTTGAAATGCCACCTTTACTATAACCAGATTCCAATGTACATATACACAGGTTCGTTTCTGAGTTCTGTTGATTTTATATTCCAGTGTGAGCACCATGCTGTTTTAATAATTGTGGCTTTGAAGCATTTTTGTTAGGCAGTTATCTAATCTTATGATAATCAGAAATGACCTTGAAGATCACATCTGTGATTTTCAGCTGTCAGCCTCATCTCTTGCCACTCCCCTGTAGTCCACTCCCCACAAATCTGGCCATATCCCACTCTCACAGACCCCCAAGTGTTCCTTGCTTTATCAAATGACCATACCTTGTGCAAGTCATTCTTTTTTACTGCCCTCTTTGTGGTTAATTTGTTCTTCAAGATCCAGTGTAGGTTCATCTCTTCTTTGTGAATGGCCCCTACCCATAAGATGGCGAAATTCCTGCTTCTCTTCCAGGTCCTCGATTCCCGCCGGCGCCATCTGAACCCCAATCACCCCTTGCCCCCCTAATCCCAGCACCTAGCCAATAGCCACCAGCCCCGTAGAAGTGACACCACAATCATCCCATGCCCCTTCCTATATAACCCAGCACCTTTCCCTAATAAAGCGGAATTCTCCGGTGAAATGCTGCTGTGTGTCGCTCCTTTCCTTTCACTTTGAAGCCTCCAGATTCTCCCTAGGCTGCAAAAACCTTCTTCTTTTATGTCTTCATAGTGTTTCATGCATGAGTTTTTCATAGTATTTTGACTTTTGTCTCATATCCAAAGCTAGCACAATGTTACTCATTACACGTAGTTTCAAAAATAAAACAGAGGAATTCTCTAGAAGTATCCTGGGTACGCAGTGCTCCTTCAAGTGCCTGCATGCTTTTTGTGCACATACTGTTTCCTCAGGCTGCATTGCTTAGCAATTTCCTGCTTAAATTTTCAGATTCTGCCCAGGGGTCCCCTCTGAAGGAGCCTTTTTGCCTTTTCTCCTCATTGGTGTTCCCTGCTTACTTCACTGGGCCTGTGCATGCCTCTGTTGTAACATTTTTCATAGTGCTTTATAGGTAGTACACATCTGGAAGTACAGTGCTATTTAGTGGCTTGGCTTTAGAATTAAACAGCCTAAATTCTAAACCTGACTTTACTACTTTCCAGATTTGTAAACTGCTACCAATTGTTTAACCTTTATAAGCCTCAGTTCCCTTGGATGCAAGATGCAGATAATAATAGTTCCTTCCCTATGAGACAGTACCTCTGAAATGCTTAGCCCTACATCCAGAACATAGGTGGCCCTGAATAAATACTACTTGTTATATCTGTCTGCACTCAACTTTGTATAAGACTTTCTCTTATTTATCTCTGAAACCAAATACTCGGCCCAGAGCCTGGCAGGGAATAGACTGATGAATAAATTACCAGCTGTCGTCAAAACTCTCCCTTCCTTGTTTCACTTTTCTCAGTGGTGCCATAGTTGTCTTCAGAGCCAACTTTAACTGTCCTTCTCATCCAAAACAAAAATTTTGTTGAGTGTTTATAATGAGCCAGACACTGTGCAAGCCATGGGTGAAACAGAAAAAGGTAACAGTCTGTATCCCATTGGAGCTCATGGTACATATAGCAGAAGTAGTTGAAAAATAAAAATACTACTATTGGTGGGTTCATTATATTGTTTGCTCTACTTTTGTTTATGTGTGTACATTTTCAAAATAAGCTTTTAAGTAAATAAAAGGAATAATTATGAAATGTTATGGTCTGTGAAGAAGATGAGTAAAGGCTACATTGGAAGCTTTCAGGGAGCACCGTCATGGATACATTGGTCTGGGGAGTATAGAGTTTAAGCTGAGACCAGCAGAGGGGAAGGTGTACCTGACAGAGAATAGCATGTGTCCTGAGAAGGAGGGCAAGTTAGCATAGTCCAAAAACTGAAAGGTCCATGTGGCTCTATTAGAGTAAGGATTGGAGAGAGATGATGTAAGACGGCAGAGAAGCAAAGTCTGTATCAGTTATAAGCTTGAAGACCAAGAGAAGGAGTTCAGATTTTGTTCCAGTTATAGTGTGATGCTGTTGAAAACTTACAAGCAGGGAATAAGCTGATCTATTTCGTGTTTTTTAAAGGTGTGAAGGTGTGTATCAGAATGATTGGAAGGAGACCAGGATGGGAGCAGAGAGGCCAGTTGGAAAGCTATTGTAGTATTTAGGCAAGAGATGATAATAGCAAGAGAGATGGAGAAAAATGAACACATTTGAGATGTATTTTGGAACAGATTCAGTGGGACTTGCTTGTGGATTAGAAGTAGGAGAGGAGGGAGAGATAGGAACCAAGATTTATGGCTTGAGAGCTGTGTATTGTGTTAATTACTGAGATTTACTAAAGCAGGAATGTTTTGGGAGAAAAGTCAAGAGTTGAAATTTCATTATATTAAGTGTGAGATGCTTTGAGGCAAACCAACTTGAAATGTTAAGTAAGCTGTTGAACATAGGAGAACCAGAATTCCAAGGAAAGTTCCAGGCTACAGATATAAATCTGAAAGTTTTCACTGTAAGGATAATAATTTAAACCATGGGAATGGATGATGTCATTTAAGGAGAGAGTAAAGAAAAGGGGGCTTGGTATTAAGTTCTGAACTACTTAACATTTAGAGAATAGGTCAGAGGAGGATGAAGATGAGGAGTCAAAAACATAAGACAAAAACTAGGCAAGTGAGGTGCCACAGAAGTCCCCGGCCAATGCCTGAAAAGTGCCTGGCCAGGTCTAGTGTTCAGTAATCCTTGGTCTAATGACATCAAGAAATTATTTCAAGAAGGAGAAAATGATTAACAGAATTTAGAGGTATTGAGAGGCCCAATAAGATGAAGGCATAACTATTCATTGGATTGGCAGGATGAATATTGCTGGTGATGGAGGCAGAAGTTATACCGGAATGAACAGAGCGTGCATGGGAGATGAGAAGGTACAGATAGCATAATAGCTGATAGTGATAAGTGTTCTGCAGAAGATTTTTTTGTAACCACTTTACAGAGTTTGACTGTGAAGAGAGTAGAGAAATGGAGTAGTACCTGAAGGGGGCAAAAGGGTGAAAGAAGAATTTTCATTTGCTTTTTAAGAGGACACATACCAGAGCTTAAATGTATACAAAAAAGAGTAGGTGATGGTTGGTGGAGGAAAAAGAGGGGACAATTGTAGGATTGGAGTTTATGAGTAGGGAATAAAGGATGGGACAGGAGCATAAGGGGAGAAATTGTTCTTCAAAAGGAGGAGGAGGAGGAGGAGGGTCACTTTCATTGGGACAGAAAGAAGGGAAAATGGGTGAAGATTCATGTAGGTTTGTATAACTGGTCGTGAAAAGGTAACAGATTTTTAGTTTTAGTTTTAGGCTTTTTAGTTCTCAGTGGAGCATCAAGGATATTAGCTGAAAGGGACGGGAGGGTTATAGGGAAGGATAAGAAAGACTTATTGGAGAGAGGAGAAATTAGAAAGCCAGTTTACTGGTGACAGCTAGTAAGATTGCCAGTAAGATGGAGCCCCCATTTAGTGACCTTGCGAAAGTAATCTGTCTAGCTGAATGCTTTTTCATCAGTATTCTTGGTATGGACAAGGTTGTTTCTGTGATTACAGAGTTTGAAAAAAAGAGACCTTGGAAGAGAGTTGAGGATTCTTACAAGAGTGTGATAATTATTAACTATGAAATCTAAGCTAAATAAAAAGAAAAAGTCCGGGGAGGGAAGATGGGGTCCAGGGATTGATGGTCTCTTGGCAATTGAAAAGTTGTTTTTATGGGGTGCTAGAGCAAATGAATCAGAAGGACCAAATAGTGGATTGTGTTTAGAGGAGACCCAAGATGGATTGAGTTTGGTTGACAGTGGGAGGGGATGGCTGAGGCAGAATGAAAGAAAAGGTCTTTGGAGCTAAGCTGTTTGCAGAACTGAGTTTGGTAAGGTTACCCATTTGGATGTTGAAATTATGTTGGTTGTAAATTGTTCTGGAGAGAGTTTAACACTGAGCCAGATGCGCTAAATAATGGGCAGTGGTAAGTGTTCTGCAAAGAATTAAAATTGGGTTCTGGGACAGAATGGGCATAGACAACTTCTTCAGACTGGGTGGGCAGGGAAGGCCTCTTGAAGAGGTGACATTTATAATCAGATCTGAATAAGATGATGAGTGGATAAAATATTCCCGGTGGAGGGACAGCTAGTACAAAGGCTCCAAACTGGGTACAAATCCCTTACCTTTGAGAAACGAAGAGAAGCCAGTGAAACTGGAGCTTATTGGGCCAAGGAATGGTGAAATGAACTGAGGGCAGAGTGCAGTAGGGCCAGGTGATAAAGGATTTGGAAAGTTGTGGTCGGGAGCGTGAGTGCCATGAGCCAAGATGTAGCAGCCAGCCTCCAAGATGGCCCTGATGAGCCATATATTCATGGCTGTGTGTAATCCTGTCTCATGATGAGTAGGGCTGACTGTGTGGGATATTAAAGCAATGATGGTGTGTGATTTCTGGTGCTAGGTCATAAAAGGCATTGCTGGTTCTGCCTTGCTTTGTTAGACCACTCACTCTGAGGGAAGCAGCCTGCCATATGTGCAGACATTTCAATAGCCTGTGAAAGGTTCCCATGGAGAGAGACCCAGGCCTCCAACTCACAAGTAGCCCTGTGAGGGAGCCATTGGGGCAGGAGATCCTTCTGCCCTAGACAGGCCTTCAGAGGACTGCAGCCTCTCACACGCTTCATTCGTAAATACTTGGTGTGTATCTGTAAAAAGGCAAGGACTCTTTAAAAAATACAGTTATCACATCTAAAAAATTAGTAATTACCTAATATCACACCAAAAAAATCAGTATTCAAGTTTCCCCTTCCACTTGGGTTCCAGGACCAGAATCCACTGGGGGCAAGGGGTCTTTCCCACACATGACCGGCTCAAACACCAGCTGAGTGTCCAGAACTCACTTCGGTTGCTGTCTGCCCAGAGACAGTATCAGATCCCCCATTAAAGGGTTCCATCCTGCAAGACTGCCTTCCATTCCCCACTCTAGACACCAGCTGCAAGCCCCAGTTTGTTACCTTGCTTCTGACCAACTTGCTACCCATATGGGAGCTTCCAGTGACCTCCCCCTTAGGTTTGATTAATTGTTAAAGTGACTCACAGAACTCAGGAAAACACTTAAGTTTACCAGTTTAATAAAGGATACAAGTTAACAGACAGATGAGGACATAAATAGAGCAAGGAGATAAATGAGCCAAATAAAGGAGATTCTGTCCTGGTTCTGTGACACATGGAAGTGTTCTAGTTCCTTACCTGGTTCTGTGACACTTGGAAGTGTTCTAGTTCCTTAAATGTGGAGGAAGTTCTCTCTATGGCAGAGAATCAGGATGCAAAAGGGCAAAATGCTCTTACCATGTTTTTTTTTGGAGGGCTTCATTGCATAGGCATGATTGACTAAGTCATTGGCCATTGATTCAACTTCTAGCCCCCGCTTTCCCCACCCTCACTGCCCCCCTCCCACCACCTTAGGTGGGGTCCAAAAGTCTCACTGACATGACAATACACTCATTTCACCTTTGTGGTTCTGAAGCATTTTCTGGAACTGTGGATGAGGACTAAACATACCTGAGAGATATATTTTGGCCATCTGAATGATCAAATACATATTTCTTATAACTCATTATATTGCACCCTGATTTTGTAAAGTTTTTTTGTTTGCATTAGAATCCAAACAAGGACCTTTGGTTAATAATGTTCCCTAAGTCTCTTTTTTGTAGAGTCTGTCTCTTCACTTCAGTTTACCTTAAAAATAAACTCAGTCGTCTGTACTATAGTTTCTCATCTTCTGGATTTTTGCTAATTGCATCCTCATGGTATGTTTAACACTTTTTCTTGTAGTTAGTATAAACTGGTAGTTCTGTCTAGAGGCTTGATCTAGTTTGGGTTCTTTTTGTTTAGCAAGAATTATAGGAGGTGGTGTTTACTTCCATTAGGAGGCACATAATAAGCAGTTGTCTCATCTTACTATGGTGTTAACAGGTACTGAGAATCAATGCACAGCTATGATAATTTATGTTACAAAATGGTGATATTCTAATTTTGTCATTTGTCTTCAATAATTAGCTAGAGACTTTCCCATATTGACTCTGTGGTTGGTCTGAGATACACCTCATTCAGAAAAGGCAGGTTAAATGCTTGAGTCTTTCACTTATCAGTTTCCAAATCCTTAAAAGTTGAAAATAACAAGGAGCAAAGAACCAAAGTTTAAACTCAGTAATTTGAACTTCCCATCCTTAGTAGTTTGTACCCTTTAGGACAGAACAGAATTGCAAAATGAAAGCAACAACCAAACCCTTCAGCTGTACCCATATGTTACTGTAGATGGTGTCAGCATTTTTATTCTGAGACAGTTGTTGTATGTATATTGTCAGATAAAGCAAATAAGTAATTATGTTATATTTTATCATTTCCAGTGTTGCTGAGAGACCCAGATTCTCAACATGGGTGAAAGGAGATAACAGATATAAAATAAAAGGGATTAATTAAAGGCTTATTGATGTGATTTTTAAAATAGACTATTTTTTAGAGCAGTTTTTGGTTCACAGTAAAATTGAGCAGAAACTACAGAGAGTTCCATATACCTCCTTCACATCCTCCCCCTCAAGCCACCCCTAGTATCAACATCCTGCACCCAAGTGGTACATTGTTACAATTGGTGAACCTACCTTGAAGCATCATTGTCATCCAAAGTCCATAGTTTACATTAGGGTTCACTCTTTCTTATTCTTGTACATTCTGTGGGTTTTGACAAATGTATAATGACATGTATCTACCCATATGTTATCATATAAAATATTTTTACTACCCTAAAAATCCTCTGTGCACCCCCTATTCATTCCTCCCTCCCCAAGATATCTTGGCAAGCTCTGATCTTTTACTACTTCTATAGTATGCCTTTCCAGGGAATCACATAGTTGGAATCATACAGTATGTAGCCTTTTTAGATTGTCTTCTTTCATTTACCAATAAGCATGTGAAGTTTCACATGGCTCGATAGCTCATTTCTTTTTAGCATTAATAATATCCATTGTCTGGATGTGCCACAGTTTATTTATCCATTCACTTACTGAAGGACATCTTGGTTGCTCCCAAATGTTGGCAGTTATTAATGAAGCTGCAATAAACATCAGTGTGCAGGTTTTTTGTGTGGATATAAGTTTTCAGTTCTGTTGGATAAAATCCAGGAGTGTGATTGCTGGATTGAAAGAGTATGTTCAGTTTTGTAAGAAACCACCAAGCCATCTATCAAAGTGGCTGTGTATTGCCTTCCCACCAGCTATGAATGAATGTTCATGTTGCTCCATGTCCATGCTAGCATTTGATTTCGTCAGTGGTTTAGTATTTTGACCATTCTAATGGGTGTATAGTGGTATCTTGTTAAATTTGTAGTTCCCTAATGACATGTAATTTGACCATCTTTTCATATGCTTTGCTATCTGTGTCTTCTTTGGTGAGGTGTCTACTTCTTCTGCCCATTTTTCAACTGGTTCATTTTCTTACTGTTGAGTTTTAAGAGTCTTTGTATATCTTGGATAACAGTACTTTAGATCTTGCAACTTGTTTTTCCCATTTTGTGGTTTGTGTTCTCATTCTCTTAATTAACTTTGATTTTGAATTAGAAGCTTCAGTACGAACTCTTGATGTATTTCATCTTTAAAAAAAACACAAAAAACCCAAACCAAAAAACTACCTGTAATGCATTCCACTGAAAAGGCCTAGAAACAATGACCAACCCAGTAGCAGTATGTAGCTCTAGTGCATAAATTATGGTCTTGAAATATGAATTCTCTCTAAAAGGACGCTGGGTTCTTTGGATAGCTAATCCAGGCCTACAGCAGAAATTATACAAGGTAACCCTAGATTTCCTATTATACCGAATAGCAAGGAAGTCAACAAAGACTATCACAAGGGGCAGATCAAAAGTACTCAAGAGCATACATGAAGAGACTCCTTTTGACTAGTGATAAGACTATTTGAATACAATAAAAACATTGACTGAAAAATGTATGAGTTTATAATGATACTTTTAAAAATAAAAGCTTATTAGTTACCTTCTGTCAGTGCTACACTAAACATATATCTTCCTTTTCCTATACAAATTGACCTGGCTTCTAGATCTTAAGTATTAATTTATAAGAATTACAGAGGATAACAAAATTCAACATCCATTCATGATAAAAACTATCAGCAAAATGGGTATATAGGGCAAGTACCTCAACATAATAAAGGCCATATATGACAGACCCACAGCCAACATCATACTTTACAGTGAGAAGCTGCTGAAAGCTTTTCCTCTAAGATCAGGAACAAGACAGGGATGCCTACTCTCCCCACTGTTATTCAACATAGTACTGGAGGTCCTAGCCACGGCAATCAGACAAAACAAAGAAATACAAGGCATCCAGATTGGTAAAGAAGAAGTCAAACTGTCACTATTTGCAGATGACATTATATTGTACATAAAAAAACCTAAAGAATCCACTCCAAAACTGCTAGAACTAATATCCGAATTCATCAAAGTTGCAGGATAGAAAATTAATACACAGAAATCTGTTGCTTTCCTATATACTAATGATGAACTAGCAGAAAGAGAAATCAGGAAAACAATTCCATTCACAATTGCATCAAAAAAAAATAAAATACCTAGGAATAAACCTAACCAACGAAGTGAAAGACTTATACCCTGAAAACTACGGGACACTCTTAAGAGAAATTAAAGAGGACACTAACAAATGGAAACTCATTCCATGCTCTTGGCTAGGAAGAATTAATATTGTCAAAATGACCATCCTGCCTAAAGCAATATACAGATTCAATGCAATCCGTATCAAAATATCAACAACATTCTTCAACGAACTGGAACAAATAGTTTTGAAATTCATTTGGAACTACAAAAGACCCCGAATAGCCAAAGCAATCCTGAGAAGGAAGAATAAAGCAGGGGGGATCTTGCTTCCCAACTTTAAGCTCTACTACAAAGCCACAGTAATCAACAAAATTTGGTACTGGCACAAGAACAGAGCCACAGACCAGTGGAACAGAATAAAGAGTCCAGATATTAACCCAAACATATATGGTCAATTAATATACAGTAAAGGAGCCATGGACATACAATGGGGAAATGACAGCCTTTTCAATAGCTGGTGTTGGCAAAACTGGACAGCTACATGTAAGAGAATGAAACTGGATCATTGTCTAACCCCATACACAAAAGTAAACTCGAAATTGATCAAAGACCTGAATGTAAGTCATGGAACCATAAAACTCTTAGAAAAAAACATAGGCAAAGATCTCTTGGACATAAACATGAGCAACTTCTTCGTGAACATATCTCCCCGGGCAAGGGAAACAAAAGCAAAAATGAACAAGTGGGACTATATCAAGCTGAAAAGCTTCTGTACAGCAAAGGACACCACCAACAATAGTACAAAAAGGCATCCTACAGCATGGGAGAATATAGTCATAAATGACAGATCCGATAAAGGGTTGACATCCAAAATATATAAAGAGCTCACGCACCTCAACAAATAAAAAGCAAATAATCCAATTAAAAAATGGGCACCAGATCTGAAAAGACACTTCTCCAAAGAAGAAATTCAGATGGCCAACAGACATATGAGAAGATGCTCCACATCGCTAATCATCAGAGAAATGCAAATTAAAACCACAGTGAGGTATCACCTCACACCAGTAAGGATCGCCACCATCCAAAAGACAACAACAAATGTTGGTGAGGTTCTGGAGAAAGGGGAACCCTCCTACACTGCTGGTGGGAATGTAAATTAGTTCAACCATTGTGGAAAGCAGTATGGAGGTTCCTCAAAAAACTAAAAATAGAAATACCATTCGACCCCGGAATTTCACTCCTAGGAATTTACTCTAAGAATGCAGGAGCCCAGTTTGAAAAAGACATATGCACCCATATGTTTATCGCAGCACTATTTACAATAGCCAAGAAATGGAAGCAACCTAAGTGTCCATCAGTAGATGAATGAATAAAGAAGATGTGATACATATACACAATGGAATATTATTCAGCCATAAGAAGAAAACAAATCCTACCATTTGCAACAACATGGATGGAACTAGAGGGTATTATGCTCAGTGAAATAAGCCAGGCAGAAAAAGACAAGTGTCAAATGATTTCACTCATCTTTGGAGTATAAGCACAAAGAAAAAAACTGAAGTAACAAAACAGCAGCAGACTCATAGAACCTGAGCATGGACTAACAGTTACCAAGGATGGGTGGGAAGGGAGGGATAAGGGGGGGAAAAGGGACATTACTATTAGCAGACATAATGTAGGAGCGGGTGCACAGGGAGGGCTGTACAACACAGAGAAGAACAAGTAGTGATTCTATAGCATCTTACTACGCTGATGGACAGTGACTGTAATGGGATATGTGGGGAGGACTTGATGATGGGGGGAGTCTAGTAAACATAATGTTCCAATAAATAAATAAGTAAGTAAGTACGTACATACATACATACGAACGATAGAGCAGCATGTTAGATACTAGTGTGGTGATCCAGTAGGAAAATCCAGACTGTGGGAAACCCTACAGGACCAACAACCTGGTTTCTTCAGTAAGTTAGGTTGCAAAGGAGAAAAAAGCACATCAAAGGAAACAAACAAACAAAACCTTGTATGACATTTATGCAACAGTTGGAAATTTGAATACTTACTGGTTACTTGGTGGTGTTGGGGTTGTTATGAAAAATTTTAAGTGTAATGGTGGTATTGTGAGTTTTTAAGTATTAGAGATGAATACCAATGTGTATACCAATGAAATGGATTTGCTTTAAAACTAATACAAAACCGTGGAGACAGATGTGGATATGGATGAAGCACTGTTGACCAAGAGTTAACAATTATTTAAGCTGATAATGAGCATATGAAGATTTCAATGTATTATTCTAACTACTGTTGATTTAAATTCTTCCATAATAAAAACAATTTTTAATTCTTCCAAGAATTCATAACTGGCCCATGTATGGGTACAGGACTTGAATTCATACTATCTGTGTAGCATGAAAAACTCAGGCTAGTTTACTTTAAATTGTTCTTGTGTTAGGATGTCTCTAGGAACCTTCCAGAGCAACACAAATATTCTCAGGAGGAAAAAAATTCCCTACATAGAACTAAAAAAAGTCCCATAAATAAAACTACACAGAACAGAAGCCCATATTGAAAAATCACAGTTGAGAAATAAGCCACAATGAGCATCAGCAGAAACAACAAAAACCATCTGATTTGAAAAGACTACAGCATTGTAATGTCTGTATGAAACTTTCATAAGATTGTATATCAGTGATACTTTAATAAAAAAAACCTGAAAATATAAAAATATTTAATACTTTTAAAGAAACTAAAGCAGACATTTAAAGTGTAACTAGGTAACTGAGACTTTTCGAAATAATCAGGTCAAAAGTTCTATGTGGTGAGGCTAGGTTTTTCAACTGCTGTGAATCACACTGTAGAGCTATATGACTAGCTGTTTGAAAACATAACAACTAGGTGTATTTGATAAAGAACCAATTCAGAAATGAAGAACATTATTGAACTTAGTTTGAAAGTTAAACATCAGATGAGACACATATGAAGCAAGAATTAATGAACTAGAAGATAGAGCTTAAAAAATTGCTCATGTGAAACCCAGAGAGACAAAAAGAAAATATAGAAGAAATATTAAGGTGTATGGAAGAAGGGATGAGCAAGTCTGACAAAACATCTGATCAGCGTTCTAGAAGGAGGTAATAGAAAAATTGGGGGAGAGGCAATATTTGAAGAGATAATGACAAATTTTCCAAAATTGATGAAAAACTTGAATCCTCTGAATTAGGAAGCTCAAGCAATTCAAGTTTCCTTATCCTTAAAGAGAAATATCCCCCAAATGCATTGGCAAATATAGGATCTTAATAGTGGCCAGAGAGAGAAAGAAGACTACTCTTAGACTACAGACTGATAGTTGAATTCTCATTGGCAACAGTGACAGCCGCAAGACAGAATGCTCTTGTGGAAGTGCTGAGCAAAAAAGAGCCATCTTTCAAGAATGAAGACAAAATCAAAACATTTTGAAATAAAGACTGTATTTTTGATGAGTGGAGGAAAATAGGGTATTTTTGAGTTTTTAGTTATAACATAATAACTAGTTAAGAGTTTTAAGTTTTGGAGTCAGTTTGAATTCTTCTGCCCGTGACTGTTACTTAACCTCTCTGTTTCAGTCACCTTCTCTATGAAATGGAATTAGAGTAGCACCTACTGCGTGGGGTGTTTTAATAAGTAGATGAGCCATTACATGTAAAGCATTGTGACCGGCACATAGTATGCCTTCAATAAATGTTAGGGATTATTACTATTGTCATATTTTTTGGAATTTGAAATGCCATCAATTGTAAGACATACCATTATTTTAAGTTCCACTGAGACAGAATGCTGCCAATCAGTTTTAAGATAAAAGATGGCATTAATTGTAAAATCTGTCTGGATTTCAGAGCTGTTAACATGTAAAGAAAATATGCATCTCAGAATTGGGGAAATACAGCATTTTGATAGCAAATACCAAGTCTAGGAAAAAATACGTGAAATATATGAAAAAAATAATAAAAACAAACAGTTTGAAAGAGAACTTGGTGAAGATATTCTGAAACTAAGAAAATGTGCTACCCATGGCTTGAGAATTTTGTGTATAAAATATTGAAGATTAAGACAACTGAACTTTTATTTCTTCTGAAGTGAATGTGAACTACAACTGAACTGCCCTTGAAAGGGACTAAAATTTCCCAGTGGCTGTTATTTAAACAAAAAATGTTCTTTAACATGGACTGGATATACACTTGCTGTGGAAAGACCATATGTTGAGTGTAGAACATATTTGATAAAGCAGAAGTTTAATATGCAGCTAGAATAGTAGCATTCTTCTGCAGGTGTTTTTTGAAATTTTTTTTTTTTTTGGTAGATAATTATTTTTTGTTGAAGGGTAGTTGACACACAGTATTACATTACATTAGTTTCAGGTGTACAACATAGTGATTCAACATTTATATACATGACAATTCTAGGTACCAGCTATCACCATACCAAGCTGTTACAATATCTTGACTATATTCATTACATCCCGGTTACTTATTATTTTACCATTGCAAGTGTGTACTTTTTTTTTTTTTTTGTGAGGGCATCTCTCATATTTATTGATCAAATGGTTGTTAACAACAATAAAATTCTGTATAGGGGAGTCAGTGCTCAATGCACAATCATTAATCCACCCCAAGCCTAATTTTCGTCAGTCTCCAATCTTCTGAGGCATAACAAACAAGTTCTTACATGGAGAACAAATTCTTACATAGTGAATAAGTTCTTACATGGTGAACAGTACAAGGGCAGCCATCACAGAAACCTTCGGTTTTGCTCATGCATTGTGAACTATAAACAGTCAGTTCAAATATGAATACTCATTTGATTTTTATACTTGATTTATATGTGGATACCACATTTCTCTCTTTATTATTATTATTTTTAATAAAATGCTGAAGTGGTAGGTAGATACAAGACAAAGGTAGAAAACATAGTTTAGTGTTGTAAGAGAGCAAATGTAGATGATCAGGTGTGTGCCTGTAGACTGTGTTAATCCAAGCTAGACAAGGGCAATAAAACATCCACGTATGCAGATTTCTCTCAGAACGGGGGGGTGAGGTTCTAAGCCTCACCTCTGTTGATCCCCAATTTCTCACCTGATGACCCCCCTGCGACTGTGCCTGTCTTAAGTTGTTCCTCCCTTGAGGAATCTTACCCGTCTCTGGCTAACCAGTCATCTTCCGGGGCCATACAGGGAGATGTAAAGTTGGTAAGTGAGAGAGAAGCCTTATTGTTTGAAATGGTTAGCTTTTTACTTCTTTGCATATTTATGCCCTGTAGCTTCTATGCCCAGCATTTGTCTTGAGGTATCTTTACCACTTGGAAGAATTATGATACTTGGTAAATTTGATATGAGGCACGAATTCTATTTAAGGGTTGTAATTAGGAAGGAAGAAGAAAAGCTATAGAAGTAGCAGGCGGCAGAAAACATGGGAAGACTGATTATTTCTTTCACATATCTTCTTGTAGAGTAACTTCAGCATGTATAGGTTTTAAGCTACTACTTAAATTGCGCACACACATTAACATAATAGGAGTATAGTTACATAACCAAAGCATACCTGTAATTACCAGCCATCTCCAGTGAAACCAAGAAAACCAGTTAGGCACCTTAGGCATTTGTGAAAACTTATCTATGATATGGTGGATATTGTCCAACTGAACTTGAACAGTCTGAGAGAAATCAGACAAATTAAAACAACCCATTCCTGGGGAATGTTCACATCCCCTATGTTCTTTTAACAGTAAATAGTCTGTAGTTGTAAGATTTTGGAGCGCTACAATTTGCACTTCTCCTAATTCTTGATTGAGTTCCAACAGTATAGATCCAGTCAAATTTGTTGTTTTACTGTATGCACAGGCCAGCTTAGATATCTCCTTCCTCATTCCCATGGCAAGTCCAGGAACTGGTGGGATGAGTGCATCTACAGCTGTAGCAGTGCGTGGATCTTTGTTGGGGTTTTTTGATGATCATCTTCTGGCATGAGTCTTCCAGAGAGTGCTGATGTTGGAAGTTCTTTTTCATATCATATCTTAGTTCATTTTCGGGGTAGCCCAATTAGGCTTTGATCCTCTGTATAAACACAAACAGACCCTTTGCCTACACTTTTATATGCCCTTTATACTCTTGTGTAGAACTCACTGGAGGTCACCACACAGGAACTGCCCTTTTTTTTTTTTTTTGTTATCACTAATCTACACTTACATGACGAATATTATGTTTACTAGGCTCTCCCCTATACCAGGTCCCCCCTATAAACCCCTTTACAGTCACTGTCCATCAGCATAGTTTTGAAATGTTTTTAATTTTCTTTTCCATCCTGGGTTTTTATTACCACTTCCATGTAGTTGAGAGATTACTGCTAATTTCATGTGATCTTGGAGTTGAGCCATTTTAGCTGGTCTTATTGCTGTTGATACTGCAATATGAGTTCGTACATATAAGTATCAGCACTCTTCCCAAACATTTTGGTTTGGTTAGATCATCTCAGATCATTACTGAGCTGGTAGCTAAAGTGCTGTCATTTAATATCATACACTCTAGAAATTTTTATAATTATATTACCATGAACTAAAAGAAGACTGTACTCATTCAGCTACTTGGATAAAATTTTTGTTCTTTGGATTATTATAGTAGCCTCATAATTCTTCCTCCTACTGTTATATACTTTTATCAGTTAGGAATAAATTAGACTTAATGTAATGGGAAATCCAATTTTACTTTAACCAAATAGAGATTATTTTCTTTTATACAACATAAAATGGAGAAGTAAGTAATCCAAGGCTAGTGCACACAGTGGTGTTAATATCCCAGATTCCTTCTCTCTGTCCTTGGGTGTGTCTCTTTTGATAGTGGCAAGGTTATTTTTTTGCTTCCCCCAGTACCACCCCACCCACTCCCAGGAAGAAGGGGGAAGGGTGAGGTAGAAAAGGTGTGCCTTATCTAATGATGGGCACCAGAGCTGTGATACAAGGGTGTCTCTATTCATAAGAAAGTTGGGGAACCTAGCTGAGTATAGGATTACCCCCAATCAAATCTGGATTGCAATAGGGTGTGTAGGTAACTAGCAGCTTTTGCCTTGTGCTCCTTCATTGTGTGATGTATATTTTCTTCATTAATTTAGCAAACTTTTACTAAGTACCTGCTCTGTGCTAAGCACTGTGACTACAAATATGAGTAAGGTACTCCATTCCTCCCACAGTTGATAAGACGAGATGGACATCAAAACAAAAAATTGCAATTTCTATAACCAGTAAACTTTATGTTCAAGGCAGATGTGATCAACCAGTACAGTGGTTCATTCATGCCATCACCAGGTAACTAAATTAGTGACTCTATTCTTCCATGCACTCTAGCACCTCTGCACCCCTCTCATCCCCAACCCTAAGTATTTGTATTTTATCAAGTTGGTTGTCATAGAAACATCATAGAAACATGACTGCCATATTGACTTCAGAAAGCACTGTCTGTCATATTGAGCACTTTGGTGTCTTAATAAAGTCAGCCACTAAGTGCCCTGATCATGGCCAAAATTTTGAGACATCAGATTCTGGTTCTTTAGACACCGGGTAACACTGAAGTGGTCAGTTCTTTCTCAGGAGGTCTCTGAGGACAATTATCAGCCATAGGAGTAGGTTAGAATAAAGCTCACATACTGCCCTGTGAAGTCCAAGAAACTCTTGCTGTTAAGGATAATCAGAGAAGAGGTTCTGTTACTCAAGCGTATAACATTGCATTTTTTGGAAACATCCAAATTTCTTGCGGGCATGATGTTATTAATTAAATCCTGGGTTAAACTTGCACTGGCATATAGTTGGTGTGATACTACTGTACCTTGACAACCTGAGTAAGTTTGGGCTGCAAGAATAGTGGGATTTGGTCAGGATATTGAAAAAAATACGTATTTAAAATTTTGGTAGATGTTATTATATTAGGCTGTAAAAGGCAGCTTGTATCCCACCATCAATATATGATAGTGCTGCTATCTCCATACCTTCCTAATCTTTGCCAATTTACTAGGTAACAACCTTATTTTTTAGTATTAGGTTTATGCTTTTATATCTTTTGTGTTTTTTCTTTTTGTGAATTGTGTATTCTTTTCTTTGTCCAGTTCATCTTTTTCTTAACAAATTGAGATAACTCTTTACCTGGTGTGCAGATACTTTTCTAGTATGTATGTCTTTTCATTTTATCATCATTTTATTGGCTATAGAAAGGTTTTAGATTTTTATGTAGTAAAACTTTATAGTAATTTCTTTTATGCCTTCTGGATGAAATTATCATGCTTTAAGGAAGACTTTCCCCAGTTGAAGAGTCTAAGAATTACTTTTACAGTGATTTCATCTGTTGCTTTTGGTTTTTTAATTACAGTGTTTGATTTACCTGGAATTTTATTTTGGTGTATGGAGTAAGATGAATAAAGTAAGGAATATAGCTTTCTACTGTCCATTCCCACAGCTACTAGCCAGTTACTCCAAAACCATTTATTAAATAATACATCTTTGCTGATTTGAAGGACCCTTTTTATCATAATTTCCCATATATGGTATATTTCTTTCCTTCTTGACTTCCTAGAGCCCCAACCATGGAATCAACAAGATTAGTATATTGAAGGAGGACTGATGGGAAGGAAGGTTGAACAGAAACAGTGTAGAAGATGGTTGTGATACCAGAAGTGAATAACACTTGAAAGAGCAGGTTTGGAGAAGAGTTCTTTTTGGATAAGGGTTGGTTGGAGATTGGAGGAACCACTGTTGTAGAAATTCTTGGCAGCACCTCAAATTCTTTCATCTTGGCTTATTCCTTCCCCCTCTGCTTCTCTCTAAACCACTATTTCTCAAACTCTGGCCTACATCAGAATCACCTGGAGGGCTCCTGAAAAAACAAGAATTGCTGGCCCTGCCCCCAGAGTTTCTGATTCAGTAAGTGGGTAAAGCTTGAGAATTTACATTTCCATCAAGTTCCTGGTGGTGCTGATACAGCTGACCTAGACCCACTCATGGAGAATCACTGCTTGAGACCTAGTCCTCTTCACTTCCACCTTAGATTATTTTGATGGTCTCTAGTTTGGCTTCTTTTCCCAGTTTTCCTGTCCTTTAATGCCTCCTGGCACAAATTAAGATTATAGTGGTGACACTAGAAGTGGAGAGAAAGGAATAAACCTGAAAGACATTTCAAACGAAAGATGAGTTGTCCTTGAAGACTGGGTTGATGTAAGGGACAAACAAGTAGGAAACAAAAGAGGCATATTACTCTTGTCACCAGATTTACTCTTTTGAAAACACTTCTTTCATCTTGTTATTTCCATGTTCAAGAATCTGGAGTGAAATAAATCAAAAATGAGATTTATTTGAATAAAATACAATTGACAGTTGACACCCAATCAGTGTAGTTTCTCCTGTTTTGTCTAAGTCAAGTCTCACTATGACAAATGACTTTGCAAGTAGGTCTCTGCATTACCACATACTTTCAGGCCCAAGCCAGTGACCTCCGTTAAGCAGTATCCAATTTAACAACTCCAGTTCAGCAAACTAATTTGGATAACATTTTAGTGCTTGCTGTAGAATTTAATCTGAAGTACATTTGTGTAAAAAAAACCTGTCAATTCCTAAGAGTTAGTTTAAGTCCTATTTGGAAATCCTGTTTGTTGTATGTATATCATTATTCTTTTATCTCATTATACACTATGCTTTCTGTATTCACCTTTTTTTAAATGCTTGCTGTTTGGCCTTAAAAGGGGGAGAATTATGCCAGATATTCATGATTGCAATTATAAATGCAAATGAAGCCAGAGTGTATGTCTATACAGGCAAGGTGAAATGAACAAATGGCAGTAAAAGAAAGCCTGTATATCAAGATCATTGTTGCTCCTTGATTGGAAAATAAGTGTAGAGATGGCACTTTGGGCTTTTAAGGTATTTAATCCATGTTATGTTTTATTTTTTATTTTTAAAAGCTGACTTTTTCTTGCTATGCTTTATTCTTGTGTGATTAGTCCCATGTGTAGGTGAGGTTTTAAAGATGTGGGAATTACTGCTACCTATAAGAGTGCCTAATTTTTGTGTTTGTGAAAAACAACTTTATTGAGGCATAAATTACATGCCATAGAATTCAACCATTCTAGGTGTACGATTAAAACATCTTTAGTAAATTTACACAGTGTGTAACCGTTGTCACAACCCAATTTTAGAACATTTCCATCAGCCCGAAGAGACCCTTTATGGCTGTGTACTGTCAATCCTTGTTCCTAGTTCCAGCCCTAGGCAAGTACTAACTTACTTTCTGTCTCTGTAGATTGGCCTTTTCTGAATATTTCCTGTAAATGGAATCATAAAATGTGTGCACTCTTTTCTTTCACTGGATGTCTCCTTTCACTGAGCATAATAATGCTTTTTAGGTTCATGAATTTTATAGTATTTATCAGAAGTTCATTCCTTTTCATTGCTGAGTAGTTTTCCACTGAGTAGACATACTGTGTGGTGTTTATCCATTCTCAAGTGGCTGGACATGTGGGTTGTGTCCACTTTTGGGCTGTTATGAATAGTGATGCTCTGAACATTCACATACACAATATTTGTTTTGACATTACATAGATCATTAATAATCAAATGAGAAAGTCAGAAATTTGAGTATGAGATATTTTAATCTGAAAATACAAATCTTATCTTAGACCATATCAGATGACATTTTTGCATTATATTAATTCCTTATTACCCCTTAAAGCACTTTCCATACTTGAAGTTCAACAGTAATCCTGTTGTTTTTTTAAGGCAATGAAACCTTATATAGTAGAACGTCATACTTTAAAAAAGTATTTTTGTAGCCATTATCATTTGGGCCTCGTGGTAGCCTCATAACAGATAGATGCTACAAGTGTTATTACTTGTTCCTCAGTGCTACCATAGGCAGACTTCACCCATATTCTGAGATAATTGCTGTAGGAGTCTCAAGACTTTGCTTCCAGTTTGGGGTATACACACAGGAGAGGGGGCACCAAAGGAATACTCTTATTTGTGATATAGACGTGTGTCTGGAGTCTTTGTGGCATATTCATTCCACAGATATTCATTGAGCATCTACTACATGCCAGGCATTGTGCAAGATATTGGGAATTGAGAAGTGAAAGATTTAGTCCCTGCTTCAACGAATTCAATCTCCGTGAGGGCTGTATACAAGAAAATGAACTATAATACTGAGCCATGGGAACCCAGAGGAAAAGTATTTAATGTGGGGGGACTTTGGCATATAGGGAGGTGGTTATCAGAGTGCACTGATAATAGTAATAGCTAATACCTAGTCAATAATACTAGACAATAATAATAGCTAATACCTAGTGCTTACCCTGTCCGAGGCATATTCCAAGCACTTTGCATATATTTACTCATTTACCCTTCACAACAGTACCTAGTGAGGCAGGTAATAATTTTTTCCTGTTTTACAGATAAGCAAGCTATGAAACTAAGGTTGGTAACTTGGCCAATGTCACAGAACCAGTAAATGGCAGATCTGGAATTCAAACCAGACAGGGTGGCTTTAGAATCTTTATCTCTTGAAAAGGTTTCTCACTGGACATGACACCCAGGCTGTGTCTTGAATGATAGTTTGTACTTAGTCTTGAATGATAGTTTGTACTTAGACTGGAGGAAGGGAGATTGGGAAGTAGCTAGTTTTCCAGGCAGAGAACTATCACTAGTAAAGGTAAAGAAAGCACCAGGAAGAGAGTAAGTGTGGCAGACAACTTGTGAAGGAAGGTGGGTGAAGAGATGAGACTAGAAAAGGATTGGATGATGGGAGGGCTGGAATACCATCTAAGGAACTGGGTTCTGTGGTCTAATTTTTAGTTATACCAAAGATAACCACTTTTCCTTTGGTATTAATTTTATTTTTGTTTGCCTTCACTCTTTTTTATTGTGAAATATATTACACAAACCAGAAAAATGCAAAAATGCAAATGTAAAACTTAGTGAATTATTTCAGAATAACCACCTGTGAGGTCAAGGAATAGGACTTTGCTGGGACCCAGCAGCCCCTTATTAGTGACCTTTGCCTAGTTCCCTTCCTTCCCCTCCTAACCACTTTTCTGGTTACTTTTTTCTCTTTTTACTGTTACCACCCATGTACATATAAACACTATAGTTTTGACTGATTTGGAACACAGAGTACATGCTGTATACTCTTTTAAAAAAAAAATATTTTATTAAGGTATTATTGATATACACTCTTATAAAGGTTTCACATGAAGAAACAATGTGGTTACTACATTTACCCAGATTATCAAGTCCCCACCCATAACCCAATGCAGTCACTGTCCATCAGTGCAGCAAGATGCCACAGATTCACTGTTTGCTTCTCTGTGCTACACTGTTCTCCCCATGACACCCCACACCATGTGTACTAAACATAATACCCCTCAATCCCCATCTCCCTCACTCCCGACCCGCCCTCCCACACCCTTCCCCTTTGGTAACCACTAGTTCATTCTTGGAGTCTGTGAGTCTGCTGCTATTTTGTTCCTTCAGTTTTGCTTCATTGTTATACTCCATAAATGAGGGAAATCATTTGGCACTTGTCTTTCTCCACCTGGCTTATTTCACTGAGCATAATGTGGTCCAGCTCCATCCATGTGGTTGCAAATGGTAGGATTTGTTTCTTTCTTATGGCTGAATAGTCTTCCATTGTATATATGTACCACCTCTTCTTTATCCATTCATCTACTGATGGACACTTAGGTTGCTTCCATATCTTAGCTATTGTAAATAGTGCTGTGATAAACATAGGGGTACATATGTCTTTTTGAATCTGAGAAGTTGTATTCTTTGGGTAAATTCTAAGGAGTGGTATTCCTGGGTCAAAGGGTATTTCTATTTTTAGTTTTTTGAGGAACCTCCATATTGCTTTCCACAATGGTTGAACTTGCTTACATTCCCACCAGCAGTGTAGGAGGGTTCCCTTTTCACTGCGTCCTCACCAGCATATGTTGTTAGTCTTTTCAATGCTGGCCATCCTTACTGGTGTGAGGTGATATCTCATTGTGGTTTTAATTTGCATTTCCCTGATGATTAGTGATGTGGAGCATCTTTTCATGTGTCTGTTGGTCATCTGAATTTCTTCTTTGGAGAATTGTCTCTTCATATCCTCTGCCCATTTTTTAATCAGGTTATTTGCTTTTTGGTTGTTGAGGCTTGTGAGTTCTTTATGTATTTTGGATGTTAACCCCTTGTTGGGTATGTCATTTACAAATATATTCTCCCAAACTAGAGGATGCCTTTTTGTTCTGTTGATGGTGTCCTTTTCTGTACAGAAACTTCTTATTTTGTTGTAGTCCCATGTGTTCATTTTTGCTTTTGTTTCCCTTGCCCGGGGAGATGCATTCAGGTAGAAGTTGCTCATGCTTATATTCAGGAGATTTTTTGCCTGTGTTGTCTTCTAAAAGTTTTATGGTTTCATGACTTACATTCAGGTCTTTGATCCATTTTGAGTTTACTTTTGTGTATGGGGTTAAACAATAATCCAGTTTCATTCTCTTGCATGTAGCTGTCCAGTTTTGCCAACACCAGCTGTTGAAGAGGCTGTCATTTCCCCATTGTATGTCCATGGCTCCTTTATCATATATTAATTGACCATATATGGTTGGGTTTATATCAGGGCTCTCTAGTCTGTTCCATTGGTCTATGGGTCTGTTCTTGTGCCAGTACCAAATTTTGTTGATTACTGTGGCTTTGTAGTAGAGCTTGAAGTTGGGCAGCATAATCCCCCCAGCTTTATTCTTCCTTGTCAGGATTGCTTTGGCTATTTGGGGTCTTTTGTGGTTCCATATGAATTTTAGAACGATTTTCTCTAGTTCATTGAAGAATGCTGTTGGTATTTTGATAGGAATTGCATTGAATCTGTAGATTGCTTTAGGCAAGATGGCCATTTTGACAATATTAATTCTTCCTATCCATGAGCATGGGATGTGTTTTCATTTATTGGTATCTTCTTTAATTTCTCTTATGACTGTATTGTAGTTTTCAGAGTATAGGTCTTTCACTTCGTTGGTTAGGTTTATTCCTAGATGTTTTATTCTTTTTGATGCAACTGTGAACCTAATTGTTTTCCTGATTTCTCTTTCTGCTAGTTCATCATTAGTGTATAGGAATGCAACACTTCTGTGTATTAATTTTGTATCTCACAACTTTGCTGAATTCAGATATTCTAGTAGTTTTGGAGTAGATTCTTCAGGGTTTTTTATCATGTCATCTGCAAACAGGGACAGTTTAACTTCTTCCTTGCCAATCTGGATGCCTGTTATTTCTTTGTGTGGTCTGATTGCCATGGCTAGGACCTCCAGAACTATGTTGAATAGAAGTGGGGAGTGTGGGCATTCTTGTCTTGTTCCCGCTCTTCAAGGAAAAGCTTTCAGCTTCTCGCTGTTAAGTATAATGTTGGCTGTGGGTTTGTCATATATGGCCTTTATTATGTTGAGGTACTTGCCTTCTATGCCCATTTTGTTGAGAGTTTTTATCATGAATGGATGTTGAATTTTGTTGAATGCTTTTTCAGCACCTATGGAGATGATCATGTGGTTTTTGTCCTTCTTTTTGTTGATGTGGTGGATGATGTTGATGGATTTTTGAATATTGTACCATCCTTGCATCCCTGGAATAAGTCCTACTTGATCACGATGGATGATCTTTTTGATGTATTTCTGAATTCGGTTTACTGATATTTTGTTGAGTATTTTTGCATCTTTGTTCATCAGGGATATTGGTCTGTAATTTTTTTGTGCTGTCTTTGCCTGGTTTTGGTATTAGAGTGATGCTGGCCTCATGAAATGAGTCTGGAATTATTCCTTCTTCTTCCTCTGTTTGGAAGACTTTAAGGAGGTTAAGTATTAGGTCTTCACTAAATGTTTGATAAAATTCAGTGGTGAAGCCATCTGGTCCAGGTGTTTTGTCCTTAGGTAGTTTTTTGATTACCAATTCAATTTAGTTGCTGGTAATTGGTCTGTTCAGATTTTTTGTTTCTTTCTGGGTCAGCCTTGGAAGGTCATTTTTCTATAAAGTTGTCCCTTTCTTCTAGGTTATCTAGTTTGTTAACATATAATTTTTCATAGTATTCTCCAATAATTCTTTGTATTTCTGTGGTGTCCGTAGTGATTTTTCCTTTCTCATTTCTGATTCTGTTTATGTGTATAAACTCTCTTTTTTTCTTGAAAGTCTGACTAGGGGTTTATCTATTTTGTTTATTTTCTCGAAGAACCAGCTCTTGCTTTCATTATTCTTTCTATTGTTTTATTCTTCTCAATTTTATTTATTTCTGCTCTAATCTTCATTATGTCCCTCCTTCTACTGACTTCAGGCCTCATATGTTCTTCTTTTCCTAGTTTCATTAATTGTGAGTTTAGACTGTTCAAATGGGATTGTTCTTCTTTCCTGAGGTAGGCCTGTATTGCAATATACTTTCCTCTCAACAAGGCCTTGGTTGCATCCCACAGATTTTGTGGTGTTGAATTATTGTTGTCATTTGTCACCATGTATTGCTTGATCTCTGTTTTTATTTGGTCATTGGTCCATTGGTTATTTAGGAGCGTGTTGTGAAGCCTCCATGTGTTTGTGGGATTTTTCATTTTCTTTGTGTAATTTATTTCTAGTTTCATACCTTTGTGGTCTAAGAAACTGGTTGGTACAATTTCTATCTTTTTGAATTTACTGAGGCTCTTTTTGTGGCCTAGTATATGATCTATTCTTGAAAATGTTCCATGTGCACTTGAGAAGAATGTGTATTCTGTGCTTTTGGGTGTAGAGTTCTGTAGATATCTGTTAGGTCCATCTGTTCCAATGTGTTGTTCAATGCCTCTGTCTCCTTACTTATTTTCTGCCTCATTCATCTGTCCATTGGAGTGAGTGCAGTGTTGAAGTCTAGAATGAATGCCTTGCATTCTATTTCTCCTTTTAATTCTGTTAGTATTTATTTTACATATGTAGGTGCTCCTGTGTTGGGGGCATAGATATTTATAATGGTTATATCTTCTTGTTGGATTGACCCCGTTATCATTATGTAATGTCCTTCTTTGTCTCTTGTGACTTTATTTGTTTTGAAGTCTATTTTGTCTGATACAAGTACTGCAACTCCTGCTTTTTTCTCCCAGTTAGTTGCATGAAATATCTTTTTCCATCCCTTCACTTTTAGTCTGTGTATGTATTTGGTTTTAAAGTGAGTCTCTTTTAGGCAGCATATAGACGGGTCTTGTTTTTTAATCCATTCATTGACTCTGTGTGTTTGGATTGGTGCATTCAGTCCATTTACATTTAGGGTGATTATCGATAGGTATGTACTTACTGCCATTGCAGGCTTTAGATTCATGATTGCCAAAGGTTGAAGGTTAACTTCCTTAGTATCTAAGAGTCTAACTTAACTCACTTAATATGCCATTACAAACACAATCTAAAGGTTCTTTTTTTCTCCTCCCTTTCTGCCTCCTCCATTTTTTATATATTAGGTATCATATTCTCTACTTTGCCTATCCCTTGATTGACTTTGGGGATAGTTTATTTATTTTCACATTTGCTCTGTAGTTAACTGTTCTACTTTCTTTTCTGTGGTTTTATTACCTCTGGTGACAGCTATGCTATTAAACCTTAGGAACACTTCCATCTATAGCAGTCCCTCCAAAATAGACTGTAGAGATGGTTTGTGGGAGTTGAATTCTCTCAGCTGTTGCTTATCTGGAAATTGTTTAATCCCTCCTCAAATTTAAATGATAATCTTGCTGGATAAAGTAATCTTGGTTCCAGGCCCTTCTGCTTCATGGCATTAAATACATCATGACACTCCCTTCTGGCTTGTAAGGTTTCTGCTGAGAAGTCTGATGTTAGCCTGATGGGCTTTCCTTTGTATCTTATTTCTCTCTCTGGCTGCTTTTAATAGTCTGTCCTTATCCTTGATCTTTGCTATTTTAATTACTGTATTTCTTGGTGTTGCCTTCCTTGGGTCCTTTGCTTTGGGAGATCTGTGGATCTCCATGGCCTGAGAGACTATCTCCTTCCCCAGATTGGGGAAGTTTTTAGCAATTACCTCCTCAGAGACACTTTCTATACCTTTCTCGCTCTCTTCTTCTTCTGGTACCCCTATAATGTGAATATTGTTCCGTTTGGATTGGTCACACAGTTCTCTGAACATTCTTTCATTCTTAGAGATCCTTTTTTCTCTCTGTGCCTCAGCTTCTTTGTATTCCTCTTCTCTAGTTTCTATTTCATTTATCGTCTCCTCCACTGTATCCAGTCTGCTTTTATACCCTCCATTGTGCTCTTCAATGATTGGATCTCCAACCAGAATTCATTCCTGAGTTCTTGAATATTTTTCTGTACCTCCATGAGCATGTTAATGATTTTTGTTTTGAATTCCCTTTCAGGAAGATTCATGAGGTCGATTTCATTTGAATCTTTCTCAGATGTTGTATTCATAATTTTACTTTGAACCAGGTTTCTTTGGCATTTCACATTTGTTTATGGTGCCCTCTAGTGCCCAGAAGCTGTATTCTCTGGAGCTGCTTAGCCCGTGAAGCAATGTAAGGGATCACAGGGGAGCGGTATTTGTGCCTGGGGGCAGAAAAGAGCTGTTTCTTGCTTCCTGACTGCTATGTCTGCCACCACTGCCAGAACTAGTGGGCCGAGCATACAGGTATAAGCCTCTATGCTTTGCATTTGTAGTTGCTGTAGATGGGGCTTCTCTCTGGCTGGCCTACCACCAGGGTAGGGTTTGCCAGTTTGCGAGCCAGGTGGGGCTGGCCAGGAGAAAGGCCCAGTAGGCTGTGTATAATGTAGGGGGTCCTTCAAGCTGTGTAGCTAGCCAGGGAGCTGGAGCCTGAAGATTGAGAAAGTTCCCAACCTGCTGGGCAGAGTTAACCAGACAATTTTGTGCACCTGTCCTTTCTCCTGAGCAGTAAGCTTTGTGCAATCCATGCCCCTCTAGCAGCCCTCTTGCTGTTAGGAAGTCTCTCAGATTGCCTGCCTTTCTTTTGTCCCAGAGAAGCTGGTTTTGGATCCCTGCTTTCCACAAGTGGCTGGAATCTCAGTCTCTCCAGGAATTCTGCCTGTCTTAGTTTTCCAACCCCGTACTCACAAGAGTATCAAGAAAGCACCATGAAATGTAGGTTTGTGCTCCTGTAGCAGATCTCCGGAGTTAAGAATTCATCACTCCAAGGCCTCCACTCCCTCCCGGTCCATTTCTCTTACTCCTTCCAGTGAGCTGGGGTGGGAGAAGGGCTTGGGTCAAGCCAGGCCATGGCTTTGGTACGTTACCCTGTTCCATGAGGTTTATTCTTTGGTCCAGGTGTATACAGTTTGGTTCAGCCTTCTTTCCTGTTGTTATTTCAGGATTAGTCATATTAATTATATTTTCATATTATATTCGGTTTTAGGAGGAGGCCTCTGTCTCACCTCTCATGCCGCCATCTTTAATTTCCTGTATATTCTTTTGTGTCTGGCCATTTTATTCACAAGTGTCTTGCCAATTGGTTTCAGCCCTGAGCAAGTTCACTATGGATTCATTGTGACCAAAGAAATTGACAGCAAAATGTTCTTTGGGGTGAAAGGGTTTATTACCCAGCTTTTTCTCCAGCCACAGGTTGAGCACTAGCGTCTCTCCCTCCGCCCAGAGCTCTGGGCCGAGCTCTCTATAGAGTGCAATAGTAGCTTATTGCCTAAAGGTGTGGGAGCAGTAGTCTAGCAACAGGCCAGTTACATCATCAGGTGGCTCAAGTTCAGTGAGTATCCTGGCCAGAGGAACCCCAACTTGCCCACACTCCACCCCTCCAGGATTCTTGCCTTACAGTCTACATGCCTCAATCTCCCTGTGCGAGAAAGCTGGAGCACTGTAACCAGATTCCACAACAGCAACAGAGGATAACAACAACTTAGAGATAATAACAAAAATCAGGATGCAACAAGATTTTGATACAGATAACAAAAATTATAATAATTCTGAAGCCAGAGGAGGTTCCTAATAACCAAAATTATAATAATCCTCAAGCCAGAGCAAATTCCCAATCCACAAAGACCTCAGGGGTGATAAGACACATGTTTTAATGACACTAACATAGGTAAATCTTGTCCATCAGGTAGGATGCATGCAAGAGAGTGGTCCTGTGATAGGACTGTAGCAGGAAAGGGGTCCCTTCAAGGTCTAGTATACCATACTTTTACTCTTTTCCCCATGGGAGTTACTGAAGGGTCTATATATAGTGCTACTGGATGTGCATGCACTGGCCATAATGATAAAACAAAACACCCCAGTAAGATGCTCCTACCTTCTGGCCATTCAGGATATACTACTATGACCTTTGGGGGCCACTCTACTGTTATTCCAGGAATACGCAGGAGGCCAGCTTCCAGGCCTTGTCTCCAAGGTTCCAGGAGAGCCAGCCATAGTTGGTCCATATGTCAAAATGTCCAAGGCCATGTCCACCCAATGGAGTCTCTGGGATTCAGTGCAGTTGGTGCTGGCAGCAAGATACTATTCTGGTGGCCAAACCTTGGCTTCAGTGATTCTTTCTTGGTTTGTACTTGCAGTTGTATAGGGGAGGCAGCCATATGTGTTAACATGTCTGCAGGACTCAGGGCTCCTTTTTGAGGTCTCTCATTCAAACACTGTAGCACGGTCCATAAGCAGACTGACCATTCCCGCAGACTATTGGTATCTGACTTTAGTTCAGATTGTAACAAGCCATTGTGCCTCTCTATCATACCTGCTGCAGTAGGATTGTATGGCACATGAAACTTCCATTTGATTCCCAGCTGTCGCACCTATTCTTGTAGTGTGTGTCCAGTAAAATGGGTGCCCTGATCACACTCAATCACCTGTGGTCAGCTATAGGTGGCAAAGAGACGCTCCAGGCCTCTTTTGGTCATCTGCTGGTCTGCACAACAGGTAGGAAAAGCAACCAGAAGTTCAATAGCTATATCCACACAAGTCATGGCATACTGATATCCTCTGACACAGGTAGAGGCCCAGTATAGTCTATCTGCCACCTGACGAGGGGTATAGGCCCGTTAGCTATTGTCCCATGTTGCTGTGGCACTCGGTGTAAGTCCCTTTTGGAGCACACGACACACTCCTGCCGGGCTCTACTAACTTCTCTGAAGGTCAAAGGCAAGCCCCACCAACTGCTACAGCCCACATTGTCTTTTGCCCCTCATGCAACAAATGCTGATGTAACCATTGGGCTACATCAGAGGCAGGCTTTCCTTCTAACCAACGTATCTGGGCCAATTTATCTGTTTTGTCATTTCCTGGGGATACCAGTGGCAAATGACCTGTCACATGGTATACTGTAATTATTTTAGTTTGACCACAGGCCCATAAGTCTTGCCACATTTCTTGCCCCCAAAGGGGTTGGTGACCAAACAGCCAGTTGGCATGGTACCAGGTTGGTAGCCACAGGGTCAAGCCCCAATAGACAGCCCAGCTGTCAGTGCAGACAACCCTAATAGGGGAGAGCTCCTGGCTGATCACAAGCCACACAGTCTGCAACTCTGCCCATTGGCTGCTCTTCCCCTCACCATCTTCCATCCATATTGTCTCAGTCTTAGGATGGAAAGCTATGGCCCTTCATTTTGGGGGCTGCCCATGGCTGGAGCCATCTATGTACCATGCATGTTTGGGTATAGGGGCTCTTCCCTCCTGATAGGGTCTCCCTGCTAATGGTTCAAAAGCAAGTTCTTACTGCTTTTCATTAGTATATGTCACCAGCCCCAATAAGCAATGGAGTTCTTCACTCAAGGGGCGACTAGAGAGGGCACTATGCTGTTGTAGGTAAGCACCCCACTTGGCCAGTGTGGGCGTTTGTGCCATACCACTCCTTGGCTTTTGGGTCCAGTCTTGTACCCACCCCAAGATGGGATAGGTGGTTATTACCTTTATCAGGGCCATTCCAGTGATGGGTTCTGTAGCCAGCAAGGCGTGATACATAGCAGCCAGTGGTTTTCCTTTCAAAGTGTGTCATACCTCTGCCCCTTTCCAGAGTTGTGACCAAAATCCAATAGGTTGGCAAATTCTTTCAAGCTGCTGCCAGAGACCCCAGCCATAATCGTCTTCAGTCACATGAACATCCAGCTCACAGGGCCTTAATGGGTCTACCACACTCAAGGCCTGCATGGCCCTGACTGCCCGTTTTGCTATAGTAAAGGCAGATGCACATGTCTCATCCCAGTCCCACCTGACACCCTTTAGTACCAACTGGTATAAGGGCTTCAGAATTTGTGCCAAGTGCCGGATAAACCCTCTCCAGTAGCCTAGAAGACCCAGAAACACCTGTAGCAATGCTACAGTTGCAGGGGTAGGAAAGGCCTGGACTTTATCTATAACTGCTTCTGGTATAACTTTGGTCTTACCTGACCAGACGACTCCCAAGAATTTGACCGACAAACCAGGTCCCTGAACCTTGGTACTGTTTACAGCCCATCCTTTCTCCTGTAAATGTTGCAGCAGTCTAGGTGCTGCACCTTCTAGATCTGAAAGAGAGTTGGACATGAGCATGACATCATCAATATAATTGTACAGCTGCACTGTTTGCGGTTTCTCCCATGTAGCCAAGTCCTGGGCTACAAGTCCATGACAGATGGTAGGGCTGTGGAGGTATCCCTATGGAAGGACGGTGAAAGTCCATTGCCATCCTTCCCACATGAAGGCAAACTGTTCCTGACTTTCCTGCTCAGTGTCAGTGGAAAAGAAGGCATTAGCAAGATATACCACATAATGGTATGTTCCTAGTTCATGGCTGAAGGTATCCATCGAGCTTGTAATAGAGGGGACAGCAGCATGCATAGGGGGTATGACTTTATTCAGTTCTCTGTAATCCACAGTCATATGCCAGGACCCATCTGGCTTTTTTGCTGGGCACACTGGGGAATTGAAAGGACTATTGGTGGACTTTATAATAGCCACCGTTTCCAGCTCCTGGAGAGTTTCTCCAATCTCTTTATGCCTTCCAGGAAGTTTGTATTGTTTGGTATTAGTCACCCACTGAGGCACAGGCAAAACTATGGGCGGGTGCCTAGCATGTCCCCTCAGAACTGCCTTCACCACACGTACTCTCAGCCTGAACTCACCTGCAGTTGTCTGCAACCACAGAACCTGCAGGATATCAATCCCCAAAATATACTCAGTGATAGGAGATACATACACGGTATACTCTTTTGGAGGTAGATGCCCTATTCCCAAAGGGATTTGGGCTTGTTTTACTCTGATAGCCTTACCCCCATATCCATCTATGATAGTGGGGGTCCAGGGGAACCGCTCAGGATTACCATGTATCAGTTACCATTATGCCCCTGTGTCCACCAGAGCCAGGACACATATGTTCACTGGGGACCAATGGATAGCTATTTCAGCATGTGGCCTCTGGTCCCCCCCTTGTCCCTCAGGGCAGATACCTTTACCTTCCCCTCAGTCAAACCGTGTTCCCCAATCACCTTCCTGTGTGGGCTCAAGAGAGGTTGGCTTGCTCTCCAGCAGGATGTCTTACTAACACACAGGCTGGACTTGTGGCTCTGTCTCTGACCTCTGCCTCTTTGGTCTTAATGGCTGGAACTGCTGCTCTGGTTTCAGTTGTTGCTGTAGCTCTAGTAAGATCCTATCTGACTTCCCATCTAATTTCCTTCCATCTGCTCCTGCCTGTATTAAATCAACCCACATCTGGGTCCTCATAACCTCATTGGGCCCTTTAAATTCTCCTTGTGATTAGCAGATCTTACTTCTTTCTAGGTTCTCATTACTTCAGCCTCTCCTAAGTCTGCTATTGTACGCGTCACCTTGCTTATGGGATGCCCTAAGTGAGGGGAAAGAATGGCCACTAGAGACCCAAAGAGGATGCTGTTTGAAGCACAGTATTTCTCTTCCCAGCAGTGAAAATCTCTTCATCTGGGCCCTAATTCTCCGGACTACAGATGGCATTTCTTATGCCTAGCTCTCATAACACCTGTTGGAGCTCAGCATACATCTGCCTTCTAACAGGAGAGGATGGTAGATCACCCTGATTGGGCCACACAGCACGAAGTGCAGCCATAGGCCAATCAAGGAGGGAGTGACTCCCTGGGGTCTGATACGCATTTTGTAATCACTGCCTCAAGGCGGGCTGCACTGTTAGGAAAGCCAGCTTTCCCACCTCTGATCCCGACAGAACAATTCCATCCACCCCTAAATCCCACAGACATAGGAGCCAGGCTGATACTGACTCAGAGGGCTTCTGCCTAAACTGGAGCCCAAATCCACGAGCTCAGTCTGAGTATAGGGGCAGAACATAGAGTGCTCCACGACCTGGGGAGGGGGCTGCTCCTCTCCTTGGGGAACTTTCAGCTGCTGGGTCTTTATTTTCTTTACAACCACTGGGTGTGCTTTCAGTATAGGAGGGGCCAGTGCCTCCGGCACCACCCCTTCATCCTTCCCCAGCTCCTCCATTTCTGGGGCTGATGGCACCTTTCTCTCCCCTTCCGGAAGTGCCTCCTCTGCTACAGCCTTACCTTTTCTACTGTGCCTCGCAGCAATGCTAGCTCAGTCTTCAGCAGCTCTCTTACCTTCACCTCAATGCTTCGCAGCTGTCGTTCTTGTGCCACCTCTGCCTGTGCTTCCCTCAGGAGTTCGTCTTTTTCTTTGATGGCCTTTTTCTCTTTCAGAGCACCTGGCAGTGCTGCCATTTTGTTCTATAAGGAATCTTTTACCTCTTCAATGGCACCTTGCTGCCGGCTTTCTCATGCTGCCTCCTCTCACGTCAACGCTGTTTCCTTCTTCAAGGAATCCACAGAAGTTTGCAGCTCACGTTCTCATGCCACCGTTTCTTGGGTCTTTTTCAGGAGCATGTCCTTCTCTTCTGTAGACTTTTTTAATCCTGTAAGAAGCAGCTAACCCACAGTACCCGCTGCCTCACGGGCACTATGTCTCTCAAAAGACCTACTTACTATACCAAGGACTATCCATATTGCCTCAGGTATCACCTCCACTAGCCTCCAGTCCTGGGGTGGGGCCCAGTCCTCTAGGAGGCAAGCCACCTCAGATCACATACCCATTGGGGGACAATCCACTGTCTCCCCATTCACAGGGGCAGCCCGCTGAAGCACCCCTCCCATAAGGCAGCCTGTCTTTTTCCTTGGTCAACAATGAACCCTGCTGACTTTGCCAATTGTCTTGCCAATGGGTTTTAGCCCCAGGCAAGTTTGCTATGGATTCAATGTGATCAAAGAAATTGACAGCAAAACATTCTTTGGGGTGAAAGGGTTTATTACCCAGCTTGTTCTCCTGGTGGTAGGTCGAGCACTAGCGTCTCTGCCTCAGTCCTGAGCACTGGGCCAAGCTCTCTATAGAGTGCAATAATAGCTTATTGCCTAAAGGTGTGGAAGCGGCCAAGCAACAGGCCAGTTACATCATCAGGTGGTTTAAGTTCAGTGAGGATCCTGGCCAAAGGAACCCCAGCTGCCCCGCAGCAAGCTTCATCCATCTTGTATGTGGCCCTTGGTCCTTCATTTTCGTGGCTGTGTGGTATTCCATTGATGACCATGCCAGTGCATTTTATCCATTCTACTATTGAGGATATTTGGGCTACTCCAAGTTGGGGACTATCATGAATAGTGCTGCTCTGAATACTTTTATGTATGTCTTTTGGTGCATATGTGTGTGAATTCTGAAGGGTATACACCCAGGAGTAGAATTGCTGGATCATGGAGTATGTCTGTCTTTAACTTTAGAAGCGTAATGCCAAATTGTATTCCAAAGTGAGTATAACAATTATATTTACACAAGTAAAGTACGAGAGTTCCTGTTGTTCCATATCCTTGGTAACACTTGTTATTATCAGACTTTAAAATTTTTAGCTATTCTGGTACAATCATTAGACTGTCTTTTGTATTTTCCATTGTGGTTTTCTTTTGTCTTTTTCTCACTTGTTGAGGCTAGACATCTTTTCCTGTGTTCACTGGCCATTTAGATAATGTAGTTTTTGTTTTTGTTTGCTGACATGCCTCATCTAGCTTCTTACCCATTTTCCTATTGTTGTCAATCTTAAAAAAAAAATTTAACTTGTTAGAATTCTGTTATGAATATGAGCTTTTATTGAATTTATGTTGCCTGCTTTTTCATTTTCTTAAGTATGTCTTTTGATGAACAAAAATGCTGAATTTTCATATAGTCATATTTAATGTTTTTTAATAATAGGTGCTTTTTGTGTCCTGTTATATCTTTTCCCATCCCTAGGTTATGGAAACATTCTCAGATATTATCTTGTAAAAGCTTTATTATTTATTTTTCACATTTGCGTATATGTTTCACCTGGAATTGACTTTTCTATCTGATAATTCTTAATTAACTTTCTAGTGCTCCTCTGTCTTCAAGATATTTTTTATGTTTTCTCCAATTTTCTGGCTGTCCTCAGCAGGATGGTTGGTCTGAATCGTGTATATCATTCCCAGGAGCAAAAATATTTTCTAAAGTTTTAGTTTCACTTTGACTTCAAAATGGTTTGTTCTTTCTTTAAAGGGGACTTAATAAATATATTTACTAAAAAAAGTAAAAGGAATGAAAAACTGTATAGATTCATGGTTGTTTCTACTTTTTGTAGTATTTTTTACTGAAGAAACCAGAAAGAAGGCTCTGCTTCATCTGTGCTCTCAACTATAAAATACTTAAACAACTTACAACTTGCTACATAAAGTGAACAGTTGTACTCACTGCAGGAAAATTTTAGAACATTAATTATAGTAAAATTTTAAATAAAAAAATACACACTATTAAGCATTGGCAATGATGTTAAAACAGCTTATCCATGGTAGTGGCTACCCCCCTTTCTCTGTCTAGCCACATATTTAAACCTTTTTTTGGCCAGAGAGGGACTGTATGCAAACCGCATCCAGAATGCTTTTAGTTTGTGCCACAAAATATGAAGAAAATGTTTTCAGTTTATGGCAACTAGACCCATGACATATGATGCTCCAGGAACTGTTTTTACAGTGTGCAAGATGCACAGGAATGGAATTGCAAACTCACATGATTATTGGCAAGGAAAAACTGGCTACGTGGCTGATGTTAAATTTGCTTTTTAAGACAGCCTGATGAAGAAATGTCTGAAGAATTTGAGACTATAGCAGTGAAATGAATTTGCAGTTAGTAAACACAGCCTCGGAAGCCATGGCAAGGCAGTTTCTTGCGAGCCATTTACAGCTTCTAGGAGGAAAGCACAGTGTAGGCGCCAGATAGGAAAATGTGACATGGCCTCCAGGGAATGTTCGGGGGCAGTAGAGCCTCTCCTTCATGCAAATGCACACCACACAGTGAGGGAGAGGCTCCTGGTCCCTCTGCCATGCAGAACCCCTGCCATTTCTGTGTCTGAGTTTCACAATGGAGGATATGAGCTTGGTTTGTAGCTAAGATGTTAGGAGTAAGCGTTGCATATGTGGAAGTTATGGCTCTCCAGACACACACTTCCTTCCTGCCCAGCCCTTGCTTATACCATTGTCTTTCTCTTTTAAGACTAATGGATACCCAAAGGGTAGTCTGAGATCCCTCCCCAGGCCCCATCCAGATCCTTTCAGGGGATCCATGAGGTCAAAACTATTTTGATAATACTAAGATACTAAATAATACTGAGATAATCTCTTTTAAATTCATTCTCTCATGAGTGTACAGTTTTCCAGAGGCTACATGTTATACGAAATTGCAAAAGATTGAATGCAAAAACAGATATTAGGATATAGATGTTGTCTCTTAAGCCAGATATTGAAGATATGTGCAAAACCTGTAAAACAATGACACTTTCCTAAAATTTTTTATCCTTTAAAATAATGATTTTTAATTTAAAATGTTAACAGTCTTTTGTTAGCATTTTGAAATTAATATTTATGAATAAATTTTTTATGATTTTAATTTTTAATATGGTAAATATTTATAATTGTCACCCTTATAAAGAAAAGCTCTTTATGGTTCTTAATACTTTTTAAGAATGTAGAGAGATACTGAGACCACAAGCTTAACAAATGCTGTTCTAAATTATTCGGTTGATTCCAGCTGGACTCCCTAGTTTTTCTCTAACAGCTGCCCAGATTGTCTAGCCCTCTCTCTGTCCAGATTCTCTGCACTCTCTCAACTTGGGTGCCACACAGCTTAGTGCTTAGTTTTTGTGGAATTGCTTGGTGTGCTAATTTTCTTTTCCTAGTCAATAAATAGTGTAAGACCTCTGAGGACAGGGATCATATCTTAAGTGAGAGTTTTTGAGATGTCCATGATATGTATTGCTGAACACAGCATAAACAGTTGTTAATGATTATTCATGTTACTATTATCTTCAATATCAAAATTTCCCTTACTGGTTTATCAGAGAACCAATATACATTTAAAATTCTGTGAACAGTCTATTTTTTTGATATCATTAATGTACAATTACTTGAACAACATTATGGTTACTAGATTCCCCCCATTATCAAGTCCCCAACACATATCCCATTACAGTCACTGTCCATCAGTGTAGTAAGATGCTGTAGAATCACTACTTGCCTTCTCTGTGTTGTACTGCCTTCCCCATGCCCCACCCCCACAATATGTGTGCTAATCGTAATGCCCCATTTTCCCCTTTATTCCTCCCTTCCCACCCACCCTCCCCAGTCCCTTTCACCTTGGTAACTGTTAGTCGATTCTTGGTTTCTGTGAGTCTGCTGCTCTTTTGTTCCTTCAGTTTTTTCTTTGTTCTTATACTCCATAGATAAGTGAAATCATTTGATACTTGTCTTTCTCTGCCTGGCTTATTTCACTGAGCATAATACCCTCTAGCTCCATCCATATTGTTGCAAATGGTAGGATTTGTTTTCTTCTTATGGCTGAATAATATTGCTTTGTGTATATGTACCACATCTTCTTTATCCCTTCATCTACTGATGGACACTTAGGTTGCTTCCATTTCTTGGCTACTGTAAATAGTGCTGTGATAAACATAGGGGTACATATGTATTTTTGAAACTGGGCTGCTGCATTCTTAGGGTAAATTCCTAGGAGTGGAATTCCTGGGTCAAATGGTATTTCTATTTTGAGTTTTTTGAGGAACCTCCATACTATTTTCCACAATGGTTGAACTAGTTTACATTCCCACCAGCAGTGTAGGAGGGTTCCCCCTTCTCCACATCCTCGCCAACATTTGTTGTTGTTTGTCTTTTGGATGTTGGCCATCCTAACTGGTGTGAGGTGATATCTCATTGTGGTTTTAATTTGCATTTCTCTGATGATTAGCGATGTGGAGCATCTTTTCATGTGCCTGTTGGCCATCTGAATTTCTTCTTTGGAGAAGTGTCTTTCAGCTCCTCTGCCCATTTTTTAATTGGCTTATTTGCTTTTGTTTGTTGAGGTGCATGAGCTCTTTATATAATTTGGATGTCAACCCCTTATCAGATATGTCATTTATGAATATATTCTCCCATACTGTAGGATGTCTTTTTGTTCTACTGATGGTATCCTTTGCTGTATAGAAGTTTTTAGTTTGATTTAGTCCTACTTGTTCATTTTTGCTTTTGTTTCCCTTGCCTGGGGAGATATGTTCACGAAGAAGTTGCTCATGTTTATGTCCAAGAGATTTTTGCCTATATTTTTTCTAAGAGTTTTATGGTTTCATGACTTACATTCAGGTCTTCGATCCATTTTGTGTTTACTTTTGTGTACAGTGTTAGACAATAATCCAGTTTCATTCTCTTACACGTAGCTGTCCAGTTTTGCCAACACCAGCTGTTGAAGAGGCTGTCATTTCCCCATTGTATATCCATGGCTCCTTCATTGTATATTAATTGACCATATATGCTTGAATTTATATCTGGACTCTCTATTCTGTTCCACTGGTCTATGGGTCTGTTCTTATGCCAGTACCAAATTGTCTTCATTACTGTGGCTTTGTAGTAGAGCTTGAAGTCAGGGAGCATAATTATGCCTGCTTTATTCTTCCTTCTCAGGAATGCTTTGGCTATTTGGGGTCTTTTGTAATTTCATATGAATTTTAGAACTATTTGCTCTAGTTCATTGAAGAATGCTGTAGGTATTTTGATAGGGATTGCATTGAATCTGTACCTTGCTTTAGGCAGAATGGCCATTTTGACAGTATTAGTTCTTCCTAGCCAAGAACATGGGATGAATTTCCATTTATTAGTGTACTCTTTAATTTCTCTTAGGAGTGTCCCGTAGTTTTCAGGGTGTAGGTCTTTCACTTCCTTGGTTAGGTTTATTCCTAAGTATTTTATTCTTTTTGATGCAATTGTGAATGGAATTGTTTTTCTGATTTCTCTTTCTGCTACTTCATCGTTAGTGTATAGGAATGCAACAGATTTCTGTGTATTAATATTGTATCCTGCAACTTTGCTGAATTCAGATATTATATCTAGTAGTTTTGGAGTGGATTCTTTAGGGTTTTTTACGTACAATATCATGTCATCTGCAAACAGGGACAGTTTGACTTCTTCCTTGCCTGTCTGGATGCCTTTTATTTCTTTGTGTTATCTGATTGCCGTGGCTAGGACCTCCAGAACTATGCTGAGTAAAAGGGGGGAGAATGGGCATCCTTGTCTTGTTCCCAATTTTAAAGGAAAAGCTTTCAGCTTCTCGCTGTTAAGTATAATGTTGGCTGTGGGTTTGTCATATATGGCCTTTATTATGTTGAGGTACTTGCCCTCTATACCCATTTTTGTAGAGAGTTTTTATCATGAATGGATGTTGAATTTTGTCAAATGCTTTTTCAGCATCTATGGAGATGATCATGTGGTTTTTGTCCTTCTTTTTGTTGATGTAGTGGATGATGTTGATGGATTTTCGAATGGTGTACCATTCTTGCATCCCTGGGATGAATCCCACTTGATCATGATGGATGATCTTTTTGATATATTTTTAAATGGGTTTGCTAATATTTTGTTCAATATTTTTGCATCTATGTTCATCAGGGATATTGATCTGTAGTTATCTTTTTTAGTGGTGTCATTGCCTGGTTTTGGTATTAGAGTGATGTTGGCCTCGTAGAATGAGTTTGGGAGTATTCCCTCCTCTTCTACTTTTTGGAAAACTTTAAGGAGGATGGGTATTAGGTCTTCACTAAATGTTTGATAAAATTCAGCAGTGAAACCATCTGGTCCAGGGATTTTGTTTTTAGGTAGTTTTTTGATCACCAATTCAATCTCTTTGCTGGTAATTGGTCTATTCAGATTTTCTGTTTCTTCCTGGGTCAGCCTTGGAAGGTTGTATTTTTCTAGAAAGTTGTCCATTTCTTCTAGGTTATCCAGTTTGTTATCATATAGTTTTTCATAGTATTCTCTCATAATTTTTTGTATTTCTGTGGTGTCTGTAGTGATTTTTCCTTTCTCATTTCTGATTCTGTTCATGTGTGTAGACTCTCTTTTTTTCTTGATAAGTTTGGCTAGGGGTTTATCTATTTTGTTAATTTTCTTGAGGAACCAGCTTCTGCTTTCATTAATTCTTCCTATTGTTTTATTCTTCTCAATTTTGTTTATTTATGCTTTAATCTTTATTATGTCCCTCTTTCTACTGACTTTGGGCCTCATTTGTTCTTCCTTTTCTAGTTTCATTAATTGTGAGTTTAGGCTGTTCATTTGGGATTGCTCTTCTTTCCTGAGGTATGCCTGTATTGCAATATATTTCCCTGTTAGCATGGCCTTCACTGTGTCCCACAGATTTTTGTGTTGTTGAATCATTTTTGTCATTTGTCTCCATATATTGCTTGATATCTTTTTATTTGGTCATTGATCCATTGATTATTTAGGAGCGTATTATTAAGCCTCCATGTGTTTGTGGGCTTTTTCATTTTCTTTGTGTAATTTATTTCTAGTTTCATACCTTTGTGATCTGAGAAGCTGGTTGGTACAATTTCAATCTTTTTGAATTTACTGTGGCTCCTTTTGTGGCCTAGTATATGATCTATTCTTGAAAATGTTCCATGTGCACTTGAGAAGAATGTGTATCCTGTTACTTTTGGATGGAGCGTTCTGTAGATGTCTGTTAGGTCCATCTCTTCTAATATGTTGTTCAGTGCCTCTGTCTCTTTACTTATTTTCTGTCTGGTTGATCTATCCTTTGGAGTGAGTGATGTGTCGAAGTCTCCTAAAATGAATGCATTGCATTCTATTTCCCCCTTTAATTCTGTTAGTATTTGTTTCACATATGTAGGTGATCCTGCGTTGGGTGCACAGATATTTATAACAGTTATAGCCTCTTGTTGGACTGACCCCTTTATCATTATGTAATGTCCTTCTTTGTCTCTTGTGACTTTCTTTGCTTTGAAGTCTATTTTGTCTGATACAAGTACTGCAATTCCTGCTTTTTTCTCCCTTTTAGTTGTATGAAAGATATTTTTCCATCCCTTTACTTTCAGTCTGTGTATGTATTTGGGTTTGAAGTGAGTCTCTTGTAGGCAGCGTATAGACAGATCTTGTTTTTTGTTTTTTGTTTTTGTTTTTGTTTTTTTGAGAGGGCATCTCTCATATTTATTGACCAAGTGGTTGTTAACAACAATAAAATTCTGTATAGGGGACTCAATGCACAATCATTAATCAACCCAAGCCTAATTCTCAACAGTCTCCAATCTCCTGAAGCATAAGGAACACGTTTTTACATGGTGAACAAGTTCTTACATAGTGAATAAGTTCTTACATGGTGAACAGTGCAAGGGCAGTCATATCACAGAAACTTTCGGTTTTGATCACACATCATGAACTGTAAACAATCAGGTCAGGTATGATTATTCATTTGATTTTTATACTTGATTTATATGTGAATCCCACATTCCTCCCTTTTTTTTTTAATAAAATGCTGAAGTGGTAGGTAGATGCAAGATAAAGGTAGAAAACATAATTTAGTGCTCTAAGAGGGCAAATGTAGATGATCAGGTCTGTGCCTATAGACTAAGTATTAATCCAATCTAGACAAGGGCAACAAAACATCCACGGATGCAGAAGATTTCTCTCAAAACAGGGTGGGTGAGGTTCAAAGCCTCAAGACGTGTCTTGTTTTTTAATCCATTCAGTGACTCTGTGTCTTTTGATTGGTGCATTCAGACCATTTACATTTAGGGTCATTATCGATAGGTTTGTACTTATTGCCATTGCAGGCTTTAGATTCATGGTTACCAATGGTTCAAGAGTAATTACAGTCTAATTTAACTCACTTCGTGTGCTATTACAAACACAACCTGAAGGTTCTTTTTTTTTTTTCCTCCTTTTTCTTCCTCCTCCATTCTTTGTATTGTATGAATCATATTCTGTACTCTTTATCTATCCCTTGGGTCACATCTGTTTAGCCTTAGGAACACTTCCATCTATAGGAGTCCCTCCAAAATGCACTGTAGAGGTGATTTGTGGGAGGTAAATTCTCAACTTTTTCTTATCTGAAAATTGTTTAATCCCTCCTTCAAATTTAAATAACCTTGCCTAGTATAGTATTCTTGGTTCAAGGCCCTTCTGCTTCATTGCATTAAATATATCATGCCACTCCATTCTGGCCTGTAAGGTTTCTGCTGAGAAGTCTGATGATAGCCTGCTGGGTTTTCCTTCATATGTGATCTTTTTTCTCTCTCTAGGTGCTTGTGAAAGTCTGTCTTTATCCTTGATCTTCGCCATTTTAATTATTATATGTCTTGATGTTGTCTTCCTTGGGTCCATTGTGTTGGGAGATCTGTGCACCTCCATGGCTTGAGAGACTATCTCCTTCCCCACATTGGGGAAGTTTTCAGCAATTACCTCCTCAATGACACTTGCTATCCCTTTTTCTCTCTCTTCTTCTTCTGGTACCCCTATAATACAAATATTATTCCGTTTGGATTCATCACGCAATTCTCTCAACATTCTTTAATTCTTAGAGATTCTTTGTTCTCTTTGTGCCTCTGCTTCTTTGTATTCCTCTTCTCTAATTTCTGTTCCATTCACCCTCTCTTCTACTACATCTAATCTACTTTTAAATCCCTCCATTGGATGTTTCATTTCAGATATGGAATTTCTTAGTGATCGAATCTCCAACTTAAATTTGTTTCTTAGTTCTTGAATATTTTTCTGTACCTTCATAAGGTTGTTTATAATTTTTAGTTTGAAATCTCTTTCAGGCAGATTGGTGAGTTCAGTTTCATTTGACCCTTTTTCTAGGGTTTGTGAGATTTTGGTCTGAACCATGTTCTTTTGATGTTTCATATTTCTGTGTGGTGCCCACTAGTGCCCAGAAGCTCCAATCTCTGGAGCTGCTCAGCCCCTAGAGTGAGGTTGGGGGTCATAAGGGAGCAGAGCTGGTGCCTGGGAGGGAGGAAAGATCTGCTTCCTGATTCCTGTCTGCTGTGCCTGTCTCCGGTGTCAGAGCCAGTGGGCAAGCACACAGGTATAAGCCTTTGTGCTTTGCATCTCTAGCTGTTGTAGGCGGGGCCTTCCTCTGGCTGGCCTGATGCCAGCACAGTGACTGCAGGTTTGTGAACCAGTTGCCAGCAGGCCAGGAGGGAGGCACAGCAGGCTGCGTGTCACAGTGGGGGGCCTCGGAGCTGAGGCCAACCAGGGGGATGGGGCACCTGAAGCTCCTCAAAGTTCCCAACCAGCTGGGCAGAGCGCACCCAGACAACCTTGTCCAGCTCTCCCCTCCCTGCTAGGAAGCCTCTCAGACTGCCTGGCTTTCCCTTCTCCCAGAGTGGCCAGGTGTGGATCGCCGCCTCCACAAATGGCTGGAATCAGTTTCTCAAGCACTCCACCTGTCTGAGCTCCCCAACATCCAGAGCACCACACATTGTAGGTTTCTGCCCCCAAAGCAGACCTCTAGGGCTGGGTGTTCAGCAGTCCCAGGCTTCCACCCCCTCCCCTGCTCTGTTTCTCTTCCTCCGGCCAGTGAGCTGGGGTGCAGGTAGGGCTTGGGTCCCGCCTGATTAAGGCTTTCATAGATTACCCTGTTTCATGAGGTCTGCTCTGTTCGTGAGGTCTGTGTGCAGTCTGGTTCAGCCTTCTTTCTTGTTGTTTTAGGGTTAGTTGTATCAATTAACTACATTTTCATCTATCTGTGGTTTTGGGGAGGAATTCTCCATCTCACCTCTTATGCCGCCATCTTGAATCTTGTGAACAAAAAACTACACAAAGTTAATATACAGTATGGAAAAGGAATAAAGGCTTTTTGATCATAGATCATCAATAAGTTGGGTGCAAAAGATGAATTATGTTAATCTGTTTAATTCTTATGTGACCAGCAATTGCAGTAAAAGCTGACCAAAGGCCTTTGCTCTGAAAACACCTAGCATAGTGCTGGGTGCTTAATAAGCAGTCAGTGAAGCTGGTTGAGTTGAATCTGCTGTTTCAGTAGCTGCCTCTGATGTTCTTACAGCCAGCAGTCATTATTCCCTACCGTCCCTGACCCCACCACCTTAGGTGATTTGCAGCTGTCTATAGCTCTCCAGAAGGTAACCTTTCTTTCTGAAGCCCTTTCTGTTAAAGAATTGACAAGTTGTTCTGGACTAAACTAGAAGGCATTATTTAGTTGGACAAACTGAATTAGTAGCTGAAGGTGAGGCATGTGCCTTTTTCTTGAGACTGAGTTTGTTTTTCTTAGGCAACCCTCTCTGACTTCCAAGATACAAGAATAAATTTAACCTCTTTAGGTCAGGGTCCTGCTGTCAGTCCCAGAGTTTCCTTCACAGCTTTTCCCTGGAAGTCTATGGGTCCCATGCAAGTAGCACACTGCCCTGAGAGCCTTGTATCACTTTACCATGGTGTTTGTAGAACAGAGCAGGATACTTGGCAGATGGCTCATTCACCATTCAGATGGTGAATGAATGAATGGAGGCTGTACTGTGGCCTTGCAAATGCTGTTATAACTGATAAGCAACATCCTTATTTTGGTAGACTTAGAGTTTTATACTGAACTGACTTAATTTTTTTCCCAAAATGTATGTATTTTTTCCATAAGAGTTTATTGGAATGTGCTTTGCAATAGCACTGTTTTAAATGATGGTGGTACAGTAATAAATAAGACTTAGATCCTGCCTTCAGAAAGCTTATAAACTAGTAGTTACATAGCATAAAGAAGCCTAGTGGAAATAGGTGCCAAGTACAGTTGCTAAGTCAGAGGAAGGACCCATCCAGACAACCTGTAGCAAGAGAGAGGAACCAAGAAAGACTGAATGGAAAAGCTTTTACTGTAAGCCTGCGTTTTGAAACTTGGGAAGAAATTTGCCCCGTGAGTGGGAAGGGAGTCCATGTAGAAACAATATGTCCAAAGTCACAGGTGCATGAAACCATGTAGTGCTAAAGGGAAACTGAAAGCAGTATGGTTTGTGAGAGGAGCTGAGAGGTAAACAGGTACTGGGCCTTGTCTACCACACAGTGGAAATTGGATTTTATTTTGAAGGTTGATGAGAGACATTGCAAACGCAGTGTGGTTTTGCACTTTATAAAGGTAATTCTAATGCAGTGGAGTGGGGGTGCAGTACTGAGGGTAAGAACACCAATTAAAAAGCAATTGGAATAAATCTGGTGAGAGACGATGCCAGAACTGGGGCAGTGGCAGTAGGAACAGGGAAGAAAGTACTGAAATATCTAGGGATCAGAATTGACAGAGTTTGGTTAGAGGAGGATGCTGATGATAGTCCCAGACTTCTTGAGTGGGATGATAATATTCCCCAGTGAGGCAGGAGAAGAATACAGTTTGGGGAGGATATTTTCATTTTAGATACGTTGTGTTTTAGGGCCTATACATAAGATGGAGAAGTCCATTGAATTAGACAGTTGAGTAGACGGCTTTGTCAATTGTAAGAAATCTCTAGAGATTTAGGAGTCACCAAGATACAGGAGAGGGTAGGGACATGGGTGTATAAAAAAGAGAAAGGGAAGGATGAACTCCCGGGAACAAATACAAGCAGAGAGACTGTCCACAAAAGATGAAAGAAATGGCCAAAGAGGTAGCAGAAGTAGTGTATGTGGCCTCTTCTGTGAGGCAGAGACTAAGCAGATTCCATTGTCAGTCTGGGCATTAGAAGTAGGTGCAGTCCTTGAAGCCAGGAGTTGAGTTTGGTTCTCTCACCCCCACCACTGTCTCCCAGTCCCCAAGTATGGAAGCAGCAGCACCTCACCGAGCACCACCCTGCCTATGATGGCAATCTGAAAATCATCAGAATTTTCAGAGGCTTTGAGCTTGTAGACCCGGGAGACAGGAGGACCCAGAGTCAGCTGAGGCCAGGATCTGAACAAGGGGCCCCCTGCCCAGACTGCAGTACCCTTAAGATCAAGATGGTAAAGGAGCTCCCAAGTGACAAGAGTTAGAGGTCATTCTGATTTTTAAATGCCAAAGAGAGGCTAAAGCAAAACAATTGAATAATGTCCATTGTATTTGGCAACTGGGATTGATAGGGAAACATATCAAATTGCAATGCTTAATAAGTGAATGAGAGATAAGGACATTGAGACGACAAATATAAACTTCTTTAAGAAGCTGACTAGGAGAGGAAGAGGGAGGGAGGGCATAAAAGCTAGAGGAGATTTTAGGATTAAAGGGGAAATTTTTAGGAATGGGCAGACATGAAAATTTTTACAGAATTTCCAAAGTGTTGAACTTAAGTAGGAGAGACCAGAAACTGCAAAGGTAGCATTTCTAGGTCTTGGAACAATAGTAACTCTTGTGAATTGGTGGCTAAATAACCTATTTGTCTGTAGCAGAGTTACCTCCAACTATGGTTCTTGGGCTTTTGATCTTATTATTTGTGTTACTTAATTAAATGGATTCCTTCTTGCCTGCTTGGGCTGGGTGCCTGCTTATAGAGCTGGATGGAGTAGGGGGTGGGGTGCCCTCCTTTTGGCCCGGAGTCCCCTAGCGTCTGTAATCACCTACTGGCTGTTCTGCTGTCCCATCTGCTGCTGCTCTTTAGACATCTCTTCTGGACAATGTTGCTTGAAGTTAGGCCAGTTGCCAACGATGTAGGCAGCCAGGATTTTCGGTGTTATTTGTGACTCAGTTAAAAGTTGATTGTATATTCTTAATAGTCTGCATTCTAAGAATTGTGTTGGATACAAACTGGTAACAGTGGTGAGTCCTGGAAAGACCAGAGGGTGGGGAGAGGGGACAGTGGTCAAGGGCTTTATTCCTATCATTTAAATGTCTTAAAATGAGGATTAAAATTAGATTTGAAAGAATCAGGCTGAATAATCAGGCTTCAAAATTGAAACCCTACTGTATCAGAGGTGATATTAGTAAAGTAAATATAATTTATTGAATATTTATTTCTTTTAACTTGTCATAGTCCCTAGGAAAGATTCAGTTCTAATTATATCCTGTGAATTTAGTTAGGTACTTCACTTAATATGTGAATGAGAGATAAAGAGGAACTCTTGACGTCTACATGTAGTTTAGCAGGGCCTGGCAGTTAACCTATCCCAAGATCCACTGACCCTTCCCACCTCTGTGTGTATTTCAAAATCAATCTGGTTGCTCTGTAAGTGAATAGAGAAAACTGGAGTGTTTCAGTTTACTGCTGTGACTATACATGACCAGATGAAAGGATTACAGTATAGTTCAGAACATTTCAAAATGATGTTTTGAAGGAATTTGCCATTATTCATACCTTAGTAGGAAACTAGTGCTGTAGATAACTTCAGATGTTGATTTTTAGGATTAAATTTTATGTATATCTTGAGAATGAGTGCATCTGATACAGAGGTTCATGGCCCTGCAGAGAAAGTAATGAAGCCGTTCTGTAAAAACTGGTTTCCAGAGTACTGGAAACTGCCTAGTTTCCCTTATCTGCCTCTTCTCTGCTTTCACCCCTTTTCCCTCACCAAATGCCAGCAAGCATCTGGGACTAACTACCAAGCAGGCAGAGGACCGAGCTGTCCACTGTGTCCTTCTAAGCTTGTCTGTTAACAAGATATATGATAATGGGCTGCATTAGGGAGTTGGTACAGAATTTAGACTCCTGGTAAGTCTAAAGAAGAAGTCATGTTTAGTCTGGGCGGAAACTAATCAGAATAGAGAACTGAAAAATTAGTGCTGTTATCTTGATGGTCTGTGGTTAACAAAAAGTAGAAGAATCCAGTGTTTCTCTGAGGTGCTGAGGGTCACCCATAACCACATCCTCTGTGAGGGCCAGACCCATCTTGGAAGTTGCAGCTAGCTTCTTCAACTTTCTCCAGGGCTGTTTAGTGGCAGAGCATCCACACTGAGGTACTGAGGTATTAGGACCGCATCAGGATTGCCAGTTATGCTTGTTGAACTCCTATCCAATACCAAATGCAAAAATGGGGAAGATGTAGCTAATCCTTGTCATCAAGGAGCTCCTGTTGAGTGAAGAAAACAGGCTCATGGATACTACCAGTATTATATGGCATGTCTCAGAGGAGGAGTGCTTACTGCAGCCAAGGAGGCACAGAAAATTTTGAGGTCATGACACCTCAGGCAGTCCTCCTACAGGAGCGAATTGGATGAAGGGCCCTAAGCAGTCATCAGTGCATGTATTGTAGGCACAGAAACCACATGTGAAGTCCATGTGCATGGAATGGGAAGTGATGATGGGGCCAGAGAGCTCTTGAGTTTTATCCTAAGGGTAACAAGCAGTTCGTTGACTGAATTTTGGCAGTGATAAACTCAGAGGTCAAATTTGCTGTTTAGAAAGGAAGATTGCTGAGACAAAGGTGTGTACAGTAGGAGGATGGGGATAATAATTAAAATATTACTGTTAGCACAGTTTCGTCTGAGATTTATTTATTCAGACACTTTAAAAAGTAAGCTGAGATAGAGGTGATGACAGATAAGAAGGCAGCAAGATGCTTTCAAGACTCAGTAAAGCACCACTTCAAAAATTGTGATGTGACATGGAGCTAAAGCTAGACCTTAAAATCTATGACCATGGGAAAAAGAATGCACTTTCCTGGTCAGAAACATCAAGTTCATTGTGGAATTTAGGGACCAACTTCCAAATAGTGACAAATTCTCTGACAGTAAAGTGGATGCTGATCATAGATAGGTTTATGCTGGGCCTGTCCAGTATTGTTTTAACACCTTTGCATGCACAGAGAGGTCCAACCTCGAGCAGGATACCCTTTTGGCATTTGTTTCTGCCATTGTAAAATGAAGTGATTGGCTAGGGATCTCTAAATGTCTAATAACAAATAGCCATCATTTCATGTGTCTTCCCTATCTCTGTATATTCACATACATAAAAACATACATTTCATATATATAAAGTGACATTCCATCATGAAATAAATATCGTTTTCCCTGCATTTATTAGCTGTGATCTGATTTGATTTTGAAGAGGTCATTCCAGCCATTGTTTGGGAATGGATTGGGGAGAGGCGAGAGTAGGCCCAGGGAGGCCAGGTAGGAGGCCCCACAAGTGAGAAGTGATGATGACAATAAAGGTGAAGGATTGTGGGTGGGTTGAGATACATATTGTGAAAACAGAAGTGACAGGACTTGCTGATGGGCTGTGAGAGGAGTGGGGCAGGTGAGAAATCCAGGTTGAATCTGAGGTTCTGACCGAGCAGCTGAGTGAGTACAGTGCACTTGCTTAAGACGGTGGAGGTGGGAGAATGAGGTGTGGGAGGGGGATGAAGAGGGCAGTTGGGTAGGGATGGCATCTCCAGTGATTATGAGACTTCCTCATGTCAAATCAAGAAGGTGAAAAGGCAATTCGGTATTTTTCTGGTAGAACAAATAAGGTAAAACAAATAATAAAAATTTAATATAGGTTGTAATGTTTCTTCACAAAGTATTTCAGTTCATATTCTTAATAACTGCTTAATAACTGCTTGCCTTTATTTAGCATGTGGTTGGTGCCCTGCCCTGTGCTAAGTGTTTTACACATTTTTTCACTTAAATTTCCCCAGAACCCCATGAGGGAGAAGCTAGTATTGTTCCCAGTGTTGACTAAGGAAGTTGAGGCTGGAGAGGCCAGGTCACCAGCCCAGCAGCCAGCTGGTAGACAGAGAAGCCGGCTGGTGCTAGGTTGCCTGAATTCAGAATGGTGTACTCCACTCCCTCCCATGGCTCCTTGCTGTGAGTGTATAGCTCATTGTGATTTTTCTCTCTTTACAGGGTTTTGGTTTTTTGCACTGAATGTAGTCTAGACTCATCTTCACGGGCTTGTGTTGCCCCAGGATACTGTCAAAGGTGAGTTTTTAAATTTTATATCCACTGTGTATTGGCAGTGAAGTGAGCAACTCTCATCTTAAGAATCAAAGTATTTTGACATTATTGCTCCTTTCCAGAGTTCCAGAAACATATTTGCAGTGGCTATCACATCAGCCCTTGCATTTCTACTTTGGTAGGTCTCTAAAAAGCACATGTGTTTAGATTGATTCTGACATTTGGTGCTTCATCCTTTTAAAAAGCTAGAGTTTGTTGTTAGGATTTAGCAATTCCACAGTTGGATGTGAGCATATTCCTCATTTCTTTGCTTCTCTTCTCCCCCTGCTCCAGGGGAAGTCCACATTACTGCCAGAGTTAGCTTTCTAAGTGATAGCTTTACTCATGTCACTCCAGCTCTCACGGCTCCCAGTTGTTTCAGATGTTGTCCTACAAACCTCCTCAAAACCTAACGCTAATCAACATTTCTGGCTTCTTTTTTAGTGAGCCCCTATCTGTAAGTCTTACCAGACCATTTTCTATTCCAAGAAATATGGTTCTTTTTTGTGGCTTTCTGCCTTGGTTGGTGCTTTTCTCTTTGCTTTGAGTATGGAAGAGGAAAGATGAAAGCAGCTATCTACTTTTCCTTCTTTTATTTTTTTTATTTTTTTATTTTTTTTATTATTTTTTATTTTTTTATTGAAGGGTAGTTGACAACAGCATTGCATTACATTAGTTTCAGGTGTACAACACAGCGACTCAACGTTTATATACATGATAATTCTAGGTACCAGGTATCACCATACCAAGTTGTTACAATATTTTGACTATATTCCTTATGCTATACATTACATCCTGGTTACTTATTTATTTTACAATTGGAAGTGTGTTTATATATATATATATATATATATTGTGAGGGCATCTCTCATATTTATTGATCAAATAGTTGTTAACCACAATAAATTTCTGTATAGGGGGGTCAATACTCAATGCACAATCATTAATCCACCCCAAGCCTAATTTTCGTCAGTCTCCAATCTTCTGATGCATAACGAACAAATTCTTACATGGAGTACAAATTCTTACATAATGAATAAGTTACATGGTGAACAGTGCAAGGGCTGTCATCACAGAAGCTTTCGGTTTTGTTCATGCATTATGAACTATACACAGTCAGTTCAAATATGAATATTCATTTGATTTTTAAACTTGATTTATATGTGGATACCACATTTCTCTATTATTATTATTTTTAATAAAATGCTGAAGTGGTAGGTAGATACGAGATAAAGGTAGAAAACAGAGTTTAGTGTTGTAAGAGAGCAAATGTAGATGATCAGGTGTGTGCCTGTAGACTATGTGTTAATCCGCGCTAGACGAGGGCAATAAACATCCACGTATGCAGAAGATTTCTCTCAGAACATGAGGGGGGAGGTTCTAAGCCTCACCTCTGCTGCTCCCCATTTTCTCACCAGATGGCCCCCTGCGACTGTGCCTGTCTTAGGTTGTTCCTCCCTTGAGGAATCTTACCCGTCTCTGGCTAACCAGTCATCTTCCGGGGCCATACAGGGAAATGTTAAGTTGGTAAGTGAGAGAGAAGCCTTATCGTTTGAAAAGGTTAGCTTTTTACTTCTTTGCATATTTATGCCCTGTGGCTTCTATGCCCAGCATTTGTCTTGAGGTGTCTTTACCACTTGGAAGAATTATGATACTCGGTAAATTCGACATGTGGCACGAGTTCTATTTAAAGGTTGTGATTAGGTAGGAAGAAGAAAAGCTATAGAAGTAGCAGGCGGAGGAAAACCTGGGAAGATTGATTATTTCTTTGACATATCTTCTTGTAGAGTAACTTCAGCATGGATAGGTTTTAAACAACTAATTAAATTGTGCACACACATTAACATAATAGGAATATAGTTACCTAACCAAAGCATACCTGTAATTACCAGCCATCTCCAGTGAAACCAAGAAAACCAGTTAGGCACCTTAGGCATTTGTGAAAACTTATCTATGATATGGTGGATATTGTCCGACTGAACTTAAACAGTCTGAGAGAATTCAGATAAACTGGAACACCCCATTCCTGGGGACTGTTCATATCCCATATATTCTTTTAACGATAAATAGTCTGTGGTTGTAAGATTTTGGAGTGCTACAATTTGCACTTCTCCTAATTCTTGGTTGAGTTCCAACAGTATAGATCCAGTCCAATTTTTGTTTTACTGCATGCACAGGCCAGCTTAGATATCTCCTTCATCTTTCCCATGGCAAGTCCAGGAACTGGTGGGATGAGTGCATCTACACCTGTGACAGTGCGTGGATCTTTGTTGAAGTTTTTTTTTTTTTTTTTCTGATCATCTTCTGTCATGAGTCTTCCCGAGAGTGCTGATGTTGGAAGTTTTTTTTCATATCGTATCTTAGTTCATTTTCGGGGAAGCCAAATTAGGCTTTGATCCTCTGTATAAACACAAACAGACCCTTTGCCTACACTTTTATATGTCCTTTATATCATTGTGTAGAACTCATTAGAGGTCACCACATAGGAACTGCATTTTTTTTTTTTTAATCATTAATCTACACTTACATGACGAATACTTTGTTTACTAGGCTCTCCCCTATACCAGGTCCCCCCTATATACTCCTTTACAGTCACTGTCCATCAGCGTAGCAACCTGTTGTAGAATCACTACTTGTCTTCTCTGTGTTGTACAGCCCTCCCCTTTCTCCCACCCCGCTATGGATGCTAATCTTAATACCCCTCTTTTTCTGCCCTCCCTTATCCCTCCCTACCCACCCATCCTCCCCAGTCCCTTTCCCTTTGGTACCTGTTAGTCCATTCTTGAGTTCTGTGATTCTGCTGCTGTTTTGTTCCTTCAGTTTTTCCTTTGTTCTTATATTCCACAGATGAGTGAAATCATTTGGTATTTCTCTTTCTCTGCTTGGCTTCTTTCACTGAGCAAAATACCCTCCAGCTCCATCCATGTTGCTGCAAATGGTTGGATTTGCCCTTTTCTTATGGCTGAGTAGTATTCCATTGTGTATATGTACCACATCTTCTTTATCCATTCATCTATCGATGGACATTTAGGTTGCTTCCAATTCTTGGCTATTGTAAATAGTGCTGCGATAAACATAGGGGTACATTGGTCTTTCTCATACTTGATTGCTGCATTCTTAGTGTAAATTCCTAGGAGTGCAATTCCTGGGTCAAATGGTATGTCTGTTTTGAGCATTTTGATGTACCTCCATACTGCTTTCCACAATGGTTGAACAAGTTTACATTCCCACCAGCAGTGTAGGAGGGTTCCCCTTTCTCCACAGCCTCGCCAACATTTGTTGTTGTTTGTCTTTTGGATGGCAGCCATCCTTACTGGTGTGAGGTGATACCTCATTGTAGTTTTAATTTGCATTTCTCTGATAATTAGCGATGTGGAGCATCTTTTCATGTGTCTGTTGGCCATCTGTATTTCTTTTTTGGAGAATCGTCTGTTCAGTTCCTTTGCCCATTTTTTAATTGGGTTATTTGTTTTTTGTTTGTTGAGGCGTGTGAGCTCTTTATATATTCTGGACGTCAAGCCTTTATCGGATGTGTCATTTTCAAAGATATTCTCCCATACTGTAGGGTTCCTTTTTGTTCTATTGATGGTGTCTTTTGCTGTACAGAAGCTTTTCAGCTTAATATAGTCCCACTTGTTCATTTTTGCTGTTGTTTTCCTTGCCCGGGGAGATATGTTCAAGAAGAGGTCACTCATGTTTATGTCTAAGAGGTTTGTGCCTATGTTTTCTTCCAAGAGTTTAATGGTTTCATGACTTACATTCAGGTCTTTGATCCATTTTGAGTTTACTTTTGTATATGGGGTTAGACGATGGTCCAGTTTCATTCTCCTACATGTAGCTGTCCAGTTTTGCCAGCACCATCTGTTGAAGAGACTGTCATTTTGCCATTGTATGTCCATGGCTCCTTTATCAAATATTAATTGTCCATATATGTCTGAGTTAATGTCTGGATTGTCTAGTCTGTTCCATTGGTCTGTGGCTCTGCTCTTGTGCCAGTACCAAATTGTCTTGATTACTATGGCTTTATAATAGAGCTTGAAGTTGGGGAGTGAGATCCCCCCTACTTTATTCTTCTTTCTCTGGATTGCTTTGGCTATTCAGGGTCTTTGGTGGTTCCATATGAATTTTTGAATTATTTGTTCCAGTTCATTGAAGAATGTTGCTGGTAGTTTCATAGGGATTGCATCAAATCTGTATATTGCTTTGGGCAGGATGGCCATTTTGACGATACTAATTCTTCCTAGCCATGAGCATGGGATGCGTTTCCATCTGTTAGTGTCCCCTTTAATTTCTTTTAAGAGTGACTTGTAGTTTTCAGAATATAAGTCTTTCACTTCTTTGGTTAGGTTTATTCCTAGGTATTTTATTTTTTTTGATGCAATTGTGAATGGAGTTGTTTTCCTGATTTCTCTTTCTGTTGGTTCATTTTTGGTATATAGGAAAGCCACAGATTTCTGTGTGTTGATTTTGTATCCTGCAACTTTGCTGTATTCCGATATCAGTTCTAGTAGTTTTGGGGTGGAGTCTTTAGGGTTTTTTATGTACAGTATCATGTCATCTGCAAATAGTGACAGTTTGACTTCTTCTTTGCCAATCTGGATTCCTTGTATTTTTTTGTTTTGTCTGATTGCCGTGGCTAGGACCTCTAGTACAATGTTAAATAACAGTGGGGAGAGTGGGCATCCCTGTCTAGTTCCCGATCTCAGCGGAAATGCTTTCAGCTTCTCGCTATTCAATATAATGTTGGCTGTGGGTTTTTCATAGATGGCCTTTATTATGTTGAGGTACTTGCCCTCTATTCCCATTTTGCTGAGAGTTTTTATCATGAATGGATGTTGAACTTTGTCAAATGCTTTTTCAGCATCTATGGAGATGATCATGTGGTTTTTGTCTTTCTTTTTGTTGATGTGGTGGATGATATTGATGGACTTTCGAATGTTGTGCCATCCTTGCATCCCTGGGATGAATCCCACTTGGTCATGGTGTACGATGGTTTTGATGTATTTTTGAATTCGGTTTGCTAAAATTTTGTTGAGTATTTTTGCGTCTACGTTCATCAGGGATATTGGTCTGTAGTTTTCTTTTTTGGTGGTGTCTTTGCCTGGTTTTGGTATTAGGGTGATGTTAGCTTCATAGAATGAGTTTGGGAGTATCCCCTCCTCTTTTATTTTTTGGAAAACTTTAAGGAGAATGGGTATTATGTCTTCCCTGTATGTCTGATAAAATTCCGAGGTAAATCCATCTGGCCCGGGGGTTTTGTTCTTTGGTAGTTTTTTGATTACCTCTTCAATTTCGTTGCTGGTAATTGGTCTGTTTAGATTTTCTGTTTCTTTTTGGGTCAGTCTTGGAAGGTTGTATTTTTCTAGGAAGTTGTCCATTTCTCCTAGGTTTCCCAGCTTGTTAGCATATAGGTTTTCATAGTAGTCTCTAATAATTCTTTGTATTTCTGCGGGATCTGTCGTGATTTTTCCTTTCTCATTTCTGATACTGTTGATTTGTGTTGACTCTCTTTTCCTCTTAATAAGTCTGGCTAGAGGCTTATCTATTTTGTTTATTTTCTCGAAGAACCAGCTCTTGGTTTCATTGATTTTTGCTATTGTTTTATTCTTCTCAATTTTATTTATTTCTTCTCTGATCTTTATTATGTCCCTCCTTCTGCTGACCTTAGGCCTCATTTGTTCTTCTTTTTCCAATTTCGATAGTTGTGACATTAGACCGTTCATTTGGGATTGCTCTTCCTTTTTTAAATATGCTTGGAGTGCTATATACTTTCCTCTTAAGACTGCTTTTGCTGTGTCCCACAGAAGTTGGGGCTTAGTGTTGTTGTTGTCATTTGTTTCCATATATTGCTGGATCTCCATTTTGATTTGGTCATTGATCCATTGATTATTTAGGAGCGTGTTGTTTAGCCTCCATGTGTTTGTGAGCCTTTTTGCTTTCTTTGAACAGTTTATTTCTAGTTTAATGCCTTTGTGGTCTGAAAAGTTGGTTGGTAGGATTTCAATCTTTCGGAATTTACTGAGGCTCTTTTTGTGTCCTAGTATGTGGTCTATTCTGGAGAATGTTCCATGTGCACTTGAGAAGAACGTGTATCCTGTTGCTTTTGGATGTAGAGTTCTGTAGATGTCTATTAGGTCCATCTGTTCTAGTGTGTTGTTCAGTGCCTCTGTGTCCTTACTTATTTTCTGTCTGGTGGATCTGTCCTTTGGAGTGAGTGGTGTGTTGAAGTCTCCTAGAATGAATGCATTGCATTCTATTTCCTCCTTTAGTTCTGTTAATATTTGTTTCAGGTATGTTGGTGCTCCTGTATTGGGTGCATATATATTTATAATGGTTATATCCTCTTGATGGACTGAGCCCTTTATCATTATGTAATGTCCTTCTTTGTCTTTTGTTACTTTCTTTATTTTGAAGTCTGTTTTGTCTGATACCAGAATTGCAACACCTGCTTTCTTCTCTCTGTTGTTTGCTTGAAATATCTTTTTCCATCCCTTGACTTTAAGTCTGTGCGCGTCTTTGGGTTTGAGGTGAGTCTCTTGTAAGCAGCATATGGATGGATCTTGCTTTTTGCTTTTTTATCCATTCTATTACTCTGTGTCTTTTGATTGGTGCATTCAGTCCATTTACATTTAGGGTGATTATTGAAAGGTATGAATTTATTGCCATTGCAGGCTTTAAGTTTGTGGTTACCAAAGGTTTAGGGTTAGCTTCTTTACTGTCTTACTGTCTAACTTAACTCGCTTGTTGAGCTATTATAAACACAGTCTGATGATTCTTTATTTCTCTCCCTTCTTATTCCTCCTCCTCCCTTCTTCATATGTTGGGTGTTTTGTTGTGTGCTCTTTTTAGGAGTGCTCCATCTAGAGCAGTCCCTGTAGGATGCCCTGTAGAGGTGGTTTGTGGGAGGCAAATTCCCTCAACTTTTGCTTGTCTGGGAATTGTTTAATCCCTCCTTCATATTTAAATGATATTCGTGCTGGATACAGTAGTCTTGGTTCGAGGCCCTTCTGTTTCATTGCATTAAGTATATCATGCCATTCTCTTCTGGCCTGTAGGGTTTCTGTTGAGAAGTCTGATGATAGCCTGATGGGTTTTCCTTTGTAGGTAACCTTTTTTTTCTCTCTGGCTGCCTGTAATACTTTGTCCTTGTCTTTGATCTTTGCCATTTTAATTATTATGTGTCTTGGTGTTGCCCTCCTTGGATCCCTTGTCATGGGAGTTCTGTGTACCTCTGTGGTCTGAGAGGCCATTTCTTCCCCTAGTTTGGGGAAATTTTCAGCAATTATTTCTTCAAAGACATTTTCTATCCCCTTTTCTCTCTCTACTTCTTCTGGAATACCTATGATTCTTATATTATTCCTTTTAGATTGATCACTCAGCTCTCTTAAAATTCTTTCATTCCTGGAGATCCTTTTATCTCTCTCTGCATCAGCTTCTCTGCGTTCCTGTTCTCTGTTTTCTAGTCCATTAATGGTCTCTTGCATCTCGTCCATTCTGTTTTGAAGTCCTTCCAGAGCTTGTTTTATTTCTGAATTCTCCTTCCTTAGTTCTTGCATATTTCTCTGCAAGTCCATCAGCATGGTTATGACTTTTGTTTTGAATTCTTTTTCAGGTAGACTGGCTAAATCTATCTCCCCAGGTTCCTTCTCAGGGGAAGATGTAGCAGATGCCGAAGCTGTCTGGGTTAGTCTTGTCTGGATCATATTTTTTTGCCTTTTCATGTTGACAGGTGCTATTGACTGTCAGCTGGGAGGGCCAAAATTTTCACTTGCTACTGGCCTTTCTTTACAGGGACAACTGCGACCCCTAGTGGCTTGTGTTGGGTAATTGCGTGTAGAGTGGGTCTTTGTGTCTTGCCTGGCCGGAAGGGAGAAATTTCCCTTTCTGTGGGCGGAATTTGTCTCAGGCTGCTTCTCTGCTTTCGCAGTGCTCGGTGGGGTAATGGATGGGGGGGCTGCTTGACTGTTTGCCTCCGTGAGGGGTCTCAGAGCTGTTGCCCAGGGGGTTAGTGCACCCGGTTTTCCCTGTAATTTCCAGCTGCTGTACTGTGACCTGGGTTGTTTCCGTCAAGCTGTTAAGTCCCTGTCCCTTTAAGACTTTCAAAAAGCCCCCGCTTTTCTTTGTCACAGGGGCATCAGCTTCAGCACCCGCTCAGAGGTCTTACTCCCTGTTCCCCCAGTATCCAGGGCCCCCTGGGCATGTACTGTGTCTGCGCTCTGGCCCGGATGGCTGGGGCTGGGTGTTCGGCAGCCCTGGGCTCCGTCTTCCTCCCGCTCTGCCTGCTCTTCTCCCGCCGGGAGCTGGGGGGAGGGGCGCTCGGCTCCCGCGGGGCCGGGGCTTGTATCTTACCCCTTTCACCAGTCGCTGGGTTCTCGCTGGTGTAGCTGCAGTCTGGCCACTGTCCTGCGTCTTCTGGTCTCTCTTTTAGGGCTAGTTGTGTTTGTTGTATTTTCAAAAGTATATATGTTTTTGGGAGGAGATTCCCACTGTCCTACTCACGCCGCCATGTTGGCTCCGCCCCCAGGCTCTCTGAACTTTTCCTTCTTGTATCTTTCCTGTTGCCCCTTCTCCCGGACTCTCGTGGCAGAATTTCTTTCTCATCTGTGTTCTTGGAGCACCTGCTATTATTACTGTAATAAAGCATTCATTATTTTATGTGAGAATTATTTATTCATATCTCCTTTACTAGTGTATAAACTTTTGAGACCTCTTGAAAAGGACCCGTTTTTAGTGCCTGTTGGCTGCTCCTGGACACCTTGCTGAGTGCTATACATGTATTATTTAGTTTAATCTTTGTAACTCCTCCTCCTGACTGATTTTATGGATGAAAATAATGAACATTAGAAAGTTAAGTATCTTGCCCAAGATCACACAGCTAATAAATGACAAAGAAAAATGAATCTGCTCCTTTAAAGCCAAAGCTCATTCTAGTGCACCACACTAGTCCAGCACCATCTGGGAGCCTGTGAATATTTATTGAATTGATATTGCAATTTGAATAAAAAGAACTTTAGTTGATTACTTCAGTTATTCTTACATAGAAATTTATTGACTACCTATTAAATGCCAGGTACACAATTTTAATCTCTGAATGCAGAGATTAATGAGAGAATTGTCTCATATTAAAGAGTTCATTGTCTAATAGAGGAGGTATCTTTATAAGCAAATAAGTCCAATAATGTTACAGATCCTATAATAGAATTCAGACAGGATCCACTGGAGACACAGAAGAAGGAATCGTTGGCAGGTCTGCTTAGAGATGAGCCAGGAAATAATGTATAAAGATATCTTGAATGTCGATGGGGTATTCTCTGGAGGAGTCCCAGGGGAGGGAGAAGTAGGGAAAAGAGGGAGTAGTATGAAAAAAAACATGAAAACTTGAAACAATGTGGCATATTTGTGAAGTTGTATTTTATAATGGCTAGATAGAGGGAACCAAGAGGCCTGGGCAATGATGTGGAGAGACAGGTGTGGATACTGGAGGGCTTTGAGAATATTAACATATTTGCCAATTTTTAGAGAAGGCCTGGCACAGATGCTGTGTGCCATTACTCATATTTGGTCATTAACATTTGTTGAGCCCTGTCTGTATGTGACTGCCAGGTTAAGACTATTGGTCACTGACCACATTTGGCAAAGTGGTGACAGCTCTGAGGTGAAATGATGTGCTGAAGCAGAAATCACATGCTCATGTTATCACATCATCTGTGACAGCTTTACCACCACTTGTTCACCCCTCCCATTGATTTTCACAGAAGTGGACTTTGTCTTGAATTTTTCATCACTGTTAGCATCGATACACTGGGCCCTTGTCACTTCCCCAGGGGAAGCCCTAGCTTAACCGTATAGTTTTGCATTGCCTATTTTATTCTCCTGACATTCTCATAACTATCAAAAGGACAGTAAAACTGATTTAGACCCTTAAGTACAACATGGATGGACCTAGAGGGTATCATGCGACGTGAAATAAGCCAGGCAGAGAAAGACAAATACCATATGATTTCACTTGTATATGGAATCTAAAAACAAAACTAAACAATGAACAAAACAGCAGTAGACTCAAAGGCACTGAGAAGTGACTGGTGGTTACCGTGGGGGAGGGGACTAAAGAGGCACAAAATCTCAATATTATTACAAGTTGGTCACAGGGATGGAAGTGCAGCATGGAGAATATAGTCAGTGGTTCTGTAGCATCTTTTTATGTTGACAAATAGTAACTGTACTAGATGGGGTATGGATTTAATAATGTGTTTAACTGTTGAATTACTGTGTTGTGTAGTTGAAACCAATATAATACTGTATATCAACTATACTTCAATTTTAAAAATGTTTTTTTAAACTGACTTAGGCCCTTAGACACATCTGTAAGCCATACCTCCAAACAAGAATGTCATCAAGGCTTTTTCAAGAGACACATTAAAAAATATTAAAGATAGCTCCAAAACAAAATTAATGAGAGCAAATTAAAGGACAAATGGAAAAACAGGTATTGATGTGGCATATAATAAGTAGGCAGATTATATGGCATTAATCAGGAAAGATTTTAGAAATAAAAATTGGTTGGCTAGTAGAAGGACAGAGATGTGGATTGGTGGTGAAAGGAAGGGATTTGAATGGGGTGTGGACTGCATACATAGAAATCAGCAGGTTGTGTGGAGAGAATAGAAAGATTTTCCTGAGTGGGGTACAGTGTGTGCAGTGGGAATAACTAGGAAAGGAGTTGAAAAGTTTATGAAGTAAAAGCATGTTATTAATATTACGGTAATGGAATAATTGGGGTGATAAAAATAATACAGAAAACTGAACTTCATTCTAAAAAGGATAAATTTCAGATATAAGTTGGAATTGAAGGGGTCCTGATAAAAAATATTCTCTTACTGCCCAAGTTCTGAACCAACAGTTAGAGGATGAAGGTATAAGGTAGGTGGACGTCAGTATTTCACTTTGATTACTAATAAAGTGACATAGGAGAACTGGTTTATCTTTAAGAGCAAAGTACTAAACTAGAACTCAAAAGCAGCACTGGCCTGGGACAGACCCACCTCCTGGAAGAAGGAAGAGCAGAGCAGACTAGGTACCCCCAGGGAAAAGGGGAGAGAGGGCTGGACTACTAAAGTCCAGTTTCTTCTTCCAGCTCACTGATCAGACAAGTCACTTCAGCCCTGACAACATGAATCAGGGGTATGTTCAGACCAGGAATAGTAAACTGATGCCCCATGTGGAAGAAAGTGTCAAGAGTGGGCAAGAGCTTTCTCTCCTAGCACATGCCAGCATTTGTTGCTTAGTGCACTGGTCTTAAGCAGTGACTCTAGGTCAGCTTCCCTTTGCACAGAGGTGGTTTTGAGACAGTCCTGCTCCCACTTCCATGAGGACAACCCTGTACTGCCAACCGCTGTTTTCTTGGGTATTCTCTTGGGAGTAGAGGGTAAAATAGATTTTTGTTCCCAGAAAAATTCTAAATGGATCAGAATAGTATATAAATTATATGAACTCCTAGACTAAGCAAAATCATTTCAGCACTGCCTCCATGGCCACTAAATTCAGAAAGTAAGCCTACCTCCAGCCCAAGAGCAGTCTTTCTGATAGAATTATGTTCTTGGAACACAGCTCTCAGTCTTGCCAAAGACTGTAGCAGAGACACATTGGTATCTGAGGGAGTGAAGGTGGGTGAGGTCCTCTTGGTGTGAGCCTCACCAGGATAGCCAGTTTGTCCTGCCAGGGTCCAGAGTCCATGACTTGGACACTTGCACCTAATTTGGAAAAATTTGCCAGTGGGAGGTTAATTTTGGAATTGTGCCTTTACCATATCTGGTAAAAACCCAACCAATGCATACTATCTTCTCTTTTAAAGATTAATATTTATAATGTCATCTCCTTTTTACAAAATTTAGGGATTTATCGTAGTGGCAGTCCCAATTTCCAGTTCCCTCCCTTCCTCTCTAAGTTCTCTGCATCCCTGCCTCCATTCCTTTCTTCTATGAAGTATAGTGACAAACTGCTTAATTTCCATTTCCCCTTTGAATTGCCTATGTAAGCCTAGCACAAACAATTTAAACACAGAACTTCACTAGTTTTGTAGCCCAAGTGCTGTTTGAAATTCAGCTGCTTTGCAGCTTAAGTGATCAGCAAATAATTGCTCTACTCACTAATATCTAAAAGGCCCATATGAAGAAAGCCTCTTTTCCCTAGAGTGTAATCTTTGCCTCCTCCATGCTTGCTTAGGATAAGCTGTGCCTGCATAATTCAAGATTGGGTAGCAGCCTTCTGTACTTTGAAACCACCCAAGCCTGCTAGTGCCCTATTCCCTTTGCTGAGGCCAGCACAGCTGGCATTTGCTTGCCTGGCCAGAATGGCCAGTTTATGCTGAGGCCAGTTGCATGGCTGACATTTAGATGAGCTTTTGTACCACCACTACCACCAACTGTGGCTTGTTTCTTTGCTGAAGCTGGCAAAACCCCCAAGAATTAGCTAAGGCTTTATGTGCCTGGTATATGCAGTCTTGTCTCTCAGAAACAGCCATTTACCTGAATGACAAGTTTGCTGTAACTATAGTTACCACTAAGGTCAAAATACAGTGTGGCCTATGGTTTATAAACTTCTAATTTGACCTCAATAGTTAGAAGCTAGTATATAACTGTAAAAACTCAGTGGCCCAATGTTAACTTCTAGAAGGTCAAAACACTTTGCCCCCTCAGTGAAAACCAAGGCTCAAAGTCCTGGCCCCAACAGAAGCCTCAGAAATTCTACATGTATTTTACCCCCCAGATTTTACTTCATGTGTATTTATCAAGACTCTATAGGCTCATGCACCAAATGATAGGGTCTTTGGGAGACCCAATAAATAGCACTCCTTTTCCCTTGAGTTCTATACCAATTGAGAAATAAAAGAACAGCTCATTTGGGGACCAAAATAACATCTCTATTACTAATAAAGCTATATTAGAGAATGTGGCTTTCACCTACAGGCAAGTGAACTTAATACTAAAACTTAGCATTCAACAGGCATACCTAGTCACAGGTAATTGTGAGGGGCCTGCATTTGTGGGCACAGAATACATGGTCCCTGGGGATTCCCAGCTGGCTTTCAAAAGAGAGAGGGGCTGAGCTCATACACCTGATTCCTCCTTCTGAGCTTACCGTTCAGGTAAGATCCTGTACCTCCTCTGGGGTAGTGTGTGTGGAGGTGGCGAAGAGCCAGGAGAGAAACCTCAGGGGAGGAGAAGAAGCCTTCCTCTTCTCTGGCGCATTCAAGTAGAAATGGCCTAGAAATAATTGAGGCATCTTTCTTGATCAGCTGTGGTGTGGCTTTCATACTTTATGAAATGCAATCTCCATGTCACTAAAGAAGAAATGAGAGCTTAAAGACATTTGTGGAGCAGTTTGCGTACCAAATCTTTCTAGATATGCTATTAAGTATTTGTGGTGGTGGATTTTTATTGAAGTATAGTTGATATACAATATATTGGTTTCAGGTGTACACAGAGTGATTCAGCAACGTTACTGAGTTTCTCCAGTGCTATGTCATTTTCTTAGAAAGAGCAGTTCTGTTTTTGCATAACTGTCATAAGCAGTTGCGGGACAAAAACAACTAGAGAAAGCCTGTTTGACTTGCTGAGAGTGTCAGTCAGATGTTTGACAGAGGCAATGGGCAGTGTGGGTTCATCGGGAGTGAGTGAATGAGGTTGATAAGAGAGCTGCCCCTGCACCAATTTTGCCATCCGTTCCCCACAGAACCTCATTAAGTGAGCACAGTAGATCTTGATACCTCTTTCCCACCCAACAGGGGAGAAAACAGGTTCCCAGAAGTGCCTTCTTGGGTTTAGGTCTTACAGCTGGTTATTGAGAAGCCCACACCAGGGACAGATTGCCAGGCCCCCAAGCTACTGCATACATAAAAGAGATTTCTCTGCCTGCAAAGAAGATACACTATCAAACATCTTTTTAGATTTCATTTCTGTAGCTATGATTCTTTTAAAGTATTTGGAAGATTTTAAAGTAGCTGCATCTGTATTACAATGGAGATTTGTGTCAGCTTGAGTAATTATTCCTCAAAATTAAGTATTTAATGAATTTATTTGAATGTTGCGTGAACTTTCATTAGTTTCCTTTTGGTACGTTTTAATTCATAAAATTTTAACAAAATTTTATTTGTCTCATTTTATTTTTAGAGGAAAATTACTACTTTTTATTGTCTTCCCCGGTGAATAGCCTGTTCTCATGTAAAAGTAAATTAACTGACATTTAGTTACTAAGCAAATTTTCTCCAGATAAAAAAATGGGATCAACCAATAGAGTGTACTTTAAACTGTTACAGAATACCATGAATAAATTATAAACATGAACATAAATTTTAAGCCCAAGAAACCCAGTCAGTTTTAATAGCCTAGCCTCATATCGAGGTAGTATGACCTGCCACAGCGTAACAACTGGTCCACTGCTTCCCTTAGGTGGGTGACCTTTTTGAAGGGTCAGTGTTCATACCATGTGAATTGCTGAAAGTCAAATAAAAAGAGGAAAGAAATCTAGAAGTGTTTAATACCCCAATGTCTTAAACGTTCCCTAACAATCCCCTAAGGTGAGGAAATTCCTTCCCAACCTCCTTCCCTCCTTTTCTTACCTAAGGTGCATGTATATATACATCTGTACACATGTACACACACACACACTTTCCTTAAAGTCATTGCTTCACAGTATCTGTGGTCTAAGAGACAGCTTCCATCTAATCTTTGAAAAGATGAAATTTCGTATTGAATGCCTCACCTATTTTTTTTCTTCTTACTTCTTTTAGGCAGTATTTGTGTTTCTGCAGAGTTTTGCACAGTCTGTTCCCATGCAAACCAATGAGGGAGAAGTTTCTGAAGAAAGCAGTTCCAAGGTTAGTGAATTACTAATGATGCAAACAGTTTGAGTAGAAATTAAACAGAGGCAGTGGATGAATAGAGTGGGTGTTTTGTTTTAGGTGAATTTAGAGATGAGATTGATTTAAATTCAAACCTGACGTAAGATTAAGGTTTTTCTCTTCTCAGTATCCATTTTTATTATGCTACATGACAGATTTAAAACAAATTTTACTGAACTCACAGAGAACTTTGTGATTTACTTATAGAATACTAGCATTTTATCTTTTAACATTTTATTTTGCGAATTATATATACTTACTTTAAAAATAAAAATAAATGAGAAGTAAGGAAGTGAAAGACCTATACCCTGAAAACTACAAGACACTCTTAAGAGAAATTAAAGAATATACCAATAAATGGAAACACATCCCATGCTCATGGATAGGAAGAATTAATATTGTCAAAATGGCCATCCTACCTAAAGCAATCTATGGATTCAATGCAATTCCTATCAAAATACCAACAGCATTCTTCAACAAACTAGAGAAAATCATTATAAAATTCATATGGGAAGGGGGCGGAAGATGGCGGCGTGAGTAGAGCAGCGGAAATCTCCTCCCAAAACAACATATATCTATGAAAATATAACAAAGACAACCCTTCCTAGAATAAAGACCAGAGGACACAGGACAATATCCAGACCACATCCACACCTGAGAGAACCCAGCGCCTCGCGAAGGGGGTGAGATACAAGCCCCGGCCCCGCGGGAGCCGAGCGCCCCTCCCCCCAGCTCCCGGCGGGAGAAGAGCAGGCAGAGCGGGAGGGAGACGGAGCCCAGGGCTGCCGAACACCCAGCCCCAGCCATCCGGGCCAGAGTGCAGGGCCCTCGATACTGGGAAAACAGGGCAGCAAGAACAGTGAGCAGGCACTGGAGGCTGGGCGACAGAGGACATAAGAAAAGCGCGCGACCATTTTTTTTTTTGCTTTTTTGCTGCTTTGTTTTGGCGAGCGCTTTTTGGAAGTCTTAAAGGGACAGGGACCCCAATATTAGGGAAACAGGGCAGAAAGACCGCTGAGCAGAGGCCTGAGGCTGGCACCGGAGAATAAAGAAAAACGAACGACCACCATTTTTTTTTTTTTAATTAAAAAATTTTTTTCTTGTTTTTTTTTTGTGGTCGTTGTTTTGTTTTGGCGGGTGCTTTTTGGAAGTCTTAAAGGGGCAGGGCGGGTCACTTAATCCAGAGGTAGGGAATCCGGGATCTCTGGGCACCCTAACCCCTGGGCTGCAGGGAGCAGGGAGGCCCCTTACGGAGATAAATAGCCTCCCAGCAGCTCCTGCTCCAACGCGACTCCACCATTTTGGAGTAGCTGCCCGAGCCAGGCCACGCCCACAGCAACAGCGGAGATTAACTCCATAGCAGCCGGGCAGGAAGCAGAAACCCTGTCTGCGCGCAGCTGCGCAGCACAAGCCACTAGAGGCCGCTGTTCTCCCAGGAGAGGAGGGCCACAAACCAACAAGAAGGGAAGTCCTTCCAGCCGTCACTCGTCCCAGTTCTGCAGACTATTCCTATCACCATGAAAAGGCAAAGCTACAGGCAGACAAAGATCACAGAGACAACACCAGAGAAGGAGACAGACCTAACCAGTCTTCCTGACAAAGAATTCAAAATAAGAATCATAAACATGCTGACAGAGATGCAGAGAAATACGCAAGAAAAATGGGATGAAGTCCGGAAAGAGATCACAGATGCCAGAAAGGAGATCGCAGAAATGAAACAAACTCTGGAAGGGTTTATAAGCAGAATGGATAGAATGCAAGAGGCCATTGATGGAATTGAAATCAGAGAACAGGAACGCATAGAAGCTGACATAGAGAGAGACAAAAGGATCTCCAGGAATGAAACAATATTAAGAGAACTGTGTGACCAATCTAAAAGGAACAATATCCGTATTATAGGGGTCCCAGAAGAAGAAGAGAGAGGCAAAGAGATGGAAAGTATCTTAGAAGAAATAATTGCTGAAAACTTCCCCACACTGGGGGAGGAAGTAATCAAACAGACCACGGAAATACACAGAACCCCCAACAGAAAGGATCCAAGAAGGGCAACACCAAGACACATAATAATTAAAATGGCAAAGATCAAGGACAAGGAAAGAGTGTTAAAGGCAGCTAGAGAGAAAAAGGTCACCTATAAAGGGAAACCCATCAGGCTAACGTCAGATTTCTCAACAGAAACCCTACAGGCCAGAAGAGAATGGCATGATATATTTAATACAATGAAACAGAAGGGCCTTGAACCAAGGATACTGTATCCAGCACGACTATCATTCAAATATGATGGTGGGATTAAACAATTCCCAGACAAACAAAAGCTGAGGGAATTTGCTTTCCACAAACCACCTCTACAGAACATCTTACAGGGACTGCTCTAGAAGGGAGCACTCCTAGAAAGAGCACAGCACAAAACACCCAACATATGAAGAATCGAGGAGGAGGAACAAGAAGGGAGAGAAGAAAAGAATCTCCAGACAGTGTATATAACAGCTCAATAAGCGAGCTAAGTTAGGCAGTAAGATACTAAAGAGGCTAACCTTGAACCTTTGGTAACCACGAATTTAAAGCCTGCAATGGCAATAAGTACATATCTTTCAATAGTCACCCTAAATGTTAATGGGTTGAATGCACCAATCAAAAGACACAGAGTAACAGAATGGATAAAAAAGCAAGACCCATCTATATGCTGCTTACAAGAAACTCACCTCAAACCCAAAGACATGTACAGACTAAAAGTCAAGGGATGGAAAAACATATTTCAAGCAAACAACAGTGAGAAGAAAGCAGGGGTTGCAGTACTAATATCAGACAAAATAGACTTCAAAACAAAGAAAGTAACAAGAGATAAAGAAGGACACTACATAATGATAAAGGGCTCAGTCAAACAAGAGGATATAACCATTCTAAATATATATGCACCCAACACAGGAGCACCAGCATATGTGAAACAAATACTAACAGAACTAAAGGGGGATATAGACTGCAATGCATTCATTCTAGGAGACTTCAACACACCACTCACCCCAAAGGATAGATCCACTGGGCAGAAAATAAGTAAGGACACGGAAGCACTGAACAACACAGTAGAGCAGATGGACCTAATAGACATCTATAGAACTCTACATCCAAAAGCAGTGGGATATACATTCTTCTCAAGTGCACATGGAACATTCTCCAGAATAGACCACATACTAGGCCACAAAAAGAGCCTCAGAAAATTCCAAAATATTGAAATCCTACCAACCAACTTTTCAGACCACAAAGGCATAAAACTAGAAATAAACTGTACAAAGAAAGCAAAGAGGCTCACAAACACATGGAGGCTTAACAACACGCTCCTAAATAATCAATGGATCAATGACCAAATCAAAATGGAGATCCAGCAATATATGGAAACAAATGACAACAACAACACTAAGCCCCAACTTCTGTGGGACACAGCAAAAGCAGTCTTAAGAGGAAAGTATATAGCAATCCAAGCATATTTAAAAAAGGAAGAGCAATCCCAAATGAAGGGTCTAATGTCACAATTATCGAAATTGGAAAAAGAAGAACAGATGAGGCCTAAGGTCAGCAGAAGGAGGGACATAATAAAGATCAGAGAAGAAATAAATAAAATTGAGAAGAATAAAACAATAGCAAAAATCAATGAAACCAAGAGCTGGTTCTTCGAGAAAATAAACAAAATAGATAAGCCTCTAGCCAGACTTATTAAGAAGAAAAGAGAATCAACACAAATCAACAGTATCAGAAACGAGAAAGGAAAAATCACGACAGACCCCACGGAAATGCAAAGAATTATTGGAGAATACTATGAAAACCTATATGCTAACAAGCTGGGAAACCTAGGAGAAATGGACAACTTCCTAGAAAAATATAACCTTCCAAGATTGACCCAGGAAGAAACAGAAAATCTAAACAGACCAATTACCAGCAACGAAATTGAAGAGGTAATCAAAAAACTACCAAAGAACAAAACCCCCGGGCCAGATGGATTTACCTCGGAATTTTATCAGACATACAGGGAAGACATAATACCCATTCTCCTTAAAGTTTTCCAAAAAATAGAGGAGGAGGGGATACTCCCAAACTCATTCTATGAAGCTAACATCACCCTAATACCAAAACCAGGCAAAGACCCCACCAAAAAAGAAAACTACAGACCAATATCCCTGATGAACGTAGATGCAAAAATACTCAACAAAATATTAGCAAACCGAATTCAAAAATACATCAAAAGGATCATACACCATGACCAAGTGGGATTCATTCCAGGGATGCAAGGATGGTACAACATTCGAAAGTCCATCAACATCATCCACCACATCAACAAAAAGAAAGACAAAAACCACATGATCATCTCCATAGATGCTGAAAAAGCATTTGACAAAGTTCAACATCCATTCATGTTAAAAACTCTCAGCAAAATGGGAATAGAGGGCAAGTACCTCAACATAATAAAGGCCATCTATGATAAACCCACAGCCAACATTATATTGAACAGCGAGAAGCTGAAAGCATTTCCTCTGAGATCGGGAACTAGACAGGGATGCCCACTCTCTCCACTGTTATTTAACATAGTACTGGAGGTCCTAGCCACGGCAATCAGACAAAATAAAGAAATACAAGGAATCCAGATTGGTAAAGAAGAAGTTAAACTGTCACTATTTGCAGATGACATGATACTGTACATAAAAAACCCTAAAGACTCCACCCCAAAACTACTAGAACTGATATCGGAATACAGCAAAGTTGCAGGATACAAAATCAACACACAGAAATCTGTGGCTTTCCTATATACTAACAATGAACCAACAGAGAGAGAAATCAGGAAAACAACTCCATTCACAATTGCATCAAAAAAAATAAAATACCTAGGAATAAACCTAACCAAAGAAGTGAAAGACTTATACTCTGAAAACTACAAGTCACTCTTAAGAGAAATTAAAGGGGACACTAACAGATGGAAACTCATCCCATGCTCGTGGCTAGGAAGAATTAATATCGTTAAAATGGCCATCCTGCCCAAAGCAATATACAGATTTGATGCAATCCCTATGAAACTACCAGCAACATTCTTCAATGAACTGGAACAAATAATTCAAAAATTCATATGGAAACACCAAAGACCCCGAATAGCCAAAGCAATCCTGAGAAAGAAGAATAAAGTAGGGGGGATCTCACTCCCCAACTTCAAGCTCTACTATAAAGCCATAGTAATCAAGACAATTTGGTACTGGCACAAGAGCAGAGCCACAGACCAATGGAACAGACTAGAGAATCCAGACATTAACCCAGACATATATGGTCAATTAATATTTGATAAAGGAGCCATGGACATACAATGGCGAAATGACACTCTCTTCAACAGGTGGTGCTGGCAAAACTGGACAGCTACATGTAGGAGAATGAAACTGGACCATTGTCTAACCCCATATACAAAAGTAAACTCAAAATGGATCAAAGACCTGAATGTAAGCCATGAAACCATTAAACTCTTGGAAGAAAACATAGGCGAAAACCTCTTAGACATAAACATGAGTGACCTCTTCTTGAACATATCTCCCCGGGCAAGGAAAACAACAGCAAAAATGAGTAAGTGGGACTATATTAAGCTGAAAAGCTTCTGTACAGCAAAAGACACCATCAATAGAACAAGAAGGATCCCTACAGTATGGGAGAATATATTTGAAAATGACACATCCGATAAAGGCTTGACGTCCAGAATATATAAGGAGCTCTCACGCCTCAACAAACAAAAAACAAATAACCCAATTAAAAAATGGGCAGAGGAACTGAACAGATAGTTCTCCAAAAAAGAAATACAGATGGCCAACAGACACATGAAAAGATGCTCCACATCGCTAATTATCAGAGAAATGCAAATTAAAACTACAATGAGGTATCACCTCACACCAGTAAGGATGGCTGCCATCCAAAAGACAAACAACAACAAATGTTGGCGAGGCTGTGGAGAAAGGGGAACCCTCCTACACTGCTGGTGGGAATGTAAGTTAGTTCAACCATTGTGGAAAGCAGTATGGAGGTACATCAAAATGCTCAAAACAGACTTACCATTTGACCCAGGAATTGCACTCCTAGGAATTTACCCTAAGAATGCAGCAATCAAGTTTGAGAAAGACAGATGCACCCCTATGTTTATTGCAGCACTATTTACAATAGCCAAGAATTGGAAGCAACCTAAATGTCCATCAATAGATGAATGGATAAAGAAGATGTGGTACATATACACAATGGAATACTACTCAGCCATAACAAAAGGGCAAATCCAATCATTTGCAGCAACATGGATGGAGCTGGAGGGTATTATGCTCAGTGAAACAAGCCAAGCGGAGAAAGAGAAATACCAAATGATTTCACTTATCTGTGGAATATAAGAACAAAGGAAAAACTGAAGGAACCAAACAGCAGCAGAATCACAGAACTCAAGAATGGACTAACAGGTACCAAAGGGAAAGGGACTGGGGAGGATGGGTGGGTAGGGAGGGATAAGGGGGGGAGAAGTAGGGGGGTATTAAGATTAACATGCATGGGGGGTAGGAGAAAAGGGAGGGCTGTACAACACAGAGAAGGCAAGTAGTGATTCTACAACATTTTGCTATGCTGATGGACAGTGACTGTAAAGGGGTTTATAGGGGGGACCTGGTATAGGGGAGAGCCTAGTAAACATAATATTCATCATGTAAGTGTAGATTAGTGATACCAAAAACAAAGCAAAAAAAAAAAAAAAAAAGGGCAGTTCCTGTGTGGTAACCTCCAACGAGTTCTACACAAGGGTATAAAGGGCATATAAAAGTGTAGGCAAAGGGTCTGTTTGTGTTTATACAGAGGATCAAAGCCTAATTGGGCTACCCCGAAAATGAACTAAGATACGATAGGAAAAAGAACTTCCAACATCTGCACTCTCTGGAAGACTCATGCCAGAAGATGATCATCAAAAAACCCCAACAAAGATCCACACACTGCTACAGCTGTAGATGCACTCATCCCACCAGTTCCTGGACTTGCCATGGGAATGAGGAAGGAGATATCTAAGCTGGCCTGTGCATACAGTAAAACAACAAAATTGGACTGGATCTATACTGTTGGAACTCAACCAAGAATTTGGAGAAGTGCAAATTGTAGCGCTCCAAAGTCTTACAACTACAAACTATTTATTGTTAAAAGAACATATGGCATGTGAACAGTCCCCAGGAATGGGTTGTTTTAATTTGTCTGATTTCTCTCAGACTGTTCAAGTTCATTTGGACAATATCCACCATATCATAGATAAGTTTTCACAAATGCCTAAGGTGCCTAACTGGTTTTCTTGGTTTCACTGCAGATGGCTGGTAATTAAAGATATGCTTTGGTTATGTAACTATACTCCTATTATGTTAATGTGTGTGCGCAATTTAAGTAGTAGCTTAAAACCTATACATGCTGAAGTTACTCTACAAGAAGATATGTCAAAGAAATAATCAATCTTCCCATGTTTTCTTCCGCCTGCTACTTCTATAGCTTTTCTTCTTCCTTCCTAATTACAACCCTTAAATAGAATTCGTGCCTCATATCAAATTTACCAAGTATCATAATTCTTCCAAGTGGTAAAGATACCTCAAGACAAATGCTGGGCATAGAAGCCACAGGGCATAAATATGCAAAGAAGTAAAAAGCTAACTTTTTCAAACAATAAGGCTTCTCTCTCACTTACCAACTTCACATTTCCCTGTATGGCCCCGGAAGATGACTGGTTAGCCAGAGACGGGTAAGATTCCTCAAGGGAGGAACAACCTAAGACAGGCACAGTCGCAGGGGGGCCATCAGGTGAGAAATTGGGGATCAACAGAGGTGAGGCTTAGAACCTCACCCCCCCGTTCTGAGAGAAATCTTCTGCATACGTGGATGTTTGATTGCCCTGGTCTAGCTTGGATTAACACATAGTCTACAGGCACACACCTGATCATCTACATTTGCTCTCTTACAACACTAAACTATGTTTTCTACCTTTATCTTGTATCTACCTACCACTTCAGCATTTTATTAAAAATAATAATAATAAAGAGAGAAATGTGGTATCCACATATAAATCAAGTATAAAAACCAAATGAGTATTCGTATTTGAACTGACTGTTTATAGTTCATAATGCATGAGCAAAACCAAAAGTTTCTGTGATGACTGCCCTTGTACTGTTCACTATGTAACTTATTCATTATGTAAGAATTTGTTCTACATGTAAAAACTTGTTTGTTATGCCTCAGAAGATTGGAGACTGACAAAAATTAGGCTTGGGGTGGAATAATGATTGTGCATTGAGCATTGACTCCCCTATACAGAATTTTATTGTCGTTAACAACCATTTGATCAATAAATATAAGAGATGCCCTCACAAAAAAAAAAAAAAAAAAAAAGGAGAGACTTCCAATGGTAAAATAAATTAGTAACCGGGATGTAAGGTATAGCATAAGGAATATAGTCAAGATATTGTAACAGCCTGGTAGGGTGATAGCTGGAACCTAGAAGTATGTATATAAATGTTCTACCACTGTGTTGTACACTTGAAACTCATGTAATGTAATACTGTGTGTCAACTACCCTTCAATAAAAAATAATTATTAAAAAAATAAAAAATAAAATAAAATAAAAAAAAAAATTCATATGGAACCACAAAAGACCTCGAATAGCTAAAGCAATTCTGAGAAGGAAGAATAAAGCTGGGGGCATTACGCTCCCCAACTTCAAGCTCTACTACAAAGACACAGTAATCAGAACAATTTGGTACTGGCACAAGAACAGACCTATAGACCAATGGAACAGATTAGGGAGCCCAGATATAAACCCAGCCATATATGGTCAATTAATATACAATAAAGGAGCAATGGATACCAATGGGGAAATGACAGCCTCTTCAACAGCTGGTGTTGGCAAAACTGGACAGCTACATGCAAGAGAATGAAACTGGATTATTGTTTAACCCCATACACAAAAGTAGACTTGAAATGGATCAAAGATTTGAATGTGAGTTATGAAACCATAAAACTCTTAGAAGACAACATAGGCAAAAATATCCTGAATATAAGCATGAGCAACTTCTTCCTGAATGCATCTCCTCGAGCAAGGGAAACAAAAGCAAAAATGAACTCATGGGACTACATCAAAATAAAAAGTTTCTGTACAGCAAAGGACACCATCAACAGAACAAAAAGGTACCCTACAGTATGGGAGAATATATTTGTAAATGACATATCTGACAAGGGGTTAACATCCAAAATATATAAAGAACTTACATGCCTCAACACCCAAAAAGCAAATAACCCGATTCACAAATGGGCAGAGGTTATGAAGAGACAGTTATCCAAAGAAGAATTTCAGATGGCCAACAGACACATGAAAAGATGCTCCACCTGACTAATCATCAGGAAAATGCAAATTAAAACCACAATGAGATATCACCTCACACCAGTAAGGATGGCCAGCATCGAAAAGACTAAGAACAACAAATGCTGGCGAGGATGCGGAGAAAGGGGAACCCTCCTACACTGCTGGTGGGAATGTAAGCTAGTTCAGCCATTGTGGAAAGCAATATGGAGGTTCCTCAAAAAACTAAAAATAGAAATACCATTTGACCCGGGAATCCTACTCCTTGGAATTTACCCAAAGAATACAACTTCTCAGATTCAAAAAGACATATGCACCCCTATGTTTATTGCAGCACTTTTTACAATAGCCAAGATATGGAAGCAACGTAAGTGTCCATCAGTAGATGACTGGATAAAGAAGAGGTGGTACATATACACAATGGAATACTATTCGGCAGTAAGAAAGAAACAGATTCTACCATTTGCAACCACATGGATGGAGCTGGAGGACATTATGCTCAGTGAAATAAGCCAGGCAGAGAAAGACAAATGCCAAATGATTTCCCTCATTTGTGGAGTATAACAATGAAGCAAAACTGAAGGAACAAAATAGCAGCAGACTCGGAGACTACAAGAATGAACTAGTGGTTACCAAAGGGGAGGGTTGTGGGAGGGTAGGTGGGGAGGGAGGGAGAAGGGGATTGAGGGGTATTATGTTTAGTATGCATGGTTTGGGGGATCATAGGGAGAACAGTGTAGCACAGAGAAGGCACATAGTGGATCTGTGGCATCTTGCTGCACTGATGGACAGTGACTGCATTGGGGTATGGGTGGAGACTTGATAATATGTGTAAATGTAACCACATTGTTTTTCATGTGAAACCTTCATAAGAATGTATATCAATCATACCTTAATAAAAATAAGTAAAAAAACAAAAAAAAACAAATGAGAAGTATGTAAGTTAAAAAGTTAAAGTCTGTGTCTTATTGCTGCTGCACAGAGGCATCATTGATAATTTTTTACACGTTTTTCTATTATAGATTTTTATATGGAATTTGGTTTGCTTTTTCAAGCTAAAGCTTGAATACCAGGCAGTATTATTGTCAAACCCTGTATATAAATAGTTACGTATGTGTTTATCTATATCTTCCTATATCTGTCTCTGTGTCTTAACTCTCCTTGGTTCTTTCTCTGCCTGGTCACATGGGACTGTCAGGATCACCTTCACATCCCTCTTTCTCCTTTCAAAATTGTCTGTAGCCCTTCTGGGGCCCTGAGGGCATCTCGCACTGTGTCTGGACAGTGCCCAGCACCTGTAGCCTCATTTGCTGCCCTGCCTGACGGGGTCCTTTGGTGCTGCCCCTGTTTCTGGTGCTCTATGGGAAGGCTTTACTCTTTCACCAGAGTGAAAGTGGAGCCATGTCAGAATGTCACCAGAAACCTCCAAAACATCATGTGAAGTAGAAGAAGCCAGAAACAAAGGGTCACATTGAATGATTCCATTTATATGAAAATTACAGACTACATAAATCCATAGACACAAAACACAGACTGGTGGTTGCCAGGGACTAGCAAGGGAGGTGAGTGACTAGTTAAATGGGTATGGGGTTTCTGTTTGGGGTGATGAAATGTTTTAGAGCTTGACAGAGGTGGTGATGGTTGCATAACGTTGTAAATAGACCAATGCCACTGAATTGTTCACTTTAAAGTGGTTAATTTTATATGTGATTTTCACATCAATACTTTTTTTTTTAAAGGCAGGGAAAAAATGTCTGTGGGTTCCCATCAGATCAGTTCTTGCTGTTCATTTATATTTACTTTGCATATGCTTGGTATTTTCCATAAGAAAGTTTTAAGAAAGAACTTTTTAATTGCTTTCAAGAGTCAGGTGAGAAACCAAGTTTTGTGGGCCAAAGAGAAATGATAAAGTGAGAGTTGTGGCTATAGTCTACCACCCAGTTTTAGGAAATTCGGAAGGAAGTGGAAGAGAGAACAGCAATGAGATGAAAGCACTAGTTCAAGTGAAAGATTTTTTTAATGGAGGGGGCCCACACATGTTTGAGAAAAGAGGGAAGAAATGAGTGGAGGAAGGCAGATTATATTTATGGAAAGGTTTCATCAGATTTGTGAGCTTGAAGGAACCTGGGGATCAGCAAGGCTGGCCCGCTGATGTCTTAGCAGTGCCTGAGCTTAGGCCTCAATCATGCTCTTCTAACTGCTGTCTGGTGGTGGAAAGCTATTTGGAGGAGAAAAGAAAGTGAGATTCAGCTTTTCTTCATATTGCCTCTGAAATAGAAGTCATTGCTGTTGGGAGAGTTTTGCATGCACAATTGAGGACTTGGAATGATGAGTATAAGTTTCTTATTAAGCAGAAGAATTTGGAATTGCAGTTATAGAGAGGATGCTAAGAATAGTTAATGCATGATAAGGTCAGTACAGTTTTAAAAATACCTATGTAAGTGTTCTGCAAGTAGTTACCAGGAATGCTTATGGTCAGACAGGATTGGTAAAGCAGGTCTTGAAAAATGTAAACGTTGTGTTCCTTTTGGAGAAATATTCTCTGAAACTGTGCAACATCTTCCATAGCTTTTTTTTGGAGGTGATAGATGTTTGTTTAAATTCAGAGATCGACTAGGGATTACATGTTCTTCAAGAGTTGGGGAATGTACACTTCCATCTCTTGGGTTTAGAAAGGCTTCGTTTATCTGCTAGAAAGATAAATAGCAGAAGATTCTATCTTCTAAAGAGTGCTGTAGATTGGCCATAGATAATTCTTTAATTAAGAACAAATATTCTTTCCATTTTTCCTTTTTTTTAACCTCTTTTCCTCTTATTAATTCTGCAAATATTTATTGAGCATCTGCATTGTGGCAGTAAGTGTGCTGGTTGCTGACAACAGAGTTGCTTCAGTAAACTGTGATTTTCTTTGTTTTGATTCTTGGAGTGCCAAGAATTTTAAATGGAGGTAAGAAGAAAGAATGTTAAATTTCACATTAGTTTAGAATTAGGTTTTTTCCCTTGAATGGTCACTAGAATACAATTTTCTATGACCTAATCACTTCTCAGAGGGTTCTGCTATTTTAGTGAAAACTTCTATTGTAAATACTGAAGAAGAACAAGGTGACAGAATTACTTTTAATGTAAAATTTCAGAAGCATGTATCCTTTGGAGGCACAGTGACTATTTCTTACAGTTTTCCCAAGGACCATTTCAGGGCTTATTTAATCTCCCTGCTGTGTATGTGAGAGAGAAAATTGAATAGAACTAACGCAGTTACCCATGAATCTGTCTTATTGTTGCATGCTTTCAGAAGTTAAGTATGAAAATTATGTTCTGTAAGAAGTCTTTGATGACATATCAGGAAATCCAAAGGTGGAGATATGTACTTGATTAGCCTGGTTCCCTTGGAGAGAGACTCATGTGATCTAATTTATGTAGTATTTATGTGTCTATGTTGTTATATTGATCCGAAAACAGATACTATTTTATCTGTTATGTACCTTTGATTCATTGAATGCAATTATCAGTTTTCTTAGTGCCTGACCTAGCTATTACACAGTGGAAATGTGCATTACTAGGGAGGTTTCAGGTCCAGTGTGGATTTGCTGACACATCTTGGACCATAGCTGTTGATTTATGCTGTACTTTCTCTTTTATTCTTCTTCTTTGAGATACTATAAAAAAAAATGGAACACCTTTATAGTCATTCAGTTAATTAATTGAGCGAACACTTATGGGACATGCAGTATGTGCTGGTGTCCTAGGTATGGCATGCGAAGTTACGTGAGGCATGGTCTCCACATGTTAGGACCTTTTGGTCCAGTTGAGGGAGGCAACCATACCAGAAGGGCTATGGTATTAACTGTGCACCTTGGGAGCTATGTCAAAGCAATGAATTCTTTCTGAAAGGAAGCTCCACAATGGAGGGGTAACAGTTGAGTTGGGTTTTGTTGGGAAAATACAAGTTTTTTTTTTTTTTTTTGGGTGGTTGGTGAGTAGGTGGATGGGGATGGGAAGGGCATTATAAACAGAATGCACTGTATGTATCATGTATAACTGGTAAAGTGTAACAGGAGATGGTGACAAGTTTTGAGTCTGTTTCAGATATCTTGTGTATTAAACCACAGCAAAATGTATTATTTTAAAAGCATCATCTATTTCCTGGGCAGAAGAATTCCAAATAATTTATGTAGATACTCCACCTTCCAGGATGTGGAACATAACCCCCTACTCCTTAAGTGTGGCTTCACACAGTAGAGAAAACCTGACAGATAACTATCTCAACAGGTGACCAAGGTCTACAGCAACAGTGTTAAGTCGTGTTTGTAGTGTGTATGTACCCTTGAGGTGATGTGCTGAAATGGCACTTCACCGCAGTGGTCCTCTTCCCCCCAAACCATTACCCAACTCTAATCATGAGAAAAGGCATATCCTAATAGAGGGGTGTCCTACAAAACACCTGACCAGTACTCCTCAAGACTGTCAAGGGAAAACAAGAAATACCTGAGAAACTGTCACGGCCAAAGGAGCCTGAGGAGACATGGTGATTAAATGCAATGCGATATCTTGGATGGGATCCTGGAATAGAATAAGGATATTAGGCAAAGACTGAGGAAAGCTGAATAAAGGTAGATTTTAGCTAATAATAATGTGTCAGTGGTTCATTAATAATAACAAATGTATTCAGGTAAGATGTTACGAAGAAACTGGATTCAGAAAATATAGAAACACTCTGTCTTCACAATTTTTCTATTAATCTAAACCTGTTCTAAAAAACAAAGAATTAATACACATACACATTAAAAAAAAATGAAAACCACAACTTTTTATTATCTCTTGTGATCTGTGGTCTGCTGGGCTCAATAGGGCAGTTCTTCTGCTCCAGATTGGCAGGAGCTGCAGTCACCTGGAGGCCCAACTGGCCAGAAATGTCTGAAGTGGTTCACTCACACGGCCGGCAGTTGGTGCTGGCTGTCAGCTGGGAGCACAGATTGCGGCTGTTGACCTGAGCGTCAAGGGTCTTCTCTGTATGACCTCTCTACGTGGCTTGGGTTTCTCACAGCATGGCAACTGGTATTCAAGAGGGAACATTGCAAGCATGTAGAAGCTGCAGATATTGTAAAACCCAGCCTCCAAAGACACACAGTTTTACTTCCTCTGCATTCTGTTAAAGCAAGTCATAGGGACATCCCATATTTAAGGGGAGGAGAAACAGATTCCACCTCTCAGTGGGAGGATTGGCAGAAAATGTGAGGTCATCTTTAATCCACCACATAGAGAATAGAGTGTTGGGTCCCAGTTGAAGAGGAGAGAATGGCAGAGACCAGGTTATCTGAGGCTAAGGAGTTTGAAGATAAAACAGCAGAGTTCTAAATCACGGGAATGAGATGTGCATTTTGCTTTGTGACTTGCTCTCTTACAATAACTGGTGTTGATGTAGAGGATAGACTAGAGTATCTTCATCTTGACAGTCAGATTCTCTCCAGAAAGAGAATCTGATAGGTCCCATCCAGTCTGTAGACTGATGTCCACTGGGCCTTAAATTCTCAGAGTAAGATGGCAAGGACCTTAGGTGAGGAAGTAGATCCCATAGAAGGACAGAAGAATTGGATGGCAACAGCCAGCATTCCCGAGACAGCCTACAGTCAACGCTGATGTCATTTTCTGCTTTATTTCTTAAGGAGGATGGATTAGATTCCTTCATTTCACCTCCACAGCTATTTCTCACTTTAAATTTAGTATAATTTAGGTTGATACTCTGAATGTGACTATTTACTGCATCAGGAAGCCAGTATTTTAGCTATAGTATTTTCTTTGTTATGAAAGGTAATGAGTAAACTTAGTCTTTGTAAAGAATAAAGTGATCTATTGATTGGTTCTACATTAAAGAGAGTTAAATAAGATGATCTAGGCAAAGTCTTTTGCTTGTTTAAGTTTAGGGTATCTCTACCTTAGACTGTCTACTTAGCAAATTATAACAAGATCTCATGGATTTTGGTATTTTAAGAGCGGACTGGGAAAGAAATCATGCAAGAGAGGTATTTTTCCCATTTGTTTACATAGCTGGCAAACAACATAATTTGGAATGGATTCCAGGTCTGCCTGATTCCAAAGGCCATGCTAAGTTCAGTACTCCATTCTGAAGAACTTACATGGCAGAGTAATCAATTCTATTTATATCAGAGAAACTTTTTGGAAAGGTCACCTGGGTATAGGAGAATGCATATAAGGGGTGAAGGTGCTTTGTGCCTATTTAGAGTGTGGATAAAATGAGAGTTCCTGGGGCCAGGATTCTCACCTGGCCCTGGTTGACTAGCTCACTGCACACCTGTGGGTAACACATGGCTGCTGACTCTATAAAAAGAGCTCCGCCCAGTGCTTTGGGCACGACATGGTGGCAGGGCTGCAAGGCTGCAGGAGAGCAGAGCAGAGGCTGGAGTGGTGGCACTGCCGAGGACAGAGGCCCAGAGGACGGCTGTGTGCGGAACGACTGTGCAGAGGCCCAGAGGACGGCTGTGTGGGACAGCTGTGCGGACAGAGGGGCCCAGGGGCAGAGACCAGCTTGCTGCATGCAGACTCGCTCTGAGTGAACAGGATTTTAGTGACTGACCTGCCACCTGGAAATAAAGTTGGGTATAACCCTTTCACCCCAAGAACGTTTTGCTGTCATTTTCTTTGGTCACACTGAATCCATAGCGAACTTGCCCAGGGCTGAAACCCACTGGCAAGACATAGAGTCGTACAGTTCTTTTAAGAAGAGATGATGGAGCATTGGGAGTGTGTGTGAGACTGTGGGAGATGAGGTTAGAGACAGGATTCCATTCAGGCAATAGGGAGCTATTAAACACACCTGGTCTCAGGTTTATTTTAGAAAGATCACTGTGGCAGCAGTGTGCAGAAATGATTATAAGCAGGGTTTAAAATGGAGACAAGGAGACCAGTTAGGAGTCTGTTCAAGAAGATTGAGAAAGGCTGGACCTGAAGGCAGTAACAGTGGGTCTGAAGAGGAGAGGTCTAACAGAAGAAATGTTCAGGAAGAATGGGATGGGGACACTTGGAGACAAATCTGGAGTTTTTAGCTTGAAACAGCTGAATGACACCATTAATCTAAGAGGTACAGCAAGGTCAGTTGTAGCTGTTCTGTTATTGCTGTTTTTAACTGGCTATGTATGGAAGGTCTGAATTTTGAAATTTTGAGGTGCCCTGAGGCACTCCAGGAGAAGATATGTAGTAGGCATTTTGGAACTCAGAAGACAGTGAGACAGAGGACAGCAAGGTCTATGTTTGGGAGTTTTCAGAGTATAGGAATAGATAGGATCTGGGAAATGAGAAAAGGCCCAAGTAGAGAACTATAGAAACTACATCAGACTGTGTCATACTTTAGTATGCACAAAAGTAATCTTAGCTATTTTTCTTTTCTTTTTAAAATAGCTTTATTAAGGTATATTTCACATATCATAAAATTTACCCATTTAAAGTATACAGCCCAAAGGTTTTTAGTATATTCACAAAGTTGTACAGCCATCACCATAATCTTAAATTAGGTTTTCATTACTCCAAAAAGAAACCCAGTACCTATTAGCAATAACTCCCCATCTTTTTCCTGTCAGCCTTAGGCAACCATTAAGCTACTTTTTCTTTCTACAGAATTGCCTATTCTGGATGTTTCGTATAAATAGAATCATACAGTATGTGTTCTTTGTGTGAGATTTCTTTCACTTACTAGAGTGTTTTCAAGGTTCATCTACGTTGTGGCATGTATCAGTACATCATTTTTTTGTGTGTGTGGCCGAATATTATCCCATTTATGGCTATACCACATTTTGTTTATCCACAGTATCAGTTGATGGATGTGGTTATTTCCACTTTTTGGCTATTATGAATAACGCTGCTATGAACATTTGTGTTTTAAGCTTTTGTGTGGACATATGCTTGCATTTCTGTTAGGTGAAAAACCAGTAGTGGAATTGCTGGGTCATAGTTAACTCTGTTTTACTTTTTAAGGAACTGCCAGACTGTTTTCCAAATGGCTGCATATTCCTACCAGAAATATGTGAGGGTTCTAATTTGCCCACATTCTCACCAATTTGGGATTTAATGTATTTTTTATTCTAGTGCATATGTAATGCTGTCTCATTGTGGCTTTCATTTGTGCCGTGTATGCTTTTTAAAATGAAAGTAAAAAAGTAAAAAAAATAATAAAATGAAGGTGACCAGGCCCTACCCTGGACTTTCTGAAACAGAATCTCAAGAGTTGGGACCCTGGATCTGTGTGATCTCTAAGGATCCCAGGTGATTCCTATGCCAGTAGCAGGTGACCACCACTGAAGGTCACTCAGAGCAGAAAGAACCAGTGAATTTTTAAGTTCTCTCTGGAAGGTAAGACACACATGAAATTCAGAGTAGGGTTATATCTGACGAGGGAAGAAAGGGATTGGGTTTGGAAAGGGTTACACAAGGGGACTCAACTCTTCACTATACCTGTATTTTATTTCTTTAGAAAAGAGAGCAGTCTGAAGCAAATATGATGGATGATAAAGCAAATATGTTAAATCTGGGGGGTGGTTACCTGGGTTTGTGTTAATTTTATTCCCCGTATTTCCTTCTATATCTTAACATTTTTCCCTCACTTACAAAATTAGAAAATTCTGTTTTTGTTGAAGAAAAATCCTTGTAGCTTCAGCACAATTTATTCTTGTTTCTGTTGTATAGAATGAGGAAGGACAAACATTAACCTTTACTCTATATACCAGTCTCTCAAATATGTGAAGACAGGTCTCATATCCTTCTTAAAAAGCTGGGCAGGTGGGCCAGGGCTGTATGGTCACCTTTCAGTTATGGGGGACTCAGACTTATATTTCATTCTTTCACCACTTCCCTTGAAGGACTTGTAGAAGTTGCACATTTCTTTTTGACCAGAATTTAATCACATGGCCACAGTAAGTTTTGAATGATGTTAGATTGTGTGTCAGCTAAAATTTGTAGTTTGTATTGCTAAGGGGGAAATGCTTCTTTGTCTCAGAATCAACCACATTATCCAGTATTCTGCTGTTATGCTGGTCTTGCCCATCCTATAGTTGTATAATTGATTCTCTTGAGCCTAAAGTATAAAACTTCAGAATTTTTAAAAAGGTTTTTCAAAAGACCAATGTAATTCAGTGAGGGAAAGGAAGAGCTTTCAATAAACAGGGCTGGAGCAGCCAGATAACCAAATGGAAATGCATGAACCATGCTTCCTGTATCTTAGACCATATGTAAAATCTGAGCTGGATCATAGACCTAAGTGTGAGAGCTAAAACTGTAAACCTTTTGGAAGACAACTTAAGAGTTGACTTTCTCACCTTAGATAGGTTTAAAAACATTAACCATAAAAGATCAGTGTTCAGTTGAATTTCATTAAAATTTTTTAAAACTTTTGCTAATATGCCGACACCTTTAAGGATGTGGAAAAGCTACAGACTGGGCAAAAACACTTGCAATACCTTCATCTCACAAAGGTCTCAAATCTATAATATATGCAGAATTCTTAAAAATTAATAAGAAAAGGCCAAAAACTAAAATCATGGACAAAGACATGAACAGGCATTTCACAAAACGAGATATCCAAATGGCCATGAAAGTAGGATATTCAACATTATTTTTCATGAGGAGAAAGGAAAATAAAACTATAATATTAAGTTACTGCACACATTTAACTTCAGAAGACAGAATACCAAGTAAGTGTTAGCAAGAATATGGAGCAACTGGAACTCTCATACACTGTTGAAAGGAGTGTAAAATGGTACAACTACTTTAGAAACTGTTTCTCAATTCTCTTAGTTAAACATGTCTATCCTATAACCCAGACATTCTGCTTCTAGGCATGTACCAATAGAAATAACTGCATGTCTTCATGAAAAGGCTTATATGGGAATATTCATGGTAGCTTTGTTTATAACAGCCCCAAATCAAACTAGTTAGAACCCAACTGTCCACTAAAAGGTGACTGAATAAACAAATTATAGTATGTTTGTTCAATGAAATACTGAGTTTAAAATCTGAACATTTGATGTACATAACAACATGGGTAAATTTCAAAAACATATTGAGTGAAAAAAGGCAAAAACAAAAGTACACGATCTGCCAGATTCTGATATATAAAGTTCATGAACATGTAAAGTTCATCTGTGATGATACAATAGTTACCTGGTCTGTGTTGGGGGGTTTTTCAGAGAAGGGGCACATGGGAGTTTTCTGGGGAGATAGAAATATACTATTTTATCATAACCTGTGTGGTGGTTACATGGGTACAACCATATCTAAAGTTCATTGAACTCTACACTTATGCTTTATGTCTTTTTCTGTTTGTGAATCATACCTCAATTTAAAAACAATTTTAGGAGATTCCATCCTTCTCCTTTATTGGCTGAGGATTTTGTATGTTGATTATGTCATCAGTATATTAGCTGTCCTCAGCTTTATATTTCAGGAAATACGTATGCTTTTTTTTTTTAACTACCCACAGGGTCTGGAATGGAGGGAGTACACCATTTATAAAGTGGATCATATTTAGCAATTAATTTGATAATGGAAGACAAAGGAAAAGGAGAAGTCAGGGATGGCATCAAGATTTCAGGCTAAGTGACTGGGAGGATAGGGATGTTGTTGTCATAACAGGGGACATAAGAGAAGAAATAGGTTTTAGGAAGACTACGATGACTTCTGTATTGACTGGAGTTTGAGATCCTGGCATGCTGTCCACATGGTAGTGTCTGTCAGCCAGGTGAAACTTTGGGGCTGGAGACAGAATAAATCAGGGCTGGAAATATAGAATTGGGAAGAACTCAAATTTAATAGTTGAGATTAGATGTAATTGCTATGGCAGGATGTGAACAGGTCCAATGACAGTACTTGGGGTAATAGAAGTTTAAAGAGTAGTAGGAGAAAGAGAAGCAGAGATTAGCTAACTAGAGAGTCAGGAAATATTTACCATAAATATCTTCTTTTGCCAGGTTTATGATAAATAAGATACTCAAAATCTCTGCATCAAGAAGTTTGCATTCTTGATGGGGGGAGATAGAAAACAAAAAGCATAAATAAGTGACCCATTTAGGCAGAGGTCCTTTCTGATGTTATGCTAGAGAGTGGCTGAGTGTGGACACTGGTTGAGCTGTGGCTGTCAGGACGACATCTTCAGAGAGATGTCCTTCAGAGATCTTCAGAGCTTATGTCTAAATGACGGGAAGGAAACTTTCATATAACAATGTGGGAGAAAAGCTTTCTAAGTGAAAGGAATAAATTAATAAGCCCTAAAGTAGGGTGAAAAAGAAAAAAAGAAATGGAGAGAATAGTTCAGAACAAGGCAGAGAAGATTTTCAAAAGGATGGAGACAGCTCTTGTGTCAGATGTTACTTAGAGGGTCAGGAGAAATAGGGAACGTGAGCAGAAAGGATATTCCACTGAGTAATAAAAAGTCATTAAGTGAAAGCAAGATGGAGGTTTCTCAAAAAACTAAAAATAGAAATACTATATGACCCAGCAATTCCACTTCTGGAAAGTTACCTGAAGAAAACAAAATCGCTTATTAAAAAAGATACATGCATTTTTGTGTTCATCACAGCATTATTTACAATAACCAAAATATGAAGAAATCACCTAAATGTCCATCAATGGATGAATGGATAAAAAAAAGACATGGTATGTATATATACAATGGAATATTATTCATCCATAAAACACGGATAGACCTAGAGGATATATGCTAAGTGAGATGCCTCAGACAGAGAAAGGCAAATGTCATATGATTTCACTTACATGTGAATTCTAAAAACCTAAACAAATGAACAAACAAAGAATCCTAAAATAGGCTCATAAACACAGAGAACAGAGAACAGACTGGTGATTGTCAGTGGGGGATAGGTGAAATAGGTGAAGGGGGAAAATTAGTGAGAGTGTTTAAAAAAAGAATTGAAAGCAGGGACTAACAAATATTTGTATACCCATGTTCATAGCAACATTATATTCATAATGGCCAAGAAAACAGAACGAACCCAGTGTCTATTAGCGGATGAATGAATAAAAAAAAGCGGTCTAGCCATACAATGACTATCAATCAGCCTTAAAAAGGAAGTTCTGATACATGCTACAACATGGATGAACCTTGAAGACATTATGCTAAGTGAAATAAGCCAGACACAAAAGGACAGATACTATATGATTCCAGTTACATGAGGTACCTGGAGCAATCAAGTCATAGAAACAGAAAATAAAATGGTGGTTGCCAGGGACTGATGGAAGATGGGGGGAGCTGTTAAAGAGTGTAGAGTATTGATTTGGGGAGATGAAAAAGTTCTGAGGATGGATGATGGTACTGGTTGCACAACAATATGAATGTGCTTAATATCACAGCTTTACACTTAAAAATGGCCTAAAATGGTAAATTTTATTTTACATATATCTTACCACAGTTTTTTAAAAAAAGTCATTGGGACTTCTGCTGCCAGGCAAGATGGAGTATCAGGGATGGGATAAACCCTCCCGCCAGAAATAACCATTTAAAAAATAGACAAAATATATTTGAGACAATGGCTTACAAGACACTAGACATTAGGTAATGAAGGACAGTGACTGCTGAAAAATAGAATACAAGTACGGTGAGTCCTCCGACTACCCCAGTGTACTGGCTTGAGAGAGAGAGCTTCCAGGCTGCAGTGCAGGGAAGGGGAGCTCCTGCAAAGCCCAGCAGACCCCCTCAGTTGAGGCAACCTTGCTGAAGGTCTAGGGAGACTAAGGCAGCTACAGTTTGCAGGACAGAATCCTGGAGAGGAGAGACTCACACAGAGAGGGAACTCTGGAGCTCTGTGGAGGGTTCACCTTGCATATTCTTCAGAGCACATGCATAAGAGGAGACTATAGCTGGTGCAGGAAGGGGAGCCCGGCCAAGAGGATTTAAAGAAACAGTACCACTAATATTGCCTCTTTCTATACACTGGAAAACCTCAATTCATGGAGCATTAGGTAGAGTCCTCAGTAGTGGGGAATAATTAGCCCTTAACACTGCTCTAGGCCAGCTTAGCATATCCTAAAAGCAAGACACAAAAGGAACAGACTATTTCAGAGTAATTTAACTGTGTCCCAGAACAAAGCTCAAGAGTACTTGTAGGAGTACAGAAATATTCAGTACTCAGCACAGTAATATTCACAATATCTGGTGTCCAAGGAAAGATTGTCAGGCATGTAAAAACCAGGAAAATACAGACCATAGAAGGGAAAAAAGCAATTGATTCAAACCAGCCCACAACTGACACAGATTAGAATTAGCACACCAGAATATTAAAAACACTGTAACTGTAGTTCAGATAGAAAGTTAAGCAGAAACATGGAAGATACTTATTTTAAAGACCCAAATCAAATTTTTAGAGTTGAAAACTATGTCTGAGATGAAAAATACAATGAATGGTCTTAGTGTCAGATAAGACTGCAGAATAAGATGAGTGAATTTAGTCATACCAATGTGAAACACAGAGAGAAAAAAGTAAAGAACAAAAAATGAAAAGAGTACCATTGTACTGTGGACAACTTTAGGCAGACCAGTATACTTGTAATTGTAGTCTCTGAAGAAGAGGGAGGGGGCAGAAAAAAAGCTAAGAAATAATGATCCCAAATCATCCAGATTTGATAAAAACTGTAAACCCATAAATCCAAGAAGTTAAATGTGCTTGAAGTACAGGAAACACAAAGCAAACCATGCCAAAGCACATAATCAAATTGCTCAAAACCAGTGCTAGAAAAAAAATCTTAAAACCAGAAGCAAAAAGACACTATTAATGGAGGAACAAATGTAAGTATATCTCATTGGAAACAATACAAACAAGAAGACAGTGGAACAGCATCTTCAAAGTACTGAAAGAAAAAACTGTGAACCTTGAATTCTGTAATCAGCTAAATTTCTTTCAAAAATGAAGGTGAAATAAAGTCTGTTTCAGACAGATAGAAGCTGAAATAATTCCTCACCAGCATGCTCTTACTGCAAGACTAAAGGAAGAAGAAAATGATGCCAGATGGAAATATGAATGTACACAAAGATATGAAGAGCTTAGGAAATGGAAGCTATGTGGGTAAATATATAAGACTTTTCTATTATTTAAATCTCTTTAAAAGAAAATTGATTGTTTGAACAAAATAATGCAAATGCATTGTGGGTTTATAACATTTATATCTGTATAATGTATGGTAACAGTAGCATAAAGGCCTGGAAGGGGAAAATGGAAGAAAACTATTGTAAGGTTCTTAATGTTGTATGTGAATTAGTATAATTTCACTTGAAGAGACTACTTCCCAACTCATGCTGTGAGGTCAGCATTACTCTGATACCCAAACCAACTAAGACATCACAAGAAAAACTACAGAATAATCTCTTTCATGAACATAGATGCAGAAGTTCTTTTAGCATATTGACTCCAACAATATGTACAAAGGATAATACATAACCAGCTGGTACTTATCCTAGGAATGCAGGGTTGGTTTAACAAAAAATCATTCACTTGGTTGATGAAAAAAATGCATCATATTAACAAATGAAAAAGAAAAATCATGTGATCAACTCCACAGATGGAGAGAAAGCATTAATAAATGCCACATCCATTCCTGAGAAAAAAACCTCTTAGCAAACCTGGAATAGAAAGGAACTGCTCAACCTGATAAAGGACCTTTATGAAAACCCTACAGTTAACATTAACCTTGATGGGGAAAAACTGAATGCTTTATTTTACTCCTAAGATGAAAAGAAAGGATGTCTGCTGTCACCTTTTCTTTTCAACATTGTACATACACTGAAACTACAAAGCATTGCCGAGAGAAATTAAAGTCAACCTAAATAAATGGGGAGATATACTTTGTTCCTAGGTCAGAAGATTTAATACTGTTGAGATGTTTCTTCTCCCCAAATTGATCTATAGAGTCAAATTGATCCCTATCAAAATCATAGCAGACTCTTTTGTAGAAGTGAAAGGCTGCCTTCTAAAATTCATATAGAAATGCAGAGGACATAGAATAGCTATATTAGTTCACTAGGGCTGCTGTAACAAAATACCAAAAACTGAGTAGCTTAAACAACAGAAATGTATTGTCTCATGGTTCTGGAGACTAGATGTCTAAAGGGCCATACTATGTTCCCTGGAACGCGCTAGGGGAGGATCTTTTCCAGTCTTCCTTCCTAGCTTCTGGCTTCTAGCTTTTCTTCTAGCTTCTTGGCTCCTCACAGCAGAACTTCATTTTTCACGTGGCATTCTCCTTTTGTGCCTGGCTGTCTCTGTGTCCAGATTTTCCCCTTTTATAAGGACATGAGTTATATTGGCCTCATTCCAATAAGCCAATTGATTACTTTATTTAGAAAAACAGACCATATCTTCAAATAAGGTCACATTCTGAAGTTAGGACTTCCACACACTGGAAGTTAGGACTCCAACGTATCTTTTTGGGTGGAACACTATGCGACCCCTAGCAATAATCAAAGCAGCTTTTGAGAAGAAAAATGTTGGAGTGCTAATACTGTCTGATTTCAACACTTAATAAAGCTACAATAATCAAGACCCTGTGGTATTGGAGAAAGGCAATAGACCAGTGGAATAGAAGAGAGATTCCAAACATAGACCTACACATATATGGACAAAAGACTTTTGACAAGGGTGATTTAGTGGAGAAAGGCTGATTTTTTCAACAAATGGTGCTAGAGCAAATGGATATCCATATGCAAAAAAAATAAAAACAATACAAAACCCAGATCTCTATTTCATAACATCTGTTAATTTCAAAAATTAACTCAAAATGGATCTTAGGTCTAAATGTAAAACCTAAAACTATAATACATCTAGAAGAAAACAAGGAAAATTTTTGTGACCTATGGTTAGGCAAAGATTTCTTAGATAACACAGCAAAAGCACAGTCCATTAAATTCTTGTAAATGGTGTGTTGTACTACATCAAAACTAAGAACTTCAGCTCTTAGAAATGCGCTGTTATGAGAATGAAAAGACAAGCCACAGATTGGAGGAAAATACATGCAAAACATATAGCTGAATAAGGACTTGTGTTTAGAATATACATAAAACCTTTGAAGCTCAGTAATAAGAAAAAATTTTTAATTTTTAAATTTAAAAAATGAGCAAATAACCCAAGTAAAAAAATGAGCTAAGAATTGAAATAGACATTTCTCCAAAGAAGATATACAAATGGCCAGGAGCACATGAAAAGATGCTTAAAATCATTACTCTTTAGGGACATACAATTCAAAACCACAGTGACTCACCACTTCATGCCCACTAGGATAGCTTTTATCCAGGACAGACAATACTAAAGGTTAATGAGAATGTGGAGAAATCGGAACCTTCAGACCCTGCTGGTGGGAATGTAAAAAGGTACGGCAGCTTTGGAAAACAGTTTAGCAGTTCTTCAAAAAGTTAAACTACGAAGTTACCATATGACCCAGCAATTCTATCCTGTCTTATTCACCCTAGAGAAATGAAATAATGTGCCATACAGAAACTTGTACACAAATGCTTACAGCAGCATAATTTATAATAGCCAAAAAGTAGGAACAATACAAATGTCCGTCAGCTGATAATATAAACAAAATGTGTTCTATCCATACAATGGGATAGTATTCAGACGTAAAATGGAATAAAGTACTGATTCATGTGCAGCATGGATGAGACTCAAAAACAATATGCTAAGTAAAAGACACAAATACCACATATTGTGTGATTCCCATTTTTATATGAAATGTTCAGAATAGGCAAATCTGTAGAGATAGGAAGTAGATGAGTGGTTTTCTGGTTCTAGGAAGGACTAAAGGAGGATAGAATGAGGAGTAACTGCCAATGAGTCCAAAATCTCCTTTTGGGAATGATAGTAATGTTCTAAAATTGTATTATTATAATGGCACAACTCTGTACATATATTAAAAGCCACTGAATTGTACCCTTTAAACAGGTGAACTTTATGTTGTGTAAATTACATCTAATAAAGCTGTTAAAAGCCTGGTCAGAAGATTTGAACAGCACTTTACGAGAGGATGCATGGCAAGAAGCTCATGAAAAGATACTCAACATCAGTGCAATTAAAACCACAATTAGAATGGCTAAAATTAAAAAGTTATCATGCCAAGTGTTAGTGAGAAATGAAACAACTGGAACTCTCATACACTGCCCAGGAGAAGGTAAAATGCTGCAGCCACTTTGGAAAACAGAGACTGTTTCTTAAAAAGTTAAACATACAGCTACCATATGACCCAACTATTCCACACTGTTACAGGTTGAATTGGGTCCCCTGCCCCCACTCCCAGTTGATATGTTGAAGTCCTAACTCCCAATAGCTCAGAATGTGACTTTATCTGGAGGTAGGGTCTTTGCAGAGGTAATCAATTTCAAATAGGTTAATAAGGTAGGCCATAATTTCCTTTTTATAAAAAGGGGAAATCTAGACATACAAATACAGGATGAACACTATGTGAACATGAAGGCAGCCATCTACAAGCCAAGGAGAGAGGCCTGGAACAGATCCTTCTCTCACAGCTCTCAGAAGGCACCAGGGCTGCCAGTATCTTAATTTTCAACTTCTTGCTTCCAGATCTGTGTGAGACACCTAAATTGCTGTTATTCAAGTCACCTGGTTGGTGGCACTTTGTTATGGCAGCCCTAGCAAACTAATAAACACCACTAAGTATTTACCCAATAAAAAAGATAGCATACATCCATAAAAAAACTTCTAAATGAATGTCGTAACAGCTTTATTTGCAGTGGCCAAAATCTGGAAACAACCCAGTCATCCGTCAATAGATAAATGGAAAAGATTGTAGTATATTCTATACAATGTAATACTACTCAGCTGTAAAATGGAAATGAACTGTTAATACATGAAATCATATGAGTGAATTTCAAAATAATTTTGCCAAGTAAAAGGAGCCAGACCAACAAAACAGAATACTGTGTGATTCCATGTAATTAAACTCTAGAAGATGCAAACTAATCTATAACAATAGAAACTGTGTTAGTGGTAGCCTGGGGAAGGAGTGTAGGAGGGGGAAAATTGCTCATTTTTTGAATTTGAAAACGCCATGATGAAACTTTTAGGAGTGGCAAATATGCTCATTTCTTGATGGTGGTGACAGTTTCTTGGGAATATACATATGTCAAAACTTACCAAATCATATGCTCTAAATATATGCAGTTTAATATATATTAGTTATATCTCATAAAACTGTTAACATTTAAAATAATGTTTTTAAAGAAGAAAACCAACAAAAATTTACTGGTAGTATTAGAGCAGTTTGATAGAGTGGAAAAAGTAGAGGCAAAGGTTTTTAAAAATAGACTTGGACATAGTAGACTAAACCCAGCTATTACTCTCTTTTCCCTTCTAAAACTACACTAAACTTACTTTTGCATAATGGGTTCATCGGGCAAAAATCCACCAGAAAAAAGTGAGTGGAAGAGATGAAACAGACAAGAAATGGCAACAATTTTGGAAGCTGGAGGCTGTTGGAGTGGCACTGAAAACAGCAGGACTGGTTGAAGAATGTACACGTTGCAGGGCCCCAGCATTCTGTCCTCCTCATCCACAGGTAGACAGTTCTGCCTCTCCCACCTGGTGAGGCTGAGGGTGGAGGTTAGTAATCCTAACTAAAAGCAGCGTTAAATCGAAGCAAGCATGCTGATGTGAGATTGTGCCAGCTCTCATCCCAAACCCAGTCCCAGAACACCAGAGACCAGGCTCATACCCACAGGCAGAGGGTGGATTAAAGGGTACCTCTCTGGGCAATTGAACAGCCCAAAGGAGAGAAAAAAAGAGTATACAAGTGCGGGCACCTGAGTTCTCCCAGTGAAATGGCCAGGTCTCCTGATACCCAGGAAGCCGACCACAAGATTTTCAACCTCATCAATCTCATCTACCTTCTCCACAGAAAGCACTTCCAAGCTCTTTAGGGCTTAACTCTTAAGTATCAGTGGATTACCAAAGATGATCAGACATTTGATAAAAACCTGTGAATGAAAAGATAGCGACCCAGCCAAAGATAAAAGAGGAAGTAGATGAGACAGATAATGCTAGGAGCAGAGAAAATCAGAACAAACAAAACAAACACACTCTATTGTATCCTCAGAGATAAGAGAGAGAGTGTATTCAGACAAGAACAGGACTAAAAAAGGACTGTTCAGAGAACAAAGAGCTTTTAAAGAATAAGTTACAATAGCAGAAAATATTTTTAAAAATTAGAAGCATTGGAAGAAAAAATTGAGAAAATCCCCAGAAAGTAAAATAAAAAGTTAAAAAGGTAAAAATGGAGCAACAGAGGAAATTCAGTAGATCAATACGGAAGATTCAACACTGAATAACAGGAATTCCTGAAGGAGAGAAAAGAAATCGGAGGAGATGGAATTCTGAAATAAGTAGAGTAAATGTCCCAAGCCTGTAGAACCTGATTGCAAGTACCTACCCAGTATCAGCTCGAGAAATGAAAAAAGAACCGTATTTAGTGGTTTTCGTTTTTAGAAAACTGAGGAGAAATTAAAGATCCTAAAAGTTCCTAGAGAGGAAACAGGTCCTCTCCTAAACATCAGGATTCAGAATACTATCAAATGTCTATACAACAATTCTGGAAACTAGAAAACAACGGAACATAGCCTTCAAAATTTTGGAGGAAAAAATGTTTACTAACTTGAATGTGTATATTTGATTATGTATGTGGGTAAAAAAAAAAGAGTTCTGTGTCAGTTAGACTTATGGATAAAATAAGCACATTTTAATCATTCAAGATCTGAAAAAATTCACTTCCCATATACTTTTCATGAGGGAATCACTGGAGTATATGCTCCATCTAAACCAGGGGGTAAGCCATAAAAGAAGACAAAGGATCTGGGAAACAGATGCTCCAGCGGAGGAGAGACAGCCAGGAATTCCAGAGATGAAGGGGAAGAGACATCTTGGCAAGGTGTCAGCTATTTAGTGGCCTAGAGAGCAAACAGTCTAGACTGGAACTGGAGAAAACCCCTGAGGAATGTTTCCAAGACAGGAATGAAATTGATAGATTACCTGATGTGTTTGAATTTATTAAGAGGAGACATAGTTCTGCTGGAGAGTTTGAGGCTGGATTAGTGAAAAATACATAATAAATACTAAACCAAAAAAAAATTTTTAATAAAGTGTAAGAAGAGGAAGTAGTAACTATTAGTTCCAGTGAAGACAAGAAATTGTATAAGGAAATTTAATTATATTATTCTGTATAATTCTACTGTACTACATATTATTCACTAAGTAATAGCACTGTTAGCATTGAATATTGATTTGACCAAAAATGGTGACTGACTTGGGAGGATAGGAGAAGGGAAGTACATATGTGATGTGTATGTGGCTGGGGAGAAGGAAGTACTGCTTTTGTTTATAAGCCTGGTGGTAATTATTTGGCCTTTAGAATCATATATAATATTACTTCAGTAAAAATTTAATTATTTTAATCAGATCAGTGTGGGTCATGAGTTTAGAATACAAGTAGGGAGGCCTTGCAGAGTAATAGAGTAAAAATGGGTGAAGATTTAGTTTTATGATACACTCAGGAGAAGAAAACACTAGGGTCTTTGTGTGAGATAGGCCCTCAGGATAATCCAAGGCCCTGTCATCTTCAGAAAGGATGGACTAGGGAAGATGCCTAGTGGATGGGTTTGGAGTCTCTGAGTAAAAAAGGCACAGAATAAATGTGTGAGGAATGTGGCATAGTAGGTCAGACACTCATTCTGTCATTCAAACCGGTGCTTCGCACAGACCAGCAGTCAGAAGGTGTGAGGAAGGAGTAGATTCTGCAACACCCAGACCTCCAAGGCTCCCCAACAGCAGGGATGGGTGCCCAAGGGAGCACAGCTGCTCACTAAGCCTTGCTGGGTAAATGGGAAGGAGCACTTCGCAGAGTCAGAAAACACTTCCTAGAAAAGTAACTTTGAACCAGACTTTGAAAGGCCGAATAGGAGTTCACCAGAAAGACAGAATAAAGAAGCACCTTCCAGACAGAAGTACTGAGATGTAAGCACTGAGTGGATGTTAATTGATATACATTTGAAAAGGAACCCATCTTGTAACTTTCTCCAGCTGTGTACTATGCTCCAGGAGCAGAATAAAAAAATGGTATAGGATTGGTAAGACAGAAATGTCTCAAGAACAGTTGGTGGTGAGCAAAGGCAGGACATTGAGGAGAAAAATCACTGAAATACCTGTCAGGTGAGGCTCAGAATGGCAGCTGAGGAGCTGCAGAAGTTATGGTGAGGACTCATTATGGGTTCAGATGGAGGGAGGGAGTGGGAGAGGCGCTTGCCATCCTCAAGCCTAGCCCCTGGTGCTGCCCGTTTCTTACAGGAATAGGAAGGACATGGATCACCTGTCTAGGTGGGTCTAGAATACCTGATTCCTGTAGACCTAGTTAAGTGTCCTTCCTGTGTTGTTTTGTTGCATTCTCGTACTCTATGGCAATTGACTAGTTTTTGCTTTTCACTAGCCTGAGTTTTTTTAGGGCAGAGACTGTCTTCTTCACCATTATCGCAGCAAAACACTTATCATAATATATGTGCAGTAAATATTTGTTGAATGAATGGATGATAGTGGGAGAAAAATGAGGATACAGTGTAAGTTTTATGAATAAAAACATTGAAACTTCTAAAAATGAGGTCAAGGGAGGAGGAGTGGTGGAGATGATTAAATTAAGTCCAAAATGTTAGAGAAATTTGTAGAAAAAAAGAAACAAGGATGTGAAGGGACTGGATGTAGACTTAAAAAAAACCAGAAAGTGACAGGAAGGAGCAATGATCTTTCTGGACCATTTTTATTGCCTTCTGATATGATGGAGACTGAGCAAAGGTAGGAACTCTGGTGAAGTGTCTCCTGGGGAAGATCCTCTGAACTGGCACTTAAAGGCATGAGTAGGAGTTTGAACTGCGTGTGGATAGATCAGCATGTTGCTTCTAGGCAAGAGAGAGCATTGTATGTAAAGGAGCAGAGGGTTGAAGAGTTTGTGCTTCACCAGGGGTTCAGAGTGGGTAATCGAGGCAGGGGCAGAGAAAAAGATTTTCTAGACAAATGAGCTGAGCTGTTATCCCTGAGAGCAGGTGGTGGAGTGCTGTTGAAGGAGGAATAGTCACGTTTGCATTTTACCAAGTCCACTTGATGGAAGTAGTTTGGAGGGTGCGTTGAAATGAGATGGGACCTGGAAGCACAAAGACCAGTGAGAAAGCTTTTGTAGGAGTGAGCTGGCTTTAACTGTGGCAGGTAGAGAAGGGGTGGTGGGTGTGCGAGCTAACAGGCAGAACCCACAGTACTTGGTGATTAACAAAATGTGCGATTAAGGAAGGGAAGTAGAGTATCTTGTAAGATTACAGGTTTCCCCTGCTATCTGACAGTAGAGTGTTCCTCTGAAACCTTTTGTAAGCTGAAATGATGTAAAGTGAAGAAGCAATTACTTTATAAGGAAAATTTTTTGAGCATTTGCACACTCAAAAATAACCTCTCCTAAGCTTTTCTGATAGCTCAGAACACTTCTTAGTAAAGGATGCACAAAATAAATCAAGATAAAGCACAGATTCTCACAGACCAGTTCAAAGCTCCAGCGGCTGGATGCTGAGATGCTGAGTGTGGCTCCCGGGGAAGTAGATTGGGGGTACGGCCGCCTCTCTGATGGCTCATGGCAAAACAAGTGCAACACAATTTTTGCATTTTCCCTTTTTCCATAAAAGCGAAATCTTCCTTGGATTTCTTTTGGTTAACGAAAACAGGTACTGATGTAGGTCTTTCCTAAAAGCAAAGTGGCAGAGAGACTGGGGAGAGAAGGCCATGTGAAGATGGAGACAGAGATTTTGAATGATGCAGCTGCAGCCAAGCAATGCCTGGAAGCCCCAGAACCTGGAAGAGGAAAATGAAGCCAAATGTCAAAAGTAAAGCCATTCCCAGAAGCTAAAATTGCAGAAAATCTCATGGTGAAATCAGCTCTGCACAAGCAATGGAAATGAACATCTTCAGCAGTGTTTTCTGTTGTGGTTTCCTTCTGGTTAAAGACACCAGGAGGGCAAATCAAATACACTTTGGAAAGGAATACTTGCAGAATAAAACCTGAATTGAGAGCAGATGAATAATGTGAGCTACTGCTAAAAATCAAAAGCCTTTTCAGGATTTAACTTTTAAGTGGTGATATATATTTTGCTTGCAAATAAAAATTGAAAATAAAACATAAACATTTTACTTTTAAAGTACATATAGGAACTAAGGATATTATTCTTCAGTTGAGCAAGTACTTCTAATCAACCTAAAATTAATTCAAAGAGGCTGTAGGTATCTAAACCTACTTATTTGGGGATTTAAATAAAGTTATAGCTCTGCTACATTCATCGTGAAATATAGGTAGGCATTTTTTATAATTTTCTTTGTAACTCTATTCAAAACTGATACAAGAATTTATTCACTAGCGGACATCATACAATTGTTCTGCCTAACCTAAATACTTAAGGTAATACAGCATTACCTTACATTGTATTTTGATTAACATATAATTGTAAGTAAATGTTTTGCTATTCATTTAATTTTTTCATTGATTTTGATTTACATGCCCTCTACTACCCACAATATACATATTTCTTCCAAAATTTTAAAAATATAATTTATAAAAAATGTTAAACTAAATTATGATGTTTTTCCTGAATTCACTACACTGTGCTAAAAGCAAAGATTAGCTAGCTATGACATCTAAAATGTATGTGGAAATCATTTTACAGTATATATATATGTATCAAATCATGTTGTATGCCTTAAACTTATACCATGTTATGTGTCAATGGTATCTTAATAAAGCTGGGGGGGAAAAAAGGTAAAGTGGCATAACATGAACTTTCGAAAAGCAAGGATTACCTGTATAGGTTTCCTGTTTGGGGATATTAGTGAATGAGGGAATATTAAATGGAAAGGAAATTTGAGGACACAGGTAATGTTTCGCTTTGGACTATTGGGTTATCCAAGTAGAGAAGACTAGTATGCAAAACATGGAGACTGCAGTTAAAGTTTTGGAAGTTAACATAGAGGTTATTGAAGCTGTGGGCTTTTTGATTATTACAATTCACCATTGAACAGCATGGATTTGAGCTGAGTGGGTCCATTTATTCTCAGATTTTTATCAATAAATACATTGGAAAATATTTTGGAGATTTGCAACAATTTGAAGAAACATTTTCTTTTCTCTAGCTTACTTTACTGTAAGAATACAGTACATGGCACTTATAACATACAATATATGTGTTACTTGGCTGTTTTGTTATTGGTAAGACTTAGGGTCAACAGTAGGCTATTTACTAGTAGTTAAGTTTTGGGGAAGTCAGAATTTCCATGTGACATCCGTGAATGTTTTGTTGCCCTTGTCTAGGTTGGATTAATACTTAGTCTATAGGCACACACCTGATCATCTGCATTTGCTCTCTTACAGCACTAAACTATGTTTTCTACCTGTATCTTGCATCTACCTACCACTTCAGCATTTTATTAAAAATAATAATAATAATAATAAGGGAGAAATGTGGGATTCACATATAAATCAAGTATAAAAATCAAACGAATATTCATATTTGACCTGATTGTTTATAGTTCATAATGCGTGATCAAAACCAAAAGTTTCTGTGATGACTGCCCTTGCACTGTTCACCATGTAAGAACTTATTCACTATATAAGAATTTGTTCACCATGTAAGAACTTGTTCATTATGCTTCAGAAGATTGGAGACTGTTGAGAATTAGGCTTGGGGTTGATAAATGATTGTGCATTGAGTCCCCTATACAGAATTTTATGGTTGTTAACAACCATTTGGTCAATAAATATGAGAGATGCCCTCTCAAAAAAAAAAAAAATTCCATGTGAATTTTTTCCTGCAGTTAGGGGATGTTGGTGCTCCTCACCCCCATGTTGTTCAAGGGTCATCTGCACTTCTTGTTGTTATTGTACTTAATGAGAAATTGATTACAGAAAAAACTTATTTAAAAAAACTAGTAAGCAGAGACCAGTATCCAAAATTTAGAGCTCTTTAGTTGGAGAGGATTTTTAAAGATGAAGGATCACCTTTATACTTATACAAAACTTCATACTCTATGTAAGTGGAAGAATAGTCATTCTTGTCTTTGAAAAAAATGATTTGGGCTTGAGGTTCCAAGGAGCTTAATAAATTTAAACAATTTGTCACTTTTTTAAAAAATTAAGGCATAACATACATACAGTTAAAAGCATAAAATGCATAGTTGATTTTTTTTTTTACCTACGTATACACTCTTGTAACACCACCAGATCAAGATCATCTCTAGTTCTTCATAAGGTTCCCTCGGCAACCCTGTTTTTTCTTCTAGAGTTTTTAGATCACCATGTAAACTTAGGATGGGACAATCCTCCTTCTCCTTGGCAAAGTCCAGTAGGCTGCAGAATGAACTCATAAGAGAAGAATAAGGTCAAAGCTTGGTTTCAATTTTATAGTATGCACCATTGTGTGTCTTTTACTATTCTTGCCTATACTTCTTCACTTTTTCTATTTAATGGAAATTAAGTACACCTTTCAGTTTTTCTGTCCTTTTTGAACCTTAGCTTCTTAATACTATCCTATCTTCTCTAGTATTCCTGAGAGATGAAGACTGGAGGTGATGGCAGAACTGGAAAACTTTTTGTTTTAGTTGGGTTTCATTTATGGTGTTTATCTGTGTAACTGTTGTTTGTCTTCCATATTATTAGTTCTCTATAAGAAATGGACTGTATTTTTCTAAGTTGGGAATAGTCTTGTCCCTCTCCTTGAGTACATCTGTTTGATTTTTTAAAGCCTTTTCAGGGGGAGTTTTGTAGGACTGATAGATAATCCTGTTTGTGGTGGTTGCTGTCACTGAGCTTCCAGATCAATAAACCATCTGAAATAGTAAAGTGCTTTTTTCCTTTTGAAAATTTGTATTGAGAAATAAACCATACATGTAAAAAAGTTAAAAGAATAATTACAAAATAAACAGCCATATATCTACCATATAGGCCAAAGAATCAGAACATAACCATACCCTAGGCTCCAGTCTATGCCCCTTCCTAATGGAATACCCCCACCCCCACCTGGCCGAGACAATCACTAGCCTAAATTGTGTATGTCACTCCCTTTCTTTATAGATTTTTAAAAACCACATATGTATATATACATGCACATATATATGTATATATGGTTTTAAAATTTATATATTTGAACTTTATATTAATGGAATTATACTGTGTGTGTATTCTTTTGTGACTTGCTTCTTTTGCCCAAAATTATGTTTTTATAACTCATCTGGGTTGAGATGTGTGGTTATAGTTGATTAATTTTTGTACAGTATAATCTATTGTTTGAGAACATAGCCTATTTTACTGTTGATGAATGTTTGGTTTTTTATTTTTAAAAATGCTATTAAAATATTTTTATATATGTGCAAAAGTTTCTCTCAGTTATATACCTAGAAGTACAACCACTGATTTGTACAGTAAATACATAGTAAAGTATACTAGATACTAGATACTGGCAAACTTTTAAAAGGGAGTCATGCCAGTTTTCCCTCCCACCAGGAATGGATGAAGTTGTTATTGCTCTGCACCCTTGTCTACATTTGATATTGCCCAACCTTTTAATTTTAGCCCTAGTAGTTGTGAAATGGTATCTCTTTGTATTTTTAATTTGCACTTCCTGGTTGACACAAGAGTGAACATCTTTTCATTTATGCATCCTCTTCAGTAAAATTTTTCTGGTAGGTTGTCTTTTCCTTGTTGATTCATAGCAATTCTTTGTTATATTCTGGATGCTAATCCTTTCCCACAGTTATGTGAGTTTGCAAATAAACATGCTTCCTTTTTATTCTTTTTTACTTTAGTTACGCAAGGGGGGATGCCTTGAGCAAACCTAGAGATTGAAAATCATTGGCCCAGTCTTCTGTACTAGGCACTATAGTGAAATGGCCACATGGTTCTGCACAAGGCAGGCCCTGGCACTTTGGAGTGAGTTGCATCTTAGTTACTGACTACCACTGACCGGTGGTGCTTGCCTTTGCAGGTGGAACAGGAGGATTTTGTAATGGAAGGGCACGGCAAGACTCCACCTCCTGGTGAAGAAAGCAAACAGTGAGTCACGCTTTATTTAAAAAGGGTCCTATTACAGACCAGAAGCGCTTTGGTTAAACATGCTGAGAGCGTGTTTGCAGGGGATGTATAAGCCAGGCACATTGTGGAACTCACCAGTTGCTTTGGTGCTGTTAATGCATTGGTGCTATTTATAGACAGACTAACTGGAGGGACGGGAAAGTTGGCGTTGTAGTTTTTCACACTTGACTAATCAAAATTTATGTTACACTTTAGCAAAGGCTTTAAGGCTTTAAGGCTCAGGATGTTCCAAATTGAACTAACTCAGTCTGGTTGATTTCCAAAGAAAGTATAAAATGCTATATCCTTTCCCTAGCTATGTCTTTATGAAGTGAACTCAATTAGTAGACTGTTCCTTGTGTTCCAAGTGTGAATTTATTTGAATAGTACTTTCTGAAATTCTATTCTGTTTAGTTATTTATACTTCTGAGCTTTGTTTATATAACAAATTGTTTCCCTAAAGGAACAGGAATTATAAATAATATAACTTAGCCAACAATCTAAATAATTCAGGATCTCTCCTCTGACTTAAAGAGTAGTACATTTTAAATCTGAAATTGGGAGTTCTCTGGGTAAGTTTTTGGTGACAGTGAGTAGATTTTTTTCTCCTCTGTCACAGAACTTGAAAAATTGTGTTGTAGAGCAGATTGGTGTTTCCTATGCCCTTTTAAAGGAAAAACAGTTAAGACTGGCTTAAAGTACTGACATAACTACTGTTTTTTATTCAGATGGTATTTTCCTAAATTGAATGGGACAGTGAGTGATTCATGGAATTTACTGAAAATCTGTAGAAAGAAACTCCTTTCTTAAGTCTCTTTTCCTAGAAAATGATTTAGTTTTGGTCTGTCTTATGAAAATTATGTGTCCAAAACCCCTAGGAATGAATTATGCAGAATATGCTATATTGCCATGAGGCCAGGTTCATTAAAGGAGAATGCTTGTCTTATATTTGTTGTGAATGGAAACCAGGATATTTTTATAACTGGTTTAATTTGCTAACTAGGCAATTTTAAAAATAGCTTACAATAAAAATCCTAACTTTTATTCTGTCAAATGCATTTCCATTCTGCAAGGGCTGATGGAATTGATTCATCTTTAGCAAATTAGAATGCCCAATGTCTAGTCCCAGTGGAATTACACAGGCACTTCAGGTGTTTCTTTCTGCCCTTTTGCCCACCACTAATCCCTACACTCTGGCCAAAGGTCTCATAATATAAAAATCAAAGTTCTCATTTGACGAGGGTTATCCATGCACAGAGTACTTTGCTTAGATGCTCTATGGGTTATTTCTACTCATTACAGTGTCTCCATTTTACACAGTGATCATGGTAGGTAACTTGCTCATGGTAGTGCATCTTGAAATGGAAATTAGGATTGAACCTGGATCTTTCTGATTTTAAAATATCTCTTGAAGCCAAATACTTTGCCAACCTTGGGGCCTATGTTCCAGAAAAGTATTGTGGTTGTCAAGATCAAAGTCTTGTGGATAAGAGGGAGTTGGGGGAAATAATGTAATGGTATTAAGCCTGTTTTTAAAACACAGATGAAAGTTCTGTTCTCTAGAGGCTATCCATTTCCCAAACAAACCAGTCTTTATCTTTAAAAACCTGCTTCAGTAACCCCTATCTTGAGTCAGCTTTGTTAGGTATTCAGGAAACATTGCTAGGGCAGATTCTCCCACAAGTTTTATGTTATACAAATGACATTTCTTTCATAGAGCTTCAAACAGCCCCAAGTGGGCCTGAAACTTCCTGTGTTGTGTCCTTAACGTCTCCTTTGCTTTGTTTTCTCAAGTCTCATATTGCCTTTTCACAGATGAATCCTGTTTTGTTTTTGTTTTTGTTTTTGTTTCCTGGACTGGGTCTGCTGTCATATATGGAAAGGATAAAGCAGAAACGAATTTTCTCACTGAGCACTCCTCCCATGGACCTGCCCACCTCTTCTGTGGGACTGGGGAGGAGACGTGCCATGTTCTTTTGTTGGAGGTAACAAAAATAAAAAAGATTTAAAATAAAAATTTTTTAAATCTCAGATCTGCAGTTGGCAAAGGAGAATTGAATCCTGGATAGTAGGATCTAGGAACTGAATACTACACTCTAGATCCTGGAAGTGACACATTGCTGAATGACTTAGCAATTGAATGTGAAATTTCCATTCATTCGTTTATTTTTTTAATTATAAAAGTAATACATTTTATTGTCAGAAAATATTCAAACAGTAAATGTAGATCTAGAAAGTAAAGTGAGATTCTTGTCTCACTCTTCTTCCCCTTCTAATCTTCCTAAACATTTTCTGTATATTTTAAAATAACAACTAAATAGATTTTTTTCCCTACATAATTCTTCTGAGACTTGCTTTTTTAATCTGACCTCTTTTGCCAAGTATGTCATTCTTCTAAATATCTGCAAAACATTATGTTGAATGGATATATTATGGTCATTCTTCTCTGAGAGAGATTTTGATGGTCATCACATCTTTGATTACTGCAAATAATATTTTATTGATCCATATTCATGTATCTTCATTCACAGGTAGATTTCTAGAGGTGGAGCTGTTTGGTTAATGGGCATGTGTTCTGTACATGGAAATAGCTGCTATCAAATTGCTATACCAGCATCCGTTTCCGTCAACAGGTTTATGAGAGTGCCCATTTCTCCCCACCTTTCACGACAACAAAATAATTTATCGTTAACTTTTTGCCACTCTAATATTTTTATTTTATTGTTTTAGTTGGCACTTTTCTGCTTACATTATAATGAGATGGAGTACCCTTTGCTAGCTTACTGGCCATTGATTTTTTTAAATTTCATGTGTCACCTATTTACATATAATTTCCATTTTTCTATTGGATTGTTGGTTTTAATAGATTTATGGAGCCCTTTATAAGGCGGAGATATTAACCCTTGTCTATTAAGATGTTTTAAATATTTTCTCCCAATCCTTATATCTTTTAACATTGGGTTATCTTTCATACTCATAAACCTTTTAGATTTTTATGTGGTAAAATTGATGGGCCTTTATGTTTTCTGTGTTTTGTGTTTGCTTAGAGAAGTCTTCCTTACTCTGACATAATAAAATATATTCGTTTCTTGGTTATTTTTTACATGTAGACCTTCAATTAAACTGGTACTCACTTTTATGTATGGTGGGAGGCAGAGATCTAGCTTAATTTTTTTCCAAATTGGTTTCCAAAGTGGCTCTTATTCATTGGTAGTAGCTTGTATGAAACCTATTTCACTTATGAGGCAGGTGGAGTACAGGGATAATTTAACTTGTGCAAGGCCACAGAGCAAATTCTTGTAAAGATTAGGACTACACTTATTTTTGTTAGCTGATCTGTGCCACTTCCCTTGTGTCTTCTTTTAACATTTTACCATAGATTGTAGAAGTCTTGAAAATTTTATTTTATTTCTATGGCGCTTATTTCAGTGGAACTAGGTTCTAGTAATAGTCAGATAAAGGTAGCTATGCATGTGGAAAGTTGTCTTGAAAAAATAATTTTTGATATTGAGAAATATATTTGCTAAACTTAATATTTAGATGAGTTGTGCTGAATTCTGATGTATGTCTTAATAAGATTTAGTAGAGTGTATGGCTTTAAATACTTTAGGTATATTATTCACTATTGTTGTTTTTTAATGAGGTTTATTTATTGTTAGTATATTTAATATAATCTTTTTTTCTAAGGATATTCACTTTATGAGCTACTGTAGCTGATCAGACAAGATAAGTTTATTGCCATATAATTACTACATGAAACTCACACAGCATTAATCACATAATGTATTTAATACAGGGGTAAATAAAAAACTACTAAAGCTTTTCAAAAAGCAGCATAAACAGATACTTGGTTATGGATTGCGTTTGTCCATGCTTACTGAAAACTCATTAAAGATAAAATGTTTCCATCCAGACAGGCTTTGGATTTGGCCTCATTTATGATATATTTATTAATGATATATTTATTTATGATATGATTTAGTGATGGTCTAGATGTTTGTGGGCAGATCATTTGTTGTAAATTGTTTTGCAACTAAATACCAGTTTTGGTGTATTGAAAAGATGAGTTTGGCCACTTTTTCATTTCTAACTTAAAAAAAAAATTCTAACTTACACACAAGTCTAACCTTTAAATCTCCATGCTGAAATTGATTCACATTTTCAAAAGATATTTGTCTTTGACCTACTAAAACAATTCAATTTTTCTAGTAAATTTTTGTTGATTGAATTTTCTTAAATTTTTTAGTTCTTTTTATGAAAGATCATTAAAAACAAATCCCTCAAAGCAGGACAAAGATATTTGCACACCATGTCCATTACAGCATTAGTCACAATAGCAAATAGGGGGAGCAACCTACATGTTCGTTGACAGATAAATGGTTAAAGAAAATGTAATATAGACATAAGATGGAATACTATGAAGTCTTAAAAAAGAAGGAAATCTTGTCACGTGCTACAACATGGATGAATCCAAAGGGCTAATATTAGACCAACCAAAATAAGCCAATCACAAAAGGACAAATACTATATGATATATGATTCTACTCATCTGAAGTCTAAAGTACTCAAAATCATAGAAACAGAAAGTAGGAAGGTGATTGCCATGGGCTAGAGGGAGGGAGGAGAAGAATTAGTGTTTACTGGGCATAGAGTTTCCGTTTTAGGAGATGAAAAAAGTTGTAGAGATCTGTCGCAAAACAGTAAGAACATACTTAACACGATTGAACTTTACACTTAAAAATGGTAAAGATGATAAATGTAATGTTATGTGTTTTTTACCACAATAAAAAAATTAGCCATCAAATTGAAATGTGCTTTAAATGCAAAATACAGTGGTTTTTGACATAGTACCAAAAAATGTAAAGTTAGTAACTTTTATATTGATTTTTTTTTAATTTTGGTATCATTAATCTACAATTACATGAGTAACATTATGTTTACTAGACTCCCCCCTTCACCAAGTCTCCCCCACATACCCCATTAGTCACTGTCCATCAGCGTAGTAAGATGCTGTAAAATCACTACTTGTCTTCTCTGTGTTGCGCAGCCCTCCCGTGTTCCCTCCACATTATACATGCTAATCGTAAGGCCCCTTTTCTTCTTCCCCCCCACTTCTCCCTCCCTTCCCACCCATCCTCCTCAGTCCCTTTCCCTTTGGTAACTGTTAGTCCATTCTTGGGTTCTGTGATTCTGCTGCTGTTTGTTCCTTCAGTTTTTCCTTTGTTCTTATATTCCACATATGAGTGAAATCATTTGGTACTTGTCTTTCTCTGCCTGCTTATTTCACTGAGCATAATACCCTCTAGCTCCATCCATGTTGTTGCAAATGGTAGGATTTGTTTTCTTCTTATGACTGAATAATATTCCATAGTGTGTATGTACCACATCTTCTTTATCCATTCATCTACTGATGGACACTTAGGTTGCTTCCATTTCTTGGCTACTGTAAATAGTGCTGCAATAAACATAAGGGTGCATCTGTCTTTTTCAAATTGGGATGCTGCATTCTTAGGGTAAATTCCTACAAGTGGGACTCCTGGGTCAAATGGTATTTCTATTTTGAGCTTTCTGAGGAACCTCCATACTGCTTTCCACAATGGTTGAATTAATTTACATTCCCACCAGCAGTGTAGGAGGGTTCACCTTTCTCCACAACCTCACCAACATTTGTTGTTGTTTGTCTTTTGGATGGTGGTGATCCTTACTGGTGTGAGGTGATATCTCATTATGGTTTTAATTTGTATTTCTATGATGATTAGCAATGTGGAGCATCTTTTCATGTGTCTGTTGGCCATCTGAATTTCTTCTTTGGAGAAGTGTCTGTTCAGCTCCTCTGCCCATTTTTTAATTGGATTGTTCGCTTTTTGTTTGTTGAGGTGCGTGAGCTCTTTATATATTTTGGATATCACCCCTTTATTGGATCTGTCATTTATGAATATATTCTCCCATACTGTAGGATACCTTTTTGTTCTATTGATGGTGTCCTTTGCTGTACAGAAGCTTTTCAGCTTGATATAGTCACACTTGTTCATTTTTGCTTTTGTTTCCCTTGCCTGGGGAGATATGTTCATGAAGAAGTTGCTCATGTTTATGTCCAAGAGATCTTTGCCTATGTTTTTTTCTAAGAGACTTATGGTTTCATGGCGTACATTTAGGCCTTTTATCCATTTTGAATTTACTTTTGTATATGGGGTTAGACAGTGATCCAGTTTCATTCTCTTACATGTAGCTGTCCAGTTTTGCCAACACCAGCTGTTGAAGAGGCTGTCATTTCCCCATTGTATATCCATGGCTCCTTTATCATATATTAATTGACCATGTATGTTTGGATTAATGTCTGGAGACTCAATTCTGTTCCACTGGTCTATAGCTCTGTTCTTGTGCCAGTACCAAATTGTGTTGATTACTGTGGCTTTATAGTAGAGCTTGAAGTTGGAAAGCGAGATCCCCCCTGCTTTATTCTTCCTTCTCAGGATTGCTTTGGCTATTTGGGGTCTTTTGTGGTTCCATATGAATTTTAGAACGATTTGTTCCAGTTTGTTGAAGAATGCTGTCGGTATTTTGATACGGATTGCATTGAATCTGTAGATTGCTTTAGGCAGGATGGCCATTTTGACAATATTAATTTTTCCTACCCAAGAGCATGGAATGAATTTCCATTTGTTAGTGTTGTCTTTAATTTCTCTCATGAGTGTCTTGTAGTTTTCAGGGTATAAGTCTTTTACTTCCTTGGTTAGGTTTATTCCTAGGTATTTCATTTTTTTTTATGCAATTGTGAATGGAATTGTTTTCCTGGTTATTCTTTCTATTAGTTCATTGTTAGTGTATAGGAAAGCCTCAGATTTCTATGTATTAATTTTGTATCCTGCAACTTTGCTGTATTCCGATATCAGTTCTAGTAGTTTTGGAGTGGAGTCTAGGGTTTTTATGTACAATATCATGTCATCTGCAAATAGTGACAGTTTGACTTCTTCTTTACCAATCTGGATGGCTTGTATTTCTTTGTTTTGTCTAATTGCCATGGCTAGAACCTCCAGTACTATGTTGAATAACAGTGGGGAGAGTGGGCATCCCTGTCTTGTTACCGACCTTAGGTGAAAAGCTTTCAGCTTCTCGCTGTTAAGTATGATGTTGGCTGTGGGTTTGTCATATATGGCCTTTATTATGTTGAGGTACTTGCCCTCTATACCCATTTTGCTGAGAGTTTTTATCATGAATGGATGTTGAATTTTGTCGAATGCTTTTTCAGCATCTATGGAGATGATCTTGTGATTTTTGTCCTTCTTTATGTTGATGTGGTGGATGATGTTGATGGATTTTCAAATGTTGTACCATCCTTGCATCCCTGAGATGAATCCCACTTGATCATGATGTATGATCCTCTTGATGTACTTTTGAATTCGGTTTGCTAATATTTTGTTGAGTATTTTTGCATCTGTGTTCATCAGGGATATTGGCCTGTAATTTTCTTTTTTCATGGGGTCTTTGCCTGGTTTTGGTATTAGGGTGATGCTGGCTTCATAGAATGAGTCTGGAAGTATTCCCTCTTCTTCTGTTTTTTGGAAAACTTTAAGGAGAATGGGTATTATGTCTTCTCTGAATGTTTGATAAAACTCCACAGTAAATCCATCTGGCCCAGAAGTTTTGCTCTTTGGTAGTTTTTTGATTACTGCTTCAATTTCTTTGCTGGTAATTGGTCTGTGTAGACTTTCTGTTTCTTCCTTGGTCAGTCTTGGAAGGTTGTATTTTTCTAGGAAGTTGTCCATTCTAAGTTTTCCAGCTTGTTAGCATATAGTTTTTTGTAGTATTCTCTAGTAATTCTTTGTATTTCTGTGGAGTCCGTTGTGATTTTTCCTTTCTCATTTCTGATTTTGTACATGTGTGTACAAAGATTCTCTTTTTTCTTTTTATAAATCTGGCTAGGGGCTTATCTATTTTGTTTATTTTCTCAAAGAACCAGCTCTTGGTTTCATTGATTTTTTTCTGTTGTTTTATTCTTCTCAATTTTATTGATTTCTTCTCTGATCTTTATTATGTCCCTCCTTCTGCTGACTTTAGGCCTCATTTGTTCTTCTTTTTTCCAATTTCGATAATTGTGACGTTAGACTATTCATTTGGGATTGTTCTTCCTTCTTTAAATATGCCTGGATTGCTATATACTTTCCTCTTAAAACTGCTTTCTCTGCATCCCACAGAAGTTGGGGCTTTGTGTTGTTGTTGTCATTTGTTTCCATATATTGCTTGATCTCTATTTTGATTTGGTCGTTGATCCATTGATTATTTAGGAGCATGTTGTTAAGCCTCCATGTGTTTGTGAGCCTTTTTGCTTTCTTTGTACAATTTATTTCTAGTTTTATACCTTTGTGGTCTGAAAAGTTGGTTGGTAGGATTTCAATCTTTTGGAATTTACTGAGGCTCTTTTTGTGGCCTAGTATGTGGTCTATTCTGGAGAATGTTCCATGTGCCCTTGAGAAGAATGTGTATCCTGTTGCTTTTGGATGTAGAGTTCTATAGATGTCTACTAGGTCCATCTGTTCTGGTGTGTTGTTCAGTGCGTCTGTGTCCTTACTTATTGTCTGTCTTGTGACTCTGTCCTTTGGAGTGAGTGGTGTGTTGAAGTCTCCTAAAATAAATGCATTGCATTCTATTTCCTCCTTTAATTCTGTTACTATTTTTTTCACATTTGTAGGTGCTCCTGTGTTGGGTGCATATATATTTATAATGGTTATATCCTTGTTGGACTGAGCCCTTGATCAGTATGTAATGTCCCTCTTTATCTCTTGTGACTTCCTTTGTTTTGAAGTCTTATTTTGTCTGATACTAGTACTGCAACACCTGCTTTTTTCTCTTTGTTGTGTGCATGAAATATCTTTTTCCATCCCTTGACTTTTAGTCTGTGCATGTCTTTGGGTTTGAAGTGAGTCTCTTGTAAGCAGCATATAGATGGGTCTTGCTTTTTTATCCATTCTATTACTCTATGTCTTTTGATTGGTGCATTCAGTCCATTTACATTTAGAGTAATTATTGAAAGATATGTACTTACTGCCATTGCAGGCTTTAGGTTCGTGGTTACCAAAGGTTCAAGGTTAGCTTCTTTACTATCTTACTGTCTAACTTAACTCACTTATTGAGCTTTTATAAACACAGTCTGATGATTCTTTATTTCTCTCCCTTCTTATTCCTCCTCCTCCATTCTTTGTATGTTAGGTGTTTCTTTTTGTGTGTGTGTGTGCTCTTTTGTGTTTCCTTTGACTGCTTTTGTGGGTAGTTGATTTTATTTTTTTGCTATTATTTAGTATTTGATTGTTCCGCTTTCTTTGCTCTGATTTTATTTTCTCTGGTGACATCTGTTTAGCCTTAAGAGTGCTTCCATCTAGAGCAGTCCCTCTAAAATACCCTGTAGAAGTGGTTTGTGGGAGGCAAATTCCCTCAACTTTTGCTTGTCTGGGAATTGTTTAATCTGTCCTTCATATTTAAATGATAATTGTGCTGGATACAGTATCCTTGCTTCAAGGCCCTTCTGTTTCATTGCGTTAAATATATCATGCCATTCTCTTCTGGCCTGTAAGGTTTCTGTTGAGAAATCTGATGATAACCTGATGGGTTTTCCTTTGTAGGTGACATTTTTCTCTCTCCGGCTGCCTTTAATACTCGGTCCTTGTCTTTGATCTTTGCCATTTTAATTATGTGTCTTGGTGTTGTCATCCTTGGGTCCCTTCTGTTGGGAGTTCTGTGTGCTTCCGTTGTCTGAGAGGCTATTTCCTCCCCCAATTTGGGGAAGTTTTCAGCAATTATTTCTTCAAAGACACTTTCTATCCATTTTTCTCTCTTCTTCTTCTTCTGGTACCCCTATAATGCGGATATTGTTCCTTTTGGATTGGTCACACGGTTCTCTTAATATTGTTTCATTCCTGGAGATCCTTTTATCTCTCTCTGCGTCAGCTTCTGTGCGTTCCTGTTCTCTGATTTCTATTCCATTAATGGCCTCTTTCATCTCATCCATTCTGCTTTTAAGTCCTTCCAGAGACTGTTTTATTTCTGTGTTCTCCCTCCTTAGCTCTTGCATATTTCTCTGCAAGTCCATCAGCATGGTTATGATCTTTATTTTGAATTCTTTTTCAGGAAGATTGTTTAAATCTTTCTCCTCATATTCCTTCTCAGGGGAGAGTGTCTGGGTTAGTCTGGTCTGGTCTGTATCAAATTCTTCTGCCTTTTCATGGCAATAGAGGTAGTCATAGGCAGTTGGCGCGTTTGTCAGCTGGAAGAACCAAGTCCCTTTCCACTTGCTCCTGGCCTTTCTTTCCTGGGATTCTTGCCCAGCCGCTGTGGAGTTAAGCTCTGTGGTTGCTGTGGGCGTGGCTGCTCTCAGGCTTTTGCTCCGCTATGGCAGGGCCACACCAGAGGGAGAACGGGCGGAAGGCTGTTTATTGCAGAGAGGGGCCTCCAAGCTGCACTGCCGCCCTGGGGTTAGTGCACCCGGAGTTCCCGGGGATTCCCAGCTGCTGGGCTGAGTGTGCCGGAATATTTCCGTCCAGCTGTGGAGTCCCTGTCCCTTTAAGACTTTCACAAAGCACTCGCTTTTCTTTGTCCCCTGGGTACCGGCTGTAGGGACCCGCGCACAGGTCTTACTGTCCTGTTTCCCTAGTTTCCAGCACCCCACTCACGCACTGTGTGTCTGCGCTCTGGTGTGGATGGCTGGGGCTGGGTGTTTAGCAGTCCTGGGCTCCCTCTCCCTCCCCACTCTGACTCCTCTCCTCCCGCCAGGAGCTGGGGTGAGGGCGCTTGGGTCCCGCTGGGCTGCGGCTTGTATCTTACCCCCTTCACAAGGCGCTGGGTTCTTGCAGGTGTAGATGTAGCCTGGCTGTTGTCCTGTGTCTTCTGGTCTCTCTTTTAGGGATAGTTGTATTTGTTGTATTTTCAAATTATTTATGTTTTTGGGAGGAGATTTCTGCTGTCCTACCCATGCTGCTATCTTGGCTCCTTCCTCTTATACTGATTTTATGTTGGAGTGATAATCTTTGTATATGTTGTATTAAATAAAGTATATTAAAATTTTAATTGGGGATCAACAGAGGTGAGGCTAAGAACCTCACCCCCCCGTTCTGAGAGAAATCTTCTGCATACGTGGATGTTTTATTGCCCTGGTCTAGCTTGGATTAACACATAGTCTACAGGCACACACCTGATCATCTACATGTGCTCTCTTACAACACTAAACTATGTTTTCTACCTTTATCTTGTATCTACCTACCACTTCAGCATTTTATTAAAAATAATAATAATAAAGAGAGAAATGTGGTATCCACATATAAATCAAGTATAAAAACCAAATGAGTATTCATATTTGAACTGACTGTTTAGAGTTCATAATGCATGAGCAAAACCGAAAGTTTCTGTGATGACTGCCCTTGTACTGTTCACTATGTAACTTATTCATTATGTAAGAATTTGTTCTCCATGTAAGAACTTGTTCGTTATGCCTCAGAAGATTGGAGACTGACGAAAATTAGGCTTGGGGTGGATTAATGATTGTGCATTGAGCATTGACTCCCCTATACAGAATTTTATTGTTGTTAACAACCATTTGATCAATGAATAGGAGAGATGCCCTCACAAAAAAAAAAAAAAAAGGACAGACTTCCAATGGTAAAAGAAATTAGTAACCGGGATGTAAGGTATAGCATAAGGAATATAGTCAAGATATTGTAACAGCCTGGTAGGGTGATAGCTGGAACCTAGAATTATGTATATAAATGTTCTACCACTGTGTTGTACACTTGAAACTCATGTAATGTAATACTGTGTGTCAACTACCCTTCAATAAAAAATAATTATTAAAAAAAAAAAAAAAAAATTTTAAATACAAAAAGACACCTCATTTCAGAATGTGTTTTGTAGACAGTGTCCCCTTTGTGGGATTGTTGGTAGAGTTAATTCTATCAATTTCTATATTTCTGTTTCCTCGAGATGCCATCTTTTTTTATTTCCCTTTCTAAGGGAGAATCTGTTCAGAGCTTGTGTGTGAGACCCAGAAGGAAATCAAAGTGTTGAAGACAGTTTCATATTGATTCCAAGAGAAGAATGTAATTTGTGTTGTCCACACTGCTCTCCATACCCCAGTTGGTACAATATGACTTTGCACATGAGGTGCTGTTTTCAAATGTCTTAACTCTGATGTCTTGAGTAAATTCTCTTCTTACTAATACACAAATGTCTAGTTAGAAAAAGCCTTTTTCATTTTTCTGAGTTATCAATTTTGCAGACCTTTTGTAAGTTCTAACAGTTTGTCCTTACCTTAGCTTTAGTTTTGCTCCTACTCTAGCTCATTAACCTATAGGTCTCTTTCTTGGGTTGATCCTATACTGCAGTGCAATTTTAAAAAATTTATTATTCTCAAATCTCTACAGTGAGGATTCCTCTTATTAGGATATTCTTTGTTTCATATTTGACCACCCAACTTAACACTGAGCTCTTTGGGAACCAATCTTTTGGGTGCCTGTTGAAAAAGTTTGGGCAGCTTTACAGCATTTCCTAAGTACAGAAAAAAATGAAAATATTTTCAAGTCACTTCTTTTATAGATAATTATCTTTAAAACACAAACCTTGGTATTTGACCATAGGAAAGGTTGTTGTTGTTGTTTTTAACTGTTTATTTTCTATATTCTACCATCTGTCCTCCACCAGTTTTTTTTACCTTTGAACCATTAAAATATGTACATGTTGAAATAAACTTACTAAGAAGTACTAAATTGAACTCTCTGTAAACTCAGTCTCTATTACACAGCAGTAAGTTGGACATCAGAAGAATAGTTGGATTTCTATAATATTTTCAGATTATTTTTGAGAGAAAGGAAATATATTTTATTTTCAAGCTAACTGGTATTTTTTAAATGTCACAGAGGTTCATTAAATGATAGTTTTGGTCATGGAATTTTGGGTGCTAGGAGTTTTTAGCCATAAACATTTTGTTCTAGGTCTTTGGGAAACCTTCAGTTGCTAATAAATTTTCTAATTGCATTGAAGTTATTTAAAGGAAGTAATTCTCTGAAAATATCTTTTTCCCCCAAGAGTCTCAGAACCATAATAAATAGGTTTTAAATTATATTTTATGAACTTTTTCTTGGCTATTTGGATCATGGATTAATTACAGTAAGAATAACTTCAGGAGACATGTGTTTCATAATTGAAAATGACTGCAAACTGTGGGTAGCTACTACTTACAGGTTAAGGTGGTAACTTTAAACAACCATGAATAGGGTAGATCATGCAACTCTCAGGAAACTGCAGTTAATTTAATAAAAGTCTTATTTATTAGCCTGTATTTTGCTCCTGGACAAATAATACGCCTTTATGGAAAAACAGCTCTTGAAAGACAAGATACATTTGTGTAGTTCCTTGAGATTGGCGTTTTAAGGCGCTTTTTTTGGTTGGGGAGAGGAGATGTTACCATGTAGTAAAATGATAGTTGAAGATACAGATACTCAGCTGCAAGAATCTCCAGTGGTATCATGAAGAGAAGCTAAGGTTTATTTCCCCCAATTTTTATGATCACTAGAGGGTATGGACACAAATTCTGTCCTGGGCACTCTGCCTAGGCTGTCCTTCTTGCTGGAAATCTCTGTGAACAAAGTTTGTGCTGAAGTAGAGGGGAGAGTGAAGGAAAGAGGAGGCACAACATTATAGCAGGCATGAGAGTTCAGGTTAGGGATTTATGCCAGATCTTCATCTCTGTAAGGGTAGAGACTGTCAGCTTTGTCCCTGCATCATAAATATATATTGAACAAGTGAAAATGTCAATAGATTCACATTGCCTGTTAAGGATCCCTGTTCCACATACTTTGAAAATATGAGGCAAGGTTATTAAAAATCCTAACTCTAGAATATAGAATATTTTGTTATTATTTTATTGTTACTATATTATTTATTATTAGAAGGAAACTGAATTCATAACATGTCATGTTTGATTTTATATTCAGGTGTGTTCCAGCAGGTCTGATTTTATCATTCCTCTTCTCTTTAAGCTTCCCTACCTGTAAGCCAGTTGATGATTATAATTTTGCAGAAAATGCTTTTCTATTCAAGTCTGAACTTTTCTTTGCTTCTGAGGGTCTCAATAAGATGCCATTGGCTTACTTAGGCCTCTTTTCTCTACTGTTGAAAGGATTTTCCTGCTTCTGCTCCTGTTCCTGCCCAGGGGCTTTCCTTAAAGTCTTCATGCACACCTGGCTTCCTTCCCTATTACAGGTCTTTGTTCAGGCAGAGGCCCTTCTTTCTGACCAGGAGCAAATTGAGGTTTTGTGGGAATGCTCTTTAAGAAAAAGAAGGTTAATTTCAAATACAAATTAGGTACAAAAGTGAATATTTATTTACAATGAGGAAAGAAGTCACAAAAATGGCAACTTTTTAAAAATTGGCAAGTTCAATATTCAGAAAAATAATATAATATTTATATTAATTCGCTAACACTTCACTGTGAAACTTTTTTCCCTACATTTTTTTGGCTGTCTGCTCTTCGATTACCCCTTCGTATTGTAACAATTCTGTGATACTTTCTAAAAAGAGAATAGATTATTCAGTGTTCTTCATAGCACGGTTGATCAAAATATGGCTTTTTTTGATGACAGATTAGAGAAGCTCCTTTCAGCCTCACAACTTGTTATTAGTAGCATCGTATAAAGTTGTAAGATTGTTATTAACTCTGGGAAAACTATCAAGTATCTTTTATTTGCAAGGTTTCATTTTTCTTTTTTTTATTGAAATATAGTGGATATACAATCTGATATTGGTTTCAAGTATATAACACAGTGGTTCAACAGCTTCATTTTTTTCTTGATTACCCTGGAGTATCCTTTGAGTTGACACCTTTATATCATGATATCATCTGGCCTTGCACATTTCTGTCATGATACAGAGTGAGTTGGCCCATAACATCTTTGTACACAGGATGGTTAACAGTAACTCGGTTATACATGAAAGTGACTGAGAACCACATAAATATATTCCTCCAAATTCAAAATAAATATATTACCAATTTAACTTTCCCCTTAGGGATCCCCAAAATGCCTTCAGCCATTCTCACTCTACTGATGGGGGGAATAATGATGGGAGGAAATTTGAGATGGAAAGATGTTGGGAACACTGGATCCCCACTTCCCAAAGAAGGAAGTTGGTTTCTTGTTTTATACCATATATAAAAATTAACTCAAAATGGATTAAAGACCTTGTCTTAAGACCTAAAGCTCCTCGAAAAAAATATAGGAGACAAGTTTCGTGACGACTTTGCTGTGGCTTCTTTGATACGACACCAAAAATATACGCAAAAGAAGCAAAAACAGACAAATGCGAGTATATCAAACTTAAAAATTTTTGTGTATCAAAGGACATAATTCATGGAAGGAAAGGCAGCCTACAGATTGGGAAAAAATACTTGCAAATCCAAATATCTGATAAAAGATTAATATCCAGAATATATAAAGAACTAGAACTCAACTACAAAAAAATCAAATAACCTGATTAAAAAATGGGTGAAAGATTTGAACAGACCTTTCTCCAAAGTTGTTATGTAAATGGCCAGCAACATATGAAAAGATGTTCAACATCACTAATCATCAAAGAAATATGAATCAAAACCACAAGGAGGTATCACTTCATTCCCATTAGGATGGCTATTATCAACCAAACAACAAAAACCCAACCCCAAACCAGAAAATAACAAGTGTTGACAAGGATGTGCAGAAATTGGAATCTTTGTGCACTGTTGGAATTATCAAATGGTGTAACTGCTATGGAAAACAGTATGGAGGTTCCTCAAAAAGTTAAAAATAGAACTGCCACATGATCCAGGAATCCCTCTTCTGGCTATGTATCCAAAATAATTGAAAGCAGAGTCTTGAAGAAATATTTGTACACCAGTAATCATAGAGCACTATCACAATCGCTAAGAGGTAGAAGCAATCCACGCGTCTATCAGCAGATGAATGGATAAATAAAATGTGGTCTAAACATACAATAGGATATTATTCAGTCATAAAAGGAAGCAAATCCTGTCACATGTCACAACATGGATGAACCTTTTATGCTAAGTGAAATAAGCCAGTCGCTAAAAGATAAATTCAGTATTATTCTACTTAATATGAGGTATGTAAAGTAGTAAAATTTATGTAAACAGAAAGAATGGTGGTTGCCAGGGGCTGGATGGGGGAGGGGAAAAAGGGAAGTTGTTTAATGAGTTCAGAATTTCAGATTTGCAAGATGAAAAAATTCTGGAGGTCTGTTAAGTGAATATATGAAACACTACTGAACTATACACTGGTTAAGTTGTTAATTTTATGTTATATGTATTTTGCCACAATAAAAAAAGAAAGGAAAATACATTGCAACAACAACAAAAAGATCATTTGGATACAGAGTTAGTATACCCCCTTAGGGCTTGGGCCCTGTGAAAATAAGGGGTCCAGAGCAGCTTCTGCTTCATTAGCTCCATACTGAAACATCTCTGCTTTTTGACCATTCAGTTGAGCTGTAGTGTCTCCATTTGCCAAATCCTGTTTGTCTGAGTGTGGAACCATACAGCTAACAATTTCTCTTATACCTTCTTGATGACTGTCCTGTGTGTATGTCTTATCTCCCAGTCAGAGGATTTTAAGGTTTATCTTCTTTTGCCTAGGTTCCATAGTATTCATAAATACCTCGGTTCCATAGTATTCAATCTGTCCATTCCTTTGCTATTTTGTTTGGTCATTCATTCAGTTAACAGTAATCAAATTCCTCCTATGTTGTAAATCCAGAAATTAAAACCACATATCCTGCCCTTAAGAAGTTAATAGTTTAGAGGGGGAAGCATCAGGTAAATGGATAACAATAATAAAGGGCATGAAATAATAATAAAGGGCATGCTACCATAAAGATAAATGCAGTGTGCCAAGAAGCTTGGAGGACGACAGTGGACTCAAAAGCGAAGTGTTAAGGAAGGCTTCCTCCTAATGCAAATTTGATTTTTGAGGTTTGGTTCTAAAGAATTTAAGAGTTGTTTTTTAATGTTCCCAGAAAGGTCTTCTAACAATCTAATATCTCAACGTAATAAGACTTTAAATGCTAACATCGTGTTTCGCAGGTACAATCCAAAGATTTTGGATTCTAGTTGCATTGGAGATTCCCATGTAGTTTGGCTATTTCTACCTTCTGACTTTGTTGGGAATAAGAATCCTACGAAAACTTAGCTCTTACATTTATATTTTTTCTTGTCAGCCTTACTCATCACCCTCATTTGGTAATACTAGAGTTGATAAAACTTAGAAAATCATTTGACTATGTTCTTAACATGGCAAATTGCAACTCATTCTTTAAGATTCAGTTCAAAATCTCACCTCCCCTGTGAAATCTTTTCTGACTCTCCCAGCAGTTAGTCCTTTGTATTCCTGTAGCATAACTATCTAGTATCTCTACTTATACTTCAGTTACGGCATTTGACATGCTGAATTTTAATTATGGATTTACACGCCTCTGTCCTCCAAGGTGTTAACAATCATCTTTGGATCCCCCTGAGCCTGATTCTAGCCTAGTACCTAATACATTGTAGATGTTCAAAAAATGGTTCTTAACTGCGTGAACGAATGGTGAGTCCAGAGTTTGGAGTCTTATTTTTGAAAGAGTTAATTGGCCTTACTATAATTCATGGTCACAAATTGCATTCTCAGCAACAACCAGTTATCTTATGATAGAATCATTTCTACCTTCTACAAATTTTATGTAGTTTTCTGCACCTCTACCATCTTCACCTGGTCTGAGCTACCCTTTCTCACCTACATGGTCACAGTCACCTTCCACTTGTCTTTCTGCTTCTCCTCTTGGCCCTCTATGGTGTATTCTATATATAGATGCTAGGGTGAGCTTTTGAAAACATAAGTCTGATCCTGTTTCTTCTAAAGTGGTTGTGAGACCTTCATGGGTCCTTGGAGTGCTTACTTTGGGAGGTTTTGGAACCTTTGTCCCACTTTATAGAAAACATTAAATGTATATTAAAATCTCATATATGTCATCATATGTATGTATGTATTTTTGCTATCACATTTTAAAAGAATTTTAATAATTTTGCTTCTGAAATTCTTTAGCTACAAATAACTGACTTAAAATTACCTAAGATTTCTATATAGTCAACACATTTAGGAATTTTTGCAAAGTGAGAGTTGTTGTCACATGTAATGAAAATTGTATAAGTCCTAAATTTAAAAGTGGATGAAATTTCTGGATTGTTATATTTCAAGGACATTTAAGCATTTTTTATTTTTATGGTTATAATTTTCTTTTTGTGTTTTGGACTTGTAAATATATTTCTTCAGCTCCTAAACATTTTCCCAGGCCCATGAAAACCTTGTAGACTCTAGATATTAAGTGGAGTGAGTATTAATGGATAAAATGGTGCTGTTCACTCTCCTGCTTTAAAATTCTTCTTTGACTTTCCACAGTTCTTAAAATGCTTACTGTGGCCTGCAAGACCAGCATGATCTATCTAGCACTTCCTATCTTCTCGGGTTCATATCATACCTCTCTCCTGCTCATTTGTCCTAACCTAGCCTCTTGGTTATCCTTTGTGTTCTTTGAACAGTCAAGCAGTTGCTTTTCAACTCAGCTTAAATCTCCCTTCTGAGAAAAACCTTTTCTAACTACTTTATCTAAAGAGAGTCTCCCTCAGTTATTCCACATCCCATTGAACTCTATTTCCTTCTCAGTGATTTCCTTCCCCCATGAGGATGTTAGCTGTATGTGGATACGTACCTTTACTTATAAGTACCTTTACCGCCGTATCCCCAGCACCTTGCACATTGTTGGACACTGTAGTAAGAAAGCACTTAATACGTGTTGAACAAGTTGAACAAGTTGAAGAGTTACGTTAATAGATGTTGTAATTCAACCATCCTTGCACTGTTGGTAGAATCCCTCCATGGTCACAATGATTATTCTCTTAAAACTGCTAAATTCTATTTGCTAATAATACATTTAGGGTTTTTGTGTCTGTCTTCACAAGTGAGGATTAGTCTGTAGTTTTATTTTTTGTAGCATCTTAGTCCAGATGGGTATCTGGAATATGTTAGCCTCATAGAAGAAATTAGGAAGCTTTCTCTTTTACCTCCGTAAGTTTGGGAATAATAGGGATAACATGGGAGTTATCTGCTCAGTAGAAGCTTGGTAGAATTCATGGAGAAAATCATTTGTGTCTGATGTAGTTTTAGTGGCAGATTCCTTGAACCTACAAATTTATGCTATGAGTTTTGTTGTTTTCATAACTTTTCTTGACTTGATTTTGATAATTTCTGTTTTCTTCTACTATCATCCATTTTATTTAATCTTCAAGGTTATTGACATAAAGTCATGTATAATTCTCTCACAGCAAAAAGAATTGTCTCCAGATCTGTAGTTACAAAATCATTTTTCTCAGCCCTAATGTTAACTTACGACTTCTCTACCTTTTTTTTAATTGACCAGATTTTCCAAAGGATTGTTTATGTTTTCTCCTTTTTTTTAAATAAAAAAATTTTGCTTTATTGATTCAGTTTACTCTTTTGTCAACTACTGTTTTACATTCATGCTCTTACCATTATTAACTTCTCTTTTGGGTTTGTTGCTCGCTTTCTAGATTTTTGAGTTAAATGTTGAGTTCATTATTTTTCAATTTTGCTTTCTAATAAATCTATTAGTAGTGGTGTGTAGTTACCAAAGGTGCCAAGAGAACACTCATTTGAGTGTATAGGTTCTAGTTTATTTGTTTTGGAAAGTAAAATCATTTTTTGTTCCTATGTATCCTCACCTTGTCATAATATAAATTAAAGACACTGCCTAAATTGTTTATAGGAAAAAATAGATATATCACAGAGTCTAAAATGTCTGGAAATATAAGGGAAATAATGTACTTATTGTACTTGTTTCTTTTAGGTGAACAATTGGACTAATTGTTCTAAGTTTAGAGGTAACTCACCCAAAAAAGATGTCCGGAGTTTGAAGGAAAAATATTGATCATATTATTTGAAAATAGAATATTTTGTTTTGAAATGTGTTTCCCAGCTTTTCATGAAGCTTGTTACTTAACACTTACGAGCTAACACACATGTACTCATTTATACAATAGTACTCTGCATTGATTGGGGAATGGAGACTTAGCAAAATTCAGTTTTACAAAGAAATTGTTCCCATCACTTCTTTATTAAATTAAAGCAAGCATTTTAACATGTTGAGCATGCTCCACTTAAGTAAGCTTTCCGTAACTCATCTGGAAGGTATTGGAAGTATAAAAATAGACTAAATATTCAAAATTTCCATCCTAGGAGTTTCCTGCTTTTGCCTACATCTCAATTGTCAGTCCAGGTCCTCGCTCCTGCTCCACTAGGGCTGTGCTAAGACAGTGAATGCATTTTACACCGTAAAATTGAAGCTGCCAGATTAGCCAGGCTTTGACCTCTGCCTGTGCTGAAATAGCTCATTTTTGTACTTCTGTCGAATGGGAAAAGTGAAAGTCAGAGCCTGTATAAAGACCCAGAAGCCAGGATGACAAACATGTGGGGTTTAGAAAGGGTTCATAGGTTCCTTTTCAAGGAATCCCAGCCTTACAGCATCCACTGGTTCTCTGCTGGCTGGCTTTGTTCAGCTTTGTTCATTTGGGAGAACCACATTGTGGAATCCCACCTCTCTTGGTTTATAGAGATATATGGAATCTGATGGTTACAGAGCACTTTTACCCACTTTCTATCATTTTAGTACTTTATTTCTTCAAACAGTCCTTAAAACAAAGATGTTTTAGATGGAGGTGAGTTTCTGAAAACTATGACTTTAATTCCTTGTATTTGGTGGCAGATGTCCTCCTGCCTGGCACTTCTGCATGGAGGCCCAAGCCATCCATCCATTCATTCATCCATTCATTCATTCATTCATTCATTCAGTTATTCACCTACTCTGTGGGGCTTGGTGTGCAGCCTCACACAGCAGTGAAGGAAGATGTGGTGTTTGTCCCTAAATACACTTGGGAGACAAATGAGAAGCAAATTCTTTCACAAATAACAAATTGCAGCTGTGACCAGAGCTATGGAGAAGTAGTAAAGGATGTTATGGGAATGTTGGACAGGAAAGCCTGGTCTAGTCTGGGAGGGTCAAGGAAAGCTTTCCAGGGGTAATGACTTACTACTGAGATGGAAAGGTAAGATGAACAGAACTGCTAAAAGACAGAAGCCAAGTGCAGCTTTAGAGCTGAAAGGAACCAGAGATACCATCTAGTGATGTCCAATCCTTATATTCCCCAAATGAGAAAACCGAGGCCCAGGGAGGTAAGGGACATGCCTAACTCAGGTTACACAGCCTGTTAGCCCCAGGGCTAGGTAGCAAACCCGGCTAAATTGAGATGCATATGGTAAGAAGAAGGGACTTAGGAATGGGGGAAACCCGGAAGGTTTTTAATTTAGTGCTTACTCCATTTCAGCTGCAGACCTATTTCATCAGGTGGGAGAGGCGATTAAAGATGACTCAACTCTGCCCCATCCTAGAGGAACTCAGGTTGCTATGTCAGAGCATAGTTTTTATTTAGGGTGGGGAGGGAGGTACCAAACACAGGTAAACCAAAAACAGTAAATGTGGAGTTTGATTAGGAAACCAGCCCCTGTTCTGCAGTGGTCTGGCTGTGTGATTTAGGATTAGTCACTTAACCTCTCTGAATTGCCATTCACAGTTCATACTTCAGTGTCTTTTCTTCTGCATTTTAGGAACTTGTTAGAAATCAGTTGTACTCTACATTTCACCTTCATCTTTAAAAACTAAAGTCTCTTGCTTGGGTAAAGGATTGCTTAAGCCCCCTTTTAAAGAGCAGTTTGCCAGCCTGTGCTTGCCCAAAAGTCCAGAGAATAACTGCATCAAGCAAGCCTAGCTCCAGAATCTTCAATAGTCGTTTAGCAACTGAGCATATTTCTATAAACCAATAAAGGTTTTTATATTTTGTTCATCTGTTACCCTTATGCTGTTGCCACTTTCACATTCAGTGTGTGTAGGCGGAGAGAATGAGATAACAGCATTTCACAAATGAAAGTGATTTGAAATGGGCCGCTTTTCCTTTAAGGCAGTTTCATCCCCAGCTCCCTCCCCTTTCCTGATTGACAAACCTACCCGAAGTCACATGATCCGCCTCTATTTGAAGGTCACAAAAAGCTGCTTCCTTTAGAGACAGAGGGGGAGAGAGAGAGCAAGAGGGAGAGTGAGTGAGAGAGTTAGTTCAAGCCAAAATGGCCGACAGAGTCTCTGCTGGTTTCTGAATATTTAAAATACAAAAAAACAGATAGACAAAAAGAAATCATTTTTGGACCTTTTTTCATTTCCATTTCTACCTTGTATGCCTCAATTTGCTGGATTTAAGCACTGCTGCACTTTATGAGGTTGGTAAATATTTTCAATTTTTAAAAACCAGTTGATTTATATGGATCTTGTCTAACCGTTTGCACTAGTGGTGTTGCAAATCGACATTTGTCTAGCATGGAGACTGGCTTCAGACATTTCGCGAATCTGTGTAAATCAGACCCGTGATGTACTTTTGGTTCGGCATTTTAGAAATGAAAAAGCCTTGGTAAAATATTTAAATTTGAAGTGATTTAATTGCACCTTAACTAATATGCAGATTTTCGTCGTTTCTGTCTTGCAAATAAATGAAGCTGCGACTAATTGGGAATTTGATATAGGAAGAGGTTTTTAAAAACACAGACCTCTTCCTGCCCCCTTAAATCTGCTGCAAAAATTTGCATAAATATAAATGGGTTTGCATTCTTTCGGCTGCTAAGGCCGACAAAGGATCTGGGAGGGCAAGCACTACCACGGGAAAGCCTTTTTTTTTTTTTTTAAACCTAGGCCATCCTTCCTAGAGAGATGTAAAACTTAAAATAAGGTGTGATATATTTTAAACACAAGGCTGGGGGTGAGTGAACACCAGGAGGTTAGGGGTTTGTAGATTCCCCTGCTTGAAAACCTCCCAGCACTGTGTGGATCACCCCTCTCTCTGCGCGCGCTCATTTGCACCGGGTGTCTGTGTGTGTGTGTTCTCAAATGTGCAGCCAGATGCGCTTTTATTTTGATCGTGGTTTGAACCAAATGGTAGGGCGGGCTTGTAAACGTGGTGTTTTAAAGATATAAACAGCTATTCACCCCGATTAAGAATCATTTCTTTATCAGCTTCTCCCTGTGAATTGGCTTTCTCCATTTCTCACAGATCACAATTTTTGTTTAAAGTTGTACAGATAAACTGGGTTTTTCAGCACAGATTAAGCATCTGTGTGTGGTTGTCTATTTTGGCCATGTATCCATTGTGAAGTGCTTATTTAGGGCCATGTAAATAAGTAGGGGTATGTGGATGTGTGTTACCCCTGAAGCCGTGCAGCGAGCGCCCTTAAGTTAAATTCCCTTACTCCTAATGCAGGATTCTAGAAAGCCTGGGAGCTGGGAGGGAAGAAAGCTGAAAACTTGCTTTCTCAGAGTCACCTCCCCCTATCAGTGTAAGAGTGTGATGTAATGCTTCTCTGTCTGGTGGGCTGAAAAGATTGTAGTTTGTGATGTGGCGGGTAAATTGCCCCCACCCTTGGGTAAATTACCCCACCCCCCTCAGCACACCCCTGGCTCTGAGAGGCCTTGTTTTCATTTTCTTTTTTACCCCCTAATTTGTATACTCCTGATTTAAGCTGTGGCATATTGGCATGAGAAAGAGACTGTTCTTTTAAATCTGTTACAAAGTATAGTTTAGAAAAGGCATTTAAAATATGCAAATGGATTGAATTGTCATATCCCCATCATTAGATACGTAGGCTTGGATTAAAGCTAATTAAGCATAAATGGAATAATTTTGATCAGAGGGAAACAGTGGTTTTTTCGTTGTTTCCTTTTTAATTAATCTAATTGTAAGATGCTGGGCCTGCAAGTGTTAAAAAAATGGAAGAAATACTGGACCATTTTGAAAATTTGACAGCCTGGAAGAGGGTGTGTAGTGCTTTCAAAAGCTTTATTCACTGTTAAAATGGATTGGCCTCTTGTGTTGAAAATGGCCTGCTTCTTTGGGCCAATTGTGTGTAGATGAAGAGACTTTCACGCTAATTTAACAAAAAAACTTACCATTTGAATACATAAAAATAATTTAAGTCCTCTGTCCTTAAAAAGCATTTCTGTTATTTTTCTAGAATTAATGTTGTTATATTAGTAATGGAAATAAGTAGAGAAGTGACAGTTTAAGTTCAATGTAAATTTTTTGGTGATACAAGTTCAGCTTTTATGTAAGAGGGATTGGAAACATATTTAAAGAGGTCTGGAACACATTTATCTCTTAAAAAAAATTTTTTTTTTACAGCTTGAGTTTAAAGAAGACATAGAAATTACCATATGTAGAGTTGCTTTGTGGTGGACCTAAGGAAAATTGGAGCTCTTATTTTTGTTGCTTTTTCTGAAAATGAAAGAGCTTATTTGGGGCTTTATTTGTTAGATAATTCATTTTATGCCTATTTCCTAAGTTGGCCTTAACAGATGAAGAGTGAGAAAACCTAGGCTTTCCATGTTTTGCCATTTACTTGTTTTTGTGGACTATGTAAACATGTGAATAGCAGGTAAATTGAGTTTGCAGAGTAGAGGAACCAGAAGCAGGGTTCCTGCTCCCTTAGGCAAGGAGAATGATAAAATGAACATTAGAGAATGCCGTCTGATTCTTTGAAATGTTTTTATAAATAATCTTTTCTCCTAGACAGGTTGAAAAGTGAGATAAATAAGACCTGGTTCACATATGTTAAGCGTTATGGCTCTGGTGAGTTTCTGAAGCTCAGCTGCCATTTTGGATCTCAGTTCTTGCAGAGCTAATCTCTGCACACCAAAACTATGGTAATTCAGAAGCAAATAAAAGTGAGTGTAGATCAGGTGTGCAGATGGATAGTATTTAATGTATGCTTTTTGTTAAAGTTCTTTTCTGTTGTTAGTGTGAAATGAAGCTTTAAAAACTTTAGACTGGCTGATGTTATTAATGAAGAGCAAAACCTGGGGATACTAGGACTTGCGTGGTGTGGTTTTTAAAAGTGAGACAGCATATGCTGAAGAAACTTCCTACTGGAGAAAATGAGTATAATCCTTACTAAAGTCGCCCTCCCGTCCCACCATCCATATTTCCTTACTCTGGGTCCGTTGGCGATATTACAGTAATGTCATTATTCACAGTGCTACCCTGTCTCAGAAAGAAATGTCACAGATGCATTAAGATTTTACGGAAACATCATCAAAATGATAGTGCTTATCCGTCAGAAGTAGTATATTGTTTTGAAACTGTTTTTCAGGCCTTCCGTCTGGGTGCCAGAGAGGAAGTATTGACCTCTTTGTTATATGGTATAAACTCAACTCTGGTGTTCAGCTAGGAATGGCCATTTTTTTTCTGTATCACCACTATGATGGTTCTTTAAAAGTAAACTTCCAAAAATTGAATCAGAAACTTCTCGGGCTTTTCCAGCTCTTCATCTATGAGGGACTGAAAGAGTGATTTGTGATGATGAGGCCAGCAGATTCTACAGGGCAGCTGAGCAGATAATACTGGTAAGGGGTGACCTTACCCTACCCAACTGCCCCATGACTGAAAATTTTGGAGAAATTTCAATTTTTACAATTCAGCATAACCACTGATCTTCTGCAGTTCAACCTAGACAGGGCCTTAAGGCAATACAGATAAATGTACTTTTTTCTTGCCCTCAGGAATCCCGATACAGCAAGGGAGATAACTCTAGCAAAACCGTCAGTCACAACTTGGTGCGATATATGCAGTAGTGAGAACAAGTACCTAAGTATCCTGAGTACCTGCATTAGGAGAACCCTTATCTCGAGAAGCCAAATAATTAGCCCTTACTAATTTTTAGTCATCATTTGGATATTAGATTTTCTTTAAGTGGAACTTGTGGTTTAAAGATGGGGTTTCTGGTCATTAGCTGGGGAGAGGGACAGCATATGCTAATTGTTTCGCAGTACAGTATTGTTCGAGATTTACACTAATCTGACTTCCCTCACCTGCTTTTTATGATTAGAGTGGGGTGCGGTGAATTCTAGCAACTTGGCCTGAGAAGGGATTTAACCAGTGGTGGATGGTGACATTTTTAAGATGTTTTCCATTCTTCCAGTATATATTCATTCAGCAATCATATGTTATGCCCTGGTATGTGTCAGGTGCTACTGTACATACTAGGAGAATCTGATAATTAATTAGGTCCATCCATCACCCTGAACAGCCACTTGGTTCATATGGAAATATTTGCCATCTGGTGACTAGCCAACCTACTGCTTTGAGTTATGACTTGGGTAACGCTGTAGGCCCTTTGACCTGTTGGTCTCTTTACTGATAAACAGGGAATGAATGGTATTTTTTGCTTCTGAGACTTCCAGTAAAGGACAATAGTTAATTTATCCATTTTCTTTACCCTTGCAAAATTGTCTTTTAATTTATCTCTGAGAACCTTGCAGCCCACATCACCTCCCTAATTACTCTATCACATCCCTGTTTTACTTTTTAAATACCCTTAATTGAATCACCATCTGAAATTACTTGTGCATGGTGTATCACTCCCCACAAAACCATAACTTTTCATGAGAGCATACTTTGTTTTGCTCCTTGATCAATCCCCAGCATCTAAAATGGGGTTAGCAGGAATAAGTGCCCAATAAAAATGCACTTGAGTAGACCGAGTATAAGGTCACCAGGACCAGCTAGGTGACCATAAGCCCCCGTTTCTTCAGTAAAATGCGGATAATCACTGTTGTGAAGCATAACGGAAATGCTGTACGTAAGGGCTGGCACCTAGTCTCATTGCTTAGTGGTGTTTCCTTCCCGTTTGCTCTGTCTCCCTTCACTTAGTAAACCAGAAAGGCTCTTATGATCCCACACATGCCTCCGTTCTTTCTCCTGGCTCCTGGGATCCTGAAGTGTGCATGCTGGCTGCTCAGAGCTTTCAGCCTCAAAAAAGGACAGGAACAGTGCTGAGCCTTTTCTTTTTTATTAAAGTTCCTTCATTCCTATGAACTGAGGTCGTCTCTTCATGCTCTCCAGTTTCCTTCAGGCTCTGCCTCTGTATGTATCCACATTTGCTTGGCTGCTTTTCATACATTTCTGGGTTTTGCATCAAAAGGTTCTCAACAGTTTCAAATCAGTTGGTCTTAGAGTTTACCAGACAAGGGAGACAAAAAAATAATACAGTTTTTTTCCTTCATTTTGATTATTCTGAGCCTGTACAGGTAAATTCTATTTGTTTAACCAAACTATTAATAGTTTTGACTCAAAGGATAGATAAAATTAAAAATGAGGTCAGTTGCCCACTTTATGCAATGCTCTTGAATGAATATAGATGACACAAAATGGCTTTCATTCACTGGCCTTGGAATTAGTTGTTTTTACTCATTCATTCAGCAAATAGTTACTGAGTACCTACTATTACAAATATTGGGGTAAGTGCTAGCATAGGAGTAGTATGATGTTCTCCAGGTACCACTGCTGAAGCTAGAAAGAATATATAAATGCAATGAGGCTGGCCAGTGCTCAGGGTGTTGTGTGATTACAAAGGAGGGAAACCCAACCCAAATAGAGGGACCAGCTTGTACAAGGGCCCTGAGGCAAGAGAAGACATTGGCAGATTTGGAGAACTGCATATAGAGTACTTGGACTTGGTTGGGTTGAGATGTGTAAGGGAAGAGATGATCTAGGAAATGAGAAGTGAAGCTGAAAGATAAACACTTGCTAAATGGAGAAAAGCATATATGCCATGTCTGGAAGTCTTTATCTTGAGAACAATTAGAGGGTTTTCAGCAGAAATGCACCTGTTCAGATTGGGTTTTTGAAAGATAACTCTTAGCTGCACTGTAGAAAATGACTGGAGGGTTGGGTGTAAGACCAGGTAGTATTGAAGTGTATTCCAGGTAGTGGTGGCCCAAACTGGTAGCAGAAGTGGATAAATCCAAAAACATTTAGGGGAGAAATCTCACAGGACCTGATCACTGAGTATGAGGAGGTAAGGGTTTGGAAAACTAACTGGCCTGGGCTGATAGTGGGATGGTGGTACCATTCACTGTGTTAGGGTCCATTTAAATGAGACTGGTGTAGGATTGAGAGTGAGTTCATTTTGGAGTTACTGAATATTGTGGCATCCAAATGAAGGTCTTCAGCAGTTAGATCTCTGGCTGGAGGTAGAGATTTGAGACTCACTAGTAGTCCCAAGTTTACCAAGATTTTCCTTTTTGAGTTGATTTCTTTGATAGGATGTCCAAAGGTGCCAATGTGCTGTGCAAGGTGCTGTTGGATACTGTTAAGGGGATGCTATTTTATGAAGAAAATGAGAACACAGTCGTTGCCATTAGAAATACCAGAGGAGTGTGAGGGATGAGGAAGACTAATTTTAGCGGGGTTGATCAGCGAAGGCTTTATGGGGACCTTGTATTTGAGCTGAACCTGAGAGATTAGGCGGAACTGTGAAGAGTAGACCTAGAGGGCAGGGCATTCTAGCTGAAGGATTAGTTATATTCAAAAATGACTGATAAAGCTTGGATATGTAAAGGGCAGCCGGGACACCTGCTGAGTAGTTTGGATTGCCATGGTTTAGACAGTTGGGAACCTGTTGAAGTTTGGTAGCAATGTAATCAAAGTGGTATCGCAATGGGATAGAGGAGGAATGGAGGAGAATTTAGGCAGGCAGGCCAATTGGGAGGCTGTGGTAAAAAGAACTGATACAAGGGAAGGGCCTGATACAAGGCTGACAGTGAGGTAAGAAAAGGGACTTTGGGTTTCAAGGTAAAAGAAGGGACCTTTTAACAGAAATGAAGGCATGTTCTGGGTCAGACATACTGGGTTTATCCTATCTGTAAGCTGAAATTAGACAATTGGGTAGCTTAGAACAGTGGCTTTCAAGCTTTTTGATCGGATCTGCAGTAAGAAGTTTAAGAGTTCCAGAAGTTGGTGGGAGCATCCAGATGGAAACCTTTAGCAGAAAGCTGGCAGTGTGGAAGCTGAAGCTTGAGAAGGTCAGAAGTGGAGATAAAGAATTGGAAGTCATCCACATAGAAGTGATAGTTGAAGGTGAGAGAGTGGATGAGGTCACCACAGAAGTGGAGAATGGAAAAGAGAATCGAGAATGGGGCCTTGGGGACAGGAAGAGAAAGATGACCTGGGAAAGGATTAAAAGAAAGGTGGCTGCGTAGGACAGTCTGTAATAGTCACGGGAAATGAGGGAAGGGCTTCTCACTCCCAGATGTCAGCAGTTTTTGATGATGACACGTTTCCATGCCTGGTGTGGGAGGTGTTCCAACGGGAAGGGTTTGGGAATCATTAGGCTATGCCAGCACCATCTAGTAGACGTTGAATGTGAGCGACATGTTGTTATTTTACATTTTCTGAGAGTCACAATAGAAAAAAGTAAAAAGAAATAGCGAAGTTAGTTTTAATCATACATATTTAAGTCAATATATGCAAAATATGAAGTCATCATGCAGTCAATTAAAAATATTAATGAGATATTTGACATTCTTTTTTTTTTTCTTGATACGAAGTTTTTGAAATCTGGTATGTATTTTATACTTAACACGTTTCAGTTTGAACATGAAATTTTCATTGGAAATGCTTGATCTCTATTTAGACTTCATAAAATTTACAGTTGAAAAAGTACATTTACATACCCAAATTTTTCCACACCTACAAAAATTGTCTATTAATAGAAATAAGCATCAATTTTTAAATTTAAATTAAGTCAAAATGCAATTGAAAACTCAGTTTCTCAGTTCCACTAGCCTCCTTACAAGTACCCACTCGTTAGTTGTGTGTGTCTGCAGCATGGACAGTGCAGTGTTATGCCAAGTTAAAACAGGTTACCTTACAACTAAGGTGCACTTTGAAAATAGCCAAAGCATCAGAAAGCATTGTTACCATCACAAAGCACTATACAGGATTGGTATACATGTTGGCATATGCAAACGGAATTTTTAGAATTGGAAGGGTCGATTCCTAGTTCTGCGTGTGAGGAGATGAACTTTATATGCAAGTGTACAGAGTCCAAAATTTTAAAAATGTCGTATTTCAGAAATGCTAGGTGTGGAGGTTTATATTTAAACATAGATTCAGTTGGAGGGATGGGGGCAGTCCCACCCCCTTTTTGACCTTTTTGAATTCTGTGAAGTCAGTGAGAAGGTAGCTCCAGGTGGGGAGGTATGAAATTAGGATTCAAGTGTTCTCAGAAGCTTTCTGGTCTTACAAAGGTACTTAAAGGGCATCGCTTAAACCCACTTAGTGAGGACCAGAAAAAGTGGTCCCAGCCTTCTAGGGCAGGTGGGAAGTGTATGAGGGGGGAAAGGGGTGCCAGAGGGCTAATTATTTTGTGCTTGAATTTCACTTCTTTTTTGGCGATGTGCAGCCTTTTGGGCTGTAGACTTTTACACTTTGTATATCTTGCCATCCTGGGCCAGTATAATATTTACTGAATATGGGTGGTTTATAAAAAGCAGGGTAAAAAATTTTATTGAATCATCTCATTGATTGAGACTGCTTTGTAGTTACTAATAATGAGTTGTGCTTGGAACCAGACCTTGTTCACACTGGAGAGTATGCATTGATTTTTGGTTGCTGCACAATTTCATTTCAGTGGACAGTAGAGGAGCTCATTTTTTTTTCTATGAAGTATGCTGTAAGAGCTTGGGGTGTCTGCTGTTCTGTAAAGTTCTGTATTCTTTTGTTTTTAAATCAATGTGGAAATTAAATCCCTTGCAGTTTTGTTTTCTACTAGTAGTGCATTTTGGTTATCCATTTATGCCTTTGTAAAAACCAGACTAAAGTGGTGGGTTTAAGTAATGCCTTTTAAGTACCTTAGTAAAACCAGAAACCTAGCAGAAAATCCCTCATCCCCTCCCAGGTGCCCAGAGCAGTGAGTCTTAGACCTCTCTGTAGCACTCTTTCTTTTATTCCTTTGCTCACAGAAAATAATTGCTGGGCTTTTCTCTGCCAAGAAGTTCTGTCTGTAAGGTGAAATTAGAAGACTGGGTAGCTTAAAACAGTGGCTTTCAAACTTTTTGATCAGATCTGCAGTAAGAAACACAATTTGCATTGAAATCCCTATATACATAAATAAATGTATGCACTGAAGCAAAAGTATTTACTTTCTAATGCTCTGTGTAATGTATTCTGATATAGTTTATTGTAAAAAAAGAAAACCCAGAAGCGTGTTCCCACCTACTAAATTGATTTAATGATCTCTGAGGTTTGAGGAAGTTTTTAGGGTCACTGTATTGCAAGATAGGATCTCCAGTTTTGCTCGTCTTGAGTCCCACATTTTCAGTCCACTCAGCTGTCACACCAACCAAATTCGTACCTGATTTTTTTAATGTTAATTTGTCACTAAGCATATGAGAGATGCATATTTTTCTTACCAGAATGTTGTCCTCCGTATTGGGGAATGGAGATATATATATATTCCCCTAGATTTTAGAGACACTTAAGAAAACACCTTTTTACCAGACTATGTATTCTTTTTTGGAAAAGACCCACAGAACAGTACCATACTCTTTTTTTTTTTTTTTTTTTTGGTGGGAGAGGCGGGGTCCTCCTTTCCCTGCCCCTTTTCTAGATTTCCTGAAGACACATCACCACTGTTAACACATTCTGTTTTCAGACACACTTTAGTGCATTTAATTAGTTCAGCATTTCCCACTGTTTGTTGGAGGTAGTCATAGGTTTGTCTGCAAAATAGATAGGTTCCTTTCCTGATTAAGCTGAATTAAACTGGTCTTTGCTTACTAGAGGACTTAAGAGTCTTTTAAGATGCATGTCCACCAGGAATCTTAAGTGATGTGTTTATCTGAAATCTTAAAATACCACACAAAAAAAAACCAGTTTTGTCTTTTGGTTTTTAGGCCCAATTTGGGAAAATGCATTGTTAGCTTTCCGTTTCAATTATTCCTTTCTAAAACTACATCCTAGTCAAGCAAGCCGGGTTCGGCTGCTCCCCAGTCTCTTCAGACACTTCAAAATGGTGATTCCAGAGTTGGGTTTTCGGGAACTGTAACAATGTAAGAGAAATACTGGGATCCAGCATGAGTTACCAGTTCTAAATTTGCCAGGTGAAGGCATTTTAAACCACCCCCCATTCATTGAAGTCATTTCAAAGAAAAACATTTAACAAAACAGTAGAATGGACAGTCTCAGAGTTAAGAGGCATCTTGTTAAGTTGAATGTAGCTTTATGAAAGCCATTATAGAGGGAATATAGATCAGCACAGGTACTAAAGGTCAGTGTTTGAGAACCACATCCTAATTATAGACCATCCCTTAGCATGTATTACAATTAAGTATGTGCTTCCTGGTTTTATTAGTCTCACTCATAGAAATAAACTTTACTTCAAGTTCTGGGACTGCCTTCATTCTTACTGACTGACTACAGTGATGATGGCTTCATGGATTCCACTTTTTAAAAAGTTACTTTGTTCCCTCCAAATATTATGTAAGCAGATAACCATTTTAGTCTTAAGAAACAAAGAAAAAAGCCAACTCCATTAGGTGCTGAGCAGTTGTAGAATCTAGAAAAACAATCAAAACCTGTAGCAAAGTTTATCGATTTAATGAGGTGTATAATAATGGTGATTATATAAGAGTGGCAAATAGGTCACATCTAAATAATATTAGTACGTTTTTGCCAGCCCCTTAGTTCTTTTTGAGTTATGAATAATGACCACACAGATTTTGTCATAGTATGTACATTTTTATTTCTACCATCCCACCCTCTCATTTTAAATGACAAAGACCTTAAATCTGGCAAATGTCCCCTCCGTCTTTCTTAGCCAGAGAAGCGCTTCTGAGGTGCACTTTGCTCCCTTAAGTAAGGGGAGCGTGTTCAGCAGCTCCCGGTCTGCCCCAGCTGTGATAGTGCTATCAGCTGGGTTCAGAGTGGCAGCCCCAGCAAGGGCTTTGACTCTTCATCATCAGACCCAGGGCAGAGAGAGGCCTGGGACAGGGCAAGGAGGTGAGGAGAGCTTGGGGTTCACAGTGTGTAGGGTGTTTGGAAGCAGCAACATACTGGGTAGACTTGAGTTTGAGCAGGATCTTCTCTAAGTCTTTTGTACTTGGAAGAATTTGTTGATGTGTCTGTCAGGCACTGTATAGTGCTGGAAATACAAAGATAAAAAAGACCTGCCTTTTATCAGCCAGTGAGGCAACCTGTAATAACGGTAAAAGCATAATGCCCAGGGACCCTAGAGATTGGAGAGACGCCTAGGGGACTGGGGAAGTCTTCACTAAAGAGGAAACATTTGAGCTGTGTCTTAAAGAGTAATTAGGAATTGCTTGAGTATGTGAGTGTAGTGGTTAAGGATCAAAGTTCTGAAGCAGGACCCAGTGTTGAGCAAGTAATAATCTGCCGCAGCATTCTCACTGGTGAAATGGGGAATGATAGCAGTACCTACCTCAGAATAGTTATCAGGATTAAATGGGGATTTGTTTAAAGTGTTTAGCATATTTCTTGGAGTCAATGTTAGGTGTTGTTTTCATTATTTTTATTGTTAGCATTTCAGGCAGAGGAAATAGAATAAACAAAGGCAAGGAGTTCGGGAGTGGGAGAGTCTGGGAAATACGAGTTATCGGTGACGCATGTAGGAGGTCTGGAGCAGAGTGGAGGGATTGGTTGGCCTTACAGTCTAAGAAATTTAGATTTTATCTTGTAGATGGCAGTTTAAAGAAAATCAGCCTACTCAACTGATGTCCATGTTGAGGATTAGATGGAGGGGGAGAGATTGAGGCAGACAGAGCAAGAGAAGTGATTGGAACAGAGATTAAGGCAGTGGTAGTAAAGATACAGAAAGACCAGGTTTTAGGGACACTTCTGTAGTGAAATCCATCAGCTTTGGGGGAAAGAAGGAGTTGTGAATAAGTCCCAGGCTGGGTGAATGGGGGACACCATGAGTTGGGTTGGGTGTTCAGTGGGTAGAGCAGGGGTTTTGAGTGTGTAGTAGATGAGGATGGAGGCTGAGAGGCTGTGGGTTTGCTTTTGACATGTTTTAAAATGATTGTTGGACATTTAATATAACTTGGTAGGTGGAAATAAGGGTCTGGAGCACAAGAGAGAAGTTCCCAGGCGTTGGTTTCCATATAGAGATGGTTGTCCAGGCCACTGGAGTGACAGAGTTCCCTTAGCAGATGATCAGAGGGTGGGGTGAAAACAGGAGAAAAGGTGGTTCAACAGAACCCAGACAGGAAGGAGTTTAGGGAAGTAAAGGATAGTCGTGGGGCCATGCCTCTGAAGGTCAGCCAGGATAGCCCCTGCATTTGGGCAGTTAGGTTTGGCCTGAGGAGCTCAGTTCATCAGGACACATGGAGGCCCAGCAGCCCCAGCACATTGTTGTTCATCCTGCTTGCCTGTGTGTCCCATTGGGAAGTCTACCCCTGGATTTGAGGTCTTTTTCTGTCAGTGCAGTGAACCAGCTCTAGGACAGGAGCTAGTAGTGCTCACCTCTGTAACCCCAGGGCCTGACACATGCAGGGAGTGCTCAGGAGCATTTGTTGAATGAATAAATTAATCAAGGAGACTTGAATTAACTCAAATATTTGGTGAGTGCCTTGTGTATTTCAGGGGCTATGCTAGTCTCTAGGGGTAAAGCACTGAGCAAAATAAATAAATTCTCCCCCTTATGGCTTACATTATAAAGCATGATAGAAGGCTGAGGGGGAAGGAGCAAGTAGAGAGGTGACGATCAAAGGTACAGGGCGAGCTCAGTATCCTTGTCATCCATGAAGAGGCCTGGCACCCAGCAGCCACTTGATACAGTTAGTTGACTTGAATATTGGAGAAGAGGGTCCGAGAAGAGAACTGAGGTGTGGGAAGAAGCTTGCTGTGTAAGTAACAAGTTAGCCTTCGAGAGGGAAGAGTAAATTTAGAATTAGAAGAATATTTGAGGGAGTTCTGCTGGGAGACATTTGGCTCTGAAGGGAGGCATTCCTCTTGGTAAAATAGGAGATGATGAAGTCTGAGCGGAAGAGGGAGCCTTAAGAAAGATAAAACATTTGGGACAGTCTCCCCACCCCACCCCTAAAGGCAAAGAAGAATTCAACAGAAAGAACCAGCTGCTGGCTGTGAGGGCCTAGCTGAGAGAGATCCTTTTTTTTGCGATTGCAGTGATCTGTGGCTGTGTGGGCTTTTTGCAGCAAGATGAGGGGAAGGACGCAGTTAGTAGGGGTTCATTTCAGGCTGGGTGAGGATTGCCTAGAAAGGTAGTGTGGGACAGCCAGGGAGTGGAGTCTTTGGGGAATGCTGGTGAATGTTTGAGAGTCCATGCTGCGTTGGGAGTAAGATAAAACCAGGGTCAGGCAAATGACCTGAAAGAATAGGACAACCCTCTCACCTCTGGGTTGGTAGAGGTGAGAATGTAGGTATTAGAAGGGAAACACACTATGGCTTCCTGCAGTGAAGGCCAGGCACACTGTTTTAAGCGCTTTACGTACGTTAACTCATTTAATCTTCATGGAGACTCTGCCAGCCAACTACAGGGAGGGTAGGTGTCTCACCCAAGGTTACACAGGTAGGAAGTGACCCAGACAGCCTTGGCTGCTGAGCTTAGGCGTCTCAACACTGTGCTCCACTGCTTTAAAAAGAAACCAGGCTACTACGCTGATGGACAGTGACTGTAAGGTGGTTTGGGGGGGAGGGGATTGGTGAAGGGGGGAGCCTAGTAAACATAATGTTCTTCATGTAATTGTAGATTAATGATACCAAAAAAAATAATAGATTTGCTGGGAAAAAAAAAAAAAGAAACCAGGCAGGAAATCTGCTCGCAGGCCAAATAGCATTGCAATAACTTCCTAAAGTTGCTGGGACACCCTTCTAGAAGAAATACTGAGGGGGCATGGAAGGGAGCTGTGGACTGTTTGCTTCCTTTTTAAAGGTAAGCGTCTATATTCTAGACAACAGTGTATTTTTATATTAGAACTCTTCAGTTTTTCCCACCTTGCCTTGCTCATGGCTAGACTGTCCTTTAATTGGAAACAGAATATTTCACAATTGGAGAGGACTTTAAATACAGATCAGTCTGAGTTCTCTGAGCTGCAGCACCTTGTCTGTGCACTTGTCCGCTGACCACTAAACTGAGAAAGGAGCACTAGAGCAGTTGTTGGCCCTTCCACCAGTTTGAGGGATGGAGAGACTGAAGAAAAGCTGAGCTGGTGTGTGGTGCTAAAAGAAGGGTTCCCTGGCTGCATTACCTGCTGAGGAAATACTGTCTGGTGTAGGGGGTGAGGGTGGGGGCTTACAATCCTAGCTCGACAAACGAATGTGCTCTCTTCCTAGGGAAAGTCCCCTTGTGTTTTAGGTTGCATGGGCTCTTCTGGATAAGTAATTGGACTTCTGTTGGGGAAGAATTTAGTCCCTGGCACTGTGCTCTCCGACTGTGTCTGAGGCTAAGACATATCACTCAGAGTCTAAGTAAACTCTTTAGAAACCCAAGGGAGACATTCTTTGACCTTCGCTTGGAGGCTGTTTGGAAACACAGAGACTTTGCAAATGAAACTTATAGACAACTTTATCCTTCTGTGTGAAGAAAGAACTTTATTTACAGAAACAACAGTGTGTATTTGTGATACCCCAGCATTTCGTTTGCATTCCTTTAATATCTGGCTTTGCTCTTGAGGCAATTGGGAAGGAATGCCACTATATCTTCCATTTCTTCAGTGTTAACAAATGTCATGATTTTCTTAAGAAATAGTACACCAAAACCACATAATTTTACTTGCCAAAAAAGCTTAGATACTTCAAATATTGAATATACAGAGCAAACAGGTCATCTGGCATCATTTGCTGGCAATTTTTAGGTTTACTCCTGATCTTAGTTTCCAACTGAGGCCATGAATTTTAAATACCTTAACCTACTGGGACCTTTGCAGTTCCACTTGGTTCACTATTAGGGACTAATGTTTTTGTCTTTGCTTTTTTTTTTTAAGTTCTTCTGGATGGCCCATAGTGTGTCATATCATTAACACCTTTGGTTTTTAAAATTGCTTGCCTCTAATGGGTTTTTAACAATGTGACTTTTAAAAAAATCAGATATTAAATCCTGATATTTAGTGACTGGTACTTGACAGAGCTGGTTAGGCAAAAAAACAGATAACCCACTGCTGAGAGAGTGCCTTCAGTGGTCCTGGTGCCCTCAGGCCAGGATTAACCGGTGTCTCTTGGACTAGTTGGCACCTTTATTTAGAAATCAAGGTAGAAAATACAGCCTATTTATTCCTCATTTCTTAGTCCCCCAAATACTGGTACCATTCTCCTGAGTAAGGGATTAGTTAGTTGTACATTTTTAGGTCATGGAACTCTTGCTGGTGTTTTTTTGCATTTCCCTTGTTTTGGTCAGGGGCAGTGAAGGGGCAGACACAGTTAGGCTGGCAGTGTGACTCATGTTCATCTACAGGTTCTCTCTGAGGTGCTTTGTGACCAAACTGAAAAACACTGCTCTGAATCATACTGAGTTTCTCCGTGAGGCGGGGGATGGGGAGGGAACATGAACTCCTCTTAACTGAGTGCCCTATTTTATAGCACATTCTTCCCATTGCCTCATTTCATCCTCACAACCTAATGGGGAGAATGGTTTGATCTTTGTAAGAAAGATGGCATGCCCAAAGCTTAGTAACTGGTCTGAGGCCACATAAACAAGGAAGCAGAGAACTAGGTGCTGTAACTCCAGAATGTGTCCTTTTTCTGAGCCACCTTAAATTCAGTGCAGACTAATTTGTATTTAATTGATTGGGTGAATCACTGTTCTGTAAAGTGGAGTGTGTCTTAAAGTATGTTCTCAAATGATGGGAACTGATGGCTTTATGGGGATCCTCACCACTGCATTCAGAATAAATAATGGAGGCCAGTACTAGTGGCATGCAGGGGGTATTTGGGGGCAGTCCTAGAGCCCATCGAAAGACATTCTTCTTTTTGAGCAGCATGGTAGATTAACTAGAAAAGAAATCACTGAATGATTAAAACCAAATTGATTAATAAGGAGACATTTTGAAATAATTTTAACTGTATCAAGTTTAAGACGTGATTCTTAAAAGTATAATCAAATAGAGGACTTACCAAGCAAGCTATAATGAAGAAAATAGAAATCATTTGTAATTAGACAATAATTAAAAGCAAGAACATGCCCAGTGATTTTAAAGTGTTTGAAAACAATTAGTTTTCTTAAGTAGGTTAAACATCTGGGTTACAAGCTTATTTACCCTATTAATTTACTTAACAAACCTGTTCTTCATAGATGATGCAAAAGTGAACTTTAGCTTGGCTGTCTGAATTATCACAGGTTCCAATTTAATGGATACTCTTTTTAAAAATGTATTTTTACATTTAATTTTTAAAAGTATTATTCTTTTCTTCCTCTTATTTCTGAACAATTCAGTCCTAAAGCCTATTAGGTAGACAGAAAAGGTCGGTGGCTTGGCCGGGGCTGTCAGAGCCCAAGAAGAATTGAGGAGGTTTTCACATACTGGGAGGGGCTGGTATGGTTTATCAGAGGTGAATAGAGACAAGAAGGGCATCCATGTGGGCCTGGATGGCAGCAGCCCTGGAAGATTGCTTACATACAGGAGGATTGATCAAATAACTATGTACTTTACAGATAACGGGAGCCAGCAACTCTCACTATAGACATATTGAAAGAGAGAGAACTAGGATGAACCCTGTGATATTAGATTGGAATCAGAAATATTGATGTGGATTCATGGATCTTAGTATTAATAAATACAGAAATAATATAGATGTAAAATGCATGCATATGAGTGTCCTTATGTAATGTATGTACATATGTACATTTCTTAGCTCTGTCCACAGAGAGGGTGAGAGTGCCTGGGAGCAGCAATACCCCTTTAGCAATGAACACATCACAACCCCAGATCTTGGCTTCTAGACATCGTTTTCTATTACAAGGAACCTCATATTCTTGGAGAAATGGGTGATTACAGGATTAGAACAGGAAAGTTTAAAATGAACCTGAAATGTTTTGTACTAGAAACCAAACAGAGTCTTTAAAAGAATGATAGAGGTATTTCAAAAGGACACAGAAGCCAGTTTGAAGGCCAAATCTGAGAAAATTTGATCATCGCAATTAGTAAGTAATAGTCATGGATTAAGACCTGTTGATTAAAAGAGAAAACTGAGGGTTCTTACACAGTGTCACCTACTTTGCAATAAACCTATGTATGGACTCATGAATAAGTTCAGAGTTCAAGGAAAGGGTTGTTTAAATTTAAAAGTAGCGACTACAAAGGGGAAAAGGAGTAACTTCACAGTGGAGAAGCCTGGCAGTGATCTGAGTGAACTCACCAGCAGTGGGACGAAATGAAATTGTGTCACCTGACAGGATGCAGTGAGAACACATTGCTTCAGTGAAATTCTTGCAAAGGTGCATGACCTGAATCTAATCATGAGGAAACATCAAACAAACCCAATTTGAGGGACATTCTACGAATTAAATGGCCTGTGATCATCTTCAAGTTTCAAGATCATGAAAGTCAAAGCAAGACTGAGGAACTATTTCATATCGAAAGAGATTAATCCTTTTGCTATACAGACCACTGCTGGGACAAGTGGTGAAACTTGAATGGGGCCTGAGTGCCATAATCAGTTGTTATGGGTAAGATGTCGCGTCAGCAGGAGCCTATTAGTAGTTAAGTTTTGGGGGAGTCAGAAATACATGTGGGTTTTCAACTATGCAGGGTGTCAGCGTCCCTGGCCCCCATGTTGTTCAAGGGCCAACTATACTAAAATTGCCTTTTACACATTTCTGCATACTTAGCTTTAGAAACTTTTAAAAGCATTTGGTTACCTTTCTGTTGTAAGGTTTTGCTTTTAGTGAATTCGTCTATTAGAATCATGTTAAAAACTAGATAGAGAATGGGGAACTTCTGAAATTCTGTGCCATATGCAGCTTGAACAATATGGAATATGAAGTATTGGCTTAATTACAGATTTATTTGTACTCAAGTGTTGGTTTAATATGGAAATTTGTGTTCAAATAATGCAATTTTAGAATAGTTAGGTGAGTTCTGTCCAAGTTTGAAATGATCATTTAATGCTAGATACTAGGAAATGTCAAGTTACTTTTGTTTCAAGTGGTATAAATGAAGAAAATACTACATACAAGGTTTTGAAAACTTTGCTTGTTGGATTTGGAAAGTCAGAAAATTCCTATTTGTTCTAGTTCAGTTAAAGTAATTTAATTTGATGTTTATATTCCTGTATACCCTGCTTCAAGCACAGAATAGGCTTTTATTAAAATCTCTAAATGACTCTTTTTTTTTGCCTCTGGCAGACCTATTTTGCAAATGACCAACTTTCTGAGTTTTAACAATATTTGCATTTGTTACCTTTCACATTTGAAAGGAATACCTTTTTAGGGATTACAATTACAGATTATGATTTTCTTGCTTGCAGTGAAAGAATGTAAATAAACCATTGCTACATAGGAGAGTATATAAACCTGTGTAGAACAGGAGGTTTGCTTGAAAACTGAATCAGAGAAGAGTTTACTTTTCAAAAGGAGGCAACTAAAAAAAAAAAAAAAAAAAAAGGAGGCAACTGATGTCTTTAGATTGATTTATGTAGGGCCTCAGGAGAGCAGGTGACTTGTTCTTACTTGGGAGATACATAGCTGGTAGTGTTGGATAATTGCTCCTAGAGCTTTGTGAAGACCAGCATGTGTCCTCCATATCACTGGTCCATATGGATCTCATGTTTTTGCAGATATATTGAAGGGGTCCACATGTAGAAAGCCTGCTGGAATAGGAACAGGGTGGACTGAGTGGACGGGATCATTGTGCAGTGGGGTTGGAGGGGATTTTGCTCTTCTGATTATCCATCTGGGAGTCAGTATTGCTGTGTATCTCAAAAGTTTTAGCCCTTCAACATTGCTCTCATCCTTTCTTCCACACCCTTAGTGTCTTTGCTAGCCTCTTCTTGCGCAGGTTTTCACTAATGTTGGATCTAACACATTTTTAATTTAGTGAGGAGGGCATCAGGCCCATTGCCTTAGACTGTGATGAGGCCAATGTCTGTGTTGATTAGGCTTCAGTTTTGCAGGTTGGCATTAGCTTACCGGCAGCTTTCAAAAAATGCTGGTCACTGATTATCAACCTATCTTATTGAGCGTAGTGGAGAGAATTAATTATGGATGTTCACAATGCTGCTTAGCAGACATCACTGATAGCTCAAACCGCATTTTCGCTCTAAGCTGTCGGTGCTTCCTGGTTAGGTGTTATAGGACACTCTAATACATCATAAAGACCACATGTCACAACATGCCAGGTTTTCCCCACTGCCCCAGGGTCTAGCTCACCCCCTTAATGGATTCCCATCAGGATTGCTTCTGGCTGTATGACCCACCTTCCCCTTTCCACCAATCTGTGTCCCACCATTTGCCCTTCTATAACAGAAGTCAGCTTCATGAGAATACTCTTTGATACTACTTTAATTTCTTCCAGGTATGTCGTAAGAAGGCAAAAATGACAAGCGTGCTCTGAAATAGAACTGAGAAGATAGTCTAATAAACTCTTCGGTGATTACTTTCATAAATACCACTTATGGAAAACCTTTACAGTTACAATAAGTTCTATATTAAAGATGATATTTTGACACCTGATTATCTTTTCTTTATATAGCCTTAGTTCTGTCTTCAGAATATTCTTGTGTGGTGTGACCTTCTGCTTCTGCAATTTTATGTTTTGTTTTCATTTCCTGCCACATGGCAAGTGCAGCTGAGAAGTACTCGCAAAATTCTGGCCCCATCTTTGCAGGGTGCAGTGATCAGGAATCCAGAAGGGCTGTTAGCTGTGGGGTAAGGCCCTACTTGGGCTTCTGTCATGCTTCTTACTGTCCTTTATAATGTGTCTACCTCATTTTTCCTTTCCTTCCATCTGTTTTCCTTCCGAACTGCCCTCTGACCCCCAAATAGTGTGGCCATCATCAGTCCTGTACTTCTCACTCCTACCAGCCCCTCAATAAATGAAAAGGAATAAAAAAGAACAGAAAAGGCAAGAAACATTATAAGAGCAAAATACTTAACTTTGTGTCTTTATATGTTGCCACATTTCTTTAAATTTTTAGAGGACATGAATATTTTGTCTGTTGTGTTTCATAAGCCATCTGTACTGTGTTTGGACTCTGGATTCTTTATTAATTAGAAGGAGATATGGGGCAGGACCTTTTTATGTACTTGCAAATTTCAGTCAGTCCTATGAAACATTAAGAGTCTAGTATTCACAGACCATTAGGGTAAGTTCTTTTCCATGCAGATTCAGTTCTTTTCTTCTTTGGGGATGCTGTGGCCACTGTGTGAGGCCAGTCATTCCACTGCCTACTGTCACTTTGGTTCCCAGGGACTAGCAGAACCCAGGCAGTGTACATTTTATTGGCTGTTGACCTGCCCTTCTGCTTCCTCTGATCCGCCCTATTCAGAACATGCTACCAAGTGACTAGCTAGAGTAAATTTTTATGTATTGCAAAGCACTTTGTGGAATTTGGGTTTTAATGGTTGCACCACTGTTTGTTAAGTATGATGTGTCTCTGAACAATAACACATGTAACCCACCTGGGGACTGCCTGGCCTCACTGGTGCGCTTCTGTGAGAATCATTGACTCTGTAACTGCAGAGAGCTGCCTGTGACTGTCCAGAGGCTGTGCCATGCTTTTACCACCTGCTGTTCTCTAGGTCATCACTGCTGCTGCTTTTTCTATTTTTAATAAATTGCCTATTACTGGGTTTTTGTAAGGATGCCAATAGTTCACTGAAATGGGTATAGAAAAAGTGTAGTTGCTTTCTTACCTTTCTTGTCATTTATCCAGTGAAATTATTGATAATAAGACTCAGCAGTTGTTATTTTGAAAATGCTGGTGCATTTTTATCTTATTAAACAGCACTGTTCTGTTTTTGCATTTTGAAAACTGTATACAGGCATGTAGCAAAGGGCACTTTGCCCCAGTGTACATTAATTTAGATGATGATGTTAATTTCAGGGGTATTCCACAGATGTGATCTAACAGGCTGCTCAGCTTTTCCAGACCATTGCTGAACTACATTGGCATGTACTAAACCCTGATTTTTTTAAGTTGATTGTTTTCCTAGGGAAAATTGTCAGCATCTTTTGCCTATTTTGTTCAGTGATGTACCCCAAGTGCTTGGTAGACGTTTAATAAATATTTTTAGCATTGTAAGCAAACCAATATAATTAAATAAGTAAATGCCATTCACAGATTATTTGTTAATATTACAAGGTGAGATCATGTTTTTATGTACTAATACCAAAAAGGATTATCTTGTATTGACTACAGATCAAAAGATTACTGGTACTCAAGATATGCTGAGTCTGTGACTTTATATTAAATAATTTACACGTAATCTATTACTGAAATTATGACATTAGTCAGTGGCTGGCTTGCCTACAGAAGCAGTAATCATCGAAGCTTTAGGATCTAAGTCAGGTCCATTACTGAATTTTGAAAGTGAGTCATTAATTTCAAATTGACACTTAAGCATTGTGAATTTCTTAAACAGTAACTGAATAATTGTCTGGAAATTACCATTATAATAAACAGAAGTAACTTGTGGCACTCTCAGTTTACATTATCCAATTGTCTTTTAAATGCAATTATTAGGTATATATATCATCTTTAGAACCTTTTCTTCTAAATTAGTTTTGAACCCCCAAATCCAGTGTCAACACTATTTTGATTTGACAAACCCATCAAGTGAGTTTGGGCAGCCTAAGGGGGTTTTGATTATGGGAAATAATAATTCTGAGATTCTGAGGTTACGGTGGATTTTACTCTCATCTCTCAACAAGGGAGCGATGCAGTTGAGCCACATACTGGTTTCTCTTTCCAGAGCTACTACCTCCGTGAGTTCTTACCTCTTGAAGCCAGTTGCCTCAACTGTAGAATGAGGTTAATAGAGTATACCTCAGAGGTGTGAGGATTGCATATTTAGGACAGTGTCCAACACGTAATGAGCACTGGAATGTTAGGTATTAATGCGGTTATTAAAATGCCTGACTTCTGCATGAGGTGCTCATTCAAGAGGAAGCTGGGCATGAGTATATGATGGCTAGGAGCCATTTCTAAAAATTAGCAGAGTGTCATCTTCTTTATTTAAATCATTCCCTGCTTAAGAGTAAAATTTGTTTAAGTTTCGTTATAGTAGCAAGAGAAAATAAAAGAATTTGGGACTAAACCTAATAAGACCTCCCTGGAATAAAATGTAAAATTATATTAGGAGACCTTAAAATAAGACCTAAATAAGCATAGAGCTGTGCTGTGATCATGTATAAGAAGGCTCAATAATTGAAAGATGTTATTTCTCCTCAAATTGGCATTTAAATTCAAAGCAATTCCAGTAAAAATCCCAGTAATTCTTTTGACATATGATAAGCTGGTTTAAAAATTTATATGGAAGAGAGAAAGAACAGGAATAACAAGTAGGAAGCCTTACCCTACTAGAGATGAGGATTTACGGTAAAGCTGTAGTTATGAAGGCAGTGCAGTTCACATGCAGGGATAGAGATGGGTCAGAGGATTAGAGTGGGAGGCCTGCACTCAGACCACCATGCATGTGTGAAATCTGTGGTAGAACTGACCTTACCAATCATTAGGGAGTGGTAACAATTGGCACTGCAGATTAGAGAGGACAGGATGGACACTTAAGCAAATGGTGCTGGGATACCTCATATGATTTTATTAGTGTCCTAGGGCTGCCACAAAAACATACCACAAACTGGGTGGCTTAAAACACCAGAAATGTATACTCTATTACTACTGGAGGCTAGAAGTCCAAAATCAAGGTATTGACAGGGTCAGACTTGCTGTAGGTTTGAGGCTCCAGACTCCCACTACAAAATTTTAGGTACAAATCTTTCCTTGTCTCTTCCTAGCTTCTAGTGTTTGTTGGCAATCCTTGGCGTTTCTTGACATGTAGCTGGTCACTCCAGTTTCTGCCTCCATCTTTATGTGATCATTTTTCATCTGTGTGTAAGGGCCAAGTCAGGCACCATATACAAAACTAAATACCAAATGGATTCAGATAAATATAGGAGACTATATTCAGTACTCAGAAGCAAATATAGGAGAATATATGTGACCTTGGGACGGGGTAGTTTTAAACATGACTCAAAAAGCACAAAGCATGAAGGAAAAAATACATTCATGTTCATTACAATTAAGACCTTACATTCATCAAATGACACTACATAAAAGTGAGAGATAAACTAGGAGAAAATATATTCAGCATATATAATCATGAAAGGATTTGTATCCAGAATTCATAAAGAACTACTACTACAAATCAATAAGAAAAAGACCTAGTAGAAAAATGAAAAAATGAAATAAGAATTTCAAAATAGAGAAAATCCAAATAGCCAATAAATATAGAGGGAAAAAAACCCACCTTAATTGGTAATCAAGGAAATACAAATTAAACCACAATGAGATACCATTTTTCACTCATCAATTTAACAAACAAACATTAGACGATTTGAAGATACCAAGGATTGGAGAGGATATGGGGAAAGTGAATTTATATAGTCTTTTGGTGGGAGTTTAAATTATAGCAACCACTTTGGAAAACAGTGTAGCAATATCTGGTAAAGTCGGAAAACATGGATAACCTGTGACCCAACAGTTTGAGCTGTGAGCATGAACCTACCCCACTGAAGAACTGTTGTATATATGCTTCTATAGGAGACATGTACTAGGATGTTTACAGCAGCATTGTGTGTAGTGGTACAGATTGAAAACCTAAATGTCCTGCAGAAAGAAAATGGATATACATGGTACATTAAAAGTGGAGCTCTGTACAGCATTTACATGAAAGAGCTGTAATACAATACAACAAATTTCAGGAATATAGTGTGAGTGAGAAAAAGCAAGTCACAGAAGAATTGTATAATTCCATTTATAAAATTCAAATGTGCAACAGGAAAAATGTATTGTTTAGGTCACAAAGTATTATGTGGTATAGCAAGGATATGATAAGCATTCAGTTGAGGTGTCGTTAACTTGCAGGAAAAGGTGTGGTCATAGAGGGATATGGGTACTAGAAATAGGGCTTTGGGTACTAGAAATGGTCTATTCTTTACTGGGTGATGGGTACATTGGTGTTCTCTTGGATGAACTTAATATTTAGTAATAAAAGCTTTAAAAAAAATGCCCACAGAAGTTTTACAGTTTTTGAGTGGAAAAACAGCAGAAATAAGTCCCCATCCAAGAAGTAATTGCAGTGCTGAATACTTATCTTCACATGTCTTTTGAATTCTGGTAGATGAGTGGTGCTTGAAAAAGGGAGAAGGGAGGCAGGCCCAGTGATCTTTGCTTTTCCCATGACTTTGGCATTGAGAAGGCTTCTGCCATTGCAGACATGACATTGTGTTTCAAGAGCTGGCTGAAGGGGGTTTTAGCAGCACATGAAAGTATATTCACATTTTTAGCAAAGCAACAATATGCCTACCTCCTGTTCATTTTATTTTTTCTTGTGTCTAAGTAATTGAGCCATATGGAAAATGTTTTTTTCCCACATTAGGTTCTTTTCATCAAGTTAGCCATTTAATTTTATTGTCCCTAATCTCCTGTTGATAAGACTTCAAAATGTGAGTAGCTGACTAAGAGAGTCCATCTGATTTATTCTACTCAGAGTTGATAGCAGCCTGTTCTTGGGGTAGCCTTCCTTTAGAACATTTACTTCCCACTAAGTTTCCCAGAACAGAAGTTTTTAATGATAGCTTACACATGCTTCTTTCTATTCAAAGCATATACTTAATAGAGAGTAAGAACAAAATAAATAAAACTAGCTTTCATATCTTCCAGTCTGTCTTGACATGCAATCTGGCTAGCAGTTGAAAAAAGCCCAAACTTTTGTTTCATCAAAACACAGTAAAGTCAGTATTAAGCAAAAGAACAAATTAAGGACATGGACATCAGACAAACTAGGTTCAAGCCTCAGCTCTACCACTTACTGTGTGTAAATCTTTGTAGTTTACCTAGAGCTTCTGAACAGTTTTTTTGCTTTAAAATGGGAGTGGTAATAGTTCCAATCTCATAGGTTAAGGATTAAAGGACTAATTAACATAAAGCACTTAATCGTTGTTGTTCTTGGACTGGCTCTAATTTCCATATAAAGGGAAGGTGCAGGTTGGCTCTTTGTCCTGATGCTCCTCCCACCTCCCCAGTTTCCACTCATATTTCACAGGACAAGTCATTACTTGCTACCATTTAACTAGTATAAGCATGGGCAAATCACATAAAATCTTTGAGACTTTTTTCAGCTATAAAACAGGGATGGCAGAATCCGTGTCACAGTTTTGCTACACAAATCAAATAATCAAGTGAGACGAGACAGTGGGCATGAGTATGCTGTGTCCTCTCTAACACATGGTGCGAACACAGGCACTGATAGTTGTTCACCCAGACTGACACCTAGCACCTTTTCCCCCTGCTGAGCAGGCCTGTTAATGTTGTTGAACGTACAGTTTCATCTTTATAAAATAGCTTTGAAGGTCTGTGGTTTGTACAGCCTTTCCTTAAAATTGGCAAGAGAGTTTGTGAATCAGTTTCCACTTTGAAATTCATTGGGAACTGTTAACACTTGGATCAAAATTACTTTCTCTGACATTTGTTATGCTTTGCTTTCAGGGTTAAAATGGGTAAATGAGTCTAGAGTATTAACACTTCCTAAGTGTTCATCTTTTACTGCAGTGGAGACAGTGTTACAGTCATAAGTGAAGGTGAGGATTGAAAATTATTAACATACTGTTGGTAACAAACATTCTTTGATACCCATCTTGCCGAGAACTTAATTAAATTATAGGGAAGCTATAATAGTTTTAAGTGCTGTGGTTTGCTCAGATTTCTATCATCCTTAGATTTCTTTCTTTGCCGTCCTCTCTTCATGCTCCCTGGATGAACTCATTACTCCCAGGACTTGACCTCCATCACTGTGCACCGTAAGACTCCTGATTCTTGTTACTATCTCGACTGTTCTCTCATGTTTCCAAGCTCTTATTCAACATCTCTGTCTGGATGCCCCATGGGCACACTGATTTTCCCACATCCAAAACTGAACTCATTATCTCCTTTGCCTGCTGCTCCCAGCCCCAGACCTATATTCTGTGTTCTTTCTCTTTCTCTTGATTGATAGCCCATGCCTTACCAGTCACCCTAGTCTAGGAATCTGGAAATTATGCTAGACCAGAATTGCTAAACATTGGAACTGACATCTGGGGCTGAATAATACTTTGTTGTGGGGCCTGCCCTGCGTGTTGTGAGGGTGTTGTAGCAGCATTCTGGCCTCTACCCATGAGATGCCAGTAAGTAGCACCCTGTCCCTTCGATCATGACAATTAGGTATTTGTCTACATATCATCAGATGTCCCCTGGGGAACAAAGTCATCCCTGTTGAAAATGTCTTACACTTTTTTCACTTACCTCCCTCATTTAGTCAGTTACCAAGCCCTTTTGATACCGCTTCCAGAATAGCTTGGAGATTACATCTTCCCTTGTTATTCTCATTGCTAGTGCCATAGTTCAGGTTCTTTTTTCCTGCCTGACCTATTTTAGTAGTACTAACACCACCACCTCTATTAAGTACCTGCCACGCTAAGACACCGAGCTTGTTGCTTTATGTGTATCATGTGTAATCCTTACCACAAACTTACAGTAGGTCTCTGAGTTGCAAAGAACCTGAACATAGCTCAGACCTCTAAACCCAAAGAGGAACTTCCTGGCCTGTGTTATTAGGAAGCCCAGGACTCCACCCTTCTCTACGTCTCTAGGCTGAGTTTGTGCTTTGTTTCAGGCTGACAGGTTCTCTGCAGGGCAGCCAGAGGCCCTGGCAACTCCAAGCCTACTTTTGTCCTCACAGCCCTCCATCGCAGACAGGATAGCAGGAGGGTGTCCTCAGAAGAGGCCAGTCACTCACCTCCAACAAAAATGTGTAGGGAGATACCCCATTTTACATGTAAGGAAACTGAGGCTCTGGGAGGTGAACCCTGTGCCCCAACGTTATGTTGTGGGTACATCTGGTGAAGTCTGATTCCAATCCTAAGGGCTTTCCCCTTCTGTGTGCTGCCTCCCATTCACCTGTTCTTTCATCTGTCTCCTCTGCCAGATAGCCTTCCTTCATTTCAAAGATTAGCTTTCTAAAGAGCAAATTTGGTTGTTTAATTATTGTGCTTAGTAGATTTCTTTGATGGTTCCTCACCTAGATAAAGTCCCAATTTAGCCTGAAAGACAAAGCCCTTTGTACTGGCCCCTGCTTATCTTAGGCTTATCTTAGACTTATCTCCTGTCATTTCCCTAGTTGTTTTTAAGGCTCCAGCCACCCACTGCTTTAAATTGCCTCCTTTTGTGGTTTCCTCAGGCTGGTGGGAGGGGTCAGGATCACTGGGAAACAGATCTGTGTTTGAATCTTGGCTCTGTCACCTACCAGCTCTGTGACCTTGGACCCTGCTCACTTGTCCCCCTAACTGAAGTCTTGTTTTTTAAGATTCTGAACATTGTCCTTGCTGTCTGGGCCTTGTTGGCCTCTTAATGGCTTCACTGTCTTAACTATTCCATTCCTAGGAGCTGCACAGACTGCTGTTAGCACTTGCATGAGTATCCTTACTGCCAGCATTTATTGTTTTTTAAAAGCGTACCTTTGGGAACCGATTAGCTTTTAGTTGTTACGGCCTTTGAGTATGGACACAGGCCCAGGTTGTGGTCTCTGTGCGCTGGGTTTCTGCATGCTTCCAGCATGCATCAGCTTTCCTTGTAGCTGTGGCTTTTGCTTCTGCCTGTATATATATGCCTTGCCTTTCACCAACTGGGTATTTCTAATTTTTTTTTCAAGTGGTCTCAGGCTGTGCTGTCCAGTGTGGTAGCCAGTAGCCACATGTGGCTGCTGAACATTTGAAATGTGGCCAGTGTGACTTAGGAACTAATTTTTAAATTTTACTTTATTTTATTCAGTTAATTTAAATTACCACATGTGGTGAGTGGCCACCATGTTACACAGCTTGGGTCTTCACTGTTAATAATAGCTTAACCCAACATGCTCCTAAATAACCAATGGATCAATGACCAAATAAAAACAGAGATCAAGCAATATATGCAGATAAATGACAACAATAATTCAACACTGCAAAATCTGTGGGACGCAGCCAAGGCTGTGCTGAGAGGAAAGTATATTGCAATACAGGCCTACCTCAGGAAAGAAGAACAATCCCAGATAAGCAGTCTAAACTCACAATTAATGAAACTGGAAAAAGAAGAATAAATGAGGCCCAAAGTCAGTAGAAGGAGGGACATAATAAAGATTAGAGCAGAAATAAATAAAATAGAGAAGAATAAAACAGAAAGAATCAATAAAAGCAAGAGCTGGTTCTTCGAGAAAATAAACAAAATAGATAAACCCCTAGCCAAACTTATCAAGAAAAGAGAGTCTACCACACACATTAACAGAGTCAGAGATGAGAAAGGAAAAATCACTATGGACACCACAGAAATACAAAGAATTATTAGAGAATACTATGAAAAATTATATGCTAACAAACTGGACAACCTAAAAGAAATGGACAACTTTCTAGAAAAATATAACCTTCCAAGGCTGACCAAGGAAGAAACAGAAAATCTGAAGAGACCAATTACCAGCAACAAAATTGAACTGGTAATCAAAAAACGACCTAAGAACAAACCCGCTGGACCAGATGGCTTCACCGCTGAATTTTATCAAACATTTAGTGAAGACCTAATACCCATCCTTCTTAAAGTTTTTCAAAAAATAGAAGAGAAGGGAATACTTCCAGACTCATTCTATGAGGCCAGCATTACTCTAATTCCCAAACCAGGCAAAGACACCACAAAAAAAGAAAACTGCAGACCAATATCCCTGATGATCATAGGTGCAAAAATACTCAACAAAATATTAGCAAACTGAATTCAAAAATACATCAAAAACATCATCCATCATGATCAAGTAGGATTTATTCCAGGGATGCAGGGATGGTACAACATTCGAAAATCCATCAACATCATCCACCACATCAACAAAAAGAGGGACAAAAAAAACCACATGATCATCTCCATAGATGCTGAAAAAACATTCGACAAAATTCAACATCCATTCATGTAAAAACTCTCAACAAAATGGGTAGAGAGGGCAAGTTCCTCAACATAATAAAGGTCATATATGACAAACCCACAGCCAACATTATACATAAAAGCGAAAAGCTGAAAGCTTTTCCTTTAAGATTGGGAACAAGACAAGGATGCCCACTCTCACCACTTCTATTCAACATAGTACTGGAGGTCCTAGCCACGGCAATCAGACAACACAAAGAAATACAAGGCATCCAGATTGGCAAGGAAGAAGTCAAACTGTTCCTGTTTGCAGATGACATGATATTGTCCATAAAAAAAACCCTAAAGAATCCACTCCAAAACTACTAGATCTAATATCTGAATTCAGCAAAGTTGCAGGATACAAAATTAATACACGGAAATCTGTGGCATTCCTATACACTAACAATGAACTAGCAGAGAGATTAATGAGGAAAACAATTCCATTCACAATTGCATCAAAAAGAATAAAATACCTAGGAATAAACCTAACCAAGGAAGTGAAAGACCTATACCCTGAAAACTACAAGACACCCATGAGAGAAATTAAAGACAACACTAACAAATGGAAATTCATCCCATGCTCTTGGGTAGGAAAAATTAATATTGTCAAAATGGCCATCCTGCCTAAAGCAATCTATAGGTTCAATGCAATTCCTATCAAAATACCAACAGCATTCCTCAACGAACTAGAGAAAATCGTCCTCAAATTCATATGGAACCACTGAAGACCCCGAATAGCCAAAGCAATCCTGAGAAGGAAGAATAAAGCATGGGGGATTATGCTCCCCAACTTCAAGCTCTACTACAAAGTCACAGTAATCAAAACAAGTTGGTACTGGCACAAGAACAGACCCATAGACCAATGGAACAGACTTGAGAGCCCTGATATAAACCCTACCATATATGGTCAATTAATATATGATAAAAGGAGCCATGGACATACAGTGGGGAAATGACAGCCTCTTCAACAGCTGGTGTTGGCAAAACTGGACAGCTACATGCAAGAGAATGAAACTGGATTATTGTCTAACCCCATACACAAAAGTAAACTCGAAATGGATTAAAGACTTGAATGTAAGTCATAAAACCATAAAACTCTTAGAATAGGCAAACATCTCCTGAATATAAGCATGAGTGACTTCTTCCTGAACCCATCTCCTCGAGAAAGGGAAACAAAAGCAAAAATGCACTCGTGGGACTACATCAAACTAAAAAGTTTCTGTACGGCAAAGGATACCATCAACAGAACAAAAAGGCATCCTACAGTATGGGAGAATATATTTGTAAATGACATATCTGACAAGGGGTTAACATCCAAAATATATAAAGCACTTACATGCCTCAACACCCAAAAAGCAAATAACCTGATTCACAAATGGGCAGAGGATATGAAGAGACAGTTCTCCAAAGAAGAAATTCAGATGGCCAACAGACACATGAAAAGATGCTCCATCTGACTAATCATCAGGAAAATGCAAATTAAAACCACAATGAGATATCATATCAACAGTAAGGATGGCCAGCATCAAAAAGACTGAGAACAACAAATGCTGGCGAGGATGCGGAGAAAGGGGAACCCTCCTACACGCCTGGTGGGAATGTAAGCTAGTTAAACCATTGTGGAAAGCAATATGGAGGTTCCTCAAAAAACTAAAAATAGAAATACCATTTGACCCGGGAATCCTACTCCTTGGAATTTACCCAAAGAATACAACTTCTCAGATTCAAAAAGACATATGCACCCCTATGTTTATTGCAGCACTTTTTACAATAGCCAAGATATGGAAGCAACGTAAGTGTCCATCAGTAGATGACTGGATAAAGAAGAGGTGGTACATATACACAATGGAATACTATTCGGCAGTAAGAAAGAAATAGATTCTACCATTTGCAACCACATGGATGGAGCTGGAGGACATTATGCTCAGTGAAATAAGCCAGGCGGAGAAAGACAAATGCCAAATGAATTCCTTCATTTGTGGAGTATAACAATGAAGCAAAACTGAAGGAACAAAATGGCAGCAGACTCAGACTCCAAGAATGAATTAGTGGTTAACAAAAGGGAGGGTTGTGGGAGGGTAGGTGGGGAGGGAGGGAGAAGGGGATTGAGGGGTATTCTGTTTATTTTTACACATGGTGTGGGGGATCATGGGGAGAACAGTGTAGCACAGAGAAGATGCATAGTGAATCTGCGGCATCTTGCTGCAGTGAAGGACAGTGACTGCACTGGGGTATTGGTGGGTTTTGATAATATGGGTAAGTGCAGCAACCCCATTGTTTTCTCATGTGAAACCTTCCTAAGAGTGTGTAACAATCATACCTTAATAAAAAATTTTTAAAAATAAAAAAATAAATACATAAATAAATAAAATAATAATAATAAAATAATAGCTTAACCCTTCTTATTAAATGAGGCTTTACATGTACTCTATTTGTAACTTTTATTGTCTCTTTTCTGTTTTATGGAAAACTGTTACTTCAATGCCTGCTGCATCTGGAGTAGAAAACTTATTTTAATGTTGATTAAAGTACTTAATGTCACTGAACCATACACTTAAAAACAGTTAAAATGGTGAATTTTATGTCATGTACAATTTAAATAAAATATAAATAAAAATTTAAATAAATAAAATTTAATATGATAAAAATAATTTAATTCAATTTAAAATTATTTTAGTAAAATGTGTTTTGAAATATAAGTAAATAAATACATTTAAATAATAGAGAGAGACAGAGAGTGCCTGCATAGTGAAGAGACACATAGCCTCCATGAAGGATCTTCAGGGAGGTTTTCGCTGAGGAGGCAGTACCCTGAATTGGAAAGATACGAGCAGTGGCCCCAGAGGAGGTGGTGACTGGACTCGTGGCTTCCTGACCTGGACCTGGGTTGCAAGTGGGCCAGGCCTTGAAGAGTCCCATATGGCAGGCAAGAAGCAGAGGCCTGGTCCATAAAGCAGTGGAAGGTTGTAAACAAGTAAATGGTATGTTAAGATTTTATTTTTATAAAGATCACTCTGGCTACTCTGTGGAAAATGTATCAGAGGGTGGCAAAACTGGATCATGGGGGCCATAGTCACGCTAATAACAATTATAATGGTAATTGTTAGCAGCTAACAAGTATAAGTGTTGGCAGTGTAAATATTAGCAGCTAACATTCAGTGTTACAGTGAATTAGGAGGAGACGGTGAGAACCTGAGAGTGTACCTATCATACAGCTAGGAAGGATGGGGTTAGGAAAGTATCTTTGCTAAGATGGATGCCATATCTTAAGATTTCTGTATTTGGAGAGGTCTTTACCCATCCTGCAGTGCAGTACTATATAAGAATAGCTATGCCAAAGCCAGCTGAGTTTCTTGTTCCTTAATCATTCATTAAATATGGAGAAAACTCAGTATGACAAGTAATAATAGAATAATATATATTCTCTTTTTCTTAAAAAGTAACCGTACTAGGTATTGGAAGGGGAGAGGGATGTCTGGGGCTAAGAAAGGGTGGCACAGGGAATCTTGTAATGGAACTGCTTTGTATCTTGATTGTGGTGTGGTGTTAGTTGTACAAGTCACATATGACAAATGGCATAGAACTAAATACAGACACCAAGTGAGTACATATTAACTGGTGAAATCTGAATTAGGTTCGCAGATTGTATCAATGTCAGTTTCCTGTTTGTGATACGGTACTGTCACTGTGAGATTTACCACTGGAGGAACTGCATAGAGTATAGAAGACCTCTCTGTGTTATTTATAAACACATGTGAAGCTGTAGTTATATTGAGATAAAAAAATACAACAAAAATTAAATCAAGTCTCTCTTGGAGCTCCTGATTTTCAGTAGTTTTCTTTTATCAGGATGTTTCCTCATAATATTGACTTGTTTTGATTAAATTTGACATAATGCTAAAGAATAGCTGTTTTGTCAACTGAAATTTTTTTTTTTTCACCTTTTAACATATTTGAAGTAAGGATGCAGCTTACAACTCATGGAGACTCAGCACTGAGTCAGTTTAATTAGTGACAGTTTTTCTTAGTGGCACTAAAATACTGATGTGTCTTCACAATCACTGGTGTCCTAAATTTGATACATTTGGTCATGTTGGAAAAGAGCAGTGGCTGATGAAAGCTTTATTAGGCATATTGTTTTGTGATTTATCAGTTAATTAAGCATTTGTTTCTGAGCTTCAAGCCCACCCTTCAATACTCTGTTTTGTGGTATTAAAGCTGGGATTTACCAACTACATCTCATTGCCACCTGGCTCATCGTTAGGCAGTGCCAGCAGGGGATGTAGCAGGTGACTGCAGGAGCAGAGAAGGAAGAAGGAGCTTGCTTCTTCCTGTCTGCTTCCTCTTTCCCTGAGGGTCACTTGAGCAATACTTCTTTGCCCCAGAAGCAGCAGCATTTCCTTTCCGTATCGCAGCTGAATTCATTTTCTGGTTTTCCATTACTTGCAGGACCAGCTTCATTGCACCCCCTGAGGTGCTGGAACCCCACCAAAGTCCTCTGCTGGGAACTTCTTCCCTTTGTTCCCCAACCCTAGGGCAGCTGCTATCTCTGCAATACTTTACTGTTCTTTCTCCCTCACTCTTCTTGACTTTTCAGTGAATAGTTAATAACTTTCTACCTGGTTAACAATTCTTTATATTACAGCTTCGGTTAAAATAATGAATGTGGTCTGTGTCCTGCATGGACCTTGACTGATACCAGTAAAGTCAACAGAACCAGCAGTAGTACTGCATGGACTGCATCTGAGCTTCTCATACGTGCTTGTTCCCTGCAGCCAGTGACCTTTTTGAAGTAGCAGTCTGGTATTCCCCTTTCAAACCCAGCAGTGGATTCCTTGCTCTAAGGAGAAAGAAGATATGTTCAGGGGCCCACCAGGGTGAGGGGGGGCCAGCCCTGTCTTTGTGATCCGGCCACACTAGTCTCATTTCAGTTCCTCAACAGCCAGGTTTCTTCCGCTGCACAGCCTGTGCCAGCACTGTTCGCTCTCCTTAGACCACTTCCTCCCCCAGCCCTGCCTCTTAGCTGGGGCTTCCTTTGGTCTCAGTTTGATCTAACTTCCTTGAGAACACCCTCTGCCCCACCACCCCGCCAGTCTTCTGCCCCACTCCCCTCACCCTACCCACCACGTGCACTCACACCTCCTTGTGCCCCTTACAGTGCTTACACAGCCTTAAGCAGGTGCTTCTCTGTGATTGTCTCTAATGAATGTCTTTCTTCCCAACTGCACCATTAGCTTCATAAGGGCAGAACTGTTTGGTTTTTTTTCTTGTTATTTGTTGAATGAACAGGGATATTGTAAAGTATGTATTTGTTGAATGTAGGACGGTACCATTTGGTAATATCTTGATGAATCTGTTTTTATTATAAGCTAAAAATTTTTGAGTAAGAAAGTCTCTTGCTGTGAGTTAGATCACTTCAGTAAATGTGGACAAGGAGCTTTAAGGAACAAATGTGGACAAGTAAATACTGACAGGGAGCCAAACCGTGAGAAAAAAATTGACTCATTAAAACTAGAAGACATGGTATGTTAGATTGCTGCTTTGTATAATGTTCAGATGAAAAGAATATGAAAATCTGTATATCGCATTGAAACCTAATTCTTCTTGTGGTTTCTCTATTGCCCCCACTTCCTTCAAAGACAAACATGAAGTTATCCTATTTTCTTTCTTTGAGTTGCCATTCATCTTAAATGGGAGATGTTGCCACAACATGAACCCACAATGCATGGATTTGTTTTTCTGAAACAGTTTCTTCGTCCAGTACAGCGCCCGTGTTGGCCTGTGACACTGTGCCTTTGCCTGCCTTTCTGTTGGTCTTGTGGGTGCATCCTCCCACCCCAGTGTGGGGTACTCTGCATGGATCCTTCCTAGAACTCATCTTCATACTCTGAAGATTCCCTCTGACCTTGGAAACGCTTCCTTCATTACTTCGTGTCTAACATCACTGCACTATTGGTGTCAGCCTTTTTGTAGCTAACGGTAAAAGAGTAGAGACTGTTCCTTTATTACTTGTTCCTCATAATAGTACCCAAATTATTCTTTTATTGAAATTGAATTTTACTATTTCTCTATAAAATCACCATAAAATGTTAGGTCTGAAAGGAACCTGACATCATTCAGCCCAGTTCCCTCTCCTGCATGTGTGACCTAGAGTGGTGAGCAGCCTTGCCCAGGTCTCGGGCAGTGTGGGAGCCCTGGCCAGGGTTCCAGACAGCCTGCCTAGTGTGTTCAGTGACAGTGAGGACTGCAGGCCTACTGTGTGTAAGGCTTTGTCAGGAAAGAGCATACAGTATGGCTGCGTAATTTCTTTCTGAGCCAGTCCTCTAGAATTTACGCATCCAAGTCAGCGTTGCTTTAAAAAAGCCGACTGTGCAGATTCTGAAAAAGTTGCAGTCTGAAAAAGTTCTCAAGCTGTTAGAACCAAGATATTACTGGAAGAAGAACATAACTCTTCAAGAGAACTGCTTTGAAGGGGGCAGAATGTATTTGTCTCAGTAATCCTGGTATGATTGTAAAATCTCCGGCTTGTTTTCTTATCATAACAGTTCACAGAGTTACGGCTACTGTTTTCAGTTGCTTCTAGTATTTTTAGACACAATGAACTAATTTAATAATATGAGAAATAATTTTAAAACCCTATTACGTAACACCTCATTGATAACTAAGTGGTAGTGGACAGTAGGAGTTCTGAGCAGGGAGGAGAAGTGCTGTCAGGAAAGCTTTTGTGGGTGAGAAAGTTAATTAGCCCCAGGTACAGTTGGATGGACATCCCCTTTATTTCTTTGTTTTAACAATCATTTAGTGAGTGCCTTTCTTGAACTAAGCATGGGTGTCACAGGTTGATAGAGAAAAAGTAGAAGGTGACAAAAGGAAGTTTTGTATAGGGAGGCAAGGGAGAGGAGATGGGGGCTTATTAAGTTGAGGCCACATGAATGGCAGGCGCTGAGAGCCAGGCTCAGGAGTGGAGGCTTGATCCTCACAGGTGGGGTAAGTTCACTGTCCAAACAGGGGCACTTTTGAGAAGCAGCAGACTTAAACCAGACTTCCTGAGCATTCTGGGAAGTAAGTTCACCTAGCTCTTGAGTTTTCAGGCTGATTTGGGCAGATGACATCATCTATACCCACAAAAGAGTTAAGTTGCTGTCAGAGGCAGTTACCTGGTTAAAAGTCAAGTAAGTGAACCTTCATTGTCATAATTGCCTCATTGTGTAAAAAGTGTTTATTTATCATTTCCTCTTCCTGGGAGGCCAGTTGAGCCCCATGAAGGCAGGGCCTGGTCTGGTGCACAGCTGTATCCCTAGGGCCAGGATATTATCTGGCACTTAAGTAGGTAGACAACCAGTATTTGTTCAGAAAAATGAGTAAGTGTCCCAGGCTTTCAGAATTCCTCCCTTTTTGGATCTAAGGGAAGACTGTGGAGGAGATAAGACTTGAGTGGGGAAACTTCAGCTGCATGGGAACAATATATGAAGGAACAAGACAGTCATTTCTGGAGATGGGGATGACCTAAGCAAGGGTCCAGGCCTGGGAGTGTGGACCAGAGGCTAGAGGTTCTCTGCAGTGGGAGGAAAGGAAGAGACCGGGACATGCTGTTGTGTTGCTCAGGCATTCTCCATGGTCTCCCCATTCCCACCCACCGTGCCAGCATCTACTCTTCTAACACCATTTACCCTACAGGCTTTGGCTGAGTAAATTGACGTCAAGAGTGGCCACGTAGACCTTCTAACTGTGCCTCACACTCAATGAGTTCCTTCCCACCCTCTGTGGTTTAGACTGGTTCTTCCCTCTCCCTAGATCACTATTCCCACACGTGGCTTTTTTTCAACATTAAGCACTCCAGTGTCCCTTGCTCAGAAGCCTATCTTGGCCTTATCCAAAGGTCATTTTCTGCCCCTCCACGTTCTGGGCCATTACTCTGTCTAGGTCATTTTCTTCATAGTGCTGATCACTACTGAAGTCACACTCATTGGGGTGCTGCAGTGCTGGCTTCTCCTTACTGGAACGGAAGCACCATTTCTGTCTTTGTCTTCTCTAGACTGACTACCCAGAACAAGGTTTGGCCTACAGGGGCACTGTGTAAATTAAAGGGGGAAACAGGTCTTGTTACAGAGGGAGACCCTTTGTTTTAAACAAATCGTTTGTAAACTTAAATAAAACTTTATTAGCAACAAATTTTGGTATAGCTCACAACTGATCTCATTGAGAACTGAGGCAGTAGTAGATGAGAGTGGGGTTTCAGCATGTCCTAGCTTGAATGTTATGGCCTCCTGAACTCTTAAGTCTAAGTCTATACTGGTTATTTGTATGTTTTGGAATGTGTAGTAGGAAATCATTGTTGAAGGATCCCCAAGCTCTTGATAGCCATGGACAGGCTGTAGTGGTCCTGGAGCTGCAGCCAGAACCTGAGTATGACCAGGAGCTAGGACTTAGGGCATGGAACCCCTTTCACCCTTCCACTACTCACTCTTACCTACTGGGGAGCCTTTGGCCCTCTGCCAGCTTTCGAGTGACTTAGAAGAGGGAGGGAGAGACTGAATCTTCCCACTGGAGGCAGTAAATAATTTTTGGGAGTATGTGTGCACATTTACTCACATGTTTGCTTAAATCATTTTATCTTCTTGGACTTTTTTTTATCTTTTGGTTGGCCATCTTTACAGTATAGTTTGGGTACTCGGTGTTTCATTTCCCATCTCCTTTCCTTTTTTTAGCAAAAGATGTACATACAATAGTGGAAAGCTTAACTGGAAAACTCAAGTTGGCTAGAAGAATTGGCAGGCATTGTGAATGCGCTGTCTGTATTCACTTTCCTTTCCCTTTTAAAGCCTTTGTTTTAGGAAAAAGGAAATTGGTGTGTTTGGAGAGTAGTTGATAGCTTTTCAAGACTGGACTCGTTGGTCTAATTTGGTAAGATTACCCAGAGCATGTCAAATAAAATGAATGAAAAAAGTAAAGCTTAAGCGGGTATGTGCGGGAAAACAAACAACTGTAAATTTTTAACCCAAAAGCCCCACCTAATATGCTTTTAGCAAGAAGGCTTGGCTGTTCCTAGGAAGCTTTGAATTTCCTGACAATGGTGGCACCCCTCTAAGGTATCCCATTTCCTGGCCTTCCCACCTCACCCCTCCACCCCCGAGTTCTGTCTTGTGTTCTAGACACTCAGACCATGCCAGCAGGGAGAAGATGCCCGCTCTTCTACCACTCCCACTGACGCAACATAGCGTGTGGTTTCCTTTTTGTCAGGGCAACTGTTTCCTTCTTTCAGGTGTATGAATTGTTTGACAACAGTATTCACCAGTATTCCTAAGACAGATCTCAAGCGTCTGGCTAACACTTCAGGAGCCGCATTCCTATACCAGTTGAGTGCACAGGAAACATACAAAAGCAAATTTGTTTAGTTACTTGTTTTTTCTTAGAGATGGTACTGTTACATAAAGATTGTTGGCTACCTTCTGACTCCTGTCTACCTTCCTGTTGCCTGTCACTCGACATTTTGCCCAAGGCTCTCCTTATTTAGGTGTCCTGTGTATTAGAATCAGATGATTGCTTCGTGAGCATGGGGTCCATATAAAGGGTAATTTAACTGAAGGATTTTAATGGATAGTGTCCTGAAGCGAAGATGTCCTGGCTCATCCATCTCTTTCCATTTTAAGGTGTAGCCAGGAGGCAGGATGGCTCATCTATAAAAATGGGGGCACTTTCAGCTCCAGCAAAAGTGGAGAAAACAACAAATTCTTGCTCTTTGGAGTACTCCCTGGCCATCTCTGTTGTGCGATATTCTCTCTTCACAACTTCTCCCAGCCCACTTCATGTAGGTTAAGATTAATCAGGTCCTGAAACCTCTTAGCTTTCCATTTGTTTCATATTGCTGAGGAGGGTTTCATTCTGCTGTCATGGCTGAACCAGATAGTCTGCATCTTTGTGGTTGCATACAGTTCCTCTGTGTGCCACTACACAATTCAGGGAGTGTCAGGAATAAAAGAAGTTTAATGGAGATGGGGAGATGATCAGGGGAAATTTATTGGCTATTTGAAGGCCTTGATTGGAACCAAAAGAAAGGAGTAGAATTTGCATTTTAGAGGGAAGAGCCCGCGGGTGAGATGAATAGAGAGGAGTAGGGCTTGTCTGGGCAATGAAGGGCTCTCACACAGGAATCGGGGCTCTTGTGGTGAAGCCTAACAGTGATACGAACTCAGGATAGCATTACTGTCTTAACCGCACATTTGATTTCCATATCCATTTATAAAATGCTTATTCAAATAAAATGGATTATCTTTTTAAAATTTATTTAAGCTTTTTATTTTGAAATAATTGTAGATTCCCTTGCAGTTGCAAGAAATAACATGGTTAAAAAAATTAGGTTGCAAGAAATACCTTGTATGGCCTTTACTTTCTCTCCAGTGGTAATATTTTGTTGTATTATCTTTTTTAAAGCTGAATTTATCTGGTCAAAAAAGGTACACAATTGTCTTACAACCATTCAGCTTTTCCTTCTTAGCATCAAAGAAGGGAACATTCTTATATTTCTTTCCAGGAGTCTCCATCTATAAATAATTACAAACAAACCCCCCTTTTTCTTACACATGGTAACTTAAAGTACACTTCTTTGCTACTTGCCTTTTAAATTTAACATTGTATCTTGATCTATTTTCATTAGTGTATAAAGAACTTTCTTTTGTAGTTGCATATATTTCCTTGTGTGGTTAAGCTGTAATTTTTTAACCAGTCTCCTAATTGACGGACTGTTCCTGATCTTTACCATTGCAAACATGTTGCAAAGAATATCCTTTACATACATAATTTCCCATATGTGTAATTATTTTCCTGTGATATGTTCCTAAAAGTGAGATAGCTGGGTCAAAGCCTATGTACACTTTAATTTTGATAGATGCCTGTCAAATTGTCATCTATAGAGACTGCACCACTTTATATTCTCACCAGCAGTATATGTGCATACCTTTTTCCCTGACACCTTTGACACCACTGTATTTGTACGAAATTTTGTCTTTGTTTGTCTTTGATAGTTTGGTAAGTGAAAGTGGTATTTTAGTATAGTTTTGTATGTTCTCTTATAGGGAATGCAGTGATCATGTTTTAGAACTCTTTATTTCCTCCTCTGTGAATGTCCATTTGCTTCACCCACTTTTCTGTTTTCATTATTGACTAGTAGGAGCTCTTTATGTATTATGGAGCCTAGCTCTTTGTGATATAAATGGCTTATATATTTTTCTCAGCAAATACTGATTTTTATTCCTGACAAATTTTTGTCCTAATAAATGTTTCAAAGTTTTTATATATCTGTATTTTATACAGATACAGAAAACAGTTGTTTATGGGCTCTGAGTATGAATCCTAGTTAGAATGTTTTTTTTCACTCTGTAATTAAGAAAAGAAAAATTAGCCACAATTTAGTCAAGTGATTTAGTGGTTTCCTTCCTTTCCTCCTTCCTTCCATCACATTGGAATTTTTCCTTTATCTGGAGTTTATTTTCATTTGAGGTGTGAGGTATGGATCTAATTGTATGTGGAGAGTCATGGTGGCTCTTGAGTGCTTTCTCAGAGATGGTGTGTGTCTCATACTTCTGTGTATTACTCATAGCCCCTTCTCTGGTGCTTATGCATAATAGGTGCTTAATGTGGAGGAAAAGGACCAGGATATTGTTGTGAGCAACAGCAGCCCATGGGCTGGGAATTGTTAGGGGCTTTCCATCTATTTTCTCTAGCCAACACAGGCACACTTCAAGATAAGTAGTATACACCCCATTTTAGAGATACAGAAACTGACTTAGAGGCCAGATAATTTCCCCAAGTTCTTACCATTGGTGTCTAGGACCCAAGATACATACAATTTTATCTTAAAACTGCGGCTCTGAAGTCTGTGCTGTTTTCTCTTTACCAGGCAACCTGGTAGAGGGCTCTGTTTGTTGTAATTTTGACCGTGCTTGGATATGGTATGTGGAAGGTGGAATGAGAAGAAATTTGAAGATGATGTTGGAATCTGAGGGTCCTGAAACAAATACAGAAAATACAGAAATACTGTATGTGTTCATTAAGAGAATCGCAAGACTCAAATGACATATATAGAACATGTAATTCTTAACTAAAGGGGGGGGAAGATCTTGATACCTCATTTCAGAGAAACTTAAGTATTCTCTCAGCAAAACATAATATTCACACAAAGATGTTGCCGAGATTGCAGTGGTAGATCATTATCTAAAAATTTTGCTTAGTTAACTTAAGTACAAATTAGGTACGAAATTGTGTTCCTAGAGACTTGAGTATAATCTTAAATGGAGTTTGGCATCGCACATCTGATCCTGAAGAGTTAACCACAGGTAAATGTTGGCTTAATTGCTACCAAAAGGCTGTATATAAATCATATTTTAAATTTTGAGTCATTTTTACACTGGTATATAATTTTAGTTGACGAATTGGGTCACATAAGTTCATGACTTAGCTTTACTCTGTAGTTGGTTACTTATTAACTTTAAACATGCTTATCTTTCAGAAATGTACATTTCCCTCAAGGTAATTCAATTATCTTTCAGCTTGCTAAGTTTAAATGACAACTGCTGGCACACAAGAACACGACTTTCCATTTTTACTGTTCTGAAAATAGAGCACAAATTAAGAGCATTGAGAAGTAGGGTATGGCTGTCACCTGTGGAACCCTGAATTCAGAGTTGATTTCCTTCTCTGATAATTTTTTCAGTACCAAGATAAGTGTCACAAATAGCACCCTTTCTCAGAGGATTTCCAAAATTAGAATAACAGGGACAAACTTAATAATATGTTAGTGATGCAATATAATCAGGAAGCTTTACACACTGCCTGTCTCACTCTTGTTTGCAGTAGACGCTGTGTCATCTCTGAGCAAAGTCCACAACTCTTCCATTTAATTACTAGCATAAAATGCTTGGTTTTCCCTTAAGGTACAGATCAAGAAAGGTGTGCAAAAATCACTTGCCTTGATGGCCTGCATTAAGACAGTACTCCTCTGACCTTGCCTGCCGCTTTGTCAGTGCGGTATACATCAGCCCTAGACATGGTCAGAGGAGAACCACATGTGTTATAGTTTGAAATCTCTTCATTATTCCTTTAAAGTGGGTAATGCTTTTAAAGATTTTTCATTTAGCCAGTTTCTTATGTGTGTAAGTGTAGCCCTGAAAGAGTGAGAGAGGAGGGTCCAGAGCCTGAGGATAACAGCTCCCATCTGAGGTCACATATTACCCAACTCCCTCCTTTGCCCAGTTTTGGTGGGCAGCAGACCTCCAGAACCTTCCAGACCTCTGACTTGTGAGTGCACACACAGGTATCTGAACCTCAGATCAAGAGTTTCCAAGTCAGAATCTTTCAAGATGAGGCTCTGGTGTGTAGAGATGTTTACAGGGCCGCAGACATTTCCATTCCTAGCCTGGCAACATTCCTTGCTACATTTGGACACCACAGACTCTTACGGTCCCATATCATATTCTAATTGCTTTAAAATTGCCTGTTAATGGAGTTTCAACTTACTGTAATTTTGGTTGACTTGCTAATAATCTTACTGATTTCAAAGGTCAGTTTTTATTATTCTTTTAATGTAATAATTGTGTTGGGTCGTGCATGGAAGCAGGCAAAGAAGGGGAAGAAAGCAACATAAAAACAAAAGTACCTAAATGGTTGTGAAACCTGAGCTAACTACTGTTAATAGGTCGTCAGTTCTAAGCAACATGTGCCTTACTACCGTGGATTCTGATTGATAAACTTTTCTTTTCTGCCAAGGAACCCTATATTGTCACTATTCTGTAGTGAATAGTTCTTTCCAGAGCCCTGGCTTAGGCTCATATGCCTCATTTCTTTTCACTTTGTTTGCTGTTGAATCAAAGGGTAGAGTACTTCTCTGGCTTTGAGCTTGTCTGGCCCTTAAGATTTAAACACAGTTTTGAGTGGTTCCAGGGTATAAATACCAGAGTATGTGGTTTGGCCCTCAGCATGATGTTGCTTTTTAGCCTGTTTGGATATTTGTAAACTACTACTAACTTTATTCAGGCTATATTTAAGAACCTGGCACACTAATTGTAGTGTATGGAAGTGTACTTTCAGGAATAAAATGTGGGAATGGTGTTAACAAAGGTTTATTCACAAAATCTTAGCACATTAAAACTTAAGGGTCTTTTTTGAGCTTGGGGAAGCTTGGTTTAAAGCAAGCAAAACCACAAGAATGGTTGAAAAATTAGCAGGTTTGATTCAGTTACAAGCTAAGGACACCATATAGATGTTACCAATTGAAAGAACTTCAGGAGAAGAATCCAGTGGAGAAGCTGATAGTTTCTAGCAATCCAGAGACTTAAATGAAATGTGATGATGAAGTCCAAAAATGTAGACATTTAGCTTATTAAACTTCTTCTACAGGAGGTTTCATTGCATTTAAAAATGAGACTATGCCCCTTGTAGGAGGAACATTATTCTTGCAGAAGCTCCAGTGTAAAGATTTGCCATCTTCAGTAACAGTGTGCATGCACACACTGAGTGAAATTTCACCTGATAAAGAGATCTCACTTATACTGGGGGATCGATCAGTCAGGGCTTAATAAAAAAAACAGAGGCTGCTCTAGGTGTTCCATGTAGAAAAGATCTTTTTCCTCTTTATTTTCATTTTGTTTTTATTTTAGCCCCTTATTGAGGTATAATCAACATGTAATAAACTGCTTCTATTTGAGATGCTCTGTATAGACTAAATTTTGAGCTTGGTATACAAAAGATAATGAATGTACCCTTTCTCCCTCTAAGTCTTGTACCCATTTGTCAATCCTCCTTCCCACCCCTCATCTCCAGGTAACCATTGATCTGCTTTGTGTCATTATAGATTAGCTGGTGTTTTCTAGAATTTGGAACAAATGAAACATACAGTGCTTGTTGTCTGACTTCTTTCACTCACATAATTATTTTGAGGCTTATCGATGTTGTGTATCAATAGTTCATTCCTCTTACTGTTGGGTATTATTTCATTGTTCTGTTATACCACAGTTTGTTTATCAGTCACCTGCTGATGCATATTGTAGTGGTTCATAGTTTTCACTTATTACAAAGAAAGGTGCTATGAATATTCATTTAGAGGTCTTTGTATTGGACATAGGCTTTCTTTTCTCTAGGGTTAATACGTAGGCATGGAATGGCAGGGTCTTATGGTAGGTGTATGTTTAACTTTTTAAGAAACTGACAAACTGTTTGCCAAAGTGGTTGTACCATTTTACATTCCAGTTACCAAAACCTGGTATGGTCAGTCTTCTTAATTTTTTCTAATAAGTGTGTATCTGCTGACATCTCATTGTGTCTTTAATTTTTTTATTTCTTAATCGAATGATGATTTTGAGCATCTTCTTGTGTGCATATTTGCTGTCTGCGTGTCTACTTTGGTGAAATGTGTGTTCAAATCTTTTACCCATTTAAAAAATTGGGCTGTTTTCTTATTGAGTTTCAGAGTTCTTTATGTATCTGGACACAAATTCTTTATCAGATAAGTGATTTGCAAATATTTTCTCCCTGTCTCTGGCTCTTTTTGTTCTCTGAACAGTGTCTTCTTAAGAGCAGAAGTTCTTAATTTTGATGAGTCGCATTTACCAGTTTTTTTCTTTTATGAATTGTACTTTTGATGTTGTAACTAAGAAATTATTTGCCTAGCCCAAGGTCCCAGAAATTTTCTTTCCTATGTTTTCTTCTAGTTTTAGGCTTTATATTTAGGTCTATAATCTACTTTGAGTTAATTTTTCTATATAGTGTAAGGTGTGGATTAAGGTTCTTTTTTTTTTTCACATGTGGATGTCCAGTTGTTCCAGTACAAATTGTTGAAAAGACTATCCTTTCCCCACTGAAATGCCTTTGCAGCTTTTTAGAAAAATCAGTTGTCCATACCTGTGCTGGTCTATTTCCGAAATCTGTTCTGTTCCATTGAACTTTCTGTCTGTCTTGATGCCAGTACCATACTGTCTTGATTACCGCATCTTTATTAGTCTGGGCGTCAGGTTGTGTAAGTCCACTGAATTTGTTCTTTTTAGAAGTTGTGGGCCGTTCTGGGTCCTTATAAATTTTAGAAGGGGCTTGTCAATTTCTACAGAAGAGCTCTGCTGGGATTTTGATGGGGATTGTGTCAAATCTATAAATCAGTTGTTATTATGTATATAAATTAACAATGTTGAATCTTCCAATCCATGAATACATATATCTCTCTACTTACTTGGGTTTTTTCATTTTTCTCTCAGTAATGTTTTACAGTTTTCAGTGTTCAGGGATTACATATTTTTTCTCAGATTTACCTCTAAGTATTTAATAAGCTTTGATGTTACTCTAAATAGAATTTAAAAAATTTTTTGATTATTGATTGTTGCTAATATATAAAAATGGAACTGATTTTTTTTACCCTAAAACTACAAGACATTCATGAGAGAAATTAAAGAGGACATCAAATAATGGAAATCTATCCTGTGCTCATGGATAGGAAGAATTAATATTGTCAGAATGGCCATCCTGCCCAAAGCATTCCACAGATTCAGTGCGATCCCTATCCAGATACCAACAGCATTTCCAACTAACTAGAACAAATAGTTCTAAAATTCATATGGAACCACAAAAGACTGAATAGCCAAAGCAATCCTGAAAAAGAAGAACAAACCTGGTGGTTTATGTTCCCTGACTTCAAAGTCTACTACAAAGCTACAGTAATCAAAACAATTTTGTACTGGCACAAAAACAGATGCATAGATCAATGGAAAAGAATAGAGAATACAGATATAAATCCACACATATATGGTCAATTAATATATGGTAAGGGAGCCATGAATATACAATGGGGAAATGACAGCCTCTTCAACAACTGGTGCTGGGAAAACTGGACAACTACATGTAAGAGAATGAAACTGGATTATTGCCTAACTCCATACATGAAAGTAAACTCAAGGTGAATCAAAAATTTGAATGTAAGTCATGAAACCATAAAACTCTTAGAAGAAAACATAGGCAAAAATCTTTTGAATATAAACATAAGCAACTTTTTCCTTAACACATGTTCTTTAGCAAGGCAATAAAATAAAAAATGAACAAGTGGGACTTTATCAAACTAAAAGCTCTGTACAGCAAAGGATACCATCAACAGAACAAAAAGTCATCCTACAGTATAGGAGAATATATTCATAAATGATTTATCCAATAAGGGGTTAACATCCAAAATATATAAAGAATTCACATGCCTCAACACCCAAAAAACAACCTGATTAAGAAATGGGCAAAGGATCTGAACAGACACTTCTCCAAAGAAGAAATACGGATGGCCAACAGGCACATCATGAAAAGATACTCCACATCGCTAATCATCAGGGAATGCAAATTAAAAACACTGTGAGATATCACCTCACACCAGTTAGGATGGCCACTATCCAAAAGACAAGAAACAACGAATGTTAGTGAGGATGCAGAAAAAGGGGAATACTCCTACACTGTTGGGAATGTAAATTGGTTCAACCATTGGAAAGCAATGTGGAGGTTCCTCAGAAAACTAAAAATGGAAATACCATTTGCCTTAGTAATTCCACTCCTAGGAATTTAGCCAAAGAAAACAAGATCCCTGATTCGAGAAGACATATGCACCCCTATATTTATCACTGCATTATTTACAATAGCCAAGACATGGAAACAACCTAAGTGTCTATCAATAGATGAATGGATAAAGAAGTGGTACATATAGACAATAGAATATTATTGAGCCATAAAAAGAAAAATACTGCCATTTGTTGCATTATGGATGGATCCTAGAGGGTATTATGCTCAGCAAAATAAGCCAGGTGAAGAAAGACAAATACCAAATGATTTCATTCATTTGTGGAGTATAAAAACAAAGCAAAACAGAAGGAATAAAATAGTCTTTGACTCCAAGTAGGGACTAGCGGTTACCAAAGGGAAGGGGGTTGGGGAGGGTGGGTAGGGAGGGAGAAGGGGATTAAGGGGCACTATAATTCACAATCACAATATAGGTAGGTCACAGGAAAGGAAGTAAAGCATGGAGAAGACAATTAATGACTGTATAACATCTTACTACGTTCGTATACAGTGACTGCGATGGAGGGGATGAGGACTTGACAATATGGGTGAATGTTCAAACCAGTGTGTTGTTTATGTGAAACCATCATAAGATTGTATATCACTGATACTTTAATTAAAAAAATAACTGATTTTGTATATTGGTCTTGTATCCTGCACCCTTGCTGAAGTCATGTATTAATTCTGGAAGCTTTTGTAGACTCCATGTATTTTTTAAGATGGAAAGGCTTTATTTAAATATAGGGGATTAAAGGTTCACACAACCATTAGAAAGTCTGTATAGAAAATTCAGGGGATCTCTATGATTGTTGATGAAGAGTGCCAGGCTCCTAGGAAAGCATTGATCTTAGCTGCCTGCAGCTCCAGAATTACTTAGACTTACCTGCCGTAAAAGTGGAAAGTTCTGTCTGCTGCCACTTGTGTCTATTTGCAAATGCTTTCAAAGCATATTGACTTCTGCCTTCCAGATTTCAAATGGATGCTTTTTTCTCACTGGCAGCATTTAACCTAGAACAAATGGAGAATGGGATTCTGGGGAATGTAGTTCCAGGCCTTTTCCCCTACAATGCCTGAGAGACTGTAGGAGGTTGACAGTCTGGCACAGAGGGCATTAATAGAGATACATGTAAGATCCTGCACCTGGTCATGAAAAAGTGACTTTGCAGTACTGTGGGAAAAGGGGGTATTGGGTGGCTGTAACTCAGTAAGATGTGATTTCCAAGAAGGCTCATGGGCTCTTTGACAGTCATGGCAGTGCTGTATTTATCTGGGACAAGGAAGTAGCAAGCCTACTTTGTCAGTCCTGCCTTAATCAATAATTGGATGAATGTAGACAAACTGGAACATGTTTAGAGGAAAATGATCCCAGCGGTGAGGGGATAGAAAACCAGGTCACATGTGGAATGTTTGAAAGAACTGTGAGTGCCTCAAGGATGCATGATAGATGATGACAAATACTTAAAAGTATTTTCATTTATTAATACTTAAAATACTTGTTCTGTGCAGTCTGAAAAGGAAGGCTTAGGACCAGTGGTAGAAACTATGAGGAGATGGTTTCTGAGGCAATATAAAGAACTTCCTAACAGCTGCACTAAGATTGAATAGAATGTTAGAAGATTCCTTTGTTAGAGATGGCTGGGCTACCTGGTAAGAGTATGTAAGGCATAAGAAGAATTTCAAATTAGATGTTTTTCAGGTGGCACCATACTAGCCCTGAACTGCTTTGCGGGGAAAAATCCCCCAAATAATTGGTTACAACTTTTGCCTCATGGAATTTCTGAAAGTGGAAACAAGTTCTTTTAAATTTATTATCTTACTTCATTTGGTTTGAGTAATTCCAAATAAGCCTATTCCCTGCATGTGCCTCAAAATGTGGAAAGTGGGCAATTTGTGAGAAGCTTAGAGTCAGAGGCTTTGTAGCAAAAAAAGTCTTACCACCATAGTTCATTGATTCTGAAACTTAAATTCTTGTGTATGTTGACATCTCTGAAATCTGCATGCAGTTGATGGCACCCTTCAGTTGTTGATGCCTTACATTTGTTGTCCACATTTTTTTTTTTTTGCAAGCACAGATTTGGTTCTAGCAATCCTAATGTGGAATTCCGTGCATATATGGTACTACATGAGTTGTTTAATTGTTTTTTAATATATAAAGATCACACTGTAAATTTGGCCCTGAAACATAGATGGGAATAATAAGGCATAAGCTTGATGTTAACGCAGTTAATGTTTATCCTTGGAGAAATAACTACAATTCCTTGTTTTCTTGGAAAGAAACAACCAAGTGCTAATTTATACCTGTGCTATACAGAATAAGGCCTGGGGACAAGCAGCTTATTAGAAATGAAGACTAGTAGCTCCCAACCCACACCTACTAAATAAGAACCTACATTTTAACAAGATTCCCATTAAAGTTGGAGAAGCATTGCTTTACACAACCCCACATAGGAAGATAACCCATTATGTAGAAGGAGATATGTTAAATTTTGTTGCTGACATATAAAAGAGTTGCCTGTCATATGTGACATGATGAAACTGAGGGCAGGAGAAATTTCTGCATCCATCTAAGTTAATAAAAAATGCATTTACCGTAATTTCTCTAGGCTTAATATTACCTTTTTTTTTTTTTTTCCTATGAGCCACTTAGTGTTGAATGATTTTTATGCCTCAGTGCGGTTTGGCCTTGTCTACTCTCATGTGCCAATTACATTAGCATCCCATTAAATACCCTCAGTCAGACCCAGCAAATGAAAAAATGTTAAGAACAAATCCAGTACAGATACTTAGAGTACCCTACCATGTAAATTTCCTCTGCCTGAATGGATATGTTCCAACATGCTCTCTTTCAGTGTGCATTTTAATTAAAACACTCTAAGTGGATACTTCAAGCACTTGGCTTAACTCTTCATTGCATTCTTTTTGTTAACTTTTCTCAGCCCAGATATGCATGTCATTTCATTAATCCTTAATTGGTTATGGTTGTTAGTGGTTTTGTGCCTAGTTATTTTCTTACTGTTTTATAAATCGCTAAAATTATTGTTTGTCTTTTAAGGAAATAAGTGTCTATACAAGTCACATACACTTAGATGTGCTTTGGGAAGCGCTGTATAAATCTATGTTGGAAAGAGTTCTTAGTGTACAGACAGCAGAATTCACTCTCACTGTTGCCAGGGGTTTATTAAATGATGACACTATCTCACAGATGCTTGGGACCCACACAGTGGAACTGGGAACCCCACTGGAGCTTTTTCCTCTTCCTGAACATTCAGGAACACTGATACAGATGTCGACCCCATGGTCCCTTAGAGGATTGGTGTCCTGTAAACTGACAGTTCCCTATTAAAGTCACACACAAGCACACCTTACTGGCAGAACATAAATCCCATCTCCATCTCTAGTTTAACGGAGTCTGGGAATAGGCCTGAAGGGGCTTGGAAGTGGTGTCGGCCAGATTGATGTACATATCCACCACAATCAAATAATAGCTTATATTACCTTTATATCACTAAAATTCTCAGTAAAAGAATTATATTATGAATTATACAGTAGAGGAACTTTTTAAATAACCCTATGGTATCATATTTATCATATATCTAATGTATTTAACACAAGGAACCTCGATTGGTAAAACTATAACAATTTGAACGTATTAATAAGATGAAGTGGAGATAGAATATTTTTAAAAATACGTATCTGTGAATGTCAGGACTAAACTATTACTAAAATTCCTTTGACTCTTACGTAACTTCATGAAGAGCTATTTTTAAAATAGTATAAAGTAGAAGTCTTGAAAAAATTTTAAATAACTAAATGAGTCAGGGTTTGAAGCTTTTTTTTAACTAAAAATTTTATTGAGATAATTGTAGATTCTTACGCATTACAGGTTACACAGTGTGTAAATTCACAGATAATAATTTACATTGTAAGGAATAACACATAGAGATTCCTTGTGCTCTTTCCCCAGTTTCCTCCAGTGGTTTCTTCTTGTAGATCTATAATACAGTATCTCAACCAATCTTACTTAGTTCTCCCTAGTTTACTTGTACTAGGTGAGCATCTTGTACTTATTTGTGTAAGTTGTGTTTAGTTCTGTACAGTTTGTGTGTTCAGAACCACTGTCGAGATAAGAATAGCTCCCTCACTACAAGGATCAACTAGTGGTGTCCTTTTTTATAATTACAGCTACCTCACGCCACCTGCCCTGGTAGCCCCTGATAACCACTGGTCATTTCAGAAATGTTTTATAGTATTGGTTTGCTTCTGGCATGTTTCGTGTGTGGGGTGGCACAACTGTGTCTGTGTGGGTCTGTCAGCCTTGATTGTGTGGAGTTGGCTATGAACTGGGACCAAAGGTACCACCACATTTACTGACCACAGAGCATCAGGGATAGGTTTTGATGCTATTATGGTCAGTTATCCAGACCTTAAGGAAAAGGAAGGTGCTCTTTATATCTGGAGACATTTACCTGTCAAGATGAGTCCTGGCTGTTAATCTGAATCGAGGCTCTTCTAATGTTTTCATCAGTCAGTGTATGGGTGATCACTGCTTTCAAGTATGAAAACGTCAGCCTACCTATATTTGAGGTTGAAGCATGATGGGCTTAGGCACATGAACTCAGGAACTAGCTTATGAGAAAAAGTTGATCTCTTACCTGGATTATCAGAGGCCATGAATTCATATGTATAAGGTCCTGGTACTTTCACAACAGCAAAAGTACTGCAAGCTGTCTTCAGAGTTCCCCAAAATGCTGGTGAAGACGAAGGGCAGAGCAAGAACATAGATAGCTTCCTGCCCTGAAGATGTTGGCTAGGTTGTAGGCAAGGTACAGCTGCTTAAAAAGTTAAACCTAGAGCTCCAGGAGGGCAGGTGGCACTGCAACTTGTTTGCTGCTAAACTTTGAGCCTCCAGCACAGAGCTTGGTTGGCATCACGTAGGCACTGAATTAATGAATGAATGAGGTAGATGGGAAGCTTTTAAGAAATGGGATACCCTGTTCTTTGGGTGTGAGTGAGGGCTGTTATTCCATAGTAAACACAGAAAACTCTGAAGGGCGGAGTTGGGGGAATTGCTGAGCCATAAGGGGAAGAAGTATCCGTCATCCCCAAAGAAGAAGAAAGCCCCAAGCTCACACCACCCACTTTCCCTTCTCAGGGCCCTTGTACTTACCGTTTGCTCACCTCCCAGATAGTTTTCTTCATTTTAGGTCTCTCGCTGCCTCACAGAGGCCTTCTGTGAGCATCTTGTGTAACATGGGCCACCGTCTTCCTGTCCCTTCCTTCTTGGTCCTGCTCTAGCCCCTCTCTCAGCTTTATATTCCCCATGGCATTTGTAATGATTTCCTGGGATTGTGTTTATCTTGAATGCCAACTCCCTGAGGGGAGGGACTGACTCTTTCACCCACTGTTACATCCCCAGTGTTTAGATCAGTGCCCGGCACATAATAATAACTCAGTGTATGTATGTTAAACGATTTGATTGTTTGGGGGTTTTTCTTTTGAACTCGTGTCCCTTGGAAGGGATAGAAGAATGTTGTTCACTCTGTAATTATTTTGGTAACCTGGAAGCCCACTGTGTCCCTGATATTTGTGCTCTGTACATATGGTAGTGGTACAGTCAGCTCCTCTGGTCAGAGACTCATCACGAGCAAATGGAAACATATTTTGCTCACTTTTCCACAGTGTGGTAGGTGCTCTGAGAGAGGCATGCCAGCCACCTGTGAGTACAGAAGAAGGAGCTCTCAAAATGTTGACACCTGAGGGGAGAGATGGGCCATTTGATTGAAGGTGAGAATAAGAGATTTTGGCAGTACTGGTCCTTATTCAGCTCTCAGAAGATGTGTCCCAGTTAAGATGAAAAATGCAGTCATTCTAAGGAGAGCCCTGCTACCTCTCTGACCACTTTCTTCTCTTTTGCCCTCTGCTTCAGCAGCCTCCTTGCATTCTTCAGAAACACCAGTCTCATTCCTTTACATTTGCTGTTCACCCCCATCTGGAATGCTCTTTCCCAGATATCCACATGTCCCTCACCTTGGTGGGTCTCTGTTCTTAGGCCACCTCTTATCTTAGGCCACCCTTTCTTCCGGTGTCAAATGGTTTCTCTCTTTCCTGCCTGTCATTCTTAATTGTCTTACCCTGTCCTGTCCTCTTTGGGGCACTTGTTAGCACCTAAAGTATCTATTTTATATGTGTTCTCTTACATATTTTGTTAGGTTGTTTGCCTATCTCCCCCACTGAAATGTAAGCCCCCTGAGAGCTGGGGCTTGGTTTTGTTTCTGCTGTATTCCCAGTGCTTAGAAAAAGTGTCTGGCTTTTTTTATGGGAATTTGTTAAGGGAATGGATCAATTCCTGGGCATCCCGGTAGGACAGAAGTGAAACACAGAGGAGCCCCCAAGCCAGTCTCTACTTCCCAGAGCCCAGATCAAAGCCACTATGCTACAAAAAGTTATCTCATATCTGATGCCACCAGTGACTGAGCATCAGCCTTGGGACACCTCGAGGGTCAGAGAGGCAGGGCAGTAGTCGTGGGTTGTACAGAGGAGGCTGAGTTTCTTAGGAACTGGAGCTGTCAGGAAAGGTTTCCTCCCAGCAGATGGATGTTGAGCTGAGACCTGACCACAGGGTAAGGTGACTGGGCAACAAAAGGCGGAAAGTTTTTATGCCAGGTATGCAGACTGGGTGAGGAAAACTGTAGAAGTTGGAACTGTACTATGAATGGCCGTGAATGTCAGTTCTAGGTAGTTGTCATCTAGATAGTAGAGCTCTGAACTTCCCCCTCTCACGGTCTCGGATCCTTGGAGGTTCTGGATGCTCCATGCAGCAGGGTCTTAGGAATGTCAGCGTTCTTGCCCTTCAGTGTTCTGAACTTGAAAGCAGAACAGGAGTCTTGCTCTGCCTTTTATTCAAGTGTTGTCTTTCTTTAAGAAAAAAAGTAATTTCTACTTCTTTCAGCTAATGGTTTTTACACAAAAAAATAAAGAAGAAAATGTTGTATTTTTTCCACCTTAGTCATTCTTAAAGTAGTTTGGGCTTTTTACCATTCTAGATGTATTCTAGATTACAGTTTTTTACACTTGCCATTTGGCTGTGTAGTTAGAGATGGGAGAGAATATGAGTGATTTCTCCTGCTTTCAGACTTAGAACCAGTTGATGGTTAAGTGGGACCCACCTAGTTACCTGGTATTTGTATTTGCTGTGTGGAAAGCTTAAATTTTGAGACATAAATAGATCTTTCAAAGAGTAGGCTTAAACAAAAGAATTTAGAGCAGTGGTTCTCTCCCCAGAGATTCCTATGTAGTTGATCTGGGGGGCTATCTGGGTATCTGGGTAATGGTTTTGTTGATTCTGGGTTTTGTTTTGTTTTGTTTATTTGCTTTGAAACAATCTTGAACTTAACAGAAAAGTTGAAGGTATGATTTAAAAAACCACACATACACACTTTTTTTCTCAGTCATTTAAGAATAAATTGCTTACCCAGTATCCTATCACCTGCATCCCTTTGTTCAATACTTAGTGTATTTCTAAAAAACAAAAACTTTCTCCTATTTATCTCCAGTACAACCAGTGAAAAAGCAAATGGCCTTTTCAAAGCAAAAAAGGGTACACTTTGCATTTGGTTGTGTCTCTTTTGTCTCCATACATTTGAGGTTCAGTGACCTTGAAATTTTGAAGATTGCAGACCAGCAAAATGCCTGTCAGTTTGGGGTTGTCTGATCTTTCTTCATGGTAGTATTCAGGTTATATATACTGTGTTCCTAATAGCATCCTATCAAGTAACTCAAAACTTCAGTTTGTCCCTTTACTGATGATGTTCATTCACATGGATTACTTCAATAAGGTGGGGCCTGCCAGCTCCTCTGTATATAACTAATCTTTTCTCCTTTGTGTAAATATTTCTGGGAGGAGGTGCTTTAAAACTAAGTGAATATTCCATTCCTTTCACTTTCAGTTTATTCATTTACTTCTGTCTGGATGGACTTAATGTTTTTCTATTTTATACAGTGGTTTATCATGTCTTGCTATCATTATTTATTTTTACATCATATTGTCCCAGATTTATCTTTCAGGAGCCCCTTCAGACTGGCCTCTGTGACCATTTAACGTATCCCATCATTTGTTGAACATTTCCTTGCTTCTTGGCAAGGAAATATTCCAGGAACATCTTGTACTTTCCTTACCCGGGCTCCAAATTAGCTCTTTTTCCAAAGAAATCTGGTTCTTTGGTGAAAAATGATATTGGGAAGGCACAGTCTAGATGCTCGGTATGTTCATGGCTATTTGGGTGTTGCTTGTTCCAAGCCTGTTAGCAGTAGAGCTAGGGAGTAAGTATGTGCATGTGTGGATTGGCACACATGAAGAAATACAGGCACACATATACTCACAAAGTTACTTCTGTATTTATTGTCTTGTCTATGTCTATTAAAAACCTTGAGTTCATACCAATCACTAATTCTGATCCAACTGCATAGGATTCCTTTGAAGTTTTTCCCTTTCTGTTGTGGTAGTTCCTTTTTTTGACAGCGAGAAACCAGTTATCATCATTAATATGCTGTTGATTGATGAACCCCCCCTGTAGTAACCAGTCTCACCTCACCACCACATACGTGCCTGCCCTGCATGGGTGCCCTCTTTGCCCTGCTTGGGCTCTGATTCAGCATAGGGAGATTTTACAGCTAATGATGCTAATGTATGGCCAAGATAGAGCACAACTGAATTAGAAGAAAGTGGCACCCCATACTTTTGGATTCATTTTTAAGTGAACAGCTGGTTTTTAAGTCAGGTTTGGTTTAAGAAAGTAAATTCTTCCTAAGGAAGTGAGATTTAAAGAGAAGACTAAATTCTACCAATATACACAGTAAAAGATCAGGGTGAAAGCACAGCCTGTCTCCTGGAAAGCTTTGAAAAATATTTGTTTTGGAAATAAATCTCATAAGGAACCGGAATTTCAATCCCTTTCCCTGAATTACCTGTTTATAGGAAAAAAATGTTTGAAAAGGTTAGTTGTTTTTTAAGAATGTGTCTCATTAAAGACTTGCTTTTTTTTTTTACATTTTAATTTTAAAATAAACTTAATTTTAGAAGAGATTAAGAAAAAATGATAACTTAAAGCTTTTTAAAGCATCGAGTATTTGAACAGGAGATCTTCAGACTGGTTGTTCTTTTTCTAGTCAGTTGTACCTTAAAATGTGGGAACCAAGTTACTATAGTAACTGAGTCATGAGGATCCCCATCTTCTCCTTCCACTTGTAGCCAGAGGAAGCAAGAGACTCTTAAGAACCAAATATAACAGGATCTATGGCCAGCCTCCCTTAGATGGTCAACATCCATCTTGCCAATTTATGTAAATCCATTAAAGTAGTACACTGTTGTGAGTGGGTTTCACCAAGAGCTTCACACTGAGACTGATGGACACATGGTCTGACCCCAAAGAAATCCAGCGTTAAACCTAAGGAAATTACAGTAAACTCTCTTCTGTGGTTGTATTTTTAAAGTTTTCATGTAGTTTACCTTTAGAGTGTGAATTGTGCACATTTGTCTGTTGTATTTTTATGCTCAGAGACAAGAAGGAGAAAGGCCAGTATTTGTGAATGTGGACAAAACCACGGAAAACTTGACATGTAGGTCAAAACACTTTCTTTTGTTTAGTTATTGTTTTCTATAAATATTTTTCCCCATTAAAAACATTTTTTAATTAAGGTATTATTGATATATACTCTTATGAAGGTTTCACATGAAAAACATTATGGTTACTACATTCACCCATATTATCAAGTTTCCCCCATACCCCATTGAAGTCACTGTCCATCAGTGTAGTAAGATGCCATAGACTCACTACTTGTCTTCTCTGTGCTACACTGTCTTCCCCATGACCCCCTCCATACCATGTGTATTAATCATAATACCCCTCAATCCTCTTTTCCCTCCCTCCCCACCCACCCTCACTCACCTCTCCCCTACCTCTCCCTTTTGGTAACCACTAGTCCCTTCTTGGAGTCTGAGTCTGCTGCTGTTTTGTTCCTTCAGTTTTCCTTTGTTGTTACACTCCACGAATGAGGGAAATCATTTGGTACTTGTCTTTCTCTGCCTGGCTTATTTCACTGAACATAATACCCTCTAGCTCCATCCATGTTGTTGCAGATGGTAGGATTTGTTTTCTTCTCACGGCTGAATAGTATTCCATTGTGTACATGTAGCACATCTTTATCCATTCATCTACTGGTGGACACTTAGGTTGCTTCCGTATCTTGGCTACTGTAAATAGTGCTGCAGTAAGCATAGGGGTGGTATGTCTTTGAATCTGAGAATTTGTTTTCTTTGGGTAAACTCCTAGGAGTGGAATTCCTGGGACAAATGGTATTTCTATTTTGAGTTTTTTGAGGAACCTCCATGTTGCTTTCCACAATGGTTGAACTAGTTTACATTCCCAGCAGCAGTTTAGGATGGTTCCCCTTTCTCTGCATCCTCACCAGCATTTCTTGTTCCTTGTCTTTGGATGTTGGCCATCCTAACTGGTGTGAGGTGATATCTCATTATGGTTTTAATTTGCATTTCCCTGATAATTAGCGATGAGCATCTTTTCATGTGCCTATTGGCCATCTGAATTTCTCTTTTGGAGAATTGTCTGTTCATTTCCTCTGCCCCCTTTTAATTGGGTAATTTGTTTTTTGGGTGTTGAGGTGTGTGAGTTCTTCATATATTTTGGATGTTAACCCCTTGTCAGATGTGTCATTCACAAGTATATTCTCCCATACTGTAGGATGCCTTTTTTCGTTCTACTGATGGTGTCCTTTGCTGTACAAAAGCTTTTTAGTCTGATGTAGTCCCATTTGTTCATTTTTGCTTTTGTTTCCCTTGCTCAAGGAGATGCATTCAGGAAAAAGTTGCTCATGTTTATATTCAGGAGATTTTTTGCCTATGTTTTCTTCTAAAAGTATTATGGTTTCATGACTTACATTCAAGTCTTTGATCCATTTCCAGTTTACTTTTGTGTATGGGGCTAAACAATAATCCAGTTTCATTCTCTTGCATGTAGCTGTCCAGTTTTGCCAACACCAGCTGTTGAAGAGGCTGTCATTTCCCCATTGTATATCCATGGCTCCTTTACTGTATATTAATTGACCATATATGGTTGGGTTTTTATATCTGGACTCTCTATTCTGTTCCATTGTTCTACGGGTCTGTTCTTGTGCCAGTACCAAATTGTCTTGATTACTGTGGTTTTGTAGTAGAGCTTGAAGTCGGTGAGCATAATACCCCCTGCTTTATTCTTCCTCCTCAGGATTGCTTTGGCTATTCAGGGTCTTTGTGGTTTCATATGAATTTTAGAACAATTTGCTCTAGTTCTTTGAAGAATGCTGTTGGTATTTTGATTGGAATTTAATTGAATCTGTAGATTGCTTTAGGCAGGATGGCCATTTTGACAATATTAATTCTTCCTATCCATGAGCAAGGGATGTGTTTCCATTTATTGGTATCTTCTTTAATTTCTCTTATCTGTGTCTTGTAGTTTTCCAAGTATAGGTCTTTCATTTCCTTGGTTAGGTTTATTCCTAGGTATTTTATTCTTTTTGATGCAACTGTGAATGGAAATGTTTTCCTGATTTCTCTTTCTGCTAGTTCATCATTAGTGTATAGGAATGCAACAGATTTCTGTGTATTAATTTTGTATCCCACAACTTTGCTGAATTCAGATATTAGATCTAGTAATTTTGGAGTGGATTCTTTAGGGATTTTATGTACGGTATCATGTCATCTGCAAACAGGGACAGTTCAAAATCTTCCTTACCAATCTGGATGCCTTTAATTTCTTTGCGTGTCTGACTGCCATGGCTAGGACCTCCAGAGCTATGTTGAATAAAACTGGGGAAAGTGGGCATCCTTGTCTTGTTCCCAATCTAAAGGAAAAGCTTTCAGCTTCTCGCTGTTAAGTATGATGTTGGCTGTGGGTTTGTCATATATGGCCTTTATTATGTTGAGGTACTTGCCCTCTGTACCCATTTTGTTGAGAGTTTTTATCATGAATGGATGTTGAATTTTGTTAAATGCTTTTTCAGCATCTATGGAGATAATCATGTGGTTTTTGTCCTTTTTGTTGATGTGGTGGATGATGTTGATGGATTTTCAAACGTTGTACCATCCTCGCATCCCTGGAATAAATCCTACTTGATCATTGATAGACAAAAGGACAAAACAAAGATCTTTTTGATGTATTTTTGAGTTGAATTTGCTAATATTTTCTTGAGTGTTTTTGCATCTATGTTCATCAAGGATATTGGTCTGTAATTTTCTTTTTTTGTGGTGTCTTTGTCTGGTTTTGGTATTAGAGTGATGCTGGCCATATACAATGTGTTTGTTAAGTATTCCCTCCTCTTCTACTTTTTGGAAAACTTTAAGGAGGGTGGGTATTAGGTCTTCACTAAATGTTTGATAAAATTCAGCAGTGATGCCATCTGGTTATAGGTGTTTTGTTCTTAGGGAGTTTTCTTATTACCAATTCAATTTTGTTGCTGGTAATTTGGTCTGTTCAGATTTTCTGTTTCTTCCGGGTCATTCTTGGATGGTTGTATTTTTCTGGAAAGTTGTCCATTTCTTCTAGGTTATCCATTGTGTTAGCATGTAATTTTTCATAGTACTCTGTAATAATTCTTTGTATTTCTGTGGTGTCTGTAGTGATTTTTCCTTTCTCATTTCTGATTCTGTTTATGTGTGTAGACTCTCTTTTTTTCTTGGTAAGTCTGACGAGGGGTTTATCTATTTTGTTGATTTTCTCAAAGAACCAGATCCTGCTTTCATTGATGCTTTCTTTTGTTTTATTCTTCTCAATTCTATTTATTTCTGCTCTGATCTTTATTATGTTCCTCATTCTACTGATTTTGGGCCCCCTTTGTTGTTCTTTTTCTAGTTTCATTAATTGTGAGTTTAGACTGTTCATTTTGGATTGTTCTTCTTTTCTGAGGTACGCCTGCATTGCAATATACTTCTCATTGCAATATACTTCTCTTTTAGCATGGTCTTTGCTGTGTCCCACAGATTTTACAGTGTTGAGTTAATGTTTTCATTTGTCTCCATATATTGCTTGATCTCTGTTTTTATTTGGTCACTGATCCACTGATTATTTAGGAGCATGTTGTTAAGCCTCCATGTGTTTGTGGGCTTTTTTGTTTTCTTTGCATAGTTTATTTCTAGTTTCATACCTTTGTGTTCTAAGAAGCTGGTTGGTACAATTTGAATCTTTTTTAATTTACTGAGGCTCTTTTTGTAGCCTAGTGTATGATCAATTCTTGAAAATGTTCCATGTGCACTTGAGAAGAATGTATATCCTGCTGCTTTTTGTTGGAGTGTTCTCTAGATGTCTGTTAGGTCCATCTGTTCTAATGTGTTGTTCAGTGCCTCTGTCTCCTTACTTATTTTTTGTCTGGTGGATCTGACCTTTGGAGTGAGTGGTGTGTTGAAGTCTCCTAGAATGAATGCATTGCATTCTATTTCCCCCTTTAATTCTGTTAGTATTTGTTTCACATACATAGGTGCTCCTATGTTGGGAGTATAGAATGGTTATATCCTCTTGTTGGACTGACCCCTCTATAAATACAATGTTAATTTCCTATTCTTGAGAGTGCCTCAGTGTTGTCCTCAGTTCCTTTTGTGTAGGGTGAGTGGTATCACTCCTCAAACTTGAGTCCTTCAGGAACCATTTTTGTAAATTATTCCAGGTCTGCAAACATTTACTTAACATTTTTCTTTAATTTGTCTGATTTTTAACTTAGCACTTAACACTTAATAGGTGTTATCTATGAACCATGGATTTGGAGTGTTGATGTATGTGTTCTATCTGTTCAGTACCTTGGGGAACTGTGAACTAGATAACTAACTCTACTTAACTGCTGTGAAATTCAGTAAGCATGGCAGTAGGGTTTCCTTTCTTGAGCTTTGAAGTTATACCAGTAGTTGCTTATATGTTCTTCCCAGTTGATACATAAAGTGAAAAGTGGTGGCTTTCTATGTATATTATATTAGAATATATTAGGATAAATATTACATTACTTTTAAAACGTGAGTCATAAATTATACTATCTTAATTTCTTAATATTCAGCACATTTCTTCAACCAGAATATTTATGATTGTGTATTATTTTTCTAATTGAGGGGGCAAAACACAACTCTGAATTCATCTGGGAATACATGGATTTACAGTGCACACTCAGTACTTGCCTTAAAAACACAAGTGTGAACATATATATATATATACGTAATATAGAACATAGAGTTTTATGTTCATCACTTTGAAGGCACTTAAATTACAGTTTAAAAAATGTTTAGGGAAAACACCTAAATTATGATAAATACCTGGGTACCATAATTGAGTTAACATATTCTGCATTATTTGTGAGGAATATTGCCTCAAAAAATATGTTCCATATTTTTCTTCTATATTATTAATGCTGTATGTTTTGACATGTTTTCTACTTGTGTTTTCAAGGCAGGTACTGAGGGTCCTATAGATCCATAGAGTCCAGGAATATTGCCAGAAGCCAACTGTATATTGTCATATATTTCAAAATCAGGTTCTTTGCTGAGTGGAAATACATTAATCCTGTGTGTGTGTGTGTGTGTGTGTGTGTGTGTGTGTGTATTCTTTTCAGAAGTTACAGTATAAAGTTCACTCTAATGGGCTTCTTGGAAACCAAACTTAACATCCTATTTTGCGAGAGGAGTGTCAAAGCAAAGAAACGGATATCACTAAATGTGCTGATTTTATGCATCCTCACAATGCTGCGCTCTGCTCAGTCAGAGATGAAATGTCTTGCACAGCATATACTAGCATTTAATTTGCTACACAAAAAGACTGAATATAGGAGTTTAACCTTCTGGTGTGACATTACTTCAACAGAGAGAAGGAGCAAGAAAGGGAAGAACAGTTAATGGAAGACAAGAAAAGGAAGAAAGAGGATAAAAAGAAAAAAGAAGCCACTCAGAAGGTGGGTTTAATCATTTAAGTCAGTCTTTATATCCACCACGAATCTAAATTAAGTGACTGCCTTGTCTTGGATACCTGACATCTTAAATATGCTACTGACTTAGCCTGTGTGAAATTTTTTAAAGTGGGGGAAAGTTAGAGACCTACATTTGTTACCATAAAGTAGATATGAAGTAATGCTGCAGCTGATTTTATGAAAACAGTAGTAAACAATACTGCGAAAAGCAAGAGAGTCATCAGCACTTAAATTCTTGTCGAATTTCCTTATGTATATCATAGTTAATCTGCATTTTCTTAAGCAAGCTTATAGAATAACTTTTCAAGGCTTGCTGGAGTTTGTCCTCATGTTCTCTTTTTGGTCCACCAAAGCACTTTCATTTAAATGAGTCTGCCTTTTGATAATTCCATAAAGAAACCTCCCAGTGTGCCCATTTAGTGCTTTGGGGGAGATAGTATTGCAGTGTCTTTGAGGAATTTGTTCAGGGAAAAAGAGATGCTAAAGGAAAAAAGACATACAGCTGATAGCTGCCAACTGGCAAGACTTAGTAGAAGAGATTGTCCGACAGGGCTGTCCCCTTGCCTTCAGCGTATGCCCCTCTGCCCTGGCCATTGTCTGATCTTATTGCCCTACCTCACCACATTTTTAGCATTACCTGACTTGGGCTCTGGCTCCACAGGGTTGCTTAGGAACCTTTTTGGAGATAAAATGATTTGCCTCCAGTTCTTATTACCACTTCTTGAAGCACTTGGTAAGCAGGACCTTACTGTAAGGCAGGTTTGAGTGTCTCCACTGTGGTGCCAGGTTATTGAAGTTAAGTTGAGTTGTGTACCAGTTTCAGAGGGAACTCTAGATTTAAACAGACTCAAGGCAATTGAACACAAATCCATGCAAGATATAAAGGACACTGCATATTTTTACAGCATTATTAGATATAGTGTTTCCCATAATTCGGCTTTCTGAATTATTTAAATAAATCACTTATGAGTGCCAGCATAAAAACAGTACTGGAAATACTTTCTGAAATGGGTTGTGTATGACCCTGCCATGTTAAACATTTGAAATGTAATTTATCTTTTCTTTGTGACTTAATTAAAAGGAATATTCATTATTGTTTGGTGCTGTTGTGCTCTTGAAGGTTTTCTGCAGTTTAGTTGTGTTTCTGTTTCTATTAATAGTGGTGTACTCACCACCACATTGTTAAGCTATCAGAGTACCTGCTTCTAATGTTGCTTCTAATCTGAGCTTGTTAGAATTGTCTAAAATGACAGTAAAGAGCCTGAATAAAGATGTCAGATAACAACCCAGAAATGTTTTTTTGTACTTCTTTGGGGTATACAGCTACATCCTGCATCACTGAGGTTGCAGTAATCAGGCTCACCTGCTAGGGGGTGTCAGGGGCATTACCCCTCTGCCCTGCACACACTGACATTCCAACTGGGGTAATGGGAGAGTCAACCTCACTGAAGGCTTTCTTTCCGTTACGGCATTCACATTTCATCTACTACATTGGTACAAAACTTGTGTTTAACAGTGTGGGTGGGAATGGATGGTTGACAGGCTGGCCCCTGGGGAACTTGTGTAAAGGCTGGTAACAAGGAGATGCCAAACAGCAATTTTTTTAGGCCGTGGCAGTCCACCCTCATTCTTCACATAAGTAACAATATTTTCTTAACCTGAAAATATCAGTATCTAGAAGTGATTAGTAAAATGTGCATCTGTAAACTTCCACTTGGATCCCACTAGTAGAAAAATGATTTAAAATAAAAGGTGGTGTGGGTTTATTCAAGAATGAATTAGAATTATTTATGCAGAGAATGTCATTTATATAGCTGGACAGTCTCCCCTGTGTGTTTGCATCTGCATTAAGAACTGGTTGAGAAGTTTTGGCAAAGAGGAGAATCACCGTAAATAAAATTTCAAAAGGTTATATGAAAAAAAGTCAATCATTTTTGTTCAAAAATATTCTAGATCAGCTGGCACAGCATCTAGGCTGACACATGGCCTTTGATACTGTTGTATCATACTAAACCATTGTGTAATTTCATAATTGAATTCTGATTTAGCAGTTTTAAGGAGAAAGCACAAAGCTTACCATGTGATTATCTTAGTTTCCAACATTAGTATAGAGATAGTGCCTCAACTGGAAGGCATAAAATGTGCTATAATGCAAAGAATTGTAGAGAAAGTGCCAGAGATCCCATATGCGGTCATTCGTTCAGTCAGTCAGCAGACATTTGTGGTGCCTCTTAGTGCTTCCACATATTTCTCGCTGCTCATTCCGTTGCTTTTATAATCATCTCTTCACGTCTGTCCTCCCAATTAGATGAGTGCTGGCAACATAATTTTCTTGAAGAATTGACTTTTATTTAAAGCCAAATTAAATAACTTCCTCACAGAAATTAAACACAAGACTTTTTGTTGTGTTAAGTGGATGTGGCAGTTTGCTCTTTCTAGAGCCACCACTGGGTAAACTGTTAGATTTCTATTCATGAGAGAGGTGTCAAAGAAGGATTCCATTCGCATTCATTAGGCTGATTCTGCTAAAGGATCATTGTTTAGTGCTGGCAAAACACATGCTTTGATAATCCAGGTTTTTACCATCTGCAGGACAGCTCTTTTAACAAAACACACATTTTAAGACACATCAGACATGATTTGAGTTTGTTACAACTGGGGAAGACACTGACTTCTGTATAACTCATTTTCAAAATGGCATTCTAAGAAATGTTTACTATGGTGTCAAACTTAAATTGCCTTAAAGAAATCAGTTCATTTTTGGACAAATGGGAGTTATAGAAAGGTTATATAGAAGACTTAAGCTCTTTAACAATTAGTACTGGGAAGCACAATCATTTTAAGACACTGCACAAATTCAGTACAATAGAATCACTTGTTTTTTAATGCAAAAATGCAAGACACTCCAAGAGGTCAACACAAGTAGATAGTTTACCTCAGATTCAGCATCTGACTATGGTATGCTGGAGTCCACTTTGACAACTGGCTAGCTACAGGGTTTTGCTGCAAAGGGGGGCATATTGTGAAGAGCACCCATAACAGTAAGTTGGTGTGATTACCAGCCACAAAAAAAATCAAACTTCTTGTCTGTATGAATGATTTTATTACAAAGAAAATCATTATAAAATGTTTTGGAAGATAAACAGCTGGGGAAAGGGGGTCAAAATCATTTCATGTTCTCAGTAATGTAACAACCACTGGCACTTTTCCTCTTGGATGGTTTTCTTATGCATGACCTTTTGTGGTTTTGATTTAATATTATAGGGCATGTATAATTAGGTGCCCTCCTTTATTTTCCTCTCAATAACAGAAGTAGTTATCCATGCCGCTCCTAATCATCATTTCCAAACTATTTTAAAAAAACATTATTATATTCAGCCTGTCCAACCTTTTAGGCTAATCACTTCCATAAATGTATTAGTTACTATAAAGAAATTCTTTCAACAAAGCAGTCTTTGTTCAAAACTTACATATTCACTGTTCTATATTTCATGCTGTTTGATATTAACTCTGATAAAAGCAGCAAACATTTATTGAGCATTGGCATAGGATATCTGATTTAGTCCTTAAACAACCCTTTGCAGAGAGATACTACTATTATCTCCATTCAGAAGATAAGTAGAAAACTTAGTTCACACATTCAGGAAGTGGCGTGGCTTGGTTTTGCATCCTGCTTTCCTATGATGGCCTCTGACAATGGGCCCCTGAACTTTTGCTTTCTAGATTTGAAGTCAGGTGTTTGAGTCTGTACTAGCAAGGTAATCTGTTTGTCTCCATGGCTGATTTAGCTTCCATGCCACGCCATTTGTTTCTCTCTAGTTACAGCAATCAAAATGGCAAACAGCATTCCTGGTGTAGGGACTGTGTCATTCAAGGAGATTGGGATGCTTTTGTTTTAATTCTTAGCGCCCTTCATAATGGTGGTCAGGTAAGCCACAGCTGGACGTGTGGCCGTTGTCTTTAGAAGGGTGCCTGGACTGACTCCCTGCTGCTTTTTCTGGATTTCTGACAGCTTGAATTACTTGACTTACTAGAATTAAAGTAGTCTCGTAATAGCAAATTAGAAAGTGATTCTCATTTACTTAATGTTTGTTAATTTATTTTACAGGTCACGGAACAAAAAACCAAAGGTAAGATATTTTTTTTCCTTTTTAAGTCATTAGAACCTTTTGTGTTTAGAGTTTACGTCCCTATTGACTCAGTGTCCAGTCTATTTGAGAAGTGCGAGTGGGTGTAGAGTAAATTAAGGCTGGTTGTTTGCAGTCACTGATGAGCAGTAATGACAAGTTAAAAATACTTAGAGTAGTGTGTCTGGTTCGCCTTAAACTTTTTAGGAGGCAAAAGAGATTTTTAAAAGTATTACCTTGTTTTGAAGGTATATGGGTCATGATTTTGAACTCATTTCAAGTCTTTTCTTAGAGCAGTACAGCAAAACACTGGCCCCTAACTTATAGATGGGAACTGCAGAGGATTGTTAACCCTCTTGGTCCATGACATGCATTGAGTCTGAAATGGAGTGCTATATATGATGGTCACACTGTCTTCTGAGTGAGAGAATAGAATATGTTTTTTAAGAAAGAGAATGCGTTTTAATTCTATTGCAAAATAATGATGTATTGTAAACTGAAGCAGATGTCTCTCAGGTCATTTTCAACCTAATGGTCTACATATTTTCAGTTCTTTCTCTTCTCCAAATTTTTATTACACTGTCTTGTCTGGTGGTCACATTTTTGGTCAGTTCCCGTTAAGAATAAGAGAATTAATTCCTGAGGCCAGTGTTGCAGCTCCTGTCCTTGCCCACATAAATACGGTGTGCGCTAAAATCATTTGCATAGACTTGTCAAAATATACAAGCCTGGGCCTCTTCCCAAACCTTCCTGGCCTTCGGCCACAGCCCTAGTAGATGTAATCTGAGAAGCTCTGCAGGTGACCCCAGTACATGAAGAGAATCAGATGTCACTGTGATAGCTTGGAGGAAGGTAAGGGTAAAGGAGAGGCCAAGACCTAATGGGAGGCCCTCTAATGATTGATTTCTTCATACTTTTGTGTTGTTGGACCACTAGACCAAAGGATGTCACAATGATGGAAGGACTAACTTTATAGACTAATTTTATGCTAGTTTCTTAGGAAAACAAATTCTTTGGTGACTAGACATTACTGTAGTATATTTCTAATCAAAAGTCAGTTCAAAGGATACAGGGGGGCTTTGTAGTGATTTATAAAATAAACTGATAGAAGACATTATCAGTTATAATTACCATAATTAGAATAACATTCTCCCATTGTACTTTCAGCCAGTTCCCCAAACCAGAAGTAGGCTTTATTTTGAAGGATCTTTGTAAATTACTTGTTTGAAGTAGAAAGTATACTTTACCATAGAAATAGAGCAGTTGATAGTGGTACAATATTCATATTTTCTAAACCAGTATACTGTCTAGGAAAGGATTTTGGCATAGAAGTATATTCATAGGACTTTTGATGACTTATGGGGAAAGCAGATGAGAAAATTGGCATTTTCCTGGAATATCCAGGCTCTGTGGTCACTGGAACATGGGCTGGGTTTGTAGGGTTGGCCACAGCTCTGATGCTCATGAAGTCAAGTACCAGTTGAGCCATAGTAACAAGCTACTCTGTATGTTAAGTGGTATTTCTGTCGAAAAATGGAAAATCCATTAGGCACTCTTTCTCAGATTTTTTTTTTTGTGCCAGGTCTGTTCTTAGAAACACATTCCTCTTTCTTCTGCCAAAATCTTAAAAATCAAACTTTCTTTTCTACTTACTACTGAGTTTTCCTTCCAAAGATCCTATCATAGAATGGTAGAATGGATTACAGCTTCATGGTTTTATACTCGTCCCTTCCCATCCCATCCCATCGAAAACTAAAAATAATCCTAAATGAGCTGAGAACCTGTTTCAGGTCTCCTGAGGAATTTAATTGGTAGGACCAGGGAGCAGACAGGGAGGAAAAATAAAAATAACCCCTGGGATATGTTGAGCCTTCGTCTCTTGTGGGTTTTTCCCTCCGTTTAATAGCTCTTGTTCTTCAAGAGCCTGCCGAGGCACTCTAAATCCCATCTTCTCTTTCCTCAGCTGGCATTTCTGGGTCCTGTCTGTCTTCCCAAAGATGACAGCTTCCTCCGGCAATCTCCTCTTAATTCTGAATCTGCCCCTCTTTTCCCAACAGACCCTATAAGAAAAAAAGACTGTTGGTACCGAGTCTCTGATTGTACAGAGGACTGAAGTAAGACTTGGTCTATCTTACAGAGAAAAAGTGGATTCAATTTATGTTCTTTAATCTTCCATTACTTAAACAAGCAAACAAAAAGCCCAAAGAATTCTGGAGAGAATAGGACAGGGCTTTCAAGTGAAGGTTATATGAAGACATGTATGAGAGTAGGGCCTGCCGCCCAGGGGACAAATCATAGGGAGCACTTAAGGTAGGAGCTCATGTCCCCGTTTGTTGGATATTAGACTGAGAATTGAATTAGTTTGTGGGATTGATGTAACAGACCAGATAGAATAGGGAGGAAGGGTAAGATTGGGATTAAAAAGGTAGACTATGTAAATGGAGGCATTTGGACATAGCAATTTAGCCTTGTTAAAAAGATGTTAGGGTGACAGTTGGCTTAATAGTAATTATCAGTATGAAATGACTTATTTATGAAACTTACATAACCTTAAACTACATAGTAGAAATGCAGTATCTAGGAAGGAATTTGCAGTTCCTGGAATGGTAACCACCCTGTGGAAAGGAGCAAATACCAACCTCTGTGGACCATGTGGAATTTAGGCCAGTTTGGTCAAGAAATTTGAACCTGTGTCACATCTGGAAAGGTTAAACGTGTGGGGATGTTTAACTCCCGGGGGAAGACTTCCCACCTTGGGAAGCTCAAGTAACTGTCTTCAAAGATTTGGAGGGCTCTGGTGCCCTTGGTAATTGTCTGTTGGATTTAAGTGAGTTTATTCTGATCCCCGAAGTAACCAATGGTGAGAATCAGAGCAACAGGGAAAAGCTTCCAGCTCAGTATAAGTTAAATTTTTTAGATATTGTTACACAAAGCAGTAATTCATAACCTTTACCTCACTGGAACACAGCTGAGGGACAGCACCTTCCCATCAGCATACCTGGGTTAATGGACCATTACAATACTGTTGGCCACAACTCTGTCTTACAAGTCTATTCCAGAAGGCATATTACAGCTAGTGCATGTTGGGGGCTGGGATAACCTTGAGTCTATGCTAATTTAGTAATATTTGAGGTGGGCTTTTTCCCCAAGTAGGTAATTTACAAACTTAACTAATTGAGTATCCCTCAGACCTTTTAGAGGGGTGATAGAGGCATTTGTTCAGAGGTGCAACTGTCTGCCTTTAGACTGTGAATGAATATGCGGTATATAAGACAAATGGCTCAGATAGGTGGGCACACAATATTTAAGATTGTGGGTAATGAGGACTTGAACTGGGTTAGGAACAGTGGTAGTAGAAAGAAAGGAGTAAATGGAGAGGCTTTGGTTCAGTAGAATTTAATGTTAATTGGATAGTGGTTCATGGACAAGGGCAAAGTCTAAGATATCTTACAGGCCTTTGACTTGACCAGCTAGTGGGGTGATGACCACATTTCTTGAGCTAGGAGATAATGGGGTGGGGGCTGGGGAATAGGTTTGAGGGTGAGGGCAAGGGCAAGGTTGAAAGAGATCAGAGTTGGAGTTAATGATTTGGGAAGCAGTTGCACATAAGTAATAGTTGAAGTCTGAGCATGAAAGAGTTTGTACTCACTTAACTTAAATGTGAGGAGAGTGGGTGCCCCACATTCACATACAAATTTTTTTAGTAAGACACAGCTCATGACTGAATTCAGCTACCATCTTATAAATCTGGGTAAGGAAATAGTCAAAAGCAGGGGTTGCTAACTGTGACCCTCAGCCACATCTGATTCACTGATTATTTTTGTACTGCCTGTGAACTAAGAATGTTTTTTACATTTTTAATGGTTGGAAAAAATTAATGATATTTTATGACAATGAAATTTGTATTTCAGTGTCATATATAAAATTTTACAGAGCACAACTACACTCTTTTGTTTATACATTGTGGCTGCTTTTTCCTGACAAGTACACAGTTGAGTTTTTACAACACTGTTTGGCCAGCAGAGCCCAAACATTTGCTGTCTGGTCCTTTACAGAAAAAGTTTGCTGACCCCTGATCAAGAGTATGAGAAGCCAACAAAGTAAGATTTGAAGAGCTAGTGTGTGGGTCCCAAAGGGTCTCACAAAGACAGAGGAAGGAAATGGCCAGTAGAGTCCGAAGTAGTAGTCAAAGAAGAAAAGGTGCCCATTAGACTGGCAATGAAGGTCATTAATGGTTTAAGGAGGAGAGAACCTTCCAGGGAGATGTTTAGGGCAAAAGCCAGTGTGTATTGAGTTGGAGGAGTGAGTGGAAGGTAACGAAATGGAGGTAGTACTTAGTAGAGGATACTAAAAGGTGTTCAGTGCACATTGGCCTCTCTGCAGGTCATACGTCTACGGTTTTTTGTATTGCTTTATAACATTATTATCACCAAGAAACTTTCAGTCTATAGAGCTTATTTGTATTTCAACTATTATTACTTTTAAAGCATTTCTAGACTTTTTGGGGGTTTGATACCAAAAAATATTTAAAGGTATTTAAAGAAAATAGTAGCTCGAATTGGTCCTGCCTGTTTCAGAATTTTCTTAAAGAATACTTTTATCTGAAAAAGCATCTTATTGAAGTTTCTCAGAAATAGAGGCAATTAGAAGTTCAAACTTTAAAGATGAGGATGGTATAAGGTAATACAACAAGGAGGGGTAAAGGTTGAATCCTTAGAGTAAATAAATGGGTTTTGGAAGTAAACGAGTGGAAATTAGAAAATAGGATGCCCAGCAGTTCTCATAATATTATTTCCCTTTGGTACAGAGATCATATTTAAGTCACAGACCTTTTCTCTGGAAAAAAAGACTTGTTTTGAGCAGCTCATCTTTATAAATATTTGCACTACAACCTACAAATCATTAAGGTTCAGAAGAGAGAAGGCCTGAAAAGTAATTCAGACTTAATCATAACTTCCCTCTCCTCTGTCATCGCCTTAACATTCTGTAGCATGATGTGATACACACACTGACTCTGATATCTTTTTTCTTTTTAAATCAAGTATTGTTGATATGCAGTCTTATTTTGGTTTCAGATGTGCAACACAGCAGTTCAGCAATTACCTGTATTATTAAATCCTAACCCTCTCTAGTGCAATTATTATCTATCAACGTAGAAAGATGTTACAGAATCATTGATTGTATTCTCCATGCTGTACTACCGTCCCCATGACCAATGTATATTGTGATTGTGAATTATTGTGTCCCTTTATCCCCTTCACCCTCCCAACCTGCTCTAACCCCTCCCTCTTGGTAACCACTAGTCACTTCTCAGTGTTTGTGAGTCTAATGCTGTTTTGTTACTTCTGTTTTGGTTTGTTTTTATATTCCACAAATAAGTGAAATCATACAGTATTTGTCTTTCTCCACCTGGCTTATTTCACTGAGCATAATACCCTCTAGATCCATTCATGTTGTTGCAAATGGTAGGATTTCTTTTCTTTTTATGGCTGAAATACGTACCACATCTTCTTTTTATTCATTCTTCCATTGATGGGCACTTAGGTTGCTTCTATATCTTGGCTATTGCAAATAGTGCAGCAATAACATAAGGGTGCATATATCTTTTGAAATCAGGATTTTGTTGTCTTAAGGTAAATTCCTACAAGTGGAATTACTGGGTCAAGTGGTATTTCTATTTTTAGTTTTTGAGGAACCTTCATAGTGCTTTCCACAGCAGTTGCACCGATTTACTTTCCCACCAACAGTGTAGGAGGGTTTCCCTTTCTCCGCATCCTTACCAGCATTTGTTATTTCTTGTCTTTTGGACAGTGGCTGTTCTAACTGGTATGAGGTGATAACTCATTGTGGTTTTAATTTGCATTTCCCTGGTGATTAGCAATGTGGAGCATCTATTCATGTACCTGTTGGTCATTTGTATTTCTGCTTTGGAGAAGTGTCTATTCAGGTCATCTGCCCATTTTTTAATCAGGTTAATTTGATTTTTGAGGTGTATGAGTTCTTTGTGTATTTTGAATGTTAACCCCTTACCAGATGAGTCGTTTATGAATATATTCTCCCATACTGTAGGATGCCTTTTTGTTCTGCTGATGGTGTCCTTTGCTGTACAGAAGCTTTTTAATTTGATAAAGTCCTACTTGTTCATTTTTAATTTTATTTCCCTTGCACAAGGAGATGTGTCCAGGAAAAAATTGCTCATACTTCCAGTCAAGAGATTTTTGCCTATGTTTTCATCTAAAAGTTTCATGGTTTCATGACTTATATTTAGGTCTTTGATCCATCTCAAGTTTAGTCTTGTGTCTGGAGTTGACAATAATCCAGTTTCATTCTCTTGCATGTAGCTGTCCAGTTTTCCCAACACCAGTTGTTAAAGAGGCTGTCTTTTCCCCATTGTATATTCATGGCTCCTTTACTGTATATTAATTGACCATATATGTTTGGTTTAATATCTGAACTCTATTTTGTTCCACTGGTCTGTGGGTCTGTTCTTGTGCCAGTACCAAATTGTCTTGATTACTGTGGCTTTGTAGTAGAACTGGACTGCCTCTTGATATCTTAAGTTTGGACATCGGGAAGCAGGTTGTGTCAGGCTTCTTGCCTAACAGCTGCTCTCCAATTCATGTCTAAAGTTCTGATTGGCCTTTCAATACTTAAAATTCTTGAATTCTTAGAAAGATGTAAGAAAAAAATTGAATAAGAGTTCATTCAAGCCCTGAAACACAGTTTGCTCCTAACATTTACCTGTCCGGCTTTTTCTGACTGTATCCTGGAGTTTTGAATAACTAATCTCCTGGGATAGAGCACTAAGAATAGGAAAGTAGTCAAGAGGCGGTCTCATTTTATAATCACTTTATTATTTATAATCCATTCTGTCTCTGATATGAAGGTGGGAAAAAGCTCTTAGGAGCTTTTGCAAAGAATCTTGCACAATATGTAATATCACATGTCTTTGGTTGTGCTATGGATGTTGTAAAGTTAGTTGAACTGTTGTTCAGACCTTAGTCCTGTAGGCTGCTCTTACTCTGTCATATTTTAGGGAGTGAGTCAAGGCATGTAACAGATGGGTTCACTTGAAGTGAAGATGTTAGCCCTTACATAGAGGGGCAGCCTTGCAGAAACATAGCTCCTCCCATCCGAAAAACCAGCTGGGAAGACTCCAGCCTTTGCCTGCTTCGTGTTTATTCTCATAATAAGAGGCGAGGAGATTGAGAATGCCATCAGCTACCGAATCTTCCATGCACAGATAGAAAATGAATGAATCATTAAATAATTCATCTGTATTCATTCATTTATCAGTTACTTATCCATCGGCTATTTTATATTAGGTCATGCAGAGATTACTATATTAATAACATTAGACAATGGCCAATTAATTTTCTTAAGATGTGTGTTTATTTTGTTCATCAGATTATGGATCCTCTATTCTCCTTCCTTACTGGTAGACCTAGTACTGCCTCATGCATGCCTAAGGTTAGACCTAGGGGTTGCCTTGAAGTTATTTCAGGCTCCTTCTCTTTTTTTTCTGGTACTCCCAGTACTCATCAATATCCTGTGGGTATAGATTGGGCCCCCTGATTTCTGATGATGTATCTCTCTCTCTCCTTATAAAGGAGCCAGTTCAGTGAGCAACCTGCTGGCCGAACATCATGTCAGCAGTCAGAGTGGTACTCTGCCACCAGAGCTGGCCCAGGCGTCAAGGATTTTGGCCTCAGCATCATCTGAATTATCAGGCTCAATGATTGTTTCTGTAATAGTGCCAGCCTCTATTTACCAGGTGGAATTTCTTGGAAAGGGTTGCAGTCTTCTGGTAAAATGAAGCAGATTCAAAATATTCTCTGTAAGGTTGAGGGGAAAGCCAGTACATCCCACAGAGTGTAGCTTCACCGTCACCCCGCCCATAACCATACTTCCTGTGTGCCATCTTTAAAAGTAAGGTAAAAACATCAAATTATTTAAAGTGAATAGGAAAGTATCTACACTGTGAAATTTTTATTTTAAACAAGGAATTGGGAAAAAAACAAGGTAACTTAAAATATTTTTTTTGACAACAAAAAGATTTATACCATTTCTATTAGTTATACAGAAAACCAAGAAGAGTCTCTGAGTTCAAATGACTGTAGAAACTAAAACTAAGTTGATTTTGTCATTCTCCAAGCCCGAGGTTCCTCCTAGTGGTCTACTCTGCCAGGTCCTAAGAAAAAAACGTGACACATGTTTCCTTGCCCTTGAGGAATTTATGGCCTGGTAAGGGAGAGGGGCTTATAAATGGAGAATTTCAATATGGTGTGGTAAATTCAGTGGCAAAGAGAGAGGGACAGTGTGTTCGAAGAGCACAAATGAAGGGCACTTAGCTTACCTAGTCCAGGAACTTCAGGAAGGGCTTCTCAGACGTTAGGTCTTAAAGAATGTGGATGAAGAGAAAGGGCCCTGGAGCTGACAACCTTGAACTTTTACAAGGGCTTTGCCTGGGGCCCTTATGTTCTTTTAGACCTGGTGGGCAGCCCCTCAGGGAGTTCGACTGTTGATTTAGGGGAGAGAATGGTAATTTCTTCCCTCTCTCCCTCAGTTAATGGAACATAACTCCACGATACTGCTGTCTAAATCCTTGTCAGCATCAGTCCCCACTTACACCCCAGCTTCAGTGAACTGAAGGTGCTGGGGACTTTGGAAAGACCATGTCACCCCAAAGTAGGATGAAGGAAGAATTGTCTTACTAGAATTGGTCTCATGTAAGCGTTCTTACAAATAGTCTTCAGAAAAACGTGTTTGATTTCAAAGGCTACTTCCCAATCTCTCTCTTTCAGTGCCCGAAGTGACGAAACCAAGTTTAAGCCAACCATCGGCCGCCAGCCCAATTGGCAGCTCTCCATCGCCACCAGTCAATGGTGGCAACAATGCCAAAAGGGTGGCAGTGCCGAACGGACAACCGCCAAGCGCCGCCCGCTACATGCCTCGGGAGGTGCCGCCGCGATTCCGTTGCCAGCAGGACCACAAAGTGTTACTAAAGCGTGGGCAGCCCCCTCCGCCGTCCTGCATGCTCCTCGGGGGTGGGGCAGGGCCTCCTCCCTCCACAGCACCTGGAGCAAACCCCAACAACGCACAAGTGACAGGAACGCTGCTGCCGAGTGAGAGTGGGACTGCACCAGGTGAGGGATGGGTGTCGGGGACGGCGGCTCTAAAGAGGGGGTGCTTCTCTGAGTTGCCTGCTGTAAAGTCCGCAGACACCATTAGTTCCAGGAACTGCTGGGGATATTCAGAAAATTGGAGAGGGTTTTGGGTAAGATGGGCATCAGCATTTCTCCTCTGCAGCTGGGTTTTAGTGGCCAGTGAGAAGCCGATGGAGCTGCTATTCGTCATCACTGTTTGGGGCCTTTTTTCTTCTCAGAAAAGAGCGTTATAAATGCCGGCCTCCAATCATGTACGGCCAGAGTATGATTGGAAGTGGGGCTCATGCAGAGGCTTGTCCTGAATCTTAGATACCATGTTTATGTTTCCAGCACGTGGGGAGTATAGAGAGAGGAGACTCCTAGATTGCCATATGGAATATTGGGAGGATACCAGATAATACCTTTTTTTAGTCTTCTATTTTATTTTTGAAACCAGTATTTCTTTAGTGGGTCCTGGATTTTGATCTTTGTCAAAAACAGTATCTAGATATAAAGGATCTTTAGCTGAAGGTTCTGTTAGAAGTTTTGAGGGGTTTTAATAGATCAATACTGTATCAGCTAATAACTAAGAACCTCCAAATACCCACCTCTCCCTGCCTTTTTTTGAAAACGTATTGACTGATTTCTCCTAGCTTTTAAAGTGTTTGAGGCCACAGTAAAATTCAGAGCTTGAATACCATCAAGCACTGACACGGACAATGAATTGGTGGTGGTTGATGATAGCATGTTCTATTCAAAATAGGATCTATAAACTAATTCTTAGTTTAAACATAGAATTGCCTAGAAAATTCTCTTACCATCTTGTGTGCAGACTAAAGAAGGAAAGAAGCCTGGTGATGACACAGGCTTCATGCAGAAAGAAGCCCTACCCGTGAGGTTTTCCTGTGGTGGTCATCAGACCAGGCCCAAGACAACCAAGCAAAGGCCTCATGACCCTTCCTTCCTGGCCCCTGATAACCAGTTGCAAAAAGAAGGACCTGAGAGGTGGTCATTTCAGACATTTCTGCAGCCAAATCTAGCCAGGCCTGGACATACACATAGGTCCCATGTGAGTCAGAATCTCTTGTTTACATTCTTAAAACCAAGGAGGCCCCTAAGTCTCAAGAGCTTGAGAACCTCTGCTTCCTTCCTTTTTTATTGCTCTATGTAGTATTTTTTCTAACTTCATATTAATTTAAAGCTGCTTGGTTAATAAAGGAGCTAAAATAAGATTAGAAGAAATAACTGAGTTAAAAATGTCATTTTTCCCCCCACCAAATACGGTAAATTAGACCAAAATATGTGCTGAGCCAGACTAACTTATGAGATGAAGTTCCTTGGTCATACAAATTGGTTCATGCTTGTCTGCCCTTGGCATCTGACTGGGTGGGCATTCATCACTCATCAGATGCTTACTGAGCAACAATGCACACCAGCCACTATGGAATTCAAATGTTAGCAAAATAGGATCTTTGCCTAGCAGGCACTAACATGGGGGAAGGAAGGCATGAACACAGTACCATAGCACTGAGCAGAATGGCTCTAGACAGCAAACGTTATTTTTAGGTGATGAACTTACAGTAAGCTTCAAAGAAGTGAACTCTGTCCAGAAAGATGGGTCAGTCTCTGTGTGAATTTAGGAGAAAAATTAGTAGGTGCCAATATGAAATGGTGCCAGGGTGAGAAGGCACACATTGTGGAATGTCAGGTAATGTGAAGGGTAGACATGTACACAGAACATAGGGAGGATGAAACTAGAAAAGTCAGTTGGTCCCAAGTTGTGGAACATCTTGTCAAAGTCCAGGCCAAAGGCTTTAGCTTTATTCTTGTGCACTGAGAAACTGCTGAAGGCTTTCCATATAGCAGTGACATTATCAAAGGTGTGCTTTACAGAAATTACTCCAGCCAGAGGTGTTTAGGGTAGGTTGGAGACACAGAGCGAGTTTGGGGTGTTACTCACCACATAGTCTCCAGGTACATGAAGGCCCTTCTCTGTCAGTAGGAGAGGGGGCAGTTTTGAGAGTCGTGGAGTTAGACTTACCAAAAATGAGAACCAGGCAAAACAAAAGAGAAGAGATGACTAAGACAGGTGTGGTAGTTAACCAAGATGGGTGACTGGCCAGAGAAGCTGGTTTGCGGGGGAAATGTAATGAGCTCTTCTAGGGGCAGTTGGAGCCTGAGGTGTGAGTAGATCGTGCATGTGTAACTGAGATTGATAAGACGCTCTCTTTCCCAGAGTCAACCCTTGGAGGTGCTGCTGCTTCAAATTATGCAAATTCCACTTGGGGCCCGGGAGCCTCCTCCAACAACGGCACCTCCCCCAACCCAAGTCACATCTGGGACAAGGTGATTGTAGACGGGTCTGACATGGAAGAGTGGCCTTGTATTGCCAGCAAAGACACTGAGTCTTCTTCCGAAAACGCCACCGATAATAACAGTGCCTCGAACCCTGGCTCTGAGAAGAGCACTCTGCCAGGAAGCACCACTAGTAACAAAGGAAAAGGGAGCCAGTGCCAGTCTGCAAGTTCTGGAAACGAATGTAATCTTGGGGTCTGGAAGTCTGACCCTAAGGCTAAATCTGTTCAATCTTCCAACTCTACTACAGAGAGCAACAATGGACTAGGAAATTGGAGGAATGTGAGTGGTCAGGATAGAATTGGACCTGGCTCTGGCTTCAGCAATTTTAACCCAAATAGCAACCCATCTGCCTGGCCAGCTCTGGTCCAAGAAGGAAATTCTAGGAAAGGGGCACTGGAAACAGACACTAGTAATTCCAGTGCACAGGTGAGCACAGTAGGTCAGGCATCCAGGGAACAGCAGTCAAAGATGGAAAATGCGGGTGTTAATTTTGTTGTCTCTGGCAGAGACCAGGCTCAAATTCATAACACTGATGGACCAAAAAATGGAAACACTAACTCCTTGAACTTAAGTTCACCAAACCCCATGGAGAATAAGGGAATGCCTTTTGGAATGGGCTTGGGGAACGCCTCCAGGAGCACTGATGCCCCTTCACAAAGCACTGGAGATCGAAAGACTGGGAGTGTTGGATCTTGGGGTGCAGCTAGGGGGCCTTCTGGAACTGACACAGCCTCTGGACAAAGCAATTCTGGAAATAATGGGAACAATGGAAAAGACAGAGAGGACTCCTGGAAAGGAGCTTCTGTTCAGAAGTCAACTGGGTCGAAAAATGACTCTTGGGACAACAATAACAGGTCTACGGGTGGGTCCTGGAACTTTGGCCCTCAGGACTCTAATGACAACAAATGGGGTGAAGGGAACAAAATGACATCTGGGGTCTCTCAGGGAGAATGGAAACAGCCGACTGGGTCTGATGAGTTGAAAATTGGAGAATGGAGTGGTCCAAACCAACCAAATTCTAGCACTGGAGCATGGGACAATCAAAAGGGCCACCCCCTCCCTGAAAACCAAGGCAATGCCCAGGCTCCCTGTTGGGGAAGATCTTCCAGCTCCACAGGAAGTGAAGTTGGAGGTCAAAGCACTGGAAGCAACCACAAAGCAGGAAGTAGTGACAGTCATAGTTCTGGCCGTCGGTCGTACAGGCCCACACATCCTGATTGTCAGGCTGTCCTGCAGACTCTTTTGAGCCGAACTGATTTGGACCCCAGGGTGCTCTCAAACACTGGCTGGGGCCAAACACAAATTAAGCAGGACACAGTGTGGGATATTGAAGAGGTGCCGAGGCCTGAGGGGAAATCTGACAAAGGAACTGAGGGGTGGGAGAGCGCTGCCACACAGACCAAGAACTCAGGGGGCTGGGGAGATGCACCCAGCCAAAGCAATCAAATGAAGTCTGGATGGGGGGAGCTCTCAACCTCTACAGAGTGGAAAGACCCCAAGAACACAGGCGGCTGGAATGACTTTAAGAACAATAATTCTTCCAACTGGGGAGGAGGACGACCAGATGAAAAGACCTCCTCTTCTTGGAATGAGAATTCCAGCAAGGATCAGGGGTGGGGAGGTGGACGCCAGCCCAACCAGGGATGGACTTCTGGAAAGAATGGTTGGGGAGAGGAAGTTGATCAAGCAAAAAACAGCAATTGGGAAAGTTCTGCAAGTAAACCTGTGTCTGGGTGGGGTGAAGGAGGGCAGAATGAAATCGGAACTTGGGGGAACGGTGGCAATGCAAGCCTAGCTTCAAAAGGCGGGTGGGAAGATTGCAAAAGATCTCCAGCATGGACTGAGACAGGCAGACAGCCCAGTTCCTGGAGTAAACAGCACCAACCGCAGCCACAGCAGCCACCACCGCCACCACCACCACCACCACAACCAGAGGCCTCTGGTTCTTGGGGAGGCCCACCCCCTCCACCCCCAGGCAATGCACGAACTTCCAGTTCCAACTGGAGCAGCGGGCCGCAGCCAGTAACCCCTAAAGATGAGGAACCCAGTGGTTGGGAAGAGCCATCCCCACAGTCAATTAGTCGGAAAATGGACATCGATGATGGCACTTCAGCATGGGGAGACCCTAGCAGTTATAACTACAAGAATGTGAATTTGTGGGATAAGAATTCCCAAGGGGGCCCAGCACCTCGAGAACCAAACCTGCCTACCCCGATGACCGGTAAATCAGCATCAGGTAGGCCATGGCTGTTTCTTGTAGGTTTTGATGAAGAAAAGAAATTCTAGACAAGGCATTTTTATCAAGCTACATTTGTTGAGCTTAGCTTTGTTCTGTGGATCTTTCCTACATTAACCCTACTCTGCTGTGAACAGAAGCTCTCTTTTTACAAAATGCTAGTGATAAAGGTGCTGGTAGTACATTTTAATGCTCTTTCTTGGCCAAAGGAATAGGTGGCATCCCTGTGTTGGTCTCCCAAAGTTATTTTTATGTAATAGTACTGGTCTGCAGAATCCAAAAGACGTATCTTGCTAAACAAACTATGCAGTCCTTTTAAAAATACAGAATTAACATAGTAGCAGAAATAGACGTGATTTCCATTCTGGTTCTACCAATGGACACATCCTCTGCTTTCTTGTCCCTGGTGAAGGGAAGTATTCTGTGTTGTTCTTGCAGAGGCCATCGGAATGCTGTAGCAAAGCTGGGATCTGGAAGGTTCAGTCACTTTCCAGATGATTTTAATGATCATGTCTGGAAGTGGAGTACTTCACACAAGAGATGGTTATCTTCAGATTTTTAGTGGCTCAGAATTGAATTAAACTTTCTTCCCTCCTTATTTGAAAAGGAAACATACCTGGTAAATTAAAAATAGTGCTGGTAATACCATTTTTGGTTTGGTATTGTCAACTTGAATGGTCCCCTAAAGCAGAGCTGAGCAAATAAAAGGGGTGTACCATTCAAGTGTTTCTGTTTTGTTTTTTTAGTTAAAATTAATCATAATAGTCAGTTTTCCACTCCCCAAAGTAAGCCTAGTGTTCAGTGAATCCAGTTATGGCCACTTAGGAAATGACTGCTTTTAACTAGTTGTTTTTTTTTTTTCTCCAAATATTGAAAAGGTGGAGGAAGGAAATAAACATTGCTTACTAATTCCCTCTCTAGTATAAAACCTGCTAACATGTAAAAAAAATTTACCCATGTAGTAAAAACCTCAAATTGTGTGGAAAAGCAAAAGGTAATACATCAAAGACTCTTGGACCCTAGAGTAATCTCTTAGTATTTTGTTTCTCATCCAAAAATGTTGCTTATACCTATAGCAAAATACATCTTACCTTTAAAAAATTTTACATAGAAGGGATTGTGCTATATATACTGTTCTTCACCTTTCCTTTTCCATTATAGTTGAAAGCTTTCCATGTGTGTTAGCATGTACATATCTGTCTTTTAATTGCTTTATGTATAATACTTATTTTATGGGTGATGCACGATTGGTCTAACCAGTCCCTTTTTGATACATATTTAGGTTGCTTCCAAGTAGTTTCCAACACCGATGCAGTGAGCATGGTTGTACATGTGCTTTTATCTACTTTTACAAGTATTTCTATGGTATGATTTCCTGGCAGTGGAATTACTGAACCAAAAGTCAAAGTGACAATGCCAGATGCCTTCCATGAAGGTGGAACCCATTTATGTTTCTACCAACAGACTTATATAAGAGTGCCTGTTCCTGCCACCTTCACCCCCACTAGATATTACAGTGTTTCATTTAACAACTCGTTCTTAGAGACCCTTTTCCTCTCTCTACAGTCTGGAGCAAAAGCACACCACCTGCTCCAGATAATGGTACTTCAGCTTGGGGCGAGCCAAACGAAAGCAGTCCTGGGTGGGGCGAGATGGATGACACAGGAGCATCGACCACAGGCTGGGGGAATGCCGCCTCCAGTGCTCCAAGTGCCATGAAACCCAGTAAGTATACAGCATTCCTTTGGAGGGATTCTATGTTCATTTAGGGGTCAAACAATGATAAACAGGACTGTTTCTTGTTAGGTAAGCATAGGCTTTATACCATCTCCTGACAAGCAATAGGAATTAAAAACCCAATATAAATAATATATTGACCCCTTTATAAACATGCAGAGAGCTATATGGTGTTTAAACTGTTGTTTCATTGAGTTTCAGGGGCTTAAACCTTTAATAAATGGTTAGTAGCAAATGGTGGTGACATGGTTTTGCATATGTTGAAATGTTTACAGTGAACTGAAAGTTGTAAGTTAATTTTGTTGATTTTATTTTTGCTAAGGTTTAGTATCTGGCCAGAATCGGAAATTTTGATGTAGTGGCTTTTTTGTCAGTAACTTAAATATTGCTCACTGTTTTGCATTTCCACCCTTTGGTTAAAACTTTCCTGGCTTTCGATATGGAACATGGTCTCTGTTGCCCGGTGACTTCATCCTTCTGTTCCCTCCTTTTCCCTTTGTCTCTCTCCTCATACATCCACCCACATAGGAACATTTAAGGTTTCTTGAATCCAAGGAGGATTTCTTCATTTGAATTTTTTAAACAAAGTACGTCACACTCATAATCATTGGAAATCTAAGCTATACTTGATCCAGCTGGCAACGTGTAGTCACAGTAATTTGCAAAACTTTGTAAACTGATACCATGGAATGTCTCGTTGGATGTTCCTCAGCTGAAAAATTCAATTTCAAGTGCCAGTTTTCACTGCCCTTTCACTCATTTGTAGTTTTCTTAAAAAGTATTCCAACATCTCTTTTCTACTATATTGTATACTTAAGGAATTGCCTTTTGATTAAAAAATGTGGTTGCACTGAATGCTCAAAATATGACCAAGAAAGAAAAAAATTCCATTGTTCACTTTATTGTGTATTTATGACTCTTACAGTGCCACATGAAGGACTATTATCTTAGTTATGTTCTAGAAGTTCACTCTTGTACCAATGTCACTTGACTGCATTTTTAAATTTACAAATCTCCACTTCATAGAAATAGCTTTATGAAGACTTGATTTCATCATAATTTTCATTGTAAAATTGGTTGTATCATCATGGGAAATACCATGCTGTAGACTTGAAATAGATCCAGAATTCTGTTGGAAGACATTAACCAGACCCCTTGGCCCAAAGAGGTACTTTAGCCATACTTTTCGGGATTTTCATTTGTCTTTTCCAACCCCAGAAGCTCCTTTCGTCAATCGCAAAACCCTCACTTTTCTCCAGATTTTAAAAATCTCTCCTACTATTTAGGATCATCTGTAGTTAAACTTTTATTACCCTTTCTCTTGGTAATTTGAATGTGCAATATTCACGGAAAGGAGCTAAATCATCTCAGCCTACATACCAATTGATGCTGGCAGTTAATCTGTGATATTCTGTAGTCTGCAGGTATCTCAAATCTGGTAAAGATTCTATGACTAAAAATTAGAACTCTAGAAGAAACATTTGTTAAAAGTTCAGCTTCTTTCTCTAAAAGATGGGTTATGTGGATGTCTTCATTTTTATAAAGGGGTCAGTAAGTTATTTATTTGGGGTTTTAGTTCCTATTGCTTGTCAGGGAATGGTGTAAAACCTATGGCTTACATGATGAGAAGCAATCCTGGTTATCAAGTGGCATTTGTAGCACCTATTTGATGGGTGCCTGCAATGCTATCATAGGCCTGGTCCTAGAGATGGCAGCAGTCATTCAAAAAAAGGCCTGGAAGAGCTGCTGTTCTGGCTCTAGACTCTTTATTTGAAGCTACTTAAATCAAGTAACGACCCCTTCCATAAACGTCCTATCATTTGGTAAAGTGAAGATGCTAATGGAGGTTTCTAGGCAAGATAGTGTATTTCTGCTGCTTCCATCATTTTATAGTGTTTTTACCACAGAGTGTATCCTTCAATTCCATCCTATGTTTGGAGGGAAATTAAAGATTTATCCCAATCTCCAAATTAAAGATCTTTGTTTAAATGGGGGTGTTGTTGGAAGACACTGAACACTGAAATCCCACTCCCTCAGACACTAATGTCCTCTGATTTCTCTCCCTTCCTTGTTCTCTGTCCTCCACATGTCCACCACTCATCTTTTAAAAATAATTGCTTACACATTATCTTTGCCTAGGGTCTTTTTAGTATCTAATACATGTTAGTATATAAATCTAATAAGTTTCAGATTTTCATGGCTATATGTGAATTTCTCTTTTGCCATAATTTTGATATTCAGAATCTAAGTTTCTTTTTTCTTTCCCTTCTTTATATTTTTTTTTACACTTCACCTCAGACAAGGGAGACAGTTTTTCTTTATCATACCTCGTATTTATAAAGTCCATTATAAACAAAGCACACGTACATTTAGGAAGGTAAAAACTACAGGAGGTTAAGGACACAGTAAACCATCCTCATTAAGAGGAACAGATGTCTCTTACTTGAGATGTGAGAGTTCTTATAAATAGTGATAGGTTTTTTTAAACTTGAAATTCTTATCAACTTGGTATAAGAGGAAAAATCAGAACCAGGAGTCGGGAGATCTTGATAGTATGGTTTATTAACTTAGTCTGTATCATTGAACCTTGAGGAGTTTCCATTCCCTGCTCTTTAAAATACAAATTATGCTTGCCTTGCCATATAGATGGATTAGATAAAATTAAAAATGTACTAAAATATTTTATAAGGAATAATTACTGTGGTTATTGTATATATAGCTATTGCATACAGGTGATTCATTCTTTTCTTAAAGATTCCAAATCTATGCAAGACGGCTGGGGGGAGAGTGATGGGCCAGTCACAGGAGCTCGCCATCCCAGCTGGGAAGAGGAGGAGGATGGAGGAGTCTGGAATACCACCGGCTCTCAGGGAAGTGCTTCCTCCCACAACTCAGCAAGCTGGGGACAAGGAGGAAAGAAACAAATGAAGGTAGTCCTCTTTAGAAATGTTCAAGTGTACTTACTCATTCTTAGAAGACAGAACTGAGAATTTTTTAATGGAAGGAGTGGGGCAGCTGGAGTCCCTGAGGTCCTAAGGGGAAAAATATATTCTTAAGACAAATAACTGCTTCCTCTTTGCCGCCTTCTTCCTTCCCCATGACCTTGAAACCACAAACTATAGAACTGTTGCTGTGGGTTAAATGGAATTTTCAAAGATAGGAGGTTTTTTTTCACTTACAGTTTCCATATTATAATAATTATTTGGAAGCTTTCAAGGCACACTTTATAAATGTTTTGTTGTTTTGCATTCTAAAGCCAAGGAAGTCCTTAGAGTAAATCTCCATAAATATGTAGACGAGAAACCAAAGTAAGATAGCTTCTCCAGTGATAATCATCATGGCTGGTTTTTATCAGATTCGGTGAATTCCAAGGTCCAGTACCCTTCTCCCAACAAAATGAAATGCCAGTGTGTAACCCTGCTGCAGCAACTAGATGATTTATCTACATCCTGTACTGGGTTGTGTTCTAAACTTTTCACTTTCCATGTCAGAACAACTCAGTTACTCCTTCAGTTTGCATGATTTGATGAGGACTTTGGTTTCACTCTGGACAGTGGTCTGTGCGCTGGGAGCACTCTCAGCATGAGCATTCTTCCATCCCAGCCCTTCGTCCGCAAAGACATTGATGGCAGTTAAGTTAATTTCAACATAGTTGGCAATGCTGTCTTCAGTTAGCCAAGGGTTGCACCTTCATCCCCTTCACTATAGGATACTGACTTTTTCTGAATGTGGAAACTGTTACAGCTTAAGAATACAGATTGTTTCTGCTGGGGATTCTTTGTTTAAGCAGTCGTTTACAGTTGTTCCTTCTTAATAAGGACTTATATTTTCCTGCTCTGGTCACAAAATAGATCATTCAATGAACTTTTCAGCACTTTTTGTTCACTCGTGGTGTCTAGACTGCTGTGACTTTCTGTTGTTTACAAATTAACAATGAGACCAAATTAAAAGTTCAGGAGACAGCTGATTGAAAGGAAACCACTGAGTAAAAGGTGTTGCCCACTCAATGACCACCAAGATTTAACTAATTAGGTTAATTAGGAATTAAATGTTTCTGCTCCATGGCTCATGATTCTGAATTTTCATACTGATGGACTTTTTTTACTATGATCAAATACAGATAACATAAAATTTACCATGTCAACCATTTTGAAGCATCCTGGTTCAGTGGCATTAAGTACCTTCTTCATGTTATTGTACTGTCATTATCACTGTCTAGCCACAAAACTGCTTTCATCTTGCAAAACTGAAACTCTGTACCCATTAAACAATAACTATCAATTCTCTCCCACCAGGGAGGACTTTTTTCACCTAAAACCTGTAACTGAACTTAAGTGAGCTTATGCACTTCCAAGAATAAATACCAGAACAGAACACAAACAGAATTTTTTGCCTGTAGAATGCGCAAGCACATAAAACCCCATCACAGTTCCACCTGGCTTCTCAGTAGAAATAGAAGTGCAGCTGATCATCCGTGTCTTGCCCAGGGGAGAAACTAGCTTGTCGCATTAGGAAATGAAAACCCACATCAAATTACAAGGGTTGGTGAAGATGTGGAAAAATTGGAACTCTCATAGGTGGCTGGTGGGATTGTAAAATGGTGTAGCCGCTTTGGAAAATAGTTCCTCAAAATGTTTAACATAGACATACCATATGATCCAGCAATATCATATCAAACCCAAGAGAAATGAAACATGTCTGCACAAAAACTTATACACAAAGGTTCATTGCATTATTATCTATAATGGCAAAAAATGGTAAACCACACAAATGTCCAACAACTGGATAAATATAAGTAAGAGAGAAAACCAACAGCTCCCTTACTTTGCAGTAAGATCACTGATGGTGTCTTCTGCTGGGCTTCTTTCCCCTTTGGGACCCATATCCTTTATACAATGAAACAAGATGGAAGTGCTCTCTGGGTGAGTTCCTCATTGTATCCACACAAAGATGACCAGTTCAAATAGTCTCCTTTCCAAATAACATGCACTAGCATCACACATTTTTCTTCACTCCTTATACAAATTGGCTTAGGTTACAAGGAGATATTAATGGGAAAAATGTTAGCATGCAGACATTGTATTTTAGAAAATCTGATACTGACTTCCTTCTGTTTATAAGGTAAGAACACCAGCTGATCATATATTTTTCCAGTTCTAATTCAGTGTGACAGATAAAATAAAATTGAAAATATAGATGTAACTAAGTGTCCCACTGTTTTAGACTAACAGATAAAATACCAAAATAACCGTAGTTAAAGAGAAACGGCTAGGTTCAAAATATCAAATAAACTCTTGGTTCTGCATTTTTAATTGGTACTTCATGCAACTAGATATGAAGTTGAAATAAATTATTTGGTTCTGAGGCTACATTTTTCATTTTTGTAGTGTTCACTGAAAGGAGGAAACAATGATTCATGGATGAATCCTCTTGCCAAACAGTTTTCAAATATAGGATTGCTGGTAAGCCTTATTTTTTCAAACATGTAGTGGGTCCCAACTTTTACACTTGGTTCAAATTTTAAGACCACTGCCACATATAATAGAAAATTTCGTATTTAGAAGCTGGTTAAGCAGTGTTCCTGGTTTGGGTTAAGTAATGTGCATTCGCCATTCTTTTATCATTAATGAAATACTCCAATATTTAAAGGTCATAATTTTTTTATTTGTAGTACTCATATCCTTTTCCTTAGGCAGTTAGGGAAGAAGGAGCCAGGCACTTAAAACTTACGTACTTTCCCCTGACTGCTGTACCAGCTTCAAAGTGGTTTTTAAAAAGACAATAATAGCAAAATAATTTGAGGAACTATTAGTGATTAATTATATAGGGAATTCTTTAAAAAGTCCTGATTTTTTTATCTCTTGGGGACATTACGGGGACACCCTGTCCTGCTTGCCAAGAGACAAATGCCGTGACTTGGCTGCACATTTCAAGGTTTGATGACTTGACAAGTCACGGGAAGGAGTTGTCATCATTTGGCTGCCACTCATGGAATTTGATCCTAAGCCAACTGGAACTTAAGGACAGGAGTTTATTTCTCTGAACAGTTGTTCTGCTATTGCTCTGTCCATAGATTTACTGAAGCTAATTCTATGTGAAAATTGAATTAAGTAAATATAAGTACCAACAGCAATCAAATTAGTCATATTAAAAATGTTATTGTCTTCATTCCAGCACAAGGTTCATTTCAAAGACCCTTATATATATGCCAGTAATAAGATGTGACTCTCACATGAATAATGCCATTTCTTCTCTGATTCAAATATTTAATTCAAACCATTCATCTTCCCTCACTGTTCTTTATTTTTCAGAGTCAAACTGAAGATAATCCAAGCAGCAAAATGGATTTGTCTGTAGGTGTGTATCACCTCACTAGTACAAATGGAGCACATTGTTGTTGAAAATATCTTGTTGGGATCCTCTGCTCAGTTTGAGTTGGGGTGAATAGAGTTCAGCAGATATGTATTGGGCACTTACTCTGCGGAAGGTACTGTGCTAGGCACTAGGTTGGAGTTGAAAACTCAAATGACTCGAGCCGAGGAGGCAATGCAATGAGGCTGTGTGCCAGGTATAAGCAATGAGAACTTGGAGGCTGCTGGTGAGCTGTGAGAGAGAGAACATGGGTAGCATCTAAAGGGAATTAGCCTTGCTCAGCTGTGGAGGAGCAGGCCTAGCTTTGCCAGACCTTCCAGTTTCTTAAGAGAGGCCAGACATTGAGATATATATTGGCATCCTGATTTTTAAATATTGGAAACTAATTCAGATTTATAAAAAATGCTGTGTGTGGCCAAACAAAAAACCTTGCCAGACTCAACTCCCAGGCTGTCAGTCCTGTCCACACTGGGGTGTTTCATTGTTGACCAACTCTCATTGCAAGGGAAGCAGATGCAGTGTCAGCCGTGAGACTGCGGGAATTTCACAGTGATGCTGTTGCTCACCTTGTGGAACTTAAAAAGGATCAAACCAGGAAAAGAAAACAGTCCTGGGTAGTAAGGGAAATAGTCTTTAGTTATGCTACTTTTAAATGTGAGGGTAACTAAAAAGTAAGCTTGCTGGGACATTGATCGTGTCAGTGTACCACAGAGCTGTGAAAGGAAAGTAGAAATTTTCGTCACACCTGGGGACAGGCACTGTGGCAGAGTCTCCTGTGCTCACCTCTGAGCTCTAGATTTCAGGACAACAGCTGTGCGTCTTTGATCAATAACTGCGCTTCACAACCCCAGCCATTTATTTAGCAGATGCTGAAATATCAATAAGAGAGAAATTCACTGAGGACATTTGAGTTTATGAGCAAGACATACGCATCAAACATATCCATAGCCAGTCTAAATCTTTTTCCTCTTCGGATTTTCACCAGGTTAGCTCTAAAGTTCTCTTTCACTCTTCATTAGACAACAAGGTACAACTGATAGATGTTTTCCAGGATCCACATGTGTTCCAGGGAGGATTACTAGCCCCTTGAACCAGTGAGAGCTTTTCTGGTCTTATACCCAGCACCCCAGGAGGGCTATTGGGGCAGATCACTCTTGGTCATGAGGGAGGCATTGATTCTTGAAATTTCACTCCTTCTTTTCCTTCCAGATAAAAAATTTGATGTGGACAAGCGATCAATGAATCTCGGGGATTTTAATGATATCATGAGGAAGGATCGATCTGGGTTCCGTCCACCTAATTCCAAAGACATGGGAACCACAGATAGTGGGCCTTATTTTGAGAAGGTGAGTTGAATCCTTTGTTTAAGATAATAATTCATGAGAACCATTTTGGTTCCCATTTGTCTTCTGATAATTGATTCCAGGAGGAAGCATAGAATTATTGAACTAAATTAATGGGGAAAATACAAGCATCACCTGTGTTTAAATGGTGAAATGAAAACAGTTTGATATCAACAGGTAATTAGACAGGAGCTAGAACCATCTGTCTTTAGGATGTGAGTATTGTGAAGGTCTAATCTTAGGTGAGTTATGAAGTTTGGAGGGAGGAAATGGTCTGACTTTTTCTAGTGGGGAAAATGGGCACTCAAAACATGTAGAAGAAATTTTAGAGAAATGTATTCTCAATTTCTTTTTTTCTGCTACTGTACAATAACAAATTAAATTTGGGATCTTGTACAAATACTCTCGTCTCCACTAAGTCCTTGCCTTTTAGCTTTGTCAAAGTAACCCAGAACTTCTCCTTTGCTGTTTCTATGAGAGCTCTTTTTGTTATCTTTCTCCATTTCCCTAGTGATCTATTTTAGTTACAATTTGGATATATTTTTCAAATTTTCAACTACTTGACTTAACCTGATTTAATAGGTATAGTCATTTGTGCCTATTTGTATTTCTAACACTTCTAATGGAAGAGCTTATTCCTTGATTAGAATGCCAATTTGCTGTGCTCCCCGTCTTTAGAAAGCCGTTGAAACCAAAATTTTTAGATCTGGCACATTTTTGACATCACTGATGCTGGTCCGGACAGCGAAATACTCACAAAGAGATTACTCTGACTTCTGTTTCAGCAGCCACATAGTTAGAGTAGTCAGTATTAGATGCATAAAAATGAAGTGTCTGGCAATTTTTATCAATTTTTATCTTAGTGCAATAGACAGAGTATGTTGTTACTTAGAGGATAAGAAAAATCTATCAAAGAAGATGACAGATGGCATCTGTTGGGCAAAGTATGATGATTATTATCAGATCCAAATTCTATCCTCATTTATTGCTAATACACTCTAACTTTGTTTATTCCTAGTGTTTCTCTCTTTCCCCTTCTTGCATTCTGTTGCTTCACTAACCAACACTCACTGTGATTGGCTAACTACTACTACTTTTCAGCTGACTTTGCCTTTCTCCAATCAAGATGGGTGCCTTGGGGATGAGGCTCCCTGCTCTCCCTTCTCCCCTTCTCCCAGCTACAAGCTGTCTCCCTCTGGTTCCACACTACCCAACGTCAGCCTTGGAGCAATCGGCACAGGGCTCAACCCCCAAAACTTCGCTGCTAGACAAGTAAGGAGGCCTCTCAAATTTATAACTGCTTGGCTATGGCCTCACCTTGGCCCTGGTCTGCAATTTATTGCATCATTTGTCTGTCTTGGGAAATTTGTTGATTACTGAATGCACAGAATGATACTAAGTACAGGCTTTAGATCTTCCAGCCCATAGGACCCATCTCTCTTCATGTTCCTCAACATGGATTTTATTTTAAATCTGTTTCTTTTGTCTTTTCATTGTTGGTCATAAGTTCATGTTTAATAAGTTAGTTAATAACTGGCTTAGGCAAATATTAAAGAGGCTACATAGGTACCTTATATCATCTAATTTAACAGCATATTTGCCATTTTTAACATCAGATTGAATGGCAAGTAATACTTTTGAAGTCTTTCCAACTTAATAAAACTGCTAATTAGAAAATAGCAGCAAAACTATTAAGATTAAATATTTGAGGGTTACAGCATCTTAAAATCTAGTGTCTTTAAGTGTAAAACAGAGTCGTAACTCAGAAAAAGGTAACTTTGATAGTGAAGCTTTGAGAAGACCTGATGTTGCTCAGACGTGGTAGTGTTTCATCCATTCTGGAGCAGCTCTTCTCCTAAGGTGGGATCTGTCATCCTCCAAGGAAGGGTTGTGCACTGGGAACAAGACTGCAGGGCTGGCACCGTGATGCTGCCTCATTCCCGGCAGGCTGAAGGGATGCAGCAGGCCTCTGTCTGTCTCCCCGCAGTAGCCCTGTTGTAGTTTTTAAGAACACCAGGAATCTGGGGACAGTTCCTTTGTGACAGTGACTCCAGCCATAGTTCTGTGACCACTTGTCTGTGTGACTTTCACCTCAGGATGTCATAGCAGGACATTTAATTATTGTTTCCATTTGTTTCACAAAATGACTTTCACATATAAATGAGAGGATGTCATAAAACACCTCTCACACCATAGTCCTCAAATTGTGCATAAGCCTTTCAGATGTTAACTAACTGTTGCCCTTAAGAAATGTATTCTGTTACGTATTTGTGTTCAGATTAGTTATCTCTGGATTGGGAGTTATGGATAATTTTTTTCTTCTTTTGTATTTCACTGTTTTAATGTTTCCAAAGAGGATGTAGATATGTATCGCTTATATAAACAGAACAAACAATTATATCAACATTTGTTGGCTTTTTTGTTTTGGATTGAGATATAGGAAATACAAAGTACTTGAAAAACTTTTGGTTAATGGTAATTATAAACATGCTTTCAGGATCACGTAATTACCAGATGCTATTAGTACACAAACTTTCTCATAATAAACCAGCCAAAATAGCTGGTGCACTGAACTGTAAGACATGGTCATTCCACTTGGATGTTTTGCTCTGTGGATTACTACAAAGTCCGTTGTGACCCAAATTGATGAACATGTTCTGTCCAAATATGGTTGTGGAGTTTTCACACTATTTTCATGCAGACTTAATATACTTCATAATTAAGAGTTAAAATGCAAGGTTTTAATTTTAAAATCACATGTTTCAATCAGCTTGATAACTTCGTTTTTAATTTGTATACTTTTCTGAACTAAACACTAGTTGAGGCAGATATCACCAATAATATTTTGGATTCAGGGTATCATAAAAGCCTTATATACAACAGTAAAGCTTTAGAAATAGCCAGATAGGCCACCCTTAACATACATACAAGCTGTTGATGACCATTTTTCTAATTTCTAAATATAGTTAAAAGAAAGAAAGAAAAAAGACTGGACCTATATGACTGCCACTTAAATACCTTCCTGTGCAAAATACTGCAAAATAGCTATGACCATGCTATGAACCAAGCAAATAACCAGCTTATGATGCCAAGGCTTCGTATTAAAAAGTAGAAAAGGCCTTTTTTGGTTAGTGTTTACTTATTTATACTATTACCCATATCAGGTATATCAAAGTGCTTGGTATAGCTTTAGAGATAATTGGTAATGAAAACCTAAAACCTTTTGTGGGAGTGGGGTGAAATCTGTCTACTGGGAATAGGAAAGTAGGGCTTAATTTTATAAATATGAAAGAAAGCAAATTCCTTTTAGTAATTCTTACCAAGAGAGGTTGAAATTTAAAACGACCCTCACAAAGCAGTTTTGGACATGTCAAAACATGGATTCTGGCAAGAACTTTAGCTCCCAGAAACCCCACCCTTCAAGGACCAGTCCATGCATAATTAACATCTAATAACAAGGCATTACTTTGATAGTAAAGTGTAAGTGAGAATGATCTTAGCTGTTTTCCTAGGAATAACCAGTAGCTAAGATACCAACTACCCCCATCTCAGAGATGCTAGAGCCAAGCCAGTGACGGTTGGATTAGTAAAACAGGAGAAGTGGCGATATTAGGGTTTGTAGAATTAAAGGTCTTTTCATGTTTAAACAGTCCTCTGGAAGATTTAAAATACATGGTGGATCTTTGATTTTCTTCTGTGAGATATGAACAGATTGTGATTGCTGTTTCTACTTTATTTTCACAGACACTTTTATTTTCAGTGCTTTTAAGTTCATTAATTTCCCTATAGCAGTCCCCTAATCTGTTCTGAATCATTAAGCCATCAGAATATCTGTAGTGTTCTAGAACTTAATGGTGCCATTACAAAATGTTTAAAAATTACTTTAATCCCCATGATTCCAGGGGTAAAATGACAGTGGTGTTTTCAGAGTACACATACTTGGTTTAAGTGATGGTGCAGCTGTTTTCACTGAAAATGTTCAGTGTGGGTTGTATTTTTAAGTATATGGAATTGGTGGGTCATGGATGTTGGCATCCTGTAGACCAGGGTTTTAAAGAGTTCTGGGGATTCAAAGAGGGAAGTTTTAAGCTGGTGGTGGAAAGACAGTGGAAAATAACTGTTTGACTGTGGGTGCTATCAAAGAGTTTTAAAGTGTTTTGAGAACATAGAGATGGATTCAGTTAATTTGAATGTGAAGTGAGAAGTAGGTATGGAGAAAGACTTCCTTGGTGAAGATGACCTCTGAGCTGGGCCTTGAAAGGCTGAGTGAATATGGTAGAGAAAACTGCCTCTGACAGAAGGAACAGTGTCACGTTGTCAAATAGGGTTTCTTTGCTGAAGGGCTTTTCTCAGCTAGAAACAAGTCACAAAAGAAGGGACATCATATAGCCCAGCTTTCTGTAGCTCTTTGATTGGAACAGTCTATCATGCTCCAGTCTTTCTGGAGTTAAGCTTATTTTTAACTAGAAGAGATTCATATATTTGAGAAGTTACAGGTGAGTAATATTTTATTGGTGTCCCTATAATGATTTTTTACTTTTTCCCTTTCTTTCCTTTTTGACTTGCTCTGTGACTGATTCAGATTTCCTTATCTAGCAAGGAAAGGATCAAGCAAGCAGACCCAAGAGAGGGGAGGGTGTTCAGATCTGGAGCAGGGTCCTCATCGAGCTAGCCTCACAATTGGGCGGCACTGATTTTAGGATTGAACCAACCAATTCAGAGATGATTATTTTATGGTTGATATTATTCATAAGCCTGCATTTATACTCAGGTTCTTTTAAGATGTAGCTCAGATTTAAAAATTTGAGAATAAACTTGGTAAACCCAAAATTCAAAAAGAGAATAGGTGAAATAAATGTCATATTGCCTGTATCTTTCATGTTTTGGTTTATAGAGCGCATCAGACTGTAGGGGTGGTAATGATATGTGCATAACTGAATTTGAATGGTTTTCCCAAGCATTCCAAGATAAAGAACTTTTCAGTTACAAAATTCTGTGTTTCCATGAAACATAGGATATGATTCTTCTGAGACATAGAAAACCTCATCCATTTCTTTTTTGCATTATGTTAACAAAAAGCCTTACTGTTGCTATTTATGTTTACAGGGTGGCAATCATGGTTTGTTTGGAAATAGCACAGCACAATCGAGAGGTATGCACACACCTGTGCAGCCACTAAATTCTTCTCCTAATCTCCGGGCGCAAGTGCCTCCCCAGTTTATTTCCCCCCAGGTAAGCAATTATATGTTTCCATAATTTCAAAGTAAAGCCCATCCAAGTGATTACCAGTTGTCAACTGAGTGGTTTTGTGGGTATAAAGGAATGATAGTTACCAGTCTAAAATGTAAAAAATCCAGATGGTAAGGATCAAGATTTTTGGAATAAAATACCAAATCTTTTTTTATTGTATGATACATACAGGGATGTTTTTGCATGAAAAGCATTATGATTATATTTCTTTAATTGCATATAATTAAAACTACCTTATAAATTCTGCTGTGTTGACATTCAGAAGTTGGTTACCCTTGAGGATTCACCCACAGATAAACAGGAGAATTGCGGGTTCTCGGTTATCTGAAAAGTTTGGAAGAGATACATGTTAAAATACTGACCAGTCGCTCTTGGGGGAGTTTTAGAACTATTGAAATGGCAGAGGCTTATTCATAGAGCAACTCTGTATAGGCTACAGTCCTTTGGGTGCCATGAGATCCCTTTAGGTTGATTTCTTAGTAAGAGATGTTTAATGATTTATTAGGGGTGGGGGGTCAGTCATTACAGATGAGAGATGCGTGCCAGTCTACCACATGCTGTCCCTTGTATCTCTTTGTGAGAAAAGTATTAGCTGATGAGCCCATATAAGAATTTAGTGTGTGACTTTAGTCTTCTCAAAATGTTACTTGAATGAACTGAGATCAAGGGCTCTGGATCCATCCCATCCTATAAAAGGGATAGGGGCGCTTACTAGAGCCAACCAACAGGGTCAGGGTGTTTTTTGTTACTTGAAATCTCTTTTAAGACAAGGGCTTTAAGTATTTCTTTGAAACCATAATCTACAGATTTCATATTCTGTTTTTGATTGATTATCTTAGTAGATGAAGAAATGTTTATTGTCCCTTCCCCTATTTACAAGGGAGTCTGGGAGTCCTCTTAGTGTCTCTCTCCTTCCCCTTCCCTCTCTCTAAGTTCCAGTCATCCTTCCAAGTCCCAGCTGGTGGTATGTCCTCTTGACAGAGCTGTTGCTGGCTTCCCCAGTGCTCCACAATGGCAGCGACTTCCTAACCCTTAGAGCACTTTCCAGCATGCCTTGGGTTCAGGCCAGCAGTTGTCCGTGGTTATCAGGGAGTGTGCTGGCAATGCACAGATGAAGAAAATGCCATCTCTCCCATCACATCATCCTGTAGTTGGTGATGGTGATGGCAGAATAATCAGCAAATAATATGATAAATATTGTATAGAAAAGACTTACAGAGTTTGGGGAGCCTCCCACATGAAAGCTGGGTCTTGAAGAATGAGGCAGAGTTCACTGGGCACAGCCAGATTAAAGATGCCTTCCAAATAGTGGGAGCAGCATGTGCAAGGGACAGTAGTAATACCTGGAAGAACATGGCTTGTTTGGGAAAATGTGGATAGTTTGAATAATTAGCTTGAGTGTGTTGAAGCATATAGATGCTATCTAGAGCAGAATAGGATGAAACTAGTCAGAGGTTTGGGACCAAATTTGGAAAAAAGTATTTGTGTTCTCCTACATTTTTTAAATTGGTTTATTTAGCAAAACACAGTTAACATTTATTTAATGGATAATGGGGGCAAAAGTAAAGACAATATAGCCACACTGAAAGTTTGGATGGTGGAGAAAAAGTGCTTCCAGAAAACCCCAACCCAGATGCAGTAATGGATTATTTTCCTAATCCCCTATTCCGACTTCGTGCACAGGCATGCTGTTCACATAATTGCATTCATGACCACTGTATCATGCTGTTTGTGGTAACATTGGGTCATAGTATTTTCCCGTTACTAAATAGTCTTAATGTTGATCATTCTTAGTGATGTATCTGTTCCATCAGGTAGACTTTGATTTACTTCAACATTCCCTTCTCCTGTTGTTGGATATTAAATTGTTTCTAATTTTTCACTGTTAATAAATATTGCCATAGAGAAATTTTATACAGATCTTTGCCCACATTACAGTTACCCAAAATGAAATTTCAGGGTCAAAGCACATGTAAAGTTTTTGATAAATATTATCAAATTTTATACCCATTTTAACCTCTTCATATTACATCTAATATAAACATAGAAAGAAGACATTGAAACTTATCTTAAGATTTGGTAGAAATGTTTCACGCTTTAGGTTTTCTACCTTGTCTTTCTCTTCCTGTTACTCCAATGTTCAGAGGGTAACATACTCTTAACAGGCTTTTGTCTTGCCTTAAATTGCTCTCATTTTGCACCTGCTTTGTTAAATGCCATATTGACTTGAACTAGATCTTCACTTTCTCCAACCCAGCTGGAGACTGAAGGGCTTTTAAGCCAGAATAATTAACTCGCTGCTATGGGAATGTGCAAACCTGTGCTTTAATTATTCTGCAGTCCAGGTATGAATAGCCATTTGCCAGGAGTCTAGTGGAACTTCTCTCTGGTCCTTTTGTATTCATTGGAGGAGGACAGCACATGTGCCCATCTGAAGAGGGAGAAGTTGAGCAAAGTTAGATAGGAAGTCCTCAAAGTGTAACCTTTATAGTCCTTACAACTATCAATTTACATAATGGAATGTATGAGATCCTGGCCTTTAAATTAAAGCATAAAAATAACTTGTGTTCGCACTTTCTTTACTTTATAGTCTTTCTATATCTGTCTACCTTTAAACAGTGTATTGTTCATTTAGCCTTTTTTGTACTTTATGTAATTAAATCACACAGTATATAGCCTTCTCTAGCTTTTTCACTTAATACTGTTTCTAAGATTTTCCAGTGTTGATTTGGGCAGTTGTGGATCATACGGTATTCCATTACATGGATATGCCATTGTTTATTTACCTATTCCACTACTGATTCTGCTATTGAGAGACATTTGGGTCGTTTCTAGATCTTTACTATTATCAGCAATGCTGTTGTAAATATTCTTATATTTGTCTGCTAGGATGAATTCCTGTATGTGTCTCCTAGGGTATACTCCTAGGGTATACTGCAAGTTTTACTTTGAATGGTGGTTTCTTTAGCCAATTTTGAGTAGTATAATAATAAGGGGGTAGGGGCATAATGAGCTTTTGGCAAGGAATGGCATACATTCTCAGCACTGAGGAGAAATGGGTTGGTCAAGAGACCACCTGATTTGTTCAGTAGAGCTTCTAAAACTGAACAAGGAAGGGGAGAGAAAGGAGAGTTCAGACAATGGCTGTTCATTTTGGCGGCCAGCAGGTTGGGAAACAAAATAAGCAGAGGAGATATACCATGAATCACAGAATCTTTTCCCTTTGTAAAGGAAGTTAGAAACAATGCTGATGGTTCAGAGCAGCACAGCCTAGTAGAAACATAACACAAACCACATAATGTCATTTTAAGTTTTTAGTAGCCATATTTTAAAAGTTTAAAAGAAGCAGGTAAAGTTAATTTGAGTAATAAATATTCTTTAACCCAATATATATAAATTATTATCACTTCAACCTGCAATTAGTGCTTAAAATAATTACTGAAATTTCTACTTTCTTTGTTTTAATACCAAGTCTTAGAAATCTGGTATGTGTTTTACTAAACTTAAAGCACATCTCAATTTAGATTAGCCATGTTTCAAGTGCTCAGTAGCCAAATGAGAATAGTGGTTAACATACTGGACGGCAGAGGCCCACAAAGCGTAGTGTATTACTTTCTTTCCTAGAAACTCTACCTCTACAAATTACAAGAAACTGGGTAGCTTAACACAACAAATTTTTAAGGCTATGTTTTCGGACCAGTCTCCTTCTCAGGCAAGGGCAACAAAAGCTCAAACAACAGATGGGATTCCATCAAACTAAAAAGTTTCTGCACAGTGAAGGAAACCATCAACCAAGCAGAAAGGCAATATACTGAATAGGTAAAGGTACTTGCAAATCATTTGTCCAGTAAGAGGTTAGTATCCAAAACATCTAAAGAACTTACACAACTTATTATCAAAAAAAAAAAAACAACCTGATTAAAAAATGGGCAGAGGACTTGAATAAACATTTTTCCAGAGAAAACATACAGATGGCCAACAGGCACATGAAAAGAGCTCAACATCCTAATCATAAGGTAAATGCAAATCAAAGCCACAGTGAGGTATTACCTCACATGTGTCAGATTGACTATTAACAAAAAGATAAAAAAATACCAAGTCTTGATGAGGATGTGGAGAAAATGGAACCCTTTTGCATGACTGGTAGGAATGTAAATTGTTACAGCCAGTATGGACAACAGTATGCAGGTTTCTCAAAAAATTAAAACTAGAACTATATGATTCAGCAGTTCCACTCTGGGTATTTATGCAAAGGAATCAGAAACATCATTTTGAAGACCTATATGCACCCCTGTGTTCATTGTAGCATTATTTACAATAGCCAAGATATGGAAGCAATCTCAAGTATCCAGCAATCGAAGAATGGATGAAGAAAATGTGTACACAATGGAATATTACTTGGCCATAAAATACTGTCATTTACAACAGGAATGGACCTAGAGGGTATTGTGCTAAGTGAAATAAGAGAAAGACAAATACTGTATGATTTCACTTATATGTGGAGTCAAACAAATGAAAACACACAAAGCAAAACAGGAAACAAGACTCATAGAAACAGGAAGCAATCTGTTGGTGACCAGAGGGGGAAGAGATTGGGATTGGACAAAATAGGTAAAGGGGATTAAGAAGTACAAATTTCCAGTTAGAAAATAAAAAACTTATGGGGATGTAATGTATAGCATAGAGAATATAGTCATGATAATATAATCGCTGTGTGTGGTGACAGACTATTAACTAGATATCATGGGGATCATTTCATAATGTATAAAAATAGCACTTCATTATGATGTACACCTGAAACTAGCACGATTATTGCAGGTTATTATACTTCAATTTTTAAAAATTACTTTTCACAAGTTCTGGAGGCTAGAAGTCTGGAATCAAGGTGGTGTCAGGGTTGGTTCCTACTGTGAGGGCTGTGGAGGAGAATCTTTTCCACGTCTGTCCCCAGCTTCTTGTAGCTGCTGGCGATCCTGGTCTCCTTAAGCTTGTAAGTGCATCGCTCCCATCTCTGCTGCTGTATTCACATGGCATTCTTCCCTGCATCAGTTTTTACATAACTTTGTCTCTTTGTCCAAATTCCCTTCTTCCTATAAGGACACGAGTCATTGGAATAAGGCCCACCCAACTCCAGTATGGCCTCATCTTAAACTTTATATCTATAAAGATTCTGTTTCCAAATAAGGTCATATTCTGAGGTCCTAGGTAGGTGTGAATTTTGGGGTACACTGTTCAACCCAGTGTAGTTGCTTAATCAAATGCATTTAAGACTCACATTAAAGGTAGTAAATTGATTTTATGAACTGAGATAATAGTGGACTAAGACTCCGGTTTGGAATATGGTTTTAATAGCATTGGGTATATCTATACTCATAGTTCCCCCACACACACACAAATAAGCAAAAAATATGATGAGGTTAGAACAGTTAAACACAATAAGTTAAGTTACACTAGTGAATTTCTATGATTTCAAAAAGAGATGAAGAGTTACTATTTGAGAGATAAAGAGTTACTATTATTATTATTTGGGGGAAATTATGGAGGGTTTGTCCCTCATGCTAACCATTAAACTGATGTAGAGGCAAAGTACACAATGGTGGGGACATACTCGCTTTGACCTCACATCTGTTAGGGGTTCCTCCAGCTGTTAAAATAGAAAATCAAACAAGTTTTATAACTGGTTGGCAAAATTTAGCATCTCTTAGAGAGGAAGCAGCTGGCGAATTATACTTCAAACCAAAGTACTTTCCCAAATAGTAGAATTGGTAGGTTAAGTGAAACTGACTACGGTCTTGGAAGAAAATTAGTTGGTAAGCCAAGTATAGGAAACCTGAACTTAGATGTTTCTAGAATAGCGAATGTCAAAAGACAGGCAGATACTGAGAATGGGTAGAGAAAGTGACTCAAAAGTATTAGAAAACTGAGGAATTTAACTGAATGTGATGCTATAGAAAGAGAAAATGGGAAGACCAAAAGGTCTTAGGCTGAAAGGTCTCTGATGACTCAGTTTGTAAAGGGACATTTTCAAAAGATGGAAAGTAAGAAAATGCAAGCAAAGATGAATATGTTCTAAGAGTTGTGTTGGTGGGTAGAACACAAAACTGAAGTTCACGAAACAGTAGGCAATTAAAAGTCATTGAGTTTGGTTTAGTACCATTTGGTGACTGGGAAAGGAATCATTGCTTTGGACTAAGTGGAAACAAAATTTTTACTGCTTTTGTCTTTGTTTAAGAAAAAGGATATTCAACCAAAAGAGGTAAGATGAAATAGATCCTCAGCAGAGAAAGAATTTGTGAAAAGAATTGCAGAGCCCTGTCTATGATCTTTGAGGAATTTTCATAGGGGGAGTTTAGTAATGACAACAACTCTTTCTTGCCCAAATCCTGAATAGTTAGACAAAAGAGAAAGGAATATGGGGACCAAAGTATCCTCTTTACTACTGAGAAAACTGATACTGAATTCCACACTCACCCCAGTACCTGGAATGAGGCAGCCCTCCCTACGACTTGCTGCCAAAAAGAAAGGGAAAGAGGATGTTGATGAAGATGGATGCCCCCTGTGGAGCCTCAAGATCAGAAATGGGGGAGAGGCACCCTCCCCTTCATGAAAGTGGAGAATGGGGACATTTATTTTTTATTTTTTTAATTTGATATAATTGATGTACAATTACTTGAACATTATGGTTACTAGACTCCCCCCATTATCAAGTCCCCCACCCACATACCCCATTACAGTCACTGTCCATCAGCATAGTAAGATGCTATAGAATCATTACTTGTCTTCTCTGTGCTATACTGCCTTCCCCGTGGACCCACACACACACATATTATGTGTGCTAATCGTAATGCCCCATTTTCCCCCTTATCCCTCCCTCCCCACCCACCCTCCCCAGTCCCTTTCCCCTTGGTAATTGTTAGTCCATTCTTGGGTTCTGTGAGTCTGCTGCTGTTTTGTTCCTTCAGTTTTTTCTTTTTCTTATACTCCACAGATGAGTGAAAGCATTTGGTACTTGTCTTTGTCTGCCTGGCTTATTTCACTGAGCATAATACCCTCTAGCTCCATCCATGTTGTTGCAAATGGTAGGATTTGTTTTCTTCTTATGGCTGAATAATATTCCATTGTGTATATGTACCACATCTTTATCCAGAGAATGGGGACATTTTTAAAATAAATTTTTAACAAATAATAAAGTAGCTTAAAACTGATAAACTTGGTTCCAATTCCAGGCAAGATTCTAGACTAGATCTGATAAACTTGATGTCAGTTCCAGGCAAGATTCTAGACTAGATTATAAAAAGTGAATTTTGAGCCCCTGTGATAGGAATCAAGAATCATTACGTTTGCTGACAAGTTTTAACTTGTTTCCTTCATTGATTGTTAAAAAACATTTTTTTGGATTATCAGAATGATACAGTTGTATTTCTGTTTTGACAAGCCATTTAACAAATTGTCTAAAGAGAGTTTTAGACAAGATGGAAAAATACAGGCTAAATGCTAAGACAGCTGTGTGAATTAGTAAATGATTGTTCACTCCCTGACTGGTAAGCTTCAAGTTGGAAGGAAGTTCTCAGTGGCATGATACCTCATCTCTGTCATGTTAAACATTCCCATCAGCGACCAAATGGGGAAACACAAAGTGAGAATAAGTTGAATAATAGGGTAGAAAAGAACTTGGTGGAGTCACAGTTAAGTTAAAATACAATATTCATTTATTTAATAAGTATTTATCAGGCATCTACTGTGTGCTGTGCACATAAAGATAAATGGAAGGTCCTAAGATCAAAACATAAATTAATAATATTTAAAAACCCAACTGCCAAAATAATTGCACAGGTGAGCAGAACATTTAAAAATACTGTAGATTTTAATTGCAAGTAAGCTTAGTGTGTCAGTTGGGAGTTACAATGCAATCATCAGAGAAACTGAAATCTTAGACATTGTTCATAGTTATGGCTTTTAACAGATTCGTTAGTGATGGCCAGGTCTACTCAGTACTATACTGCCCTAAGAAAGACTTTGTGTTCTGGGCTCTGAATTGAGAAATTGAGACACAGATGAAAGAACTGACTGTATTTAGCCTGCAGGTGAGAGGCAAAGGAACTGTAATTGTATCTAAACATTTGAAGAACCAGCCTATGGAATAATGCAAACATTTACAGAGTGCATTTCTAATCATTTAACATGGATGAACTCATGTAATCCTCAATCACTTAAGTTAATATTATTGTTCCAGTCTTGGAGATAAGAAAAGTGAAGCTTAGAAAGGTTAAATAAATAACTTGATCTGAGTCACACACCTTACAGATGGCAACCCCGCACAGTCCGCCTCTGGAAGGAAACTCTTGGCCAGCGAGCTGCCTGCCGCTCATGGAGGACAGATTTCATTTGTTCTCCACGGCACCAGCTGATTCAGTGGGTTCTGCAGGTGAAAGTGCAGGGAAACCCATGTCTGCTCAGCTAAAGCATCTTAGACAAACAGTCCATAGAGGGGAAGGAGTCCTTTCTTTGTCTCTGGCGGTTCCTGCAGCCTATCATAGCTGACTCCTGAAAACCATGGACAAGGAACCAGTTGAGCAGTTTGCTCTGCCTCTGTGAGACTCTTGAGTGTTTCATGAGAAGTCATGAGTTGAAACTCCAGTGTCTCTTATTTACACACTAATACAATTTGTCTTATTTGCATAACCGAAGAACTTTAAAGTATTTGTGTATTAGCTTTACGCAGCCAGGTATATTTTGTTTTATGACGCATTTCCAGTCTCAGACTAAAGTCATGCTGTCATTAAAATGTTTTGTCTTGCAGATCTTTTCCTGATTATAAAATTCATAATTTTTGTAGCAAAATTGGAAAGTCTAAGAAGAGAATTTAAAAGCTCTTGTAATCTCACTGCTCAGAGATAAACATTGTTAACACTTTGAGTGTATTTCTCCCAATCATTTAATATTTCTAAGAAATAATTTTCAAGGAAAAATTGATGCTTGCTTTAAGATTCTTTTCACAAAAAATAATTTTATTTTGATAAATTCTGAAAGTTTCATTTTGTTTTTTTTTTTTAGGTTTCTGCCTCAATGCTAAAGCAGTTTCCCAACAGTGGCCTGAACCCAGGTCTTTTCAATGTGGGGCCCCAGTTGTCTCCTCAACAGATTGCCATGCTGAGCCAGCTTCCACAAATTCCCCAGTTTCAGTTGGTGAGTAGATTTCCTCCTAGTGAGTAGATTTCCTCCTCCTGTATTAGATAGGTTATTTGCTCTTCTCTTTTTTTCTTTAATTTAATTTGCTTCATTTTATACATGTGTGAGGGTCACTGTATGAGCTTAACCAGAGGTAGACATGATCAGTAGACCACGAACCGGGTAGTCCTCCCTTTACGGACACCTGACTGGGCGACCCCAGCTCCGGTGCACAGACCATTCGGGCGTCCCAGTGGGACGCCGGCCGTCTGCCCATCTGCCATCTCCCCACTCCTCAGGCGTGTCAGCTCCTCCTGCAGCAGCAGCAGCAGCAGCAGCTGCTCCAGAACCAGAGGAAACTGTCCCAGGCGGTGCGGCAGCAGCAGGAGCAGCAGGTGCGGCCGGGGCGTGCATGGAGTAGGGGTGGGGGTAGGGGCGTGGGTGCTCCCATGGGGGGCCCAGCTCTGCTTACCCTGGAGGAGCCGCGCTGTTCGGCACATTGGCTCACATGTTCCCTTCCCCGGCCCCCAGCTGGCTCGCATGGTGAGCGCCCTCCAGCAGCAGAGGCAGCCCAGCATGAAGCACTCGCCGTCGCATCCTGTGGGGCCCAAGCCGCACCTGGACAGCATGGTGCCCAGCGCGCTGAATGTGGGGCTCCCAGACCTCCAGACCAAAGGGCCAGTGCCTGGATACGCTTCTGGTAAGTTTTAGTAATGATACAATCTTCTTTTGAAAGTCTGCCAGAATGTTCTACGCCTGTGATAGGGATGGACCTCCATTACCCTGTTTTCCCAACAGATACCAAAGATAAGATCCCTGTCTTACAGATAATATCCTAGAATTTCGCTGCACAGTTAGTAAGTGGCAGAGATGGCCTCCGACGTCTCTGTGTCCAAAGCAGTCTTTTACTAAAAATTCAGCCTGCCACCAGGAATTTTTTAAAGCCAGTTTAAATATTTGTCCATGCTGTGAGTGCTACATGTGTCTGAGTTTATGATCTATTAAAATACGTACAAGTTTGGGTGTTTGGCTTTAATGATGTTACCTTCTCTCAAAAAAAAACAGGGAACTACAATTAAAATTAAAAGGCAAACTGATAAAATTCATCTGATATTAGTATTTCATCTGACTTAAATAGAATTAGCACAAGTAGGGTTACACCTTTGACATTCATCAAGAATTCGTTGGCAGGAAAATCAGTAGCTCTTTCAGTACTGGGGAACATGTTGTAAGCAGAATCCAATTAATGAGGCAACAGTGGCTTAAAAATAAAATTGTAACATTGAAAAGGTACCACACATCGGGGGGGAGGGTTTGGGTGGGTGGGTGATATAGGTGAAGGAGATAAAGAGACACAAAATCTCAGTCATAAATTAGTCACAGGGACAAAAGTACAGCATAGAGAATATAGTCAGTGGTTCTGTAACATCTTTCTGTGTTGACAGTAAATACACTAGTGGGGCTGAGGATTTAATAATATATATAACTGTCCAATCACTATGTTGTAAACTTGAAACCAATGTAATATTGTGTATCAATTATACTTCAATTAGAAAAATACTAAAAAAAAAAGGTACCACACACCACAGCTGGTTTCTTCTCAGACTGACAACATTAAGATTTTATTTTGGTAGAGAAGATACTGTTCTATACAAACTCAGAAACAAGAGTTAGAGAGACCTGAAATCCATGCTATTATGTGACAAAGTAACCTCTGACAAATGTTCTTGCTCCTGTGCATAGAAGTGAGGTGCCCACTGGGTGGAGTGCCCGTTTTCTATGGGGGTGTCCACATGCAGAGAAGAGCAAAGACTTTAAGGACCCCTTTATCCTGGATAGTTTTAAGGGCCCCTTTATCCTGGATAATTTTCAGATCTTCAGCTTCCACCAGTTGTACTCTTTCTTAAAAATGGTCTGCATGAGAACTGACTGAAATTCAAAATAACCTTTCTTCCACTTAACATAAAAAAAGCCAGTCCTCTACCATCTCTTATCTTACTAAGGCACATTCATCCACAGTGTGGAGTGCCAGGGTACCAAGGAGGAGGATGCCTCCCACAGTAACTTAGAATGGTACATTATAATCCAATTAAATAAGGAGAAAGAACATACTAGCTTAACTTCTTTACCTTTGATAACTTACTAAACTATAGATAAATTTTATTCTTTATTATATTGTGATCTGACCACTGAATATTTGTCTTCCAAGATGCATTTTTGCAATATACTTCACCTTTAAAATTTTCCCTAATTCCTATTACCATGTTTATTTGAATTGAAAAATACATTTTGGGACTGAAAGCAAGTCTGATTGGCTTCCCATTTTGAATAAACTGAATCCCTAGCTGTAAGACTTTGATGAAAATGTATTTTAGGTATATATATAAGGGTTAAAATTTTTTTGAAAAGATTTGGCAAAGATGTAATAAAATGAATATTCAGTTTTCCTAATGCTGAGTATATCAAACTCAAAAAGATGCCTGTAGGTGAAAGAGTAGCATGAATAATTAAAAGTCTCTGAAGTCCTGATAAAGGCTGTTTGGGTATATTTTCTCAAAATTAAGAAGTTGAATACTTTAATGATTTCTTAACTAATTCTTACTGGTTGTTTTTGTAAAGTAGGTAGTTTCTAATTCTTTGCTTTTAGTAAAATCGAAAATATACCTGATTGCCAAGTGATAAAAAAAACCTATCTAAAAATCATTTTATCATCTGTTAACTGAGCTGAGGAGAAGCAAATATGCCTAAAAAGGAATTCAGAGAAATAAGTGGTGTTATAACAAGACTACTTCTTGTTCCATCTATTTAATTGCTTAAGTTTCTTGGTGCTTTATGTCGACAAAAAATTTTTTAAATAGGAACAGAGGAGCATGAACTCTGTCCCATTCTAGTAATAAGTCCTTGTCGGTCATAGATATCTGAATTAATTGAGAAAGTCATTCATCTTATTAGAAAATGCATTTCCAATAAAAATTTGCTTTTTGTGTTTAAAATTTATCAAAATTTATAATATTTATGTGTGTGGTATACCCAGTTTTGAATATTAGAGATTACTAAAATAGCAGAAGACTAACTTGTATCTGTCCTGGGATTATGAATGTGTCAGTATCATGTGCACTTAGACGTAGTTTGAATAGTTATGTTAAATGGGCAGCTGTGGGTGATTTTCTGCTTTTGTAATTTATTCTATTATAAAAGCAGTAATTTTTTTAAAAATCTGCAACAAAAGTAGCAGAAAACAGTGGACAGAGTGAAGGGGGGTGATCAAATAAGGACAATTTGAGTCTCCTCAAGGAGGTATAAGCCATGAGCCAAGTGGTAGTGGTGAGTGAATGATGAATTAGGAGCGTATGGCAAAGAAAGTAGTTCTGGCAGTGTCGGATAAGGTAGGCCATGGGCTATATTTTGTAAGAATGATAAGATAGGTAAAAGAGATGTACTAGTGCAGTGAGTCCCTGAGAAGGCAAAGTCATGTCTTTATCTCTGTACCTCACCTCCTAATACAGAGCCTAGGACAAATGAGGCTTTCCATAAATACTCATTGAATTGAACTAAATGTTTTGTTTGAGTTGAATTCAAGTTCTGTGTTGTAAGCTGGAGAATTACAGGGAGGCCAGTTGGGTAGACTGTGAGAGTTTGTTTTGATGAAACAGCAAGTACAGTGAAGTCTGTGCTCCCTGGGTTTAGTGGCATGAGAGCTCACAAACAGCCCAGAGGCCACAAGTGGAGCACCCCGCTGCACTCTGTTAGTAGCAGCCACTGGAGCACAGTGCTCCAGAATTGCTTCTGTCCAGATTTGTGGAGCACATTCTGTATCCTAATGTCATGCCAGTTACTCTGTGACCTTGAAAGATGGTTGTGGGCAACATTGATTTTCCTCTCATAGTTCTGGGTTTGTAGACTGAATCTTTCAAGGTAGTATTATCTCCTGATTTTTTGCATATACCCTTCAATTTTTTTCCATATTTAGTTATTTAATTATGCTGCTTGTTGTTATGTCATTTAATTATGAAGCTGCCATATATTGGTGGCATTTGATCCCCAAGTTTCTGAAGAGAAAGGTGCCTACTTTACATGAGGTCCAGAGCTGGAACTGCTCAAACTCTCCCCTCTCCTAAGATTTATAACTCCTTTTAATTTTCTACACTTAATATGTCACAAAAGAACTCTAAGCACCTGAAATTAAATAACTTTAATTCACTAAGAGTTACAAAGAAATTTCAGAGCAACTTTAAGAGAATTAATATGTAAGGAATGGTTCCTTATCTTCTTACTAATCCTTACATCTTCTTTTTAATCTTCACCAGAATCCTGGGTTATTTTCAAAATCTCTTTCTCAATGATTAGAACCAAATTTTCAACTGGCCTGGAGTCCATGCACCTTGGGCAGTTTTCTTTGTCAGAAGTAAAGTTGTAATTTGCCCAAGAAACAAACCCACTTAGGCCACTAAAGTTTATGTCAGAGATGCCCTGTTTCTTTCAGCCTCCCTGTCCTCTAGTCTCATTTTATTTCAGCTCCCTAGGACCAAAGAAGAAAATATTGTAAACTCTTCTTTTTTAAAAAACCATTTAATTTGAAGTACTTCCAGCTCATTCAAGGAATTTATATTTCCTACCCCCATCCTCCAAGGACCCACTTGGACTAGTAAAGTCAGTTAAAAACAGTAAAGGAACTGTGTTCTTTATAACATTTTAAACATGGGTCAAAAGGTGTTAGAAATGATTTGAACTTGATTTATTACACATTTATTAAACTTTCCTTGACAACTAGGAGAAGCACGGGAGAAAACATGATCCAGGCCCTCAGTGGGATATGGATAAATGGAGCCTGAGAGCCAAAGAGGCACCATCAGGTAGTAGGAAAGCACAGTGGACACAGCATGGAGGCTGGCTTTCCGCCCCTGTAGGCCACCAGGGCTTCAGCATCCTGGGAGCCTCGCCCACCTCCCTGGGATGGCTGTACAGTTACTGTGGCTTGTTCTTTTCTTTCTGTGGTTATTCATTGTTCGTCCCCTCCTCTGCTTCATTTATTTTAGTCCTTTATTTTTTTGAGAGTCAGTTTGAAAAACTGTTAAGTACATTCTGACCCAAAATGGGATAGTGGGACCTATGAGATGCCATCAACAAGCCTCTCTTACTGGCTTTCACCTGTCCAGCTCTGTGCCTTGGGAAGACATTACCCACCCACATGCTTGGTAAAAGCCTGCCACCTGAGGCTTACCAGGGGCTCAAAGTAAAGTGAACTTTGAACCTCTCACTAATTGCCTATTCAAGCTCTGGGATCTTCATCATTGCAAAAAGACTTCTTTCAAATTGATCTGTCAAATTCTACCTTGACTTCTGTCTACCCTGTTCTCACACTGCCAGTTCTCTTTCTAAAACCAAAATCTAGTTATCTCTTTCTCTCATTTGTTTAAAAATTTCTTCATCTCCTTAGAGAAAAAGGTCCAAGCTCCTCGGCCTGGTATGTACAGACCCTACATGACACGAGTCTTCACTTCTCCCCCATCTCCTGCCACTCACCTCACTTCATCCATAGTTAGCCAAGCACTAGAGTCACACTGAACTCCGCATCATTCCCTAAATATTCCTGGTTATCAGTCAGAGCTTTTTGACTTACTTGCATACCTGGCCTGGCCCTAGATCAAATGTGCATCTTCTGCAAAGCCTTCCTTCCCCAAGATGCGCTTCCACAACCCCCTAGCTGCAGTATACCATGTTGGTTTGATATGTGGGCCTCCATCTCTGCTGGAGAATCCCTGGCCCCAGCATTCTATGTGTACTCTGTTGTTAGCTAAATAAATCAGTAAAGTACATAGGTGCACTAAGATGGTCTCATTTAGATAGAAGACGTACATGTTTTCATACCTTAAAGAATCATTATTTTTTTAGCAAGAGCCATGGTCAGCATTTTGAATCAAAATATCTATTTCTGAGTAAAGAAAGTTCTTACAAATTAGTCTTTAAATGACAAAGGAAGATATTCATGGGTTCTGCCTCAGAACTCTTGGCTACTGATACTAGAAATTTATAGAAAAACATAAAATGTGGTTCTCTATTTTAGGCTTCAGCGCTGGCGGCATGGACTATGGCATGGTTGGTGGGAAGGAGGCAGGAACTGAGTCTCGCTTTAAACAGTGGACCTCCATGATGGAGGGACTGCCCTCTGTAGCCACACAGGAAGCCAATATGCACAAAAATGGTAAGAGCAAGCAAAGCATTATGAGTTGGATCTATTCTGACTCTCAGCAGCTCTTGATGAAGTATCCTGTAAAACTACTTTGAAGCATAGATCTTTAGTTTTTTCTTAGTGAGTTTCTTGATTTTCCTCCCCAAATCTTATGATTACCTGTGAGAGGAAGAATGGGGTTGTGTGTATTGCAAATTGTAAGAAATTTAAAATTCTGATTCTAATTAAGGGGAGCAAAATTTCCCATGTGCAACTGGACTGACCATAGTAGCAGTGAACCTGAGTACCCATAAATCTGATAAAACCCTAATAAATTGGCTCAGAGAACAGAATCAGTTTTTTTGAGGTGTAAGAGATCACAACAAATATGTATCATGTTGATTATCTGAACCTTTAACCTCCAGAAGATGACTAATAGATCAATATGTGAGTTTTGAACTTTGCCCAAAGCTGTCTTGTTCTTTTCGCAGTGTTTGCAAGACAGTAATTGAGGGCATTGCAGGCTTTGGTTGTTGAGTGTGGGTCAGCCCTTCGTCTCCATGATTCACTGTAAGCTTCTCTGTTTACCTGTAAAACAGATAAAGGTCTTAAAACCTTCTATCAGCCTTTGTTTCAATTTTGTGCCATTTGACAGTAATTTACTTGGGCAATGGGATCCATGAGAACTAATTATAAATAGGTGTTGGGCTGCGCGTGCTTCAGCTCCCTGGTAGACCTCGGTCCCTTCAGTCTGAAGCCTTTCAAGTTCCTTCCTTTATAAGTCACTCTCGAATGTGCCCACCCAAGAGTTGGTGAAGGGGCCACATGGAGCCATCACTAAGCATTATCATCTCATTTCATGCCCTGAAATCCAGAATGATTTATTGAAACTATAAAATATGTTTCTGGACTGAATAATCCAAGCCCAGCATCTGTAGCTTTGGGCATTTACCCTGCTTCTTTAGGCTGATGTTTCATCAGGTTCCCTTGTCCCCAAAGACATGTTAGGTGTGTGATGATAAACACAGACGGCATGTGAGCAAATATCTTGAAAGTCAAATATCCACTTGTCTTTTTAGAGCTTATGGCTAATGTTTCCCCATGTCCTTAGCAATCCCCAAGGTAAGTGAGTTCTTCATTTTCTTCTACTTCACTGTAATGTGCCCTTGAGTCACATTTCTGTCAGTGGGTCCAGAAAAGCAAATGGCTTCTTGGCTGAGCATGGAGATAGTTTTGGTAATACTCCTGCTATGCCAAACCAAGCAGATAATTTAATCAATATTTATACAAATATTTTAATATATTAACCTGAGAAGAATTTTATCTGTTCATTAACAACATTGTAAGGGGTAGATCTAGTGGCACAATATAGCATGTACAATTCCTTTGAGAAATAGTAGAATGGAATATCACAGAGGTTGAAAATTTTAAAGTAAAGCCCATTTTTTGTTTAAAGGAATTTTAAGCTTTTCATTTTTTTCCTGCCTTGTTGCATATAAAATGCATGAAGAGTACAGGAGGCACTGACTACACTGCTAAAATGTTCTCAGGAAAGTGGATACAAAGGCTTTGCTGTTCTTCATTTGTGGGGCCACAGATCTCAGAGCTGCAGTGTTCAGCTCTGGTCTTGTGCTGGCAAGACTCGAGGTGGGAATTCCATCTCATTGCTTCAGAATTTAAAGCAATTGCAGATGCTTTTCTCTCTTGGACTCTGTCTGTTCATATTGCTTCTTCCAGCTGAACTAGGCCTGGCCAGCACCAAAGTGCTTGGGAGGGTAGCATCAGTACAGTCAAGGTGTAGTTCAAAACCCTTTTACATGCTGCACATTGCTTAGTATTTTTCCTGTTTCTCATTCTTGAGTCATTAGTATAGAAATTGGGGTGATTAAGGGTAAAATCATAGTTTAACAAAGTTTCATTGGTTTCTTAAGACCATGGAATTTTAAAACTCAACATTCAAGAATGAGAGAATGGCTATGTGCATAAGTGAGAAACTGAGAGGCTCAGAAAGGTGAAATAAATGGTTTCTGGTCATCCTGCATCTTAATTATATTCTTGGTCTCAGGTGTGACCTCTCATTCCAGTGTTCTGTTTACTGGCTAAGCCTCAGAATACTGTATGTGATAAGTTCCTCTGAATAAAAGATTGTCAAGTTCTGTTCACAGGATCCTTTCAGGGTGTCAGCTAATTTCCTCTCTTTTCTCAGGCGCTATAGTGGCCCCTGGTAAGACCCGAGGAGGTTCACCGTACAACCAGTTTGATATCATCCCGGGTGACGCACTGGGTGGCCATACGGGTCCTGCTGGTGATAGCTGGTTACCTGCCAAATCTCCACCAACAAATAAAATTGGAAATAAATCCAGCAATGCCAGCTGGCCTCCAGGTAATTGTCCAGGAAATGTTTTTCCTGGATTGTCCTTTGTTTTCCATTGTCAATTTCAGGTTCTGAACAGATTGCTTTGGCTACCCACTTTTCTAAAACACTCACTTAATTTTTTCATTGATTACTGTCTGATAAAAGCAAGGCATGTGCTGTGCACTGGGAGGATAGAAAATTTTTATTAGGCTTTCTGCTCTGTAGAGTTCAGTCAGGAAGATGAGGTGTGGACTCTGATCAGCTACAAGGTCAGGTACTGTGTGGTAAATACTGCGCAGGCATAGATAAGCTGAGGATAATCAGCAGCAGAATCTGGGGATGAAAGAAGGTGGTGTGAGTTGGGGATTGGCATTCATCTGTGCATAGAGTGCCTTGTAAAGTGTTCATTGAACTGTTGTGCTTATTTTAAGTAAGTATTACCAGTTAGGTTCCAGGTATGCAGTAGTGAATGTGATGAGACTGTTACTTTTTTTCTTTTCTCTCTCTTTTTGTTTCAGTATAAATAAGCCATTTTCACTATAGAAAAAATTTTAAATTTAGTAAAGTAAAAATTAAAAATTCGGTCTGTGTCCTTCTAAACTCCTTCTATATGGGTATGATTTGTGTATACAAATCATATATATGTGTAATACACAAATGTACCTATTTGTGATAGGGATATGTATAGTTTCATTCTACTAGAGTAGTCTCATAATGCATGTTGTTCTTACATAATACATACTGCTCTTCCTCGTGTTTAGGAAACTAAAAGTTTGTTAATTCTATCACATAGCTTTAAATATGATTTAAACTAACCAGTAAAAAAAGCTGTAAGCACATACACACTAGGCTTTCTCATGAAAGCCAAATGTTTTCTGCTGGTCGTGGTCATTTGTACCGTGTTTTCTTTTGTGCATCTGAGGCAGTTCTAGTGAGATGAGCTGGCGAAGTCACTAATCTCCAGCCCAGATTTTCTCCCAGTTCCTGTCCTACATGCCTGGATAGTTCTTATGGCACCAGTGTACTTAGTCCTGCTTCCCTTCCTTCAGACCTGAATTTCCTTGGGAGCAGGATGAGCAGGTACTCAGGCCAGGCACCGGTGAGCTCTGGCATCAAGTTGGCAACCTCAGAGAGACGAACAGAGAAAGTCAACATGTTGTGAGGCACAAAGGTGCTGCTGGCAGAGTACATGTTCAGGCTGACTTTCTTCTTTTTTTAATTTTATGATGAAAATCTGAGATAAAATAGATTTAGCATTTAGACTTTTCATAGATCTATTTCTTATATCACAAACTAGCTTAATTTTACCATCTTTTTGAACAACCTCCTACCACTAACATTTGTTTTCCATGTCTCAGAATTCCAACCAGGAGTGCCATGGAAAGGTATCCAAAACATTGACCCTGAATCTGACCCCTATGTCACCCCAGGAAGTGTGCTGGGGGGTACAGCCACATCTCCCATTGTAGATACTGACCACCAACTTCTGCGGGATAACACCACAGGTAAATAAGTGAAACATCCTTATCATTCTGCACCCAGCATTTTCATATGTGTCAATCTATGGCTTCATCTGTACTTGCTTGTATCTAATAATTTAATCATAACACGTGAAAATATGTAGCTTTTCACATTTATTTTTTAGACATGTTTTGTGCTCCCTTCTGTTGAAGGTTGAATGAAATACTCAAGGTTTCACTAGTCATACTGACATTTATCTGCAATATTTCATCTTGTTCTTCATGGGTCACTCACAGGGTCTAATTCTTCCCTCAACACCTCGCTGCCTTCACCTGGTGCCTGGCCCTACAGTGCCTCTGACAACTCCTTTACCAACGTTCATAGCACTTCAGGTATGAGTATGATCTGCTTGTTTCCCTCGGGCTAGCTTCCACCATGCGCCCTTTTACAAAGGAAATCAGCGTTTCTTAAGTAGTACTCTTACTGAAGTTGAACAGCATGGGAGAGTGTAGGTGGGGGTGCACTGCTTGTACTGGCTGCATCCTCAAGAGGCTTCCAGTCCCGCCAAGGCAGGTTGAGACAAAAACAGCGTAGGACAAGGCTGATGGTGACATAATTGCAGAGGGCTATGGGTGTTGAGAGCAGAGGTTTCATCTTGATAACACAAGTGCTTTTCTTTGAAGCAGTTGGCCAAGAGAATTAAGGGCCAAGGGAAGAACCCGTCAGATCAGGTTATTCCTAAGGCAACCAGTTACAGCTTGCTTTCCTCTAAAAAATCCCTCCACTTACAGACCAACGCTAAGGGCAGATAGCCAACGGAAGAAAAGAGGACCTTGATTAGTACTACCAACATTTGTTGAGTGTCTTCTGTTCTTTGGAAAGACAACAGCAAATGGAAAAATTAATGGCTATAATAAAGCCTCTGAAGTCGCTCACATAACACAATGCATTATAGATTGGTAGATAAATCATTAGTAATTGGCACCTTGGTCTTGGAAAGGTTGGACCTCAAGCCTTTAAAGCCAATAAGTCTTCTTTTCTTTATCCAGGCAAAAGCAATTTAAATGAATCCTTAGCTAGCTACTAAGACACTGAGGTTTGTGGCCTTAAATATTGCCTTCTCTTCTTTTGCTTTTCTACCTTTGTGTCATACTAACTGTGTAGCAATACCCTGTCATTTTTTGGCAGTGTGCTATGCATTCAGCTTGAATTCTTACCTTACCTTCACCAAAGTCTGTGGGGCTGGTCCTGGTGTTACTCCCCATTTTATAGATGAAGAAACTGAGATTCAAAGAGCTGAGATAATTTGCCTCAGGTCTGAGTGAGTGTGTAAGGAGCCAGTTCAGTATTGATTGTTTCTGTCGCCCCCCTGCATTATACTTTCATAGGACCTCTTCCTTTACCATTTTCACATAACTCCTTTGTTCCCATAGCTGCCCATGTCTTCATTGAACAATTTTATCTTTCGTCTGCAATTGGACATTCGCCTGAGAGATGACCCAAAAATGAATGTATACTTTCCCTCCCCCAAAATTGTCTTTCCTTCATAACTAAACTCCTTGTTTTTCTTTGCGGTGCTCCCCGTGCATTGCTTGGTCACACAGCCTCAGCATTTTCTCACTCTTTGCTCTCACTTGCTCCCTGGACCCAGGCAGTGATAGTGTCTCCCAGGTGGTTCATTTTGAAGCTATCTTGTTCATATCCATTCCTTCTTCCATTCTGTGTGCTGTCGTCCAAGCTTGGACGCTTGTTTAAACATTATGCGCTGGATCGATTGCAAAAACTCCTGATATCATCTTTATGGGCCCTTAGCCTGTCCTCAATGGTGTTCCAGTACCTCTCTGCCCCTGTGAAATATTGTTCAGCAAAATTGGGGGAAAACATACTTTGTATAGTTAAAGTTTAAGCTGAACCTTGATTTATATTTTCCTGTCTCTCTGAGCCCATCCATTTATATAAATTCTTCAAGACCTGTCTTTGCAAAGCCTTTATTGACAGCCCAGCATTATCTTTCTCCTCTGGTATTAAACCTACAACGTTGCCTGGGGATACCAGTTCTATTGTTCATCTGCTCTGTCTTCCCGTCTGAACTTGAAGTTCTTGAGAATAACTGTTTATATTACCCACAGCACTGATTTAGTGCCTTAAAATCATAGTAAATCCTTAGTGGATATTTGTTAATTGTCTTTTAGAAATCTGAATGTCAATATCTAATATTCTGGATCAAGTTTCTGGATAATATTCTGGATCTGGATAATTTTCGAATGTACTTTCTGTTCAGTCAGGGAATACTTATTAATAAATACTTATGCTAAGCTTGCCATTCTGTTGTGTCTGTACAACTAATGGTTTTAGGATCAGCTAAGAAAGCAGTAGAGAATTATTCTATTAAATCTTTAGTTCATGTATTAATTTGTCAATTCAGAGTAATAGTTATTGAAAATTTTATATTTAATAAGCTCAAATACTATTTTTTGTATTGCCACTCTTAAAATGTGTACTTACTATTTTTAGAATATAAATGTTTATGTATTTATGAGTGTGCGTATATACATAAAACTTAAATGTATTTGTTACTAAAAGTGACCTAACCTTATTCTTTTCTTAATTTTCTAATAGCAAAGTTCCCTGATTACAAATCAACATGGTCCCCAGATCCCATAGGACACAACCCCACTCATCTCTCCAACAAGATGTGGAAAAACCATATTTCCTCAAGGAACACTACACCGCTTCCCCGCCCACCTCCTGGTCTGACCAACCCCAAACCATCATCTCCCTGGAGCAGCACAGCACCCCGATCAGTCAGGGGGTGGGGGACACAGGACTCACGGCTTGCCTCGGGTGAGAAGGATCTGCCTAAAGGAGCATCATCTCTCAAACACAAGGGGCTTATGTTAACACAAATGGTGATGACATGATGAAGTCTTCACAGGAGAGGAAATCACAATTATCTGGTAGAGGAAAAAGTATCTCTTGAGTGGAAAATTTCAGTCAATATAAGGCAGAGGGACCCCAAAACTCCCAATGCGTAAAAGTGATGAACAGCAGATTAAGAACACCTAGGAGGAAAATACGGTCTTGGAAATAAGGTGTAAGAGTGCATGGGGGACCAAAGTCTAAGAAGAGAACTGGCTATTCCGTGACAGGTTAAAGAAAGTCAGAGTGAGGTGGAAAAGAGAAGACAATTATAAAAAGGAGGAACATGTGGGCTATGTGAAAATGTTTCTCTCTTGTGACTTTATTCATTTTTCACTCACTCAGTCCTAATTTTTTTTCTGGTTGCTTCCAGCCTCTACCTGGAGTGATGGTGGTTCAGTTCGTCCTAGTTACTGGCTGGTTCTTCACAATCTCACTCCGCAGGTAAGCATGCTTTCTGCAATTTTCTAGGTAGGACTTGACTGTTAAGAGAGAGAAACTCAGAGGTGTGGGAGGTTGCCAGATATGAAAGCTCATTAATTCCCTGGTCACTGCAAAGTGGTCCAACCTGCAGGAGTGGTCTCCCCACCTAGGCTCAGAGCCTACTTCTAATGAGGAGATGTTGGCCACTCGGCCTCATGCCTGCTTTCAAGACAATTTTAACGCAGGTAGTTCATGAATAATGAGAGTGGGGTAGTTACTTTCTGGTGAATTCCGTTTAGCAGAGATAACTTGCTGTGCATATCTGCCTGTCAGAATTGAGCCAAACGGGAAGGGGATGTTTGTGTGTTAACCACACACAAAAAGTTACTTGTTTTTTTGTTAGTTACCCAACAAGACCTAAGGCTCAACATTAACCATTTTTATGCTTCGTAAATAAATAACCATCCATCTCTGCAGTAGACAGAATGTTGATTTCATAGCTTAAATGACACATGGGTACTTTTAATTTTCCATCTGTTATCCTCTTCTGTGTAGATGGCATTACTAATTTGCTGTCATCTGAACATGCCCTCTGGGTTGTTTTTACAGTGGGGGGGTTTCATTTGCACCGAGCCACCCTCCCTTTCACCTTGGTTGCTTGATAACTAAATATTTGCAGCAGCATTATGTTGAGCACTCAGATGAGGTTAAATGAACCCATCGACACTGAGCCCATGACCTTCATTTGGACTTGACAGCACAACCTTTACAACACCTTGTTAAAAGTAGTCAATTATGCCTCTCCTTTAACACATAAAATGAATTGTCTGGCATTCAATTCATAAATGGATTCATAGGCAGTTCAGTAAGCCAGCATTTTCCAGAGTGCTCCCATGAGATAGTGATGAGTCTGTGGCCTAATATGTTTGGAATAAATACTTGATTAAACAAAATTAAGTAGGTTTCTTCACTACCGAACTTCTTACACCCTTTAATATGCTAACGTGTATTACGATCCTCTGTGGGAAAATACAGCTTCTTCTGAATTTATTTGCCCAGTGAACCCATTTGTGGGGAGTAAATCCAGGGCTCGTATTTCAAGGCACATTTTAAGAACAGCAGTTTCCTAAATAAATGAGGAAGAGTCTGGGTTGGCTGTTAATCTCCATGTATCTAATCAACTCACCTTAAAGCCCCAGGTTGATTTTCTAGCTAATAGTTGACTGAAGTATGAAGATTTTCTGTGACCTACCTCAAAACTATATATGCCTCATTGTTTCCAAAAGTTGTCACACAGTGTGGGAGCTGTAATATGGTTAGGATGAAATACCAATAAGGAATACCCTGTGTTGAAAGGAGTTTGGGCAGGCTAACCAGCTGTTCACTTCCGTTTATCATAAGAGAAATACTCAGTACATGTGTATTTATATATAAAATGAATAGAGTGGTTGATTGTATTTGTATTAGGAAGAACTGATTAATTTTAAAAACTAAACTACCTAATAGACTTACCAAGTTATAAGGGCACCTCTTGGTACCTGGATAAAGTGACTTTTCATTATGCAAAATCTGTTGAGAGGATGTCTCTCCTGAAAAGTCGCTTGTGGCAATGTGCATATAGTTGATCGTTACTTACAAAACAGTGCTAAGAGCTGTTGTCTAGTCATTTTTTGTAAAGCATGATGGTGAAATGGCCAGTTTTCCTCCTGTACGGTTTCCATGACAAAACCACAGAATGTTTCCCCTGCCCCTGCACTTTTTAAGGCTGTTTCAATAGTGATCTGCTTCTTTTCCAAAGAAATGAACTGAAGTGTTGGACTGAGCAGCTTGAATAAACCTCATTAAGATCATGATACAAATAATCAGTGAATAAATAGATTTGTTCTTGATGGGTCGCAGTTGAGAGAAATCATTTCTAATCACCGAACATCTTAGTGGTGAGAGTCTGACTAAGATGAGCAATCACAACCTTTGGTCAAGTTGGCTGAAGGCAGCAGAGGATGCAGAGAAGTAGGTAGAAATATTCCCACCTTGAGATGGCCGTAGTGGGGGTGGGAAGACAAGGGAATAGTCTGTGAGCTGGGTCAGCCCTCAGCATTCTAAACCATCAGATGGGCTGCCATGCTTTTCTTGTTTGTGCCCTTCTATTTAGTTCTTTGTGAGACTGGGAGCTGGGGAGGTAGATGACTGCATGAGTAATGATGCTGAGAAGTTTGCACGCTTTCTTAAATTCTTACTTGGGTACCATCTTAATTCTGCTTTTTAGGTCTCTACAAATCAACACATGTTCACTTGTTTACCTCTTAAGGATCCTGGATCCTGAGTTAAATAATATACTTTTGTTTTGAGCTGTAGTTGTGCAAACTCTTTTATTTGCAAAATGGGTACATTGGATCTCAGCTCAGCTTTGAATATCTTAAAATTTGCCTTTAAGACCTCTGTATTCAGTGCACTCTTTCCCTGCTTTGAGTTCTTCATGAATCTCTGCAAGACTTACCTAGGACTGATACTACTGTTATTTACAAAGCACAAATCCTTCTCAATCTCATACGTAAGAAAATTCACTTGACTTCCTTTCATATCCCACCTCCAGTTTTTATCTCATGAATGTTGTTACTCTGTAGATTGATGGGTCAACCTTAAGAACCATCTGCATGCAGCATGGCCCACTGCTGACATTCCATCTGAACCTAACCCAGGGCACTGCCCTGATCCGATACAGCACCAAACAGGAGGCAGCCAAGGCCCAAACTGCACTTCACATGTGAGTACCCAGCCTACACTCCCTGAGACAAAACATGCACGAAGATGCACGCGTGAGTATTCTGGCATCCTGCTTCATTAAACAAAGATGTATGAGACCATGCACAAAAACAGCATCGAATAAGTGATTGCTTAGGTGTTGCGATTGTTGATCTTTTCTACCTGCCTAACTAAGCACAGATTGTCCTGTGTGTATCATAGGCCAGTAGTCAGAATTCCAAAAGTAAAGAATTGGTGAAATAGTGAAGTAGTAAATAAATTTTAAATACCATAAAACAAAGCCAGTATTTATGAAAATGTGAAATACTGTAAGTGCTGTCACTTCCCATAATAGTCTAGCTGCTTGCTTTGGTTTCTTTGTGGGTGATGATGACATATTATGGTCTTCGTGGGTAGCAAGGGTTTTGGATTTTGCTTGAAGCAGGTGGAACTGGATCAGACTTTGGCCCTCCCCTTCCAGCCACTGTAAAAAAACTGTTGGATAGGAAAGAGCTGCTCCCTGTGGCTGCAGATGCCATGACAGAAAGCTACGAGCAGAGCCAGCAATGGTGAGGCTTGGAGAGTGAGCCTGGTCCTGACGCTGGGCCACCTTGATCCTTAGGCTGTAATCTTTCACCTACCATGGTGGAAAAAAATGTGGTGACATTTTCTTGACCCACAAATTCCATATGCAAAGGAATATTGATATGTGGTACCCTCTAGTGGTCTTTGGATGTCTTGAAATTTAGTGATATGTTTCTGCTTTAAATCAGTGCTTCTCAATCACTGGTTAAAATACAGATTCTGATCCTGTAGGCCTGGGGTGGAGCCTGTGATTCTGCATTCCAGAAAGCATTCAGGGATGTGGAAGCTACTAGCCAAAGGACCACACTTGGAATAGCAAGGACTCAAAATACTCAGTCCCTATGTGTGCTTTAGGATTGCCCTCAAAGCCATGGCTCTTTCCCTCCTCTTTTTTCCAGGTGTGTGTTGGGAAACACTACCATCCTGGCTGAGTTTGCCACCGATGATGAAGTTAGCCGCTTTCTGGCACAAGCTCAGCCCCCTACACCTGCAGCCACCCCGAGTGCACCCGCAGCAGGTTGGCAATCGCTGGAGACCAGCCAGACCCAGTCAGATCCTGTGGGACCTGCCCTGAATCTTTTCGGTGGGTCCACGGGGCTCGGGCAGTGGAGCAGCAGTGCTGGCGGCAGCAGTGGGGCCGATCTTGCTGGCGCTTCGTTGTGGGGGCCCCCAAACTATTCTTCTAGCTTGTGGGGAGTCCCGACTGTGGAAGATCCCCATAGGATGGGCAGCCCTGCTCCCTTACTACCTGGTGACCTTCTGGGAGGAGGGTCGGATTCAATCTGAACTTAAAACTTTCAACTCTGACCTCGTGACCTTTTTTGGAACAGCAGCAGCACTAACTTGACCTTTTCGTTTTTTTTTTCAACTTGCAATAAATACATTTTTAAAAGGAAAAAAGAAAACGGAGAGAGAAAAAAAGGTGGGTCATTGACAGACTGTCTGAGCACATAGTTGCCTCCCTTACAACTTCAGTTTTTTCGTTTGGAATATGAATCCAAAAAGAGAACATATCACTCTTGAAATACTTGAATCATGAACGCCAACCTAGAAAGACAATGTGAAGCAAGTACACATACCATTTAAATTTAAACACAAAAAAATTAAAAAAATTAGTTTCTAGTTTTTCACTTTTTTCATGTTATATGGAAGTTGTTGCTAAGAAACATATATACTGAAAAAAATAGCTTTTTAACTTTGTTTGCACTGGGTGTGTTTCCGTCCTTAGGTCTACCATGTTTGGGAGGGAAGGGATTCAAAAGCATTGTTGGGTGGGGGGAGGGAAGACTTGACGGAGCCTCACTTTAAAAACAAAAACACAAAAAACCTAAAAAAAAAAAAAAAAAGGAAAAAATTTGTGATTGGCTGGTTGATAAATACCAGTGTGTTCTGGCACATGTAACTGCCCAGGCATGCTCGTTCTGGTATGTGTGTGCACGTGTGTTCGTGTGCATTCGCGTGCATCCTTCTCTCTGTCTTTGTGTGTGTGGATGCCTGTGTCCCCCTCTTCCTCTTCCTGCTGCCCCTTTTTCCCCCCCACCCTCATTTCTCAGAAAGCTGCCTTGCTGACAGTCTGCAGGCTGGCTGGCCGGCCATCTGCTTTTATTATTATTTTTTTTAACTCTTGAGAACACACGCATGGGGAGCCAGTGCTACTGAAGCAGTTCCAACTCCATTGGGCCGCATTACAGAGTGCTTTTTAATGAGTCAAGCAGGGAGCTCCTTTACATTTGCAAATTAGCCTGAATGTGAGTTTTCTCTAGCTTTGATTTTGACCTAGCTGTAAAGTGGAGCACTGCCAAGTCCAAAAAATTAGGAGGGCAGGAGGTGTCTTGGAGCAACTGGTGTGTTTATTTCTGTTTTTTAAAATAAGTAGCCACTAGGCACATCTGAATATCTGTTAGTTCCATGCAGGCCTTTTCATTAGTTTGAATGGGAACAGACCATAAGATAATTTTTAATTACGTGATGTTTCAAAAGCAGAAAACCTGTGTTCCCCCTTTGTTGAGTAATCAGGTGTGAGAAATTCATCAGAAAGTCAGGTAATGCTGAATTAAATATTTCTATTGGTTCTCTTTTTCATTTTATGAAAACAGAAAAAAATAAGTTGTGAGCAGCCTCCTGAAAGCATCCGCAGCTCCTCCCTCTGCTCCTCGCTTGCTGAGCGTTACCTGTGCCAGGCCGTGGCGTGTTACAGCACCAGGCCATCACTGACAGAAACGTTTACTTAACGAATGTTCTTAAACCAGTGTGTACTTCAAGCGTTTCCTTTTGTTCCTCTGTGTTGTGTGTTTTCTGTGTATGTGGTTCTGCTTAGGCAGGTATAACTTAGCAAAGACTTAAGTATTGCACCTTTTCTTGGTTTTAACCTCTTTTTTTTTTTTTTCCTTGTAATGTTGCTTTTTTTATTTCGGTATTTAAAGACTTTTTTTTTTTAAGCATCAATGTAGTAATACTCTGGGCCGAATAGGGGGCAAGTTTTAATCCACAGTTATCACCAATGTGTATGTACTTATGTTGGAATCAAAATGTATCAAACTGCTTTTTGTGAAAAGTTCTAGCAGACCCGAAGGGATACCCCTTTATACAAAGCAGATGGTGGGTGGGTGGGCAGGGTGGGGGGGAGGGAATGTATGCCGGTAATGTGCTAGCACTTGTGTGGACATCCCAGTCTGCATTATACTGTTTAACATAAAGTGCCGACATTCTGTACCAGCAAATACCTGCCCATTCCAACCCTTGGTGGGAGCAGACCTCTGCTGTCCTCCGTAACTTGCTGCTAGTGAGGACAAGGGAGTTTTTCTTTCTTTAGCATCTTCAGTGAAGGATACAACAATGCCTAATGTATTTGACTCTTAACTTGTGTCTGTGTGTAGGTGGGTGGGTGTGTATAGGAAAAGGCAAAACAAATTATTTGCATTTAAGTGGTTTGTGAGACAAAGAATGAGAATTCTGTAGTCCTCTTGGCTTATCCTGTTGATTATAAACCTAGCCTCAAAAGAGATTGACATGTAATTCAAGTGAGCGTTTGCTCATATAAGTCTTTTTGAACCCTTTGTGGGTAGGTGGTCAAACTTGAGTTTCCAGCGTTGGTTTGGTCCCATTGGATGCCTTGTAGAAAACTAACTGTGCCCTGCTCCTGCTGTCCGGTTTTCATCACCACCATGCCCCTTCCACCTCTGCCCAAGTACCAAACATCTCCTTCCAGCCCCTACTGACTGCTCTCTGTGTGGAGCAACACCCTGTCATGTGTGGTGACCTCCAGGTGAAGAGCAGCTGTGTTCGGACATCTCGAGAAGGCTAAATGTTAGAGTCCCCAGGCCAGGAACATGTCCCATGGCTCCTGTGAGCCAGTGGTGACCCTGTCCACTGCCACTCTTAGTTCCCTGCCGTGTCCTGTCCCTCCCTCCTCCCCTCCTGCCCTTCAGTTCCTCAGCCTGCACTATGGGTTAGTTGAGTTCCTTAGGATACTACGGTGAAAGCCGGGTGCTAGAGCCCCTCTTGTTTACAAGACATAATGAGGGATTTGAAATATGTAAAAATAAACATGAGAAGCTAAAATGTTCTTCCATCATAAGCTTAAAGGGAAAAAATTAAAAACAAAAAAAAGACCAAAAAGTGCGTATATATATACACACATATATATATACATATAAATATATATTTTAGATGAAGACTAACTCTGGGAGCATTTAACAGTGTTGTTTTGTTTTGTTTTTAACATTTATTTTCCTGCTTTAAAATTTGCAAGCATTCTCAGGAATTCTAGGGTAGGAAGCCAGTTTTTTGAAGATGGTTTATTTAACCGTATCTTATCCTAGATAGACGGCTGTTTCTTTCCTGTTGATAAACTTTTACAAGTTCCTGAAACTTCAAAAAGTTTAGACAATTTTTACTTAAAAAAATGTAAAAAGAAAAGTCTCCAAACATTGTCATACTGGGGATCATACATTTTAAAACACATAGAAATATTTTTTAAGAATTATCAATTTAGCAGCAACAGGTAAATTCATTATCTTAAAAAATATGGGAGAAGGATTAAGTTTTATAAGAGCTCTCTTGTGGACTCATTTGAATTGTGTGTAATTTAATGGGAGAATATTTGATGTATATACATAGGAATGCCACCACTTCCTTTCTATTTAAGACTGAACTGAAATCTCCCCTAATAATTTTTATTTTTCTTAAAGGGAACCCTTCTCCCTGCCCCTTCAACCCCAGCAACAAAAGAAAGGAAAAAAGAAAGAAACAACAGCTTAAAGGAAAAAAAAAAAGTCACTCTAATCTGTAAAATAGTACGGTTGGATTGCTGAGAATCTATGTAAAGAGTTAGGAAATATAGGTTAATTTTTGGAACAAATTTTAAATATAGGCATTACTAGAGGAAAAATATCTATGGACTATTCTGTTAATGAATGTCTGTCTTACCTCCTTTTGTTATTGGAGGAGGAGAAAATAATAGAAGAATCTAATAAGGAACAAGTGATTTTACTTTTTTAGCTCCCAGCTACTGTTGTGCTCATTTTAATTGCTGTTTTGAAGATCTGCTGCTTAATTATCCCTATCCCTCCCCCGGAGATACGGAATATTTCCTTTCGGTTTTTGGTGATGTCAAATTCTCCTTTTGTATTCCCTCCTGGGGCCAGGGGTCAGGTTCCCAAGCATGACCACAGCTTCTTTTCAACATCTAAGCTTCCCAGTGGGAAAGAAACTCCAGCTCAACAGGTAAAGGGAGTGGGTGGAGTTGCTGCCTGCAATTTCTCTAAAACCGCTTTAGTGCCTTCATACATACACCCAGACATCCTGAGCAAGAACATGTGTGTATGTGCATGTGGTCCAGTTACTCCACGGACATTAACATACTTGCCTGTTAAGGAAATTGGAGTGGTTCTGGACAGGTCCCAAAGGCAGTGGGCTAAATTTAAAATAAATAAACAGAAATCAAGGAAGTTAAATATGCTTTTGTCTTGATAATGTGGAACACCTAGTCCCTTCCTTGTGGCATTGTCCTCTTTTGCTGTGCATTGAGCTCTCCAGGCCTGACATTGCGGCAGCTGCAGTGATTTGGAAAGACCCTGTGTATTGAGCCCGTGGAAAGGGGTTCCTGCTTTTCTGCCCTTGTCCCTTGTGTCTCCTCCCTTTCTCCCCAGCATCCCTTTTTTGTCAGCTTGCTGGAAGCTTTGCTTTATTGGTTGGCAGTGACCTAAGAACAGGATACAGCGTGATGTAATGGAAGAGAAAAGCTCTTTTTCTTTCCTTGGTATTTGGCAAAAGATAGATCTGCTGAGAGTCTAGGTGGCTTCATTACACTCAGAAAATTCAGTGGGATTGTATTTTCTTCCACCACATTCTGACATGTGTACTGAGGCTTGCTGGTCACCTTTCATTACATGGGCTTGTTTTATAAACATTTTGATCATGTAAATTTGAGCTTTCCAAATTTTACTGATATCCTTTTTTAAACACTTGATTACTAGTGACTAAAGGTGTCCATTTCAGACATCACAAACTTGGTTTCTGTCTACCACATGAGTAGCCAAAAGAAAAGAACACATGGAGGGAAGGGATGTCTTCCATCAGACGGGACCTCTGCTGGCAACTGAGATCTAGTGCCATGACCTAATTCTAGGTGTTTGAAAAAAAAAAAGTCAAAGCTCAGATCTCCAAGACACTGTGAAGAAATGGATGGCCTGTGTGGCATCACTGATCCCTCACTCCCTAGGCCTTGATGGTTTTAATTTACAATATTCACAGAAGTTGACTTAGCAGTGCTATAATTAAGGTTCCAAACCAAATTCTCTCTCATCAGTGTCCCCTAGTGGATCAACATTATCCATTTTGCCATTCAGGTAGTTTTATTTATAGCAGCTTGACTTCCTCTTACTGTGACTCCTGTTCTAAGAACTTTCCCACCTCTTCTGACATGAATGTAGCATAAGCTAGCAATTGATTCTTCCATGTTCCTGTGGGTTCAGTGTGGTATATAAGATATGCAAAAGAAAGAAAAAGAAAGGAAATTCCTGCATAAGAACTTGGAAGAGCTTTTATGAATATGTCTAGCAGAAACTAAAATTTCCTGGGCTATTAACTTGCTGCAAATATTCACTCTCACTTTGGCCGCCTTTTTGGGGGAGGGGGTAGTTTTTGTAGGGTTAACAGCCAGATTCCATACTGACCTCAGATGCTGTGTACTTTTTAAGATTATTTTATATTCTGCCATCTTGACTCTTAAACAGAACGAAGATGTCTGTGTGCTAAGCGAAACATTTAAGCCAAGCCTGTTTTCCTCTACAGTGTAAATAGGATGTCTTCAGCAGACTTGGCTGCAATAGCCATCTCTTAAGATGAGGGAACAATTGAGTCTTTATGTAGAAAAAGTCTGCCTCTGCCCCATCCTCAGAGTTCAAATTCAACAAGTAACACTTTGTAGGTTATTGTTTGGGGTTGGATTTTTCCTTTTGTGTGAATTATCTATAGGGTCTTTAGGAGTAGAGAGAGATTTTTTGCTGGTTAAAAAAAAAACGGTTTTCTTCTCCAGTGTTTTTGCCAAGTTTTGTGACAAACTTCATGTCTATGCATAAACTGCACTTCGTAGTGTTTCTGAGAAAAGAATCTTAATCTTGAACTGTTCTGCGTCTTGTGAGTGTACAGCTAAGGCTGCGTGTGATAGTGCCGATGAAGATGTTCTCACCTGGGGAGGGGTCCAGTGAATTGTCAGTCAGACCTCAGCAGTCATTCAGAAAGTAGGGTGCCCTCACCCTCTGCTGCATGCTATGCCACACCCCATCTGCTTTCTTGTCTGCTATTACGGTGTATCCACACACACTAAAACAGACAAATGGAAATCTTGTTGTCAAGGACATTGTCAGTCCGTGAAAAACATAGACTACTGTCTGTATTTCCAGAGTTAGTGCACACTCTGAATAAGGTCTGTACATCGGGCAGTGCCAGAGGTGTATTTCCCAAGATGGTCCTCATTTGTTCATGATGGTGGTGGTTCTCTTGACCTTAAATTTGACAAAGGAAGTGTTGGCATCACATTCTTTAGATTCAAAATAATTACCAACTTCAAGAATCTGTGAACACAGTAATAACTTAATAAAAATTGAACATTGACCATCCCTACCCTGCCTGCAATGCCACCCCACATGTCTGCACCACCAAAGAAAAGAGGCCATGAACATCTACAGGACAGTGACGGAAATACCGGTCAGGAAACAGCTACTCCATGGCTGGGCATCCGTGCTCTCCTCATGTGTGCAATCACTCAGACTAGATCTGGAGTAGTTACCAAGTATTCTAACATTTGAGTGGTTTCTAAACTGTCAATCTCCCTTGTGGTAATCTCTTACTACCACCAAAAAGAAAAAAAAAAAAAGTGACCAAAACTGCCAGTGTTTGCCTAAGAATTTAGGTAGTTCCCTCTTGAGTTCGCTATACACCTAAATTTGTTTTTAAAGAGATGCCATGCCCACCAGAAAAAAATGTTACTACACTGAGTGAAGAGTCTCTGCAAAACTCAGTCATCGGGTCTTCGTTGTGACAAACACTTGTTCTGGGAGGGAAAAGGTCAGGCAAAGGCAAGAAGTGTTGAAGTGGCGTTTCCCCAGAGCACTTCGTGCCTCAGTTTAGTTTTCAAACTATAAACCATTGCTTTGGAAGTAACTTCCCTCTTGTAATTGGCCCATTTCAAGCCAGTACTGTTAAGCTGGGAGCTCTTCGCTCTTCCTGGTGAGCAGCTAAAGAAAAATTATGAAGGGAGTGAACAGACTGCAGCAGTTGAGACAGAGTGCTTTTTTCTTTTTTTTTTTTCACTTTTCCTGCTTGCTTTGCTAGACCTCTTTCCGAAGCTGGCACTCTTTCTGAGAGCTGAAGGGTGTGCAGTCTCAGAGGGCTGGGTTGTAAGGGGCCACTGGCGGTGAGATGGAGCAGCCTGGCAGCAGGGCTCTCCTTACAGTGGAGTGCTATAGAGGAAGGTAGTATACCCTAAATGTGATCGCCAAAAGTGGAAAGGGGGGGGTCTTTCTACAAAATGAAGCAAAAATTTTTGGAACCCTTTAAGAAGTTATATACCTTTTAAAGGTAGTAGAGTTTTTCACCAAGTGATGCATTCAGCATGACACTTCTTGCCAGAAATTTTGAGTTAGAATAAATGTGTTTAAAACACCACCCCAACCCCCCCCTTTTAAATTTTTGTCCAAGAAATTATTTAAATGTAGTATTTCTGAACGTGCCTTTGTGAGTACAGAGACCGTCTGCCTGTTGTAGGAAGAAGCTGTCCATTAGGATGAAGCAGAAAGATGGTCAGCTTAGTCTCTAGGGAAGTTGGAGTTCCTCCTGGCAGTCCCCAGGGGCGGCTGTTGAGTGTTTATTAGCATCAATATTGCACAATGTAGAGTCGTGTGGGAGAGGTTCTGGGACTTGGGACAGGGGCTAATGAGGTGATGGTGCACAGATGACAAACCCAGATTAGTCTGCGAGTGCAGGTTGAATTTATCTGCATTACCTAGTTTTCTTCGTGTGTGATTGTGTGATGTGTGCATGTGGCAGTGGCTGTTTTATTTTTTGTTTTCTGAAAGCACTGGAGAACTGAAATATGGCGATGTTTGTGACACATTCATGCATGTCAAGAAGGTGTTTTCTAGCTTCTGCGTACAGAGCGGGCAGCGCATTTCCACCCTGAGTCTGTGTCCTGAGAAGGCAATTATTTACCCAAATGGAAGTCACATAATATTGCTGTTTATGAGAACAGGGTATTACACACAAGGAAAAAGCTTCTGAAAGGATAAGATTGAAATGTTTGAGAAAGAAAAGAGAAAAATCTGAAATCATATTTTATTTCTTCAGAACAATTATCGTTAAACATAGAAATCTGCAGTGTCTCTTCATTTGTTTTTATGTTTGTTTTAAACGATTCCACCTCTTCTCCCGACTCCCTATCTTCTAAAGAAATAGCAAGTGAATGCTAAGGGCCATTTCCATAATTCCTCAGAACTCTCCCCAAAGAGGAAAATCCCTCCTGCCAGATTCCTCCAGCTTCATTCAGGAAGACAAAGGGAGGAGAGACGATGCAGCTCCCGGCTCCACTCTCATTCCTCTCGAATGGCCTTGAACTGTATTATTATGCAAATGTGAATTTTGATACTGAATTTAAGAAGAGGTTGTTGGATTTTTTCTTTTCCAAAAAAAAAAAAAGGTCCCATATGTGTGGTCATCATTGCTTCTTTATTTTGTAACGTGAATTGTTAACTATGCATTCTGCAAAAGGGGGGAGGAGAGGGCAGAGAGGGGAAGGAAGTAGCTTTGCATCCTTGTTTTATGGTTTCTGTGTCCATGGTATCCCCATGTCCTGGCCGGGAAGGGGAGTGAGAGCAGGCGGCTCAAGGCTGGCACAGTGAGCTGGACAGAGACGCCTGGGTCCCCCTATCAGTTGCTGTGGCTGGCAGGCCTGATGGCCGGCAAATCGTGGGCATCTGCAGTTCCTGTCAACCAGTGTGGCACAGGGTTCCCCATCCCAGCCGAGCAGTGTTAACCCAGTGCAACAGTGGAGCCCAAAGGCCCCAGCACTCTCTGAATAAAATGTACTCATCCTTTCCTGAATTCAGAACCCTCTCAAGCTCAGGAAACCATGCCTCACTTGTGCTGACCTTAAAGTTAACTCTACATCAGTTTAGAAAATTCCTCTTCCTCCTTGCTCCTTTTTTATTTTTCTTCCTTCTTAAACATTTTTAAGTGAACTTAATTTTAAGGAAACCTGGTTGCTCTGTGAGGAAGAGGACTGTTGCTTGGCGGGCAAAAAAAGTATTCTCTTCCTCTTCCACCAGCCCTCAGGCCAGCGCCATCTCTCCCAGGCCCCTGCGCTCATTTGGCTGTAAATAGCTAGCGCAGTGTGGCATTTGACACCAGAAAGCCTACCGTCCCTCCTCTTTGTCCTGACGGAATCTCTTTGTTGATCTTGCCTGTGGTGAGTCATGGCACCTGCATTGCTCTGGTCTTAGGCATTATTTTTAACACATAGTATCATAAGCAGAGGTTGTTCTCCCACCTTCAGTGTTTGCACACAGCACATTTTGTTGTTGATGTTCGCAGTACTGTAACGAGGAACAGACTTGATCACAGTCTCCTCGTGCCTGTGCCGGCAGCACAGGCACGATCTTTTCAGGGTTCCAATCTCTTAGATTGCCTTTAGAGAAAAAAAAAAAGAAATAATAAGAAAAAAATAAAAATAAAATCCTGACGTTTCAACTGTCTAACACAAAACAATACCTCGAGGTACATTTCCCCTGCAGTGTAGACCCTTGATGCCCCTCTCCTTTTCTGACATCAGTGGGTTATCTTTTTAAAAATATGAGTGTGTAAATAGCAGGATAACTATCCTTTTTCTTTGCTGTGAAAGTAGCCCTAAAATACGATGTTTTCCATTTTCTTAAGCCATCAGAAGTTTCAGATCTTACTCGTGTTTGAGAAAGCGGAACAGGTCAGGGGAGAGGACTTGATTTGTTGGGCAGCATTTTCTCCAGTGCCTCGCATGCACAGTGACAGCAGACGGGTGTCTAAACCCTGTTTGGAATAGATGCCTTCTATTCCAGCTCTGGTTGCAGGGTCGGGAGTGTGAAGTTTCTCTCTTCTAGAAGATCCATTTCCTCCAGGGACTCCAGAATGTTTTGTAGGTGAGACTTTGAGCTCTCAACCTTTCTTAGTTCAAACACACACACACACACACACACAGTAACTGAGTAGCATTCTGTAGTTCATAAAGAGAATTAGTCCCTGACATTTCACTTTGGCGCTGTAGAATTCATAGCGCCTTGCCACTTTGTAATGCTCTGGAAATGTAATAATTTCTTTCTTAGAAGGAAACTCATCTGAAACGTGTAGACAACCTCCCTGAAAGGCATGTGCACCCCCGACGTTCCTCTCTCCGTAAGGCTTGAAGGTGACATCAGGTAGAGGGAAATACATTTAACTAGTGTTGCTTGTAGGGGTCTGTCAGCTACTGCTCGCCTAGATTTGCCTATCCGTGAGGCAGGGTCAGAATGGATCACTTTGACTGGCTGCTTCTCCACAAACACCCCACCACTGCCTAAAGGTAAACCCCTGTCTGTAGCCCTCTTTAGTTTGAGCTCACTTATCTTGTATAGTGACGACTTCCTTTGAAGGGAGGAAGCTTGATCATAAATGTACATATACTCACCACCTTCTGATTTGGGCGCTGTTCGCTTCTGGGTTTTATTTCTGTTGTTGGTTTGGAGGCTTTTTTCCCTCTGATCCTTCATAATAAGTTCTTCCTGCCCTTATGTCCCTCTAGGATGCTCCCAAAGGGCTTTGCTGATCTCTGCACTTCTTTTCCTGGGACACTCCCCTGCCAACACCCTTTGCACACACCAGTGACCAAAGTGTGTCCAGTGATCTCACAGAAGACATCAAAAATGGTGCATGCACCGTGAATGTGCTCACAGAGACACGTGCACAAGATTCTGCACCCTTGGCCTTAACCTCAGTATGACTTAAGGTGCAGGAACATTTTTAACAGGTTTAAAAAAAAAAACTTCTGGGAGGAAAAAAAGGCAGACACAATAGCTCAACTGTCCCCACTCCTAACTCTCCACTGTTTGCTTACAATTTCTTCTGTGCCCACCCTACCCCATCCCTGTTTTGAGTAACCAAAAACAGACGGCAAAGCAACCTGAGGAGAGGTTTCTGGACTATTTTATCTTTCTTCATGTACATGGAGATAGAAATGCTGCTTTGGGTTCCATAATCCTAGGGGGATATGTTTACATAGTAAAATACATCCTACCAAATCAGGAAACTGCATAATGGAAATCCCTGCAGTGAGGGTCAGATCACTGATGGGGAACAAGGGAAGTGAGGGGCTGGGGGCACGGGGCAGGAGGAGAGACTGAGAAGGTCTGTCTCAGTGACTCGTGGCACATCACTCCCTCCTCTCCCTCCACTTCTCTCCTTGCCCCCTTTGAACAGAACATGGAGAGAAGGGCATCAATCAGAAAGAGGCTGGATTTGTAAAAGGCAGCTTTCCAGCTTTGCACAAACAGGTAACAGGAAGGTACAGCGAAAACCCTTTCACCTGAAACACTCAGCAGAAACAAAACCTGTCAACATGACTAAAATAGCTGCACGTAATGATGCTCTCTGCAAGTTACCTAGAAGTGTTTTGTTTTTCTTATACTTGAAATAGCTTTTACAATATTATTTTGGTGGCTTTCTTTTCTCTCTCCCAGTGGGCAATAGAGAAAGTGGCTGGCAAGATTTAAGCAGTTGGAGGGGAGAAGAGGGAGGATATGGCTTTTTTTTTCTTTAAACATAGAGGTTTAATCAAACTCCCGTATGTTGAAATTGCTCCTCATATTACTGGTTTTACATGGACACAGAAACTAGGCACTTTAGAGGTGCACTTGCATGGCAGGCTGGGCCCCCCTTTTCAATATTTTATTTTACTTTTTTAGTATAGTGGTACTTAAAATCACTGGTTCACTTAAAAACAATAAAATGTTAAACTCTACTAATGTACAAATAAGCTGAAAAGTTGCATTTTATGTGTATTTTTTGCCATAGCAGGTACTGTATTTCTCATGCTGGATTTAAAAAAAAAAATCAAAAACAAAACAAAAAAAAAAACTAAAGGGTGGTGTTTTATTGGATTGTGACAGGTTGAGTAATATGGAATTAAGTCGTCGTCATTTCATTAAAACTGAGAGGTGATGTAATGCATATATAAGAGTTTTCTGAAGGGTTTTTTTGGGCTTTTAAACAGCTTATTTTTGTTTTTGTTTAGTTTTTTATTTTATTTTATTTTGGAAAGATATGATTGTATTATGTGCAACTCAGTTGCTTACATTATAACTACAAAATATTTTTGGGTTCCTGGAAAAAAAAAGAAAAAAGACTAATAAATGTGTTTGGCTGCTAAGCATTTATTGTGGTTTTTCCTGTTTTATTCTGCCAGTTTAATTTGCTCATTTGTTGAATGTTTATATTTTTTTACTCCTCTGTCTCTGCTCCACACATAAAAACTATCTACAATTTAGCATCTGCACTGGCCCTTGACTCGTCCTGCCTCAGCCTTGCTCTGTCATTACTGCTCGGGTTCTCCTGGTGGCAGGTTGGCGGGCGGTTGGAGCTGCCTGTAAGAGAAAGGGTGTTTCCCCTTCCACCTTCTGTTGTCTTGTTCAGTCCTTACTTGGGTTTGGAGTGAGACCACTGGAGGAGAGGAGAGAGAAGATACCTGCCCAGGGCTCTGCCGCACCCAGGGAAGATAACCAGCAAGCTGGCTCTGTCCAGGAAGTGCGTCAGTGCCGCAGACCCTGCTCTGAGTACAGCGACACTGCCGAGGAGCACTGGAGCCTTACCTGGACATGAGGTTTCCTCCTCTGAACAGAGACTTGTTAGATGTGCGATCATGAAACACCTTTTGAATGGCAAAGGGGAGGAATGGAGAAATTAACGTTTCCTAATTCCCAGGTATGGTTGCGTCTAACATATTCTCCAGATGCTACATGCAAAGGATGGCAGCAAACCCATTTCGTGAGGAAACTGGCTCAGAATAATTTAATTAGCTATTAATCGGTAACTGACTGACTGCTTACTCTAAGCAGTCACTGGTGAAACCATAACAGAAACTCAGGATTTAAAAGTGATCATGTCAAAATTCCTCTGCTGAAAAATAGCAGAGTTTCTGAGAAAATGGTCTTGGGTGAGTCTTTCCTACAAAGCGGCTGGCCAATTCTTCTATCATAAAATAAGTGGACACTGGGAAATGTAGGTGGAAGGGGTAAACGAGATGTTCAAATCACCTTGAGGGCAAGTAAGTGCTATTTTTGAGGACTAGAGGTAATTACAAAACCTATGAAGACCTCTATCTTGGCCAAGACCTATTTTAAATTTGGGGTATTTTTTAAGTGCATAATGACTAAGAGGGGGTGTGTTACACAGTTAAAGGTGGTGGTTGCGACTCCAGTATCTGACTGAGGAGCCGCATCTCCTGCCGTCACCTTGCATGACTTTGGTGTGCACAAGAAAAAACCATCCTAACAGCCAGGCTTCTACACTCCTTCCCCGAGTCCACCCCAGCCACACACTCCTAGTCTCACCCAAAATTGCTCCCCTTCTGAATCACTTTTCAGCATCCTTGACCTTGACTTACCATCTTCCCAACTGGTTCCCACCCCTCTTCGGCTGTTTTGACCTGAATAGCCACTCTGGAATGCTGGCCTATTTACTTTCTTCCAATCCATCAAATTCTTTTCTCACTTCTGTTCTATTCCAGTTTAGATTTTATAGTCATAATAACATGGGTGCTAATATGTATCAATATCCTTGCACCTCCTTTTCCCCATTTTCTTGAGACCTATCTTACCAAAGCCCCACTTTAGAAAAACACTGTTTTCTTTATTCTACCAGCACCCACAAGCAGCAGTGCTGGGAAAAACGTCACTACAGGGCAAGTAAGTTTATAGATCAGCTGTAACCAACTGCAGTGTGACCTTGACACTGTCCAGCAAATGTCCTAATACACAGAGAAAGTTAGAGGTATCAGAAAAATTCTCCCACATTTCTGCTTCCCCTTTAAGTCCCTGCAGTACTGGGATCCTTTCCCTTCCTGCTCCCTTGGCTTTCAATTCGTAATGATCCATCCTCTCCACGTGGTCAGCTGGAGCCCTGGCCAGTCATTCCCATGGAAAACTCTCCCGTGGGCCTGCATTTCAGCCCCTGCCTTGCCAGCTACCATCCCATTTTTCTTGAGAAATTTTCTCGCCTCCCCTTCCAATCTGGTTTCTGCCTCTCTCATTCCTCTAAAAGAGCTATGACTTGAGGTCTCTGAACAGCCTCCCTAGTCCAGGGAACATGACCATTTGCCTCTTGACACCACACCTCCTAGGCGTCCTTGTATGCTCTAACATGCTCCTTTATCTTCTACAGCTTTTTCATCCTCTTTGACCCAGCCATGGAATGTTGGATTTCATCAGTGCTCAAGCCCAGGGCCTCCTTTGTTTTCTCCTCTGCTACAGTCCTAGGCAGCAGCATCCACCTCACTGGCCACCTTACTTACTCCTTTTCGCTCTAATTGAGCTCTGAATTTTGGAGTGCCCCTGGGTTCAGTCCTGAATGTTTTCTAGTCAGTGTTGCTTCTCCCTATGAGTTCAACAAGCCCCATGTTTTTACATACACGTCCCCAATCCTGCTCTAATTGTATCTCCAACCCTAATCTGTCCAACTAAGTGTCCACTTCTATGTCTAATGGACAAATCCCTCCACCTTCCTTGTCAAGTCTTTCCCATCTCAGTAAATGGCAACACCTTTACCTCACTGTTGGCTTTGCTTAGCCCACCAGGAAGTTGTCAGCTCCATGCCAAACATCCACACCCGTCCACATCTGTCACATCTCACCACAATTCTTGGGTCCCACCACCCTGCGCATTTATCTGCAGCACTGCAGTAGCTTCTAGCAGTTTACCATCTCTCCCTTCACCTGACAGACTATTCTGTTCCTGTCAGTACCCTCCAATGGTTTCTCCTTACAGTTAAAAATCCAAACTCCATATCATGGTTCCATAAACCTTGCACAAATCCCACATAACATCTCATTCCTTGACTCTCCCCATCTCAGTCTTAACACTAGCCCTGTTAGCATTCCTTTTTCTTTATCACACTGAGTTCATGCCCACTTCAAGACCATTATTTTCCCTTTGCCTGGACTGCTCTTTTCCTTTCATCTTTGTGTAGTCTGATGAAATGTGAGGTCTTATCTGATAACCTATCAAAAAATAGCTGTCACCACTCCCATCCCTACCCTAAGCTACTCTGTGCTCTTGCCCTGTTGTATTTTCTTCATAGAACTTAATACTTCCTAAAATTATCTTGCTTATTCTTTATTCTTCTTCCTCACTGAAATGTAAGCACCAAAAAAGGCAGAATTCTCTTCTTTGTTGATCACCAGCTCCAGGGCCTAAAACCCCTATGACTTTAATACCATCTGTCTTTATGTTAACAACAGCTGAATTTGTACATCCAACCTTTACCATTGGACTCCAGAACTGTATATGTAATTGCCTACTCAGCATTTCAAAACACCTGGAAATCTTAATGGCACTGCAGACTGAATAAATCCAAAACAGGAGAACCTCCTACCTACTTGCCGCTCCTCCCACGGTAAATGACATTACCATCCATTCAATGGTAAAACTTAGAAACCCAGGAGTGTGCTTGCCTCCGCCTCCTCCCTTGCTCCCCGTAACTGATCTATCACCAAAAGGGATTGCTTGTACCTCCTGATCTCTCTTCTTCATTTCCTCTGCCACTAGCTGCCTTTGTCCAAGCTAAATCACCTACACATCAAGGTCTTTACCTTGGGCTAGTCCACTGCATTAGCCCAACTGGTTTCTCACTTGGCTTCCATTGCAGTTCCCTTTCCCCCTAATCCATTCTATACATAATAGCCAGGATGAATTTTCAGAACACAAATCTGATGAGTCATCCAACAGCCTAAAGCCTCAGTGGCTTCCCATTGCTTAGAGTAAAACCTTCAAATACCCTGATTTCTCATGGTCTGACTGACATCTACTTCTCCAAATTTACTTCCCTCTCTTCTCACCTGTGTCCTCTCCAGTTACGCCTCATTGGCTGACTGTTGTATCCCAGGGCCCAGTGCAATGCCTGCCTCACAGTGTGCACCACTGTGAAATGGATGATCCTAATAGATAACAGGATGTTATTCACATCAAGAATTTAAGAAATGAGGTCTTTTTAAAGCCTGAAATAAAAACAGAAGGATAGATATGAAAGAAAACCATCAGTAGACCTGTTCATAGAGAAGGCACAAAAGAGATAAAAGTGAAACTCCCGATTTCAGAGATGTCGCTGTAGGTAACAGTGGTGATCAGCTGGAAGTGTCTAGGTGGCCTCTGAAGACCAAGAGCCAAAACTGGAAAACACGTGGACTCAGGTAGGTAAGCCTTGCAGATGTGCATGTGGTTTCCAAGGGGAGGGAGGGTGGGGCTAAATCTTGAGCAAACTCCCGTGGCTTCCTTTCCTAGGAAGGAGAGGTGGAAGGGTGATCAAAGAGCAGTCAGGGAGAATCAGAACGGTTTAGTTTTCAAAGGAGGAGGGAGGGGTTGTCGAAAAATGCTAAAAACTTCAATCCACCAGGAGGGATGACTTAGTGGAGGGGGAAAAAAACTATTTGGCTCAAAAATCAAAATGATATAAAGATGTACTTTGGAACAGTTGCTCCCAGTTCTTTCCCTGTGTGTTCCTCAATACTTTATTAGTGATTCTTAATGTTAATATAGGCAAACAAGTATGGGAAAGGGTCTTTTGTTTGTTAGAGGAAGTTCTTGGTCATCAGTGAGAGTGTGGTTTGAAGGAAATGAGAGGGGAGAAGTTACATCACAGTGATGCCGGGGTTCTTGTTCACGAAGCTGAAGAATGAGCTGCACAAACACTCAAGGTAGGAGAGCAAGGTACAGGCTTTTATTTAGAAGTAAAGTGAGAGGACAGAGCTCCCGGCTCACGCCAGGATGGGACAAGAGAGCCCATGAGAGCCCATGACGGGGTGTTGTCTAGGGGTTTTATAGGCAATTGAGGAATTTTGGGAACGTGAAAAAAAGGCTTAGGGGTGTGGACTTGTACCACGTGCCCTGCCCTCAAGGTGGGCTGGGCTATTGTCTGTCTGCTAGGGCTCTTTACAGTGAAGTCACCCGTTATGCTGATATCCTTGCGGAACACTCAAACATTCCAGGCCAAGTTGCTCCTGGCCTTTTGACCTTTAACTGATCTCACTGAAGATGTCTGTATTCTTAGTCTGGTATCTTTCCCTAGAGAATTAGTGTGACTTTGACTTTGTATAATGCTTAACACAAAGTTTCAGTAGGGACTTCTTTGCCCATTGTTACATTGCTCTGACCAGATAGAAATATTCCACCCTGCTTTTCCCGGAGGCCCTCACCCTACTCTGTCTAAGCCCACGGTTCCTGTCTCAACAGTGCTAGGGACTACAGCAAGGAGGGGAATGGATTTGTTGAACAGAAGAAGGTCCTGGACACTGAGCTAGGGAGTCAGCATCTATTCTTAGCCTTTGCTTCTCCTGTTACATCTGGGGGGTCATCAGCCACGTTTCACAGGTGAAAAAACCCTAGCACCAAACGATTAAGTAATTGCCAAAGTCACACAGCTAATAACTGGCAGTGCCGGGAATGGTTGGTGAAGCAGCAGCTGGAAAGAGCAGTTTCCATGTTCAACAGGTAACAGAGCAAGGGAAGATGTTGCAACAGTGGAAGAGACGTGTGCATTTAAAAAAGAGAAGGGAGGTAGCACTGGAGACTAAACATTCGAGGTAAAATAATTGAAAGGGCAAGATCCTTTCCTGAATGAAGAGAGAGAAGATTGAAGGCAGAAGCTCCTATTTGAAGGAGGAAAGTAACAGCAAAGTGAAGCAGAGGCAGGGGAGAGGCCTGAAAGACAGGACAGCTGAGACTGCAAGAGTGGGAGGTGAGAATAGTAAACCCCACAGCACGTCAAGGCCGAAGCACTCAGTGGAAAGGTGCAAGGAATAAATTCTTCATCTTCCCAGAATGTCTGCCCTCACCCCCAAAATCAGTCCTCTGAAGTGGAGGAAGACCTGGATGAGGAACTCAACCAGCTGATGGCCAGGTATTCTGGGACTGGCACTGTAGTCAGTTCTGGCTGCTAATTCTGGAGCCCAGGTGGAGAAAGCAGGATCCGCAGAAAGAGGACACTAAAGAGGTGTGAGGCTGGGGGAAGTGGAAGTGCGATGTCAGGATCTGACATGGATCTTGGCTATTATGGGCCTTACTTATTTCTGAGCTAGGCTCCTTTGGGCAGCATTCGTCCACTAAGCAAACACTGCTAGAGCACCAACACTATGCTAGATCCCGTGCTAAGTGCCAGGGACACAGGTGACCAAGATAGACATGCTCTCTGCCCACACTGAGGTTGCCATCAACGGAAAGGCAAACAACACTTAATTCTGGTGAGTTATGAGAAGCCTGTAAGAAGCCAGATCCCTCATCATTCATGAAATCACAGAGTTTGGGAGGGAGAACACTACAGGGTGGTCCATGTGTTTTTTTTTTTATTAAGGTATGATTGATATACACTCTTATGAAGGTTTCCCATGAAAAAACAATGTAGTTACTAGTTACCCATATTATCAAGTCCCCACCATACCCCAATGCAGTCACTGTCCATCAGTGTAGTAAGATGCCACAGATGCACTATGTGCCTTCTCTGTGCTACACTGTTCTCCCCATGATCCCCCACACCATGTGTACTAAACATAATACCCTTCAATCCCCTTCTCCCTCCCTCCCCACACGCCCTCCCACACCCCTCCCCTTTGGTAGCCACTAGTTCATTCTTGTAGTCTCTGAGTCTGCTGCTATTTTGTTCCTTCAGTTTTGCTTCATTGTTATACTCCACAAATGAGGGAAATCATTTGGCATTTGTCTTTCTCCGCCTGGCTTATTTCACTGAGCATAATGTCCTCCAGCTCCATCCATGTTGCAAATGGTAGGATTTATTTCTTTCTTATGGCTGAATAGTATTCCATTGTGTACATGTACCACATCTTCTTTATCCATTCATCTACCGATGGACACTTAGTTTGCTTCCATGTCTTGGCTATTGTAAAAAGTGCTGCGATAAACATAGAGGTGCGTATGTCTTTTTGAATCTGAGAAGTTGTATTCTTTGGGTAAATTCCAAGGAGTGGGATTTCCAGGTCAAAGGGTATTTCTATTTTTAGTTTTTTGAGGAATCTCCATATTGCTTTCCACAATGGTTGAACTAGTTTACATTCCTACCAGCAGTGTAGGAGGGTTCCCCTTTCTCTGCATCCTCACCAGCTTTGTTGTTCTTAGTCTTTTTGATGCTGGCCATCCTTACTTGTGTGAGGTGATATCTCATTGTGGTTGTAATTTGCATTTCCCTGATGATTAGTGATGTGGAGCATCTTTTCATGTGTCTGTTGGCCATCTGAATTTCTTCTTTGGAGAACTGTCTCTTCATATCCTCTGCCCATTTGTGAATCAGGTTATTGCTTTTTGGGTGTTGAGGCACATTAAGTTCTTTATATATTTTGGATGTTAACCCCTTGTCGGATATGTCATTTACAAATATATTCTCCCATACTGTAGGATGCCTTTTTGTTCTACTGATGGTGTCCTTTGCCGTACAGAAACTTTTTAGTTTGATGTAGTCCCACGAGTGCATTTTTGCTTTTGTTCCCCTTTCTGGAGGAGATGTGTTCAGGAAGAAGTTGCTCATGCTTATATTCAGGAGATGTTTGCCTATGTTGTATTCTAAGAGTTTTATGGTTTCATGACTTACATTCAAGTCTTTAATCCATTTTGAGTTTACTTTTGTGTATGGGGTTAAACAATAATCCAGTTTCATTCTCTTACATGTAGCTGTCCAGTTTTGCCAACACCAGCCGTTGAAGAGGCTGTTTCCCCATTGTGTTTCCCTGGCTCCTTTATCATATATTAATTTGGTCCATATGTTTTTGAGTGAATCTGTGAATAAGTGAAAGCAGAAATGGAAAGGTGACAGGAAAAGAAGTTATTGTCAAAGATACGATCTTAAAGCCTTGAGATCTAATATCCCTGTTTTAATATCCCTGAAGTATTACGGTTACTGGGAAAGGGTAATTCACCCCAGCAAACAAGCTGGGGAATCAAAATGGAATTCCCCTGGGAGGTCTCTTTATAGTGAGGAACTCAAACTTAATTTCACAGCTGCAATGTTTGATACTGTTGCACAGGGCAAGGGTACATTTGGAGCTGTTAAGAACCAGGTGTCTGGAGCCTACCCACCTGCATTTAACTCCTAGCTCACTCCTTTCTACACAAGCCATCTCGGCACTTAACTTGCCCATGCCTAGTTTTGTCGTCTGCGAAATAGGGATCATAATGGCTAGCATTTATACAAGTGCACCAAGGGCTTTACTTGTATTATTTCACTTAATATCTGAACAACTCAGGATCTTCACAAGGATTAAGTGAGATCACATGTGTAAAGCACGCCGGACAGTGCCTGATACCTACCTAGTACGACCTCTACAAACGTTAGGGTTTTTATTATTATTGGCCAACCAGGGGAAAAAATGGGACCGTCAGGGAACATTTTCTGGACTTGATCTTAAGTAGGAAGTATTGAGAAAAGAGGGAGGTGTTCTAGGACCGGGGGATGCCTTCACCAAGCCACAGTGTGACCTGGCATGGTGTGTGCTGAGGATGATAAGGCATAATGGCCAGAAGTGCAGAATCTGAGGTCCAAAGGCCCCACTTACAAGTGGATGACCCTCAGCAAGTCACTCAGCTTCAATGAGTGGCAAATCCAGCACTTGCTGCAGTCTTTTTTTTTTTGTATCATTAATCTACAATTACATGAAGAACATTATGTTTACTAGACTCCCCCCTTCACCAAGTGCCCACCACATACCCCATTATGCAGTCCATTTTTACTGCAGTCTCGTGCAAGGGGCTCACTTGGAACTCAGTAAGTGCCGCTTTCCCTTGGGCATTCTCATTTCTCCTCAGAACCGTGTTCGGTGCCACACTGGCAGTAGGAGCGTTGGAGGAAGAACCTACGATAATAACTGGTAAGAGCAAACACGGAGGGTTTTCCCAGTGTCCTAGACTTCGTTCTAGTACCCAATCCTCAACAGGAATCTTAAACGCAGTTATCGCTGTACCTTTCCTCAGATGGGGAAACTGAGGCGCAGAGCAGCTAATTAACTTATGAAGCGCTAATCACATTCCTTATAAACGAAGAGAAACTTGTTATCCCTCCACAGGCAACAGCCCGCCACTTCGGGACCTCAGGTCTCCCGGCGCCCCCGGGGCGGAACCACAGCGGAAGTCCCGCCCCTGGGCTTCCGCTTCCGCCCTCTCCGTCCGGATCAGCTCTCGCGGGGTGGCGAGTTCGGAATGGCTGCTGGAGGCGATGGTGGTGGGCAGCAGGTGGCCTACGGGCACGACAGCTACCGCTCGCCGCTTGCCTCCCGCTACGCCAGCCCTGAAATGTGCTTCGTGTTTAGTGACAGGTACAAGTTCCGGACGTGGCGGCAGCTCTGGCTGTGGCTGGCGGAGGCCGAGCAGGTGAGGCGCCGCGGGCGGGGCCAGGCCGGGAGAGGCGGGCCCGCCCCAGCACGTGGCTGGCCCCGCTCCGAGCACAGCTTAGTCGCCCAGGGGCTCGCCCGGCCTTCTTTGGAGCCGCGGCTCCAGGAAGGCCAGGGCTGGAGTCCCGGAAGCCGCCACCTGTTGCCTCAAGTGTTTTTAGTCCCCGGGGGTTAGAGACGCGGAGAATCGGCGAGAAGTGAGCTGTTGGCCGGGAATTCATCTCGGCAGTTCCTGCAGAAATATGCTGCTAGCCACGGACCCTGAGCGCTCGTTACGCGCCCTTGTGCTGATTTCTTCTCTTAACACGATTTTTCCCGCTGTGCAAACTAAGTGGTGATTTTCCATATTATAGAGAAAACCAAGCCTCGATGATAAAAACAAGCGCTTTATTTGCTCCTGACCATTCATACGGGACCCGGGGTGTGAACCTGGGTGGAATGCAGAGCCCGAACGCTTAGCCACTTCGTCTTGCATAGTGCCTCCCTGTAGTTAGTGACAGGATTGTCGCTGCAAAGTCCATGTCTCCTAGGCCACCATTTCCGCTTCATGGCTGCGTTTTGCCTCTGAGGAGGGAGAATCAGGGTACGAGTTTATTAGATGAGATTTATGGCTTCTCTTAGAAGAGCTACGTATAGAGCTTTTCAGCCCAACGGTTTCAGAAATAGCTCCAGAGGGCCCTTCCCTGCGGAGTTGAAGGAAACTCAAGGTGATCCAGAGAGCTATAAAGTTTCAGAGGAAAATGTCACACCAAGCAGCTGGCTGGGTCCTCTCAAACGGCATTAGTGAGCACGGAAACATTCTTGAGTACTTGCTTGGGAGCAAGGTACAGTAGAACTTCCCCGATAGCAAACTTTTATTTTTGATTTTACCCCCTGCCAATCACTCTTCTCAAGAAAATGAAGTGACATAATAATAGACATTTTCATAGTGCTTACTATGTGCCAGGCACTGTTTTAAGACAACAAATTAACAGCTCCTTAATCCTCAAAACAACCCTTTATGGTACTCTTAAAGACATTTTACAGATGATGGGATGGAGGCCCAGAGAGATTTCATAAATGTTGGCTCAGATAACAAAATGGAGAGTAGAGGAGGGTATTAATGGTAATTGTGGTATATCTCCTACTAGCATGTACTCTTATTTTCAATTTCACTTGATACTTCATTAAGTGGATTAGAATGGTAGCATTCGAAGACTTTGCCAGGGTCACCGTAGCTAGTAAATGATTTCAAGCTCGTATTGAAATGTAAAGTCATCTGCAATAATGTGTTCTTTCCTTTGCCTAGTCAGCACATTGCCTGAAATGCATACAATTTTGATATAGTCAGCTGCGTTTGGATTATCTATTAGCATTTCAAAATTAGCATAAATTGCATAACAATTTAGTAGTTAGGGAAAAAAAACTTGAGGGAGAAGAGATTAGGAGAAGTGCAAAAAATTAGGAGTGGGGAATGAATTTTGACAGCTTGGCCATGCTGTCCCCTGCTGCTTTGCCTTGGGAGGAGCCCTGGGTTGTCACATCTACTGGTGAAAAATCACAGGCACATATGTCTGTCACATGTAGCTACTGAGCACTTGAAATGTGGCTGTTGTGACTCAGGAACTGAATTTTTGCTTTTTAATTTTAATCAGTTTAAATGTAAATAGTCATAGCTGGCTAGTAGTTACCCTCTTGGACAAGACAGGTCTAAGGGCCAAAGCCTGGGAATTTCAAGTGAAGTTTGAATACATTTTACCAATGTGTATATTCAGCACTTGGATCCCAGGTTCTCAACTGTTTGTGGTCTAACCAGATACTTTTTCCAAGCTGATTTTTCTGATGATGGAGGAATGTAAGGTGTTGATGTGTTTATTTTCTCATCAATAGCTCCTGCAGTTGCTTTCAGTTGCACTGAGTGTGCTATACATAACTTATTGGCAAAACCGCTTAGCATTCCTAATTTTGGCTTATTTGAATAAATCCATCTGGGTCAAATACAAAGCTGTGGTCTGGATTCCATATTTTGGGAACTTACATGCCAAGTACTAAGGAGTAAGCAATAGATATAACAAAGCTCTCTTCTCACAGAGTATACATTTTAGAGGGGAGGGACAGGCTAATATTTTTGTTAAATGTCATGTGATGACATTTTAAAATATCATATCTATTAAAACCATCTCTATTAAAATCTGCTTAAATAAAACCAGGGTAAAGGAAGGGATAGAGAGTCACAGAGAGGAAGGATGTTTTACACTGAAATCAGAAAAGATGTTTCTGAGGAGAGAAGTTTTGAGCCCAGAGACCAGAAAATGTGAAGAAGTGAGCCAAGCAGACAGGAAGAGGGAATGATCAGGATTACATTATTGTATGTATTGGAGTTTACTTAGAATATAATTTACCATGATTCAATGGGAACATTGTCCCCTCCTGTCCACGTACTTTCAGTTGTTCCACATTTTAATTTGATAATTGGGAGGTAGGGCATAAATGCTAATATGAGCCTTTTTTAAAAATTGATTTTAAATAATTGTGACACTTTGAGGCTATTCTATTTTATTTTGCCTGTCCTGCAGACATTAGGTTTGCCTATCACAGATGAACAAATCCAGGAGATGAGATTAAACCTGGACAACATTGACTTCAAGATGGCAGCTGAGGAAGAGAAACGGTTAAGACATGATGTGATGGCTCATGTGCACACCTTTGGCCACTGCTGTCCAAAAGCTGCCAGCATAATTCATCTTGGAGCCACTTCCTGCTTTGTTGGAGACAATACAGTAAGAGCCCATCTTATTTTGTTTCCACTTAAGACTCTGTAATGCTTTTATAAATTGTGTTTGATTTTGCCTGATTTTAGGAAGTGACTCCATAGATCTTTACTTGTTAGGAGTATCTGAACACTCAGGAATTTTCTGCTTTTGGTATCCTTCCAATCCAAAAACTATAGCTCCTAATGATCCCCATAAAATAAGACCTACAGATACTGTTTACACATTGATAGGCTGCACATAAGCCAAGGTCTTAGTATTTTAGCACTTAAGCATCTTAAGTAGTACATAATTAAAGGCATCTGTGTATAATTGGTGAGCCAAGTAATGGAACTAATGGAGGTAATTTTCCAAAGGGATTTTCTTTCCAGGGTCCTTTGTAACTCTGCTGTGACTTCTGAAAATAAAAAAGGGATTGCAGTGTAATTCTTAGTAAAAGCATCTTATAGTCAAATAGGAAAAAGAAACAGCACGGATTTTCCTAAAAGTTTACTGCCTGGCACTGTACTAAGCACTTGATATTTATTACTTCATTTATTCTTCATAACAACCATGAGAGATAATGCTAGTATATCCATTTTTAAACAGCTTTATTGAGATACAATTATATACTGTAAATACTATAAATTCACCCATTTTAAATGTACAGCTTAATGAATATTAGTAAAATTATGCAGTTCATCCTTCACCACATGCCAGCTTTGGGAGCACATCCCTTCCCCTAAGAAATTCTCTTGTGCCTGTTTGCAGTCAGTCCCTACTCCTGCTTTAAGACCCAGCCAACCACTGACCTGCCTTCTGTTTCTGTAGTTTTGCCTTTTCTAGTAATTTCATATAAATGGAATATGTAGTCTTTGGAATCTAGCTTTATTATCCCTAGCTGTACAGATGAAGACACTTAAGGAAAGGTCAAACAACTTGCCCAAGGTTACACAGGTAGGCAAGATACAAGCCCAGGTAGAAAGGCTCCCTAGCTGTGCTCTTACTCACCGTGCACCCGTGTGACCAGAACTTAGATTCCAGATACACTTCAATTCAGAAAGAAGCCACTCATTTTTAAGTTGCCCCAAATACTTTTTTAGTCTTAAGTGGTACGTAATTAAAGGCATTTGTGTATAATTGGTGAGCCAAATAATGGAAGAACAGTCCTCTCACTTAGAATATATACTTTTAAAAAGTGTCCAGTGTGTAGTTGGGCTCAGTAATTGCTGTCTCATAGAAGCATGTGTTGAAGTTGCCTGAAATAAATCTCTTTATCTCCCTCAAGAATAGTTTTATGTTTCCTAAACCTGGATGTTTTGGTTCATGTCTTTTTTTTAGCAATGGTACACATGAAAAAATAGAGTGAACTAATGGAATGTACCTATGGGAGTTTCTCAGAAACTCAAGCACTCCTCTCTGTAAAGATAGAAAGCTTGTTGACCTGTATGTCTTTGCAGTTTTCAGGATAAGGGTTTACCCCTTAACTCTTTTCTAGTCATTTTGGATACCACCTAAATTGGGCTTTATAAGTATAAAAGGCTTTGCTCCTTATAATTCCCAGTAGTGCCACTCCCTAAGTCACTGTGCTTTTAAACCAGCAGTAGTCACAAAGAACAGCTGCTGTTGGCCTCTTCTGGCTTCACACGGGCATGCTGATAGTGAGACAGGCAGCTAGCTGAGCATCCCAGCTGTGAAGGCCAGAAAGTGTCATGTGATAGTACTGTTTGAACAAAGCTGTTTAAGACCACTGCATTTTCCTTTGCAGGACCTGATTATTCTTAGAAATGCATTTGACTTGCTCTTGCCAAAGGTAAGGAGTTGGCAGAAGTTTCCTACTAGCCCTAGATTCCTTATGAGAGGAGATGGACACCTCTTAAGAGTAAATCTGAATCGGTTATTGTTGAGTCCTGTGGCTGATCCCATATCTGATCAGTAGAACTAATTGTTCTTTTGGGGTTAAAACACTGAAATTGAATGCTGTTTATAAAAGCATAGCCTTTGAAATGAAGGAAGTTAACTAGTAGCAGGTTGCTGGAATATGTGGGTCAGATTTACGATTTTGCCCTGTTTTTCTGCATGAGTGTTTAGTAATCTTAAAATTGTGCAGAAAACATTCATGACTCATTGGATAGTCAACTAATTTTCAAAAGTTGGTTGCGATCAACTCTTCAGGGTACTTTAGGATATCTAAAGGAGGAAAAGATACAGCCTTTGCCTTTCATAAAATAGAGGTCTAATTTTATAATAAATTGTCTAAAAGTTTAGTTCCTGAATTCACCCTCTTTCTTTCTGCCACCTGGTCTTTCTTACAGCTTGCCAGAGTGATCTCCCGGCTTGCTGACTTTGCTAAGGAGCAAGCTGATCTTCCCACCCTCGGTTTTACACATTTCCAGTAAGTAATGTGATTATCTCTTGGGAATTGGGCTTGTTTGTGTGCATCTGGCTTTCATTTATTTGTTCAGTTCTCCCTTCTCCATGGAAGCCTTGAGGTGAAGAATCTCAAAACTTAGCTTAAGCCAGTAACTTAGGATGCTCATGAGGAATGAACCTGATACCTGCCTTTAAAGTTATACTGGTGAGAGTTCATTTGGGAAGCATTGGGAAATACGTATCAAGAGCCTTAGAAAGAATTCAGATTTCTTGACTTAGTAATTCCATTACTGAGAATCTAGCCCAAAGAATTAGCCCAAATTATGGGGAAAGCCTTATGTACAAAAATCTTTGTTAAAATAATATTTATGATGGTAAGCATTGGAAATGATTGAAATGTCCAACAATAAGATAATAAATAAGGTATCATGTATAATACAGCCACAGGTTGGAATAATACACATCTATTAAAATGATGCTTATAAGACTAATATTGTGGAAATGTGCTTAGGTTAATATGGGATAAAGACAGCATATACATTGTACAAAGATTGGAAGAAACTGCACCATGATGTAAATGTTGATTACTCTGGTTAATGAGATAGTAGGGTAATCATATTATTCCCTACTTTCTGTATTTTTGAACTTTAAAAAATGTGTGAATATTTTCATGATTACTGAATAAAACCCTGTTTTAAAGCTATTGATGTCATTTTTGAAGGTAGGAGCAGGTTTTGCATGGTAGTGTATTAGCATCTGCCTCATGTTTTGATATGGCATTGCTTTGACAACAAGGATATCATCTCCTATAAATTAAGAAAGCCTGTTGAGTTTAATCTTCCTTAAAGTTAGGGATGCATTTATTGGTAGCAGAAGCTTGAAGAAATGGTCCATGTGAAGGAGTCAGTACTGAGGGTGTGTGGCTTGGTCATGACGAATGTTGCCTTCTGCTGGCTCCCTGCCCACCTGCCATTGCCTGTGTTACAGCCCCACATCCTCCTGCATCGGGACAGTGCCCAGGGACTGAGGCATTCCAGCATTCCCCGGGGGGACACCTTGAGTGCTGTCTGCTGCCATTTGCAGGCATTAGGAACTTGGATAATGGGGTCCACATGGAGGCAGCTCCTCAGTATGTGTCAGTCCCCACAGTCAAAAGGAAGCAGCTTCATAGAGATGTGATTCAGATACCTAAATTTTGCCTTTTTTAAGTGTACAATTCAGTTGTTTTTAGTATATTTACGGAGTTATGCAGTCATCACCAGCATAAAATTTTAGATCACTCCCCCAAAATTCCTGTCCCCATTAACAGTCACTCCCATTCCACCATCCCTTAGCCCCTGGCAACTACTAATCTGTTTTCTGTCTGTGGATTTGCCTTCTCTGGACATTTCATTTAAATAGAGTCATACAATACTCATCCTCTTGTGGCTTCCTCTACTTAGCATAAAATTTTCAGTGTTCATACTGCAGCATGTAGAGTACTTCATTTCTTGTTGTAACTGGGTAATATGCCATTATATGGATATACCACACTTTGTGGGTCTATTCATCAGTTAACAGACATTTGGGTTGCTTCTGCTTTTGGCTGTAACACATAATGCTGCTGTGAACAGATCTATTCAAAATCATACATTTCTTCGTGTGTACCAATCTGTTAGCAGGAGTGAGCAAGGAAAAGTACCATGAGATTAATTTGGGGATATATTGTAGCTTGTGGTGTGCCTGCCATAGACGTTCCTAACAGATGTCACCAGCTGTCATTGTCATTAGCTTAATAGGCAAGAAGTTCCATCTGGGATGGGTGAAGTCATCTATTTAAAACTCCAACATTATTGCAGTTTATTCATAGTAATGTTTTATGTTCAGAAACCTGCAATGGATTGGGCTAGACTTTGGACCGGTAATGAAGCAATTAGCCATTATGTGAGAGTGCTCTGGTTATGTATGTTTGGGGTGGTTTTTGACAGCATAACTGGTTCCTCATCAGATCTTGTCTCCTCACAAAGGCCTTCCTTTACTCCACTCTAGAGTAGCATTCTCCAGTGTCCTCATCCTCATTTTTTCATATTTTTCATGAAAAATCAACAATTATCTTGTTTTCTTGTTTACGCTACAATGTGAACTCCATTGAACAGGGAACTTGTCTGTTTTGTTCTTTGTTGTATTTCCAAAACTAGGAACACATTCGATACTTGGCAAATGTGACGTGAAATGTTATTTCTTGCCAAAGTCTGGGGATAAACAAAGACAATGTCCGTGCCCTTATGTTCTTTTGTTTCTTCATGATTAAGCAGGAACTATGTTAGGAGCCTTTTAGTTTTATAATCTTTGAATATTTACAGATGACATTGAATCTCCTTAACTGTTACTTGCTCAAACTTCCCAGCTCTTTTTTTATCTATACTGGTTTCTCCATCTCTTAACTTTTAATCTAAACCCTTTAATCTAACTTTAGTCTAAACCCTTCCCCAGGTTAACAGCAATTATTAGAAGAAGCAATGAAGCTTTTAGGAAGTAAGTCTTTGGTTTGAGCCTCCTTTGTATTGCTTTTGGGTTGTTTTCAGGCCTGCTCAGCTGACCACAGTTGGGAAACGTTGCTGTCTTTGGATTCAAGATCTTTGCATGGACCTCCAGAACTTGAAGCGTGTCCGAGATGACCTGCGCTTCCGAGGAGTGAAGGGCACCACTGGCACTCAAGCCAGCTTCCTGCAGCTCTTTGAAGGAGATGACCAAAAGGTATTCTGAAAGTGACCAGGGGACACAGAAACGCAGTGGTAGGAGCACCAGAGACAAATCCAACCTTTAGGATGGTAGGAGAGATTGATCTCAGGATAGTGGAATCTTTGGACTGGAAGGGGTAAGGAGGGCAGAAACCTGGGCAGGATGTGGAGATGTTCTCATAGTAAACACACCTGGGTTTCTATAAGGGATGTCTTTTCTTTCCAAGGTAGAACAGCTTGACAAGATCGTTACAGAAAAGGCAGGATTTACGAGGTAGGTAAACGGGAAAAGCATTGGCCTCTGTGATAAGTGATGAAAGGCCTGTGTTCAGTATTTTTAGATTTGACCCTAGTTTTTTGGCTTTTCTGTATTCTTCCACCCATTTCCTTCCTTCTGGCCTGGATTGTTTTCTTATAGTCCGGATTCTGTTTCTTATAATCCCTAAGAAAAGAAGAAACTATTTCTTCTGAGGTTTTTAGAGTAGCCTTACCTATGTTGCTGCTGTTTTTGCTTATTTACTGAGGGCCTCCAGAGGGTTAGTCTAAGTCTGACCATTTCCATGATAGTCACTGTGGTGAACAGGGCTCCTTCTTCCCGGCATTTCCTTCGGGTTGTGGCAGGACATGGGCACACTGGACCGTGTTTCCTTCTTGGGTCAGGACAGCTGTCTGAGTATTAGTGGAAAGGGTGGAAAACAGTTTGTCCCAGGAGCATGTTATTGGTGAGTTCCTCTGGGCTCAATGTTGCTTAGTATACCAGTGGGACCGAGCTTTCGCTTCGAGTCTGTTCTGCTTATTTGTGTGATGCAGTCAACATTCTGAAATTCTCTCACTGAAGGCTCTTTTCTGTCTATTCCAGGGCTTTCATTATCACAGGGCAGACCTATACACGAAAAGTGGACATTGAGGTCCTGTCCGTGCTGGCTGGCTTGGGGGCATCAGTGCACAAGGTGAGTGGCGGTAGCAGCTGTGCGGGCGTGGGACACCCTGGGAAGGCAGAATCAGCCTCACACTTAACTGTGCTTTCAAGAGATGTCAAACATCAGTTTTAATTATTTGGTGCTTATATTGACACTTCTTAAATCAAGGTGTGTTGAAGAACTCGTTTTGGCATTCTCATTAAAATTCAACTTGCCGTTTTCTTTCCATGATATCTTAAGCAGTGTCTCACAAAAACATTTACACGCTCCCAGAATTTGTTGTCCCAGCTCTTCAGGAGCCAACGGGAGTCTTGAGTAGGAGCTCTTGGGGAGGACGTGCCGTCTGCACCTTAACTGCAGCACACCCAGGGAGCTCATCTCCGTCATCTGTACAGTCCCTGCTTCCAGGTTCCTGTATACCCAGAGCGGGAGATCATGCCTGTACCCCTGCTTTCCCCAGATTTGCACCGACATACGACTCCTGGCAAACCTCAAGGAGATGGAGGAACCCTTTGAAAAACAGCAGATTGGTGAGTGTCATGTGAAGACCTGGGAGCTTGCAGGCGTGTCATCAGCTGACCCAGCATGCTTGGGCACTCACTCTCATCTGACGTCTTTCTGCTTTTGTTTCCTGTCCTTGTTCCTGGGCAGGCTCAAGTGCAATGCCGTACAAGAGGAACCCCATGCGCTCCGAGCGGTGCTGCAGCCTGGCCCGTCACCTGATGGCCCTCATCATGGACCCACTGCAGACGGCATCTGTGCAGTGGTTTGAACGCACACTGGATGATAGTGCCAATCGGTCAGTGGAATATGGATGTCATTTACCAAGTTGCGGGGGGACCACAGACGGGCCTGGAAGCAGAAGGAAGCTCCAAGCATCTCTGCATTCCCTCCTTGACCCCAAGGAGCCTAGAGTCTAGGAGGGAGGCAAGAACAGTGTGATGAGTGTTAGAATCAAAGGTACTCTTTGTGGGAGCAAAGAGAAGAGGGTAGTGGTAGAGGAATTCAAGAAGGCTTCACAGAGGAAGTGATACCTCTGAAGAAAAATAGGCATTTTTGAAAGACATGACAAGATTGGAAGCATGTAGAGAGGCACACAGGAGAAAGAACAATTTAGGAAGTTAACCAGTAGTAGAGTAGCAATGGGGAATGAAGTGCTTATGTGGCAAGTGATGAGGTGGGACATGATCGTGGATCATAGCCAGTTTATGAAGAACCTTGTTAGGCCCAGAAGAGGAGTTTAGATGTTGTTATGAAGGCAGGTGAGATGTCATTTATGGTGTCTTGGCACAGTGACATGTTGATTAGTTATGAGATGGATCAGAAGTAATTTGTAACTGAATAAGGCGCTAAATGTACATGGTTTTCTATTTTATGTTTATACTTATTTAAGGCAGATTTATAGTACTCTAGTTAGCTTGCATTGTACTGGGATTTCTTGAGTGGAAAAGGATTTATAGTTAAAGCTAGCACTCTGGGATTTTTGTATAATCCAGGATTTGTCTATGAAAATAAGACGTGAACTCATTCAGAAGTCAGCCATAGAATACTTTTGGGCAGATGTGACCTGATCAGATGTGCCTGCTAAGACACCCTGCAACAGCTTGGAGAAATATTTGCAAGGGAACATGGCTAGGAGGCTACATAAAAAATCCAAATCCACAATGACACAGGGACCATGTGAAAGGAGAGGCCGGATGAGGATATAAAAATGGCAGGTTGGCCGGCCTTGGTGGATGACTGGAATGAGTATTAAATCAGTGATGAGATACTGGTGCCGTTTACTGAGACAGGAGTTCCAGGGAGAAGAGCTGGTTTGAGATGGTGGGCAGGAGGCAGTGGTCAAGTGACTCAGTTCAGTTTTGGGTTTGAGGTACCTAGGGATCAACCAGGTGGAGATAATAATTACATCGTCTGGCAAGGGCAAGTGGTTTGGACAAGAAGTGATAGATCTGAGGGTCGTCAAGTTATCGGGGTAGATGAAGTCATGAGATTGAAAGAAATTGTCCAAGCAGTACATACGGTATGTCACACACATGGTGGTCAGTGGGGCATCTTCTTGGACCACACCCTACTTTTCACTGATACTGTTACTTGTTCAAAGAGATAACTGCATTGGCTGTTTGTTTCCTAGACGTATCTGTTTGGCCGAGGCATTTCTTACTGCTGATACTGTATTGAATACATTGCAGAACATTTCTGAAGGATTGGTGGTGTACCCCAAAGTAAGAGACCTCAATTAAAAAGCAGAATATTAGGGTGGGGTTGTGCTGTGGGATGGGGAATGTAACTTTTTCCTGCTTAGCAGCCCGCGTGGTAAGCCAGCTGTTTTCTGGTCCAGGAGCCCTTCCCAACCAGAGCTCATTCTTTAGGTTGTGATGTCAGCTCTAGAGAACTAAGTGTGGAATTCATACACACATTTATAGAAAATAGAGAAAGAAGTACTTTGAATTGGCTTACACTGTTTGCCAGCATGAATCAGCAGCTCCGATATGACTGGCAGGGTAGACTCTTCCCTTGGCCTGTTTTTAAGTGCCTGAGGCAGATGGGTTTATTTCCATCATATACTCAGCTCTTGAGATTTTAGGAATCTTTCCAGTGAAGCAACTTCTGAAAGTTTACTTAAGTCAGTATTCCTTTTTTAAATCAAAATAATACCCTGGATTAGTAAGAAAACTGAAAAACATGGTATAGACTAAAACAATCCATTCAAGTCGTAAGTGTGGCAGTTCATATCCTTGTGCAGTTTGCTGGGCATAGTTGATGTTTTACTGTGTGTATGACTTCGTTACATTAAGGTATCTTTTTTGGTCCTTATTCTTCGAGGTAATTGAGCGGCGCATTCGCCAAGAGCTGCCTTTTATGGCCACAGAGAACATCATCATGGCCATGGTGAAAGCTGGAGGTAACCGCCAGGTTTGTAACTGCCTCATGCTCCTGAATAAATTGGAAGTTCACCTTTAGTTCTGCTCTCCTGCCTGAAGAAGAATGGATGAAGGAAAGCACTAATGACTTACTTCAGACATGGTATTGGTGCAGAACAGTGTCCATATTCTGCCATAGAACAGGCTTATCTCTGGAAGGTGATTTCTTCACAGGCTTTTCTCTGTGGTGAATTCAGTTTATTAGAAGTGAATCACTTAGTTATTTGTAGAAAAGGTCCATTAGTAGTGAAGAAATTGGGTCTGAATTTCCACAGGAAATGAGAAGTGGTCAGGACACAAGAGCAGATGGCTTGTGAGGCTTTAGAGGACCCAAAATGAAGTGGACATCCACTTTAGGTTCATCTGAGGGTATGGTCAGAGTCAGGAGCTTAGAGGATAAGACTATGAGGGGGATAACCTCTGCTTGGTGGGGCTTTGTGCACCAGCCATAGACAAAACGAATGTGAAGTATTGATGGATTTCAGGATGTTCATGTGCCTTGTTAGTGAACCAGCAGTTCTTCACTGTCTTCCCAGGATTGCCATGAGAAAATTAGAGTGCTTTCCCAGCAGGCAGCTGCTGTGGTCAAGCAGGAAGGGGGTGACAATGACCTCATAGAACGTATCCAGGCTGATGCCTACTTCAGTCCCATCCACTTGGAGTTGAGCCGCCTGCTGGATCCTTCCTCTTTCACCGGTCGTGCATCTCAGCAGGTAAGTGTCAGAACACTTCCATGGTGCTACAATCTTCCCCGTTCCCAGATGCCCTTTTACACTGCTGGGCTGCAGAACCTGGAATACTGTCTTTAATGTTTCTACATTGGAGGTATGAGAATGGGGCTAGTTAGAAAGAATTCGAAGTAGGCTGCTGGCCAAAATGTCAAGATTTGGTTGTTTTGAGCTGCCTTAGTTATTTCCCACGTAGATTTCTCTTGAATACTCTTTTGGTCTGGAGCATGTGGTATAATGTATGGACAAAGGTTGGGTTTTGCTGTAAGGTTTATCTGGGTTCAATCCTGACATCTGGCTTTTACTGCTGACAAGACAAGATAAAAATAAAACATACATAAAGGGTTATTGGGTCGGTCAGTAGACCTAGTACAGTACTTGGGCATAGTGAGTTCAGTAAATGTGTCGTTTCTCCTTTTGCCCTTTGGAAACTACACAAGTTAATTCAAAAACATTTATCATGTGCAGACTAGGTGCTCAGTATGTGTTCAGGTACTGTGTTTAATCTGGGGGCTTAATGATGAATAGATATCCTTATCTCAAGGGAGCTCAGAACTTAGTCGTGAAGACTAAGGTCTTTGTAGTACCAAGCAGTATATTCAGGAATTGAGAGAAGCACATCTTTTGGGGATCACAAAGGAGACAACCTAGAATGGTAGAACTTGGGAAAGACTTAGAAGATAGGACATCTGAGCTGAATCTTACATACAAGCAGAAGTCAGATACAGAGCTGTCCAACATGGGACTACAATCATTTGAGTGTTGCCCAGGTAACAAATGCCCCAGAAGTAGTTACAGGATTTAAGTTGGAGACAGGAGTTTATAATGAAAATTCACATCACTCTAGTGTTTGGATTTTGAAAGACTTAAACTTGGAGGTAGAAGACCAGTTGGGAGGCTGCTGCAATGGACCAAGCGATAGATGACGAAGAGGTAGATCCCGACCAGGGGAGAGACTGGAGGGCTGTTGAGGAGGTCAGTCACTCAGCAGCTGGTTGCAGGAGGAGGAGGGACGGAGCAGTGATGACTTCCGCTTGGGTGACTGGGTGGAGCATGTCGAGCCTATAGCTGAAGCGCACAGGCTGGGCTGGCTTGTGGGGAAGTTGGCATATGTGGGCGTTGTGGGTTAACTGCTTGTGTCTAGGGAGAGATTCCCAGCAGGCAGCAGAGAAACATGGCACTCAGTTGTGGAGTAAAAGCTTAAATCAGGTTAGGTCTCATTGATATAAACTGACACTGGAAAACAGGTATTTTCAAAACTTACTTATGTTTTTTTTTGTCTTATATTTGCTTTCCTCTTTGGTAGACACGAAGATTCTTAGAAGAGGAGGTATATCCCCTGTTAAAACCATATGAAAGTGTAATGAAGGTGAAAGCAGAATTATGTCTGTAGAGTTGGCAGAGAATTAAAAAAAAAAAACATTGTTGGCTTTGTTAACTTTTATTTCCAAGTCATGAAAACCATTACTCTAACATTTATTTTACCTCAAGAATTGTTACCTTAAATGAATGCAGCACGTTTTTCTTCCCATGGTGCTTTCACATTTCTCAAGTTCTGTGCTGCAGAAATAAACTGCATTTTAGTTGGACTGTTGATTACAACAACACAAATTTTTGCATAATTAATATAGCTCAAGAGTTTGCTCTCTGCTCCTTTAAGGCATGCTTTCCAGCTAGTCTAGTCTTTTTCACATGTTCACTGGATTGTGAAGGAGTAAGCAAATTCCTGGTCCTCTTCTGAAGATGAATTTGATCTGGGTCTAGCAAATAACTTGAACTCAGTGATTCAGTATGGATAGGTACTTCTATGTCAGTTATATGTGGCTAGGATAAGTAATGAAATTCGTAGCTACCATAATTCTCAAAGCACCTGATGTGATCTTTAGGCTTACTCTGCTCAAGTTGAACCCGACCTTCATTTCCTCTTTTGATAAGGCTTGTATATCAGAGAAATGCTAATTGGATATATTGATTCCATCCGGGCATTTGACAGTCTTTAATCCTGATACACAGACTGATAGCTGATTGAACTAGCTGTAACCAAAGGAGATGGGTGTTAGGAGCTGTCATCCACCTGGAAGGAGAGCACTAATGTTATGCCACAGGCTCTGTCCTTAGCCTGACTCATTCTACATACTGTTTCAGCAGAGAGAAAACTTATTTATCAGATTTGGTTTCCTTTGATATTAATATCTTACATGAGTATGGTACAGTTGTCACCATTAATTAATCAGTATTGCTACATTTTAAAATAAAGTCTTTAGTTTTTAGCTTAGGCCCTTTTCTGTTCCAGGATCCCATATGGAAAGAAATTTCATTTACTCATTATAACATTTTTAAGTACTGGAATTCATATATGTTACTTACAAGATATATTCTTTATCAGAGATCTGATCTAATGGACACAAAATTTAGCTCATAAGTTTAGCTATTTTTGAACATAGCTAGAAGTCAAAGCAGAATCCAAACTCAAGAAGAAACTGAGTTGGGTTTTTGGTGCAGATTTCAAGATGAGCACTTCAGAGGAGATGCTGTGTAAGACTACTTGGACAAAAGGTCAAATGAGAAAGGAGTCTTTGGGTGGATGAAAACAGGAGGCCTTCTATACCTGCTCATAGGACAGGGCCCTTTGGTCTTAGAAAAGCCAACTTTGACCTGCCCTTTCAGATTCTGATGCCTTACTTGGTACTGCAAGTTATATTTATTTTGGTGTGGGGCCTTCCTGTTCTAGAATGGGCCAGAAATTGTGGTTAGGTAAAGTCTTAGCCCAGGCTGGAATGGAAGGAGGGATTTGAAGGAATCCCTGGGAAATACTGCAGACCCCTTTGTCCTTAATCCCCACAAGGGGTTTCTAGGAAGTAATAAGCTCATTTGAAAGTTGTTTTCACGTGACCACATGGAGGACAGGAGACGAGCCATGAATGCTGCCAGTCAGTTTCCAGCCACTGATGATTTAGCCTTTTAGTGCTACGGCTCTAGGGCACTGTGAAGTTAAAAACTGGGAGTGTTCAACACCTCACCCATGGCTTTAAACTCTAATAGTTTAAATGGTTTAATATGTTAGCTTTAAACCTTAAAAAGTTGTGATTTAGGGTAGTGCTGGTTGTAAGAGGACAGGCCATGTATATTTAGGATATATAATGGAGAAATCCAAACAAAGAACAGATTCTCAGGATTAATCCCATAGTTTCTTAAATAACTAAGTTGCTTGTCATTTAAATAACTTAGTTGCTTTAACTAAAAGAAAAAAAAAATATTTATACTTCACATTTACAAAGCTTCATATCTTTAGTGATATCCTTGAGGTAATAAGTATTTGTAAAATATTTTATTTTCTGATCCAGGTTTCATACTTCTAACAAGTATTTGTTTTCAGCCCACTACTGTAGACTGGGAGTGAGCAAGACAGCCTGCCCTCCTGGAGCTTGTGGCTCCAGTACAGGAAGCAGACTGCACAAAGAAGGGAGTGGCCCCTCGGGAATGGGACATACGTAATTCAGCATCTGAACACTTGTGAAGTTCATTAAGAAAAGATGCTCTTGAGGTGTAACTTCAAGAAACCCATATGACTTCCCTTGATTTTAGCCTGTTCTAAGTCAATTTGTAATGCAGATACTGCTTTTCCCACCTGCACAGTCTTTGGCTGGATTACTTCAGTACACGTGGTTCCATCCACCCTTCATGTGGTATGAATTGAGGGGCATTTTTCTTCCTTTTGTTGGCTAATGGAGGCTAAATGTGTATATATAGAATTCTTACACATCATTTACAAATAAAGTTTCATAGAATTGTTAGCCAGTCTGCTGTTCCTAAAAGGGAAGTACACCTTTTCTGTGGCCTTTAGACCTGCCCAATGCTGATCTCTGACAGATGTTCCACTGGAGCGCCAGGGGACGGCTTGCAAGCTTTATTTGGCAACAGCATTGGCAAGCCTTTCATTCCCTGTTAAATCTGTAGGAAAAGTAGGCACAAGTGAAATGCTAATGGTTTCGTGCAAAAACCTAAGGAGCCTATGCTGAAACTAATATTTCTAAGCCATTGAGTTTTGACACCCCCAGCTTAACTTACAACTATCTCAAGAAATAGTGTTTTCCCAATAAGATAAAGCTAAGAAATATATCTCCTGTAAGTTATGAGATAGGAGAGAAAAGAGATGTCACCATGCTAAAAGGCTGGAATTCATTGCTCTAAGGCAATGTGTTTTTTTGTTTTTCAAAGAATTTGAGACAGTTATGTGGTTGGGAAGAAAAATGAATTTGGCCAGTGAAACTGGGTTCGGATCTCTAACACTTATTATTTTGGCCAGATACTCTGCAAAATTTGAATGATAAAATGCCCCTGCTTTTGTACAGGAGTATGGTGAATAAGTGGAAGTGCTTTGTAAAGTGAGCATATAATAGTGAGATCATGACAGCTCCCTTACTGTGTTTTGTGGCTGTGCCTATGATTTCCAGTTCATTCACCCTGGTATTGCCACCTTGGAACACCATTAGGAATCCATACTTACGTTAACAAGCAGCTCTGTACACGTGTATCTCTACAAAGGAGGGTGGAATTTGTAGAAGAATGTTCCTGTAATATTCCCGTAGCTTTTGGTGACCTTTCTAAAACATGACAAACATGTTTTTCAGACGCACTACCTTCTTGGACTGTTCCTTTGTACTGTGCTTAGCACTTCCTCAAACAGCATCTAGCTTTCACCACAACCCTACGTTCACATTTTCATTTTATGGATGAGCTGAATGTTAGCGCCGTTGAATGACGAATGCACCAGGTCTCTCACTACACCCACTGCATTATACATGCCCAGGGAGTGAAATTCTTGGGCATGACCTCAACCAATTTGTTCCAATTTGTGTCTTCTTCCAAGACTGTGAATTGTGTAAGAGTGGATCAAGCTGGTCTAGGACTGGTTCTGTACACCATGAAGAAGACACGAACTTCATTTAGAAAGTGACTGAGAAGGGCCGCCCCTCCCCAGAGCCCGACGCCTCTAGTCCCCACCTGACCGCTGGTCCGGCTATAGAGCCCTAAACTTCTCGGGCGCGCGCAGGAGGCTAGTGGGCATGGCTAGGCTAAAAATGGGCTTTAAAACCTTGCCCTTGCCCTTGTCTCCACTCGCCGGAGGACCGGGGCTTGGCTCCGAAAGAGCGCTCGCAGGGGCTCCGGGGCTCGCCGACCCCAACGCCGCTTCCGTCCTTAGGACCCGGACGACTACAGACCCCAGCATGCCTCGTGGCGTCTCAGCTCGGTCCTACGCGCATGCGCGCTGGGGCCGCCGATCGCTGACTGGAGGCAAGACGCGGTGCCGAGAGCCGGAGCAAGGTTGGCGCTGTGGTGCTGGAAGTGGTGGAGGGCAGCTGGGCGACCCCGCGGACAGGTGAGTGCGGAGCCAGAGGTCGGCTGAGAGTCACTGTGTCTGCGGGGCCCGGCGAGCACACATGCCCCCCCTGTGGGAGCGCGGGGGCGGCTGTGGACTGACTGACGGGACAGGCCGAGGGGGCTGACGGGCCGGACCTTGGTCGGGCGGCGCCGGGCGCGGGCTTCCACGTCCCGGGGCGGACCTACGGGGTGGGGGGGACCCGTGTGGCCCTGCGTTCTCTCGGCGTGGGGCAGCTTCGCGGGGGCGAGACCCCGGCGGCGGCCCAGCCTGGCCGCGGTAGGTGGGGCCGCGGGCGCCGAGCTTAAATGACCTGAGCGCTGGAGCCCAAACGCACCCTCCTCCTGCAGCTGGGGACAGTCTTACAGAAGCAGTACCTGACCTGGGGACCCCTTTTTCTCTCTTTTTTTTTTTAAGAACAATGATTGGGGCACAGTTAGATCAGCAAACTCTCAGCTTTGACGTGTGACTTGGAGTTAAATATTCCGGTCTGCTGTCAGAACCCAGGCTCAGATTCAGGCCGAGACTCAAACACTGTGTGTTTGCATTTTAGCATTGGGGAAACTGAGACATGTATTAGCCCGGATAACCCAGTGTGATTAGGATCGAAATTTGGGGAATTATTCTCATACTTTCTCAGTTTAATGATCCAGGATGCTTTTTATTGGTGAAGGGGGAGGTTAAAGTTTATTTTCAGTGAGGAATGACTATCGTATTTTCTAGTCTTATGCTGCACGTGAGGTCTGTGGCTCTTTGTTTTTTGGTGGGATATTTAGAGGTGTCCTGGAATATTCCGCACCCTTCTTATTCTTTCTTTGTGAGTTCAAATTCTCAATCAGACTCTGATTCACAAAAACTGAATTTCCAAATTTGACTTGTTTACTTGCAGCTTTTGTGATTATGTTTGTGATTAAGTTTGTAGATACAGGTTTATTTCCTGCTTTTCTTATTCATCTCTTTTCCTTATCTTCCAACTCTCTCTGAACTCTAGATAATATAGTTATATCCTCTTTGTTTTACATATTTATTCCTGTTCTCTGTGATGTAGTTTGTAATTGATTGTAAATAAAAGTCGAGATCTTTCCTGTCTTTTGATAATCCGAAGTGTTTGTAGCCTTTTCATCACTTATTGTTAGGTTAGCCTGGGCTTTAGGCCTCTTCCTGTCTCTAAGTATGAAGGTTTGTGATCTGGGAGGGGTTTCTGGTGATCTGATATGGGTAACTGGGGAACAAACCCATGATCAGATTATTGACTTAAAGGGCTGTGAACAAAAATTGTTCAAATTCAAGAGCATACTAATTTTGTGAATTCAGGAATTTGTCTGGTTGACAGAAAAGTTGATGAACTAGAGTAGAACCCCTCAAAACTGAGTCTGATGTTAGGATGAAATACTCAGAAAGGGGCTTGGGAGAGAATGCTTTTTATCATATGGCCATCTTTCTGTGCCAGGAGTAGATGCTGGGAACACCTAGTTGGCTTAGAAACTTAATATTCTATGTGTTTGTGTTTTCAAATTTCTCTCTCCTTAGTTCTCAGTGAGAGTTCTGGCGGAAGCCCCCAAATCTTGTACATTTGATGGTTTAACATCAGTTTCATCTACTTATTCTCCAGATTGTCTCTGTACCTCAGCTGATGACATTAGTAATTTTCCACAGCAGCCATTCATGAGCTCATGCAGACTCTCATAAGGAAGTGGATTTGCACAGAGGATGGTACACACAGAAGAAATTAGGATTCTGTTCCTTTGCCATCATACATTGCATATAGACTGAGACAGGAAACCTGGACTGAAGCACAAGCTATTCAGGAGGGATTAGAACACCGGAGTCCAGGCTTCCACACACAGTAATAATCATTGATATCATTTATTGAACATCATCTGTTTGTCAAGTGCTGTAATTGTCACAGTGACGTATCAGTATTTTCATTCTCACTTTATGTATGTGTGAGTTGAAGTACAGAGGTTAAATGATTTGCCTACAGACATAGTAAGTGACAGGGCCAGAGTGCAAATTCATGTCTGACTCTGACACCCCTGCTCTTTCTACTGTGCTGTCCTACCTTACCAACCATATTCTCAAGTCATTCTCAGTATTAAAAAAATATAAAATTTTCCTGTGATCACATTTCTCATTCAAACTACTACTATTTTCCCTCCTTTTCTTTTCTAGACTTGTTTTTAAAAAGTAAACTCTATGCCTCTCGTTTCCATTTACTCCTTAGGTCATTGCAGTCCACCCTCAGCTATTGAAATTGCACGCATGAACTCCACTCAGCCATGCGTTTGAATACCTACCGTATGTATCATTTTCTAGACTTACAAAGAGGCTGAGGCATGGTTCTTTCCCTGAAGAAGTTTCAGGGCCTAATGAAGGAGAAAAAATAATTTCGTACATGTCAGTATAATGTGCTAACTGCCAACCAAGCAATCTCTACTCTTAAGAGTTGGCGGAGGAACACTTCACTGAGAAAGTCACACTGGACTGCCAATGGAGGGAAATCCTAAGTTGTTCTAGGCAGCGGCGTCAGGACTACAGGCTTAGGTGTAGACTTTTAGGAGAAGCTGTATGAAGATGATACAGTTGAAATATACACTGGTGGGCTTTAGAGTACCTGCCAACAAGGTAAAGTCTGTAAAAGCAGGGCCTCTTTCACTACCTCGCCCCTATCTCCTAGAATAGTGGTAGGTGTTCAATAAATATGTATTGAGTGAATACCTCATAGGGTGTTGTGTTCAGCACATGGTAGGTACCAGTACTCTCAGTAGTACCTTATGACTGAGAAAATGAGGCTTACTTTCAGTGTGGCTTATAAACTGATTTTGAAGACACCGTTGTTTGAATGATACACATTATGATCATCCTCCCCTTCTTTTTGCACATTTAGGATCATTACTTTATGGTCACAATTCATGAATGAGGAGAGAGATGTTCACCTCTTTTCAGTAGGCACAGGTAACTACTAAGTGTGCCTTCACTTCTAACATTATGCCTCTTTCAGTTATAAACACATTCCTGCTTTTGTGTTTGTGGTGTAGGTTTTGTGTGTACTTTTTTCTCTGCTAATGATGTGACTTGTTTCGGGAAGTGAACTTTTTGGAATCATTAAATAGCTATCAATGAGGATAACATTAGAAATGAGGCTGAAAGCACCAACCTGGTTATCAGAGGGCTTATCCTCAGGAAGGGCCTGATAACCACTTAGGGCCAAGAGAAGATTTTTTTTGTCTTAACAAAAGGGCGTGAGTAGCCTTCTGTCGAACATTCGAAAGACATGTGTCAGCACATCATTTCCCTCTTCCTGTGTTTGAGTTTCATATGTAAATATCCTTAATTTGAATGACTTGACTTTAGGGTTAAAGTCCAAATACCACTTTTTTTTTAACTTTTGAAGTCAGTGCTGAGTATAGTAATTAGGAACACCTACAATACATTTGAAATTTTGGCTTTGCTATTTTAAACTTAACATAAGAGATAGAACTTTCCAGTGCTTCATGCAGCTCCTTTGTAGAATCAGGATAATTACTACTACTACCACCACTCATATTAATAGTATTTATTGAGTGTGTACTATCTACTAAGCACAGTTCTACAAATTTTACTTATATTAACTAAATCTACACAACCACCCTGGACGTTATTAGTATTACACCCACTTAAGGTGAGAAAACAGTCACAGAAATGCTAAGTAACTTGCTCAAGGTCACACAAATAAGTGGTAGAGTCAGGATTTGAACTTGGGTAGTCAGACTCCAGAGCTTGTCCTCTTAACCTGCTGCTTCATAGGGTTGTTTTGAAGATTAAATAATCTCGGTGAAGTGTCTGTGACAAGGCAGGCAGTAAGTGCTGGCTACCACGTTAGCTTTGAGTTCATAAAGCATTTCACATACATGTTCGTATTTGGTTGTCACAAATACAACAAAATGCTACTGTGACCATCACCACCTGACAGATAGAAACTGAGGCATACATTCGTTCACTTGCCTAGGGTCATATGGCAAGTGTGGAGGCAGTACCCTGGCTTTACCTGACCCTGGGATTCTTAGGTTGAATTCGAGGTACCACACTTTGAGAGTTTAGTAGGCATATGTTGTTTTTGTCTGCCCAACATCCAGTCCAGGATTTTCTGGAAATAGTAGCTCAGATTTTGCTTTGAGGAAACAGCCCATCCCTGACCAAGTAGGTGGTGGGCAGTGACCCCGATTAGTCCAACAGCTGTGGTCCTCCTTGACTTGGAATCTCAGGCTAAATGACACTGACAGACAATTGCAGCTCCTCCATCACAGCCCTGGGGTTAATTCCTACTTATATGGAGACACAGGAGCTGCTCCATATTTGTTCTCTAAGACCTGATTCTTCAGGTTTTCCCCAGCTCTGTGTCCTACATCATGTCTTTCCATTACATGCCTGTGTCACATTATTTAGGGGACCCAAAGTCAGTTTTTGCGGCTTGCAGCTGACACTCCCTTAACATACTGTTACATGACATGAGGCCATGTCACTTAGAAAAGAGTTAAAATAAGTGGGTAATTTTAGCCTGAAGAGAAGAGAAACCTCAAAGAAGACCTGAAGGTTACCTTCAGACCTTTTAAGCATATTATGTACGAAGTCCCTAAAAACAATAGAGTAGACATTACTTGCAAACACATTTCTACTCAAGTTAAAGCCTAAGGGCAGTCCACAGATGGACAGGCTGTCTTGGTCCATGGACATAGACAGATACATGCACTAAAATTGTTCAAGCCTAGATGAGACAGTCACCTGGGAGGAGTAATGGGGTTTAATAATGAAATTTGCCTCTAAAGTTCTCTCCAATTTTGAGGTAATCATTCTCTGATTGAAATCTATGTCTCCAGATTCTAAGACCTAGAGATCATTCTAAAAGAGACTGTTGGTGCCTTTCCCTTCTTTGCCAACCTGGCCTCCTATCCTCCTGCCTCACTACCTATGCGCTGCCCTTCTGTCCTCCCCAGACCTCTGCTTCGCTTACTTTCTTCAGGTCTTTGCTCAGATTTCACCTTCTCATTGAGCCTTCCCTGAATGCCTAATTTAAAATAGCAACTTCCTGACCTGGCGTATCCCTTTTCCTGCTGCATTTTACTGTATAGCACAGTTTATCACCTGGCGTACAATATAGTTCATTTTTTAAATAATTTATTTTCCTTCTAGAATGCCAGATCCTAGAAAGAAGGGGTTTTTATCTGTTTTGAGCACTGCTGTATCCCCATCACTGAGAACAGTGCCTGGCACGTAGTAGGCACTCAGTAAATGTATATTGCATGAGTGAGTATTTTGGCAGCACAAAATCATCCTTGGGTCAACTTTGTGTTCTAGCTCATCCTGTCCACTTTGTCCCTTTTTCACTTGTTTCCTTACTCTCTGATACTGCCATCTTCTCCTCTTCTCTTTGGGTCTAGGACATGTGAGGCCTAGAAGTCTGAGATCACCCACTTCAGAAGGGCTGGAGATCTCAACCTTACACAGTTCATTCATCACAGAAGTGAGGGGAACTTGGTGACTGGTTGTTGCCCTTTTTCTTGGCTAAGCTGTGCTGCTCATCAGTCTCATTTAGCACAGGCCCTTGTGGTGCCCAGTGTGGAGTGTGTGTGTATCCCTCAGTGAATTATTAAGTCAATAAATAAATATGTCTCCTTAATGAAGGCTTTTCTGCACCAACCTGTAGTTATCTCTTCATTTCTTTGAACTCTTATAATATTTGTGGTTTGCCCTCTTAACAACCAGCCTTGGGTTGTTTTCCATTTCATATGTCTGTTTTTGACTGGTCATTGAAATTATAACCCCATGAATAAAGACCTAATGTGCTCACCATGGAACCTAGTCCTGGGAGGCAGTAAAATAGTGAAGTGCTATTCAGTAGAGCTTTCTGTGATGATAGAAGTGTTCTTGGGTGATTGTTAACGTTTTTCTTTGTGTGTGTGTATGTGTAATAAAGTAATCACCTCATCCCACAACCCAGAAATAATCAGCAGATGTTTGGACATTCATATCTTTATTCATTTAACTGTAAATTTTCCACAATGAGTATCTATAACTTTTATGATGAGAAAATATATTAGTGGAGTTATATGAGTGGTTTGTGTGTGTGTGTTTGAGTTGGTTTATTTTTGTTTTGAGATTGAATAATAGGCAGAAAATGCTGGCAGACAGAATAATAAACTTTGGAAGTGAGTTAAATTTCATTTTTTAAATAGATGTACATTGCAGAATGCACATTTGATTTTACGAAGCATGTGTATTCTTTAAAAGTTGTTACAACTTTTTTTTAATTATCAAATGTACATCACAGTGGTTCAACAGTTCTCCTCCCCTGCCCACACCCCTCCCCCTTGGTAACTGCTTCTCAGTGTCTATGAGTCTAATGCTGTTTTGTTCCTTCAGTTTTGCTTTGTTTTTATATTCCACAAATATGTGAAATCATATGGTATTTGTCTTTCTCCGCCTAGCTTATTTCACTGAGCATAATATCCTCTAGATCCATCCATGTCATTGCAAATAGTAGGATTTATTTTCTTTTTATAGCTGAATAATATTCCATTGTGTATATGTACCACATCTTTATCCATTCACCTATTGATGGACACTTAGGTTGCTTCTATATCTTGACTATTGTAAACAATGCAATGATAAAAATGGTGCACATATCTTTTCAAATCAGGGATTTTGTTTTGTTCAGGTAAATTCCTAGAAGTGGAATTACTGGGTCAAATAGTATTTCTGGTTTTAGTTTTTTGAGGAACCTCGATACTGCTTTCCACAGCAGTTGCACAAATATACATTCCCACCAACAGTGTAGAAGGGTTCCCCATTCTCCACATCCTTGCCAGCATTTGTTGTTTCTTGTCTTTTGGATAGTGGCCATTCCAACTGGTGTGAGGTGATACCTCATCGTGGTTTTAATTCACATTTCCCTGATGATTAATGATGTGGAGCATCTTTTCATGTGCCATTTGCCAAAGGCATCTGTATTTCTTCTTTGGAGAAGTGTCTGTTCAGGTCCTCTGCCCATTTTTTGATCAGGTTATTTGTTTTTTGGGTGTTGAGGTGTATGAGTTCTTTATATATTTTGGATGTTAACCCCTTATCAGATGAGTCATTTATGAATATATTCTCCATACTGTAAGGTGCCTTTTTGTTCTTCTGATGGTGTCCTTTGCTCTACAGAACCTTTTTAGTTTGATGTCATCCCACTTGTTCATTTTTTATTTTGTTTCCCTTCCCTGAGGAGATGTGTCCAGGAAAAAAAATTGTTCATGCTTATATTCAAGAGATTTTTGCCTATGTTTTCTTCTAAGAGTTTTGTGCTTCATGCTTATATTCAAGAGTTTTTTGCCTATGTTTTCTTCTAAGAGTTTTGTGCCTTCACGACTTACATTCAGCTTTGATCCATTTTGAGTTTACTTTTGTGTATGGAGTTAGACAATAGTCTAGTTTCATTCTCTTACATATAGCTGTCCAGTTTTGCCAACACTAGTTGTTCAAGAGACTGTCTTTTCTCCATTTTATATTCATGGCTCCTTTATTATATATTAATTGACTATAGATGATGAGTTTATATCTGGGCTCTCTCTTCTGTTCCATTGATCTAATGGTCTGTTCTTGTGCCAGTAACAAATTGTTTTTATTACTGTAGCTTTGTAGTAGAGCTTGAAGTCAGGGAGCATAAGCCCCCCAGCTTTGTTCTTTCTTAGGATTGCTTTGGCTATTCAGGGTCTTTTGTGGTTCCATATGAATTTTAAAACTATTTATTCTAGTTCACTGAAGAATACTGTTGGTATTTTGATAGGGATTGCATTGAATCTGTAGGTTGCTTTAGGCAGGATGGTCATTTTGACAATACTAATTCTTTCTATCCATGAGCACAGGATAGATTTCCATATTTTGGTGTGTCTTCTTTAATTTCTCTGAGTGTCTTGTAGTTTTCAGAGTATAGGTCTTCCACTTCCTTGGTTAAGTTTATTCCTAGGTATTTTATTCTTTTTGATGCAATTGTAAATGGTGTTGTTTTCCTGATTTCTCTTTCTGCTAGTTCGTTGTTAGCATATAGGAATGCAACAGATTTCTATGTATTAATTTTGTATCCTGCAACTTTGCTTAGTTCAATTATTCTAGTAGTTTTGGAGTAGATTCTTTAAGGTTTTCTATGTATAATATTATGTCATCTGCACATAGTGAAAGTGTAACATCTTCCTTGCCAGTTTGGATGCTTTTTATCTCTTTGTGTTGTCTGATTGCCATGGTTAGGCCCTCCAGTACTATATTGAATAAAAGTGGTGAGAGTGGGCATCCTTGTCTTGTTCAATCTCAAGACATGATGTTGGCTGTGGGTTTGTCATACATGACCTTTATTATGTTGAGATATGTACCCTCTATACCCATTTTGTTGAGAGTTTTTATCATGAAAGGATGTTGAATCTTGTCAAATGTCTTTTTCAGCATCTGTTGAGATGATCATGTGGTTTTTATCCCTCATTTTGTTAATCTGGTGTATGATACTGGTGGATTTACAAATATTGTACCATCCTTGCATCCCTGGAATAAATCCTACTTGGTCATGATGGATGATCTTTTTGATGTATTTTTGGATTTGGTTTGCTAATATTTTGTTGAGGATTTTTGCCTCTATGTTCATCAGGGATATTGGTCTGTAATTTTCTTTTTTGGCAGTGTCTTTGTCTGGTTTTGGTATTAGAATGATGCTGGCCTTATAGAATGACTTTGGAATTATTCTGTCCTCTTCTACTTACTGGAATGCTTTAAGAAGGATGGGAATTAACTCTTTAAATGTTTGGTAGAATTTGGCTGTGAAGCCATCTGGACCTGGAGTTTTGTTTTTGGGGAAGTTTTTGATGACCAGTTTGATTTAATTGCTGGTAATTAGTCTGTTCACATTTTCTGTTTCTTCCTGGGTCAGTCTTGCAAGGTTGTATTTTTCTAGGAAGTTGTTCATTTCTTCTAAGTTGTCCAGCTTATTGGCATACAATTTTTCATAGTATTCTCTAATAATCTTTGTATTTCTGCAGTATCTTTTGTGATTATTCCTTCTTTGTTTCTGATTCTGTTTATTTGTGTACACTCTTTTTTTCTTGATAAGTCTAGCTAGGTTTTATCTATTTTGTTTACTTTCTCAGAATCAGCTGTTGGTTTCATTGATTTTTTTTCCCTTTTTTTTTCTCAATTTCATTTAATTTCTTCTCTGATCTTTATTACATCCCTCATTCTACTGAGTTTGGGTTTCATTTGTTCTTCTTTTTCTAGTTTCTTTAATTTTCTGATTTTAGACTGCTTATTTGGGATTGTTCTTGTTTCTTGAGGTACGCCTGTATTGGATATACTTTCCTGTTAGAACTGCCATGTCCTGCATTGTGTTTCTGTTTTCATTTGTTTGTTTGCTTGATTTGTTTTCATTTGTTTCATTGATCCATTGATTATTTAGAAGAATGTTGTTTAGCCTCCATGCATTCATAAGTCTTTTTATTTGTATAATTTATTTCTAGTTTCATACCATTGTGGTCTGAGAAGCTGCTTGATACAATGCAATCTTTTTTAATTTATTGAGACTCTTCTTGTAGCCTAGTATGTGATCTATTCTGGAGAATGTTCCATGTACATGAGAAAAATGTGTATCCTGCTGTTTTTGGATGGAGTGTTCTGTAGCTGTCAGTTAAATCCATTTGACATAATGTACTGTTCAGTGCCTCTATTTCCTTATTTATTTTCTGTCTGGCTGATCTGTTGATGTGAGTGGTGTGTTCAAGTCTCCTAAAACAAATGTGTTGCAATCTGTTTCCTCTGTAATTCTGTTAGTATTTGTTTTACCTATTTAGGTGCTCCTATGTTGGTCGCATACATATTTATAATGGTTATATCTTCTTGTTGGACTGACCCCTTTATCACTATGTAATGCCCTTCTTTGTCTCTTGTTACTTTGTTTTGAAGTCAGTTTGATCTGATAAAAGTACTGCTACTCCTGCTTTTTTTTTTTTTTCACTATTATTTGCATGTAATATCTTTTTCCATCCCTTCACTTTTAGTCTGTGTATGTCTTTGGGTCTGAAACAAGTCTCTTGTAGGCAGCATGTAGACTGGTCTTGTGTCCTTATCCTTCTGCCATGCTGGTTTTTTTTTTGTTGTTGTTGTTTTGTGGATAATTATTTTTTATTGAAGAGTAGTTGACACACAGTATTACATTAGTTTCAGGTGTACAACACGGTGATTCAACATTTATATACATGATAATTCTAGCTACCAGCTATCACCATACAAAGTTGTTACAATATTTTGACTATATTCCTTATGCTATCCCGGTTACTTATTTATTTTACAATTGGAAGTCTGTACTTTTTTTTTTTTTTTTGAGAGGGCATCTCTCATATTTATTGATCAAATGGTTGTTAACAACAATAAAATTCTGTATAGGGGAGTCAATGCTCAATGCACAATCATTAATCCACGCCAAGCCTAATTTTCGTCAGTCTCCAATCTTCTGAAGCATAACGAACAAGTTCTTACATGGAGAACAAATTCTTACATAATGAATAAGTTACATGGTGAACAGTACAAGGGCAGTCATCACAGAAACTTTCGGTTTTGATCATGCATTATGAACTATAAACAATCAGTTCAAATATGAATATTCGTTTGATTTTTATACTTGATTTATATATGGATACCACATTTCTCTCTTTATTATTATTATTTTTAATAAAATGCTGAAGTGGTAGGTAGATGCAAGATAAAGGTAGAAAACATAGTTTAGTGTTGTAAGAGAGCAAATGTAGATGATCAGGTGTGTGCCTGTAGACTATGTGTTAATCCAAGCTAGACAAGGGCAGTAAAACATCCACAGATGCAGAAGATTTCTCTCAAAACAGGGGGGTGAGGTTCTAAGCCTCACCTCTGTTGATCCCCAATTTCTCACCTGATGACCCCCCTGCGACTGTGCCTGTCTTAAGTTGTCCCTCCCTTGAGGAATCTTACCCGTCTCTGGCTAACCAGTCATCTTCCGGGGCCATACAGGGAAATGTAAAGTTGGTAAGTGAGAGAGAAGCCATATTGTTTGAAAAGGTTAGCTTTTTACTTCTTCGCATATTTATGCCCTGTGGCTTCTATGCCCAGCATTTGTCTTGAGGTATCTTTACCACTTGGAAGAATTATGATACTCGGTAAATTTGATATGAGGCACGAATTCTATTTAAGGGTTGTAATTAGGAAGGAAGAAGAAAAGCTATAGAAGTAGCAGGCAGAAGAAAACATGGGAAGATTGATTATTTCTTTGACATATCTTCTTGTAGAGTAACTTAAGCATGTATAGGTTTTAAACTACTAATTAAATTGCGCACACACATTAACATAATAGGAATACAGTTACATAACCAAAGCAGATCTATAATTACCAGCCATCTCCAGTGAAACCAAGAAAATAAGTTAGGCATCCTAGGCATTTGTGAAAATTTATCTATGATATGATGGATATTGTCCAACTGTACTTGAACAGTCTGAGAGAAATCAGACAAATTAAAACAACCCATTCCTGGGAACTGTTCACATCCCATATGTTCTTTTAACAGTAAATAGTCTGTAGTTGTAAGATTTTGGAGCGCTACAACTTGCACTTCTCCTAATTCTTGGTTGAGTTCCAATAGTATAGATCCAGTCAAGTTTGTTGTTTTACTGTATGCACAGGCCAGCTTAGATATCTCCTTCATCATTCCCATGGCAAGTCCAGGAACTGGTGGGATGAGTGCATCTACAGCTGTAGCAGTGCGTGGATCTTTGTTGGGGTTTTTTGATCATCTTCTGGCATGAGTCTTCCAGAGAGTGCAGATGTTGGAAGTTCTTCTTCATATCGTATCTTAGTTCATTTTTGGGGTAGCCCAATTAGGCTTTGATCCTCTGTATAAACACAAAGAGACCCTTTGCCCACACTTTGATATGCCCTTTATACCCTTGTGTAGAACTCATTGGAGGTCACCACACAGGAACTGCTTTTTTTTTTTTTAAGAGAAAGGAATATTATCAGAAAAATGTACCTCCATAGTGTTTTCTGGCTATTTTTTATATCTCCTCTGTTCCTTTCTTCCTCTCTTATAGTCTTGTTATTGATGGTTTTCTTTAGTGTACTATAATTGGATTTCTCTCTTTTTAAAATTTATTTATTTGTGTGTGTAATTTATTGTAGACTTTAGTTTTGTGGTTACCAAAAGTTCAAGGATAACTTCTTTACTATATAATAATCTATCTTAAATTGCTGATTACTCTATTTCCAACACAATCTAAAGGCACTTTTTCCCCCTTCTTCTTCCTCCTCCTCCACATTTTTCATATTAGATGTCGTAATCTGCACTTTTGTATATCCCTTGACTGAATTTGTGTATAGTTGATTTTGCTTCTTTTATTTTAATTTTGTACTTGCTTGGTAATTAGTTGGTCTACTGCCTTTACTGTGTGTTTATTTTCACTGGTGAAAGTTATTTAGCCTTAGGAAAATTTCCATCTACAACAGACTCTTTAACATATCGTGTAAGTCTGGCTTAGTGGTGGCAAATTCCTTCAACTTTTGTCTACTGGAATTGTTTAATCCCTGCTTCAAATTTAAATGATAATCTCACCAGGTAGAGGATTCTTGGTGGGAGGTCCCTCTTTCAGTACATTAAATAGAGCATGCCATGCAACTTTTATTTTTATAAATTGTTTTTTTCCACATTGATTCATATAATATTAGCAGTGCTTTAACATTATATTCATCATATTGAGAAGAACCAAGTGCATGGGAAAATGTACAGGAAAATTTTACTAATCGATATAAACAATTAGAAAAGAGGCACAAATATATTAACAATACAAGATACCATATTTAGGAACTGAAAAGAAACAAACCAAAATACTGTAGTAATTATATGAAATTTGAAAGGTAAATTTGGAAGCTCACTGAAACAACAAAAAAATCTAAATTACTTTATAAAAGGAAAGATTATGGTTTAATGAAGGGACCTGGGAGTTTATAGATTTTTCCCTCTTGACCACTATGGCCAGAAAGGCCAACAAATGTCTGAGGCATTGTTCAGAAGTGTTTTGGAAACAAAAGACAAAATATCATACCATCCTTTATTTTAAAATGAGATGGCTCTGTGTTTTCCTGGTAAAATATAGATTCCTCTAGTTTACAGAAAAGAGCAAAAAAATAAGCATGAGAGAGAGCCCTTATCACTACCTGACATTATATATAAATTACTGTGCAATTTATTAAATTATATAAATAATCATCATTATTCTACATTATGGATTTATATGCTTGTCTCTTTACCTGGCTAGAGTAAAATCTCCACAAGGCAGAGGTTTGTTTTGTTCACTCATTGCCTCTCAGTGTCTAAAATGGGGTCTGACCCATAGTAAGCACTCATTTATGGTAAATGAAAGACTGGTGCCTGCTGTGTGAGGTCAGATGAAAGAATAAGGAGTGGAGGAGGAGGGGATTGAAGATGGTGGCATGAGAGGTGAGACAGAGGCTTCCTCCTAAAACCACATATAATACGAAAATATAACACAACTAATCCTGAAAGAGCAACAGGAAAGAGGACTGCGTCAGACTGCATACACCTGGAGAAAAGAGCAGACCTCACAGAACAGGGTAACATACCAAAGCTGTGGCCTGGAGGGACCCAAGCCCTTCCCCTACCCCAGCTCACTGGCAGGAGGAAGAGAAATGGAGCAGAGAGGGAGTGGAGGCCTGGGACTGCTACCTAACTCCAGAGATCTGCTCTGGGAACACAAACCTACATGTCATGGTGCTTTCATGATACTCTCATGATCAGGGGATTGGAAAACTAAGACAGGCAGAATTCCTGGAGAGACTGAGATTCCAGCCGCTTGTGGAAAGCGGGGATCTATATCCAGCTGCTCTGGGACAAAAGAAAGGCAGGCAGTCTGAGAGACTTCCTAACAAGGAAGCCCTTAGCAAGAGGGCTACTAAGGGGGCAAGGATTGCACAGAGCTTACTGCTCAGGAGAAAGGACAGGTAGACAGAATTGTCCAGGTGCACTCTGCCCAGCAGGTTGGGAGCTTTCACGATTTCCAGGTGCTCCAGCTCCCTGGCTGGCTACACAGCTCCAAGGACCCCCTCCGTGATAGACAGCCTACTGCGCCTTTCTCCCGGCCAGCCCCACCTGGCTCGGAAACCAGCAGACCCTACCCTGGCTTAGGCCAGCAGAGGGAAGCCCCGTCTATAGCAACTACAAATGCAAAGCATAGAGGCTTATACCTGTGTGCTTGGCCCACTGGTTCAGGCAGTGGAGGCAGGCATAGCAGCCGGGAAGCAGGAAACAGCTCTTTCCTCCCCCCAGGCACCAATACCGCTCCCCTGCGACCCCTGACATTGCTTCAGGGGCTGGCTGAGCAGCTCCAGAGAGTAGAGCTTCTGGACACTAGAGGGCGCCATATACAAATATGAAACACCAAAGGAACCTGGTTCAGAGTAAAATTAATACAACTCCTGAGAAAGATGACATGGACCTCATGACACTTCCTGAAAGGGAGTTCAAAATAAAAATCATTAACATGCTCATGGAGGTACAGAAAGATATTCAAGAACTCAGGAATGATTTCTGTTCAGAGATCCAATCGTTGAAGAGCACAGTGGAGGGTATTAAAAGCAGATTAGATACGGTGGAGGAGACAATAAATGAAATAGAAACGAGAGAAGAAGAATACAAAGAAACTGAGGCACAGAGAGAAAAAAGGATCTCTAAGAATGAAAGAATATTGAGAGAACTGTGGGACCAATCCAAGCGGAACAATATTCACATTATAGGGATACCAGAAGAAGAAGAGAGAGAGAAAGGGATAGAAAGTGTCTTTGAGGAGGTGATTGCTGAAAACTTACCCAATCTGGGGAAGGAGATAGTCTCTCAGGCCATGGAGATCCACAGATCTCCCAACACAAGGGACCCAAGGAAGACAACACCAAGACACATAGTAATTAGAATGGGGAAGATCAAGGATAAGGACAGACTGTTAAAAGCAGCCAGAGACAGAAATAAGATCACATACAAAGGAAAGCCCATCAGGCTAACATCAGGCTTCTCAGCAGAAACCTTACCAGCCAGAAGGGAGTGGCATGATGTTACTAATGCCATGAAGCAGAAGGGCCTGGAACCAAGATTACTTTATCCGACAAGATTATTATTTGAATTTGAAGGAGGGATTAAACAATTTCCAGATAAGCAAAAGCTAAGAGAATTTACCTCCCACAAACCATCTCTGCAGTCTATTTTGGAGGGACTGCTATAGATGGAAGTGTTCCTAAGGTTTAATAGCTGTAACCAGAGGTAATAAAACCACAGTAAAGAAAGTAGAACAGCTAATTACTAAGCAAATGCAAAATTAAATTAACTATCCCCAAAGTCAATGAAGGGAGAGACAAAGAGTATAGAATATGATACCTAATATATAAAGAAAGGAGGAGAAAAATAAAATAACCTTTAGATTGTGTTTGTAATAGCATATTAAGTGAGTTAAGTTAGACTCTTAGATAGTAAGGAAGTTAACCTCAAACCTTTGGTAACCATGAATCTAAAGTCTGCAATGGCAATAAGTACATATCTATCAATAATCACCCTAAATGTAAATGGACTGAATGCACCAATCCAAAGACACAGAGTCACTGAATGGATTAAAAAACAAGACCCGTCTATATGCTGCCTAAAAGACACTCACTTTAAAACCAAATACATATACAGACTAAAAGTGAAAGGATGGAAAAAGATATTTCATGTAACTGATATAGAGAAAAAAGCAGGAGTTGCAGTACTTGTATTGGACAAAATAGACTTCAAAACAAAGAAAGTCACAAGAGACAAAGAAGGACATTACATAATAATAAAGGGGTCAATCTAACAAGAAGATATAACCATTATAAATATTTATACTCCCAACACAGGAGCACCTACATATGTGAAACAAATACTAACTTAATTAAAAGGGGAAATAGAATGCAATGCATTCATTCTAGGAGACTTCAACACTCCACTTCCTCTGAAAGACAGATCGACCAGACAGAGAATAAGTAAGGACACAGAGGCACTGAATAACACATTAGAACAGATGGACCTAACAGACATCTACAGAACTCTACACCCAAAAGCAGCAGAATACACATTTTTCTCAAGTGCACATGGAACATTTTCAAGAATAGACCATATGCTAGGCCACAAAAAGAGCCTCAGTAAAGATTGAAATTATACCAGTTTCTCAGACCACAAAGGTATGAAACCAGAAATAAATTACGCAAAGAAAATGAAAAATCCCAAACACATGGAGGCTTCACAACATGCTCCTAAATAACCAATGGATCAATGACCAAATAAAAACAGAGATCAAGCAATATATGGAGACAAATGACAACAATAATTCAACACCACAAAATCTGTGGGACGCAGCCAAGTCTGTACTGAGAGGAAAGTATATTGCAATACAGGCCTACCTCAGGAAAGAAGAACAATCCCATATGAGAGGTCTAAACTCACAATTAGTGAAACTAGAAAGAAAAGAACAAATGAGGCCCAAAGTCAGTAGAAGGAGGGACATAATAAAGACTAGAGCAGAAATAAATAAAATTGAGAAGAATAAAACAATAAAAAGAATCAATGAAAGCAAGAGCTGATTCTTCAAGAAGATAAACAAAATAGATAAACCCCTAGCCAAATTTATCAAGAAAAAAAAGAGAGTCTATACACATTAACAGAATCAGAAATGAGAAAGGAAAAATTGCTACGGACACCACAGAAATACAAAGAATTATTAGAGAATACTATGAAAAATTACATGCTAACAAACTGGATAACCTAGAAGAAATGCACAACTTTCTAGAAAAATACAACCTTCCAAGGCTGACCAAGGAAGAAACAGAAAATCTGAACAGACCAATTACCAGCAATGAAATTGAACTGGTAATCAAAAAAACTACCTAAGAACAAAAGTCCTGAACCAGATGGCTTCACTGCTGAATTTTAACAAACATTTAGTGAAGACCTAATACCCATCCTCCTCTAAGTTTTCCAATGAGTAGAAGAGGGAATACTTCCAAACTCATTCTATGAGGCCAGCATCACTCTAATACTAAAACAAGGCAAAGACACCACAAAAAAGAAAATTACAGACCAATATCCCTGATGAACATAGATGCAAAAATACTCAACAAAATATTAGCAAACTGAATTCAAAAATACATCAAAACAATATCCATCATGATCAAGTAAGATTTATTCCAGGGATGCAAGGATAGTAGAACATTTGAAAATCCATCAACATCATCCACCACATCAACAAAAAGAAGGACAAAAACCACATGATCATCTCCATAGGTGCTGAAAAATCATTTGACAAAATTCAACATCCATTCATGATTAAAACTCTCAACAAAATGAGTATAGAGGGCAAGTACCTCAACATAATAAAGTCCATATATGACAAACCCACAGGCAACATCATATTAACAGCGAGAAGCTGAAAGCTATTCCTTTAAGATTGGGAACAAGACAAGGATGCCCACTCTCCCCACTTCTATTCAACATAGTACTGGAGGTCCACGGCAGTCAGACAACACAAAGATATAAAAGGCATCCAGATTGGCAAGAAAGAAGTTAAACTGTCCTTGTTTGCAGATGACATGATATTGTACATAAAAAACCCTAAAGAATCCACTCCAAAACTACTAGATCTAATATCTGAATTCAGCAAAGTTGCAGGATACAAAATTAATACACAGAAATCTGTAGCATTCCTATACACTAACAATGAACTAGCAGAGAGATAAATGAGGAAAACAGTTCTATTCACAATTGCATCAAAAAGAATAAAATACCTAGGAGTAAACCTAACCAAGGAAGTGAAAGACCTGTACTTGGAAAACTACAAGACACTGATAAGAGAAATTAAAGAAGATACCAATAAATGGAAACACATCCCTTGCTCATGGATAGGAAGAATTAATATTGTCAAAATGGCCATCCTGCCTAAAGCAATCTATAGATTCAGTGCAGTTCCTATCAAAATACCAACAGCATTCTTCAACAAACTAGAGAAAATCATTCTAAAATTCATATGGAACCACGAAAGACCTCGAATAGCCAAAGCAATTCTGAGAAGGAAGAATAAAGCAGGGGGAATTATGCTCCCCAACTTCAAGCTCTACTACAAAGCCACAGTAATCAAGACAATTTGGTACTGGCACAAGAACAGACCCATAGACCAGTGGAACAGAATACAGAGTCCAAATATAAACCCAAGCATATATGGTCAATTAATATATGATAAAAGGAGCCATGGACATACAATGGGGAAATGATAGCCTCTTCAACAACTGGTGTTGGCAAATCTGGACAGCTACATGCAAGAGAATGAAACTGGATTATTGTCTAACCCCATACACAAAAATAAACTTGAAATGGATTAAAGACTTGAATGTAAGTCATGAAACCATAAAACACTTAGAAGACAACATAGGCAAACATCTCCTGAATATAAGCATGAGCAACTTCTTCCTGAATGCGTCTCCTCGAGCAAGGGAAACAAAAGCAAAAATGAACTCATGGGACTACATCAAACTAAAAAGTTTCTGTACAGCAAAGGACACCATCAACAGAACAAAAAGGCATCCTACAGTATGGGAGAATGTATTTGTAAATGACATATCCAACAAGGGGTTAACATCCAAAATATATAAAGCACTTACATGCCTCAACACCCAAAAAGCAAATAACCTGATTCACAAATGGGCAGAGGATATGAAGAGACAGTTCTCCAAAGAAGAAATTCAGATGGCCAACAGGCACATGAAAAGATGCTCCACATCACTAATCATCAGGGAAATGCAAATTAAAACCACAGTGAGATATCACCTCACACCATAAGGATGGCCAGCATCAAAAAGACTAAGAACAACAAATGCTGGCGGGGATGCGGAGAAAGGGGAACCCTCCTACACTGCTGGTGGAAATGTAAGCCAGTTCAACCATTGTGGAAAGCAAAACGGAGGTTCCTCAAAAAACTAAAAATAGAAATACCCTTTGACCCAGGGATCCCACTCCTTGGAATTTACCCAAAGAATACAACTTCTCAGATTCAAAAAGACATATACACCCCTATGTTTATTGCAGCACTTTTTACAATAGCCAAGATATGGAAGCAACTTAAGTGTCCATCAGTAGATGAATGGATAAAGAAGAGGTGGTACATATACACAATGGAATACTATTCAGCCATAAGAAAGAAACAAACCCTACCATTTGCAACAACATGGGTGGAGCTGGAGGACATTATGCTCAGTGAAAAAAGCCAGGCGGAAAAAGACAAATGCCAAATGATTTCCCTCATTTGTGGAGTATAACAATGAGGCAAAACTGAAGGAACAAAATAGCAGCAGACTCAGAGACTTCAAGAATGAGCTAGTGGTTACCAAAGGGGAGGGGTGTGGGAGGGTGGGTGGTGAGGGAGAGAGAAGGGGATTGAGGGGGGTATTATGTTTAGTACACATGGTGTGGGGGATCACGGGGAGAACAGTGTAGCACAGAGAAGACACCTAGTGGATCTGTGGCATCTTGCTGCACTGATGGACAGTGACTGTATTGGGGTAAGGGTGGGGACTTGATAATATGGGTAATTATAGTAACCATATTGTTTTTTCATGTGAAACCTTCATAAGAGTGTATAACGATCATACTTTAATAAAATAAATAAATAAATAAATAAATAAGGGGTGAAGGGAGACAGCCTGAAGTTTAAAATGGCTCTATATTAATAACAGCTCTGACACACTGAGCACCATTTCTTTATGCTATGTAACAATCACCCCAGAATTTAGTTTCTCAAAACAAGGGTAATAATTTATTTATTGTCTCTCACTCAGGAGGTGACTGGGCTCCACCTGGCAGTGTTTGCTTGGGGTATCTCAAGCCACTGCAGTTGGGGGCTGAGGCTGGAGTCATCTGGGAAGTTTTGCCACTCACATCTTGGGTCAGTGGTGGCTGTCAGCTGGATCTCAGCTGAGGCTGTTGGCTAGAACTCCCACAGCGTGGCCTCTCCACATGACCTTACCCACCTCACAGTGTGGCCAGTGTGGCCCAAGAAGCAAAAGTGATTATACAACCTTGGAAGCCCCATAGCATCACTTCCACCATATTCTTTTGGTGGAGACAGCCACAGAGCTTTGTCTGGATTCAAAGGGAGGGGACATAAACCCTACCGTGCAGTGGGAGGAGTGTCAGTGTCACGTTTCAAGAAAAGCATGTAGGGTAGGTTATATTGTGGTGACCCATCTTTGGAAAATATAGTCTCTGTGCAAAGAATGTATAGACTACACTAGGGGTTTTTCTTTTTTAATACTTTGATTTGCAGACTTACCCTAATTTTACTGATAGGGAAACTGAGGCTGTGAGAGAGTAAATGTTTTGCCCAAAAGTCACACAATTCAGTGGCAGAACAAGTTGTCAAACCCAGGCCTTTTGCTCCCACTGCCATGTATAAATAAGATGAACATAGATTTTGTTACCAAATCCAAAAATACTAAGGAAGGTGTATTCATGTAGGTACCTCATAAAAGCAGGTGATTAACTTAATCACTCAGCAAACATTTGTTGAATCCCTGTTAAGTACTAAATGCTGAAGAGGAGACAGCCTTTAAGGCACTTCCAGTCTATTAGAAGAGAGAAGGCACACAGCCAGATAAATGGGATCAGTGTAAGTATGTGGCATTAAGTACAGGTAATTTCTCAGAGGAGGAAAGGACCAGGGAGAGCTTCACATAAGGTATTTGAGCTGAGCAGTGAAAGGTGAATGGGGTCTGGACATTGGGAAATGGGACCTAGCCTTCCAAGCAAGGAAACACTGTGATAAAGGTACAGGAACATGTTGAGATCCCAGTGAGCAGTCCAGGTAGTCAAAGTGTAGGGTATGTGAAGGAAAATAAGAGTGGACCAGAAAGGTAGATGAGGGGCCATTGCACAAGGTGCAGAAGGAACCATGTGATCAGAGCTGTCTTGAGTGAGTACTAATCTAGTGTTCATTTAACATGAAGGGGAAGAGAAAGCCTGGAGGCACAGAAACCTGTTAGGATAGCTTTACAGTAGCCCAGAAAAGTGGTGGTGAGGGTTTGGATTAATGCAATAGAAATAGAGATGCTTAGAGGTGAAATCAATAGACTTTGCAACTGATTCAATGTGATAATTAGAAAAAGTAGGAGCCAGGTTAGAATCTAAAGTTTAGAATCTGTCTTGAAAGAAGAAATTGGAAAATCAAGAAGAAACATCTGGGATGGGATAAAAATAGATTCATTCATGAAATCCAGATTGTGATGTATTATGGGATAAGGCAGCTGAAGCTATCCAACAGGAAGTTGGAAATATCAGGAGTGTTGTCATGCTAGAGACAGGGGTTTGTAGCTTATCAATGTAGCAGTTATAGCTAACTCCCCATAGGCACAGGAATAGATTTCCCTATAGGAATCCATTGGGAGTGGATTAAAGAAGAAGACTGATTTGGGGAATGTCTTTTGGGGGGTCTGGAGGAAGAAGAGGAGTCAGCAAAGGAGAAGTTAAGTAGAGAAGAAAAACCAGTGTGGCCAGTGCCCTCAGTGTCACAGGAAAATAGTTTCAAGTCACACAGATAAGCCAGCAGCGTCAATGCAGAGAGTTTGAGAAATGAGGCCAAATTAGATTCCATATGGTGACAAGGACACCACCGGACACCCAGAAAGTCTAGGTGGTGAGAGGAGAAGCCGGGTGGGAAAAGCTGAAGGGTGCGTGGACTGATGCAGCATGGGGCAGAATTCTCTGCTGCTCTGACAAACATGGCAGTGAGGCAGAGGAAAAAGATGGGAAAGGAGGGGGCTCGAGTGGATCCAGGAATCACCACTTTGTTTTGGGTTTTAAACTAAGGATCCATATCTGCACGGGACACGAAGTCAATGGAGAGGAAAAGACTGAAGATGCTGTAAAGGAAGTGGGAGGTTGTTACAGGCAGGGGACTAACATGGGAAGGAAGGAAGGCTGCTCTTCTCTGAGAGCACACAGGGGGCACACAGAGAAGACGGGGAAAGACTGAGCAGTTTGGACTTGGAGGAGGAGCAAGTTGCAAAAGCTTGAGATTGAAGGACATTAAGAAACCTATCACTCAATAGTTAAAGCTTCATTAAGGCTGGAAACTAGGTCATGGGTGAGCAGCAGCAGAGAGCAGGTGGGGGTCTGAAAAAAGCACTGAAGGGAACATGATATAAAGTCGATTAGAGATGAATGAAAATTGCTGAGCAACAGTGAAGATAAATAATATGTCGCTGTTTCCTGTCTCTGTCCAGGAGGATGGTGGGCAGAGAGAGCAATGAGAACTTCCATGAGGCTGAACAAGGCAAGAATTCAGTGGTTGGTTCAGGATTGGTTCCACGTGGTAGTGTAACTCCTTCAGTGTAGGGGTTACATGTATGGTCCCGATTGTTTAAATCAGTAGTATTAAGTATGAGATGTAAAGAGCTACCAAAAAAATTGTCGGTTATCTAGTGGAAGGCAGGCCTACCACAAAAAAGGGGACGGTCTGCCCAGCCCTAAAGCTTTTTCAGCATTGGAGGGCAGCACCCCTTGACATCTCTCCTGGGATTCCTGTTTAGTGGGTGCTGGTCTGGGTGTAATCCAGTTTTCCTGTTCCCGTGTTTCTCCCAAGATTTTGGTTCAATTTTAGGTGGAATAGTGAAATAGAAGACAGCTTCTGAGAGTGAGTAGTCTGTGTCATCTACACCCTATGAATGCTTTAAATCAGTCTTTTGACCTCTTTGGCCTCAGTTTCCTTTGTTGAAAAAAATGACAGGGAGATGAGCTCAAAAGATCCTTCTGACTCTGTTGTTCATGACTGACTGTTCTAAGTGCCTTTGCTCTGCGCGTAGTACTGAAGAAGCTGATGACCTCTTAAACACAGGTGCAGGTCGGAGAAATTAATTTGCTCTTGTAATATGGGAATCCTTTCCTAATTTACATTTAACTTGGAATCTCCACAAAAACTGATGTTTCCTAACGTAGCTGCTTGTGTTCCGGGTTAGCCCTGGCTGGCTCCCCCTGCGCTCCAGACCCTGAGTCAAGGTGTTTTGGCCTCGCACATGCACAAGCAGCTTTGTGTTCTTCCCTGGAAAGTGCTGCACGACTAGGCAACAGCTGTACGCGTAGGAGTCAGGGAGAAGCAGGGCATCTTAGGAGTCAGTCCCAACTCACTGAGTGACAGGTTTCTTAGCAGAGTGGGAAATGCTCAATAAACATTATTTTTCCTTCTCTCATTGGTGCCTCCCTTTGAATACCTCCATCCACTCACTGTCACAAATAGGACTGGATTACCATATTTTAGGGTTATTATGTAGGTATTTTCATATCTGCAAATGGAAAACTCCATTATATAGATGGCCTGGCCAAATAAATGACTTAAAGACAAGATAGTTTGTTGACTTCCATGGTTTAATTATATAAGGAATAGAGACTTTGTTAACTGTATTTGTGTCTGCTACTTTTCAGAGCTACCTGAATGTTAAGTTGCAGTTGACCATTATTTGTTTCACTTTTTCTCTGAGGGGGCTATTGCCCCCCTCCACCCCCTCCCCCCGTCGTGGGACAGACATGAGGTCCATGCAGTACATTGCTTTGGCATTCCTTCTCCCACCATCCAGGGACTGCCAAGCTGTGAGTCTTAGGGGAATGGTCCTGGGGGCGGCTCAGGGAAGTACCCAGATTACCTTGGATGATGAATTACTTTGTGGGAAGACCCAGAGTGGCTTAGCGTGGTCAGTGTGCACAGGAGAGCGCCGTTTGGCAGGTCCTGCTCTGCAGGGAAGGGAGAGCCCACTCTGGGCTTGCGGAATTCTGGGGTGAAGTCTCTGTTGCTTTGGCAGTCTGTGCTCTTGCCTAAAGGAATGCTCTCTGGTCACAAAGAAAATAATTGACTCAAGGAAGGTAAAGCAGTCCCAGCTGTAAGTCTGTGGGAACAGGAATGGAGGTCAAAGTAGAGTTGGTTACTGGACTCATTTTGTTCTTCTGCTGATGCCAGTTTTGGGGGAGGCAGTTGAGAAATCTGGGTGATATAGTGGGTCTTCACTTTAAAGGTCTTTGGTAATAAGGGAGGTAAAGGCTGATGTGGGTAGTAAACGTGTTCTCAACAAGGGTGACTGGGTGACTAGAGCCAGGGGCCAGGTCTAGGTTACAACCACCAGCTGCCTTACCATGGTGTTGGCTGAGGCCACATTTCAAGGCTTTCCTTACATAGTGCTGAGTAGTCGCTTTGTTTAGCAGCATGTTCTGAGGAAAAGCAGGAGGGTTCCATGGTCTGAGAGAAGTGTGCTCTGGCTGGAGCATAGAGCGCGTGCTGAGGGCCAGTGAGAGGTAGGTGTTTGTGAGATGAGGTGCGGACAGCTGGGCCACACAGGGTTGAAAAGCCAAATTAACAAAGTTGGACTTTTTCCTAAAGTCAGAGGGAAGAAAAAATATTTGAAATATAAGAAGATAATCAGCTGTGTTTAAAAGAATTTCTTTGGCTGCAGGGTAGAGAATAGATGGGGTGTGGGGAGCAGGGGGCAAGACTGGAGGCAAAGATCCCAGTTGAGAGACTTGTAATAACCATGATGGTGAGAAATAAGGACAGCCCCAACTGGAAAGTAGCAACAGGTTGAAGAGAAAAATGAAGTTTCAGAAAACATTAGGGAAGGCTGAGAGCCGGTTGGTCGCAGAGGTGGGAAGATGAAGGAGAATCCACTAACAGTGAGGCCCAGGTCTCTGGAGAAGGTGGGTGGGTGGGTGGGTGGGCAGGTTGTGATGTGGTCTCCTGAGGTAGGGAGCACTGGAGGAGGGCAGGGCTTCTGACAGAAGATGATGACTTAATTCTGGAGCATGGAAAATGGGGTTATTGAGGAGCAGTCCAGTGGGCAGCTGGATGTGCCGGCCTGAGGTTCAGAGAGAAGTACGTCCACTTGGAAAAAATGTAAATGTTGAACCTGCTCATGTTTGTGTTTATTTTATGTTGAATTAAATAGGGATGGCACATTAATCTTTTCTTTTTTTTTCAGTTTTATTTATTTATTTATTTATTTTTGATTTTGGTATCATTAATCTACAATTATATGAGGAACATTATGTTTACTAGGCTCCCCCCTTCATCAAGTCTTCCCCACACCCCATTACAGTCACTGTCCATCAGCGTAGTGAGATGCTGTAGAATCACTACTCTTCTCTGTGTTGCACAGCCCTCCCCGTGCCCCCCCCACATTATACATGCTAATCGTAATGCCCCCTTTCTTCTTCCCCACCCTTATCCCTCCCTTTCCACCCATCCTCCCCAGTCCCTTTTCCCTTTGGTAACTGTTAGTCCATTCTTGGTGTTCTGTGAGTCTGCTGCTGTTTTGTTCCTTCAGTTTTTTCTTTGTTCTTATACTCCACAGATGAGTGAAATCATTTGGTACTTGGCTTTCTCTGCCTGGCTTATTTCACTGAGCATAATACCCTCTAGCTCCATCTGTGTTGTTGCAAATGGTAGGATTTGTTTTCTTCTTATGGCTGAATAATATTCCATTGTGTATATGCACCACATATATCTGTTCATCTACTGGTGGACACTTAGGTTGCTTCCATTTCTTGGCTATTGTAAATAGTGCTGCAATAAACATAGGGGTGTATCTGTCTTTTTCAAACTGGGCTACTGCATTCTTAAGGTAAATTCCTAGAAGTGGGATTCCTGGGTCAAATGGTATTTCTATTTTGAGCATTTTGAGGAACCTCCATACTGCTTTCCACAATGGTTGAACTAGTTTACATTCCCACCAGCAGTGTAGGAGGGTTCCCCTTTCTCCACATCCTCGCCAGCATTTGTTGTTGTCTTTTGGATGTTGGCCATCCTAACTGGTGTGAGGTGATCTCATTGTGGTTTTAATTTGCATTTCCCTGATGATTAGGAATGTGGAGCATCTTTTCATGTGTCTGTTGGCCATCTGAATTTCTTCTTTAGAGAACTGTCTGTTCAGCTCCTCTGCGCATTTTTTAATTGGATTGTTTGCTTTTTGACCTTAATCTTTTTTATTCTATGACTATCTAAAGGTTTTTTTTTTCCATGTTTAATTTTGAATAAGTTATAGATTCAACTAGTTCAAAATTCAAAAGGTAGAAAGGGTATTAAATAAACAGTCTCTCTGCCACCCGGTTCCTCTCATGTAAAGATTTCTAACTTTTATGTGAAAATTCCCCACTTTCTTTGCACAAGTGTTTACCATTTCTCTCCTTGTTTTGCTCCTTGCTTTTTTCACTTAGTAATGTATCTTGGAGATTGTTTTCTACTGCAGCATAAATAGATGGCTCATGATTTTTTGGAGGCTGCATTCTATTCCATTATATAGATGTACTGTAATTTATTTAACCAGGCCCTTACAGATAGATATTTAGGTTTTCTAATACCTTGCTAACACAAACAATGCTTTGGGAGTGGCCTTGTATCTGAATCATTTTTGCTGAAGAGTAGGATAAATTTTCAGAAGTGGGAACTGCAGGACCAAAGGGCCTCTAAAGGTTTTAATCCAGCTCTGTTTAGAGTTCCTGGCACTTAAAAAGTCTGCAGAGAATGAATGGTGGCTATTAATAAGATATGTTAATAGGTACGTTGTGTGGTATGTCATAAACAGAGGAATAGGGGCACCTGACAAAAGCCAGAGGCAGGGGAATGCCAGAAAAGGCTTCCTGGAAGAGGAAATGCCTGAGTTGAGCTTTGAGGAATGAGAAGTCAGGTAAGGTGGGGGGCATTATAAATAGAGGAAGCAGATAGAGCCAAGTACAGGAACTCAAAAAAGAGCTTGTTATATGTGGGGTTCTTCCAGGAGTTTGGTTCCCCTCCTCAGCCAGTCACCACCTGCCATGTGTCAGGCACTGGGCCAGATCCCAGACATAAATGAATTATAGCATGTATGAAATAAGGAACAGTAGGAGCATGTACAATGATTGATTTTATCAGGGAAGGGAGGTAGGAGGGCATGGACGTTGGAAGGGAAGGTGTTGGAGGAGATTACATCTGAGCTAGAATTCAAAAGAAGAATGATCAAGGAGGAATTCAGCTCAGGAGTTCTCAAAGTGTGTCTCTGGACCAAGAATATCAGCATCACCTGGGAACTTGTAAGAAAAGCACATTCTCAGTCTCTACTTAACACCTGCAGATTCAGAAATTCTGGAGGTAGGCCTCCACTTTCTGGGTTTATAAGAAGCCCTCCATTTGATGGCAGTACACTCTACAGTTTGAGAACCAGATTGAGATCATTTAAGGGAAAGGGAACAACACTGTAAAGTCAGGAGGCATAAACTCCATGGTATTGCTGGAGTATAGCTTGTATTTTTAAAAGTAGTCATTTTATATACTTATATAAGGAAATGAGATAAGATAAGACTGGCATTAAATTATCAGCTGAATGGATTTATATTGAAAATTTTAATACTATGGATACAAACCCTGTATCCCACATTCTGTGAGAATTCCAGCACCCTCCCCCAGATTTTTCAAATTTAATTCATTCAATCTGCAGAACAGCCTATAAAGTGAGAATTACTTTCAAATCTTTGGTTTTCCCTCAAATCATCCTCAAGTCTCTTACAGTAGAGTGGGCTTTACTGAAGACATGGGATGGTAAAGGGATTCTTACCTAGTAAACACAATAAGGTAAATTGGATTTTAAACTGTCCTTTTCTGAAGAGGCACTTGTTCCGTAGTCCCCAGGCCTCCCCACCTCAGACACACAGAGGATTAGTGGCTTATGGGTCACTTTGTTCTGCAGTATGCAACTCCTTCCCTTGTCCTTGGACTTCTTTTCCTCTTCCCTCTACAGTCCAGACCATCTCTATTTTCTGTTCTTCTCTGCCTCCAGTTTTCTATTAATTTCTTATGCAAGGCAATTGATAGATCTCTCCTTTCTTCTAATCTATGTCTTCAAGGTTTACCTTCCACCTTTAAGGAGCTTGCCAAGGTATTTTCCCAAAGATAAACTCCCCTCTAAGGGAAGCATTCTGGAGCCAACTATTAAAATAGTAATTCTTTTACTCCCAAAAGCAGCAGGATACACATTCTTCTCAAGTGCACATGGAACGTTTTCCAGAACAGACCACATACTAGGCCAAAAAAAGAGCCTCAGTAAATTCAAAAAGATTGAAATTATACCAGCCAGCTTCTCAGATCACAAAGGTATAAAACTAGAAATAAATTGTACAAAGAAAACACAAAGGCTCACAAACACATGGAGGCTTAACAACATGCTCCTAAATGATCCATTGATTAATGGATCAATGACCAAATTAAAACAGAGATCAAGCAATATATGGAGACAAATGAAAACAACAGCACAACGCCCCAACTTCTGTGGGATACAGTAAAGGCAGTTCTAAGAGGAAAATATATTGCAATCCAGGCCTATTTAAAGAAGGAAGAACAATCCCAAATTAGTCTATTCACAATTATTGAAACTGGAAAAAGAAGAACAAATGAGGCCCAAAGTCAGCAGAAGGAGGGACATAATAAAGATCAGAGAAGAAATAAATAAAATTGAGAAGAGTAAAACAATAGAAAAAAATTAATGAAACCAAGAGCTGGTTCTTTGGGAAAATAAACAAAATAGATAAACCCCTAGCCAGACTTATTAAGAAAAAAGGAAAATCTACACACATAAACAATCAGAAATGAGAATGGAAAAATCATAACAGACACCACAGAAATGCAAAGATTTATTAAAGAATACTATGAAAATCTATATGCTAACAAACTGGATAACCTAGAAGAAATGGAAAACTTTCTAGAAAAATACAACCTTCTAAGACTGACCCAGGAAGAAACAGGCAATTTAAAGAGATCAATTACCAGCAATGAAATTGAATCAGTAATCAAAAAACTACCCAAGAACAAAACCCCGGACCAGATGGATTCACCACTGAATTTTATCAGACATTTAGAGAAGACATAATACCCCTTCTCCGTAAAGTTTTCCAAAAAATAGAAGAGGAGGGAATACTTCCACACTCATTCTATGAAGCCAGCATCACTCTAATAACAAAACCAGCAAAGACCCCATGAAAAAAGAAAATTACAGACCAATATCCCTGATGAACATAGATGCAAAGATATTCAACAAAATATTAGCAAACTGAATTCAAAAATACATCAAGAGGATCATACACCATGATCAAGTGGGATTCATCCCAGGGATGCAAGGATGGTACAACATTTGAAAATCCATCAACATTGTCCACCACATCAACAAAAAGAAGGACAAAGACCACATGATCATCTCCATGGATGCTGAAGGGGCATTCGACAAAGTTCAACGTCCATTCATGATAAAAACTCTCAACAAAATGGGTATATAGGGCAAGTACCTCAACATAATAAAGGCCATACACAAAAACCCACAGCCAACATCATACTTAACAGTGAGAAGCTGAAAGCTTTTCACTTAAGATCGGTAACAAGACAAGGATGCCCACTCTCCCAACTTTTATTCAACATAGTGCTGAGGGTCCTAGCCACGGCAGTCAGACAAAACAAAGATGTAAAAGGCATTCAGATTGGTAGGGAGGTCAGACTGTCACTGTTTGCGGATGACATGATGTTGTACATAAAAAACCCTAAAGAATCCACTCCAAAACTACTAGAACAAATATCTGAATTCAGCAAAGTTGCAGGATACAAATACACTGTTGCTTTCCTATACACTAACGATAAACTAGCAGAAAGAGAAATCAGGAAAACAATTCCATTCACAATTGCAGCAAAAAGAATAAAATTACTAGGAATAAACCTAACCAAGGAAGTGAAAGACCTATACCCTGAAAACTACAAGACACTCATGAGAGAAATTAAAGACAACACTAACAAATGGAAATTCATCCCATGCTCCTGGCTAGGAAGAATTAATATTGTCAAAATGGCCATCCTGCCTAAAGCAATCTACAGATTCAATGCAATCCCTTTCAAAATACCAACAGCATTCTTCAACAAACGGAACAAATCGTTCTAAAATTCATATGGAACCACAAAAGACCCCGAATAGCCAAAGCAATCCTGAGAAGGAAGAATAAAGCTGGGGGAATTATGCTCCCCAACTTCAAGCTCTACTACAAAGCCACAGTAATCAAGACAATTTGGTACTGGCACAAGAACAGACCCACAGACCAGTGGAACAGAATAGAGAGTCCAGATATTAACCCAAACATATATGGTCAATTAATATATGATAAAGAAGCCATGGACATACAATGGGGAAATGACAGTCTCTTCAACAGCTGCTGTTGGCAAAACTGGACAGCTACATGTAAGAGAATGAAACTGGATCATTGTCTAACCCCATACACAAAAGTAAACTCGAAATGGATTAAATACCTGAATGTAAGTCATGAAACCATAAAACTCTTAGAAAAAAACAGGCAAAAATCTCTTGGACATAAACATGAGTAACTTCTTCATGAACATATCTCCCCGGGCAAGGAAAACAAAAGCAAAAATAAACAAGTGGGACTATGTCAAGCTGAAAAGCTTCTCTACAGCAAAGGACACCATCAATAGAACAAAAAGGCATCCTACAGTATGGGAGAATATATTCATAAATGACAGATCCGATAAAGGGTTGACATCCAAAATATATAAAGAGCTCATGCACCTCAACAAACAAAAAGCAACTAATCCAATTAAAAAATGGGCAGAGGAGCTGAACAGACAGTTCTCCAAAGAAATTCAGATGGCCAACAGACACATGAAAAGATGCTCCACATCCCTAATCATCAGAAAAATGCAAATTAAAACCACAATGAGATATCACCTCACACCAGTTAGGATGGCCACCATCCAAAAGACAAACAACAACAAATGTTGGTGAGGTTTTAGAGAAAGGGGAACCCTCCTACACTGCTGGTGGGAATGTAAACGAGTTCAACCATTGTGGAAAGCAGTATGGAGGTTCCTCAAAAAACTAAAAATAGAAATACAATTTGACCCAGGAATTCCACTTCTAGGAATTTACCCTAAGGATGCGGCAGCCCAGTTTGAAAAAGACAGATGCACCCCTATGTTTACTGCAGCACTATTTACAATAGTGAAGAAATGGAAGCAACCTAAGTGTCCATCAGTAGATGAAGGGATAAAGAAGATGTGGTACATACACACAATGGAATATTACTCAGCCATAAGAAGAAAAGAAATCCTACCATTTGCAACAACATGGATGGAGCTAGAGGATATTATGCTCAGTGAAATAAGTCAGGTGGAAAAAAGAAAAGTATCAAAGATTTCACTCATCTGTGGAGCATAAAAATAAAGAACAAAACTGAAGGAACAAAACAGCAGCAGACTCATAGAACCCAAGAATGGACTAACAGTTACCAAAGGGATAGGGATTGGGGAGGATGGGTGGGAAGGGAGAGATAAGGGGGGAAAAGGGGCATTACAATTAGCACACATAATGGGAGGGGGGCACTGGAGGGCCGTATAACACAGAGAAGACAAGTAGTGATTCTACAGCATCTTGGTATGCTGATGGACAGTGACTGTAATGGGGTATGTGGTGGGGACTTGATAATGGGGGGATACCATAATCATAATGTTGCTCATGTAATTGTACATTAATGATACCAAAGTAAAAAAAATTTTTAAACCTGAAAAAAAAAAAAGAAATGCCAAGGCGGAAACTGCACTGCTATGTCTGGCCTATCCTTGGAAGCCTCACCAGTCACTCTTGTCATGCTCTGTGGTTAGAGAGGTTAGCAGTGATTCAGAGTGGCGAGGGCCTGTGCAAGGGTGTGAATCATTTGGGGCCATTTTGGAGGCTGGCTATCACCGAAGGCATCTTCGTATGACAAGATGTCATTTGCGTTGAGTCTTAGGAGTATGACTAGGATTCTATCTGGCAGATAAGACCTTGAGAGACACAAGAATGGAGGGATTTGGTCAGCGATGTAGGAAGGCCGGCATGACTATAGTGTATATGCAAAGTGGGGATGAGAAAATGGGAGTAGAACCCAAGCAGAAAGAACTTGTGTTGTCAGAGGATGCGGCCCTTATGCTGTGAAGAGGAAAAGCCATTGAGAGAGTTACAAAGGAGACACAGGAACGAGATTTGTCTTGAGAGAGAGGATGTTGGCATAGGGAGCAGCTGGAAACAGGCACGTGGAGCTTGGGTGAAAGGTGTCAGCCGAGGAAGCAGTCATACAGCTACAGACAGTCTGGCAGGGTATGAGGTTGCCAGGAGGGGCTCCAAATGAGAGGAGCGCGGGCCGGGCGGACCCTGCACACCTTCACGGGTACCCGAGGAAGAGGAAGCAGGCAGGCAACCAGGAAGATCCCCCATATCTGTGTACCCTACCTCGAAAAAAGGACACATATGTTTCCCTTCATTTTCCAATACAATGTTCGTATCCCATTGAACATCTGTTGTCAGGTTTTACTTTTCAAAGCACCTGCAGTAGCACATCACCGGGTTACTCTGGCCCTTCTGGACTTCCTGGCGCTTCACTCTCCTGGTTACTTATCAGTAACTTCCCATGTCCTGTCATTTCCTCAGGATAACAAGCCTCTTCAAGCACAAGTATTGCTGCCTTGCTGCACACAGCTTTGGTGTCCCCTGGCAGGGGTGGGACCGCCTGTGTTGTAGCTGCAGCCCTGGTGTCTTGCCAAGAAAACTAGGTGCCACAGCCAGGGTCGCAGGCCAAGTGGATTAGAGGTTAGGTCTCCTTGCTGTCTCTCGGGAGCACCCCCCAGACACACACAGATTTACCGTGACACCTGATGATCTTTGCTTTTGTGAACAAAATGTGTCTTTTAGGAAATTGCAGGATTGGCAAAGTAGGGAGGAATAGACCCGAGGCAGAGTGAGGAGAATGAACCCTGTGAGCATGTAAGTCAGTTTTTAGAAATTCCTTCTGGGGAACCGCAGAGTTGCTTGCCTCAATCCTGTTCTTCAACAGTTTCTGACTCTCGGAACCCTCTCTCTTCGAGCCGCTGGGCAGCGAGGGACATGGCCGTCTCGGCTGCTTCCCCCAGCGCCTGCCCACCGCTTTCAGGAAGGTTTCCATAGCGACTAGCGGCAGGAAAAACCTGCCCGCCTAGCCTAGCAGTATCCTGCTGGGAACCCAGAGGCCCAAGGGCAGCCCGTGGGAGACGCGGAGACGCGGCTCACTCACTCATTGCAGGGACCCTCCAACATACACCCTGAATCCCACCGTTTCGCACTAGTCCCAAGGGAGCCACCCCCTGCCTTGCAGCCTTCTGGACACAACCACCGGAGAGCTTATCAAACCTAAGTCAGACTCGGCTCATCTCTGCTCAGGACCCTCCTATGAGGTCCCGGCTCACTGAGAATAAGATTCTAAGCCTGCACCAGACCCCTGCATCTCCCACCATGCTCCCTCCCTTCTCTCACCCCACTTCCCCTTCCCCTCCTCCCATCACCCCCTCCCCTCCCCTTAATGCCCCCTCCTCCTCTCTCCCTCCCCCCACCCCCAGCCCCAGCCCCCTGGTTGCTGCTGCTTCAGCCCCCAGGCATGTTCCTGTCTGAAAGGCTTTGCACTTGCTGGACCCCTCTTCACTCTGATAGCCACAGGACTTATCCTTCACCTTCAGTTTTGGTCTTTGCTAAGATGTCACTTATCCTCAAAGAGCTTTTCGTGACCACTTTACACACAGAGCCGCCCTCTTCTGACCTTGCTTATCTCTCACAGTACCGGGACCCACCGGATCCAGCACAGCTGTGTTTGTGCTCATTGACTCCTGTAAAGTCCTTGCTGGGACTTTTGCTTTTCATTGTTGCCTCTCAGCCCTTAGAACCACGCCTGGCTCGTGGTGGCTCTCAGGAATTGTCTGTTGAGCGAATGAATGACTAGGAGGCAAGCTAAGGTCAGGAAGGGGTGCTGCTCACTGAGAAGTGTCCTCCCAGGCCCTCAGTCCTCCAAAGCCAGCAGCTCATTTGCTCTACTACAAGTAACACTTGCTTCCTTCACACTTTCTCTGTCCTTGAGGAAGAAACAATCAATTCCCTGCCTCTGAGGATGAGTCTTTCTCATGATCTCGACTAGCATGTATCACATTGAGCCATATGAAATTGTCACCTTCACAGGCTGTGACCTGAACATCAGCAGTATCGCAAGGCTTTTAGTATACTTGGGTGTAGAGGGCCCAGATGGCAACAACTTCCTAGAAATTAGCAGGACTGTTAGAGAATTGCCTGATGCTTTACAAGTACTTGCTGCACGTGGACAGTATGCTCAGGGCTTTGTTTGCATCCTCACTTCATCCTCATAACCATCCATTTTGTGGATGAGAGATTCACAGAGGTGAAATAGACTTGCCCAGGGTTATACTAGGAGGGGGCCAGCAGAGCTGGGACGTGAGTCCACATCTGACTGGCTGGGGACATCTTCCCTTTAACTGCAGTGCTGCCTGGCCTTTGCACAAAGGTGTGCAGAGATGAGCTTGGAAGCCACCCCCTCCTAAGGCTCCCTGGTGCTGCGTCCAGTGGGGTCATAGCTGAGTATTGGGTCCTTTTCCCAGCACTGTCTGTGACATCGTTTCACCAGGTGGGATGGGGGTAGCATGTGTCTTGCCAGTGGGTTTCAGCCCCGGACAAGTTCACTATGGATTCAGTGAGACCGAGGATTGATAATGGAATGTTCTTGGGGTGAAAGGGTTTATACCCAATTTTATTCCCACGGTGGTAGGTCAATCACTAGAATCCCGCCCACTCAGAGCGAGTCTTTGTGCAGCAAGCCAGTCTCTGCCTCCGGGCCCCTCTGCCCCTGCGCCCCTCTGCCCCTGCAGCCGTCTCAGCCTCTGTCCTCGGCGCTGCCACCACTCCAGCCTCTGCTCTCCTGCAGCCTTGCAGCCCTGCCACCGTGTCTCCCAGAGCACTGGGTGGGGCTCTTTATATACAGTCAGTAATGACATATTGCCCACTTGTGTAGTGAGCTAGCTGACCACAGCCAGGGGAGAATCCTGGCTGCAGGAACCTTCCCTCTATCTGCAGCGTGTTGTAAGAGGGCACAGTTGTTGGGGTCTGTTTGGAAAACTGCATGGGTCTCTTCTGGGCTTATTTTCTTTTGTATAAAGAATAGAGATACCTATTTCAAAATCTGTTGTGAATTTTTAAAACTAGCTCAGTTCTTTTAACTTGAATAATGCTCCACCCAGCACAAAATTCTGATTCAGACTAGGCCCCACATATCTGTTATACTGAAGGAGACATTACATTTTCATTATTGTGCTCACCCAAAACAGATGGGCCTGGGGTGGCTGGCCTGTTAGGGAAGTGGGTTCTGCCATCTGGGTCTCAGCAGGGCTTGTCTGGAAGCAGGAGGGAGTGGCTCTCTCTCGGCACCAAAGGCTCCATGATGGGCATTTAGCCCAAACTTCACATGGCCAGGTGTGTCTGGGGGCAGGAGGAGAGGTTGGTGACCCAACTGAGCTGCCCTTAGGATCTACAAGATGACTCTTTCGCCCCCAGATACGCAAATGTCTTTAAAGAGAACTGGGCTCTTTCACTGCCCATCCTTCAGCATGTGCTCATGTTAGGGTCCACGGGGTAGTGTCGTCTCAGCTCCCTTGACGTGGTGGTTTGATTTTCCTTTTTTGTTCTTTTCTCACTCACCTGACCCTTCAGGCTTACCCAGAAGCCCCAACAGCAGGATTCCGTGGCGGAGAGCACAGAGAGGCCAAGCTGCCGGGGCCGGGGCAGAGGTCCAAGCTAGGTGAACTCAGTTCCCAAAACCAGAAGGCATCTTGTCCTAAATAGCTCAAGCACATACCGTCACTGTTACCCCAAATTTATTCATGGAGTAAAGCATTTCATTCCACAGTTAGAAGTAAAAGTCTTAATATTCATAAAAGGGCTGAAAAAACTACTCCCAAAACTGCATTTCGTTAAGCTCAAGTGGGTGATAATAGTCTTTCTAGTTCTAATAGGAGCAGGTTGGAAATAGGAAGTTAGAAAGTTAGAGGAAGCTACTAGTGCTGACACCCCAGTTGATGGCTTTTTCCTATTTTTTTAAATTGAGATATACATGCTATAACACCTATCATTTTTAAAGTATACAATTCAGTAGTTTTCATATTTCATAATGTGGCACAGCCATTACCACTCACTCCAGAACATTTTTCACCTCTCTAAATAGAAACCCCATTAGCAGTTGTTCTGTGAGGCCCTCGCCCCAGCCCTCGGCAGTCACTGACCTCATTTCTGTCTTTGTGGAGGTGGCATCTTCTGGACATTTTGTTTAAATAGACTCATGCCATATTCATCCTCTTGTGACTGGCTTCTTTCACTTAGCCTAATGGTTTCAAGGTTCATCTGTGTTGTAGCATTATCAGTACTTTGCTGCTTTTTACAGCTGAGCAATATGCCACACATTTGTATATCCATTCTTTAGTTGTTGGACATTTGGGTTGTTTCTACTTTTTGGCTATAATAATGCTGCTACAACTTCCACGTACAGGTTTGTGTGTGGACATGTGCTTTCATTTCTCCTGGGTGAATAACTAGGAGTGGAATTTCTGGGTCATCTGATGATTCTGTGTCTAACTCTCTGACGAGCCCTGTTTTCCAAAGTGGCTGCACTGCCTGCACTCTTCATCCCACCAGCAGTGTCTGAGGGGGGCTCCATTTCTCCATGTCCTCATCGTCGCTTATTATTGTCCGCCTTTTCAGTTGTAGCCATGCTCACTGGGAATGAAGTGGGGTCTCGTGGTAAGTTTTGATTTGCATGTCCTTGCTGACCAGTGATGTCAAGCACCTTTTTACCTGCTCTCTGGCCATTTATATCACCTTTGGAGGAATGTATATTCAAATCCTCTTTCCATGTTTTAGTTGGGCTATTTGCACTTCTATTGTTGAGTCCTTATTTTTTAAGGAGACACAAAAGGGAGAGAGGCAGGGATTTCAACAGTGACAGGACAGACTTAGATTACAGTTCCAGTTTCCTAGCTGTAAGGCTAGTGGATAATGAAGTAGAGCTGATTGGTGAAGGGCACTGTCAGCGTGGAGGCAACTGGAGGTGTGATCAGAAGTTGTGTTCTATTTAAATGATTCCTTAGAGATTCTGGCTCAAGGAAGCCTATTTGATGAGGTTTTGGTGGGGAAACACTTGTCTGAGTGTACGGCATCGGGAAGTCTGTATGCATGATCCTCTCCTTCCTTAATAGTGAGGGGAACTGAGTGGACACTCCCCTGGGCTCAGAGCTGCTAAGAACGTTGGTTTTGTAGCATCCTCACAGTGTATTCTCTTTTGGATGACACGTTCAGAATAGGAGACTGTTTCCTTCCTTCCCTGACCAGTCGTGGTGGCCCACTGCCTCTGGCCACAAAATCAGAGCCGTGGCTGGAAAGACTCCCAGGAGAGGAGCTGCTTGAGAATGACCTTCTGCTCTCCTACCAGGGCAGATGTTTCTGGACCAGCTGAAGCCTGAGGAGCCGTCCGGCCACAGGATACTAGACTAGGCCACTTGTGAGCTGGATCTGCAGGAGACTTGCCTCGCCTCTCCACATGATGTCAGGTGGGAGGCAGGCACCTGGGCCGGTGATGGTGGGAGAGGCTGTCCAGAGAGGGGTTCTTGCCCAGGAGAACCCCCTGGTGGAGTGGAAGTGGGCTCATGTGTTTTTCACGTGCCTTTGAGGGTCACACAGAGCATTGGGTGAGAGGTAGAGAGAGGAAGAGGTCCTCTCTGGGCGTCTTGGGGTTTCTACAGCTGTCTTCTCAGCTCAGGTCTCCAACTTCCCCTGAATCCATCCTCTCCACTCCCTCCAGCATTTAAATCCTCGCTCTTAGGTGGAGGAAGAGGCAAGGAGATGATATTTGGTTATGTTTTGTAATATGCTGCTTTTCCTGTGCTTTCTGCCAGAAAGGTGCCCGTTTCCAGGTCCCGTCCCCTGCTTGCCCCCCCTTAGGTGGTGCGGTCCCTTTACCTCTGGCGCCCTTGTTGCAGGGTTCAGTGGGAGGGGATCCCAACTTGAATTTTACCGAGTAGTCAGCATTTCTTTATCTCTTGTTCCTGGTCATCTTCGATTTTAGGAAGCCACATCCCTCCTGCCAGTGGCCCCTTCTCAGCCCTGACTCCAAGCATGTGGCCCCAGGAGATCCTGGCCAAGTACACGCAGGTGCAGCAGCTGCCAGCCAGGCGCTGAAGGGGACTCCCTGCAGCAGCTTCCTGGGAGCGGTATCTCGGGGCAGAGGCCACCGCCAGCAGTGGTGTCTGCTCCACTTCCCCTGTGACTCGGGGGTTAGGCTGGGGGAAGTCTCCGGGCACTGTGCACTCAGTACTGTGGGCACACAGAGGCGCATGAAACATGCTTCCTTCCTTGATCTCACTCTTCCCTCTGAGGGGGACAAGGACAGTGCTGGGGAGTTCAGGAAGGCAGTGGCTGCTGTAGCTGAGTACTGACCAGGGGCTCCAAGGAAGGGTGGCCTTTGGCCTGGGCTTTGAAGGCTGGGTGGATCTCAGGCAGCAGTGTGGGTGGCGTCTTCTAGAACCTTTGGTCCCAAACTGGGGGTGACGCAGCCGACCCTTCCTGATCCTGGTTCTAGAAGGAAGAGCCGGAGGAGCAACCAGAGTCCGAGTACGATGAGTTCGGCTTCCGCACGGACAAGGGAGGTAGGATGAAACGCCCGTGCCTTCTCCCTGGTGTCCCTGGGGAGGGCTGCCGCCCCGGGGACTCCTGGCACACAGCCGCAAGGTGTGCCCTGGAGAACCCACAGTTGCATCTGAGGGCGACGCTGCTAGAAGTAGATGGAGACCTCTGATGTTCTCCATGTGGTAATAAAAGTGATAGTGTTCGTTGTAGAGAAATGGAGAAGAAGAGAAAAGTGTACGGATTAAAACAAATCAACCTGCAGGCTTACAACCTGAAGGTAACTGCTGACGCTTTAGTGTACTCCTTTCCTGGCTTTCTGTATGTGTATGTGTCTATACTTTCATAGCTAAGATTCTGTCACACGTTTTTATATTGCTGCTCTGTCTCAACATTATACTGTCAGCATTTTTTCTGTCACTCAAGACCTCTTTAAAAGCATATTTTTCAAAGTGGCTGCATAATATCACATTATAATGGTTTACTGTAGTATTTTTATAACAGCTTTTCTGTAAGCGGACCTGTAGGCTTTTCCCATTCCCATTGTTTTCTACTGTAAATACACCTGGTGGTTCCCAAACAGAGTATTGGGAAAGCCATCTGCCAGAACCCAGGATCTGTGACTGGAGAATTTTAATTGGCTGAAACCAGTCATCTTCAGGTCACTCGTATTTCCAATTCTGACAGTTTTCCTTGTTCTCTAGTTTGCAGGCAGATATTTGGAAGTTAGAAGCTGGGCCTCAGAGGAACACACAAAACTGTCTAGTCTAATGGAAATATTCTCTATCTTGAGGGGGATAGTGTTTAGACATTTGTCTGTTGGTACTCACCAAAGTGTACACTTAAAACACATTGCACTCCATGTAAATTCACTAAAGGGGAAGGTTTAGAAACCAAGGCTGTAGGCGTGGCTTTGCGGTGAGCGAGGGCTGACATGCGCCAGCATTGCCCAGGGCTGCAAGAGCCCTGCATCCCTGCCAGCATTGCCCAGTGCCTCACACAAAAGCGAAGGTAGTGTTGCCCTCATGGAGTTCCTGGGCATAAACAAACAAATGTATGGTATGTGGGGGCGAGAAGAGCTGTGAGACACCTCGGGCTGGAGGCGAGGGGAGGCGTGTGTGTGAGATGAGGTGGGGGGCAGGGTGGATTGGGGGGGCATAGCTCAGCAGAGGGAGAAGCAGGAGGCCACAGGAGCCCAGGCCACGGCCTCTCAGGTGTCATGTCTAGTGGGGCAGGCGGTGCTGGAGGGCCCTAAGCAGAGCGACTGGCTGACGCGTGTCTTAGAAGGGGTGCTCTGACTTCCCTGTGGGGACAGCCTGTAGGGAGGCGGGAGGAGGCGGTGTGGCCATCCAGATGCAGCCAGGGCCTGGGCTCCAGCGGCAGCTGCAGGCGCTGGGAGTGGAGGGAGTCAGCTGCGTCCTGGAGGCAGAGCCAGCAGGGTTTGCTCAGGGACTGGACATGGCGTGCAAGTGAGGTTTGCTGGTCGGGATGCCCGTGGGATGTGAAGCCAGAGCCGTGGGAAACTGCTTGGAATGTGGCTCTGGATTTTGGAGACAAGATTTGGACACTGACCTGAAGCCCAGGGTCCTCTGCTCTGGAGAACACAGCAGGGAGTCGTCGTTCTTCCGCCTGCCCCCACGGTGCCCCTGGCTGTTTCCCGGCAGATGGTGCCGAGGCTGGTCCCAGCAAGCTGCTGGGTGTGTCTCTGCTGGAGGACCCTCCGCAGAGGCTGCGCTGGCAGGCCCACCTGGAGTTCACCCATAACCACGACGTGGGGGATCTCACCTGGGACAAGATTGCTGTCTCTCTGCCACGCTCGGAGAAGCTTCGCTCGCTGGTGCTGGCTGGCATCCCCCACAGCATGAGGCCACAGGTGAAGGGCGGTGGGGCCGCAGCAGGCCGGCGGGCCCAGGTGTCCCACAGTTCTGAGTGTTCATGGCAGCCCCTCCCCTCAGCTATGGATGCGGCTCTCTGGGGCCCTACAGAAGAAGAGGAATTCCGAGCTGGGCTACCGAGAGGTTGTGAAGAACAGCTCCAACGATGAGACCATTGCTGCCAAACAGGTGAGGCCGGGCAGCACAGGGGCCCTTCCGGAAGCATCTTCTGGCCGGGTGCTCTGCGGACCTGCAGGAGGGCAGGGTGGCCCAGGGCAGGCGGCAGTGTGCAGCAGTCCTGGAGAGTCCTCTCCCAGAAGTGTGCCTGGGGCAAGCTTGCTTCCACCTGGGTCTTCCGTAAGCAGCAGGGAGAGTTGGCAGGAAGGCCATCAGACGCAGGTGCACACCGGATCACCTGCAGGTTTTAAATACAGATTTCCAGGCCTTATTTCAGAGACTTATTCTGTAGTTCTGGCTTGAGGCCCCCAAATCTAATTTATAAGATCCCCCATTGAATCTGGTGGAATCAGCTCCACACTGGCTGGGCTCTGATCCTGCAGGGAGGAAGGTAACTGACAGGGACGTGAGGACTCCCCATCCCTGCTTGGCTTTGTCCTGCACAGGTATCTCCCAGCCTCTCTCATGAGGTCTCAGCGTGGAGGGAGGGGGCTCACAGTTCTCACTGTTGGGGGGGCTGCCAACAGATCGAGAAGGACCTGCTCCGCACCATGCCCGGCAACGCCTGCTTCGCCACTGTGGGCAGCATTGGGGTGCCCCGCTTGCGCAGGGTTCTCCGAGCCCTGGCCTGGCTCTACCCGGAGATTGGCTACTGCCAGGGCATGGGCATGGTGAGCTTCCCAGGAGGGAGGGGTCCCCAGAGGTGTCTCCAGGTCCCACGTGAGGGGGCTCCCCATCCAGGGCAGAAGGATGGGAGGTGGGAGTCCCCGAGGAGGAGCCGGGCTGCCAAACATGGTGGTTCCAGCCCTGAGGGTGGCGTGCAGTCCATGAGGACCCCAGAAGGGGTGCGTCTCCTAATTTGTCTGGAGACCTGAGTAGAGGCTCCTTGACCCCCTGCCTTGGCCAGGTGGCCGCATGCCTCCTGCTGTTCCTGGAGGAAGAGGACGCCTTCTGGATGATGTGTGCCGTCATTGAGGACCTGCTCCCTGCCTCCTACTTCAGCGCTACCTTGCTGGGCATCCAGACAGACCAGCGGGTCTTGCGCCACCTCATCATCCAGTACCTGCCTCGCTTGGACAAGCTGCTCCAGGAGCATGACATTGGTAGGAGCCAGCGTCAGTCTTCGTGGGGTCCTGATGCCCTGGCTCAGGCGCCACAGATCGGGGGCCTCCGGACACCGCCAGCAGAGGACAGGGCAGCTGGCCACCATGGTCGGGAGGGAGGAGCTCCTCTGACAGCGGCCGTGCCGTGGGCCCAGCATGCAATCTTCACTGCCCTGGTCCCCAGTGTCCCCTGAGACTTTGTCTCCTGTCTCCCCTTGGAGCTGGCAAGGCCTCTTGCCATTTTGGGAGAGCCACCCTCCGCCTCCCCCCCAGCTCACAGCAGGGGGAGCCCTCCCCTCAGGCTGTGCAGTCCCGACTGTCCCCGGTCCCAGCCGCAGGGGCTCCCTCTGTGTCCACAGAGCTGTCCCTCATCACGCTGCACTGGTTCCTCACGGCCTTCGCCAGCGTGGTGCACATCAGGCCGCTGCTGCGCCTCTGGGACCTGTTCTTCTACGAGGGCTCACTGGTGCTGTTCCAGGCCGCGCTGGGCATGCTGCGCCTCAAGGTGCCACGCCACCCGCTTCCCAGAGGAGGGGAGCCCTGTGGGCCCAACCCAGCTGTCCTAGCACCTCTCTGGGGGCCGCCGGGGTCCAGCCTGCAGTGCTGCGGCCTGAGCACTGGTCCCGCTGAGAGGCTCCTAGGGAGGGGGACCCCCTGGGACCAGGGGACTCCTTGTGCCCAGCTTGATCAGGGAAGTCACACATGCCTGAGGGGTGGCTGGGGTCAGCTCGCAGGCCTGGTGCAGCACAGTGAAACCCCCATGTCCCCATTCCCTCCCTCGCATGGCCCAGGAGGAGGAGCTGATCCAGTCAGAGAACTCAGCCTCCATCTTCAACACACTGTCAGACATACCATCACAGATCGAGGACGCAGAGGTGCTGCTTGGGGTGGCCATGCGCCTGGCCGGCTCCCTCACCGAGGCGGCCGTGGAGACCCAGCGCCGCAAGCACCTGGCCTACCTCATCGCAGACCAGGGCCAGCATCTGGGGACCGGCGCTGCCACCAACCTCTCCCAGGTGGGCCCCAAGGGAGGAGGCCCCACCTCACCCACAGCACGGTGGTCCCTGAAGCAGCCCTTCCCAGCTCTGCTGCTTCTGGCCAAGCTCAGCCCCCAGGGCCCAACATGGCCCAATTCAGACCACAGCTGTGGAGAATCCGCCGCCTTGGCCTTCGTGCGTTTCGGCTTTGAACTGTGCTGTTGGGTGTAGGACAGACCAAGCTTTAACTGACAATACACTTCTGACCCTCAGAGGCCCTTTCAGATGAGGGAGCACGAGTGAGGTGCCGCCCGGCCTGCAGGGAAGGGCTGTTAGCCACCTCCGGTGCTCAGGTGCCCTCTGCCTGACCAGGGCTACCAGTGACTCGCTGTCCCCGCCTGCAGGTGGTTCGTCGCAGGACCCAGCGGAGGAAGTCTGGCATCACCTCACTGCTCTTCGGTGAGAACTGCTGTGGCAGCCAAGCCCTGGGCTGAGCCCAGACTTGTGGTGCTCACCGCCACGGTGAGGCGGGGTCACAGGCCAGGGCCATCCAGCCATGTAACCCGGTGTGAATTTAGTACCTTGCTCAGAGTTGGGAGGGGGCCAGGCAGGGGCCATCGCTGCCATAGTTCTCTGGACCTCCCAGGAGAGGATGGCCTGGAGGCACTCAAGGCCAAGAACATCAAGCAGACGGGGCTGGTGGCCGACCTCCGGGAAGCCATCCTGCGCCTGGCTCGCCATTTCCAGTGCACAGACCCCAGAAACTGTAGTGTGGTGAGTCCTGGGCTCCCAGGCCTTTCACCATGCTCGGTTTGGGGGCTTTCCTTCCCCAGCCCATGCCGAGGTGGTAAGGAGGGGGTGCAGGTGGATGGGGGTCCTCAGGCTGAGGCATCTCCCCCTTGGTGAGACTTTCTGCCGCTCTGGCAGGAGCTGACCCCAGACTACAGCATGGAGAGCCACCAGCGGGACCACGAGAACTACGTGGCTTGCTTACGCAGCCACCGGCGCCGGGCCAAGGCCCTGCTGGACTTTGAGCGGCATGATGATGATGAGCTGGGCTTCCGCAAGAATGACATCATCACGGTGCGTGGGGCAGCGCCCGCCGGTCAGGAGGTGGCGCCACCTGCTGGCCCAAGGCCAAGGGCGGCAACCCCTCCCTCCGAGACCTTCCGTTGGCTGGCAAGGGAGCCAGATGGCGAGCCAGGAGCTGGGCCCAGGCACGCAGAGCCTTACTTCCTCCTCTTCTCCTCCACGCAGATCATTTCTCAGAAGGATGAGCACTGCTGGGTGGGGGAACTGAATGGCCTGAGAGGTGAGGCCTGGTCCCGAGCTCTGATGAGGAGAGGAGGCGGGCTGAGCAGGGAAGCTGGGTGTCCTCAGCCCCCTGGGGGGACATGTTGGGACACCAGCTGTCTGCCTCACAGGGCCCTGCTTTTCCCACAGGCTGGTTTCCAGCCAAGTTTGTGGAAGTCCTGGATGAACGGAGTAAAGAGGTAAGAGGGTGCAGGCAGGGCTGTGCCCGGGAGCTGCTGCTGCTTGACCCCGGCAAGGGCCTGTGTCCCAAGCATGGGCTGGCTCATGGCGGGGGCTGTGAGGATGGGGAAAGGATGTCTGGCTGCAGGCATGGGGCAGGGCCTCTCAGACCCCATCCCCCATCATCAGTATTCCATCGCGGGGGACGACGCTGTGACAGAGGGGGTCACGGATCTTGTTCGAGGGACCCTTTGCCCGGCCCTCAAGGCCCTGTTTGAGCATGGATTGAAGAAGCCGTCCCTGCTTGGGGGCGCCTGCCACCCCTGGCTGTTTATTGAGGAGGTAAGTTGGTGGCTGGACCTTGGGTCCCTAGCCCCGTCCTTTTTCCTTGGGCCCCTGGGCCCCGCGGAGCAGGCGCAGGAGCTGGTGGAGTGGCAGTGTGCCCCGTTGCTCCCTGTGGCTTTGACGTGGTACCTACCATCATCCCTGACACTCACTGCCACCCCCCACCCCCGCCCCCACAGGCTGCTAGCAGGGAAGTTGAGAGAGACTTCGACTCGGTGTATTCGCGACTGGTGCTGTGTAAGACATATAGGTAAGCAGGCCCCAAGACGCCCACCCCGTGTCCCCTGGGCAGCCTAGGGCAGGGAGTGGCCAGAGCCCAGCCCACTGGGGAAGCACTGGCAGCTTCGGGCCCCCTGCAGGTTGGATGAAGATGGCAAAGTCCTGACCCCAGAGGAGCTGCTCTACCGGGTAAGCAGGCTAGTGGGCAGGGCAGGCCTCCTAGGTTGGCAGCTAGGGGCACTTGAGTGACAGCTGTGCCCTCCCAGGCTGTGCAGTCTGTGAATGTGACCCACGACGCTGTGCACGCACAAATGGACGTCAAACTCCGCTCCCTCATCTGCGTGGGGCTAAAGTGAGTCCCGGCCGCAGGCTCAGGAGCTGGGTAGACAGAGAGTGGGAGGGGTGACTACAGGGGCTGTCCTCCAGTGCAAGACCAGCCATTGCTCTGTGGCCGGGGGAAGGCCCTCGGGCAAAGGGCTCACCAGATGTGCAGCTGCCCCAAGACCCTACAGAGGGGCACCTGCCTGAGGCTCGGACTTGAGCCAGGGTGAACGTGGTGCTGGATCTGCCTTCCAGGCGGCTCCGACCCAAGGCAGGGTGGGAGGAGGAACGGTTTGCCTCGGTGCAAAGGTCCCCAAGACTTGCTGGGAATATGGCCACGGGCCCACCAGGCTGGCAAGTGTGCACCCCGCTCCTGGACCAGCACTGGATGAATCTCGGAGAGGAAAGAGCTGTGGGAGGATGGGTTGGGGGCCATGGGGACAGTGGGCCGAGTGTGTCTCCTGGTGTAGAGGAGCCGGGGTAAGGCCATGCTGTGGAGCCTCAGCTGAGAGGGAGGGGGGTGGGTCAGCCAAGGAGGAGGGAAGGGACCGAGAGCCCAGGCCAGCACGGGAGGGCAGAGCCTCCCCGTGGTCCTCGAAGGATCGGGTCCATAGCCCCATCCCTGCCTGTGCTCAGCGAGCAGGTCCTGCACCTGTGGCTGGAGGTGCTCTGCTCCAGCCTGCCGACAGTGGAGAAGTGGTACCAGCCCTGGTCCTTCCTGCGTAGCCCTGGCTGGGTCCAGATCAAGTGCGAGCTCCGGTGAGGCCCCTGCCACCCTGGGCTTCTGTAGCCCCAGCCTGGTGGCCTGGGGAGTGGGGCAGAACCGACCTGCAGGTAACTGACCTTCTTCCCTCCTCCCCTCCAGTGTTCTCTGCTGCTTCGCCTTCAGCCTCTCCCAGGACTGGGAACTACCTGCAAAGAGAGAGGTGGGTGCTTGGCCCTGGGATCTGCCTTCCCCCAGGGGCTGTGGGGGTGGGGCAGATCACCCCATTCACTTCCTGGGACCCTGATGCTGGCATTGCTTGTAAGAACCACTGTGGCTACTGCCACCTTGGGCTTCCTGTGTTCCCCAGCACCCCCTGCCTGTGGTCCATGACAGTAAGGGGGGGGTGTCCCTGTGTGCAGGAGGAGAAGAAGCCCCTAAAGGAGGGTGTTCAGGACATGCTGGTGAAGCACCATCTTTTCAGCTGGGACATAGATGGGTGACGCTCTCCCGCCAGTGGCCTCGTCACACCTAGGCCTCCCCCGACCCATCGGCCATCAGCAGGGCCCTGGGCAGTCTGGGCCTGCTTTGGGATGGGGTCTGAGGCAGCTCACGCCCAATGCAAGCTACAGGGTCAGGGGAGGAAACCCAGTGGAGCTCTGGGTGAGCCCCACAGTGCGGTGAGCATCCCGAAGTGCCGTCGGAGGGTGGGGGGGGTCCTCGCTCGTGCTCGGCCAGGGATTTTACAGGAGTCCCTGCCCAACTTCACTGTTGATACTGACCGAAAGCCTTGTGAGGAGGTGGAGGGCCCCTTTGTCCTGTCAATTTTTGCTCAGGAAGGGAATGGCAGTGGCGAAAGGTTTGTAAATAAATTGTCTTTTAAGAAAACACCTCCCATCTTCTGTCCGGCCACAAGGTTCTGCCCTCCTGGAATGCACAGCCAGGGTGGGAAGGTGTGACACCGGGGGCTGGAACACCTAGGACCCAGCCATATGGCCCCTCTGTGTGGACTGAATAAGATGAACCAACAAAGCAATGGTTTTGTTTTTATTTTAAAAAGTCCACACATTTCCCCCACCTCTCTATCCCAGCACTGGTTTTGGGGCTCCCTCCCTAATCCCCTATGAGTGACAGTGACAGGCCAGGGGGAGGCCAGGCCCCAGAGCGGTGGGGGCTGCAGTGAGGCAGCAAGACGGAATGTGGGCAGCCAGGAAGCCCCTCTGCCCTTGTCTCTGGTAAGAAGCAGGACAGGTGGGGTGTGGGGTGTCTACACGTTAAACACACGTGATGGGGCCGGGCTGAGCTGCATCTGGCCCAGGAGCAGTGGTCTCCAGGCCCTTCCCTATGTGCACAGGATGGGAGGCGGCTGTACCAGCCTCCCACCCCCCAAAATATATGCATGTATGTATGGCGATAGATATGTACACCTGTACAGAAAATGTTTGCCAACAACCACTAAATGGTTACACCCCAACACTAAAATGGCAATGAGCCCCATTCCCACCCCACTCCCAGGATGCCAGGAACCCCAGGGTCAGCATCCCAGGGAGGTAGAGGCCCAGCTAGTTCCTCCCTCACAGGAAAGGTGGGGGGACTTGGGTCTTGCCTGCCTGAGCAAGCTGCAGGTGGTACACCTCTGACCTCATAGGAAGAGGTGATGTAGAATGCCCCCGGCCTGCCCAAACCCCAAGACCCTGGGGGGAGACCCAGAGCAGCTGCTGGCAGTGTCTCTCCTTGGTGAGCCCAAGCCAGGTGTAGGGACCCCCTGCTCCAGCCTCGCAGGGAGAGAAAGCAGGGCGATTGTCAGGACGACCGCACGAGAGGCCGGGCCAGGCAGCAGAGAGCCGAGCTCCCTAGTTCCCGAAGCCCACCAGCCCCGAGCGCCTCGGTCCCCTGGCTCTGCAGACTGAGAGCTACAAGCAGGAGTCCCAGTGTAGCTGGAGGTCGTGGCCATCGAGGAAGTCCGTGGAGAAGAGGCTGGGGGCTGCGGTGCTGAGCGGAGCCAAGCTGAGTGCGGGGCCACCTGACGACAGCTCCAGCCAGTCCATGCTGTCCAGGTGGCCATCAGCCAGGTCCAGGCCCACGCTGCCAGGCTCAGCTGCAAAGTGCAATTCCGAGGTGTCCATGGGTGAGGGGGGGTGGTCCAGGATAGCAGAACTGCTCAGCATCTGGCTGTGGAGGTCGTCAATGAGGGACAGGGGCTCTGGCCCCTCGTGCCCACCAGTCAGCAGGGGCAGCCCCGTGCTGCTCTCCAGGAAGTCCTCCAGGCGCCCAGGGATGGCTGGCGAGCCCGACGGCGGCAAGGCAGCCTGGGGAAGCTCCGCAGAGGATGGGGACTGCGTGGCCAGGGGTGACCCGCATGTCGAGGGGGGCTTCTCTTTCCCTGGCAGGGATGGTGGCTCCTTGAAATCTGCTGAAATTTCTGCCAAGGAAGTAAGTGAACGGATGTCAGAAATCAGGCCTGAAGAGGACCTGAAATTGGACTCTAATTTACACTGTAACTCAAACCAGGTCGAAAATCCAAATTTAGGAACTAAAACTATGAAAGTCTTAAGAGGAAAACACGAATCTTCATGACAGTGGATTTGATAATGATTTCTTGGTTATGACACCGAAAACCCAGGCAACAAAAGAAAAAACAGAAATTTAAAACTTTTGGACGTGAGCTTTTAAGGGAATGAAAAAACAGCCTGTGGAATGGGAGGAAACATTTGCAAATCACCTGATAAGTGATTCATATCCAGAATAGGTAACCCAACTGAAAAATGGACAAAGGACTCAGACATTTCTCTCAGAAGGCATGGCAAGGAGCCCCACCCCCACTGTCAGGGCCTATAAGCACACGACTAATAATGTTGAGCATCTTTTCATTAGGGAAATGCAAATCAAAACTATAAACACCCCTTTGTTGAGCTATTACTTTAAAAATTGAAAAGTCTTGGTGAAGATGTAGAGAAGTTGGAACCTTTGTGCATTGCTGGTATGAATGAAAATGGTGCAGCTGCTGTAGAAAATAGTTTTCCAGGTCCTCAAAAAATTAAATACAGAATTGCATATGATCAGCAATTCCACTTCTGGGTCTATATTTCCCCAAAGTGAAACCTACTTCTATACATAACAGTAAGGTCATAACACTTACTCATAAGAGCCAAAGGATGGGGATGACCCAAAAGCCCTTCAGTAGGTGGATCAATCCAATGTGCTCCATCCATACGATGGAGTATTACTCAGCCACAGAAAAGGAAATTTTGACAGGGGCTACATGGATGAGCCTTGACACTAGGCTCAGTGAAAGAAGCCCAGACACAAAAGGACAAACTATGACTCCACTGATCCGAGGTCCCTAGAGTCATGTTCAGAGACTCAGTCGGGGAGAGGCTGCCAGGGGCTGGGGGAGGTGGAAGGGGCACTAGTGTGTAATGGCTGACAGGTATCAGGATAGGAAGGTGAAAAAATTCTAGAAATGATGTCGGTGATGGCTGCACACCACTGTGAATATATTAATGCTGCTGAACTGTACGTTTAGGAATGGTTAGAACGGCAAGTGTCACATTTTACCAGACCAGGCCTGCTCTCTGCTCTTCCAGCTCCCATCTTCCCATCCCAGCTGGACACTCACCAGATGGCCAGCTTCCTCCCAGTCTTGGCCTGACAACCTGCCTGAGTGCCACCTCCAGTGACACTGCTGGGCCCACCCACCACACTCAAATGCTCCCTTCGGGCATCCTTGCCACTTCTCAGTGTCCTTTTTAGGACAGGCAACACCCCCAGCCCCCTTCCTCTTCGATCTCTTCAGTGCTTGAACTTAAAGGCCTGTTCCCTCCCTCTCCGCTTCTAGCCCAATCTTTCTTGTCCTGGGCAGCCTTGTCCTCCCAGGTCAGGTTCCTGTCTGGACACCAGGAACTCCTCCTGGGCTTGAGACCAGCCTCTCCAGCTGCCCCTGAGCCTGCTCCCCGAAGCCCAGCAACTGCAGTGCCACCACGCTTGTTAGAAATGCACCTCAGGCCACACTGCAGACCCTGGGACCTGGGGGTCTCCCTAAGACTAGAATCAGCGGCCTGGAGAGTAACGTCAGCTACTGAGCTCTTTGAGAGAAAAGCTGCCATTTTAAAATGCACAGATCCACAGCTGAGCTCTCGCTTTCCCCTCCCCGCGGAAATAATGAAGCACTAGGAGGGAAGCTGCCACACACACTTGCTGTCTTGGCTGCTGCCACCGATGACGTCCCCCTAGTCCCTGCTGAAGCCGGCCCACCTGTTCCCAAGCAGGCTGCCGTCCAGACGCTGTCTGGCCCGCCGGGCCCCTCTCCAGCCTCAGGCAGGCACTTGCCCACAGCCCCACTGCGCAGCTGGCTGAGGTCACCAACGGCCACAATGCTAACCCTTGACCAGATTGTTGGTCCCCACCTTCCCTGACTGCCCATCAGCAGCTGGTGGCTCCAGAACACCACCCTCCTGAAGGCACCCTCCCTGCCTCTGCCCACTGCTCAGCCCTGTCCCCTCTGTTCACCCAACCTTGTGGCTACCCATGCCAATCCAGATGCCAATTCTGAGTCCTGCCTTCAGCCCTGGCCTTGACTGGGCCTTCCAGGCGACTTGCCTGCTGGGCTGACTTGGGACACATCTAAGCCTGACAGGCTGTATGGAGGGCACCCTGCGTCATGCAGCTACACCCCAGTACGTCGGCTGAAACCCTTGGCCTCGTTCCTGGCTGCTCTCCTGTGCTCTCCCCATTCCTAATCCACGAGGAGACCAAACTGTCTCTCTGCAGAACACACCCTGGCGCCACCCCCCCGCTCCCTCCAGATCACCATCCCCCCGCTCCTGCTCTTCCAGCTGGAACAGCCTCCACGTCCCCAGAATCAAAACCTGCCATGCCAGCCTGAGTACCCCCTCCTGCTCCCTGAGCTCCTGACACACCTGCCCTGCCTACCAGCCCCACAGGCCCTGCACCAGCTCCCCCAGAATGCCATGGCTGCTGAGACCGCTCCTTTCCCTACTTTTCACGGAACTTACTCCTCCGACACATGTCACTTATTTACTGTTGACCTCCCACACCAGCCTGGGAGCCCCGCAAAAGCCTACACCTGTGTTTTGCTCCCTGCCACATCCCAGTTGCAGGGCCCCACGCACAGCCCTCGACAGAGCAAATGTCAGCTAAGGACTGCAGCCCACACTCTAGCTCAGGCCCCAGACATGGCGTGCTGCTCAGCTGTCACTACGTCCAAAGTACAACGGCTGTCACCCATTAAGTGTTCAATAACTAAACCAAAACCAATAAATCAGCCAACCTAGGGCTAGAGCCAACCTACAAGGAAAGGAGGAGGTAGGGAAGGCAGCTTGGGGTGTGAGCTTTACCTCCACTCTGAATAAGAATGTCGAACAAGTCATCCATCTGCTGGCTCGAGGAACCATTCTGTGGGACAAAAATAGAAGGAAAAAAAACCGGATGACAACCTAGATCAGGAGGCCCCAGCCTGGCTCAGGGCACAGGCCCTTCCTACTACAGAGCCCACCAGCCTGTGCATAGGCTGGGAGCCCACACTCACCGTGCTGGGTCAGGCCCCCGCTCCCCTGCCCCGAACGAGCCATCCCTAGGGCCTCCCTATCCTGCCGACCCTCCAGCTGGGCTCGGCCCGGAGCAGGGAGCCCAGCCCGCAGCCCAGGCAGACACTTGCCCTTGCCCAGCCCCCATCTACCTTCTTCACCTGCTGTCTGGGCTGCTGGCTCACGGCTTCCTCATAGCCAGGTGGCTCCTTCTTCAGAAGAGAAGTGGGGGCCCCAAGGAGGGGCTGTGGTGGTGGGTGCTCCAGGTCTATCTGGGCTGCTGGGCCAGGGGCTGGAGAACCAGGCTGGGACAAGGGCTGGACGGATGAAGGGTGAGAGCCAGTGCGTTCGGTAAGGGAAGCCAGCCTAAGGCCCAGGAGGCAAGACCAGAGGCACCTGCCTTCCGGGCCACAGCTCTGCTCTCAGAAAGCTTTCATGGAAGCTACTGGGGAAGAAGGGATATGGGATGGGAAGGCCCTGACCCCGAGGGTGGGGTACACGGGGTGATGGGGTGACTGGCTGCCTGGGATTTGGTACAAGCCACACGGAAGAGGGAGGGGGCTCTGGCTGATCCCCCTCCTCCCTGCCTGCCTGAGGCTGCTCAGGGGCCCTCCTCTCCTACCCTGAGGTGCCTGCTCCCTGTCACTGTCCCCACCCCAAGCCCTGCAGGACCAGAAGACCACACAGAGCCTAAAGCAGCCTCACCTTTGGACTAGGCTGGGTGGAGGGCCTGGGCTGTGAGGACTGTGGCAGCAGGGAGCCCGTTGTCAGTGGCACTTTGGTGGGAGCCAGCTGGTCTGTCTGAGTGGAGGGAGGGGAGTGGCACTGACACCCAGCTCCACGCGGCAGCCTCCAGCCAGACCCTGGGCCAGAAAGCCCGCAGGGGGCTTCCCTGATCCCTCACTCGGGGCTCGCTCCGCCCCCACAGGGCACGGGTAGGCAGAGGACCCTGGCCTGGGCGAGGCTGCTCTGGAACCCTCGGCCCAGGAGCAGAAATGTCTGACACTGACGGCCAGAGAGGTGGGCAGTCCCTGATGGCTCCGCTCATGGCTGCCGGGTCTTGGATAGGACCCCCTTCCCAAGTCCTAGTATCCCCCTGATGATGTCGGGATGGGCAATCCCTCCTTTTGGAAAATTAAGGGCAGCCAGTGTAACCTGCCCGGCCTCGGGGTCCCTGGTAAACCGGGCTGTCTCACCCACCCCCTCCGGGTACCTGCTGGGAGCTCCCGCTGGCCAGGCCAGAGCTGTCCTCGTTCTTATTGGTCATGGTGAGGACAAGGTGGGTCCCTGTGCAGTCAGTGAGGAGGGTAGGAGGTGTGACCCCCTTGATGAGGCTGGGACCCTGTGGGCCCAGAAGCAGATGGGGCGCGGGGGCCGGCTCGGGCTCAGGCAACACGGCTTCCTGCTTCACCACCACGGCACAAGCATCTACGTGGTGGGCAGTGGGGGCCGCCAAGCTGGGGCTGAAGGGGTGGGTAGGGCCCGGGGTCTGCCGGCTCAGCTGGCAGCTAGGGAAGCCGCTCTCCTGCTTCACTGGGGTGCCCAGTGGGGCCGGGGCCGGGGCCGGGGCGGGCTGCTGGGCCCGCTTCTCCTGCTCCAGCTGCAGCCGGAGCCACTCCACCAGCTGCTGCTTCTGCCGGAGCATGCGCGTCAGCTCCTCGATCTGCTTGTCCTTCTCCTGCAGCATCTGGTCCTTGTCCCGCCCCTCCAGCTCCGCCCGCACCCCAGGGCTCAGGCAGCAGGATCCAGCCCGCGGCCCCTCCTCCTTCACGAGGATCTGCAGCGGTGAGGCCTGCAGCGTGAGCTGGGTCAGGGGCGATGTCACCATCTCACCAAAGGTGTCCCCGGGCGTGGAGTTCTCATCGCCCGTGCTGAGCAGTGAGCGCTCTGAGGGCGTGGGAGACACAGGAGGTGTAGAGCCCGTGCTGCCAAATTTCACCACTCCGTTGCTGGTCACCGTGGCCACAACCACCTCGGCTGGGGTCAGGCCTGCCGCCACCAGCGCAGGCCCCGTGCTCAGCCGGGCTGCAGGGAAGGCTACCACCACCTCGCCAGCCTTGGGCAGGATGGGGGTGGCGGCCGGGCCCTTGGGGGCTCCGAGGGCAGGGCCGGCTTGTTCTTGGTAGGCTCGCAGGCGCTCGATCAGGTCTGTCTTGGTGCCTGAGACAGGCAGGGACCGCAACTTCAGCTCCTGCTTCAGCTCTGCCACCTGGGAAGGGGGCTGAGAGTCAGGGCAGGAGGGTGGCCAGGGCGATGGGAAGGGGGAGCTTCTCGTCCGTCGGGCCCCAGAGGGCAAGACGCGTGTCCCGGGCCCGGCTCCTCCCCTTCCCTATCCTCACCACAGCAGGGTCCTGGTGAAAATGCTCCCACCATGTCTGGGCACGGCCCCTGCTGTCCCCAGCCCCAGCATGGTGCCCAGTGCTCAACGAATACTCAACTGAAGGGACTGGATTTTACAGATGACAAAACTGAGCTCATGAAAGTAAAATCACTTCTTCAAAACTTTCAAAACTACACAGCCGGTGAGTGGCAGAGCCGAGTTAAAATTCGGGTCTGAGGGATTCAGAAGCCTGTGGCCAGCTGCCCCCACAAGGGCTGCCATGGGCAGGAGGGGCCGGCCTGGTTCAGAGGACAGACTCTCAATGGGGGACTTGGTTCACTCCTGTTGATCAGGGAAGAGGGAACAGGCCAGGCCCCAGGCAGGTCCCACCCTCCAAAGCCCCGAGACGAGTGCAATGTGCGCCCCAAGCGCTGGCGTCCCTCTTCCCCAGCAGAGGCACTTGGACAGCAGACTCGGCGCACTGAGTGGCCAAGTGGGAAAGTGTTCAAGGGGGTCAGTCCTGAGTGTGAACCCTGGCTGTGCCACTGGCCAGATCTGTGGCCTTAGTAAAGCCCCTTTACCCCTCTACACCTCCACCTGCTCGTCCTTAAATGGGGCAGCGCTCTAGGCTTCACACCATGGAGGCCAGGGGAGAAGAGTGTAAAAGGGCTGAGTGAGACCCTGGGCAGACTCTGGCCAATGTTAATGGTGGTGGTGTGACGAGCCAGTGTCACAGATGACGAGGGCCAGGCAGGCCTTGAAAGCAGGGTCCAATCACCTCTACTGGAGAACAGAGCCAGCCATTTTCCCTGAAAACAAGCACCCGACAGCCCTGTGGAGGCCAGGTCGGCAGTGGCTGGAGTCTTCCAGTGGGAAGGGGGTGCCCACTCACCTTCATGTCATCCAGGTTGGCAGGCAAAGCTCCTGGCTTGCCCGCCAATGAGGTGCTGTTCTGACGAGCCAGCCCACTGGGCCCAGAGGCGCCCGAGCTCGAGCTACTATTGGCAGCGGAGAGGCTGCGCATCTGGGGGGCCCCGCTGCTTCCCAGAGCTTCGCCTGCCGGCCTGGAAGGGCAGAAGCAAGCGCCATCACACATCCCATCACCCTCGGCCTCAGCAGGCTGGGCAGAGGGGGCCGAGGGGCGAAGGCCCTGTGTGCAGGCCCAGACCAAAGGGGTCCCCACCACTGGCCCGGCCGGTCGGGGAGCAGGGCCTCCCGGGCAGGGCGGGGCGGGCCTACTTGGGCGGGGCGGGCAGGATGGTCTGGTAGTTGTAGTGCTGCTGCTGCTGCTGGTTGAGGATCTGCAGCTGCAGGAAGAGCTGTTGCTGTTGCAGGATCTTGGCGTAGGACGAGTCCATGGGCGGCGCCCCCTTGTCCTGCTTTTGGTCCGGGGGGATGTACTGGTGGTACTTGAGCTTCTTCACCTTTGGCTTCAGCTCCTTGGCTTTCTTGCTGCGCTGCGACTTCTCACCGGCAGCCTTGGGTTGGCTTTGCTGAGGCACGGGAGGGAGGCCCGTCAGCCGGCTGCCCGCCCAGCCCACTCTCCCCTGCGGACTACCGGACCCTCCAAAAGCAGGGGCTCAGCGGTGCCCAGGAGCACGGCAGGGAGGGCGGGGCTTGGGCTGTGCACGGCCCCTTCTTCCAAGAGCTTCTAGGCTGAAGGGAAGCCAACCAAATGCAGACCTTTTTGAGCAGAGGAAACTCAAAAAGGCAAAAACAGCTGGCGTATAGGCACCCTGGGTCTTTACAAAGCCCGTGTCACGCAGACCTGCAAAAACCCTGCCCAGGCAGGAACTGGCGGGTCCACCTGCACTAAGCAAAGGGAAGGCACCTGCACAAGGCTGCACAGCGCCCCTGGCCTCCCCACGCACGTGAGGGGCCTGGCTCCACACTGGGGACTCCAAAAGCTTGTGCCCATGCCCTGGGCTCAGGGAAGGGTGGAGCTGGACGAGGGCAAGAGTCAGCAGGGGGGCACTGTGGAGAGCCTGCCAGTTTCCAAGCAGAGAATGGCAGGCAGGCCCCAGTGCAGGGCCGAGGGCACGGCGGCACACAGGGAGGGAGGAGGCTGAGAGAGGGGCCTGGGGAGCACCCACAGAAAGGGAGAAGGCCGGGGGAAGCAGAAGAGAGGGGCACCACCCAAGGGGTCCAGAGACGGCTGGGGGCCAGGCTTGGAGTCTGGAAGCCTGGAAGGAGCAGTGCACGGGGAGTTGCCCGCAGGGGCTGAGGTGCAGCCAGAGAGAGGAAGGAAGGGCAGACAGACATATGTGTATATATATATATATACACACACACATTATTCTTTGAAATGTGTGGTGGGCAAAGGAAGGTACCAGTTGTGTGACCAAATAAGTTTGAAGGAGGAATTTGGAGTGAAAAACTGTTGACATCTGTGGCCAGTCAGGAACAGAGGCAAGAGAGGTGCCCCTGCTGAGGGAGTGGCCCGGAGCTCTAGGCCTGGTGACCCTTGGACTGTGCAGGGCCAAGGGGTCTCAGAGCCAGTGCAAGAGAGTCGGGTGTGGGGTCGGGGTGCCACGCGGGAGGGCTGCCCCAGGCTGCAAGCAGCAGGAGGACAGGAGCACAGTGGGTGTGTGTAGGCAGGGGCAGGGGCAGCCAGAGGGGGAGATGAGACAGGGAGGCAAGTGGGGGTGGGAAGGACAGAGAGCAGCAGCCCCGAGCTGCTCCACTGGGCACAGACAACCGGGCATGGCTCCTGGTGCTGCCGAGCTTCATGAGCCTCGGCGCCAGCACTGTGTGCCCACCCCAAGGGCCCCAGCACACGTCTTGTGGGGTGGGTGGCAAACCCTGCCCCTTCAGGTATTGCAGGGCAGGCCTGAAATATTCTCCAGGAGGAGAATAAAAACAAGTGTGTGACCTTGGGTCCTTTGCTCCACTTGGGCTTTGTTGCTGGCAGACCAGGGCTCTATCACTGCCTCGCGAGGCTGCGAATGGCCCGGAGGGGTGTGCTTTCACAGGGAGGGTGGGAGTAAGAGCCCGGGAGGCCGAGTCCAGAGCCTGGCACACAGCACCTGGTAAGTGGTGGCTGTGACTGCGACAACCAGTGTTCACAGGGAGACCCGAACTGCCATATTACCTCGATGACCTTCAGGGGTCTCCCGGTACCCCTGGGCTCAGAGGGACATGGGGAGGAGAGCAGAAGGCCAGGGGCTGGGGAACTGTACCTTAATGAGCGTGGGGGCGGGCTTGGCAGTGGGGGCCACGGTTCCGTTGGCAAGGTTGGGGGGCAGAGGAGGCTGCTCTGCCAGGAGCGTCTCTCCGGAATCCGCGCCCACGGGGGGTTGAGACACGACCTGGGAGAGAAGGGGGAAGTGAGGACACCCTGGCCGGCTGCCCCAGAGGGCGTGGCCACCTCCAGGTGGCAGTACCCATCCCATCCCTGCCCTGCCTGGGGGGGGCGTCACTGTCAGGGGGTGAACGATGGACAAAGACCCCGGGGTTGACAAGAGCAGCCCTCAGGGTGGCAGACGCAGCGGGGCCGGAGAAGGGGAGGCGGAGCGCAGCGAAGAGCCCCACACAGGAGAAGCAGGCAGTTCCGGGTGAGCGGGCGTGGGCCAGGCCAGGGAGGCTTACGGGTCTCACCACGTGGCTGCCAGCCCACGGGCACCACATGGCACTGCAGCCTGGCCGAAAAGTCCCACTGCCAACACCTCCCACTCCACCACCAAGACTCAAGCAGCTGGCGGCTCCAAGCCACCCGGGCAGCTCCCCAGCTTCCCTGGCCCACCTGACCCATCAAAAACCACTCTAGGCAGTGCGAGCAAGTCCCAGCGTCCGGGGCGGGAACTCACCTGTGTGGGGGATACAGAGGTGGCACTGGGCAGTGGCTCGCTGACCCGGGCTTCCAGGGGTGATGGCACTGAGCCCTGGGACTCATGGCTGGCAGGCTGCTCAGGGGATAAGGCATCGCTGCTGTCCTCATCGAAGGAAGAGCTATCTGCTACTTTCGGGTAATTCACCTGGCCCACTGAAAGCCAATGCCAGCATGAGACTCCAACTCTGGCCCCAGCAAGTGGGGAGCCAGGCCGTCCCGGCAGGGGACCCAGGCCTTGGCTCCCACGCCCCACGAGGCAGACAGGAGAAGGAAGACCAGCAGCCAACCCGCCTTCTGGGTCCTGAAGAGCTCTAGGCAAGCTCTTCATCAGGATCCAAAACATAGGCCAGGAAGAGTCCCTCCCAGGAGGCTGCAAACGGGGCCCCCTGGGTGAGGAAAGCCCAACCTTTATTCAATCTCCTGCTTTTAACTCTATGCTGCATCAACCTTCCAAGTACGGGTTCCATCCTCCCTCCCTCCCTCCAGCCCAAGGCCTCCATCGGATCTACTGCCTGCTGGGAAAGGTATTTTCATTCACCCCAAAGCTGCACAAAGCTCCGCCCTTACCCTAGAGGCCCCGGACCCTACCAGGAGGGACCTCGGGAGCACAGGTAACAGCCTCGGAGTGCAGCCCCTCCTGGGCACCTAACTCCCTGCAGGCTGAGGAGCACCCCCAGAAAAGGGCCCCCAAGTTGCACAGGTGAAAGGACCCCTGGTAGTATGGTGGCCTCCCTTTACTGACTTCCAGAGAGACCCAAGACGTGGTGGCAGCAGCCACCAGAAGAAACCACCCTGCTGGTCATAACCGCCCTGTCCTGCCCACCATCCCGGCAGGGATGGCCACGAGGGTATGAACGCCTGGGGCCACTGGGGCCAGGCTGGAGGGAGAGGCAGGAGGAACACGGTCCCAGTGCAGAGATCCCAGGACACAGAAGGAAGGAAGGATGGGAACAGGGGCAGGAAAAGAGATTTCAGAAGACTGATGTCACAAGCACCCCGTGAGCATTGTCGGGGAAGATGTTCCCCAGGGTTCTGCTGTCTGAGCAGGAGAAACTGAGGCTCAGGGGTGAGCTGTCAGGCGCATGCAGGGAGGTCTGCTGTGGGGCCCACCTCAAGGAGGACCGAAAGCAAGCTGGGAACGTGCTGACTGTCGAGGGCCGTGACCTGAGGCCCTCTCCTCCCCTGGACCAGGGAAGGAGGCCCCTGAGCTGGTGCCTCACTAGCCACCTGCAGCAGCGGAGCCAGCCACATCCATGGCTGGGCTTGCTTCTGTGCCCAGCAAGGCTGGCTCACACACTCCCCCTCACCTGTGCATGCAGCGCACGGAGGGGACGGAGCTCGCTGATGACTGTGAACTTCATGCCAGTCACGCATCTAGACTGCCGTCCCCCCACCTCTCACTTACAGCAGCCACAGGGCACCCTGCACTGGGTGGTGGGATCCAGGATGGAGGAGCTGCTGTGCCACCCTGGGGTCAGCCCAACCCGAGGCAGCTGCTGGCTGTCCTGGGGGAGTCCCAGGACCAGTGCGGGCCGGGCAGGGCTGGAAGGTGTGATGGGGTCCCTACCCACTGAGAGTTCACGGCCCTGGAGCACAGTGAATGTTCTGCTAGAGGGAAGCAAGGCCGTTGGAGAGGCCCAGGGAAGTCGCCCTGTAGGTCAGGCTTTGACCTGAGTCTTACAGACCACCTGGCAGTAGCCCAGAGGAAAGGGTGTGCGTGTGGGTTTGTGTATTGCCGCGTGTGATGGGGGCTGGGGGGTGGGGGAGCCGCCCAGACCACCCCTCCCCCATTCTCAGCGGCCTCAGCAGGGTCGGCTCCGCCTCCCGAATCTCACCTCCACCTCAGCCTCTCCCGACCCCTGCCTCTCAGCCCATGAATCTGCCCCGTTTTTCCCAGCCTCCAAGTCCTTCCTAACCCCTCACCCTTCCCTCTCCACTCGTCACCTGAACAAATGCGCTGCACGGGCCGTCACCACTTCCTCACCTGCTAGTCATTCCCCAACCCGCATGATCTGCCTTTTGCCAGCAAAGCTCCCTTCTCTCAGGTCCCCGACGATTACCTCCTTGGCAAACTGAACTAACCCCGGTCCTCCCCAGGCCGTGCTCGGCCAGGCCCCCGGGCCGCTGCCCGCACGGTTCCCTCTGCCTGGAATGTGCGCCTGTACCTTCTCCACTTGGCAAGCTGACTCAACCTCCAAGCGGACCCAAATGTGCTACTGTCTGTGGCACTTCTCCAGCCCAGCCGCTGCCTCCAGCCCTGAGAGAAGCCCGTCACGGCCGAGCTCCCACTGCATCTACACACATACGCCTGTTATTCTCTGCTGTCTGCTAAGCAATTGCCAGTCAGCTTCTCTGTAACACGACTGCTAACAGCGCAGCACTTCCATGAGGGTCTCCAGGTACCAAGGACTGTGGAGGCTCTTTATAACCGTGTGGCCTGGGAGCCTGCGCACCTCCCCACCGGCCAGGTGACTGCTATGACGTCATGGGGCTGAGGCCTTTCTGCTACACAGCACTGGCATCTGACCAGGAGCCAGACTCAGACGTCCTCATTTACGCATCAGTCTCTTCCTTTGGGCTCAATTCTTTGGGGTCAGCATCACATTTTGTTCATATTTGTAGCTGCAGGGATTCACACAGGGCCAGGCATGTTCCCGATTCAGCAAACATCACATTTTTGGATGGCTGGGGAGTCCAGAACTGAGCTTGGCCCACACACTGGCCTGTAACTAGGGGCTGCTGTGGAATCTGGTGACGGTCTGGGAAGAACTCTGAGCTGAGGCAGGATGAAGTCCAGGGCAAAGCGGTGAACTAAAAGGGCTCCAGCACCTAATGGACAGAGGGCCCGGGGTGTGGGCCTCCAGCATGGTGGCTGCCTGCTGTGCTGTGGCACCACCATGCACAGTGCAGGTGAGGCCCTGGGAACTGGTCCCCCTACCCAGGGCTCAGGGCCCAGTGTGGCATGCCTTGGGGTCTGCTCCTGTGGGTCCCCTCTCGTACTCTGCCCAACATCTGACTCCTGGGGATGGTGGGAGCTAAGTGTCCCCCTCTGAAGGTGCAGCTACTTCCTGGGGGCAGGAGCACACAGCTGCCCTGCAGCAAAGGAGATATGCCTGTAGCAACAATCACGAAAATTGAGAGGAATCGTGCACAGCTGACTATGGCACACGGGGCCCTGTGTGCCCTGGGCTCAGCCCACCTCCCACTCCATGACTTGACACCCTCTCTTTCTGGCTCCACACTGCTGGGCTGGCTTGCATGGCCTTCCTCGGTGCCCAGAGTGGCCTGTGCTCCCTCCTCCACAGCTTCTGCCTGTCTGGCTATTGCCTATTTACGTGCCTGTGTAGCTCCCAGGTATGAGGCTTGCTCTACCTTGTGGGGCTGTGGCTCTTGCCCTAGCACACTGCTTGGATCAATCAGTCCTAGTTGAGTGAAATGTCTATGGAAAGTGCCAGGCCCCAGGAGGAGATTTCACTAATCAAAAGAAACGGTGAGGTACAGATTTCTAGTCCTTGGCCTCTCTCCACGTTCACACACACAGACACTAACAACCGCCTACCCTGTGAGAGAGGGATAAGCCCCTGAGTTCAGGAGAGATGAGGGTGGACAGAGGCCTGCCTGTCATTCACTTAGCCATCTGCCATGGCACGGATCCTCAGGGCACCGGGACTGTCCCAAGCTGAGGAGACCCGTTTCTCGGGCTCTCGCACTCTGCACGTGATCCCCCCGGTCTAAGCAGGAAGTCAGAGAGCAAGAAGCCCAGAGCTCCTTCCCTCTGCAGGTCCACACAGAGGGCCAGGGCCTCCTCACCGATGATGGCCTCTTTCAAGCTGGACTCCACAGGCAGGATATTCTTCTCCACCAGCTCCATGGGACCAGGCCTCTGTGCAATCTTCTCATTGAGGTCATCAGCCAGTCTGGCTCTCTTCAGCTTCAGCTGCTTAGCCTGGAGCGAAGGCTCTGCCGAGGTCTCTGCCCATGGGAGAGAATGGAGTGCAGCAGGATGTAGGGAGGGACATGCTTCTGCCCTAGGCCCCCCAGGGCAGCTCCCTCCTTCCCTTTGGGGAAGGAGCAGAGACCATCAGAATGCAAAGTGCATCCCACGCAGAGAGTGGTATCCCAGCTTGAAGTTTTGCAAGGACAGACGAAGGGGCCCCACCAGTGTGGTCAGCCTGGGGTCCATCAAGCAGTGGCCACCAGGCCCAGGCTGCCCACGGGAACCCTGAGATGAGGCTGCAGGCGTGCCAGACAATGGGGCCTTCGCCTTCCTTCCAGCTCCCTGTGTTACGGGGGCAATTCCCCTCCCTGCTCTGCGTCTCAGTGTCTGCATCCAAGTCCTCTTCCAACCCCAAAGCTGGTTCAAAACTAAACAAAAAATGGCTAGATTCACACCACTTTCAGCAACCAAACTCTTTCTTTCACTAGCACATGGAAAGAATGTGTGCTGGGGTGACAGCAGCCCATCTTGCATGTCACAGATGCTCAAGTAAATGCTGAGTGAATCAATGAATGAATGGAAACAGAAAGTAAGCACATTTAAAAACAGGTTTAAGAGGAAAGGATTTCACACCAAAGGATGATGAGATCAGGGCTACCACATGGCCATAGGAGATAAAGGCAAGCCAGCCCGAGAGAATGTGACTGGGCCTCCCCGGGAAGCCCACCAGTGGAGGCTGCCACAGCACTGCTGCTGTGCTGTGCGAGGGCTCTGGCTTACCCATGCTAACAGAAATGGGTGTTGAGAATAAGAAGGAAAGGAGAAACGTGGGAGAGGCAATGCTGAAAACACAGTGAGAACAAGGGTTGAGATAAAGAAGCATTTCCAATCTAACACACCTTCCAAAATGTGCATCCTGACCAGCTCCGATCTCTCTGGCCGGGAACGAATCTTCCGTTTCAGGTAGTCCTCTGTCTATAGAAAAAAACCGCAACAAAGCTCTCAAAATCCAGGTTATGAACTTATGGCACAAACAGGATCAAAAGGCAGCTGTAGCTTTTGTGGCTGCTGGTGGTCACCTCTGCAGCCCCCAGGATCTTAGCTTGGAGACTGCAGTGTTCAGAGGCAAGGGGAGCCCTGGGGAGACCGCATTCACCTCCAAGGTACCTGTCAAGGGGCCACTCTCCACCTGTCAATACCATTTGTCTGAGGCTGGACTACTAATATATTTTTTAAAAATCAGTTACTTCCACTGTCATAAAAATATTTGTTAACTAAAGAAAATTTAGAAAATTGCAAAGTAGAACTATAATAAAAAATTCTAGTCATCCACTGTATTTTAGGATATTTGTTTCTAATCATTCTTCCATGCAGAAGATGTCCAATTTTGCAGAGTTGTAATTGTACTGAATGCAATGTTATATATTGTTTCAAAAAGCTTAGCATTGCATGATCTCCTGAACACTGCATGATCTCCTGATTTCTGCATTTATGAGACTCCAGGCAAACTAAACCATTCCCTTAACAGTCCCAGAGCCACCTCACTGCCCAGTGCTCATGTTATAATGTATAATATGACCCCAGATCTGTCTGCCTTCAGAGCCTATGCTCTTAACCTCTGCACCACAATTGCACAAACCGTATATCAAGATCATTAGTGGGTTAAAACCAGCAGAGGTCAGGACAAGACAGGGCAGGACAAGGTAGAATAGTGTAGAACAGAAAATAAAATATCAGAGCACATTGCATGTAATAAAGGTAAAGACTTGGTCTGTGCACTGGCCTTGGCCCTTGTCTGCACTCACTGGGCAGTTCTGGGCCAGCCCTAGGCTTGCATGCAGCTCTCCAGGAGACAGTTTAAAGCAGCTGTGGGCTCTGAGTCTGCGACCCATCCGCGGTGGGCGGAAGTACTGCCATGGCTGTTACAGAAGATGGAGGACTGGTGTCAGGCACTGCAGGTCTCCATGACGCCGGAGGTAGGCTTATTTTCTAGGCCATCTGAAGTTCTGAACAGTGACCAAGCAAGGCAGAATACAGCACTGATCAAGAAAATGCCTGGAGTCTCAGGCTAAGGTTTGAGTCCCAGCTTTGCCACTTACTAACTGGACACATTAATTAACCTCTCCCTCTCTTAAATGCACCAAGAAATGAAGATAATATCACCTAGCTCATAAGGGCTGATGTGAACATAAGAAAATGATACAATTTTGCATATAAAAGTGCTTAATACAACAAGAGCTATTCTATTTAGTCATATTTAACCCTGGCCCACTTGAGCAGCAGTCGAGGAAATAACGCCAGGTCTCAGGGCGGGATGGAGGGGGGCATGGGCAGCACCAGCTTTTTCTCTAATACTCCCGAACTACTCCAACAATGCCATGTGTCACTGCTCTGATTCTCAGTACCCAGGACCTAGTTCCTCCCAACGAATTAATCATGATTTTCCTTAGAAATTTTTAAAAAGTAAAATATGACAGTAAGAAAAGTCCTGGAGGTAAATATACAGTCTCTGAAAGAGCTGTGGGTCTGAGGGAGTCATGGCCCTGATCCACCATTTGGGGAGGTTCTCCTTCCTTGTCTTTTATGTAAAAGAAAAAAGTGAAGGGGGTGGAGGGGGAAGCGTGTTCTGGTGACTTCCCCAACTCTGCCCACACTGAGCAGCAGAATATCCCCGAGAGAACTGAAACTGAGGGGGACAGGGCAGCAGGCCAGGTGCTGCACATGAACCTGGGCTCGGAGCAGGGCCCCGCCTCTGCTTCCACAGTCTCACGGACACCAGCAAGGCTTGCTGCCCCTCAGAATGCCAATCCTGAATAGGTGTGGGCCATGCAGCTGTGCACATGGAGGGGCCACCCTGCAAGCCTTCCCACGGCTGGTGTTTGTGCCTCGTGCCTATAAAAGGTCATGTGGGATTAAAGATGGGAACATAGTAGCAGTCTGCAAAGCAACAGCAGGTGGGGGTCATCACACACCCTCCACATGGTGAAGGAGAAAACGCATTCTGTTCGTGCTCCACGTCATTGGGCTGGGAGATGGCTGGCAGTGGGGATGAAGGAAAAAGGGAGAGCTTTCTACGAGAACTGTGAGGCAAGGGCCAAGCCTAGAAGGCATACAACCAGCAATGCAAAGGGCTCTGACAATGCTCTTTGGAGGTGCTTGGGGAAAAAAGGTGCCTTACCCTGGCCCGCTCCAAGCTCCTTCTCTGCTCATGAAATGCAGCTGGACTTTTCAAAGCTGTTGGGAAAAGAACCACAAAAGAATTACTTTACAGTGAAACATCAGGTCCTACTGCTACAGTTTATAGTTGGAGGAACACCCTATTTAAGCTCATCATTGCAGTGCTATTAATAACAGCTGAGGTGAAGAAGAAACTGGCCCCTGAGTGTATATGTCTTTATGGTCCAGCTATCCCATTAAAGCAATTTTGGTTAAAGCATACCCTGATCTACTGTGGAATGTAACTTTTAAAAATCTCCCAGACCTGTACTAGACTGTTGGTTGCATGGTCCTTACTGATCAGTCAACCCCCCAAGAATGCCTGGTGGGCCCCACCTTACTCTGGGGAAATGGCCTCGCAGGGAGGAACAGAGCTGTGTGTTGGGTCCACTTACTTCTCCAGCCTCTTCAGAAATCACAAAGTGGCCAAACTGCTAGACTGGGACAGTTAAACCAAAAAGAGAGATGGCTACTTGGGTGCCAGTTCCTTCCTTCCTTCAGCTGGTATTAACGGTGATGCTAAAATTACCTGGAATTTCATCTCTAAGCCCTAAAAGAACATCACAGTGATGATACGGCTGACCCTGGTGCACAAACCAGCAGCTGACAAGAAGGGCTGGCTGCAGCCCATCGGACACTCAGCTCTGGTCTGGGGCTACTGCCACACAGACCACAGCTCTCAACTCAGCAAACAAGACCAAACCAGGACCCTCCACGAATCCAGCACAAGCTCTGTGTCAGATACTTGGCTATAAGGACAAATGATGAACTGGGACACTCTAAGGATAATAGGGGAAAAGGCCTGACTCACTGCAAGTAGAAACAGCAGCAATAAGAGAGGAATTTTCAAGACAGTGGTCACTTTCACTTCTGCAACCTACACTTTCAGAACAGCTGCCAAACTGTCTGTGGAGATAAGTTTTGCTCAGCTGCTGGCTGTGGCAGGAGTGCAGGGGTAAGGAGGTGCTAAAAGTAGCAAGGGTGTAGATATGACCCTATCCTGCCTGGACCTTTGTGTTTCCTCCCCCATCCCACCCGTGGGGCAGGGCCTCAGCAACAAAAACCCAGAAGAATGCTTCAAATGTCCCAGCAGGACTTACTTAGGGGAAAAAATAGATATTTTTTTTTAGTTTTAGAATAAAAAAGAACAAGTTTTAAAAGACCAGTTGAGAGCCCACCCCACCGTCTAACAGCAGGGGGAGCTCTAGATTTAACAAACAACCTCTAAGAAAAAACCAGCGCAGTCCGCCTCCCCACCGCCCAAAGCATCCCAGGGCCTACCCAGGCTGTCCCAGCTCTAACTGCGGGAGGTCCTGCGCGGCTCAGTGAGGAAACGGCCCCTGCACCTGCTTTTAATACGTAAAGGTGGTTCGACTCCGAAGTTAGTCTCCAAAGGCCGAGACCCGCCGGGTCTGTACTGGCTGAGGCAGACCAGCAGGAAACGGGCATGCAGCCTGGCTCCGGGAGCGCCTATCACACGGATGGGCTGCTAAGTACAAAGACGCGAAGAGAAAACTCCGCGGCCACCCGACCCCACCTCCGGCTTCCTCCCTGCCTGCCTTTTCTCCACAGCACTCATCACCGTCTGCCATTCTTTACAATAAAACTATGGATCTTTTTAATTTGTTTACTGCCAGCTTCCTACTATTAGGATAAGGTCCATCAGGGCATGGCTGGGGTTTGCTTCCTTCTCTTTCATTTCTGACAGTATCCCCAGTGCATCGAGTCCCCAGCACATAGTCTCTTTAATGTATTACTGAATATTATGTAAGAAAAGGATACAAAGTGTACACTAATGGCAGGAAAAATAGAAGATTCTTTGTAGAGCTCAAAACGTTCATTTGAACAGCTGGAATTATGGCTCTCATCTGGGTTCAAAACTTCACAGAAGTCCTAGATAGCAAATCAAGGCATTTGTGGTCTTTTCCGGGGTTCTACCAATTACTACTGGTGTGACACCAGGTATGACTGTTAACTCTATGTCTCATTTTCTTCTCCTGCAGAGTAAGAATCCGCCCACCTTCCAGAACTCCTGTTAAGAATCAAATGTCAGCAAGAGTGCTCTGGCTCAAATGGTGCAACTGGTGAACTTCAGTTGCTGCCGGCGTCAAACGCAGTGCTTTGGTTGAATCATGAGTTCGATTCCCGCACTGGCCAGCTAGTTTTGATACCTCAGCCACAGATTTTCTGTCTAAAACCCTAGCTGGCTTGCTGCCTCAACAACCTACATTGGCTACCTCAAGGGATACGGACACAAATCCAACTTCTGGAAAAACAATTCACAAAGCACAGAATTTCTTGATGGAAGGGAGTGTATCATCTTCAGGTACAACAAGGACGCTGTACCAACGGGGACAGATGACAGATGACTCCACTGTAGCATATGTGACTTTCTGTTTGGTGGAACCATTCATGTAATAATAGTAAGGGATTATTATTTATTGAGTGCCTACCTATACAGCAGGCACTGTTCTAGACATTTTAAACATGTTATCTAATTTAATATTTCTACTGATTCCATTTGGTAGGTAATATTCCATTTTACAGAAAGGATAGGCTCGGAAATTTGCTCTTACAGCCAATGGCACCCTCAAGTAAGAGTTCTTTCTGTTCCTCTGGGTTGGTTTCTTCAAAAGACAGAGAATGACCCTGTAGGGATGGGGAGACAAGGAGGCTTCAAGGACACATACTGCTTAGATAGAGGGCCAAGTGCAGGCTCTGCGGGAAGGTCAGCCTGACCATTCTGCTGGGCACAAACAGGGGAAGGGAAGGCTCAGAAGAGCGGCTCAAGGGGCAGCCTGCAGCACCGACACCAGGAGGCAAGCCAGGAAGGGGACGAGAAGCCCAGCGGCATTCATAAGCTGCCCCTTCGAGAGAACCTGAAATGAGGGCCAAGAAAAGAATTCAAGGCAGTAATTACCAACCCCAAAGACTGTTTTATTTTACAACAATGTTGTAATCTCACTGAACCCTCCAAACAACCCGGAGGTGGGGCCGTCATTCTCATTTCACACGTAATGAAACAGACAAGAGATGTGGGGTCACTCATCTCATGATGGGCCCCAATCCAGGCCTAGTTCTGTCTTCCCTGCATCTAAACCTGACAAGTGTGTGGGTTTCTCGCAGGCCTTGAAAAGCTCACTTTGTGCTGCTCTTTTCCCACTGCTAATCCTGCTCTCTGACAGCAGTTCAGCACATTCTAACAGGTGAAAGGAGGAGGGAGTAAGGGCCCCCCTTCCTCTGGGTTTCTGTGAGGACCCTTGCAAGGGCGCCTCGGGTTCACGTGGGAAGAGACGGGAGGAGGCAGCTAGTGCTCCCGTACGTACGTCAGCGCTGGGGTCAAGAAGGCATCCCCAGGTGCATGCAGGCAGCTGTGCTACAGGCCGCAGAGAGTGACCCACTGAAGGAGACGCAGGGGTGGCAATTTCAGGAAAGCCCTGGGCTTTCTGGATGCAGAAGCAAATAGCGCAGCGAAAATCACCTCGAGCTTCCCTGCTGAGGGATGGTACAAAAGGAAGCACAGCAGGTCTGAAAGTTTAGGCCTCTGCTAGTTGCAGACAAACCCAGAAGACTCAAAGTTAACCCGTAAGCATGTGTCCCACTAGGAGGGCTGCCTTCATTTGTCCTGGCCCTCCACCTCCCACCTCCCACCTCCTTGCTGCCCTAACAGCTGTGCCAGAGGAGCCAGGGTGTCACTCACTCAGAAATCTCACTTCCCCAGGAACGGCTAGAGGGCACTCTCTGAAAGAGAAGCCCCCAAAGAACAATGAAAACCCAAGAGCGGTGCATACAGTTGGTAAGAATAAACATTTCCAGGGTCAGAGGGCAGTTCTCAATCCTTTACTCACACCCTCTGGGAGCTGCTTCCCCTGAACACTTGTACTGCTCTGTGTGAACAAAGAGAGGCACACCGCACACACTGAAAGGAAAAATAACCAGGCTCCCCGCGGAAATCAAATGAACAGAAGTGGTGCAGAGCTGTGACGTTCTTATTCACAGTTTCAGTTCTAGGTGTGGGTCTTGCCTCCAACTGGCCACAGCCACCAATTAATACTGTGTTCCCTCTCTCCTGTGCCCATTTTCTTCCTCCTCTTACATGTTTGCTGCCTTAATTAAATGGGGCATTTGGGAACTAAAAAGAGAAAAACTGTTTCAATTCTCTTTTAAAAAATGCACTGTCGGCTGATGAACAGTGACTGTGAAGGGGTATGTGGGGGGGACTTGGTGAAGGGGGGCCTAGTAAACATAATGTTCTTCATGTAATTGTAGATTAATGATACCAAAAAAAAACCTTAAAAAAAAATGCATTGCCACCCACTTCCCAGGGGTGCTCAGTGCTTTGTGCTGAGTATGTCTACAGGCTTCATGGCTCACGGTGCAGGAGTCACTGGGATTAAGCAGTCTTGAGTTTTAAAAATATATCTTTACATTTACTTTTATTTTTTTTTAATTGGAGTATAGCTGATGTACAATATTACATTGGTTTCAAGTATAAAACAGTGATTCTTCATGAGCAGTCTTTATTTAATCCAGCACTGACAAGTAAGTATGAGGACCCTTAAAAACCAACTTATCACATTAATTTAGGGTATTAAACCAGCACTTTCCCATCACAGGCCCCAGATTTACTTAAACATGTAGGCAAGTGGAATTCTTTTAGGACCCACGGAGCAGTTCTGGAAATGCATCTCAGCAAGGAGTGACAGCAGTTAACTATCAAGACTCATTTCCTCATCATTATCATGAAGGAATATTTATTAGGTGCCTGGGTTTGAATGTCACTTTATTTGTTGCTAACATAAAAATCATGGTCCCCATCCTCGATAAGATACTGTGCCAGAAGCTCACCACCAATTCTGTATTCAGAGGAACTCAAAGGCCATGAACATAGTCCAGCTGACAGAGACCAACAGAGCGCCACGGTCCATGGAGCCCTTCTTCCTGGCAAGCCTGTTGCATTTCTTCTTCAATGGCAGAAGCAGTGGGCGCACACACAGTGCATCAGTGGGGCTGTGTGTGTGTATGGGAACAAATGCAGTTAACAACAACCCAGGTGGGAAACCAGAAATACACCCACCATCTCCAGACAACAATTACTGAGAAACTACGATGTTAGTCATTGAAGATAAGGATATACAGCATGGGCCCCAGCCCTCAAAGAGAGCTCATGGTCTGGTTATGGAAAAAGACAAATGACTCCATACAAGATGAAGTACAGTTGTAGAGGTAAACTGAGGTGCTACACAGGAGGCAAAAATTCAGCGTGAGGAAAGAGTGTGAACTGTCCAGGTAGATTTCACAGAGAAAACCCAAATGAATGAAATAGAAACACCACAGGCAGAGAAGGAAAGCAGTCATCTGAGGCTGAGGAGGAGCAAGAGCATGAAGCTATGAAAGAGCACACGGCCCGGGGACTACAAGTAGTTTGATCTGGCTGCACCAAGGAGTTCACTTGGGGACAGTGAGGCTGGAAGGGGAGGCAGGATGCCCACAGGGCTTCACGTGCTACCGCGGGGACTTCGGCCTCTGCAAAGTGGTGTAGACATACTTTACTCCTTCCATTAAGTACAAGCACAAACCCTGGACATTATATAAGAAACAGACCTAAGTAGGTGCTCAAGGTGGAGAGGAGAGGCAGGCTGGCCGGGGACCTTGGGACCCAAAGAACACAGGGCGGCGTGTTTCCTGGGTTTCCCTCTTACCTCAGTGGCTCAGAACTGGAGCTGAGGAAGCTGGCAACCTGGAAATGACAATGCAGGCACACAGAAGAGCCCCAACAAAGCCTCCTCTCACAAGCCAAAGAACCAGGAAAAGCGCGGCATAGGAAGACAGAAAACTTTTAGGCAATAATCACTCTACTCCAGCTATAGACACCACAGAAAAACGAGTGGCCTCATCCCCACCAGGAAAGGTCAAGTGGGTTGTCTAGATTCCCACCCTTGCAAGGGTAAATGGAGCACCCCAACACCCCTGCTCAGGTGGTATCAAAAAAGGCCAAGAAGCTGGGGTTTTCATTCCCATCAGCCAGTAACACACCATTCCCTCAACCCACAGAATAAATGGAGACCAGGCAGGGAGCCTAGACTTACACCCCCAACCAGTGATGTTGGGGGAAGGGCTAGCAAAGACTCAGGACTTTCACCATGGCCCAGTAATAATGAGGTCACAAAAAAAATCTAAAATCATGTCAGCCAAGCCCTGGAAGGGAAAGAAAAAGAAGTTGAAAAACTATTTACAGAAATAAGTGGCTGAAAACTTCCCAAGTGTGGCAGGAGACCTAAGGCTACAGATTCAAGAAGCTGAGTAAACCCCAAACCAAACACGATAAACCAAAAGAAATTCATGCAAGGATACATTATAATTAAACTTTTGAAAACTAGAAACTCAAATAACATAAAGCAGCCAGAAGAAAAACAATTTGAATGACAGCATATATTCTCATCAGAAACCATGAAGTCCAGAAGAAAGAGGCATCATATTTTCAAGTGCTCTTAGCAACTGTATCCTGATACCAACATGCAGCCACCACATTAACTAGGGGAGTGACATAATCAGAACTCCAAGAGGGGGTGGGGGAGTTATCTCTTACTTGATGTTTTATGTTAAAAAAGAAAATGAGCAAAAACACCTGGTATTCAGCATGTACTCATTTTACACCATGTCTGCACTCCCATGCTCTCCTTCCCGGAATCCCCTCTTAATTCTGAATTTTTCAAACCTACAGAAACACTGAAAGACCAAATAATGAACAGCCCTTTAACTCTGACCTAGATTCACTAGTCGTCTTTTAGCCACATATTTTCCCTCCTCTTTCATGTGCACGTGCATAGACACACACACACACTTTTTGTAAATGGAACCACTTGAATTAAGTTGCAGACATTTCCTAAGAATAAGGACATTCTTTTACATAGCTAAGATACCTTTATCACACGTGAGATATAATACTGATTCAATAATATAACCTAATTTATAGTCCATATTTTAATTTCTTCAACTCCCTCCTCAGTATCTTTTATAGCTGTTTGGATTCATCCCCAGTCCAAGATCCAACTAGGGGTCATGACTCCATTAGACCTTTGTTCTTAAGGCACAATCTAGGACTCCTTCATTTTTTCATTTTTTGTGACACTGACTTAAGTATCTAAGCCAATTGTCTTGCAGAAAGACTATCCTATTATTCTGAATTTGTTTCCTATTGATTATATTTAGGTTAAACATTTTTGATAAGAATACTACATAGGTGACATGTAATTCTTAATATCAGGAGGCATATAGTATGTGGTCCAACCACTAACAGTGTTGCAAGTTTGAAAGGTGACACCAGGTCTCGCCATCTTAAAGGCAGCAGGATTGTGCCTGTCAACCTCGTCCTTGACAGAAAGGCTCCTGAGGATGACATAAGTAAGATTTGCTGCAAAATGGTTTCCTCACTTTTGCCCTGAAGTCTGCATGTGGTGGGAATTACTTTACTTGACTTCATGGTACTTATTATTTGCCACATTTTAAAATGAGAACTAGATCTGCCTGAGATCACAGACTAATCAATTGCAATAATGAAACTGGACTCTGATTCTTTTGATCCCCAAATTCATATCTTTTTATTTATGTATATTCCAACATAACAGAGGTGGAAGGGGTGGGGCAGAGCAAAGATACTTCTCTGATTAAGTATCTTTTTTTTTCCCCCAAGATGATAATAGGTTTAAAACAGAAAATAAAAACACAGTGATTTTAGTTTGATCTTTCAGATTTTGCTTTCTTCTTCTACCTATTCCTCGGGGAAAATGTTGCCTTGTTCTCTTCTCTAATGTTGGTAATGAGACAAAACTTCATAAACAGACATAACTTCAGAAAATGTCAAGGGGACACACGTTCCCCATTCCTTTTCCTGCCAGCCCACACTGAAGGGGCCCACACAGCAGAAGGAGTCACTGTATAATCAAACTCCTTCCAAAGTTAACTGAGCCTTTTGCCACATCCCTTGGCTCTAGCACAGAAATTCGTCACACAGCTCCAGGCAGTTCATTAATTCTGACAAACTGACCAAGGACCCAGTGCAAGGCCACAAAGAGTGGCAGGCGAGGCAGGCTTCCCCAACATGGAAGGCAGGTGTTCAACAGCTATCTATACCCAATCATTTTACATGCAGCAGCCTCACTGCCTTAGAAATTGATCACCAACTCTTGAATCATGTGTACAGGGCTAATCCTACCCTTCAGAACTCCTGGGGAGAAGAGAATAACAGTAGTCTATGATATACCTAAAAACGGAAGGGGAAAGATGCCAGAAGCCCTTGGTCCAGTGTTTCTGGGAGTGTAGTTCAAGAACCAGGTGTATCAGAATGTCTCTGGAATGAAGATTCCTGGGCTTCAAGAATTTTAGTCTTTAGTAAGCACTTCAAGGATTCTGGTGCCACTGAAATTCAAAAACCATTGTTTCCCTAAGTCCAAAAAGTAGAATAAAGGTGACACTGCAGCTGAAAAAAGGATTTTTATTTGCTCATTTCCACCATAGGGGACTAAGTGACTAAAAACTATACTAAGTAAGCATTTTATAACTTTTCTCAACAGCGTAACTCAAAATTTCAACTCTGCTATCTGTGTAGGTACCAGAAATTGGTAAAGAGCTTAATCTTCTGAGTCCCTTTCAGTATCATTTCTTTGAGTTACAAAGAGTCAAAGGATCAGGGCTTTTGCCATTTTCTTCGAATCCTGGCTGGGGCCTCATTCCGCTGGGATGGGTCCCGCAGGCCGCTCTCTATCCAGGCCCCGGCAACCCCACTCAACGGAAGGCACCTGCACTGACGTAGGCCTTGGTCTTGGCCCACAGCAGGTGGAGCACAGAGGTTTGCTGGTGTCACTTCAGGAAATGGGGAGAGTCACCTATACACTGAATGATGAAAGCACAGAGTCAGCTGTGCCACCGATGGGTAAGGGTTTACACTAGCATTAGGTAGATAGTTTTTCTTAGGGTTCTGTATTCAGGCCAAGCAGGGGCTCTTAATCTGGGGCACACTGGACCTGTTTTAGAGTATCTATGAATCCCCAGAAAGCATAAGCAATGTTAAATTTATTTGTTTGGGCAACTGTCCTAGTGAGAAGATGGTAAGATTTTCCAAGGAGTATCAGCCATACAAAAGAAATCAAGAACCTCTGACTTAACTAAGGGTTATTATGACAAAAGTGGAAAGATGCTGATGGCCTTCAAGCCTCACAACCAACAAACAGAAGCAGCAAAATGAAAGCAGTTTTACTGGAGGGCTTAAAAATGACAGGGTTCCTCTCACCGGCGCCCCCACTCAACTTTCACCATACCTTTTGAAGTTTATGGGTCCTGGTCTTACACTGTTTTCAATCTTCAATATTTTCAAGGTTGAAATTTTGGTGAAAGTACAGAGGCTATCATAAAATTTTTATGTCAGTAAGAACCTATCAGGCTGTGACCTTCAGGAATTAACAATGGGCTTTTGAGCCAGGAGACCTGGACTGAATCCACCCATTTTTTAGTGGCAGGGTGACCTTGGCAAGTCACATGACCCCTCTGAGCCTCAGTATCCTCATCCACAGAATGGCAATCAAAGTATCACACTGACACCTCTTAGTATTAAATAAAGTGAAAGTGCTCTGCTGTCTGCCAGAAGCTCTGCTTGAGGCATTGTGACCATTTTAACTTCTTTTCTGTGCCCTCCTCCTTCTGAAGCAAAGGTGTATGTGTGCTTGTGTGGTCAAATGCTGAGAGCTACCTGGGCTTGACTTCTACTTTTGTTTTATTCTTTTTAGTTATCATACCAAAATACCTATAGAAATATCCTGCAACAAAGACCATTAGCCAAAAGTTGTGTCAACAGTTTTGGGGACTGGCAATGACAATGAAGACCAGAACTAAGTTCATGTGCACCAAAGAGTGACCTTGGGTGGTAGGGGAAGGAGAAGGGACCACATGTTCTGGGGCAAGCAAAGACCCAAACTAACAGTCAGAAAAAATGCTCTACACATCCTGTTTTTGGTACTCAAGCTTGCCACCACCCCTGTTTTGGCACCTGGGCTGTCACCCCCACCCAAACAAGCAGGAAAAGCAACAACCAAGAATAAACGTAAAAAGTGGAGACTCAAAGATACTAAATCCTTTCCTCCCCAGACGGGCACGCTGCTCCAGGGTCTCACAACCTTGACCCACTGATGGTGAAAGAGGCTCAAGACTGGGAAGAAAGATCAACACACAATCTTGTATAGCTTGAATATCCAGAGGTACAATGAATTCCAAAAGGTTAATATAGTAGAGGCCAAAACACCAACCAAACAAACAGTATCAGGGGTCAAGTATTTTGAACTTGGCCTTCCCAACCTCCATTTGATATACATGCTAACCATGTTCACATGTGGCTTTCATACTATAGCCCGGTCTGATGCTCTGGGTCAGTCAATTGTCATTCCAGTATACACTCCTTATGAAGCACCCACACACAAAAAGCTTTCATCTCCTTTTGAAGCCCCACAATTGATAATATTTAAGTTATGTGTTTAGATAAGAGCTCCAAATCACATTTGCCCTTCTGCAAATAACATCCCACTAGGGATGGAGAATCTTAAATTCTCCACCACCATCTGATATCTATGAGGGCTCCCTTTAAGTATGTAATTCTTTAGGATTTGTATTGTTTAGATAAAATTAGTGAGGAGCTTCAACAAAGACCTTTATAAACTCTTTTAAACTTATTTTTTAACTTGAAATGAAGTTGGCATTGGATATCTCAGACACTTTGAAAACTAAATAGTCAATGAAATTGAACACCTACTGTACTTTTCAGATATTAAATTGTATCAAGAACTCCTATCAAGAAGACCACTTCATGACTGTAGTGGGGTGTGTGTGTGGGACTTGGTGAGGGGGTGAGCCTGGTAAAGATAGTATTCTTCATGTAATTGTAGATTAATGATACCAAAATTAAAAAAAAAAGACCACTTCAGATGGTCTGTTCAGCAGAGTTCCCTATGGGACTCCTCCTTGGATTCAACAATGAATGTGTTCATAACATGAACATACAACACTCTTGAGTCCTATTTTAGGATTTGTTAGCAACTGGCCATGGAGAGGGTCTATGCCAGTCACTGACTGCTGAGGTAAGAATACACCCTGCAGCAGCAGGAGGTAAGAATACACTCTGCAGCAGTATATAGCCATATAGATGATGCAGACATCTATCAGAAATGCACCACAAAATGTCTGCATGATGTGCCCAGCTGGTCTTCTCCTGAGATAAAGAGAGGATTTCTGAGGCCATAAGCCTAACACAATTTTCTCCCAGGTTCAAATCTAGGGACCAGGTTAGCCCCAGTCCTAGAACACATTTTACCATGTTGTTTATCAAATGCCATTTAACTTTGGGATTCAACTACAGTTAAATGGTCACATTCCTGTGCTGAGGATACATCATCTCAACTAGGTAAGGTTCTCTGCTTCTTAACAAAAAAAGATGTGTTGTACACTTGAAAGTAATATGTCAATTATATCTCAGTTTTTATAAAAAAGGAAAAGGAAACTAGCTCTTCCATCCACAGTCACCTATGTATCTGAGAGCCAGCTATCACTAGCCCTTGTGAGTGAGCACCTAAAAGAAGCACCAGCCTGTGGGCCTGGCTGGACTGGAGCAGTGGGCAAACTGCAGGGTTTGGGATGCCTTTTCTGGCTCCTACTGGAAAAGGACACTGGTCAGATCTTGGCCCAACTTTTTTGGCTCACAGGGACAGCAGTGCAGAGACTACCAACACAGAGCTCCCAAGTGGACTGGGGCAAAGGGACTGACTAACTGAGACCAGGTGAGGATCTGCTCTCACTCCAGCCTCCACCTAAACTCATAATCCACAAAGTGTCCACTAAGACGTAACACTCTGGCCTCAAACCAGACCAGACCCTCATCTGTTCCAGAAGAGCGACTATGTCCACACATTTCTGTCTTTTGGCAAGTTGCCAGAAATAAAAAAATTTTATTTCCAACCCAACCACTTGTTTTGTTTCAAGAGAGTTTAAAAAAAAAACATGCACTGCCATGGGAGGACAAGCTAATAAAATGATAGACCTGTTAATATGTGACCAGAAAGGGAACAATCTTAACAGAATACAATGTTGGCTAGTAGTTCCGTGACTCTTAACAATTTCAGCAATTGTTTTCTAAACCACAGGGTAGGAAGGAAAGTAGAAGGATTTTAGTTATTGAAAAATAGTTCCTGTTACCAGATACTGGTTTTGACAGACATTAATGAGATTATATATATATTAAAAGATATATATATAGCTGCTTTCAGATTCATTAGATAATAGATCCAAGCTAATGCTCCTCTCATTCTTAATTGAAAATAATTCTCTCTATATTTCAAAAGCATGAATACATCATCTCACTTATCTCCAAACTAACTCTGTAGGGCAGGTGGGAGAGATTATTATCCTCATTTTATAAAAGTAGAAGATGAGTTCAGAAAAGTCAACTGAGGTGCCCCAAGTTAACCTTGTTACTAAGCATCAAGGTAAGATCTAAAACGCCACTGTCTACTACAATAGCCACCAGCCACATGTGACTATCTAAATTTAAACTAGTTAAAGTTAAATAAAAAATTCAGCTCTTCACTAAAGCTAGCCACATTTCAAGTGCTTAGCAACACACCTGACTAGGGGTTAGTGTTACACAGTATTTCTATCATCACTCAAAGTGCTATCAGACAGGACAGGTCTAGAGCCTAGTTCTTTTGAAATCTGGTAACTTGGGGAAAAGATCCCATGACATCCCAGCATTTAATAAAGGTGGACTGGTGACAAAGTTAAATCACAGCCTCTTTTGCATTATAAGAAACTCTGAGGCTTCAGGAGGTTGGTTTATCTTCTCAAGAGTCACAAAAACAAGAATTAGTTTTCACAGGGCTTACGAAAATGGATTTGAGCTGTATGGGCTCAAGAAAGAGAATCTTGAAACTCAGTTTGTATATTTGGTGAAGAACAATATAAGTTGTAATTTCCAAGTTACAAATAACAAAAATATTAAGAATTTTATAGCTTCAGAGGGAAAAAGGATCACAGTAATCAGTTTTGACAATTTCAGCCATTAAATAACCTCTTATCAGAGTTTAGAAGAAATTTCTTCTTTGTGCAGAGATTGCTATATTCAGATGAATAAGAGGTTTTCAGATAATGCTGGGGCCCAGTGAGCTGAGAGCTCCGATCAGCTCTGAGTGCTGAACCTGGGCCACACTGTCTCTGTGTAGACCACTTAGCTGACGCTGACAGCTGAAGCACACGTGCCAAGGGGATCAAACCACAGAGCTGCAGGGCCAGGGAGTCAAGTAATGGGAAAGCTTATTAGAAATACAGAGCTGTGGGAACTCATTACATGAGACCACTTTTCAGTTTCAGTGTGAGATACACAGGGCTTACTTACAGACCTATGAACCAGTGAAAACCAGCTGGCCAATTTATTCACTCTTCATTTAGCAACTTGTCTGAGCACCTTTCAGGAGCCAAGCAGTTTAAGAGGCCTCCGGGCTGACACTACGTGGCTGCCCTCTCTGAGCTGTGTTGCCCTCATGCTCTGGATTCTCCCAACAGTCAATGGCATTGGCTGGGTGCACAGAAACACCATTTAGAATGAAAAACAAGCTCATGTAAGAAATGAAGCAAGGTCTTTAGAGAATCCATAGGACAAAAGTAATGATTTCTTCATGCTCCTGCCAAGGTACTGTGGTTTTTGTACTACATGCACATAGGAAAATAATGAAGTAAAGGTAGCATCAGAAACATGCCACTCTGTGCTTTTCTCAAGGATTCACAACAGAATTGCAAATGGTTGAGACAGAAGAGACAAAAGAAGTTCCTCTCTCATCTCAAAGATCACAGGCCACTTTTTTCTCATTTGTCTGGGCCAGGACTTCCATGTTTCCCTTTAAAAAGTTCTTCCTCTGCAGCAGCTCTCACTGCCAGAACATTCTTAATTTTCACCCTAAGCTTATGACCTTTGTACACCTTTAAATGTCAAAGAGAAAGGCCGTGGGGGAAGCCTTGTTTGCGAACACAGTGCACCACACCTGACCCATCTCCCCTAGGAGTCTTCCCTCTGCGTACAGCAGCATTCCTGGTCTTAATCTTTGGACTAAAACACCAGCTTCCTATCTGTGCCATCTCTCCTCTCCCTCAAGATCCACAGATTCAGACATCATTAAAGAAAGCTTAGGGCCTGGAATATGTAAATCCTTCGCTATCTGGCACTTTGTGTTTGGTAGGGTTTAAATAGTGTTAAATTTGATATTTATATTTATATGATGAGAATGAAGGATTCTGGGATATGATCCTGTTTAAAAATACATCAGAAATCAAATTCTATACCCCACAGTTTGGATGCCAGGAACAGAGCATATCAGAGAGAGGGGTATACAAACCAGGAGATTCTTTAATCTCCTGATCTTTATGGAAAAGCCATACCTCGACTTTGAGTAACAGGCAGAAACATGAAGGACCCTGAAGGCGAGGGGGCCACTGCAGACATTGTGCCCTACAGATAAGATGTCACAGCTGTAGCCAGTCCTGCATGGGAACTGCGTGTGGCTATTCTGACAAATGTGGTGGGTGGGTTTTCTTCCCAGAGCTAGAAAAGAGACTGGGATGAGAGAATATGAATAAAGATATTAATAGAGAAATGATGAGGCAGAATATAGCCATAAATAGGCAGCTCCTTTTCCACTGGCTTGAGGGCCCTACCTATTCCTTATGCTGTACAAGAAACTTAAATATAAATGACCTTTCCAGAAACTCCTCAGGCCAGCAAGGTGTGAACGGAAATGGGCACATCAAACCAGATGGTACTTTTTCAGGATTCCAAATCTCTGATAATCAACATCATCTTGCTGTTCATTTACGACAGGCCCCAGCACTGCTCATATTCTCTTTGAAAGATGTGGAGCAGAGGGTGAGAAGTGGGGCTGGTAAGACGGCAGGTGATAGGGCTGTCGTGGAAGCAAAGGATACTGGAGATTGCAATAGAAGTTAGGGTAGTGGGCACAGTGTTGCAATGAGGAAGTAGGGTTACTCATGGCGTGCGGGAGATTGGAAAAAAAAAATTAGCTTTTATTTTGGGAACTCGGGATCCTGTCTGTGTATCACCCGACATGTTTATGAGCAGGGAATTTCACATCTGAAACTATTCCCAGGCCTTGACATTCTCTCTCATAATCTAAGAGTTTGCTAGAAAAGCTGGAAATGAAGACTGGGTCCATAGCTGAAAGCAACTGTTGGGATAAAGGAAGATGACAGAAGCACGTCATTTGTATTACTACAGGAAGAGCAATTATTGTCACCTCACAGATACAGAGAACAACCCAAAGTATACATTAGATATTCAGAACATTTTAGAACCTGGGCTCCTGAAAAAAACAGGTGCATTGTTTCAAATTCCATGCCCAGAAGTCCAACAAGTTTGCAACAGAGTAGTGTCTGTTTCTGTTTGTCTGTGTGTCATTCACATATACCACACTCATCACACTTTATAACTGTCTGTCTTTCACTCAGTGCCAGGCACTGGTGATAGAAATATAAATATGATACTTTCTCAAGGAGTTCACAGTCTACTCGGAGAGGCAAACATGTAAGCTGTAATAACTGAAGCATTGGAAAACTGCAAGAAATGCCAAGCAAGGAGACTACTTGTTAAATCCTATTAAACAGTGATCTCCAGTATCCCCTAGTATCCAATGACAGACAGGAAGAATAATGCAGGGCACTCCCCTCTCCATGGCTCTTAGATTCTGAGCATATTACGGATCCGGAGAAGCAGCGTTACAATCTCAGAACTAATACTGTAATTGCAGTCAGCACCCCCTGGATTAGCCCTGAATTGTTCTTTATTCTGAGTATGAGTAAATTTTAGCTACCCAATAAACTGTTCAACGTCTTGTGAGCAGGTACTGGGTCTTTTATTTCCTTAATCTATAGCATCTAGGACAACCCTTGGTACAGAGCAGGCACCAAGTGCATGATGTCCTTCATGAAAGGGACAAGCAGATGAGACTCTGGATAGCAAGTTCTTCTGCAAAGGTTTACAGATTGGCAGATCTGGAGAGTTTTGTGAAGTACAACATTGCCCTACCTGATCACATTACAGATCCACTGCACAAGCCATCTGCTCTGACACCTTAAGGGCTCGAGTGGGGAGTCCTTCACTGGAAGACCAGAGCAGAAGATAGTATAATGTGCGTAAATGGATTGGTAGTTACTGCAGTAAACAAAAAGATGAATTTGGTACTTACACCCCTGATTGTTGCTTAAATAGACAGAAATAGACCTTAGACTCCTTTTACTTGCTATATAGTTCTAGCTCTTAAAATGGACCTGCCATGGTAATAACATAGGTCAAATTCTTCCTCACTTACTTAAAAGCTTTCAAACGATTCCCACTGTACTTAAAATAAAATCCACCTCATCCGTGTGGCTGATAAGTTCCACCCACCTTGCCAATCTCTCTCCTCATTCACCAGGCTCCGGCCATAATGGCCTCCATGATGTTCTCAGACATGATGGGCTCTTACCTGCACTACATCTTTACACTCACTGTCCCTTCTCCCTGGGCACACTTCCTCTTCCAAATGGCTGGCCCCAACTCCTCCTTCAGAGAGCTCAAACATTTCCTTCTCAGCGAGGGCCTTTCTTAAACATCTTATCCAAAGTGACTCCACCTCATTCCTATTGCTTGTTAACACACCAACCAGTTAACTTATTTCATAGCACTTACCATACTCGGAAATTACCTTATTTGCTTCCTTGTTAATTATCAGTAATCTCCTTCTAAATATAAAATTACTTACGCAGGAGCTTTATTTATCTTACAGTATCAGTGGGCACACATTAGGTACACAAATGTTCTGAATCAATGAGTGAATGAGAGTAAGGAAAAGACAGTGGCAGTAGGTCAGCAGGCATTGAGTGAAGGTGAAAAATGTCAGTTCTCCCAGTATGAGGCCAGAAATTGTTGTATGACTTATTTACTTCATTAGGGTATATCCAAGTGGCAGTAACATATAAGAGAGAAGAAAGAAGAGGGAGAGAGAGCCTAAGCTCTCTGGTGATGACTTAAAAAGAAATGTCAAAAAGAGCAAAATCTTACTGGCTCCAGCTTCCACTCATTTTACAGGTTGCTGTAGTCAAAAACAAGCTTTCCTACTTCTAACAGATTCCAAGGTTGGTTCGTTCCTCCCTGGGTGATGCAGTATGCCCCCACTGTGACTGCCTATGATAACCCCATCAAGCACACTCACACTCACACCAGCCTTAGGGTATCTGAGGGGCTCCTTCTAAATAAAACTGTAGTTGATTCAAAATACTAGGTGGGAAAGGGTTTTCTCTTCCCAAAAACCTGAACACTAAGGCAAAATATACACAAGAAGTGGGTTCTTCCTTGCAGTGCCCCCATCAAGATCTGCTCGTACTATAAAGGAAAGTGTAACAGGGCATACAAACCCTTTTAAAGGTGTAATTCAAGGGCTAAGAATGATTCAATGGCATTGTTAAACTGAATGCTGTTTGTTTCACTGAACTTGATCAATTAAGTCACTTATCTTAACTACCAGTGATTGAGAGTCTCTGAACATGGAAAAGCATGAGGAGGAAGAGTGAAAAATGAAATCTGCCACCCTTGTTTTCTGTTAGATGTTTCCCATGGCATGCGGGGCACACACAATCATGTCAGAAAAGCAGCTCTATCAAATGCTGAGCGGGTGGTACTTACGAGGCATGATCCCTTGGCTCACCAGTTCTTCCCGTGTCCGGCGCTGCTGGAGCTTCAACTGCAGCACTGCAGGGCAGCAAAGAGAGGGGAGAGGTGAAAGCTCGGTGGGGCATTCCAGCACAAAAAGCACATTTTCAAATGCAAAGAAAGTCTCAAAACAGAGGGTGTGAAAGAAGGATCCCCTTCAATTGTGACTGTCTGTAATTGCAGAAGTGGCCTGATACAGCAGGGTTTCCGTATTCTGCTGTGGGCGGCGAGAGGAAGTTGCGAAGCGTCTTGCAGGGTGATAACAATCCACAAAGTACCAGAGTCTTGCCTCTTGCTCAAAACCTCCTACAACACTATGTCCTCCTCCTAGACTAAAATAACAAAAATTCTGAACCTGAAGAAAATACAGTGAGGACCACTAGCCAGCAGGGAAGGCTTTCTAGATGTTCTTTGCTTTCTTCTGGGTACCAAATATTTACCATTGTAAGTATATAATTATTCACATAGTCAGGAAGTATTGGTTATTTGTGAAATCTTTTTTATGTAAAAATTAAACCTATTTTCACCAAGCAATGCATTTCTCCAGACTAGAATATATTTTACCATTAATATAACTCTTTACTTCCTCTTACTCTTCACTTAGAGACTTTTTCTGTTGAGGTGAACCAACCAAGCTAGATGATTCAAAGCACATCCGGGCTAGGGGAAGGCAACAGGTTGTTCCTCCTATTTCCACTCTGATAACATCACTTAATGAAATATCTGTTAGTAGGGATTGCTTTTCTTTTTTTTTTTAGATAATTATTTTTTATTGAAGGGTAGTTGACACACAGTATTACATTAGTTTCAGGTGTACAACACAGTGATTCATCATCTATATACATGATAATACTAGGTACCAGCTATCACCATACCAAGTTGTTACAAAATTTTGACTATGTTCCTTATGCTATACATTACATCCCAGTTACTTATTTATTTTACAATTGGAAGTGTGTACTTTTTTTTTTCTTTTTTTTTTTTGAGAGGGCATATCTTATATTTATTGATCAAATGGTTGTTAACAACAATAAAATTCTGTATAGGGGACTCAATGCACAATCATTAATCAACCCCAAGCCGAATTCTCAACAGTCTCCAATCTTCTAAAGTATAATGAACAAGTTCTTACATGGTGAACAAATTCTTACATACTGAGTAAGTTCTTACATGGTGAACAGTGCAAGGGCAGTCATCACAGAAACTTTCGGTTTTGATCACGCATTATAAACTATAAACAATCAGGTCAAATATGAATACTCGTTTGATTTTTATACTTGATTTATATGTGGATACCACATTTCTCCCATTATTATTATTATTTTTTTTTAATGAAATACTGAAGTGGTAGGTAGGTGTAAGATAAAGGTAGAAAACTTAGTTTAGTGTTGTAAGAGAGCAAATGTAGATGATCAGGTGTGTGCCTGTAGACTATGTGTTAATCCAAGCTAGACCAGGGCAATAAAACATCCACGGATGCAGATTTCTCTCAAAACAGGTGGGGAGAGGTTCTCAGCCTCACCTCTGTTGATCCCCAATTTCTCACCTGATGGCCCCCCTGCGACTGTGCCTGTCTTAGGTTGTTCCTCCCTTGAGGAATCTTACCCGTCTCTGGCTAACCAGTCATCTTCTGGGGCCATATAGGGAAATGTAAAGTTGGTAAGTGAGAGAGAAGCCTTATTGTTTGAAAAGGTTAGCTTTTTACTTCTATGCAGATTTATGCCCTGTGGCTTTTATGCCCAGCATTTGTCTTGAGGTATCGTTACCACTTGTAAGAATTATGATACTCGGTAAATTCGATATGAGGCACGAATTCTATTTAAGGGTTGTAATTAGGAAGGAAGAAGAAAAGCTATAGAGGTAGCAGACGGAAGAAAACATGGGGAGATTGATTATTTCTTTGACTTATCTTCTTGTAGAGTAATTTAAGCATGTATAGATTTTAAACTACTAATTAAATTGCGCACACACATTAACATAATAGGAATACAGTTACATAACCAAAGCAGATCTATAATTACCAGCCATCTCCAGTGAGGCCAAGAAAACCAGTTAGGCATCCTAGGCATTTGTGAAAATTTGTTTATGATATGATGGATATTGTCCAACTGTACATGAACAGTCTGAGAGAAATCAGAAAAATTAAAACAGCCCATTCCTGGGAATTGTTCACATCCCATATGTTCTTTTAACAGTAGATAGTCTATAGTCACAAGATTTTGGAGCGCTGCAACTTGCACTTCTCCTAATTCTTGGTTGAGTTCCGACAGTATAGATCCAGTCAAATTTGTTGTTTTACTGTATGCACAGGCCAGCTTAGATATCTCCTTCTTCATTCCAATGGCAAGTCCAGGAACCGGTGGGATGAATGCAGCTACAACTGCAGCATCGCCTGGATCTTTGTTGAGGTTTTTTGATGATCATCTTCTGGTATGACTCTTCCAGAGAGTGCTGATGTTGGAAGTTCTTCTTCATATCATATCTTAGTTCATTTTCTGGGTAGCCAAATAAGGCATTGATCCTCTGTATAAACACAAACAGACCCTTTGCCCACACTTTGATCTGCCCTTTATACCATTGTGTAGAACTCACTGGAGGTCACCACACAGGAAATACTTTTTTTTTTAAGAGAAAAGAACATTATCAGAAAAGTGTACCTCCATAGCCGATCATGTGACACCCTTTAAGTGATCAAAGTTAAGGATATTTAAAGCATGCATTAATCGTTGATTTACAGTTAGTTTTATCCTACCATGGAGTAATCCCCCTTTTCTTTCTTTCTTTTTTTTTTTTTGTTATCTTTAATCTACACTTACATGAAGAATATTATGTTTACTAGGCTCTCCCCTATACCAGGTCCCCCCTATAAACCGCTTTACAGTCACTGTCCATCAGCATAGCTAAATGTTGTAGAATCACTACTTGTCTTCCCTGTATTGTACAGCCCTCCCCTTTCTCCCACCCCCCCATGCGTGCTGATCTTAATACCCCCTTCTTCCTCCCCCCCCCAACCCTCCCTACCCATCCATCCCCCCCAGTCCCTTTCCCTTTGGTACCTGTTAGTCCATTCTTGGGTTCTGTGATTCTGCTGCTGTTTTGTTCCTTCAGTTTTTCCTTTGTTCTTACACTCCACAGATGAGTGAAATCATTTGGTATTTCTCTTTCTCCGCTTGGCTTATTTCACTCAGCATAATACCCTCCAGCTCCATCCATGTTGCTGCAAATGGTAGGATTTACCCTCTTCTTATGGCTGAGTAGTATTCCATTGTGTATATGTACCACATCTTCTTTATCCATTCATCTACCGATGGACATTTAGGTTGTTTCCAATTCTTGGCTATTGTAAATAGTGCTGCGATAAACATAGGGGTGTATTGGTCTTTCTCAAACTTGATTGCTGCATCCTTAGGGTAAATTCCTAGGAGTGGAATTCCTGGGTCAAATGGTAAGTCTGTTTTGAGCATTTTGATGAACCTCCATACTGCTTTCCACAATGGTTGAACTAGTTTACATTCCCACCAGCAGTGTAGGAGGGTTCCCCTTTCTCCACAGCCTTGCCAACATTTGCTGTTGTTTGTCTTTTGGATGGCAGCCATCCTTACTGGTGTGAGGTGATACCTCATTGTAATTTTAATTTGCAATTCTCTGATAATTAGCGATGTGGAGTGTCTGTTGGCCATTTGTATTTCTTTTTTGGAGAACCGTCTGTTCAGTTCCTCTGCCCATTTTTTAATTGGGTTATTTGTTTTTTGTTTGTTGAGGCGTGTGAGCTCTTTATATATTCTGGACGTCAAGCCTTTATCGGATCTGTCATTTTCAAATATATTCTCCCATACTGTAGGGTTCCTTTTTGTTCTATTGATGGTGTCTTTTGCTGTACAGAAGCTTTTCAGCTTAATATAGTCCCACTTGTTCATTTTTGCTGTTGTTTTCCTTGCCCGGGGAGATATGTTCAAGAAGAGGTCACTCATGTTTATGTCTAAGAGGTTTTTGCCTATGTTTTTTTCCACGAGTTTAATGGTTTCATGGCTTACATTCAGGTCTTTGATCCATTTTGAATTTACTTTTGTATATGGGGTTAGACAATGGTCCAGTTTCATTCTCCTACATGTAGCTGTCCAGTTTTGCCAGCACCATCTGTTGAAGAGACTGTCATTTCGCCATTGTATGTCCATGGCTCCTTTATCAAATATTAATTGACCATATATGTTTGGGTTAATCTCTGGAGTCTCTAGTCTGTTCCAATGGTCTGTGGCTCTGTTCTTGTGCCAGTACCAAATTGTCTTGGTTACTATGGCTTTATAGTAGAGCTTGAAACTGGGGAGTGAGATCCCCCCTACTTTATTCATCTTTCTCAGGATTGCTTTGGCTATTCAGGGTCTTTGGTGTTTCCATATGAATTTTTGAATTATTTGTTCCAGTTCATTGAAGAATGTTGCTGGTAATTTGATAAGGATTGCATCAAATCTGTATATTGCTTTGGGCAGGATGGCCATTTTGACGATATTAATTCTTCCTAGCCATGAGCATGGGATGAGTTTCCATTTGTTAGTGTCCCCTTTAATTTCTCTTAAGAGTGACGTGTAGTTTTCAGACTATAGGTCATTCACTTCTTTGGTTAGATTTATTCCTAGGTATTTTATTCTTTTTGATGCAATTGTGAATGGAATTGTTTTCCTGATTTCTCTTTCTATTGGTTCATTGTTAGTGTATAGGAAAGCTACAGATTTCTGTGTGTTAATTTTGTATCCTGCAACTTTGCTGTATTCCGATATCAGTTCTAGTAGTTTTGGGGTGGAGTCTTTAGGGTTTTTTATGTACAATATCATGTCATCTGCAAATAGTGACAACTTTTTTCTTTTTTTTTTGTGAGGGCATCTCTCATATTTATTGACTAAATGGTTAACAACAATAAAATTTTGTATAGGGGAGTCAATGCTCAATGCACAATCATTAGGGATTGTTTTTCTTATGTGCTTACATTAACATTTTTTTATTTTAGTATCATTAATCTACAATTACATGAGGAACATTATGTTTACTAGACTCCCCCCAACACCAAGTACTCCCCACAAAGACCATTACAGTCACTGTCCATCAGCATAGTAAGATGCTGTAGAATCACTACGTCTTCTCTGTGTTGCACAGCCCTCCCCTGTGCCCCCACACACATTATACATGCTAATCGTTATGCTCCCTTTCTTCCCCCACCCTTATCCCACCCTTCCCAGCCATTCTCCCCAGTCCCTTTCCCTTTGGTAACTGTTAGTCCATTCTCTGGTTTCATATTTCTGCTGTTGTTTTGTTCCTTCAGTTTTTTCTTTGTTCTTATACTCCACAGATGACTGAAATCATTTGGTACTTGGCTTTCTCCGCCTGGCTTATTTCACTGAGCATAATACCCTCTAGCTCCATCCATGTTGTTGCAAATGGTAGGATTTATTTTCTTCTTATGGCTGAATAATATTCCATTGTGTATATGTACCACTTCTTCTTTATCCATTCATCTACTGATGGACACTTAGGTTGCTTCCATTTCTTGGCTATTGTAAATAGTGCTACGATAAACATAGGGGTGCATCTGTCTTTTTCAAACTAGGCTGCTGCATTCTTAGGGTAAATTCTTAGAAGTGGAATTCCTGGGTCAAATAGTATTTCTATTTTGAGCTTTTTGAGGAACCTCCATACTGCTTTCCACAATGGTTGAACTAATTTACATTCCTACCAGCAGTGTAGGAGGGTTCCCGTTTCTCCACAATCTCGCCAACATTTGCTGTTGTTTGTCTTTTGGATGGTGGCCATCCTTACTGGTGTGAGGTGATATCTCATTGTGGTTTTAATTTGCATTTCTCTGATGATTAGTGATGTGGAGCACCTTTTCATGTTTCGATTGGCCATCTGAATTTCTTCTTTGGACAAGTGTCTGTTAAGCTCCTCTGCACATTTTTTAATTGGGTTATTTGCTTTTTGTTTGTAGAGGTGCGTGAGCTCTTTATATATTTTGGTGTTAACCCTTTATCAGATCTGTCATTTATGAATATATTCTCCCATACTGTAGGCTGCCCTTTTCTTCTATTGGTGGTGTCCTTTGCTGTACAGAAGCTTTTCAGCATGATATTGTCCCACTTGTTCATTTTTGCTTTTGTTTCCCTTGCCCAGGGTGATATGTTCATGAAGAAGTCGCTCATGTTTATATCCAAGAGATTTTTGCCTATGTTTTTTTCTAAGAGTTTTATGATTTCATGACTTACATTCAAGTCTTTGATCCATTTTGAATTTACTTTTGTGTATGGGGTTAGACAGTGATCCAGTTTCATTCTCTTACATGTAGCTGTCCAGTTTTGCCAGCACCATCTGTTGAAGAGACTGTCATTTCCCCATTGTATGTCCATGGCTCCTTTATTGAATATTAGTTGACCATATATGTTTTGGTTAATGTTTGGAGTATCTATTCTGTTCCATTGGTCTGTGGTTCTGTTCTTGTGCCAGTACCAAATTGTCTTGATTACTGTGGCTTTGTAGTAGAGCTTGAAGTTGGGGAGTGAGATTCCCCCTCACTATATTCTTCCTTCTCAGGATTGCTTTAGCTATTCGGGGTCTTTGGTGTTTACATATGAATTTTTGAACTATTTGTTCCAGTTCATTGAAGAATGCTGTTGGTAATTTGATAGGGATTACATCGAATCTGTATATTGTTTTGGGCAGGATGGCCATTTTGACAATATTAATTCTTCCTAGCCAGCAGCATGGGATGAGTTTCCATTTGTTAGTGTCCTCTTTAATTTCTCTTAAGAGTGTCTTATACTTCTCAGGGTATAGGTCTTTTACTTCCTTGGTTAGGTTTATTCCTAGGTATTTTATTCTTTTTGATGCTATTGTGAATGGAATTGTTTTCATTGTTAGTGTATAGGAAAGCCAAAGATTTCTGTATGTTAATTTTGTATCCTGCAACTTTGCTGAATTCCGATACTAGTTCTAGTAGTTTTGAAGTGGAGTCTTTAGGGTTTTTAATGTACAATATCATGTTATCTGCAAATAGTGACAGTTTGACTTCTTCTTTACCAATCTGGATTCCTTGTATTTCTTTGTTTTGTCTAATTCGGTGGCTAGGACCTCCAGTACTATGTTGAATAACGGTGGGGAGAGCGGGCATCCCTATCTTGTTCCCGATCTCAGAGGAAAAGCTTTCAGCATCTCGCTGTTCAGTATGATGTTGGCTGTGGGTTTATCATATATGGCCTTTATTATGTTGAGGTACTTGCCCTCTATTCCCATTTTGTTGAGAGTTTTTATCATGAATGGATGTTGAATTTTGTCGAATGCTTTTTCAGCATCTATGGAGATGATCATGTGGTTTTTGTCTTTCTTTTTGTTGATGTGGTGGATGATGTTGATGGATTTTTGAATGCTGTACCATCCTTGCATTCCTGGGATGAATCCCACTTGGTCATGGTGTATGATCCTTTTGATGTATTTTTGAATTCGGTTTGCTAATATTTTGTTGAGTATTTTTGCATCTACGTTCATCAGGGATATTGGTCTGTAATTTTCTTTTTTGGTGGGGTCTTTGCCTGGTTTTGGTATTAGGGTGATGTTGGCTTCATAGAATGAGTTTGGGAGTATTCCCTCCTCTTCTATTTTTTGGAAAACTTTAAGGAGAATGGGTATTATGTCTTCCCTGTATGTCTGATAAAATTCCGAGGTAAATCCATCTGGCCTGGGGTTTTTTTTCTTGGGTAGTTTCTTGATTACCGCTTCAATTTCATTGCTGGTAATTGGTCTGTTTAGATTTTCTGTGTCTTTCTGGGTCAGTCTTGGAAGGTTGTATTTTTCTAGGAAGTTGTCCATTTCTCCTACGTTTTCCAGCTTGTTAACATATAGGTTTTCATAGTACTCTCTAATAATTCTTTGTATTTCTGTGGGGTCCGTCGTGATTTTTCCTTTCTCGTTTCTGATTCTGTTGATGTGTGTTGATTCTCTTTTCCTCTTAATAAGTCTGGCTAGAGGCTTATCTATTTTGTTTATTCTCTTGAAGAACCAGCTCTTGGTTTCATTGATTTTTGCTATTGTTTTATTCTTCTCAATTTTATTTATTTCTTCTCTGATCTTTATTATGTCCCTCCTTCTGCTGACCTTAGGCCTCATTTGTTCTTCTTTTTCCAATTTCGATAATTGTGACACTAGAGTATTCATTTGGGATTGTTCTTCCTTCTTTAAATATGCCTGGATTGCTATATACTTTCCTCTTAAGACTGCTTTCGCTGCGTCCCACAGTAGTTGGGGCTTTGTGTTGTTGTTGTCATTTGTCTCCATATATTGCTGGATCTCCATTTTAATTTGGTCATTGATCCATTGATTATTTAGGAGCATGTTGTTTAGCCTCCATGTGTTTGTGAGCCTTTTTTTTTTTTTTTGTAGATAATTATTTTTTATTGAAGGGTAGTTGACACACAGTATTACATTACATTAGTTTCAGGTGTACAACACAGTGATTCAACATTTATATACATGATAATTCTAGGTACCAGCTATCACCATACCAAGTTGTTACAATATTTAGACTATATTCCTTATGCTATTATGCTATATTATTATGCTATTATATGGGATGCATTACATCCCAGTTACTTATTTATTTTACAATTGGAAGCGTGTACTTTTTTTTTTTTTTTGGTGAGGGCATCTCTCATATTTATTGATCAAATGGATGTTAACAACAATAAAATTCTGTATAGGGGAGTCAATGCTCAATGCACAATCATTACTCCACCCCAAGCCTAATTTTCGTCAGTCTCCAATCTTCTGAAGCATAACGAACAAGTTCTTACATGGAGAACAAATTCTTACATAGTGAATAAGTTACATGGTGAACCATACAAGGGCAGTCATCACAGAAACTTTCGGTTTTGCTCATGCATTATGAACTATAAACAGTCAGTTCAAATATGAATACTCATTTGATTTTTATACTTGATTTATATGTGGATACCACATTTCTCTCTTTATTATTATTATTTTTAATAAAATGCTGAAGTGGTAGGTAGATACAAGATAAAGGTAGAAAACATAGCTTAGTGTTGTAAGAGAGCAAATGTAGATGATCAGGTGTGTGCCTGTAGACTATGTGTTAATCCAAGCTAGGCAAGGGCAATAAAACATCCTTGTGAGCCTTTTTGCTTTCTTTGTACAATTTATTTCTAGTTTTATACTTTTGTGGTCTGAAAAGTTGGTTGGTAGGATTTCAATCTTTTGGAATTTACTGAGGCTCTTTTTGTGGCCTAGTATGTGGTCTATTCTGGAGAATGTTCCATGTGCACTTGAGAAGAATGTGTATCCTGTTGCTTTTGGGTGTAGAGTTCTATAGATGTCTATTAGGTCCATCTGTTCTAGTGTGTTGTTCAGTGCCTCTGTGTCCTTACTTATTTTCTGTCTTGTGGATCTGTCCTTTGGAGTGAGTGGTGTGTTGATGTCTCCCAAAATGAATGCATTGCATTCTATTTCCTCCTTTAATTCTGTTAGTATTTGTTTCACATATGCTCCTGTATTGGGTGCATATATATTTATAATGGTTATATCCTCTTGTTGGAGTGACCCCTTTATCAGTATGTAATGTCCTTCTTTGTCTCTTGTGACTTTGTTTTGAAGTCTATTTTGTCTGATACTAGTACTGCAACACCTGTTTTTTTCTCCCTCTTGTTTGCATGAAATATCTTTTTTCATCCCTTGACTTTTAGTCTGTATATGTCTTTGGGTTTGAGGTGGGTCTCTTGTAAGCAGCATATAGATGGGTCTTGCTTTTTTATCCATTCAGTTACTCTGTGTCTTTTGATTGGTGCATTCAGTCCATTTACATTTAGGGTGATTATTGAAAGATATGTACTTATTGCCATTGCAGACTTTAGATTCATGGTTACCAAAGGTTCAAGGGTAGCTTCTTTACTATCTAATCATCTAACTTAACTCGCTTATTAAGCTATTATAAACAGTTTGGTGATTCTTTATTTCTCTCCCTTCTTATTCCTCTTCCTCCATTCTTTATATGTTAGGTGTTTTATTCTGTGCTCTTTTGTGTTTCCTTTGACTGCTTTTGTGAGTAGTTGATTTTATTTTTTGCCTTTAGTTAGTATTGGTTGGTCTGCTTTCTTTGTTGTGATTTTCTCTGGTGACATCTATTTAGCCTTAGGAGTGCTTCCATCTACAGCAGTCCCTTTAAAATATCCTGTAGAGGTGGTGTGTGGGGGGCAAATTCCCTCAACTTTTGCTTGTCTGGGAATTGTTTAATCCCTCCTTTATATTTAAATGATAATCATGCTGGATACAGTATTCTTGGCTCAAGGCCCTTCTGTTTCATTGCATTAAATATATCATGCCATTCTCTTCTGGCCTGTAAGGTTTCTGTTGAGAAGTCTGATGATAGCCTGATGGGTTTTCCTTTGTAGGTGACCCTTTTCCTCTCTCTGGCTGCCTTTAATACTCTGTCCTTGTCCTTGATCTTTGCCATTTTAATTATTATGTGTCTTGGTGTTGTCCTCCTTGGCTCCCTTCTGTTGGGAGTTCTGTGGTCTGACAGACTATTTCCTCCCCTAGTTTGTGGAGGTTTTCAGCAATTATTTTTTCAAAGACACCTTCTACCCTTTTTCTCTCTCTTCTTCTTCTGGTACCCCTATATGCGAATACTGTTCCGTTTGGATTGGTCACACGGTTCTCTTAGTATTCTTTCATTCCTGGAGTTCCTTTTATCTCTCTCTGCCTCAGATTCTCTGTATTCCTGTTCTTTGATTTCTATTCCATTAATGGCCTCTTGCCCCTCTTAAAGTCTGCTCTTAAGTCCTTCCAGAGGTTGTTTTATTTCTGTATTTTCCCTCCTAACTCGATCCTTTAACTCTTGCATATTTCTCTGCAGGTCCATCAGCATGGTTATGACCTTTATTTTGAATTCTTTTTCAGGAAGATTGGTTAAATCTATCTCCCCAGGCTCCCTCTCAGGAGTTAACCCATCTGTGTGATTCTGGTCTGGATCAAATTCTTCTGCCTTTTCATGGTGATAGAGGTAGTCGTGGGCAGTTGGCACATGTGTCAGCTGGGAGAACAAAGTCCCTTCCTGCTTTCTGGTGGCCTTGCAGGTCCTCAGAGCAGCATCCGGTTTTACTTCCTGAGCCGCAGTGGGCGGGGCAGCTGTCGGGGCGGCCCGGAGCCCTGCAGGGAGGAGCAGGTGCACCAGGTGTGCTCTCCTGCGAGAACGGCGACCCTTGGAGCCCTGTCCTGGCTTCCTCTGTCTGTGGGCACCGGTGGGGCCTCTGAGTCTGGTCCGGGCAGCTGCGGAGAAGGCTCTGGGGAGTTGCTGTGGGCATGGCCGCTCTCAGGCTACTCCCCTGCTGTGGCGGGCCATGCCAGAGGGGGAATGGACGGGAGGCTGTTTATCGCCGTGAGGGACTTCAGAGCTGCACTGCCTCCCAGGGGGCTGGAGCACCTGAATTTCCCCAGGATTCCCAGCTGCTGGGCTGAGCGTGCCAGGACAGTGCAGTCCAGTTGTGAGGCCCATGTCCCTTTAAGACTTTCAAAAAGCTCTCACTTTTCTTTTGTCCCAGGGGCGCCGGCTGTGGGGACCCGCTCGCAGGTTTTACTGTTCCGTTTCCCTAATATCCAGCACCCATGCGATGTGTGTCTGCACTCCCGGTGCGGATGACTAGGGCTGGGTATTTAGCAGTTCTGGGCTTCCACTCCCTCCCTGCTCTGACTCCTCTCCTCCCACCAGGGAGATGGGGGTGGGGGGCAGACACTTGGGTCCCGCCGGGTCATGGCTTGTATCTTACCCCCTTCATGAGGCACTGAGATCTCGCAGATGTAGATGTAGCTTGGCTGTTGTACTGTATCCTCTGGTCTCTCTTTTAGGAATAGTTGTATTTGTTGTATTTTCAAATATATATATGGTTTTGGGAGGAGATTTCCACTGCCCTACTCACGCCGCCATCTTGGCTCCTCCTCTAACAGGGATTTTTTTTAAGGTAAAAGTCAATTATCTCTATTTCCAATGCCAATGAAACCTAAAGGGTATTGCCACTGCACACCATGCAGAATACTGATGGCACAGCCTGCATTCAGAGGCTAATGGAGAAGGGGGGTTAGGAGGATCCCATGGATCAAGGAAACCGTTACATAATGTTTTCCATTATAAAGTCCCTCAAGTCACATATGAGGAACTGCATCTATTAGGAATCATATTACCCTAACATCTACCTTCTCCATTACAGAGCAGTTTTTACAAAGGCCTCCAACAATGATCCTGAGTACATCTCAAATTCAGCAGGTCCAAAGTAGAACTTGTCTGTCTCCCCAAAATGTAACCTGCTCCCATCCTTTTTATCTGTTTAATGGCATCACTATCCCCTGCAGTGCTAATATTAAACATATGGAGCCACCTCTAACTCCTCCACTGCCCCCACACTCCTCTCTGTCAGTTTACCACACCATGTTTCCCATGTTGCAGCAACAAGCTCATTGGCCAGTGTCCTTACTTGCACTGTGTCTCCTCCATTCTAAGTCCATTCCCCCTCTAGCGTGGCCCACCACAGCAGAGGAGCAGCCTGAGAGCGGCCATGCCCACAGCAACTCCTCAGAGCCTCCTCCACAGCTGCCCAGACCAGACTCAGAGGCCCTGCCGGTGCCCACAGACAGAGGAAGCCAGGACAGGGCTCTAAGGGTCGCCGTTCTCGCAGCAGAGCACACCTGGTGCACCTGCTCCTCCCCGCAGGGCTCTGGGCCGCCCCGGTGAGAGGAGAGGAGTTGGAGCAGGGAGGGAGTGGAAGCCCAGGACTGCTAAGTTGTCCAATTACTCTTCCTCAAGTACCATCTACCTGCCAAATTCTTTACTCATGTCACCTGGAAATGCCTGCTTCTTCACCTGACCTTCCCAACTCACTCCCCAACATTCAGAATTGCTCTCCTTCTCTTGTGAACTACCTTTCATCTGTTATAAAAAGTATAGTAATATTTTGCCCAGTATATTTTCTCTCTCCTACCAGTTTAAACTCCTGGAGGGCAGGAAATATATCTTATTAATATATGCCCAACATAGCACTAAATACACAGTACACATTTAGTAAGTGTTTTTTGAATTGAATTTTATCTCAAGATGATACAGAAAAATCTAATCAGAGGGTTATTACTATTGCTTTTATTTTTTACAGATTTACAATTAAAAACAAAGCCCTGCACAATAAAACAGATAAAAACAGCAAGAGTGGCTAACATTTGTAGTTTTGTAGAACATGTGCTTTGTGCCAGATACTGCTCTCTGTACTCTCATGTTCTAACTCATTTAATCTTTATAATACCCTATGGAATAATACGGGCATTATTAATCCTACTTTACACTTAAGGGGAAAGAGGTGCAGAGAGATTATTTACCTAAGGTTATCGCAGTATTAAAAGATTAACAGAATTTGAACCCAAGCATTCTGATTCTAGAACCTGGGCTCCTTACTTCTCTGCTTCTTTGGGGTCTTCTGGAAGCCTGTGCTGTTGAAATAACAGGTATAGAATGTGATCACCTGGGTTCTTTCTCTGGTAAGACAAAGGGGCTGAGGAAAATGAATGGTTCAGGCCAGGGTCAAAGAAATTTGTGTGATCAACTTCAGTAAAATACATTTAAGTGAATCTAGGAACTTGATTCCAGAATAAATTACAACCACTGATCAGCAGAAATAATAATTTATAGTAATAAAACACAAATAATAGTAGTTAGGAATTATTAAGAGTTCCTATATACCAGGCCCCATGTTAAGTGACTGATATTCTTTCAATAAAATAAAGAAGAAGAAAAAAAAGTGCCGTGAGGATGGTACAATTATTATCTCCAGTTTCACAGAAAAGGAAACTAAAGATTAGATCACTAAAATTTTGCTTTAGGTCTCAACACTCAAAAGTGCTAGAACTAGGATTCATACCCAGGTCTCTGAGACTCTACAGCATAGGCACTTCATACTATGCCATATGTCTATGGAGGGAAGAAAGAGGAGGGCCAGGCAGGATAAAGTAAGGGCATAAAAAGGGCATATATTTGTAATCTTTTACAGTGTTTCTAAGGCCCAGTGGAAGATGAGCTATTAGAAAATGATTAAATATAACAAATTAATTTGATTTCAAAGAATAGAGAAATCTAAATGCAATTCAGTAAGTCTGAATACTTCAAAAGAAACAAAAGCTAATGAAAACCAGGGCTATTATCCAAGAAAGATTTTGGAATGTTAGTCCACAACCCTCCTAAATAAACCATGTACAGAGAAAACCATAAGGGACATTATGTATACTTCTTGACTGAAAAACTTCTTGCTTCATGAAAGCAAAAATTTAAGCCTATGATTCAAGTTTTTTTTATGGAAAGCATAGTAAAGGCCTATTTGAGCTCTTTATTAAAAACAGCTCTAGTTCAAAGAAACTTTATTTAATAAACCTTTTCCATCTTAAAGCTCATCTTGTCCCTCTGAAGTTCCATCTTGTCCCTCTCAGCAGTTAACTCACACCAAACTCCATGCTTATCTGAAATCTGACCAAGTTCCCCATTCAAATACTAGAATCTACCCTGCATTATCTTGGGTATCACTACAACTTGACTGTAGGTATGCGTTGTTTTATACATTGCATAATCCTCTCCTGCTAACTCTGATAATATTTGTAAGGAGGGAAAAAAAAAAAGACCTAAGCTGTAAAATCAGAGTTATGGAAGTCAACCTATACTTCATTTTATTTTACAGTTTATGTTTGTCTGTGTGTAAATACAATAATCCTTCGTATGAGACTTTCAGCTACAAAGAAATGCATATTTATATGAATTTCCCCTTTCCTTAGCCCCTCTTAATTCCTCTTAATTCTAAGTACTCTAAATAAAATGACTTTATGTTTCCAGACCCTAGGGATTTATTTATTTTGGAAGAAATCATTTAATAACTCACTTTCACTAAATACCACAAGAGCCATATAATTCTGTATTCACTGAGGAAGGTACCAAATCAGGGATATATTTCAGAGGCCATACATTTAATGCACATCCACCCTCCCCTCACCAAGAAATATCTGACACTAGTTCGAATGATTATTTTCACAGACAATGCTAGACCAAAGAGATTTTTTAAAGTAGGACTATGATGAACTCTCTCTATATGTTGCAAATCACCAATTTCTCTCCGCTCTCCAAGTCAATAAAACTAAACAAAAATACCTATTTGTGTACAAGCATGAGTCGGTATACCTTCACTGTTATTTAATTCCACAAATTTAATGTATCATGTTTCTAAATTGGTCTGTGTGAGCAGCCTATATATAGATGAACAGATGTCTTTAAAGCTGATGGATGGTGAATCAACTAAGTTGCTTGTCAGAAAAGATTGGAATAAAAAGAAAGTGGGGAACACTCGGTTCTCCAATCCCCATGAAAATAATCAAGTTTTCCATCTGTTTCAAACAAAGGTGGTCAATTGCTATTTGAATAACTGGCTACTTGGGAAATCAAAGCAAAGGAGTGTAAGTTATACACTTCTACCCCTGTAAGACTGTAGAAATACATGAATAGCATTCAAGGGGCAGTATCAAGAACTGGATATATCAAACAACTGGACCAATCAGGATTGGAAAGAAACAGTAAAAGTAAAAGGTATGCTCTCAAGCCCAGATCTGTGGCTTCTATCAGTCAGCAGTCTCAGATTTCACAGGAAAGGGAGATGTGCAGCTTGGTAGGTTATCTTACCTTATTCAAATTTATCAATTAGATGGAGATTCTCCAGAAGGCAGTGTGAGTAGGGTGGCAGAAATCTCTTCCCAAACCATATACATTTTGAAAATACAGTGAATACAACTATTCCTAAAAGAGTGACCAGAACATACAGTACATGAGCCAGGCTACATCTGCAAAAGCCCAACATCACATGGAAAAGGGTAGGACACAAAGCTGTGACCTGGCAGGACCCAAGCACTACCCCCACCCCAGCTCACCGGCAGGAGGAAGGGGATCAGAGTGGGAAGGGAGTGGGAAAGGACTGCAAAATAACCAGCCCTGGTGGTCTACCCTGGGAGCACAGACACACATTACATGGTGCAATGGATACTGGAGGAGCAGAAAAGCAAGATCTGACATTGAGAATGCGAGCAGATTCACACAGCCAGCTGCCCTGGGATAAAAGAAAAGCAAGCACTTTAAAAGTCTTAAAGGAACAAGGATTTAACAGGTGGACAATATCGTCCTGGCACACTCAGCCCAGCAGGGTTGGGAACTTTAAGGAACTTCAGGCGCCCTAACCCCCTGGGTGGCAACGCCACTCTGAACCCCCTTGGTAATAAGCAGCCTACAGTTCCTTACTCCCCGCAGGCACTGCAAGCAAACCGGCAGACCCACTACTGCTGCAGAACAGCTGGGGTGCAGCCCTGCCTATAGCAACCACACAGCTTAGCACACAGTGGTGCATGGCTAACCGGCCCAGACCCAGAGGCCGCTCCCTGTGCATGGTTGACTGGCACAGATGGCAGAGACGGGCGCAGAGCCCGGGAAGCAAGAAGGGGCTCTGGTCTCATGACAGAACACACATGGTTTGACTGCAACCCCAGCCAATGCCCAACACCATCCCGAGGTCCATCCCACCAACGGCAGCTCAGGGGATTAACCCAGAGGCTGCTCCCTGAAAGAGGTTGACCAACAGACAGTGGAGACGGGTGCGGAGACCGGGAGACGCAAAGGGTCTCTGCTTTTGTGGCAGAACATGCGCTGCTGGCCTGCGACACCAGCCATTGCCCAAGGCCATCTTGAAGGCTGCCTCACCATGGCAGCTTAGGGGATTAACACAGAGGCTGCACCCTGTGTGCGGTTAACTAGCACAAACAGCGAGACACACCTGGCGACCGGCAAGCAGGAAGAGACTTTGTTCTCCTAGCTGACACACGTGCCACTTGCCAGAGAACACTCCCATTGCCATGAGAAGGCAGAAGAACCTTGTTCAGTCCAATATCCCTCAAACTCCAGAGAGAGGGCTTGTGAGGCTGAAATCACTAATCTTCCTGAAAAAGAATTCAAAATAAAAGTCATAACCATGCTGATGGAGGTCCAGAGAAATATTCAAGAGCTATGGGATGAATTCAGGAGGGTGATAACAGAAATGAAACAATGGAAGGATTTAAGAGCAGACTGGATGAAGTGGAAGAGACTGTTAATGGAATAGAAATTAGAGAACAGGAATGCAGAGAAGCTGAGGCAGAGAGAGATAAAAGGACCTCTAGAAATGAAAGAATATTAAGAGAACTGTGTCACCAATTCAAATGGAACAATGTTCGCATTATAGGGGTACCAGAAGAAGAAGAGAAAGAAAAAGGGATGGAAAGTGTCTTTAAATAAGTAATTGCTGAAAACTTCCCCAATTTGGGGAATCTCAGACCATGGAAGTCCATAGATCTCCCAACACAAGTGACCGAAGGACGACACACAGTAACAAGACATACAATAATGAAAAAGGCAAAGATCAAAGACAAGGACAGAGCATTAAAAGCAGCCAGAGAGAGAAATAAAATCACATACAAAGGAAAACCCACCAGACTATCATCAGACTTCTCAGCAGAAACCTTACAGCCCAGAAGGGAGTGGCATGATATATTCAATGCAATGAAGCAGAAGGGCCTTGAACCAAGAAGATTGTATCCAGCAAGATTATCACTTAAATTTGAAGAAGGGATTAAACAATTCCCAGATAAACAAAAGTTGAGAGAATTTACCTTCCACAAACCACCTCTACAGTATATTTTAAAGGGACTGCTCTAGATGAAAGTATGCCTAAGGCTAAATAGCTGCCACGAGAGAAAATAAAACCACAGCAAAGAAAATAAAACCACAGCAAAGAAAGTAAACCAACCAAATACTAACTAAAGGTAAAATAAAATCAGCTATCCACAAAATCAGTCAATTGAAACACAAAGAGTACAGAATAAAACACCTAACATAGAGTGGAGGAGGAAGAAAAAGAAGGGAGAGAAATACAGAATCATCACACTGTGTTTATAATAGCATAAAAAGTGAGTTAAGTTAGATGGTTATATAGAAAAGAGGCTGCCTTTAAATCTTTGGTAACCATGAATCCAAAGCTTGCAATGGCAATAAGTACATATCTTTCAATAATCACCCTAAATGTAAATGGACTGAATGCACCAATCAAAAGACACAGAGAAACAGAATGGATTAAAAAAAAGCAAGAAACATCTATATGCTGCCTACAAGAGACTCACTTCAAACCCAAAGACATACACCGACTAAAAGTGAAGGGATGGAAAAAGATATTTCATCCAACTAATAGGGAGAAAAAAGCAGGTGTTGCAGTACTTGTATCAGACAAAACAGACTTCAAAACAAAGAAAGTCACAGAGACAAAGAAGGACATTACATAATGATTAAAGGGATCAGTCCAACAAGATGATATAACCATTATAAATATCCATGCACTGAACACAGGAGCACCTACATATGTGAAACAAATACTAACAGAATCAAAAGGGGAAATAGAATGTAATGCACTCATTCTAGGAGACATCAACACCCCACTCACACCAAAGGACACATCAACCAGACAGAAAATAAGTAAAGAGACAGAGGCATTGAACAACACATTAGAAAAGATGTACAAAACAAACATCTACAGAATGCTACACCCAAAAGCAGCAGAATATACATTCTTCTCAATTTCTGGAACATTTTCTAGAACAGACCACATACTAGGCCACAAAAAGAGCCTCAGAAAATTCAAAAAGATTGAAATTGTACCAAAAACTTCTGAGATTACAAGGGTATAAAACTAGAAGTAAATTGTACAAAGAAAACAAAAAGGCTCACAAACACATGGTGACTTAACAACATGCTCCTAAATGATTCATTGATTAATGGATCAATGACCAAATTAAAACAGAGATCAAGCAATATATGGAGACAAATGAAAACAACAGCACAATGCCCCAACTTCTGTGGGATGCAGCGAAGGTAGTTCTAAGAGGGAAGTATATAGCAATCCAGGCCTATTTAAAGAAGGAAGAACAAACCCAAATGAATGGTCTAAATTCACAATTATTGAAACTGGAAAAAGAAGAACAAATGAAGCCCAAAGTCAGCAGAAGGAGGGACATAATAAAGATCAGAGAAGAAATATATAAAATTGAGAATAATAAAACAATAGAAAAAATTCATGAAACCAAGAGCTAATTCTTTGAGAAAATAAACAAAGTAGATAAACCCCTAGCCAGACTTATTAACAGAAAAAGAGAATCTACACACATAATCAGAAATGAGAAAGGAAAAATCATGACAGAAACCACAGAAATACAAAGAATTATTAGAGAATACTATGAAAATCTGTACGGTAACAATCTGGATAACCTAGAAGAAATGGACAACTTTCTACAAAAAAACAACCTTCAAGACTGACCAAGGAAGAAACAAAATCTAAACATATCAATTACTAGCAATGAAATTGAATTGGTAATTTAAAAAAAAAACCCAAGAACAAAACCCCTGGACCAGATGGACTCACCGCTGAATTTTATCAGACATTTAGAGAAGGCACAATACCCATCCACCTTAAAGTTTTCCAAAAAATAGGAGAGGAGAGAATACTTCCAAACTCATTCTATGAAGCCAGCATCACTCTAATACCAAAACCAGGGAAAGACACCACAAAGAAAGAAAACAACAGACCAATTTCCCTGATGAACACAGATGCAAAGATACTCAACAAAATATTAGCAAACCGAATTCAAAAATACATCCAGAGGATCATGCACCATGATCAAGTGGGATTCATCCCAGGGATGAAAGGATAGTACAACATTCGAAAATCCATCAACATCATCCACCACATCAACAAAAAGAAGGACAAAGACCACATGATCAAAGGGACTGGGGAGGGTGGGTGGGAAGGGAGAGATAAGGGGGACAATGGGGCATTACGATTAGTACACATAATGTAGTGGGAGGACATGGGAAAGGCAGTATATACAGAGAAGACAAGTAGTGATTCTATAGCATCTTACTATGCTGATGGACAGTGACTGTAATGGGGTATATGGGGGGGTGACTTAATAATGGGGGAGTCTAGTAACCATAATGTTCAAGTAACTGTACATTAATAATATTTAAAAAACTCCATTGAATTAGAAAGCCCATTTTACTTCATCTATACAAACACTAGATAATGACTTTTTTAAAGAGTTTCCTTTTCTGATGTTAAAAGTGAGACATGTTCACAGCAGAAAATATATTTAATTAAGAAAAATAAAAAGGAAAGAAATTGCCATCAAATATAAAAAAAAAAAAAAAAAGACCACATGATCATCTCCATGGATGCTGAAGGACCATTCGACAAAGTTCAACATCCATTCATGATAAAAATGCTCAACAAATGGGTATAGAGAGCAAGTACCTCAACATAATAAACGCCATATGACAGACCCACAGCCAACATCATACTTAACAGCGAGAAGCTGAAAGTTTTTCACCTAAGGTCGGTAACAAGATAAGGATGCCTACTCTCCGCACTTTTATTCAACATAGTTCTGGAGGTCCTAGCCAGGGCAATCAGACAACACAAAGAAATAAAAGGCATCCAGATTGGCAAGGAAGAAGTTAAACTGCCCGTCTGCAGATGACATGTTATTGTACATAAAAAACCCTAAAGATTCCACTCCAAAACTACTAGAACTAATATCGGAATTCAAGTTGCAGGATACAAAATTAATACGTAGAAATCTGTGGCATTCCTATACACTAACAATGAGCTAGCAGAGAGAGGAATCAGGAAGACAATTACATTCACAGTTGCATCAAAAAGAATAAAATACCTAGGAATAAACCTAACCAAGGAAGTGAAAGATCTATACTCTGAAAACTACAAGACACTCATGAGAGAAATTAAAGAAGATACCAATAAATGGAAACACATCCCGTGCTCATGGATAGGAATAATTAATACTGTCAAAATGGCCATCCTACCTAAAGCAATCTACAGATTCAATGCAATTCCTATCAAAACACCAACAGTACTCTTCAGTGAACTAGAGAAAATTGTTCTAAAATTCATATGGAATGACAAAAGACTCCGAATAGCCAAAGCAATCCTGAGAAGGAAGAAAAAAGCTGGGGGGATTATGCTCCCCAACTTTAAGCTCTACTCAAAGCCACAGTAATCAAGACAATATGGTACCGGCACAAGAACAGACCCATAGACCAATGGAACAGACTAAAGAGCCCTGATATAAACCCAACCATACATGGTCAATTAATACATGATAAAGGAGCCATGGACATACAATGAGGAAATGACAGCCTCTTCAACAGCTGGTGTTGGCAAAACTGGACAGCTACATGCAAGAGAATGAAACTGGGTTATTGTTTAACCCCATACACAAAAGTAAACTCAAAATGGATCGAAGACATGAATGTAAGTCATGAAACCATAAAACTCTTAGAAGACAACATAGGCATAAGCAACTTCTTCCTGAACGCATCTCCTCGAGAAAGGGAAACAAAAGCAAAAATGAACTCATAAGACTACATCAAACTAAAAAGTTTCTGTATGGCAAAGGACACCATCAACAGAACAAAAAGGCATCCTACAGTATGGGAGAATATATTTGTAAATGACATATCTGACAAGGGGTTAACATCCAAAATACACAAAGAACTTATGTGCCTCAACACCCAAAAAGCAAATAACCCGATTCACAAATGGGCAAAGGATATGAAGGGACAGTTCTCCAAAGAAGAAATTCAGATGGCCAACAGACACGTGAAAAGATGCTCCACATCACTAATCATCAGGGAAATGCAAATTAAAACCACAATGAGATATCACCTCACACCAGTTAGAATGGCCAACATCAAAAAGACCAGGAACAATAAGTGCTGGCAAGAATGCAGAGAAAGGGGAACCCTCCTACACTGCTACTGGGAATGTAAATTAGCTCAACCATTGTGGAAAGTAATATGGAGGTTCCCCAAAAAACTCAAAATAGAAATACTATTTGACCCAGGAATTTCACTCCTAGGAATTTACCCAAAGAATACAAGCTCTCAGATTCAAAAAGACATAGGCACCCCCTATGTTTATTGCAGCACTCTTTACAACAGCCAAGATATGGAAGCAATTTAAGTGTCCATCAGTAGATGAAAGGATAAAGATGTGGTACATATAAACAATGGAATATTACTCAGCCATAAGAAGAAAGTCCTACCATTTGCAACAACATGGATGAAGCTAGAGGGTATTATGCTCAGTGAAACAAGCCAGGTGGAGAAACACAAGTACCAAATGATTTCCCTCATTTGTGGAGTGTAACTACAAAGTAAAACTGAAGGAACAAAACAGCAGGAGACTCACAGACTCCAAGAAGGGACTAGTGGTTACCAAAGGGGAGGGGTAGAAGAAGGAGAAGGGGATTGAGGGGTATTGTGATTAGTACACATGGTATCGGGGTTGGTCACGGGGAAGACAGTGTAGCACTGAGAAGACAAGTAGTGATTCTGTGGCATCTTACTACACTGATGGACAGTGACTTCAATGGAGTATGGGGGGACATGATAATATGGGTGAATGCAGTAACCAGAATGTTTTTCATGTGAAACCTTCATAAGAGTGTATATCAATGATACCTTAATATTAAAAAAATCAATATGCAGAATGAAAGATTTCTGTATTGTGTAACAATATGTATAAAATGGTGAAAACACTTATACACTGTCATATTTAATTCCTAAAACTACATGGAAGATACTATTATTACACTATTTTATAGATGAGGAAATTCAACACTGGAGAGATAAGCAACTTGCCCAAGGTCACAAAGTAAGTAAAGGACACAGCAGAAATTAGAACTCAGTTCCATCTCAATCTCCAGCTTGAGCCTTTAACCACTATAATACGTTGCCCTTTTCTCCTTTCATAAAACACACCAGTTCCTGGTGTTTAAAAATGACACTGTATTAATAGTGATATCTGCATGATGTGGCTGGATAAAAAATGATCTATATACTTTCCCCAAGGGGAAATCCAGGTGATTTCGGTGACTAGTATATAGCATTTCAGAAACCCAGAATCTGAAGCCCCCTTATATTAAAATTCTAAAAGGAATGGAGACTCTCAACAGGGTAACAGTGGTCACATGTAAAGGTCAGTCAAAGGGGTCCCCCTAGACACAGAGCATAATCAGGAAGGATGCAAGAGAACGTCACAGGCCCATATCTCACTTGGCTCGCAATGCAGAAATATTTACACTGAAAAGCATACAGCACCTGCTTCCTGGCATAATTTCCTTCCTGCATTCTGCCAGGGGCCCTTCCCTGGCACTAGGGAGATTCTGGGTTGATTCATTCATTCATCATGCCCCTAGGCACTGTGCTAGGTATTACAGTAGTAAAATGGATGGATGAGGTCCCTGCCCCCACACAGCATATGTTCTAGTGGTGGAAATGTAATAAGTAAGTTATGCGTGTTATAACTTCCAGTGCTACATTATGTGAAGAAAAACACAGTGGAATCAGAGAACAGAGAGTGACTGGTGTGGTAATTTTAGACAGAGTACACAGGGAAGAGACAGATGACTCTTACACAGAAATCTGAATAATATGCTAAACCATGAAAATATCTGGAGAAAGAGTGTTTCAGGCAGCAGAAATAGTAGGTGTAAAGGCACTGAAGTGAAAAAAGGCTTGTCTTAAGAAGGAAACTAAGATATAAGAAATGAGGAATCTAACTATTTTTAACTCCTACATTAGGCAGTCACTGGGCTGTATGTACTACTACACTGACTCATTTAACCTCAACAGCTACTTGAGGTATGTTATTACCTCTATTTTACTGATGAAGAGGTTCAAAGAAGTAACTACACAGCTAATAAGAAACACAGAGTTCAAACACAGATTGGCTGATACCAAAATGTGTGCTACTTGTACCATCTCACATTTAATGCCAGAGTCATAGCAAAAATATTAATACTTATACATAACTAACTAAATCAAACTCTTCCCCATATCCTTGAAAATCTGGGGCTCACCATTTCATTTTGGGCAGCTGCTCACCTCCCCCTTGAAGTAATCTCCTCTAACTGCAGCCAACAGACCTCAAGCTGCCAGTTGCTTCAGTGTTATTGGTCTCTCCCGAGGATCCACAAGGCAATGCTCAAACAACTTCATCACGTAAGATCTGAGCATAACCGGTACTTGCACCAGATGTCTGAATGGGGTGGACATAAATTGGGAATGGGCTTCCTTTAGATTGGCAGGACCAACTGAACAATTCCTTCCAAAGCTAAAGGCACCAGAAACAGGATTATCCCTACCAGAAAATGTGGGCAGCCTCCAATCTCATTTGCTATTCCCTACTAGTATTACTGGTGCTGACATTTTGCACCCAGCTATACTGGAGGTGGGTGACAGGTGAGCAGATTTAAATCATGGAATAGGGTGGTTATTCCACAACAAGCTGGAAGTGACAAAAAAAATTTTTCCTAAAATCATATTTGAGTAACTCACTCTTCCTATACCTTCATAATGTGTATGTGAAAAACACAAAGCATGGTAAAATAATCGTGACTGAAATAGTGAGAGAAGCTGATATCCTCAAAGTAAGTTCTATAAATACTTAGAAAGTTAGTTTTTTCTATTAAAGTATTTTAAACTCTCCTGATAGGCTTTTCCTATTCAGCTTGACATTTTTGAAATGAACTTTCAGTGTTTGTAGTAATTAATGACATTACATTTACCCAATGTTTTGAGAAAAAAGTAAAAAAGGTAAATTCTCATTGAAATAACTTTTAAATGAAAAAAAAATTTTTTCTAAGGGAAGGGTTAGTGAGCAGAGAGGTGGCTGAAAATTAGAAATTTGTCCAAACAGGTTAAAAATATACATACATGTATATAAAAAATCTGAATCTCTATGGGTATTTAAATTTTAAAAAACATTAATTTCTCACCCTTATATCCTAGGTGATATAAAAATTTTTTTCAATTTAAATGTCTCAAAAATATAGAGGAATGTTAAAAAAAATTTGGTAAAGGATACAGCAAAATTTGTCTTCTCTGTAGAAGAATCCATAAAATTAAAACTTGATGTGGCACGTGAGGTATGAAAGCTACAAGTCCATCAGCTAAAATTGTCTGGAGGGTTAAAATTCTCAAGATCAAATACATAAAGGAAAAGCCAGCCTATCTATTATGCTACAGTAGCCCATTTAACGACTGTAGGATTTCCCACTCCCTATTCTCACAAGTCATATAAATGTGTAACTGTAAGGGGCCTTGTGTTGTTTGTGTTTCCTGAAGATTGTATGGTCGAATTTGCAAGTGGAACATTTCATTACTACAGGTTCTGCACAAAATTTTACAAAACAAACCTGCATTAAGTTAAAGCAGAACTGACATCAATGCCTTTTCTGGCCACTTCAGGAATGATGGCCATATATGATCCTATCACAGATGTCTCCTTTTTATTTAGATGTTTGGCCCCTTCAACACACGCCGTGGGTGGAGAGGACATCCCAGCTCCAGAACTAAAATGGAAGTAGAATGCAAAGTGATCAAACAATTACACAGTTATTACATGTCACATTTTTCTAGCATAATTGTGAGTGATGCAGAGGGTGCCACACCTATCTGCAGAATACTTATTTCAAAATGTCCTGGATACTAGCTTGTAGTTTCCCTTCTTTCGTTTCTAAATCATCCCAGTATTAATATTCCTCCTTAAGAAGTCTCACCCTAGTTGTTTCAGAAAAATGCATTCGACTCTCTGGCACACTGTGCGATACACAAGCAAGACCCCTCTTTCTCTTGCTCTGCTGCCTCTGTGGGACATGAAAATATCCAGAACCACAGCAACAGCTGGGGATCATTAAACCGACAGAAATAGCTTAGGAGACTCCATTGGTGTGTGCATGGGGAGAGGAAAGGCTCAGTATCAGATTAAAAAAATAAAAAGGGTAACAGGAAAGGGAGGTGGGAGAGATACAGTGAAGCCTAATCTTTTGATTTGAGTGTATCACACCCAAATTTCCTTACACAGCCAAAGGGATGCACTGAAGCAAATGAAGGGACAGGTGATGGAGGCTCAACTTACCTAGCCCTCACCTACTCTCAGACAGAAGGTATAGTCAAACATAAAAATGTGGGTCAGTGAAGACAGGCTGGGGCCTGAAAGGGAGGGGAGTTGTGGCATCTCAAAGGCTAACTCTGGGTCATCCCTAGTCTGGAGAAATCACCTAGAGGATATGAGTCAATTCAGGGGCTGTGCTGAGAGTAAAAATCTTCCAATGTGGGGTAGAGGCAAAGGGTATGAAAAGATATGCCAACCCCTAAGTGGACTCAGAGACCAACCCAGTCCTGAGGCATCTCCTCAAGTGGGGAGGACCAAATGCTAGATGAAATGTAGGCTCTCTGGGCTGTTCATGCCACAGCATGGCCACGCCTCCAATGCTAGCTTTGTAACCTGGCAGGCCTCCAAAGGTTGGTACCAGAATGTACCATCTGCCTGGCCCACTGTGGGAGTGTGTTCTGCACATATCTGAATGCCTTAGAGGATCCTTATTCAGACCACCCTATGGGAGTGGGCTTGATATCTAGATCTATGCCTTAAACTCTGGTTAGCCCCAGAATCCTGGGATAACCTTTCCATCCCCACACTTGCTAGGTTGTCATTTAATATCATCAAGGCCTCTCCCACCAAGACATTTCCTTTTTAACCAATCTTATAGGACTGTAGTTTCAGACAGTTCCCCACTTGCAAGCCTGAACAGGAAATGATTCGATTGCAGATAATTATGACTGCAACTCAATTTGGCAAGAGTGTTTGGTAACTGTTACATTGCACTGAACTTCAGCTCAACATTTCATTTGATGCATCTAATGATTTACTAGAGAAGGCTCCAAGCTTATGGCTGCTCTCAATAAAAAGCCACCATTACACTACCCTCTTCTAGAATGGCATACTTCTTTTCTAACCCAAAAGACTGGCAGGAAAGTATGCTCATGCATCCACCATTTTGGCTAAGTAACTGTATTTGAACCTGGTTTTCTATAATGAGTCCAAAAACAACCTCACAATGATTGGCTTATTCTGAACATTTTAAGTTATAGAGGATAGACAAAAATAAATATATTAGAAAGGAGACTAAAAAAGTTTACATACACACACACACACACACACATATACATACCTAGTTTATACATACATATATACCTCAAAATTCATTCTAAGGCTGCATAACATCAAAGGACAGGATATATGTTAACCTAACTATTGTGACTATAATCACTTCTCGGTGTGTGCAGCCCAGGTGGGAGTAGTTGTATCAATATACCTCTCATCAGCCTTTAACACATTCTTTACCAAAAATGTGAAAAATTAATGTCATAAGTATTTATAATCAATCACTATGTGCTTGCCTTGGTTCTAAGTACAAAGTAGGAACTGAGAAGGAAAATGACCCTATACATTTATATAATGCTTTACAAAGCTACTTTCACACATTTGATCTTATTTGACCCTATGAGTTAGGACTACTGACATTATACCCATTACACAATGAAAGGAACTAGTTTGCCAGCTTAGAGCAACTTGGCCAAGTCTCACCATTGGCAAGACTGAGCAAGGAACTTCAGGTTCCTGACTGCAACCTCACTGCTGGGGCACTAGCGGCCTGTCACAAACAGGCCTCTGCCCTCAAGAAATTAATCTCTGACACCTAATACCAGTATTTCTCCAATGTACCATTTCTTCCCAGTAAGTATTACCAATCTTCTGGTCCAACATAATTCTGAATCAAATTCAAGACAATTACAGGAAAAAGTTATTTATTAATATCACTGACAAAAGATGAGAGTTCCTTCTGAAGGCTTGAATTATTAATATGAGACTGAACAAAACTGAATTAGGAGAGTGCTCAAAATCTGTTACTTTGGAATACATTTTGCTTATGGGCATGACACTGCCCTCTAGTGTCAGGAAGCACAGTAAACCTCAGAAGACAAACTCAGCTAATGCATATTAACCACCTACTATGTATAAACACACTTTGCTTAGCATTCTGGAGGGGAAAAAAAGAGAAAAGGTTAAGGCTATCACACACACATTCAACAATAAAAATTATATAAGCCCCTCAGGGAATTTATATATATATTGGAGTAAGTAAGAAATGTAAAACAAATCACTATCATCAAAGACAGTGCTATAAGTGTTTTAAGACTTTGCAGATAATAAATTACTAGAGTACAGAAAGGATTAGATACGCTTCAAGGGAGAAGCAGCATATAAGCTATCTTTGAAGGACTTCATAAACTAGATATGAACAACATGAGCCAAGACCTGAGGGTAGGAAATACTGTAAGGTCAAGAACGTAACTGATAAGCTCCAATTTAGTGGGAGCATTAAGTTTGTGAAAGGGAGGAATAGAAGGTAAGCTAGGAAGGCTGGCTAAGGTCAGACTGCGAAGGTTTAGCACTGTGCCATCTAATACGGTAGCCACTTGCCACATACGCTATTTAAATTAAATTAAAATTAAATTAAATTAAAATTTCAGTTTCTCAGTCACTACAGCCTCATTTCAAGTCTCAACAGCTTCATGTGGCCAGTGGCTACATATTGAACAGTTCAGATACAGTACTGGCCAGAGCTGTACCAGAAAGCTGGATTAAACCACAACCTGCCAAGGCTGAGCAATCTTTCAACACTCACTCTTCCTGATCCTTGCCAAATAAAGAAAATCACAGGTCCTAATGCCATAAGGGGCAAATTTAAAAGTTTGTTTCCTATCCTTCTAGGCATTTCCAACTGTCAACTAAAACAATGAGAAAAGTATCACACAGGGTCTCCTATAATCCTACACAATTATCTCTAAAAATGTGTGCCAGTCTTTAGAATCCTTTTCTTTATCCCTCAAACACCTGCTTCTCCCCAAAAAAAGTAACATCAAACACCCTTATTACTTTCACAATGCACAATCTATCATTTTGTACAGTTTACAAAATGACAGTCATTAAAAAAAAATGTGTGTATATATATGTAGAAAACATAATTTGAGTCCTCTAAAGATCCAGTAAATATACAGAATTCTAAGCACAATATAAAAACAGAAAAACATTCAGCCAATTGCCTAGGGTGGTTATCTAAAATAACTATTCTGATCCTACTTAAGACAACGAGTCTGCATTTCTATTTTTTATGCATTTCTGCACTTAAAACAAAGTATTCTTAATGATCAAATTGGGAATCTGAAACACTACAATCCTCTGGGTTACAAAGTCAACTGTAGCAGCCCAAAGCTTTAAATTCTAAACCATACTGTCTCTCTGCCTCCCAAATAATCTTCCCTCTAATGTAGCCGAGGTGTTTCTTTGACAGTGATCTACATTTCTAAACACTGAAAGAAAAACCAACTGCCTCTCAACCAGTTTTTTAAACTATATTCTTTGCAAATTGGGCACTGGTAATCACTCATCTCCTCTTCAGCCAATTCATTCATTGTCAATTCCACATGCTCAAATCATCCTGTCAAGTGTTAGTAAAGATTCAGAGATCATAAAAATTCAAAAGAAATGTCTAAGTTTTTAAGAAAGTAGCATTTATGTAATCATTATTAGAGACCACACATAAATTCTGATAATGAATAATAGAGGGTTTCCAGGCTAGGAGAGGAAAAATATTGATAATTCTTTTCCATTCACATTTGACACAATTTAGATAAAGTTCCTATACCCTTTTTTTCCCAAAACCCAGAACTCAACTGAAAGAATTTTCCTCAAATTTAAAACTGAACTTTTCTGCAGAACTCAAATGTGTCCATTCTACTCCCAAAGAAAGTATTTACAGCAGTTTCATAATACAAAAGAGGGATGTTCACAAAGGTAACCTCCTTTATGGGTGTTTAATAAGCAGTGTCCTGCTATCTTTCACATGCCTGGGTATAATTCTAATGTAATCCTACGATTACTAAAAAGATCGGTAAGGCCAGTCCAAATTGTTTACCATAGCCAAAACTATCACGCAGTACGAGTAAAAAGCCTTCTAAGTGTTATTTTATTTTAAATTATGGTATCTTAGTGTTACGAGATCTTACAGGTTATCTATCCACATTCACTATTTAACAGATAAAAGAAACCGAACTCATCATCAATAACTCCCTATTTATTTGTTTTATTGATAAAATACTGCATTTGACTGACATAAAGGGGAAGAATCCCACCTTAATAAAGAAAAGGTTTTTCTTTCTTCTTCCATAATCTAGGTTTGGTGTATGAGCTCTGCATGGGTATAAGGAAAGCAGTCAGAAAGGGAAACATCCTTTACACTGTCCCATCAGGTCATGAAATACACCCTGCTGTACTATGCTCAGTTACTGCTGAGTGCTCAGCAAGCTTTAAGAAAACCCCTGGGAGAATAAATCACCCAAAGTCAAAGCTTGGATGTCTATAGATAAATAGGGAGGGGATAAAAGACAGGAGTAAGTTGAGGAGGAAACAAAAGCATGCAAATCCCAAAGGGATAAATATGCCAACCTTCCCGCAAACTGTGATAAGGGGCCAGGCACAATGCTGAGTAGCTGTCCTTTCCTGGCTTCAGGACAATCCATGAGAGTGGTGGAATCTTGCAGGTGGGTTGATGAATCTTGGTCTTCTCCTCTAGCATGCTGGGGGGAGATAAGAGACTCCAAAGGCCAATGTTGCAATAAACCCGTCTTCCTTACCTCACTCCTTAGAGGCCATTTATTATTTGCCGAAGATCTGATTAGCATTGCTCTTTAGGTTAAAGCGAGTACTTCATTTTTGCAGTACTAAGGATTGTAAGAACAGCTCGATCCCTAGTTTACTTAGGGAGTGGGACATTAAAAGCAGTGACAGCAGAAGGTCAGAATCAGTAAGTCTCCTGGAAAACATTTCTTCCTGTCAGCACTGGAACTCGACACAGACACCTCCCTCCTCTACCCAAATGCCAGAAAGCAGGACTGGGATGATTTCAATGCGTAGCACTGGAAGAGAAGAGGGTTCCCTTAGAAAAAATGCTCATAGCAACCAACCAACCTCATTCACCCAAAATAGTAAACAGTTGGTTTCTCTGCTCAGAACCAAAAGGCTTCTGCCAGACAAGCAGTATCACATGACCAGGTTCCCTCTTCTCTTCTCTGCCTCCCTCCCTTCTTTTGCAAAGTCTGCAGCAAAGTGGAACAGGGAGCTATAACACTGCACTATTTTATTTCACTTGACATTTGTTTTTAAAATGTTTACAGATGAAAGATACCAAATTGGGAGGAAGGGGAGGTACTAAGGGAAAAACTTTGGAAGAATTTACTTTGAAATAAGCCATATCATCGCACTGAGAAGGGTATCATAAACATAATGGTAAACTGGAAAATGTGCCCAATGGATGAACACATGATTAAACAGACTTCTTATCAATTTGCAAACATTTTGCTGATAAAATCTCTAAAAGAAGATATAGCTCAGCACCTATTTGACTTTCTCCATTTAGAAAGAAAATAAAGGCACTTAAGATGCTGGCTAGTTTCAGAGACAATGTATTGCAACAATTGTGGCAGGCCACTATAAATCTGAGATTCATACCCCTTACCTTGTCAAATTCAACTTACATTTTATTTTACTCCTTAGGTGTCACAATCCCATCATTCCTGGGTAGGCAATCAGGGTAGCTATACCAACAGACTGAACTGAAAAACCTACCCTGCTAATTATGGAAACAGCTGCCTCCATGCCACTTACTGGCATCTTCATCGAAAGGGGTGAGGAGGGGTGGTAAATAAGGCGAGCAGCACAGCTGAAGCCAGAGGAGCCACCATCTTCTCCCCTCAAAGCTCCTCGCACTTGTTACCTGAGCAAAGCACACACTGTAGAGGCACAGAAGCCAAAACCTCTATGCTGAGCAATTTGTTACAGTAGGAAAATAGGTAAAGTATAAGAATCACTTGTGTCACCAACATCTACCGTGGCTTCTATCACAGGACCAACCAGGGGGCTTTGAAAGTAGAGCCGCTCACCCTCATCCACCCCCCTTGCATTGTGAGATGCTCAATAAATATTTGTAAAATGGAAAGAAGTGAAAAATGGAGATGAGAAAGAAAAATACTTGTCAAAATCATATATTTGAGCAACACCTTTTCCCAATAAGACCATGCACTGATAGTTTTTTGACTAATGTCAAAATATAAATACTGCCAATAAGTAATTTGCTGGTAAGGGTGAGAAGCAACTGGAACTCTGAGACACTACTGGGGAAATGCAAAATGATAATGCTACTTTTGAAAACAGTTTGGAAGTTTCTTATAAACTTAAACTTACACTTGCCATAAAACCCAGTAATCCCATTCTGACTAAACAAAGAGAAATGAAAACACATGTCCGCATGAGAAGTGTACGTAAAAATTCACAGCAGCTTTCTCTTAACTGCCAAAATGTCCTTCAACTTGTGAATGATGTAAAAAATTGTGCTACATCCATACAACAGAATACTACTCAGCAGTAATAGTAATTTTTTAAAAAACCATAAAGTACTACTATGGGCAAAAGCATGTACAAACCTCAAAAGCATTATAGTAAACAGAATAAGAAAAACACAAGGCCTAGAAATTAAATGATTGCATTTATATGAAATTCAGGAAAAGGCAAAACTCTCTAAGGGCAGAAATAAGGTCAGTGGTTGCTAGGAATTGGGAGTGGGGAAGGAGATTGTCTACAAAGAGGCACAATGGAACTTTTAGATGGAAGTATTCTACCTACCTTCATTATGTTGGTGGTTTACCTTTTATCAAAATTTATTAACTGTATCCCTAAAAAGGTGACCATTACTGTATATAAATTGACCTCAATTTCTTAAAATGCAGATTACAAAATATTATGTATAGAGGCAGAATAGAATAGTAGTTAAGAATATAGGCTCTAAGCTGGATTGCTTGGGTTTCAATCTTGGCTCTACCACTTACTAGCTGTGTGACTCAAGACATTTAACATCTCTATGCCTCCATTTCCTCATCTGTAAAGTGGGGATAATAGTACTCACTTCATAGAGTTGTTGTAACACATAGGTTAATATATATAAAAAGCACTTAGAACACGGCCTATTCTATAAGCACTCAGTAGATGCAAGCTGTTGTCATCACACAATTATGTAACACATACACAAACACATCTCTATGCACAGGAGACAGTGGAAGGATAGTCACTCTCTGGATGGTGGGAATAGGATGATCACACTTTTTCTCCCCCTTCTGTATCTTTATCTTCTGAATTGTCTACATTAAACAAATATTGCCTTAAAATTTTTTTCCTTAAAATAACAATGAAAAAACACTGCACTGGGACTCAGAGGTCCTGTTTTTTAGTGTTGCCGTTAACTACCTTAGCTGCATGGCCTCAGGGTGTCACCTTCATCTCCAAAAAGTCTGAACTCCAAAATTGGAGAAGCACACAGGTATCCTCCAATTCTACAATGGAATGGTTCTCTAAGACTTATGGTGAGACTTGGGAAGCCACACCCTTTATTTTGTTTCACCAGGCAGTGTGACACAGACAGATGAAACACCCAAGTCCCTGCCCTTAGGGAGCTTACAATACAAGCTGTTCAAAGAAACAGAGACAGACAATCCATCAACATGTAACTGCTTGGATGGGAACACAAAGAGGGGACTGAGCTGGGTTTGGAGGAGTCAGAGAAGACACTGAGCCAAGTCCTAGTTTTTTGTTTTTTGTTTTAAGTCAAACCAAAGATAGGGAAGGGAATTCTAACCAAAGGGAAAGGAAACTACAAAATCAAAAGGTGTGAAAACAACAATTTCTTGGGGAATGGAAGATAGATAAATAGAGAAAGAGCATCTTGACAACAGTATGGGAATGAAGAGGGCCAAGACCAGTAGCAGGGAGGTTGGTTAGAAGAGACAAATGAGCATTCAGGCTGTTGATAATCTCCAGAAAATATGGGACTGTAAGTTTTTAATCTTATTCAAATGTCTATATATGCCATGAATAAGCCTGATAAATATCAGTCTCACATGTACTTTATTATATTTACAATACTTAAAAATTTTTAGAAAAATGTCAGTTCACTTCCATTTTCCATGGTTAATTGCACACACTCATTCATTCAATATTTACCGAGTGTGTGTTACACATATGTTAGATGCAGGGGAGAAGCGAGACATAGACAATAAATAAATGAACAACCAAAGCAAGCAAGGGAAAAAGAGATTGCTTTTCCTTCTGTCCATCTCTAGCCCTCAAAAACAGGATAGAGGCAATGTGATACAGTGGCTGGGAACTTTTGCACCTGGAACCAGAAAAATCTTTGTTCCGATTCTTGCTCCATACAATCTACTACCTACCACCAGTCTGGCTTTGGGTGGGCCACTTAACCTCTACCTCTCTGGGACTTCGGCTCACCTGAAAATGGGGATAACATCACTTAGTTCATACGGTTTTAGGGTGAATTTAATAAGACAATCAATAATCGGTATGTCAAGTATACAAAACATGTTCACAAATAGTTCCATTTATTATTGTTTAATTTTCATTTTCTACCTTTAGAACAGCCCATGTTCTTCTACTATCCAGACAGAAACACAGGGTAGAAAACAGGGGGAGCAAGGTATGAAAAAGATCTGTTTAACAATACTAAATTCACATTTTAGTGAATTCGCAACTGTTTTCTTATAAAGATGTCATGTTTGGAACTAACATTCCTTTAGGACTTCTCAAACTGTTAATGTCTACATGACCTAGTAAATTAAATAAAGACCATCACCCAAAATAGGGAGCCAGTCACAGTCTCTCCTGGGAGTCCTCGTTCTGACTCTGAGTCATTTAAAGAGCAGAGGCAAAGCAGAGCACTGATAAGTAGCTTGAACTCAAGCATGGACAGAGTTGCCAGAGCACACTGTAGCCCCAGCCATTTACCGCAAGCAGAACTTTTGGAAACAGAAAAACCAAGATGGCAGTAGAAATTTCTAAGTGGCTGTGTCTTTGAGTAATCACGTCCTCCAGGAGAAAAGTAAAGCATTATGTTTCTCAAGGAAAAAGAGAAAAAAGAAAAAAAAAAAAAAAAAAAAGACTGCTGTCTCCCTACAATCATATACTCAAAAATGTTTAGTCATCTTTTTAAAATGTTTCTTTCTTACAAAAGACTTCAAAAACAATAGAGGTCACTTAAAGATTCTGAAGACGAATGCACAACACAAAAAGCAAGTGTCTTCTCTGTCTGTGATCCCAGACTTTAAGGGGCAAAATGATTTTCTTAAACTTTCCACCATAAATTTCCCTTTGCAATGAAACATGGCAGTGATACTTAAGCCCCAATAGAAAAATTTCAGAAACAGAGGGGAACCTGGACAAATTTTCAAGTACACTCTGTAAGTTTTTATACTGAAATAAAAGTCTACACTGTAACAGAAAGAATGCCATACTTTTACACCTTTCTCTTATTAGAGTTTGCAATCTCCTTTATATAGGCAGTCCTCTGTAGACAGCAGTCAGGACTCCCTAATACTACAGAAGACACTTCTTTCCTACTCTCCTTCCTGCCACCAAGGAGCAGGGAAGCCAGCAGCTCCTGAAGCTTCTGAACAACCGGAGCACCCCTGCTATGCCCCCTTCTGCTGGAAGATCTCCAGAGCCTGAAGAAACCACAAAGACAGGGCCTTCCTTCAGGGGCAGGAGAGCTGAGCTAATGAGGCTGGAAATCTCATTTGTGCTTCCCATGACTGCTTGAGATAGCCCCTTAACGTATCACCATTTGCTTTTTTCAGTGGTCCGTATGTCACCAGCCAAACAAACTCTCAACGTTACAAAATGGTGACAAAATTAGGTGTACAGTTGTTAGAGGGGGAAAAGTCATCAGATGATGTCCAACTATACTTCTGCTGGCTCTTTCTCATTATTTCATTGTCTTTGACTCTTCACATCTTTCAAAGTCAACAGCGGCTCTTCCAGCACAAGGCCCTCAATGATCTTCTCAGATGCAAGAGTATTGCACATTCACTTTTCTGCAAACCCAGACATTTTTCCCTAGAAATCAGGTTGTCCAGCAGCCACTGACTCACCCAGGGTTACATGTTTTGCTTTATAGACATCAATCCTCTAGTTCACATAGATACATACTAGCTCTAATTTGAGGACAGCACAAACGGGAAAGCCATTTTAACTACATGGTGTCTGTAATTTGGGAATCTGAAATAAGTTTGAGTCCTTTGAGATAGTGAGTTTATTGAGCTCCCTAAAAAGTACTATATTCAGAGAGTCAATTCCAATGTAGAATGCTTCATAATTTTAAAAAGAGTGGTATCCTTCATCACACACCTTAAGTTGAGACTCTAATACTATTTAACAAAAAAATCTATCAGTACTGTTACAATCAATACAAATTTTATCACTATAAAGAAGGTATCAACATTTCCCAAGATATTTTTAAAAATAAACTATCAAGGTTGCACAGGCCCACTAAAAAGATTTGGTTAAATTTAGATGACAATAATTAATTTCATAGCTTTAAATGTAAATGGTGAAGTTAAGAATTCAAAGCAGGATTGGAGGTGATGAGCCTTCTCTGTAAAAGCTGTTTTAAGAAAACAATATATTGTTTCATAATTGGAAATTTAAAAATTCAAAATTGACTACCATTTGCTTTGTAGTTTAAAAAAGAACCTAGATTTCTCAACTTTCTTAGGTCTCAAGTGCTTCAGTAATCTCAAGTTAAATGCTGCATCTGGTCAGATTTTAGGCCATAGTTATGAATATACTGACACATTAGCCTTTCTGTTAGGAAACAGCAACTTTTCTGATTAATAAAACTAGGTGAATGGTGAGGAACAATTAAAATTACCTGTAGCCCTTATATATTTATAAAAGCAAGAGAACCTGGAACCACCTAAGACCCCCAACAGCCAAAGCAATCCTGAGAAGGAAGAATAAAGTGGGGGGGATCTCGCTCCCCAACTTCAAGCTCTACTACTAAGCCACAGTAATCAAGACAATTTGGTACTGGCACAAGAATAGACCCACAGACCAGTGGAACAGAATAGAGACTCCAGACATTAACCCAAACATATATGGTCAATTAATATATGACAAAAGAGTCATGGACATACAATGGGGAAATGACAGCCTTAACAGTTGGTGTTGGCAAAACTGGAAAGCTACATGTAAGAGAATGAAACTGGATCATTGTCTAACCCCATACACAAAAGTAAATTCGAAATGGATCAAAGATCTGAATGTAAGTCATGAAACCATACAACTCTTAGAAAAAAATATAGGCAAAAATCTCTTGGACATAAACATGAGTGACTTCTTCATGAACATATCTCCTGGAGCAAGGGAAACAAAAGCAAAAATGAACAAGTGGGACTATATCAAGCTGAAAAACTTCTGTACAGCAAAGGACACCATCAACAGAACAAAAAGGTATCCTGCAGTATGGGAGAATATATTCATAAATGACAGATCTGATAACGGGTTGACATCCAAAATATATAAAGAGCTCACGCACCTCAACAAACAAAAAGCAAATAATCCAATTAAAAAATGGGCAGAGGAGCTGGACAGTTCTCCAAAGAAGAAATTCAGATGGCCATCAAACACATGAAAAGATGCTCCACATCACTAGTCATCAGAGAAATGCAAATTAAAACCACAATGAGATATCACCTCACACCAGTAAGGATTGCCATCATTCAAAAGACAAACAACAACAAATGTTGGTGAGGATGTGGAGAAAGGGGAACCCTCCTACACTGCTGGTGGGAATGTAAATTAGTTCAACCATTGTGGAAAGCAATATGGAGGTTCCTCAAAAAACTCAACAGAAATACCATTTGACCCAGGAATTCCACTTCTAGAAATTTACCCCAAGAATGCAGCAGCCCAGTTTGAAAAAGACAGATGCACCCCTATGTTTATCACAGCACTCTTTACAATAGCCAAGAAATCGAAGCAACCTAAGTGTCCATCAGTAGATGAATGGATAAAGAAGATGTGGTACATATACACAATGGAATATTATTCAGCCATAAGAAGAAAACAAATCCTATCATTTGCAACAACATGGATGGAGCTAGAGGGTATTATGCTCAGTGAAATAAGCCAGGCGGAGAAAGACAAGGACCAAACGATTTCACTCATATGTGGAGTATAAGAAAAAGAAAAAACTGAAGGAACAAAACAGCAGCAGACTCACAGAACCCAAGAATGGACTAACAGTTACCAAAGGGAAAGGGACTGGAAAAGATGCATGGGAAGGGAGGGATAAGATGGGGTGGTGGCGGAGAAAGGGGGTATTATGATTAGCATATATAATGTGGGTGGAGGCACAGGAAGAGCTGTTGGGGCTATGGGGGGGACTTGGTGAAGGGGGGAACCTAGTAAACATAATGTTCCTCATGTAATTGTAGATTAATGATACCAAAATTAAAAAAAAAAAGGATTTAAATTTTCAGATTAAGGCCTCTATATAAAATGTGTATACATGTAAGTTTATGTATGAAGCCTTCTTAAGTAAAATTTTTAAATAATGATAATCCCATAAATGGGGAGTGCTAAATCATGTCTTTAAATGATTTATTCAGTTATTTCATTCTAACGGCTGCATTTGTCAGCTAATGTTTTTCTATACCATGACCTCTAAAACTAATGACCACCTCTCCAATTTATCACCATCTTCACAGCTTAAGCAGAGTTAGGGCCCACAGAAGGCAGGCAGTATTAGCAAACAGCTAACCCAGTCCACTAGCCTACCAGTAACCACAAGTGATAAGCAATAAATATTTACTCTATAAAATATAACCATGAAATGTTGTTGAATACACTATAATTTCAATTCCTCAATGACCAAACACAACACAGTTGACCTTTGAACAACATGGGGGTCTACTTGTATGCAGGTTTCTTTCAATAAATGTATTGGAAATGTTGAGATTTACAAGTCTGAAGAAACTTGCAGAAAAACACATAGCCTAGAAATAATGAAAAAATTAAGAAAAAAGTAGGTGTGTCATGAATGCATGAACTATACATAGATATCAATCTATTTTATCATTTACTACCATAAAATACATAGAAGTCTGTTACAAAAGTTAAAATTTATCAAAACCTTCTTCACACAATTATGGACTATACCTGGTGCCACTTGCAGTTGAGAGATATGTGAACAAATGTAAAGATACAATATTAAATCATAACTGCATCAAATTAACTGCTACTGTAATAATTTCATAATCACCTCCTGTTGCTGTGGCAGTGAGCACAAGTGTTGTATCTCTCCTCAAAACACTGGGTGACCCTAATCATCTCCCTGTGAGCAGTTTGTCTCTCCAGGAAGTTTGTGTATCACAGTAAAAAGTGATCTCTTGCAGTTCTTGCATATTTTTCATCATCTTTAGTACAATATCATAAACCTTGAAAAACACACCATGGGACCCATATGAAGTACTACTAGTTATGCTGGAAATGCCCCCAAGAAGCAGAGAAAAGTCATGATATTACAAGAAAAAGCTGAATTGCTTGATATTATAGTCTGAGGTCTGCAGTAGTGGTTGCCACCATTTTAAGATAAATGAATCCAGCATAAGGACAATTGTAAAAAAAAAAAGGAAAGGAAATGCGTGAAGCCATTGCTGCAGCTACACCAGCAGGTGTGAAAACCTTGAGCTTTTTGCAAAATTTTTTTTATCTTGCACTGAAAATGCAGCTTTCATGTGGATACAGGATTGCTGTAAGGCACACCTACGGACTCTAATACAACTTGAGAAAAAGTAAAGTCATCATATGACAACCTAAAGCAAAAGGAAGGTAAAGAATCTACAGCTGGAGAATTTAATGACAGCAAAGGATGGTTTGATAATTTTAGAAAGAGGTTTAGCTTAAAAATATTAAGATAACAGGAGAAGTAGCTTCTGCTAACCAAGAGGCAGCAGATGAGTCCCAAATGCCATTAAGAAAATCATTGAGGAGAAAGGCTATTTGTCTGAACAGGTTTTTAATGTAGACAAAAGTATTATATTCTGTGGGGGGTGGAAATGCTACAAAGAACACTTCTTAGTAAGGAAGGGAAGTGAACACCAGGACTTAAGGCAAGAAGGGTCAGGCCAACTCCACTGCTTGTGCAAATGCAGTTGGGTTCAGGCTCAGACTGCCGTTACCTATAGAGCTGCTAATACTGAGCCTTGAAGGGAAGAGATAAACACCAGCTGCCAATCTCTTAATTGTTCAACAAGAGGGCCTGGACAGTAAGAACCCTTTTTCCAGAATTGTTCCATTGATGCTTTTTCCTCAAGTCAGGAATTACCTTGCCAGTAAACGACTGACCTTTTAAAGTTATTTTTCAATGCCCCTGGCCACCCAGAATACCATGAGTTCAATGCTGAAAGTGTCAAAGTGGTCTACTTGCCCTCAAACACAATGTCTCTAATTCAGTCTCTAGATCCCAGGGTCATAAGAACCTTGAAGGTCCATTACACATGGTGCTCTAAGGAAAGGATCATCAACCCTATGAAGGTATAGAAGAACTATACCACTGAAGATGCCATCATTATAGAAAATGCTGTGAAAGTTATGAAGCCCAAAACAATAAATTCCTACCAGAGAAACCCATCCAGAAGTTGTGCATGATTCACAGGATTTACAACAGACCCAATCAGGGAAATACGAAGTTGATGTGGATATGGCAAAAAAGGTGGGAGGTGAAGGGTTTCAAGATATGGATCTTGAGAAATTCAACAGCTAAGAGACACCAAACCAGAGGATTTAAAAGGTGACTTGATGGAGATGAGTGCTTCTGAACCAGTGCCAGACAATGAAGAAGAAGATGTAGAAGCAATGCCAGAAATCAGACTGACATTAGACAATCTGGCAGAAGGGTTCCAATTACTGAAGTCTGCTTTCGACTTCTTTTATGGCATGGATCCTTCTATGATAAACACTGAAAACTAAAGCCAATGGTAGAAGGAGAATTGGTACTGTATAGAAACATTTTCAGAGAAATGAAAAAGCAAAAAAGTTACATGGAAGTTACAATGTACACTCAGGGTGTCTCAGCCTTTTCTGCCTCCCCTGCCAACCTGCTCCACCTCTACAGCCTCTACCACCCAAGACAGCAAGATCAATCCCCCCTTTTCCTCCTCAGTCTACTCAACATGAAGATAACGACAATGACCTTTCTTATGATCCACTTCGACTCAATGAACAGTAAATAATCATCATGCCCTACAGCTAATTAATAAACTTATCTGTTGTGTTTGTGTGTGTCTTTGTATGAAAATCTAGTAACCATACAGCAAAAAATGTATGATAGGTTTTTGCATCATAGTGATCACCTGAGTATCTGCTATGTACAACATCATACACAAGACTTGAATGGAAGTGGACAACCTATTCTTATACAGGCATAAGGTGAGTGATAGTTAATGTAATTAAATAATGTGTATGTTTTCTTATTGTTTGCTTTCAAAGAATCACAATACTGTAAATTGTGCCTCTTATAACTGGAGAAAAATGCATACCAGTCTATCATCAGGAAGTGGTTTTTCTTTGATGAAACAACAGTTCTAGTATAGTATTATGAAGTCATATATGTATTACATATGCCATGAAAATTTCATAATGAAAAAAGAAGTAAAAGAGAAAGAAAACAGATTTTTAAGATTCATTTGTTACCATACAGGCGAGGCTACTGCAAAGTAATCAATATATTGCTGCTTCTTGGTATCAATGCATGAATCATTATACCGTAAATAAATATGAATTTATTTTTATATTATCTTTTCGTTTTGATGTCTAGTGTTAGGAATATATATAATGCCTACAGTGTTTGTATCATACAATATTGATGTAGGTACTGACAGACAATTCATCCTGTAAACAGAGAGCATAAACTTGCAGTATCAATACAGTATTATAAATACATTCTCTTCCTTATGATTTTCTTAGTAACATTTTATTTCTCTAGCTTACTTTACAGAAAGAATACGAAAACAATATATAATACATATAACATACAAAATATATGTTAATTGACTCTTCATGTTATCAGTACAGTTTCCAGTCAACAGTAGGCTATTAGTAATTTTAAGTTTTGGGGGAGTCAAAAGTTACACATGGATTTTCAACTGCACAGGAGCTTGGGGCCCCTAACGCCCGTGTTGTTTAAGGGTCAAGTCTAAACGCTAATCATGATTATAACGGTTGGTAAGTTCTGACTAGAACAGATGATGGTTTCCATTAGCACCTAGTTGAAAGCTACTGGGCACCCAAAGAGAAGGGTACTCTAACCTTGGAAACCAAATTCTTACATTACAAAAAGTGTCCCCAAATCCCAGTTACTGTGAGAAGCACCTATTACTAACATTCCTACACCTTAAAGAATCTTCCAATGGAGGTACATCTTTGTATCTAAAGGTAGGGCCAGGGGTTCCCAAATAAAGAAGGCATTCCATCCACAGAAAGTGGCAGTGGGCATAAATAAATAAATCTTATTGGGAATAGACAAACCCATTTTCTTCACACTGCATCAGCATCTATGCTGTATTTTTAACTTTTTGTTATTCACCTAAATAGCAGACTCAGCTGTCCTCAGTTGTTGGTAGGCGAAACACGTTTCCCTAGAAGCCATTAAGTTCATCTTATTAACAGCACATGGGCCAAATACTATTCTATGTGATTTACACACATCAAAACTCCTTTAATCTTCACAAAGACTCGGGCGGTTCTCAACCCAGGGCAATTCTGACCCTGAGGGTCAGAAATCTGGAGACAATATTAAACTAGAGAGCTGCTACTGGCATCTAGCAGGCAGCAGCCAGGTATATTGCTAAAAACCCTCCACCCACAGGACAGCCCCCAACAACACAGAATTATCCAGTCCCAAATGTCAACAGTGCTGAGGCTTGGAAACCTGCAATGACCCCATGAGACAGGTGCTACTACTGTTCCCATTTTTTCAGATGAAGAAACTGAGGCACCGAGAAGTAACTTGCTTAAGGTCACACATCTAGCAGATGGCACTGCCAGAATTTGAACCTAACAGTCTAGCTCCAAAGCCGATCCTCTTAACCTTTCATAAGAAAGAAAGATACTAGTTGGGAAGCTTACCCACAACTTTCCCCCCTCTTCCTAGATTCCAGGTTTGTTTGGAAAAATTAATCATTTATTTGTTCATTCACAATTCCATCTATCCACCTGCCCATCTATCTGTTCAATAAGTATTCTCTGAACATCCGCTACGTGCCAGACACTGCTCAAGGCAATTCTAAGTGAACAAGATCTCTGTTCTTGTGGTACATACGTTCCTCATTCATCTCCACCCCCCAACCCCCACACCCGTCTTTACTAGACCTTAAACATGCTAAGCATGTTCACTCTTGTGCCTGGAAAGATTTTCCCCCATAAAAACATAAGCATGGTCCGTCCATTCCTTCACTTCATGCAGGTCTCTGCTCAAATGTCACTTTCTCAGAAAGGCCTTCCCTGACTCTCTTTTTAATCAGCTACAGACTCATCATCTATTCCTTTTCCCTGCTGTATTTTTCTTATTAGCACATATCATTCCTAATATTACATTATGTATTTGTTCACTGTCACTGACCTCCCTCTCACCAGCAGAATGCCATAAGAGCTATCTCCAGAGCTACCACCTCTCACCTGGACTTCTGCAACTGCCTCTTATTTGGTCTCCCTGCCACCTTTCTTAACACCCCCTTCAATTTATTTTCTACACTGAAACCAGAATCATCTTTCTAAAATGCAAATATAATACCATCTCTATGCAAAATCCTGGAATGACTTCCTATTGCTCTTAGGATATTACCTTAGGATAAAGTCCAAATTCCTAACATGGCTTTTAAGGCCCCCTTGAATCTCTAAGTTATTTTCTTACCATTCACCTTCTCACAATTAATAGCTGTAGTTGTAGCAGTAACAGTCAACATGCATTGAGTACCTGCTGTGTGCCAGGCACTAATCTAAGGGCATTATTTGTCTTAAGTCATTTAGTCCTAATCTATGAGGTAGGAATCATTGTTACGCCTATTTTCAGATGGGGAAACTGAGGCACCAAGCAGTAACTGTCCAAGGCAACTAGTCAGTGTTAAGGCCAGGATGTAAACCCAGGCAATAAGGCTCCAGAATCCTCACTCACACCCATGATACTACACCATCTCCCTATACCAGCTGTAACAAAAGTCCGTCAGTTCCTCAAATGTGCTATTTTATCTCATACCTCCAGATCTTCACACTGTACTCTCTGCTGGAAAATCATTCAGATCATAGCTTAAACAGCCCTTTCTTTGCATGGCCCTCCTGCAATGTTCCCTAGAAGTGCTGTGTTCTCCTACAGCATTCTGAATTTCCTAGTATAACCCCCATTCTATTTCATTATGATTATTTGTCTGCCTTCACCAATAAATGTGAGGCTGCACAAGGACAGGGACCATGTCTTTCTAGTTCCCCCACTTTACTTCTAGCATCTGGTACAGACCCTGGAATAAATGAGGAGCTGAGTGAGTTACCTTACATGGCACCAGCTTCATGAATCATTTCCTAACCCCCTTCCAAAAGCAATTCATTGCATATCTAAGAACCCTGCTCATATTTTCTTATCTATTAAAAGAATGTATATATGTATCCTTTTCCTGTCTGTTGTGAAAAGCAGGGATAATATCTCATATATTTGTGCAATCTTTGAAGTGACTTTTACAAACTCATCACTTAAAACTTGTGTTCAAGGGATCTCTCTGCATTCTTACAACTGTCTGTAAATCAATAATCAAAAACAATTATCTCAGTAAAAATTTCAATTTAAAGTTAATTATTGACAGAAATGGATTGATAAATATCAAGAGCTTAAAATGACTCCTCTTTGTGTGGTGAAGGTCAAACTCTCCAATTTAATATTCAGAGGCCTCAATAATCCAGCTCCTTATTACCTGTTAAACTCAATTTCCTCTTGCAACTATCCCATACCTCCTATTCTACAAGGTGAAACCCTTATTTTTCCTCACATACCACACCTAGTCTAGTTTCCACATCTTGCCTTAGGATACACTTCCTACCCAACACCAGTGATTCACTCTTCCCTCCTCTGACTCTTCTTGCCTATCGAAATTGCACCTTTCCTCTAAGGTCTAGCTCTAATCTCACCTCTATTTTTAAGTTTTCCTGACCTTATTTCTCTCTTTTTTCTTAGGATACTATAATCCTTTGTAATGCCTGTACCTCCAACAAGAATACAGATTTCCTGAAATTCAGAATAATTCCTTCTACTTCTCAAGCAAATCCCAAGAGCACCTATCAGAATGTTAAGTATATAATCAATAATTAGTAAATACTTGCTGATTATAAGAGAAGTCTCACATTAATCGTGCGTATTATCAATCTTCAATCATCCATGCTAACATAGAAAGGCCTACTGGTGGATGAATCCATTTATCTTTTAGAGTGGGCAAAATGCCTGCATTTGTAGTAAGTACTCTGCAGCTGTTTCTAATTTTCCAGGAAGCCACAAAACTGTCACAAATGGCCTAACTGCACAATTCTTCTCTTGTCAGGGCCCAGAGCCCGCTCAGCTTATGATTCCAATACTGGCAAACAACTGTATAACTTCCTCATCTGTGACACAAAGATAAAAATAAGCAGAGGTAGTCATATTCTAAACATTTGCTGGTTCACACCTTCTCCTAATAGGGAGATCATCATTTGGGCACAAAAGATCATCTATTCTCTTACTGAACCAAAATCTTGTTTGTTATCAACAAAGTGCTTTTGCAAATAGATATAGTGGCAATGTCAGTAAGAATTTGAAAAAGATTTGCCGAAGAAAATCCCTGTGATGATCTACTCTTAGGATAATCCAGAATTGATAGAAAGCCAAATTCTTCCCATAGTCCATAGAGATTTGCATTGACCTACAGATATTTTCCCTAAGTGAGAGTTCCTAAACTCCTAAAACTCTCTGGTTAGCTCTCTTTCTCATCCAACTAGTCAAAGTTCTTCTAACAACATACCACACAACTGAAAAGCTAAGTTTCTCAGCCCAAATTTTTGTTTATACCTGGTAGAAGATACAGCTTTCTCCCAGAGGGATTTCAAAATTCCTAAGATTATCTCCAGAAAACTCTTCAAATACTTTCAGATATCTAATGGCAACAGCTTTGCTACTAAAAATTTCCCAACATCTTCCTGTTTTGGCAGGCCCTGATGAAATCCCCCTACCCATAAGGGGGAATTTGAGTAAAAACACTGCCAGCTTCAAGTTCCCTTAGGCAAATTTCCAGCCCCAGTGCAAGGCCATGAGGTTAAACATTTCTCAATGACGCAGGCTCCCTCAGAGGAACAAGAAAAAAAAAATCAAAACTTATGCTTCTCAGTGCAGTAAATCAAGAGACAGTGAGCAAGTCCTTAAAAAAAAAAGAGTGAAATTAAACTATACACTGTTTGTTCTGCTATGGCTCTCAGTAGAAGCACAGGACCAGGATCTGAGCTCCCAGAGCTGATGGGAGAGAAGGCTCTGCAGAACCAGCAGTGGGGCCAAACTGAGAGAGAAATCTCAAGGTTCTCTAGAGAACCTCTAGAATATCAATACTTTGTATGTTCCCAGCCACTGTATAATTTATTAACTAGAGCAACTAACTAAAGCAAAGTAACTTTGTGGGGTAAGGAAATGGAGTCATACATGAAGCAATCGTTGAGGACTAAAATGTTTATTACATGAAAGGTTGGGAAAACTAAAGGAAAGTACATTTAATCAGCTTCTTGAAGAAAAAGTATAAGGCTGATCAGAGAGAAGGCAAACTCATCTGCAAGGCTGGAAGGGCTGCTGGACCTCTGGCTATCTGGAGATGGATGAAACAAATAAAATCAGAACTATTCCCCCTGAACTGAATTATAGACCACAGAACTTTAGAATTAGGAAGGGCCTGATGATTACAACAATAAAAATACTGCTGTACTTCAGACTCACAGAACCCAAGAATGGACTAACAGTTACCAAAGGGAAAAGGACTGGGGAGGATGGGTGGGAAGGGAGGGATAAGGGGGAAAAAGAGGCATTATGATTAGCACACAAAATGTAGTGGTGGGGGTGGGGGTGGGGGGACACGGGAAAGGCTGTAAACACAAAGATAATGATTCCATAGCATCTTACTACGCTGATGGACAGTGACTGTAATGGGGTATGTGGGGGAAACTTGATAATAGGGGGAGTCTAGTAACCATAATGTTGTTCAAGTAATTGTGCATTAACGATACCAAAAAAAAATAAAAAAAATAAAAACTCATACAGAAGAGATATTGGTGGTTACTGGAGAAGGGGGTTAGTGCAGTGGGTAAAAAGGGGGTCAGTTGTACGGTGACAGATGGTAACTAGACTTATTGTGATCTTTATTAACGTGCATACAAATACCAAATTATTAAGTTGTACACCTGAAACTAATGTTACATACCAATTTTATCACAATAAACAATTTAAAAAAATACTACTATACTTGTACAGCACTTTACTTCTCAAAATGCTTTCATCATTTAATCTTTAAGTAAAAATTATTAAGTGCCTGCTATGTGCCAGGAACCGGGGATACAGAAATAAGATGCCAACCCTGTATATTCAAGGAGCTTACTTCTAATGATGAGACCTGATAGAAATAATAATGTAATAGAACAAAGGCTCTGGTGGTCTGTAACAGGTATGAGGAGAGCATAGGGGAAGGAGTACCTGAGATGTCTGGAATCACAGACAGCCTGCATCTTGGAAGAGGCAGCCCTTGCTAGGACTTGAAAGATGAATAAACATTAGTAAGCTAGCAAGCACAGAGAGAAAAATGGTCAAGGCAGAAGGAAGATTATATGCAAAGGAAGAGAAAATGAAAAGAGCACAAAATGTTTTGGAAACTAGAAGCTGCTCAGTCTTGCTGGAGACTGAAGTTGTAAGTAATCGATGACTAAATAATTAGAAGCCAAACAGACAAATAAAATATTTAAATTTTGACCCATAAAAAATTGAAGAATTCTGAGAAGAATAAAATTATTAGAGTTGATGGTTAGAAAAAGTATCTTGGCCAGCTGTATAAAGGACTGATTAGAGAACAGCTGGCTTCTAGGCAGGGAGACTAATGAGAAGGCTACTGAAACCACAGTGAGAAATGATGAGTCTGAAAACAAAATCCCTAATTTGGAAAGATATAAGCACCCTTATATTTATTTCCACATGATTTACAACAGCCAAATTTTTTACAAGCCATTATTTACAGCAACCAAAGTTTCCATCAATAGATGAATGGATAAAGATGTACATATACACAATGGAATATTATTCAGCCATAAAAAAAGAAATCCTGCCATTTGCAACAACATGGATGGACTGAGAAGGGACTATGCTAAGTGAAATAAGCCAGGAGGAGAAAGACAAATACCATATGATTTCACTTACACGTGAAATCTAAAAGCAAAACAAAACAGCACTGGACTCATAAACACTGAGAAGTGACTGGTGGTTACCATGGGGGAGAGGCTGGGATGAGTGGATGAAGCGGATAAGGAGGCACAAAATCTCAATCATAATATAAGCTGGTCATGGAGATGGAAGTGAAACATGGAGAATACAATCAATGGTTCTGTAACATCTTTCTGTATTGACAGATAGTAACTACACTAGTTGGGGTGACCACTTAATGTATGTAACTGGTCAATCACTGTGCTGTATACTTGAAACCAATATAATATTGTATATCAACTATACTTCAATTTTCTTAATGTTAAAAAAAATTTTTTTAATAAAGAAAAAAAAAAGGAAATGGTGAGAGTCTGTCTGATCTAGGGTAGTGAGACAAAATGTGAAAAGTCAAAGTAGAGGCAGAATCTACAAAATTCAGAGACCAAATAGATGTGAGGAACATAGGAAAAGAGGAATTGAGAATGACTACTCGTTTTCTGGTTAGGCAACTGGTACTGAGTTAGGGAATGCAGTGGTAGTCTCGGGGAATGTGACATCAACTTTAAATATGCAGACGTCTGACATGCAGTAAGTCATCTAGATGTCCAGGTGGGAAGAATTAATGGATTAAATGAACCTAGAGCTCAGGAGTAAGTGGGGGCTAGAGATATAGATACAGACATCCTGAGTACGTGATAATTAAAGCCACAAGTTGGGATGAGATTGCTAGGGAGAATGTGTAGACTGAGAAGAAAAAAGGGTAACGGACTTACCCTGGACATTTAGGGGATGGGAAGAAGAGAAGACTGCAAAAGAGACTAAATAGTGGGCAGAGAGGTAGGAGGCAAGCTGGAGACAGAATGGTGCCTATAGTTTACCTGCTCAGGATCTGAATACCATTCCTACTTGGGTGTAATTCCAAGACCAGGGGAACACAGGACCCTCTTCCTACTGTAGAAGCTGTAGAGGAACAGATAGTCCCTGTCTCAGCATTCTGGCCTCTAGCTTACAAATATAACCCAAGCCCAGCCAATCAGATCCTCCCATCTAGAACTTTGAAAATTGGCAGAATAACAGAGAGGTGGAAAACACAAATAGAAATTATTCACGGCACTGTGGCAACTGTCTACTGGTGGTAGTACTAACGGTAGCGAGCATTCGTTGGGAGACCAGGTCAGCAGTGATAGCAGAGAAGGCTAAGTGAGCAGTGCCAGTAACAGAGTCCTCAGACAATTCGTCTCATGCCATGGTCTTCACTATGTGTTGCCTTACTCAGTTTCTGCTCATGTTCTCATTTCTTGTTCATTCTGTTAACGAGCCCTCTTATTAGGGGGTGTACGTACTATCCAATACTCTTCCCAAAATTTTATTTTATGCTTAGGTTAGCCAGATTATATAAAGAACTCTGAGTAGTATAGAATGAGGAGAGAGCCTCAAAGAGGGTCAATGGTACAGATAGGTCAAATATAAGGAGGCCCAAAAGGGGTCCCCTGAATAGTGTGACTAGTACATCAGTGGTGATACTGGCAAAATTTTTCACACGTATTCTCTCATCCCATCCTTACACCATCTTCTAAGACAGACAAAGCAGGTATCTTTACTTCAAGGATGAAAAAAATGGAGGCTAAAAAAGATTATGCAGATTGCTTAAGGTGATATAGTTCTTTTATTACCCAAGGTTGCCCTCAAGAAAGTTATTTTATAAATGTTCATTAAAGGAGATGGTAAATATCCATACTAATTTTCTACACTGACTGTCAACTGATACAGATGATATGCACCTATTCCCAATCCTAAACTTCCAAGTTCTTCTATTTTGGTAATACAAAGAGGTTCCTAACAAAAGCACGAGGATCCTTCTCAACAACCACCCAGAAACATACCTCAAAGAACATGAGGCTCAATGATTCTGTAACATCTTCCTATGTTGACAGATAGTAACTGCACTAGTGGGAGTGAGGATTTAATAATATGGGTAACCGATGAACCACTGTGTTGTATACTTGAAACCAATATAAAATTATACATCCATATATATAATATTTTATTCATTATATACAAATTTTAGGAAACAAAAAGAACGGGGAAATGACAGCCTCTTCAACAGCTGGTGTTGGCAAAACTGGACAGCTACATGCAAGATAATGAAACTGGATCATTGTCTAACCCCATACACGAAAGTAAACTCAAAATGGATCAAAGACCTGAATGTAAGTCATGAAACCATAAAACTCTTAGAAAAAAACATAGGCAAAAATCTCTTGGACATAAACATGAGCAACTTCTTTATGAACATATCTCCCCGGGCAAAGGAAATAAAAGCAAAAAGGAACAAGTGGGACTATATCAAACTAAAAAAGCTTCTGTACAGCAAAGGACACCATCAGTAGAACAGAAAGACATCCTACAGTATGGGACAACATATTTGTAAATGACATATCCAATAAGGGGTTGACATCCAAATTATATAAAGAGCTCACACACCTCAACTAACAAAAAGCAAATAAGCCAATTAAAAAATGGGCAGAGGAACTGAAAGACACTTCTCCAGAGAAAAAATTCAGATGGCCAACAGACACATGAAAAGATGCTCCACATGGCTAATTATTAGAGAAATGCAAATTAAAACCACAATGAGATATCACCTCACACCAGTTAGGATGGCCAACATCCAAAATACAAACAACAACAAATGTTGGTGAGGATGTGGAGAAAGGGGAACCCTCCTACACTGCTGGTAGGAATGTAAACTAGTTCAACCATTGTGGAAAGCAATATGGAGGTTCCTCAAAAAACTCAAAATAGAAATACCATTTGACCCAGGAATTCCACTCCTAGGAATTTACCCTAAGAATGCAGCAGCCCAGTTTGAAAAAGACAAATACATCCCTATGTTTATTGCAGCACTCTTTACAATAGCCAAGATATGGAAGCAACCTAAGTGTCCATCAGTAGATGAATGGATAAAGAAGATGTGGTACATATACACAATGGAATATTATTCAGCCATAAGAAGAAAACAAATCCTACCATTTGCAACAACATGGATGGAGCTAGAGGGTATTATGCTCAGTGAAATAAGCCAGGTGGAGAAAGACAAGGACCAAATAATTTCACTCATATGTGGAGTATAAGAAAAAGAAAAAACTGAAGGAACAAAACAGAAGCAGACTCACAGAACCCAATGGACTAACAGTTACCAAAGGGAAAGGGATTGGGGAGGATGGGTGGGAAGGGAGGGATAAGGGGGAAAGGGGGCATTACAATTAGCACACATAATGTAGTAGGGGGCAGGGGGACACGGAAAGGCAGTATAACACAGAGAAGACAAGTTGTAATTCTATAGCATCTTACTACACTGATGGACAGTGACTGTAATGGGGTGTGTGGGGGGGACTTGATAATAGGGGAAGTCTAGTAACCAATGTTGTTCAAGTAATTGTACATTATGATATCAAAATAAAAAGAAAAACAAAAACAAAAAGAATATGAGGCTCCTTGCCATCACCCTTCCATGGCTCAGTCACGGTGCCTTGGTCACCACTTAGAGAATACATCATCAGCTACAGGGACTCCTCAAGTGGAAGAAGGGATCGTCTATCTGTGACCATGAGAACCACTGTGGGAATGAGAGGCTGAGAGCTTTCAAAAGAAGATGATTATTTCTCAACCTCATTCCTTTGGGATATGTCACAGCCAGGAAAGGAGAAATTGGAAAAAGCAGCTTTCACAAGCTGCCAAATCCATGTCCTAGTCTCAAGGGATAATTAGCCAATGAGATTTTGTGGAGGTGATGTAATGTTGGCAGAGACTAACATTTTATGGTTGAACATGCAGCCTCTTGATATTTAGCTACAGGGCTAAAAAGGATGACATCCTGAAAAGCCAAGAAACTCATACCCATAATACCACCTCTTAGCAATCTGCATCTCAAAAGTAATTTGTAAACTTTAACTGATCCATCTTTATCATGAAAAGTTTATAAGAGCATTTGTTAAACCATAAATTTTCTAAATCTTATTTTATAGAACTCTTCTGCTAGGAAAAGAAATTTCTAAGCACCTCCAAAAGAACAAAGACAATTTAGAAAGCTTAAAGAAACAAAAGAAAGAAATGAGAAGGAAAGTTTTCCAAGGAACAAAGTCTGTCTGTGGTACTTTAATCCCATCACCAGCATATCAAGTTTAAAGCTGCCGGACATCCTTCTGAAAACAATCTTTGAAACTAAGTACAGTGAGCCAAGAGTTTTCAGGAGCACCACATATCTCAGAAAAATTGTCAGTCTCCACCTTGACAAGTACTCTGAGATGCAGTAAGTAAGAAATCAGTGGACAGGATGCAGAAAGAAGTATTTAGACACTAACACTCCTGATTTGAGCTTGAGGTATTAAACTTCATAATGAATGCTTGCCATTTTGATGAAAATTGCTAAAGTCCTTTGACTTAATTAAGTCATAATATCTCCAAAAGCCTGAGACAAAGCTGGGTACATTAAAAAGAAAAAAATTTAAATCTCTATAATCAATTAGCTGAAACATATAGAGTTCCCAAATATGTGCTAGCTCCTTATTTGAAACAAGACACAATTTTTGGTTCAACTCTGGGTCTAAGAGTATTTAGTGATAGCAATACAAATACTCTGTAGTTGATATATCTTGACCATTTTACAAAAATTAAGAATGACCTTTCTCAAAATGAATGAGAGAGGCAAAGATGGTACAAAAATACATGATCTTTGAGAAGGGACATAGTGGATCTCTGGCAACTTGCTGCACTGATGGACAGTGACTGCATTGGGGGATGGGTGGGGACTTGATAATATGGGTAAATGTAGTAACCACACACAAAAAAAATACATGATCTTCTATATCTCATAAAGGAAACAGAACCACCTTTAGCGGGATGGTTTGTTCTGGCTCTGTGAGAAACAGTTGGGTTAGGAGACCTCAATACTCAATGCATTGGTAATACAAAGAGGCTTTATTCTACCCAATCTCTCCAATATTTCCTGTTCACTTCATTTCATCCATCACTACACATTTATTCAATACCTACTATCATCAAGCTAGACAGATGCTATACATAAAATAACAAAAATACTTGCTTTCATAGAGTTTATAATCTAGTGAGGGAAACTCACATTAAACAATCAAAAAGTCCCATAAATAAACAACTAATCTCAAAGTAGAAATGCACAAAGAAATAGAGAATGAGAAAGAATGAAAATAACCAGAGGGGAAGGACATTCTCTGAGACCTTAAGAATGAGTAAGAATAAACAAAGCAGGCTGGAAACAGGAGGGAAGGAAGGATGGAAAGGTGGATGAAATCTAGAAAGCAAAAAGGAAAAGAGCAGGAGGTGAAGTTGGAGACATAGGCACCCTTATGTTTATAAAATGGAACCATGTATACTGGGAAACTTGCCCACTATTCCTTGAGGACAAATGTTGACTTCAGGACTAGATTATTATCTAAGGTCTTACTCTAACTTATCTAAACTAGAATACGATCCCTATGGCAGGTAGAGACCACATGTTTTTCTAGATTCTCAAACATCTTTCATACAATAGCTCGTGAATTTTTTTTAAGTACATCAAAAAATATACTTTTTCTTCAATTTATCAAGACTTTTCCTCTAAAACATTCATATTAACCTCCTTAGTTGGGATTAAACTAAATTTAGTAACATTGAGTCAGTTGACAGAAAGCTTAACTGCAAGGGGATCTTCAGGATAAAGCTAATGGAAGATTATTTGCAAACATCTCACGGACTGACTTAGCAGATATAAAACTCAGCTGTTAAGAGGTTCCCAAATGCTCTGCAAAGCAGAGTTCAGAAGAAATGGGGGAAGGCGGCAAGGGACCTTTTTTCTTACCAGAACGAACAAGGAAGGACCTTTGCATGGAAAATATTCCCACTCTGAAGACAGGCAGGTTTAAATTTACTTCCTACCCACAGAAACTATTTGCTACATCGGAAAAAATTTCTAATGCACGTTTATGGCAAGACACTCAAGAGGTTTTGCTTAGTTTCAATCATATGATGCTAGTTTGGGCCCTGGGTGCAGTCAGAAATTTTACTACACTGTAATTCAAAATAGCGTCTTTGTTAAAACCAGGGAAACTTCTAGGCAAAGATCAAGTCTTGTACGAAGCCTTTCTAAATAGAGTTAAATGTAGAAAAAAAGGTTATCCCTTTGTAGAGAGGCGGTCTAGGACAGAAGTTAAAATAGGTATTCAAAAAGAGGAAAAGATTAGATGTTTTTGTTTGTTTTTAGTGATTATGTCAAAGTGTTCTGCAGAGGATAAGGCAAGGGGGGAAGGGGACAAAAAAAGACAAAGTAGACTATGTCCTTGAGAGAACAAGACAAAGGAACCTAGACAAGCTGGGTAGATAGTTGTATAGACAAGAGCTGCTATGTAATTCTTTGGGGAAAAAAGGACTTGAACTTCACAAGGAAAGCAATATAATGTAGTAGTAAAGGGCATGGATTCTGAAATCGACCACCTGGGTGCAATCTTAGCTCTACCACTTACCGGGTATGCGGCATTGGGCACGTTCCTTATCCACTTTGTCCCTCAGTTTTATAATCTGTAAAAGGGATAATCAGAGCATCCATCTCATATAGTTAGTTGTTGCAAAGATTAAAAGAATTAATATATATAAGGAGCTTGGGACACTGTCTTGCAATGTAAATCCTATTTAACTGTTAGCTACTATTACTTTAAATATATTTTTATATTTTTGCTAGAATGCCCTACTGTAGAAATGGGTCTCTTAGGTTTGGGGGTTGGTTGGTTGGTTGGTTTGCATTTTCCTGTTTGGTCTCTACTAGTATTTTTAATAGTTTGCTTTTAAAATATAAGACTGCCTCAGCTATGCTTAAGGGAAATAATAAAAGATGTCCACCTGTGGGGCAGAATTTTGAATAGGAAATATTCTATTCATTTAGGCATGGTCAGTCTGCTCAAGAAATGAGTGAGGGTGTGGGAAAGACACCTCAGGGAGAAAACTCAGGAGCCATCTACAGAGCTGGTGTTTCTAACTTAGAAATTATCTTCTAGAATTGTTGTCAAACCTTGAAAGATTCTATGTAATATAGCACATTTCCCAACATGAGATCAATGGGTGGGAGACAGAGATAATGTGTGGGAAAGAAGTTCACACATTTGGTTTAGTTTGTTTTGTCCTAGGTATTACCTAGCAGTGCTAACTCCTTCCCCCTTTTGCTTGCTTCCTTCAAGAGTCATTTTAACTCCAACTTTCTGGTGCCCAAATTAGCTCAGGATACTCCAGAGTGGAGGTGAAAGGCAATCAACCTGATTTGTTATACCCAATGGAACATTCTTCTGTCGTACATAAAAGGAAAAAAGCCTAAAAGCCAGAAGAATGTTCCATACACTTAAAAAAAATTTAGATCACACCCACTCATAGGTTCTGAAAAGCACAGCAACAGAATCATGCCAGTTCAAAAACCTAAGAGCACAGTCTGACTGAAACTGATCAACCTAATTTCACTTCATAAACTGACTAGGGGAAAAAGGGAGATAGCAATTAGCAATAGAAATCAGAGTCCCTTATTTTTCTAACAGTTGTTAGCCTTATATTAATAAAAGATCAGAGAATTTTAACCTAAAACTTCAAGCTTACAATTAGAGATACTTTTATAAGCCTTTAAAATCAATTTATTGAAGTTTAATTCAGATATAATAAACTTTACCTGTTTTAAGTACTGACAAAAGTATACACCTACATAACCACTACAACAATTAGGATACACATTTTCATCCTCTAAAGTTCTCTTTCACCCCTTTGTAGTTAACTTCTCTTTCTACTTCCGGCCAAAGGCAACAACTGATCTTCTGTCTGTTACTCTAAAGAAACCTGCATATTTGCTCATACAGTTTTTTAAATTAAGGTAAAATTTACATATCAATCAATATCCATTCATAAAAAAAAACTCTCAACAAAATGGGTATAGAGGGCAAGTACCTCAACATAATAAAGGCCATACATGAAAACCCACAGCCAACATCATACTTAACAGCGAGAAGCTGAAAGCTTTTCCACTAAGACTGGGAACAAGACAAGGATGCCCACTCTCCCCGCTTTCATTCAACATAGTACTGGAAGTCTTAGTCTCAGCAATCAGAAAACACAAAGAAAGAAAAACTATCCAGATCGGTAAGGAAGAGGTCAAACTGTCCCTGTTTGCAGATGACATGATAGTGTACATAAAAAACACTAAAGAATCCACTCCAAAACTACTAGATCTAATACCTGAATTCAGCAAAGTTGCAGGATACAAAATTAACACACAGAAATCTGTTGTATTCCTATACATTAACGATGAACTAGCAAAAAGAGAAATCAGGAAAACAATTCCATCAAAAAGAAAAAAATACCTAACCTAACCAAGGAAGTGAAAGACCTATACCCTGAAAACTACAAAACACTCTTAAGAGAAATTAAAGAGGACACTAATAAATGGAAATGCATCCAATGCTCTTGGCTAGGAAGAATTAATATTGTCAAAATGGCCATCCTGCCTAAAGCAATCTACAGATTCAATGCAATCCCTATCAAAATACCTACAGCATTCTTCAACAAACTGGAACAAATAGTTCTAAAATTCATATGGAATCACAAAAGACCCAGAAGAGCCAAAGCAATCCTGAGAAGGAAGAATAAAGCAGGGGGGAATCTCGCTTCCCAACTTCAAGCTCTATTACAAAGTCACAGTAATCAAGTCAATTTGGTACTGGCACAAGAACAGACCCATAGACCAATGGAACAGAATAGAGAGTTCAGACATTAACCCAAGCATATATAGTCAATTAATATACGATAAAGGAGCCATGGACATACAATGGGGAAATGACAGCCTCTTCAACAGCTGGTGTTGGCAAAACTGGACAGCTACATGTAAGAGAATGAAACTGGATTAGTGTCTAACTCCATACACAAAAGTAAACTCAAAATGGATCAAAGACCTGAATGTAAGTCATGAAACCATAAAACTCTTAGAAAAAAATATGGGCAAAACTCTCTTAAATATAAACTTGAACAACAACTTCATGAACATATCTCCACAGGCAAGGGAAACAAAAGCAAAAATGAGTAAATGGGACTATATCAAACTAAAAAGCTTCTGTACAGCAAAGGACACCATCAGTAGAACAAAAAGGCATCCTACAGTATGGGACAACATATTTGTAAATGACATATCCAACAAGGGGTTGACATTCAAAATATACAAAGAGCTCACACACCTCAACAAACACAAAGCAAATAAGCCAATTAAAAAATGGGCAGAGGAGCTGAAAGGACACTTCTCCAGAGAAGAAATTCAGACGGCCAACAGGCACATGAAAAGATGCTCCACATTGCTAATCATCAGAGAAATGCAAATTAAAACCACAATGAGATATCACCTCACACCAGTTAGAATGGCCACCACCCAAAAGACAAACAACAACAAATGTTGGTGAGGATGTGGAGAAAGGGGAACCCTCCTACACTGCTGGTGGGAATGTAAATTAGTTCAGCCATTGTGGAAAGCAGTATGGAGGTTCCTCAAAAAGCTCAAAATAGAAATACCATTTGACCCAGGAATTCCACTCCTAGGAATTTACCCTAAGAATGCAGGAGCCCCGTTTCAAAAAGACATATGCACCCATATGTTTATTGCAGCACTATTTACAATAGCCAAGAAATGGAAGCAACCTAAGTGTCCATTAGTAGATGAATCGATAAAGAAGATGTGGTACATATACACAATGGAATATTATTCAGCCATAAGAAGAAAATAAATCCTACCATTTGCAACAACATGGATGGAGCTAGAGGGTACTATGCTCAGTGAAATAAGCAAGGCGGAGAAGGACAAGTATCAAATGATTTCACTCATCTGTGGAGTATAAGAACAAAGAAAAAAACTGAAGGAACAAAACAGCAGCAGACTCACACAACCCAAGAATGGACTAACAGTTACCAAAGGGAAAAGGACTGGGGAGGAAGGGTGGAAAGGGAGGAATAAGGAGAAAACAGGGCATTACGATTAGCACACATAATGTGGGGGGTTGGGGCACGGGGAGGGCAGCAAAGCACAGAGAAGACAAGTGGTGATTCCACAGCATCTTACTACACTGATGGACAGTGACTGTAATGGGGTATGTTGTGGGGACTTGACAATGGGGAGAATCTAGTAACCACAAATGTTGCTCATGTAAGTGTATATTAATGACACCAAAATAAATAAATCAGAGCCATAAACCCACTACACATTAACATTTTTCATGTTAATATTTTTATGAAAAATGCAGTTATTGTCTAAAACAAAAAATATTTAGGAGAGTACTATTGTTTCAGTATTTTTGCAAATCTAACGTATAATTTACTAAAATACAGTTGAATTTTCAAATACAGTACTGCATTCAATCTATTGGGATATCATGTATCACACAGCTCTGGAAGACTACACCATACACTCATGAGAGGACAACAGTAAAAATGGCAAATAACATTTCAGGGTAAACACAGTTTGCATCTCTCACCTACTCCAGAAGTAGCAGGGAAGCCCAGGGGACCCCAGACTACCCTTTGAGAACTAGTGCAGTAGGCAGTGCAGTGAATGCTATAAAAAACAGTTGAAAGGCATGGCCTCAGGAACACACTTGCCTAAAACATATTCCAAACTTTTTAGTAAATCATTTATTCAAAGATTGTTCTTAAGTGCATATTATGTGCCAGGTACTCTCATAGGCACTGGAAAACACGCAGAAAACAAGAGAGAAAAATCCCCCACTAGATATTTATATTCTAGTAGGGAGAGATCGCAGTAACCAATAAACAAACATGTCACAGATTCTGTCAGATGAAACGTACTGTGAAGAAAAATAAAAGCAGGATTTTTAAAAATAGGGTGGTCAGGGAAGTCCTAACTGAAAAAGTGACATTTAAACAAAGATGTGAGGTAAGCAAGGGAGCAAGCCTAAGGTGACTCAGCAAAATGTGCTCCAGATATAAGAGCAAGCAAGTATAAAAACCCGGAACAGGATCACTCCCTAAGGTGTGCAGGGACAGCAAAGAGGCTATATGGCTGGATAACGCATGTGAGGAAAGAGGAGCAGATGCAGCCAGAGAATTAACAAGACTGGGGCCAATCGTGCAGGACCTTGTTGGCACTGTAAGGATTTGGACTTTTTCTGTAAATGAGAACCAATGGCAGGTTCTGAGTGAGGAGGGATCTGATCTGACTTTCATTTTAAATGAAACATGTAAGTAGTGTTTAAAGTAAATAACCTGAATTAAATATCTGTTCCATCTCCTACTGTGTGTCCTGAAGCCTGTCTAAGCTTCAGTTTCCTCCTGTTAAGATGTGAAGATATAGACACCTCAAGAGTTGTGAAGATCAGATAACATTTAAACACCTTAAAATTATGACACACTGTAAAATCTCACTACTGAATTTATTTACACTATGCAACTGCTATGTATTCCTCTTTTCTGGGCTTTCTATACTCACCCAACTGCTGCCACCACCCCATTTATGTGACTGCTATGAGATTAAGGATGACCAGACCCCTCAACACCATGAGCTCAACCTGATAATACCCTTTAGCTTGTTGAGAGCAAGAAATAGAAAGCTATTTTTTGTTGTTTATGGCAGAGCAGCAGTTTTTAGTATTTTTTTCCTTGTTATTATAAGGCAAATTCTCTCAAAAATAATGCATGTGGTAATCATAAAAGTGAAGTTCCAAAAAAACAAGACTGTATGAGACTCATCTTTATTTAATTTGGCACTGTTCAAATAAAGCTAAAACTGTGGTTCATGGTCTTGACAGCTTGCCTCATCCAAAAGGAAACAATGAGGAAAAAAACGAGACAGATGAATTCAAATTCCTTTGATCTGGATTCTAATTCTAAGGGGGCCCCACATAAATCAATGAGTCAGAGAAAGGGCAGTAAGATGTAATCCAGAATACTGATGACAATAGCTGTCTGTCTGCCAACCTGTCTTCTGAGATCATCAAAGTATGAGATCATCACCCAGGCCAGAGAAGGCAGGGCAAGACAGAAGTCCACCAAAGGACCATGGGGCTTGTAGCATTTGACTCGACTTCTGAGGCAGGAGGTAGACACCCAGCCACTGGTTTTTATCTCTACCTCTTAAGATGTGAGTCAATCTGAGTAGTAATAGAAAGATGCAATGGAAAATCCCAAGGAAAACCAAGATCTCTGGGGAAAATTATAAACAATTTCATACATCAAAGGTCTCTGATGGTTTCTTTGCAAGTATGTTATGGCAGAAAGAACACCGTCATGGGAGTAAGAAAATGAATTCTCCTTCTATCTCTACCACTAATTAATTATGTGACTTCAGGAAGTAAATTAACCTGTGGGCCAATTTCTTCATCTTTGTTTAAAGAAAGAACAATAAAATACCTAAGGTTTCCTTCGGGCTTTAAATTCCCTTGAATATAAACAAAAAAACCTTTTTTAAAACCCACATTAATATTTAGAGTATGAGGAGATCCAAAAGGAGGGTATGCTGAAGGTTCCAGAATTTTTCCCCAGCTGTACAGACCTCTAAATGATATGAACTTCAACAGGGGGCCCTGCCTTAAAAGAATTAACATTACCAAAAAGGGCAAAAGTTGTCTGCCCACCTATCTTCCTTCAACCTTATCTTTATGAATTACTACTCCTCTCTTCCAACCCCTCCCTATTATTATAAAACATGCAGTTAGAGGCAAACTGTAATGGTCAGGGAACCAGAAGTTAAAGAAATATGCAGAAATTAAGTATACAGACATAAAGGGATGAGACAGTAAGCAGACTGAGGAAACACTTTCAGATAATATTTTTTAATAGGCAGCATGACCATGGCACATAACATGAAAGATTCAAAAGGTATATACAGTTAAAAGCAAACAAAACAGGAAGCAACCTAAGTGTCCATCAGTAGATGAATGGATAAAGAAGATGTGGTACATATACACAATGGAATATTATTCAGCCATAAGAAGAAAACAAATCCTACCATTTGCAACAACATGGATGGAGCTAGAGGGTATTATGCTCAGTGAAATAAGCCAGGCGGAGAAAGACAAGTACCAAATGATTTCACTTTTATGTGGAGTATAAGAACGAAGAAAAACTGAAGGAACAGCAGCAGACTCACAGAACCCAAAAATGGACTAACAGTTACCAAAGGGAAAGGGACTGGGGAGGATGGGTAGGAAGGGAGGGATAAGGGCAGGGAAAAAGAAAGGGAGCCTTATGATTAGCATGTATAATGTGGGGGGGGGGGCATGGGGAGGGCTGTGCAACACAGAGAAGACAAGTAGTGATTCTACAGCATCTTACTACACTGATGGACACTGACTGTAATGGGGTTTATGGAGGGGACTTGGTGAAGGGGGGAGACTAGTAAACATAATGTTCTTCATGTAATTGTAGATTAATGATAACAAAGTAAAAAATAAAATAAAATAAAATAAAATAAAGTAGATAGGCAGGCTCTCAAAAAAAAAAGCAAACAAAAGAGTTTTCTAAAGGATAAATCAAAGAGGGTACTTAGAGGACTTCAGTGTATACTGTGCTCTATTCTTTAGATTGGTTAGTATGGCAGCAGGTTTGCATCCTCTATGTATTGTTGTCATACAGACTCTATGTATTCTTCCACATTTAAAGGGTATTCCATAATCTTACTAAACTTAAACAAGAACACAACTGTCTTGTGGAACAAAAAGTCTCTTCCATCCCAATTCCACAGCTCTCCAGCCCCCTTCCCTGAGGTAGTCATTGTTACCAGTCCTTCCATAGATATCCTACAAATAGATCCTTCCAGAGATATCCTATACATAGACAAGTTGTGGGAGGGGGCACAAGGTGTGGGTAGAGTGTGTGTCTGTGTGCATAGGTGGATGTGTATGTATATATATGTGCACAAAGGAGACAGAAAAGACAAACTGACTGCCTAACTGTGCCTCATCGAGATCAGATACATGCCATGGGATCAAAGCATACCTAGGGAATGCCTTCAATCCTGTTCTCTACAAGGGAACTCTGCCCCACTGTTGTAGAATTATAAACTAGCAAGAAGACTACACTGGCTGGATGCAGGGACAGGGCTTGCCTGATTAAAGCTTTACACATTAGCTGTTAAGAGCTGAGCCCCAGTGTTCATGTTCTAAAACACACCAGAATCAATGCTGTGCCCCACTACTCCCTTTGTCCTAGCTTCAGAAATCCCAAGTGTCCATCTCAGATCATTAGTTTTCTAATAACAATGATCTCGACAGGTTTCCACAGTGGTGATAGATGTATTTATCCTCTAACTGTGGCTTGATCGGAACACTTAGATTTAACAATACACATCATAGGAAGACAGGGCACAGTACACATCCTGTGATGTGGAAGAATTTTAATTTTGAAAGCCATGCTTTCAACAGCACCTGATTTGGACAAGGATTGGCTAAGATACAAGATGGTGATCAGAGGATTCATTTCTTTGTGCAAAGCAAATCTCAAAATGCTTTTGACAAAATCTTGATTTAAAGGACTTATGCTTATTGATTAGGGAAAGTATGACAAGCTGGATTTCTTCATTTATTCCCAAAAAAATAAACTTACTGAGTGTCTACCATGTGGCAATGTCAGAAGCCAATATACAGATGAATATATTGCCTTTGAGAAACTAATAATCTAATTAGGGGAAAAGGTAAAAACAACAGTCTACATTGTAAAGTTGGTGCTGCAGAGTCAAGAAGGGCTGACTCTATGGAGAAAAACTTCACAGCAAGGCAGCATCTGAACTGGATTTCAAAGAGTAAGAGACTACCAGCTCTGAGGAAGATGGAAGTATACATGAATAGACCTCACCAAAATCTCTAAGCCAAATACTAAATGAAAACTGTTAATAAAAACACAATATACCCTGGAACTTTGCTACAATATTCACTAGCTTAAAGTTTCATTTAGGGTAAAGATTTGCATCTTGAATCTTGTCTAAAGGGGCTTAATTACTCAAAATATCTCATTAAATAGTAGTTTCACCTATAAAGCACATATTAATGGAGGTCAAAATATTTTATTGCTAGAAATTAACCTACAGCTCACTTAGATGATCTAAATGTCTTGAGTTTTTAGAAAGAACACTTGGCTTTTAGTTTATCAAAGCTTCATAACATGTTTTTCCATTTCTATCATAAATATAGCTGTCATATTACCATTATAATCCAGTAACAGCTTCAAAAGAAAACAGTAACAACCTTACAAAACCAACACATATTTAAAGTTTCTGAACCTTTAAGAATTGCAAGTACTAGAGAAATCAGTTTGCTATTAACTCCCTACCTATCTATACCCAGCTTCTCTACTTTTAGTAACAGGCAAAAAAAGACAACAGGTGCATCTACATGCCATTTTCTGTAGACCTTTCACTCCACCTGCATCCAACACCCTTGTCAATTCCATCCATACTTGTCTTACATACTATTATCCTTCGAAAGTTTTATGAAGTAGTTGGTCCAACAGATGGGTGACTAGCCTGCCCAACATATGTCACAGGAAAAACAGCTCTTCAGCAAGACCAGGAAGTAGTAAGTTCCTTTCCCTCATACTGCTGGGAAAAAAGAGATCCCCTTAGAGGAAAGCACTTAAAGAACCTAAGGAAAGTTACTGGACTGAAATGATCTGTAAGTTAGGTGATCAATGAAGAGAGAGACAGTTCAAATGCTAACATTTACTCTCTAAAATAAATAGGCACTTGCCCGCATCCAGCAGAGAACTAGAATACAGAGAGGGGCAAAAAAAATCTGAGTCGGTTTAATTGCAAGCTATTTCATCAAAGACAGATGGGAAAGATTCAGATAAGCATACTATCTTGTTTAGAACACAGCTCAACTGGTCTGGGGGAGGAAAAGGAAAGGCAACCTGGAATGCATAGCATACATGAACAGAAAAACTCAATAAATGACTCATCATGTTCTTTTTTGTAAAACCAGAAAGAACAGAGTGCTAGCAATATCTTTCCGCTTTGCCCCCTCCCTGTCCATAAAGCTTAACCTGATAGCATCTGATCCTGTCTTCAGATGGATATCTGTGTCTTTCACACATTATCTAAGCACTCCCCAAGGAGAACAGTGAGACCAATTCTGCCAGACACTATCTGCCAGAACTAAGGAGTCTCAACTCTCCTTGAAGGCCAGTGGAAGGAAGAGGTCCCCAAATGCCATTTGTATGAATCTTTCAAAATAATGCTCTGAAACAGGAAAACACTACAGACTACATTTTAGCAGAAGTCTAAAAATAACAAAGGAACATTCCCTATTTTTAGATATTGAACTTACAAGTTTAAAAACACTAAAAGTAAAAGAAACCACTAACAACGAACTGGAATTCTAAAATGTTTTAAAAGATGCGTTTGAATTAGGAAAACTGTTTTAAGACACAGAATTTCAAAAACCCATCATTCTTTCTGTTGACTGCCTCCCTGTTCAAACTTTCCCATCTCTAAAACTTAGAGTTCCAATCCTATGCATTATCAAGAGCACTTCCCAAAAACCAAAAGATGTTACAGAAGACAGGTTATACTACAAAAGAGAAAGAACAGGTAAGGAAAAATTTTAGAACATGCTTTCACAAAGAGACATAAAAATAGTGCAATGACTGATTAAAGACAGCAATACATAAGACTACAAAAGCAGTTTAATTATCCTACATTAAAAACAGCACCACTGACAATAACAAAATATTTGATAAGGGAAAACAGGTTTTTTCCCTCACATAAGTCTCCTCACTGAACAGTCTTAAGGTCAGTAAACATCTAATTCCAAGTTAAGGTCAGCAAACATCTAATTCAAAGTTAGTCTAAATAAATAGAATTTGCAATTAGAAAAAATTTATTAATTTTTTTACAATAAAAACCTGAAAATGCAGTACATTTACTGGCCAATTTATGTGCACCACCATCTGTCTTCCTCCCCATTTCCACCCAACTTTAGTACAAATATGCCCAACCTTTTTAAAGAAACCTAAGATAAATAGGATTTGCAGGAAGTATGAAAATTACCGGACTGTACAGCCATCATTAACATCTCAGGTTCCAGTAGAGTCATGACAGATTCTTCTCAGAAACAACAGCCCACAAATACAAGGAAAAAATTCAAAGTCACAGAAGAAAGATGTTGTCTTCAGAGGCTACCGAAGCTTTTACAAATTCAATCTCATGTCTTATAGTCAAACCAGACTGAAAACTCAACTCTCCTTCTCAGTGCAATCACCAATTTATCCACCCTGCAGGCAAGTCAAGATGGCACAGAGTTGAATTACTGCTGACAGGAAACCAAAAAGAGCTCAAGTTAAGACACATGAAGTGTGGTCAGAACAGTGAGTGAGCTTGGGCTCCTCCCCTGCTATTCATCTCTCGGGGGAGGGGAGAGACATACAGTAAGAGACCTTCAAAAAACAGATCAACTGCTTTTTTCCCTTCCTATTTAAGAAGAGAAGACAAGGTTTTATTCAAAACCTTAGCATAAGGGATTCTGGCTGCAAAAGCAGTTTAGAGCCACATATTAATGCAATCCAAACAACTCAATCCTGTGCAACAGCCCAATTACTGACCTATTAATTGGAGGTGGGGATGGGGATTAGGCACATATAAACACCTACATACACATAAATATGTATAGTGACTTCGTTTTCTGAAAAAGAGTTCTAATGGCTTTTTCATCTGTGATATTTATAGATAATAGACTAAGGAAGTTGAATATTTAACTACAGAAGCTCAACTATTTCTCCCCTACTCCAAATAAAATATCTGTTTCAAAAAGTCATCTGAATACATTCCGGAGCTGTAATCTGTCTTTCAGATCTGCCAATCCCTTAAAAAAGCCCCTTAACTTGTTCCTATGTGACACGTGATCTGTGAATAGACAGCTTATTTATGTTATTTGACTTTTCTAAACTGTTTAATAATCTTGTTGGATGTTGGAACCATAAGAAGAAAGTTCAAATCTGTAAGAATTTCCCTTTCCTAATAAAGAAACTTCAATTCTTTTCCCACTAGCACATAGCAGTATCTTCTGAAAAAGAACGAAAATGGGCGTTTTACCTTCCATTGCAAAAACAAAGCAAACTTAAATCCTTTCAAATTAAAGCAGTTGTCATTTATCCCAATGTAAAAACTTATTCATTCATTCACAGTACTTTTTACTGACATTCATCATAAAGATATTAAGATGCCTTGTAGCATATTTGACTGACTTTTAAATAGCTGAACTAGAAATCCATATTTGGTATGTTTATTCAAAATTCCCTGATCTTTCTGATTAAGCAGCAGCCTTTATCTTGAAACCCTACTGCTGTGAACTCAGCCCAGCAAATGCCTTAATGCTTACACAATCAAACAAATGATAAATGAAAGCACTAAGAGACCTTAAAAAGAGAAAATAGTCTCAGAATGATTGAGGGCAATACTCTGTTTCTAGAAAAGATAAAGCAATGAGATTTGGGGTAGGGGAGATTCTGTGAAGGAGAGAAAAACTTCCTTTCTTTCTCACTCCAAGAACATTATGTTTAAGAGAAAAGCTCTCTACAGAACTGAGGAATGACTCAACAGGCAACAGAATGGCAGTCAGTGTGGGCTAAATGTTGCTTCAGAAAGACAAAAGTTTCTCACTGGTCCCTTCTGGCAACGAAGCTCTCAAACTATCTTATGAAAATGGGTAAATTTCAACTCTCAGACTACATGATAGTCTGGTCAGAGGTTAGCAACTAAAGGGAAAGCATCCCTAAAAGGTTGAGTCATCCTTTGCCCCAGTGTAGGCTGTACAATTTGCTGTGTGAGGGTTTTTCAATGAAACATGTTCTCACAGTCCTGTCTGTACTTACACGAAAATAAATACAAATTATAAGATTCTTGCACAGAAGATGGTAGGAAGGGCAAAGGGCCATTCAACTCCTGCCAAAACTCTCTTCCCTGTAGAAGAGTACTCCGAATGCTGCAACTGTCAATATCCCAGCCCTAGAGAGATACTGACATTCAGATGGTGGTAGTAACAATGACACCTCACATTTCAACTGATGTGTTATCTTTTTCAAGACAATTCCATAACAGTTATCTCATCTGCACTTTGGAATAAAAAGAGTTAAAGAAAATCCACCTTTTAAAAAAAGCAACTCTAAAAAGTTAACCTTCAAAGGAAAAGGAAACAAGCAACATAATCTTTGCCTGAGATTTTACTAAGATTTTGCTTTTACACTTAAGAGTATCAGCATGGCAACAGATTCACTATGAAAATGGGCTGTAAGATGTTTCACAATTCTAGAAGTTTGAACTCCTATGGCAGCTTTAGTACCACTATTTTTTTGTACAAATTAGCAAAATTTCATAGAGAACTAAAGTAAACTTTGACAAGGTTTCTGCACAAGTGAATATGATTTTCAAGTTAATGGCACCAAGGAAATGAAGGGTAATGATATTAGTTTCCAACAAAATGAAAGCTCTTTTGTTTTTAGTTGTAACTCTCTAGCTAATCAACACAAATTTAACATGATCTACAGTTTCTATTGATCCACCGTGATGAGACTTGGTAACTTCAGGACATCAATACCATTAATTCACAAAGCTTTCCTATCCCCCACTAGCTCCCCGAAAGCTTTTAATGTTCATAATCAAGAGGAACTAGACAAGTTCTTATCCTATTTGACCTTCCTCATAGTTTCCCTATGCTTCTTAAAATTTCCTGTTTCCTTAATTTTCTTATAAGTTCTACTTCTCTAACTCTCTGACCTTTCCTCTCAAGAGTCCTAAAGTGGCTCTGCTTTCACTGTCCCTTTCCTTTTCTACATGTTCTCTCTGGGCAATTTCATCCTCCCTTAAAGTTAACTACCACCTACATACTAGCTCTGACTTCACCTGTAAGCTACCAGCTACTCATCTCTACCTGGCTATTTTAAACTCGCTGCATTCAAAAGCAAATTTCCAATGTCCTCATCCCGCACCAACTCCTCAAGATACACTGCTTCCATTTTCCCTATCTTAGGCAACAGTACTCAGATCCCAAACCATAAACTTAAGACTCCCTTCCCTCCAGCCTCAAACATCTAAATATAACTAATTATCTCATACCTTATTTCTCAAACCCATCCTCTTTGTTCCATCCCTACAACCAATGCTTTTGTTTCAGGTCCCTTAAAATTTCTTGCCTGGAGTATACTATAGAAGTACAACAGCTTCTTAAAAACATCACAGAAAAACTCAAACATGCACAAAGGCAAGATGAATGGCATAAGCTGCTTATGTACCCCATCACTAGCTTTAAAATTTATGAATACACATCACCCACGCTGCCTCCTGCCAAACTACAGTGGATCACTCTGAAGCAAAATCTAACCGTCACCGAGCTTTACCTTTATTTATCTAAAAAAGCAGAGCTATTTTTTAACAAAACCACAATACCATTACCACACCTAAATTTTTCAAAATCCCTTAACATCATCAACTATCCAATCAATATTCAAAGTTTCCCAACTGTCTCATAAGTATTTGACAGATGACCTATTCAAATCAGAGTCCAACAGGACAACACAATGCATTTCACTGATGTGTCTCTTAAGTCTCTTCCAATACCTAGATTTCCCCTTCCTCTTTTCTTTTCTTGTAGTTTGTTAAATAAACTAGATTGTCTTCCCACATTTTGGGTTTTGCTAACCATATCTCCAAGGTGTCATTTAACATGCTGTTCCATCCCCTGTATTTCCAGTAAATTGAGAGTTAGATACAGAGCCTTGATCCAGTTCAGGTTAAAGTTCTTTCACAAGAATATTCCATAGGTGACATTGTGTACTTCAGCAATAAGACTCTTTATATATATACTTTTTTAAATTAAGTTATCACTGATACACAATCTTATGCTCAGGTTTCACATAACCAACACTGTGGTTACTACATTCCCCCCTTCAGCAATAGATTCTTGACTATGCTCCTTCCTTTCACCCTTGCCTGAATTAGAAGCCATCCTTGTCATCAACCGATTCTTATTCATCCTTAAAAACTCAATATAAGTTCTGCCTTCTCCAGAAAGGCTTCCCTGATCCTTGTACTCTCTCCACCCTCCTCATACCCACCGTGGAAATGCTAAATACCCCTTATTTATGCTCCCCCAGAACCTGTGCCCACCTCTGTCACTGCTCTTTACCACATGGCTTAATAGACCTTGCACAGTGTGTGACATGTGACAGCATTCATAAACGTATGCCAAATGGAATGAGAAGCCCTATTTATCCCAGAAATGTCTAACAGCACGGCAAAAGTCCCTAACATCAAAAGAATTCCCTATCTACCCAGAAGTGGCAGGGAGTCTGCTACAATTTCATTAGAACACATGCCAGAAGTGTTACTGTTTAAAAAACTACAAGAGGAAGACTAAAATTATCTACAGCACTGAAGTATAGGGTTAACATAAATAAGGACATCCAAAAGAATGCCCTTGATGCCCTAAAAGAATATTAAGTGCTAATGACAATGAAAATGCCCGAATTGTAGGGAATGAGTAGTAGAAACCAGAGAAACAGCCTAGCTCACCTACAAAATAAGCAGTCCTTTAACCATCAAAAGCAGTCAACCTCACTAACAAGGGATGGCAGTGTCTATGACGGAATGTAGCATAGACCAGTACTATACACAAAGTAACACCTTTTTATGATCTCTATGGTATTTCAGAACACTAATATGTCATCTTGTTCCTATGTCCATTTCTGATTTGGGTTCTCACAAGTGCCAGCAGGAGTTTACTGAGGCTTGGCTCCATAAAAATCTAATTATCGTATTGAAATTTTACAGGCTCCAACCAGTTAAGTCTCTCCCCCTAACACCTGGTGCTGGGCAAAGTAAAACACCCAAAAGATAACATAACCCAGCACCCAGGCAAGTTGCTACAGGTCCTGGGCAGCTTCTATTTCCTATGACCACAACCTATTACTAAGGAAAAACCCAGTCAAGACCTGCTATCCTGCGAGGATCACATATTACCATAGGTATGCTATTCCGTGGCCTCAGGATAAATTAAGGCTGTATTTTCAGCTAACCTCAAAGTACAGTAAATGATAGCCATATAGAAACAGCCAACTCATTCATACTCAATGTCTCCAATACTGTCCATTACACACAGTGTCAATGCCAGTGAAGGAACAAAGACAAGAATGAGCCAGACTGACACTGCTTCCACCCTCAAGGGCCTTATAATTAAGCAGGGTTATAAAATCAACAATGAAAAAAAGAAAAAAATGAAGTGCTAAGTAAGAGTACAAACAATGAGCTAAACAAATGGAAAAGCAGAGCAATTAGTTCTGGTTACAGAACTATGGCTTCCTAGGAGAAAGATGATGATGAGCAGGCTCTTAAAGAAAATAAAAGTACCAGAGTTTATCGGTTTCTTTTCAAATTCCCAACTCCACAGACTTCTACACCCATGAAGCAGCAAATAACAAAGCCAAAGGAAACCAGGTGTTGACCTAATCCAGCCCCTCACCCAGAGTATGTACTCAGAATGAGAGACATGTAAGAAACTCTTCTACAGATTCCAGATAAATGGTTGCCAGTCTGTTACTAGAGTACTTGTGGAAGACCTTTAAAAGTAATGTTTTAGTGAGTAAGGAAATGGAACTGAATGGTCAAAACAATGAAACACCAACTGGCTACAAACATTTGGGGAAAGGTTCTTCCTCACTAGTAATTGAAGAAATACAAACTGAAGTGCAAACATTTTATCTCATTAGCAACACCTTTTACAAAGGAGATTAACAATTCTAATAAGTGAACCAGGCACTCATACAGGGTTGACAGAAGTATAAATTGGCAGGCCACTTTGGAATGGAATGGGACAATCTTTTCTCAAGAACCTCAATTCCTAACAAGACCTACAAAGCCTTTGTGATCTGGCCCCTATCTACTGATTTCAGATCACTTACCTCCACTGATGAAGTGGTAGGTTTTTGGTTCTTCTGTGCCAAATTTTCCCTAATAACCCTTGTCTGTGCCCTTTCCCCCTCTCCCCAGCGTTAACATGTACTATTCCCTCTTGTGCTTTGACTGTCAGCTTAAATGTCTCTTCCTCAGAGAGGCCTTTTCTGACCAACCCCCTCATCTAAATTAGAACCATCACTATTAGATTTGCTATTCTACATCTTGTGCTTTTCTTTTTCCAAAGCACTTACCAAAGTTTTTAACTATGAAATGGCTTGTATAAATAAATCTGTTTAATCTTTCTCTTTCACTTACTGTAAATTCCATGACAATGAGAACCTACCAGTCTTGTTCTTTACTGTCTCTCTAATACTTAGCATGCAGATGGTGCTCAATAGTCACTGAATAAATTTTTCAATGTTCAAATGATCAAATTCTTTAAGCCAGTATTTCCACTTCTAAGGGAATAATCCAAAATGCAGAAAAGGCTTTACAAGATGTTCATCCAAATACTAGTATAAGTGTGAAAAACAGAAAATGATTCAAATGTCCAATCGGGAGGGAAATTTAAAAGATAACACAGAATGGAATGCTATATACCTATTAAGAAGGCCACTTATAAAAATTTTTCAATAACATGAAAACTCTGAAGCTACAAAGCTAAGTGAAAAAAGCATAATATTAGCTCTAGAAGATAGGATGCACTGGGAATTTTGTTTTGTTTTTGTTTTTTAACAGGGAGATTCTGTCTGGTTTCTGTTTGCCAGAAGCCTGGCACAACATTTGATGAAAACATGAGAATGGGAAATGGATTATTTCTAAGTGCTGATATGAAGTAGACTGTGAAATTCTTTAAATCACATTATAAAAAGAATCAGTGAATTGACATGCCTAAGATTTGGACATTTTCACATTGGCTGAGGGACCTAATCTACATAATCCTTGACAACCAGGCTTCTTGAGAAACATGAGCAGCAAATTTCCTTCCTTTCCCCAAGAAAATACTGTAATTTGGATCAGAAATTGCCCACTCAAAATTTTTACTTCTCTCAGCAGTTAATCAGTATCTCCCATGCAACACTAAAGCATTTAAAAATAACAGAGCATAACTTACAGAAAAAAGGCACATTATTTGCCCTTTCTTCCATAAGCTACACATGTGGAAAACAAATGAGTACCTCCTAAGTTTTACACAAAAGAGAAAAGCCTGTAAAAGGGGACAAGTATGTCCTTTCACTTTCAGTTTCCCTTGCTTGCTTCTCTTTACATAATTCTCCCCATCCCACCCAGCATAGCAGATAATAGGCATATACAAACTCTACCTGCTATTTCTTTCAGAAAAATGTCTGAGGTCAACAAGAGTTAGAAATGAAATTTTTTCAAGGAGCACACACACCATTAAATTATATGAAAATATGAAACCTTTAAAGTAAATCTAACAAAAAATGTGTAAGACTACCACAGAGAAGACTGTAAAGCCTCACTGGGAGACCTTACAGAAAATCTAAGTAAATGGAGAAATGTACAATGTTCACAGTATAATATTCTAAAGATGTTAATTCTCTCCAAGTTAATTTACAGATTTAAGGCAACCCCAATCAAAATCCCAATATCCAAAAAATAAAGAATAAGCCAAAAAAGACACTCTTAGAAAAAAAGAAAAAGAAGGGAGGATTTACTTCTCCCATATAAAAGGGCTCTTTACAGTTATCACAGCTAAGACTGTAAGGTATTAGTGCAGGCACAAACAGACCACTGGAACCAGATCATGAGCTCAGAAACACGCCCACACACAGGTCTAAGTCCTTGATATATAAAAGAGGTAGCTCTGCTGATCAGTGGAGAAAAAAAGACTATTTTCAATAAATGAGAATCCATTTGGAAAAAAAAATTAAATTGGGCCTTATCTTATCCCCAAACAACTTAAGACACAAAACTCACTAATTATAAAAGACTCATAAATCAATACATTAAATTTATAAATTGTTAATCAAAAGATACCATAAAGGGAATGATAAAGATACATCACAGAGTAGGAGATGTATAACACATTAAAGCAACTGGTAACAAACTAGTATTTAGAATATATAAAGAACTTCTATTAGTTATAGGATTTATATATATTATTTTAGAATATATTTTGGATATACATATTTAGTTCTAGAATATATATATTTAGACTATATAAAGAACTTAGTTCTTTTTAACTAGTATTTAGAATATATAAAGAATTTCTATTAGTCAACAACAAAAAAAGATAACAGTAGAAAAACAGGCAAAAATTTCACTGGACACTTCACAAACGAAGAAATCCGAAAGGCCAATACATGTAAGAGATTGAACCTCATTAGAAAACAGTAAAGTGACAATCAAAAATATCATAAGATACCTTTACATAACCAACGAAGTAGTAAACATTTAAAAAATCTAACAATTCCAAGCACTGGCAAGGATATAGAGCAGCAGGAACTTTCATATACAGGTTATAAAAACTGGTACAACCACTTTGGAAAACAATTTAGTATTTCCTAGTAATTTTATATTACTATATATATTATAGGAACTTCCATTCCTGTGTATATATGCATGTGCTCATATACTAGGAAAAATGAAGAACATTCACAACAACACTGAAATAACCCAAGCCTGGAAACAACCCAAATGTTCATCAGCAGAATGGATTTTTTAAACTCTTGGAGCCATTTCCATGGGAGCATTTATTATACAGTAATGAAAATGGATGAACTATATACATGAATGAACACCACATATGTGGAGCAAAAGAAGAATACAGAATTATTCCATTCATATAAACTTCAATTAACCTATATTGCTTATACAGAGAGAGTTGGTGAAACAAATGGTTTTTCAAGAAGTCAGAATGGGTTACTCCTAGGAAGACGAGACCAGCTCGTGATGAGAGGAGCATTATGGGAGGTGTCCTTAGAGCTCACAATGAGCTATTGCTGGGCTGAATGGTGGTTATGCAGCTCTTTGCTTTATGGTTATTCTGTAAACTATCTTATAATACATGTACTTTTCTGTATATGTGCCATTTCCACCCCCCACCCAAAGAAATAAAAAAATACTTGAATGGTACATATATATCATCAATCTAATTTCAAGGGGGATGTTTAGTATAAGAAGCTTTTTCAGTTTTGCAGACATAATTTCAAATATTCTGTCCCACTGTTCTTTAAGCATACTCATACCTGTTGGAACATGAACAATCTGTGCTTCAGAAAAGAAACTTCCTATAGGTGTAGGTATCAGCAAGTTTTTGGGGGTGATATTTCAAGTGTTTATTCAATCTTTGGTGGGTTGGAGAAAGGCATTTTCTCAGTAATGAGACACTCTTGAAAATGCAAAAATTCAAGTGATATAAAGGTCTCATCAGCTTTAATATCCAAGCAAAGATTCATTATCCAGAACACAATAAATAGACAGCTGTCTAGGGGATACCTAGGAAGGGGGACCAAGAAGGAAAGAACAAAGGTAAATCTCACCATTTTCAAAAATGTTGCCTGGTATTCAACCTCTATCCATGATCCAAAAAATTATCCCCCATAAACAGATCACTATCCCAAGTTTAGTTTGTAGTACCTAAAATGGGGGAGAGAATAGAAATTTGGTATTGATTAGCTCTGATAAAAGAGCAAATGGCTTATTCATTAAAGGAACAGGAGGGAAGGAGGCAAAAACTACTAGCTGTGGTACAATTTATTCTTCTTTATACCTTTCAGTGCCTGCCTGCCCTCCTTTCTCATTTACTACAGGCACTTTATAGATATGTGCTGAATATTAATTTCCACAGTGGTCACAGCATTGAACAGTAGCAGAATTGTAGGAAAGAACAAATGCCTGTCCTGAAGTAAATCTTTAAAAGTCAAGGACAAAGTAAAAAGATCAGGAGTATAATCTCCCAAATCCCAGCTTTTTCTTAGAAATTATTAAGAACTTGTCATCTGTTAATCTATCTAACTTTTGTCTGCAATGCCTTCTGAGCAATGCGTTCCATGTCATTACTTTTCACTGTGTTTTAAATCTATAACCCCAAACTTCAAGAGGCATACCTCTTAGGATATAAAGCGAATCCCCAATTTTTGAATGGATTATATACCAAACACTCACTTGTGATTTTATCATTTGGAACATGAAATACACTTTCCCATAGAAGCCATGGAATATATATTATGGCAAAATTCCCAGGTTTACCCACAAAAGCCTATTAGATAACTGAAATGCAATATATTTGCAATGAGAAAAAGAAGCAGACAGTATTTCAGCTTCCATCCTGGAGACTCCTGAAAATAGGCCTTACACAGTCTCAGCCAGTTCTGAAACCCATTCATATTTAAAAGACTGGTATCAGATTAGTGTGAAGAAGGGGTGGATATGTAAGGAAAAGCTAGCCAAAGAGCACTACACCATTAAAGTCAGAAACCAAGTGAAACTTAAATTTCCATTATGACACATTCATCCAGCGTGTGCCAGAACTCCTTTAGCTGGAGCCAACAGGGAAGGGGTTAGATTAGAGAGGTTTTTCCAGGTTTCTCCAAGCCCAGGTTGACAGGATCCACCGGTAGATCAAGTTTTATCTTTTAGACCTGAGTACTCAACGTAGAAGACAGATGAGTAATATTTTTAAAATACACCTGGAAACGTCTCTACCAACTTCTTCCAATCAGGCTAATAAGGGTTGGGTTAGCCAAAGGCACCCCCTCTTATTAGGGCTCCATCTTTGTTGAGGAAATAGAAGCATCAGGACCTTGAGTGCCTACTGCTCTGTAAGGACCCTTGCTAAACCACTGAATTTCTACAAAATATGCTTCTAAATGTAACAGATCTGAAAAGAAGTAAATTTCTCCTCCCTTTTAACACATGAAAAAGTACCTCTTCTAACTCCAGAATTTACTCTCCTCTATAACACCACACTTTCCAGTTTCACAATCTTACTGGGAATCTTCCATTTCTATTTTTACCTTTACCTCCCTATAAATAACCATGCAAAGAAGACCTAGTGTGAAATATAATAATGATTTTCTTACCAGTACACCAGCCTCTTTCCCCTTTTGACAGGAAGAAGAACTATTAAGGTACACAAATATAAGACCCAATTACGTCCAGGAAAGCCCTGCAACTAGACATTAACAACACTGCCTCTGTTCAGACATTCACCTGATGGTTGTTGGATAGAATAAAAAAGAAAATAAGCATGTTCCACCAGGGCAACAATTACTCTGCAACTCTCTAGTTTCTTCGATCAATATTTCCTGTTTTCTCCCTATAATAACAGAAGCTAATTCTGATAATTAGTTGAGTGGTTTTAAGCAATTAGTATTTCTGGTCCCTGACATATATTACACACTTGTAGTCATCAAACTTGGTACAGAGTTTATTAAGCCCTTCTCCCCTTCAGCATTATTCTAATCCCAGTATTTCACCATGCTTTCCTTTCTGATGTTGAACACAATTTTGCCTTCTTGGGTTTCTTTTCTCCTGCCAAAACGATAATTTTGTTGTATATACCAATATGTTTGTCTGTCAGTTTCAAAAATCCATAGTCCCTTGTAAGTATGATCACAATTAATCAGTTTCGGGATCCTGGCAGTTAGGAAACCATTCTGGCAACTGAAGAGGTTGACTCAGGTACAGCTCAAACTAAAGGAGACAGATGATCTAGATCAGAAGTTTTCAACTTGTGTGCTTTTGAGAGCTTCCAGAGGGGCAGAAAGGATGCCAAGTGAGTGGGGTCTGACTCTTACATTCAGGTTTCATTCCACCAGAACAGCTACTGTACACGCTGGGCTCATATATATAATATTTCAAATTTATCTGAAAAGAATAGTTAAAGCTTCTGGTCTAAATTTTCTATCACTAAGAGAATAAAAAAATTACCCACAAAATACCTGTCACCTATACAGGGATGGACTCAGGTCTTTCTTCCAAATAATCTAAACCCTGAATTAAAACAAATTTTTTTTTCTGTCCAGCCACAAAGTCGACAATCATTTTCTTAATTGCCTAAATCTAAGAAGTCAGTGCCTCAGTGAGTTAACAGTTCTAGTTTCATTATTCATTTGCTCATATATTCAACAAAATATTTATCATATTCTAGGACTTGCTACTTAAAATGTGGTTCTCAGACAAAGAGCACTGGCATTACTCAGATGCTGGTTAGAAATGCAGAATCTCAGTTCTCATCCAGATCTAAACAGAAGTGAAATCTGCATTTAACAAAGCACTCATGTTGATTCATTAGCAACTAAAGTTTTTAGCTAAGCACTAAGGATAACACAATTAATAAACAAACATAATCCCTGCTTTCACAAAGCTCCCCTTGTAGTAAAAAATAATTAAAAAATAAGTAAGCACAGGGTACTTTGGAAGAACACCAAAAGGCAATCAGAAGGGGAAAATGTTCCTTATGTCCGTATCTTTTCATCTACTTCTGTGAGTTTGTCCTATAGTTATTTGTACCACAATTTATATACCAAGTCTAAGTTAGGAGTCTAAGAAAGAAGTCCTAAAGGAAGCAGCACCTTCTCCTGACTCTTGACCAGATAGAAACATCAGCCAGAAAAGGAGAGTGAAGGTCATTCCAGGAAACAAAAACAGAACATGAAGTGGAACTGAGATGTGAAAGTGTTTCTTATGGGAAATCCCAAATCACTTAGTGTGAATGGCAAGAGATGAGGGGTGAGGCAGAAGCTAGCTATGAAGGACTTGGTTCACCATGCTGAGCATAAGCTTTACCCTGAAGGAAATGAGGAACCACTGAGTGATTTCAAACAGGAGAGCAGTAACCTCATTTATGGTTTAGAAAAATCATCCTGGTGGCCATAGGGACAAGATTTGGGACAAGGGGAGACCAGGTAGAAGGCCATGGTTGCAGTAATTCAAGAAAGAAATTATGAAGTCCAAACTAAGTAGCAGCTGTAAACATGGCAAGAAAAGAATGAATTCAGTAGGTATAAACATTGAAGAATCTACAAAAATTGGTGACTGGTAGCTGAGAAGAAATCTGGAAGGGCTAAGAGGGAAATAAAAAATTACTTCCAAAAATAGCATGTTATAATCTTTCTGGGAGACAATGTGGAGACAGTCACTTAAAAAAAATTAAAAACTTCATACCCAAACATGTTATTTAAGCAAACATATGTTCTTTGTGTCCATATCTTTTCATCTACTTCAAAGAGTTGTCCTATAGTTATTTGCACCATGATTTATATACCAATGTCTAATGTAGCATTAGTTATAACTAATAAACAAACAAAAAACAACATATAGGTCTCATAATAGGAGACTGGCAAAATGCTGTATATACACAATTCAGATATCAAACAGAAAAAATGTTTCCTAAGACTGTTAATATAGGGAAATCTCGTGAAATAATATTACATGAAAATAATATATATAATATATGTGTATAAAAGTAAATAAATAAAAACTGATAGAAAATATATTAACTGCTTATATGAGCTATCACTGATTATATAATTATGAGGGTATTATTTTCTTTTTTCTTACACTTCATCTGATTATAAAACAAATAAAAGTCAAAGTTTTTATTTAGGAAGAAAACAAAATAACCCCTGGTTTGAACATCTGGATAGAAGGCAGTGCCAATTCCTACAATAGAGAATTCAGCAGGAGCTGCAGGTAATGTGATGAGTTTAACTATGAGCACACTGTTTATGGCACATCCAGTGAAGGTATTCAACACATAGCCAAGCATATGACTCTGGCTCAGAGGAGAGTCAAGAGCATAATGGAGGTTAAAGCCAAAATTTTGGGTGAAATCATCAAGATAAAGACAGAGAGTAAGAAGCAAAGAAGCTAAAGGGGCCAGTCCTCACTCCTGCTCAAGGCAGAGTCTATGCTGCTGGACCCCACCTCTCCCACCTCCACAGAACGTAACTCATTACCCTCAGCATATAAATACAATGAATTCTCTACCATCTTGGGGGGAAAAAAAGGAAATCAGAAATGGAAAAAGAACAACACACACAAAAAAACTGCTTGAGTGTCCACTATTTCCCAAAATAACAACTGTATAGTTTCCATTGCATTTCCCATTACAAATGTAAAAACAGAGTTCTTGCCTCTAGTGGGACAAACAAGTAACCCACTCATTAATTAATTCAACAAATATTTATTGGGTGCCCACTATAAGCCAGGAGTCAGATATACACCCATGAACAAAATTAAGTTTTTAGCCTCATGAAATGTACTATCAATGGCAGGGGTCAAGGGGTAATATACAATAAACATATGCACACACACACACATATACAAATATATATATACATACATACAGAGAGTTGACCCTTGAACAATATGGGGGTTAGGGGCATTGATCCCTCCACAAGTAAAAAATCTGCATATAACCTTTAACTCCCCTAAAATTGAACTACTAATAGCCTTCTGTTGACCAGAAGCCTTACCAATAACATAAAGAGTAGATGAACACATATTTTTGTTACATGTATTATATACTGTATTCTTATAGTAACCTAGAGAAAAGAACATATTTTTCAAATTGTTGCAAATCTCCAAAAAGTTTTCCAGTGTATTGGAAAAAATCCACATGTAAGTGGACACACACAGTTCAAACCCATGTTGTTCAAGGGTCACCTATATATACATACAGATTATGATAAATGCTTAGAAGAAAAACAAAACAGAATAGAGAGTAATGGAAGGTGCTATTTAGACAAGATAGGTAGAGAAGGCTTCCCTGAGGAAATGATATTTGTGTAGGAACCTCAGTGAAGGTACAGCAAATACCAAAGGCCCTGGTACAGAAGCAACCTTGCTCCATCAGTTATCCTTTTTTGGCTGTTCAAGGAACAGCAAGAAAGTCAGGGGAGCTGAAGCAGAATAGACAGAGATAGGGAAAAGAGATAAGAAATCAGGTCAGGGAGGACACTAGGTTCATGTCATAAAAATCATGACTTCATCCTAAGCCCCAAAGGAAGACATTAAAGAGTTCTGAAAGGAGTATGATTAGTCTTCAAAGATCCACTTATGTTGCTGAGTGGAGACCTACAATTACAATATAGGGTGATGAAATACAATGATAAAGGGCAATTGGGCAACCCAAAAGACGCCGAACACTGACTGAATAAAGACAGGCTTAAAGGGAGTGATGCCTGAACACAATACAGAAAGACCAGTAAGAGTCAGTGAGAAGAGTGTTGGGGAATCCCAAACAGAGGGCACAGATGTAGAAATGCCAGGAGAGTTTGGGAAAGATTTGGTATTTCTATCCCCCAGAAGCAGTCAGACAATATTTTACAAAGATATAACACTTACGACTCTGTGGCATCTTACTACACTGATGGACAGTGACTTCAATGGGGTGGAAGTCCCAATGACTTCACCAGCAGGAGACTTGATAATATGGGTGAATGTAGCAACCACAATGTTTTTCATGTGAAACCTTTGTAAGAGTGTAGAGCAATAATACCTTAATTGACTGATTGATTTATATATCAATCAATCAATCAATCAATCAAACACTTTACAATGTCTACCCAAAAAAAGGACACCTGGAAATAAACCTAATAAAATACTTGCATGACATTTATGGAGAAAATTGTAAAACTCCATAGGAAAGACATTAAAGAAGACCTATTTAATTAGAGATAAAACCAACTAATGGACAGGAAGACCCCAATATATAAATGTATATTCTCCCCTGAGAGAGATTCAAGATGACGGTGTGAGAGGTGAGACAGAGAATTCCTCCCAAAACCAGATAGTATGAAAATGGAGTTAACTGATGCTAAAACAACAAGAAAGAAGGCTGAACCAGACTGCACACAGACCTCACAAACAGAGCGGAGCTCAGAAACAGGATAACCTATGAAAGCCTTAATCAGGCGGGACCCAAGCCCTTCTCCAACCCCAGCTCACTGGCGGGAGGAAGAGAAATGGAGCGGGGGAGGGGGTGAAAGCCTGGGACTGCTGAACCCCCAGCCCTGGAGGTCTGCTTTGGGGGCAGAAACCTACACTGTGTGGTGCTCTGGGCGTTGGAGAGCTCAGACAGGTGGAGTACTTGAGAGACAGACTCCGACCATTTGCGGAGGTGGGGATCCACATCTGGCCACTCTGGGAGAAGGGAAAGGCAGGTGGTCTGAGAGGCTTCCTAGCAGCGAGAGGGCTGCTGAAGGAGCGGGGTTTGCATGGAGCTTGCTGCACGGGGGAGGGGAGAGCTGGACAAGGTTGTCTGGGCACGCTCTGCCCAGCTAGTTGGGAACTTTGAGGAGCTTCAGGTGCCCCATCCCCCTGGCTGGCTACTCAGCTCCAAGGCCCCCCACTGTGACACGCAGCCTGCTGTGCCTCCCTCCTGGCCTGCTGGCAACTGGTTAACAAACCTGCAGTCACTGTGCTGGCATCAGGCCAACCAGAGGAAGGCCCCGCCTACAACAGCTAGAGATGCAAAGCACAGAGGCTTATACCTGTGTGCTTGCCCACTGGCTCTGACACCGGAGACAGGCACAGCAGACAGGAATCAGGAAACAGCTCTTCCCTCACCCCAGGCACCAGCTCCGCTTCCCTACGACCCCCAACCTCACTCCTGGGGCTGAGCAGCTCCAGAGATTGGAGCTTCTGGGCACTAGTGGGCACCACACAGAAATATGAAACGTCAAAAGAACATGGTTCAGACCAAAATCTCACAAACCCCAGAAAAAGGGTAAAATGAAACTGAACTCACCAATCTGCCTGAAAGAGAGTTCAAAATAAAAATTATAAACATGCTTATGGAGGTACCGGAAAATATTCAAGAACTCAGGAATGAATTTAAGTAGGAGATTCAATCATTAAGAAATTCCATATGTGAAATGAAACATTCAATGGAGGGATTTAAAAGCGGATTAGATGTAGTAGAAGAGACGGTAAATGGAATAGAAATTAGAGAAGAGGAATACAAAGAAGCTGAGGCACAAAGAGAACAAAGAATCTCTAAGAATGAAAGAATATTGAGAGAATTGTGCGATGAATCCAAACAGAATAATATTTGTATTATAGGGGTACCAGAAGAAGAAGAGAGAGAGAAAGGGATAGCAAGTGTCATTGAGGAGGTAATTGCTGAAAACTTCCCCAATTTGGGGAAGGAGTCTCTCAAGCCATGGAGGTGCACAGATCTCCCAACATAAGGGACCCATGGGAGACAACATCAAGACACATAATAATTAAAATGGCAAAGATCAAGGATAGAGACAGACTTTCACAAGCAGCTAGAGAGAGAAAAAAAGATCACATATGAAGGAAAACCCATCAGGCTATCATCAGACTTCTCAGCAGAAACCTTACAGGCCAGAATGGAGTGGCATGATGTATTTAATGCCATGAAGCAGAAGGGCCTTGAACAAAGAATACAATACCAGGCAAGGTTATCTTTTAAATATGAAGGAGGGATTAATGATTTTCAGATAAGAAAAAGTTGACAGAATTTACCACCCACAAACCACCTCTACAGTGCATTTTGGAGGGACGCCTATAGATGGAAGTGTCCCTAAGGCTAAACAGATGTCACCCAAGGGATAGACAAAGAGCACAGAATATGATTCATAACATACAAAGAATGGACGACGAAGAAAAAGGAGAAAGAAAAAAAAAAAGAGAGAGAACCTTTAGGTTGTCTTTGAAATAGCACACAAAGTGAGTTAAATTAGACTGTTAGATAGTGATGGAATTACCCTCAAACCTTTGGTAACCACGAATCTAAAGCCTGCAATGACAATAAGTACATACCTATCAATAATCACACTAAATGGAAATGGTCTGAATGCACCAATGAAAAGACACAGAGTCACTGAATGGATTAAAAAACAAGACCTGTCTATATGCTGCCTACAAGAGACTCACCTCAAACCCAAAGACATACACAGACTGAAAGTAAAAGGATGGAAAAAGATATTTCATGCAACTAACAGGGATAAAAAAGCAGGAGTTGCAGTACTTGTATCAGACAAAACAGACTTCAAAACAAAGAAAGTAACAAGAGACAAAGAAGGATATTACATAATGATAAAGGGGTCAGTCCAACAAGAAGATATTAACTGTTATAAATATATATGCACCCAACACAGGATCACCTATATATGTGAAACAAATACTAATGGAATTAAAGGGGGAAATAGAATGCAATGCATACATTTTAGGAGACTTCAACACACCACTCACTCCAAAGGACAGATCAACCAGACAGAAAATAAGTAAAGAGACAGAGGCACTGAATGTATTAGAACAGATGGACCTAATGGACATCTACAGAACACTCCATCTAAAAGCAACAGGAATACACATTTTTCTCAAGTGCACATGGAACATTTTCAAGAATAGATCATATACTAGGCCACAAAAGGAGCCTCAGTAAATTCAAAAAGACTGAAATTGTACCAACCAGTTTCTCAGATCACAAAGATTTAAAACTAGAAATACATTACACAAAGAAAATGAAAAAGCCCACAAACACATTGAGGCTTAATAACATGCTCCTAAATAATCAATGGATCAATGACCAAATAAAAACAGAGATCAAGCAGTATATGGAGACAAATGACAGCAATGACTTAACAACACAAAAATCTGTGGGATGCAGCGAAGTCTGTGCTAAGAGGAAAATATATTGCAATACAGGCCTATCTCAGGAAAGAAGAACAATCCCAAATGAACAGTCTAAACTCACAAATAATGAAACTAGAAAACGAAGAAAAATTGAGGCCCAAAGTCAGTAGAAAGAGGGAGATCATAAAGATTAAAGCAGAAATAAATAAAATTGAGAAGAATAAAACAATAGAAAGAATTACTGAAAGCAGAAGCTGGTTCTTTGAGAAAATAAACAAAATAGATAAACCCCTAGCCAGACTTATCAAGAAAAAAAGAGAGTCTACACACATAAACAGAATCAGAAATGAGAAAGGAAAAATCACGATGGACACCACAGAAATACAAATAATTATTAGAGAATACTATGAAAAATTATATGGAAACAAACTGGATAACAAAGAAGAAATGGACAACTTTCTAGAAAAATACAACCTTCCAAGGCTGACACAGAAAGAAACAGAAAATCTGAATAGACCAATTACCAGCAAAGAAATTGAATTGATAATCAAAAAACTACCTAAGAACAAAACTCCTGGACCAGATGGTTCCACTGCTGAATTTTATCAAACACTTAGTGAAGACCTAATACCCATCCTCCTTAAAGTTTTCCAAAAAGCAGAAGAGGAGGGAATACTCCCAAACTCATTCTACGAGGCCAACATTACTCTAATACTAAAACCAGGCAAAAACACCACAAAAAAAGAAAACTACAGACCAATATCCCTTATGAACATAGATGCAAAAATACTCAACAAAATATTAGCAGACCGAATTAAAAAATAAATCAGAAAGATCATCTATCATGATCAAGTTAGATTTATCCCAGGGATGCAAGGATGGTACAACATTCGAAAATCCATCAACATCATCCACTACATCAACAAAAAGGATAAAAACCACACGATCATCTCCATAGATGCTGAGAAAGCACTTCACAAAATTCAACACTTATTCATGATAACAACTCTCAACAAAATGGGTATATAGGGTAAGTACCTCAACACAATAAAGGCCATATATGGCAAACCCACAGCCAACATCATACTTAACAGAGAAAAGCTGAAAGCTATTCCTTTAATAAGGATGACCACTCTCCCAACTTTTATTCAACGTAGTTCTGGAGGTCCTAGCCATGGCAATCAAACAACACAAAGAAATAAAAAGCATCCAGATAGACAAGGAAGAAGTCAAACTGTCCCTGTTTGCAGATGACATGATATTGTACATAAAAAAACCCTAAAGAATCCACTCCAAAACTACTAGATCTAATACCTGAATTCAGCAAAGTTGCAGGATACAAAATTAATACACAGAAATCTGTTGTATTCCTATACACTAACAATGAACTAGCAAAAAGAGAAATCAGGAAAACAATTCCATTCACAATTGCATCAAAAAGAATAAAATACTCAGGAATAAACCTAACCAAGGAAGTGAAAGACCTATACCCTGAAAACTACAGAACACTCTTAAGAGAAACTAAAGAGGATACTAATAAATGGAAATGCATCCCATGTTCTTGGCTAGGAAGAATTAATATTGTCAAAATGGCCATCCTGCCTAAAGCAATCTACAGATTCAATGCAATGCTTATCAAAATATCAACAGCATTCTTCAAAAAACTGGAACAAATAGTTCTAAAATTCAAATGGAACCACAGAAGACCCAGAAGAGCCAAAGCAATTCTGAGAAGGAAGAATAAAGCAGGGGGGAATCTCGCTTCCCAACTTCAAGCTCTACAACAAAGCCACAGTAATCAAGACAATTTGGTACTGGCACAAGAACAGACCCACAGACCAGTGGAACAGAATAGAGAGTCCAGATATAAACTCAAGCATATATGGTCAATTAATATACGATAAAGGAACCATGGAAATACAATGGGGAAATGACAGCCTCTTCAACAACTGGTGTTGGCAAAACTGGACAGCTACATGTAAGAGAATGAAACTGGATTACTGTCTAACTCCATACACAAAAGTAAACTCAAAATGGATCAAAGACATGAATGTAAGTCATGAAACCATAAAACTATTAGAAAAAAATATAGGCAAAAATCTCTTGGACATAAACATGAGCAACTTCTTTATGAACATATCTCCCCGGGCAAGGGAAACAAAAGCAAAAATGAACAAGTGGGACTATATCAAACTTAAAGCTTCTGTACAGCAAAGCATACCATCAGTGGAACAAAAAGACATCCTACAGTATGGGAGAATATATTCAGAAATGACATATCTGATACAGGGTTGACATCCAAATTATATAAAGAGCTCACCTGCCTCAACAAACTAAAAGCAAATAAGCCAATTAAAAGATGGGCAGAGGAGCTGAAAGATACTTCTCCAGAGAAAAAATTCAGATGGCCAACAGACACATGAAAAGATGCTCCACATCACTAATCATCAGGGAAATGTAAATTAAAACCACAATGAGATATCATCTCACACCAGTTAGGATGGCCAACATCCAAAATACAAACAACAACAAATGCTGGCGAGGATGTGGAGAAAGGGGAACCCTCCACACTGCTGGTGGGAATGTAAACGAGTTCAACCATTGTGGAAAGCAAACTGGAAGTTCCTCAAAAAACTCAAAATAGAAATACCATTTGACCCAGGAATTCCACTCCTAAGAATTTACCCTAAGAATGCAGCAGCCCAGTTTGAAAAAGACAGATGCACCCCTATGTTTATGGCAGCACTATTTACAATAGCCAAGAAATGGAAGCAACCTAAGTGTCCATCAGTAGATGAATGGATAAAGAATATGTGGTACATACACACAAGGAATATTATTCAGCCATAAGAAGAAAACAAATCCTACCATTTGCAATAGCACAGATGCAGCTAGAGGGTATTATGCTCAGTGAAATAAGCCAGGCAGAGAAAGACAAGTGTCAAATGATTTCACTCATATGTGGAGCAGAAGAACAAAGAAAAAACTGAACAAAACAGCAGCAGACTCACAGAACCCAAGAATGGACTAACAGTTACCAAGGGGAAAAGGACTGGGAAGGATGGGTGGGAAGGGAGGGATGAGGGGGAAAATGGGGCATTATGATTAGCACACATAATGTCAGGGGTGGACATGGGAAAGGCAGTATATACAGAGAAGACAAGTAGTGATTCTATAGCATCTTACTTTGCTGATGGACAGTGACTGTAATGGGTATGTGGGGGGGGACTTGATAAAGGGGGGAGTCTAGTAACCATAATGTTGTTCAAGTAATTGTACATTAATGATATAAAAATTGAAAAAAAATGTATATTCTCCCAATTAACTATAAATGATACATTTCAAATCAAAATCCCAACAAGTACACCAAAAGACATATACAAGAATTTCATAGCAGTATCTTTCATAAGAGCCCCAAACTAAAACAACCCAGATAATTATCAAAAATAAAATGGACAAATTGAAGTATATTCATAAAATTGATTACATAGCAATGAAAACAAACAACACCCACACACAGGTCAACACAGATGAATTTCAAAAACATAGAAGAACCACCAACACAATACACACAGAATGACTCCATTCATATGAAGTTTAAAAACAAGCAAAACTCATCTATGGTGTTAGAAGTTGGGATGGTTCTCTGGACAAGAAGAGGGAATACGATTGGAAAGAAGCAGATGGATGGTTGTAAGATACTAGTAATGTTTTAATTCTTCACTAAGTAGTAATTACACACAAGTGTATTCACTCTGTGATAACTCAACAACCAGAACATTTACAATTTATGTGTTATTCTGTATTAATGTTATACTTCAGTAAAATGGAAGTGTACTGGCATCCAAAAAATAAGATGGATTGATGGACAGACAGAAGGTTGGATAGATATTATAAAAGCAAGTATTATAAAATGTTAATGATAGAATATAAGAAATGGACATAAATGTGTTTACTGTAAAACCCTTTCTACTTTATTGGACATTTGAAATTTTTCATAATAAAATGTTCTTAGAGAAAGAAATCCCAAAAGCTTTTTTTTTTTGCAGAACTTCACAACGTGATTTTAAAATTATGGAATATTTAAAGAGCAAGAATAGCTCAAACAATTTTGAAGAAGAAAAAGGCAAGGAGAGACTAGTCCTAACAGAGAACAAGCCTAAGTGTTAAGCGACAGTGACTTAGCTAATACAGTATGACAGAGATGAATAGAGAGACCAGTGAAAACAGAACAGAGAGCCTAAAAACTAACTCCTGCACAAAATAAGGCAGGTATTAGAGATAAGTAGGGAAAAGTAAGACTATTCCATAAATGGTGATTCATAAATTAGATTATGTGAATTATAGAATATCTTACGTAATTCACAGGGAAAATAAATATTAAACAATCAATACAAATTGCAGAATACATATAATATAGTTCTCTCTAATTAATATATATTACATATATGTATCTGTAGCTTTAAAAAGTGAGAAACTATATTTCTTAGGAATATGTTCATGTTTTGTTTTTTTTAAATATAGAACTACTTGGTAATGAAATACCAAATCTAGGATAGTAGTTACCTCTGGGGATGAGTGAGAACCCATGGAGTGTACATGAGGTGGGTGGTATGTGAGTACATACGTATTTGCTATATTACTCTTTATACCATTTTTGAAATATTAACATATTTCAAAACAAATTATAATTTTCATAACAAATTATAATTTTTTTAATTAGCAAAAGTTTGAAGAGTGAGTGTATGGCTTGTAAATAGTACTCAAAATTATTAGTAGGCTGGAGCAAAACTAAGAAAGGGAGAACAATGAGAGAAGCAGCTAAAGAAACAGAAAGAGACCATATCCTGCAAAGTCTTGTAAAGCATGCCCAAAATTTTATTTTGTTTTTGTCTTTATCCCAGAGTGCAGTCACTGAAAAGTATTAAGCTAGTTAAGTTCTAGAAGATTACTCTGACAAGGTGTAAGTAAAATAGGGTAAGTTTCCTAATAACAGAGGCTTGTTTACCCTTTAATCCCTAATCTTAGCACAATCTATAATACAGTGATTGCTCGATAAACATTTGCTGAATTAATGAATTTATGGAGGGGATGAGGAAGGAGAAGCAGAGAAGTAGGAAGACAAATCAGAAAGCAATTATGATAACCCAGGCAGGAAATGTTGGGTTTACAATAACCACCTAAACTTACTTTTCTCTATTTTACAAAAAATAGTAAAATAATAAGAAACTTCAAGAGGACAGAAAATAAAGTTAGGATCTATAACATAAATATGAAGACCTGAATTCCAGTCAGGCAATGAAGTAATCCTGTATCTACTCACCATTCTTCCGCTCACTAAGGGGAGGCAAGTTGGGATTCCTGCCAGCGTTGAGGCCTAGGGTCAGCTCGGGCTGCAAGGAGAGCTCCTGCAGCTCATTGGCAACAGCTTCACTCTGGGGGCTGGGGGCCGCAGACAAGGACACCAGAACTGGTTCATCATCATTTTCGCCAGCCCCTCCTCCGTCCAGCCCATTCACAGCAATGACGGAAGGGGGCAGGCACACTACACTGGAAAAATCCACTTTGGCTTTCGTGATGGCAAACTGGAAATGGAAGGAAAAAAGTTTAGATGTTACTGTGAAGACTATTACGCTGAGTATATGCTCAATATTAATAATATAAATTATATTATTGGTAAGCTACCATTATTCTTAAAAGTTTTTTGTAAAGTAAGCTAGCATGATTATTAAATTAATATTTACTATGCTCATAATGTACACGTGATTTCAGTCTGATTCTGTCAACTACATCACTCAGGAGGACAACATACAACTGAAATAAAAGCAGTACACAAACACACACACACACATATATATTGGGATAAAAACAAATACTGGCCAAGAAGAAAGAACTATGTCACCTCCCAACTACTAAGGGAAAGTATCTTGAGAAATAATATTTAGTGAGCATCCACAGGTATTAAAGTACAGTACTGCACCAACATAATCTGGGGGAGAAAATTTTTTTGAGCAAACAATTCTCAGCCATTAGATTCCATAAAGAAATATAAAGATGTCTGATGATGGATATTAGCCCAAATATTTTAACCTACACTAGTATTTAGTCATAGTACTCAGGAGAAAGACAAATACTGTATGTTCTCACATATGGAATCTACAGCAAAACAAAACAACAAAAAACCCACACTCAAGGAAAATGAGATCAGATTTGTGGTTATCAGAGGCAGAGGGTGAGAGGTGGGAAAACTAGATGAAGGGGGTCAAAAGGCATAAACTTCTAGTTAAAAGATAAGTATAGGGATGTAATGTACAACAGGATAACTATAGGTAACACTGCTCTACAGCATACTTGAAAGTTGTTAAGAAAGTAAATCCTAAGAGTTCTCATCACAAGGTAAAAAACATTTGTTTTCTCTTTTTTGTGTGTACCTATATGAGAGACGGACATTAACTAAACTTATTGTGGTACTCATTTTGCTGTACACCTTAAACTTAATACAGTGCTGCATGTCAGTTATATCTCAATAAAACTGGAGGGGAGGGGACTGTTAAGTCATTATGGACTATGAGTTCATACCTCAGTAGAAAATTGAGAAATTTAACTGAGATGGTAACAACTGTGTATGCAGTAGACAGACCCTGCAAATAGTATTTGCATATTAACAGACACTCAGTAAATACTTGTTATTTAAACAAAGACAGAAGCAAATGAAAGATATCTAAAGATAATCTGGGGACCAACACAGGCAGACCTTGAGGAAAAGCTAAATGCTATTAAGGACCACTGCATGAAAGATACAGAAATACTAAGAATAATGTTAAATCAAGTACAGGAATCAGCAAACCTCATTCCACTTAAATACTCCAGTTACACTGTTGTGTTAGAATTATAGTCTTACATAAAAGTTATTAAGCAAACAGCAAAACTCCATTATTTCAAACTTAACTGGTATCTGTGATACTCTAACAGTCTGAGATTAAGTAAAATTTTATGCTACTTTGCGGGTGTTGGTTAATAAAGAGTGCCAACAATTTTACAGTGCTTACCAGATAAAGAGAAAAACTGAAATATTGCGTCATAATGTATAATTTTTACATGATTCCTAAAGAGACTAATACATTTAATGTCAACATGCAAATGAGTATTTCTCATTTCAAATGAGTTATTTTTTCATTAAAAATGGCCTAGCAATACAGTTTATTGGGTAAAGAGTTTCTGTTTTGAAAGATAAAGTTGTGGAGTTATGTTGTACAACAATGTGAACACAACACTACTGAGCTATACACTTTTAAAAATGGTTAAGATGCTAAATTTAATGCTGTATGTTTTTTAACTACAGTAATTTTTAAATGGCCTGGCAAGATCACTGCTTAAAAAATAATTTACGAAACTAACTCATATCATTCATCAAGCTTGGAAGAATAAGTTATTCTCTAAAATGTTCCTTCACTTACTTTTCACTAATTCAGAGCAAACTGCCCCTTATTACTTTGCATTAAGTATGTTATTATTGCTGAGATTCAGAGATTTGACATTCATGTATTACTACTCCCAAGAGACAATAAAGATTCATCATATGATACCGTGTTTCTTCTAATGAAGAATGAAGTTTAATTGCATGAGCCTGTAATTCTGGTACATACTTAACACACATAACCAGTACTTCTAGAACATAATTTTTTTTAAAAGAAACTGCAAAATGGCCCCCAAAAGAAAGTCAAGCCAAGTCTAGTGCTAGGCATGAAGAGAAAAGAAAGGAACTTGAAAGTGATGTCTCTTAGAACACATACACTTTAAATATATTAAATAAAGGAGATCAAATTCTGTAGTGACTTGGACCGTGATTGTGCCTGCCACTGCCTGGAATGAAAGGAAAAGCAATTTGAAAAACTGCTTTAGTGAGTGCTCCTTTCAGTATTTATTTTAATAGCTTAGTAACTGATTAAGTTCCATATTTATAGGATCATTAAGGGTTTGAGGAGATCACTTAAAGTTTTTATATATATACTTTACCATGTATTTTTATTGGGTAAATTACACACTATGGTGGTATTTGTTAATTCTGAGATTTCAAAAGTTTTCAGGATATACCCTTTTAAAATGTGAATATTAAACTGTACTACAATAAAATTCTTCCATAAAAATCATGGGCTAAGCAGAGGGGAGGACAGATAAACAGGTGGCAGAATACCGACAACTACTGAAGCTGAGCATTGGATACATTAGGATTCATTATGCTATTATTCTCTCTACATCTGTGTGTGTTTGATAACATTTCTGCAGTTCTTTTTTAAGAAATAAGGTACTCCCATAAAACAAAGTGAAGATCTGGTGATACATAAAGCAACATTTCCTTAGTCTCGACCTTAGAAAACAAGCCAAACAGAAGTCAAGCATAAGCACAGACAAAAGGAAATATTAAGCATAAAATATATACATTGGGAAGATTTATTTATTTATCTAGCAAACACAGTGCCCTCTACTCTTTTAAACAGTCGGACGCTTTATTTCTACTTATTGCCTTACAAGTAAGCAACTAAGTGGCTTTTCTTTAATTACTATTATTATAGTATTTTACATGAACAACATTGTGGGTTCAACATTCACCCATATTATCAATTGCAGTCAATTGTCTATCAGCCTAGTAAGATGCTACAGAGTCATTGCTTGTCTTCTCCATGCTGCACTGCCTTCCCCATGACCCACCTATATTGTGACTACAAGTTAGAGTGCCCCATTCCCCAACCCCTCCCCCCTTTGGTAACCCCTAGTCCCTTCTCCGAGTCTGTGAATCTGCAGCTATTTTGTTCCTTCAGTTTTGCTTTCCTTCTACTAGTTTAAAAAAGCCCACAGGATAAAATTCCTAGTAAACTTACAATCAAGACAAGATCCAAAAATGCTGAGGTATAGCTGTCATGCATAAAGAAGTTTCCTCTACCAATTACTGGATACTCCTAAAATTTCTTACTGTAAAACTTGTAAGAAAGAAAATCTAAAGGAGTAATAGTTATCCTGGATTATATGGATCATATTACTTAAAAAATTTAAGTTATATCTCAAACAAAATACTTTCTGAAATACCTCAAGGGAAAAAAAACCAAAAGAAAAAATCTGCATCATGTTTTAGTGTTGTAAATTTATAATTCTACTGAGTCCAAGATCAAATTTTCTTATTCATCACAGGATTACCAACTCCAATTTCTTGGCTGCTGATTTGCATCCAATCAGTAGCAACCAGAACAAAAACAACATGGGGGCAGGGTCATCTCCCACAACCCATCTGTTTCCCTCTCTTGCTGGCCTGATTCTGCCTCATCTTTTCTCCACCCCACCCCCTTTTTGGGCTGCAGGCCTTGTGCATATGTTAACTAGAAGCAACAGCACAAAATGTGTTGAAGAAATGGAAGAGCTCAGGGTAGACAGCTGATAGTTCTAACAAAGTATATCTTAGGATTCTTTATTATGACCCTTGACAAATATTTTCATACAACCAAATAATACAGTGTTTCCAGAAAAAAAAATTTTCCTGTATAGAAATTGTTTTTAATCAATTAATCAACTTTCTTTTAGCTGTATTTTTATTTTCCTTGCTTTACTTTTAATGTAGTAGATACACTAAAATCTTAAAACTCTTACTGTCTCAACAACAAATATATAAAATTTGACACAAAGGAATTCAAAAACAAATATTTTCTGAGAGCTTCTGCCCTATGTCCTACAGAAGGTTAGGAAAACATCAAGTCTTGGATAACTAGCTGCCCTTATCTGTCACCACCACCCCCATCATCTTCAGATGTCTTAAAAACTACTCAGACTTTTAGAGATGGCAAAGAAAAGGCCTTTCTGCTCCCTCTTCATCTCTGAGGTCATCCAAAACCAAGGAATAAGAGTAACAGAAAAACATAAAACCCATTTCAAAACAATGGAAAGCACCGGAAGAGTGGAATGGCAGATGAAAGACAGCTGCAAATTATCTGACACTTCTCCAATTGACAGGAGAGGTCTATTTCCCGCCCTTGCACTTGAGCTGGCCTGTGACTCCCTTGACTAAGAGTACAGTGAAAATGACATGATGCCAATTCCAAGTCTAGAATTTAAGAGGACTGGCAGCTTCTACCTTGACCTCTCAGAGCCCCGTGTCCCCCTGTAAGAAGTCTAACTCCTCTGCTATAGAGACTATAAAAAAAAGGAATCAAAACTATACTGAAAGGAAGAAGGACCAAGCTGAGATTAGCCTCCCAAGACATCCCCACCAACGTTTCAGGCAGGTACACACTTGGACCCTCCAGACAAACCCAGTTACTTACTTGCTGGGTGCCACCATGTAGACCCAGTTAACAAACACCATGTAGAGCAGAATTCCCAAGCTAAGCCCTGCCCAAATTCCTCGCCCACAAAACTGTGAGATATAATAAATGATGACATCAGACTTCTTAATTTCAACATTGGAAATTAAGACAGGAGAGTATGCCTTCAAATTCTGAGGAAAAAATTATTTTCAAACAAGGATTGCTTATATAACTTGAACTTATGAAGACACTGTACAAAACAAAATTTTTACCTCCCAAGCAATTTTTTCAGGAAGCTCCGTGGAGCTATGGCCTTTGCTGACTTCAGGTTTTAAGATCCTCCAGGATCATTCTACAGGGAATCAGTCATCCAAGGTTTTCCTCTTCCCCACTAAAATGGATACAGTAACAATGGAACACCACCTCTTCAATTAAAAAACAATACAAGGCTCTTCAGAGTACTTGCTCACCATTCCCCTTTATGTATCTACTGCTCCAGCTATGGACCTGTTAGGCTGCTCTCTCCTTGGAAATGCCTAGAATTGCCTCTTCTTCCCAAACACCCCCTTCTCCCTATCATCCATTCCCTTCCAATGGGCTATGCTTCTACAGGATCTCAGAATTGCTTCTATCATTGCTTACTTTTACTATTATTATAATGGACTGATCCTCCACTAGACGGTAAGTTCACTAAGGAAAGGAATTCTGCTCTGTCTTTGTGACTCAAGTACCTAGATAAAATCCTTGACACAGAATAGGAACTCAATAAATGTTTGTTAATTTATTGGCTACACAAACACAGCATATATACAAAGTCAGCACTGAAAAGAAAAAAAAAGGAAAGTGGTTCTGTCACAGGTAGGCATTTATGTTTAAATAGAAATACCTAAAAGGTCATAAAAAGCTTCCTGAGAGAGGTAATATTAAAATTTAAAAATAGTCATTAAAAACGGATAGGATTCATATTATTGATAAGTTTTCACAAATGCCTAGGGTACCTAACTGGTTTTCTTGGTTTCACTGGATATGGCTGGTAACTGTAGGTCTGCTTTTGTTATGTATCTGTATTCCTATTCTGTTAATGTGTGTACGCAATTTAATTAATAGTTTGTTAAAACCTATACATGCTTATGTTACTCTACAAGAAGTTATGTCAAAGAAATAATCAATCTTCCCATGTTTTCTTCCATCTGCTACTTCTATAGCTTTTCTTCTTCCTTCCTAATTACAGCCCTTTAGTAGAATTCGTGCCTCATATCGAAAATTACCGAGTATCATAATTCTTCCAAGCAGTAAAGATACCTCAAGACAAATGCTGGGCATAGAAGCCACAGGGCATATATCTGCAAAGAAGTAAAAAGCTAACCTTTTCAAAAAATATTGCTTCTCTCTCACTTACAACTTTACATTTCCCTGTATGGCCCCGGAAGATGGCTGGTTAGCCAGACGGGTAAGATTCCTCAAGGGAGGAACAACCTAAGACAGGCACAGTCGCAGGGGGGCCATCAGGTGAGAAATTGGGGATCAACAGAGGGGAGGCTTAGAACCTCACCCCCCCCCCTGTTTTGAGAGACATCTTCTGCATCCATGGATGTTTTGTTGCCCTTGTCTAGCTTGGATTAATACTTAGTCTATAGGCACACACCTGATCATCTACATTCGCCCTCTTACAGCACTAAATTATGTTTTCTACCTTTATCTTGCATCTACCTACCACTTCAGCATTAAAAATAATAATAATAATAATAATAAGGGAGAAATGTGGGATTCACATATAAATCAAGTATAAAAATCAAACAAATAATCATATCTGACTTGATTGTTTATAGTTCATGATGCATGATCAAAACCAAAAGTTTCTGTGATATGACTGCCCTTGCACTGTTCACCATGTAAGAACTTACTCACTATGTAAGAACTTGTTCACCATGTAAGAACTTGTTCGTTATGCTTCAGAAGATTGGAGACTGACAAGAATTAGGCTTAGGGTTGATTAATGATTGTGCATTGAGTCCCCTATACAGAATTTTATTGTTGTTAACAACCATTTGATCAATAAATATGAGAGATGCCCTCTCAAAAAAAAAAAAATGATAGGATTGACAGGATTCACTTACTTTTCATTCATTCTTTCAATAAATATCTATTGAGTATCTACCACACGCCAGGTACTTTCTAGGTGCTACAGATATCACAGTGAATAAAAGAAATCTCCTGCCCTCAGGGAACTTACATTCTTCCAGGAGACAGAACAGCATGAACAAAAATGTGGATATGAGAAAGTGTGGATTATGTTCTGAAAGAGCAATCCAAACTGGCAGATCACATAGTCAAGTACAAGTTACATGACATGTATCTGGAAGAGCAAGCTGAGTTTAGCTGTAGGAAGTAGGGAATGACATGATCCAACCAAGGTTTCGAGAATTAATCTGATGGTGTGTAAACACTGGAAGGGGAAAAATGTTACAAAACTACATCATTGGGCCAAGTATAACATGTTGAGACCCTGAATTTGGGTAGTAAATGTAGAAGGAAGGAAACTGCCACACAACACAGAATTGTACCTGGCACAGAGTGAGAACTGAGGCCTTTGTTGAATTAATGTGGAATGAGTGAGACAGAATTTAAATGTGATAGGATGTGTTTGTGTCTGGTTGGGGTGGTGGGCAGGGTGAGAATAATAATGATTCTGCTAATAGGGAAGAAAGAGGCAGGAATTTCATCTGAGGGGACAATGAATCTGACTTCAGATGTGTGCAGTGAGCCTGTGTAGAGGGAGCACACATCCTGAGCAGCAAGTATGGCACCCAAGGCTCCTTCCCAGGGAAACACAGTGCATCAGCCTTCACAGCGGATCAAGCAGCCGGAGCTTTGAACTATGTCTGTGAACATCTGTGCTTTCTCTCCATTTATTTTGTGCATCTGTTAACAAGATGTGTCCAAAGCTATCAGAAAAGCCTAAGAGATGTTTTTTGGGGGGTCTGGGAATGCTGAAAAATTTTTCCATATAAATTAATGGTAACACTTCTTCACCACTTTGGCTTACAAATACTTATAGGAATGCTCTACTTAGGGATAGCAGGGGAAACCTGTAATAGAAACATCCACTAGGGGCAAGAGAAGGAGAACATGGAAATGAAGGTAGAATGATAGAAACAAAAAACAATACAAGAATAGGAAAAGAACAACAGAAAAAAGTAGGGTGAATGAGAAAAAAGAGGAAGAGGTATAAATATAAGGGAACAATAAATGGCTATCAAACCTGTCTACTGATAATTCAGGAATTCCAAGTCTTCTCAGATTGCCTACTTTGGGTCTTAGACCATCCCTCTCACTCCTAAAATTATCATATACAGCTGAATATCTAGTTATGTGTCAATACTTTCTACTCACACTATTTTAGAAGCAGCTCAATAAAGCTGTAACTTTATAATGCTGAGGGGCAACCAGCTGTCCCCAAACTTAAAAAACACAAGTAAGCTCAAGGGCTTATACAAAAGGAGATGAATTTACCAGCTGGAGGCAGCAGAAATAGATAAAAACAGAAGAAAAGTAAAATACATACTTTAATCCCAGGTTCAACTCCTTTTCTACTGATTTACCTCTACACCATTCTCAACAAGTCCCTACCAGATATCCATAGAACATAACCTAATAATCCCATTAGAACATAACCAAATAATAATGAGAACATCTCTTAATTAAGTGACACAAGCCGCCTTTCAGCCTATGTCACCTAAGAAGACGTTCTGGAGAAGAACTGACTTCTATTAAGTCACTCAACAAATATATACAAATATTAGATAATCTTCTAGGCACTGGCAGTGCCAACAAGACAGAAAATATTCCTGTTTTCATGGAGCTTACATTATAGTGAAAGAGACATAAAAATAAAAGTAAATATATAATAATTTCTGGTAACTATAAGTACTATATGTGGGGGGGTAGGGTGGCTAATTTAGATTAAATGGTCAAGAAAGGTGTTACTGAGGAGATGATACCCGATGCAAGACTGGAAAAACAGCCAACACACCAACACTTAATTAGCACTTACTATGAGTGAGGCACTTCATGTTGTATGTATTCAGTCTTCACAACACTAAGACACATTTACTTATATTATCTAATTTTTTATAGTTGAGGAAACAAAGGCATTGAGAGGTTAAACCTGAAAGCAGGCAGTTAGGTTTCAGAACCCATGCCCCTAACCACAACAAAATCTGACCACCTGAATTTGACAAGGAGCAGCCAGCTATGCAGAGAAAACAGCATGTGCAAATTCAAAGGCCATGCAGTGGGCATGAACTTGGCATCTCCAAGGAACTGTAAGATCAGCATGGCCAGAAAGCAGAGCAGGAGGGAAGAAGCATTTTCTATGAAAAACTGGATGCCACTGGGCGGTTTTAAGCAATGGAGTGATAAGTTCTGATGTATGTTTTTAAAAGATCACTTTGGCAACTGTCTCGAGAATGGATGGTATGGGAACTTGTTCACCTTAGCCTGCTGCCTATGAGTTTGGTAAAATTTACCACTGTGCCTGGCCCCCTAGTAACAACCTGTACCTTAATACATCACATATCACTGAGTTGGTGACAGGACCTTTAGCAAGCCCTTTTGAGTAAAAATTGATTGTCACTATCTGTCCTGTTACCTTAAAGGGTCTTATATGAGAAGTTATATATTCTGAGTTTAACTACAAGGTGGTATGTTCTTGCAAAGGTTTAACAGGAATTTGACAATCTACCTTAACTTCTACCTTCAATCCTCCCTCCCCAGGAAAAAGCTGCTTGAAATTTAATGCACTATTTTGGCAAATGACTTTGTTACATTCCCTGAACTATATTCATGACCATGAACACTACAGATATACTCTATGATTCCTAATCACTTTTCTATGGTGTTCAAATATGTTCCAGTTTTTAAATGTGGAATTAAATATCTCTTTTGGAGATTTCTTCTCTAATGGAAAGAATGATGGAAGTTAAGATGTACACATACTATAAATAAAATACCTGAATAAATTTAAATATCATCTGAATATATTTTGTGTATTCACCTACAAAAGTATGAAGTCCATCATGAGAAGTTAGGAATTCTTCTGTCATTTCTACTCTTACACCAAAATTGTATACTCCAATAAGCCAGGACAACCTGAAATGTTGCCACATCACAATATATAAAATCTGCCACAGACATCCTACTACACTGATGGACAGAGACTGCAATGCAGTATGGGTGGGTACTTGATGATATGGGTAAATGTACTAACCACATTGTTTTCTTCATGTGAAACCTTCATAAGAGTGTATATCAATAATACCTTAATAAAATTAAATCTGCTACAGAGATCCTGCTCAGCTTTGAATAATGTGGGGAAAAAAAAACTAGTTATTTTTGAACATGCTAACTTTGGAATGAAAAACCTGTTGAGACAACCCTCACCCAAGATGAAGACTGGCAGCAGCTTGGAGAAAGGGAAGACATCCACAGTACTATGCTTTGTTTCCACACTACAATGGAGTGTTTCAAGAGAATTCCTATCCAGAGCCAGAGCCCCCAGAGCCTCATCTCCTTAGGTTTCCCAATCAGCTCTCTCCCTATGTTATATTATATATATAAAGAATATGCTCTCAGCCATGAGTATTTTCCTAAAAATCTTAATCAAATATTTTACACTGGCAATCAAACATCTTGCCACTAAAAGAAGAAAATGAAAAAATCCAAAAACTATTACAATTTTGTAGGAACATCCAAATACAGCAACCCACAGTCAGAGAAAATGTATACTCAAGACTTAACTATTCAAGACTAGCGAGTCTGTGGGTCAAGGAGAGGAGGCCAAGCTAAAGCTCCCCAGGCACTTCCTGGTGCCACAATGGGGGGCAATGTAGTCACCTGTGACAGACAGCTCTGCAGCGTTAGAACTCAAACAGCAAGGGTAGCACCAGCACACTCATCAATTAGTTTTCTGATTACTTTAATGATAAACACTAACTTCTTAATTAAACAAGTCTACTCTGGCAAAATCAGTTACCACACAAAAGCCTTGGCTCTGCACGTTACCTTCCTGGTATACACTGCAAAGTTTCTATTTAAAACTGCACTTTCATAGTGAGTCTGGCATCTTACTACACTGACGAACAGCAACTGCAATGGGGCATGGGGAGGGGACTCGATATTATGGGTGAATGTAGTAACCACGTTGTTTTTCATGTGAAACCTTCCTAAGAGTGTATATCAATAATACCTTAATTTAAAAAATAAGTTAATAAAAAAATGCACTTTCAGTTTCTAATGCTCATCAAAGGCTTCAATCAAGATGGAACCTCTGGAAACAATGAATCACAGCAATTTAAATAAAAACAGCTCCTAAGTCAAGCTCATTATTCTTCTCTTCTGACTGCCTCTTGCTTCAAAGAGTACTCTCAGCCAATTAATATTTCTAAAAAGGTGCTGAGAATTTCTAACGGAATAAAATGTAACAGACATTTGTAAATACCATTTTAACTTCAGTGCAATTACATTTAAAGCACAATTATATTTACAATTATATTTAAAGCTTTAAGTACAATTACATTTAAATTATACAACTATACAGTACAACTAAATTTAAGGTTATAGTGTACAATTATATTTAAAGTACAATTATATTCAAAGCTTTAAAATACAGAAGAAGAAAGAGTATTTAAAGTACAATTATATTTAAAGCTTTAAAATACAGAAGGAAGGAAGAGTAGAGGTAAAGAGATCCATTTCCCAAACAAAGCAAATAATAACAAGCATTCTCCAAAGCAGTGAGGAAGTTTCCACATTACAAATACATCTAAATACAATTATTGTACAATTTATTAAATGTTAAGACACAGGCAGCAGCAATCAGCAGCTAGTACAGTGCATTTTGAAGGCATCTGTGCAGGCAACAAGCAAGATGCAGATAGCAAAAAAAAGAAGTAGTAAATGCACACAAGCATAAAAGTCTTCAAATATCTTGTTGGTGGCATATCTTAAAATGGTAAGGTTCTACACCAATCAAGGAGAAAGGAAGCACAATGTTAATCTATAAAAGAGAAGAAAGCAGATGAACACAGTGACTTAGAAGTCTTAGACAGCATGAAAAAAAGAATACAATGGGAAGAGAATTATGAACATTTTTAAATATCAAAGACTATCAGTAATCATTAAGTAGAAGAACCCCACATGGATCATTGTGGCAGGCACTAGAGGTGCCCAATATCCACTTCCCCCTTCTTTTTTAGTAACAGAACACATGAGTTTTACCTAAGTGCACGCTGGAATGAAGACTGCATTTCCCAGCCTCTCTGCAATTAGGTGTGGGCATGTCACTGAGTTCAAGCTAAGGGGACATAAGTAAAAGTGCTAGATGTGATTTCCAGGAAACGTCCTTAAAAGAACTGTACACATTATTATTTGGACTCTACTCTTTCCTGCTGGCTGGAATGTAGATGAGTGCAAGCAGCCATTTTAGACTATGAGGAAAAAGCCATATGTTAAAAATGGCAAGACAACAAAAATAAAAACTGATGAGAGGATTAAAGATGGCGGTGTGAGAGGTGAGACAGAGGCTTCCACCTAAAATTGCATATAAAACAAAAATACAATTAATACGACTAATCCAGAAAGAGCAACAGGAAAGAGGGCTGTGCCAAACTGCATACACCTGGGGAAAAGAATAAACTTCACGGAACGGGGTAACATACCAAAGCCGTGGCCCGGCTTGACCCAAGCCCTTCTCCCATCCCAGCTCACTGGCAGAAGGAAGAGAAATGGAGCAGGGAGGGAGTGGAGGCCTGGGACTGCTGAATACTTAACTCCGGAGATCTGCTCTGGGAGCACAAATCTACATTTCATAGTGCTTTCAGGGTACTCTTGTGATTAGGGGGTTGGAAAGCTAAGACAGGCAGAATACCTGGAGAGACTGAGATTCCAGCCCCTTGTGGAAAGCAGGGATCCATATCCGGCTGCTCTGGGCAAAAGAAAGGTGGGCAGTCTTAGAGACTTTCTAACAGCAAGAGAGCTGCTAAAGGGGCAAGGATTGCACAGAGCTTACTGCTCAGAGGAAAGGACAGGTAGACAAAATTGTCTGGATGCACTCTGCCCAGCAGGTTGGGAACTTTTTCACTCTTCAGGCGCTCCAGCTCCCTGGCTGGCTACACAGCTCGAAGGACCCCCTCCGTGATACACAGCCTACTGCGCCTTTCTCCTGGCCAGCCCCACTTGGCTCGCAACCCTGGCGTTAGGCCAGCCAGAGGGAAGCCCCGTCTACAGCAACTACAAACACAAAGCATAGAGGCTTATACCTGTGTGCTTGGCCCACTGGTTCTGGCAGTGGAGGCAGGCATAGTGGCTGGGAAGCAGCAAACAGCTCTTCCTCCCCTCAGGCACCAATACCGCTCCCCTGTGACCCCTGACATTGCTTCAGCGGCTGAGCAGCTCCAGAGAGTAGAGCTTCTGGACACTAGAGGGCGCCATATACAAATATGAAACACCAAAGAAACCTGGTTCCAAGTAAAATTATAAATACAGCACCTGAGAAATATTCAAATGAAATCAACCTCATGAATCTTCCTGAAAGGGATTTTAAAATAAAAATAATTAACATACTCATGGAGGTACAGAAAAATATTCAAGAACTCAGGGATGAATTCCGGTCAGAGATCCAATCGTTGAAGAGCACAGTGGAGGGTATTAAAAGTAGATTAGATATGGTGGAGGAGATGATAAATGAAATAGAAATTAGAGAAAAGGAATACAAAGTTGAGGCACAGAGAGAAAAAAGGATCTGTAAGAATGAAAGAATATTGAGAGAACAGTGTGACCAATCCAAACAGAACAATATTCACATTATAGGGGTACCAGAAGGAGAGAGAGAGAAAAAGGGATGGACAGAAACTGACATTGTGGAGCACCACATCAGCCCTGGGTTACCTATTTCTCTACTTCTTTTACATAAGAGAAAACTAAACTCATGTTTAAAGCCACTATTATTTTACTCTTCTTGGGCCACAAATAGTTAAAGATAATCCTAGTACAGAATTTGGTCCCAGGAGTAGGATGCTTCATGAGAAAGAACACAACATACACAGCATTGGCTTAATAAAGTTGTAAGTGGTGACCACTCATATACTGAAGACTGAAAAGCTGGTAATCACTGTACATCAAAACATCTAGTTAAACCACTGCCTGATTATATTGGGATGCTACAGCTTTAAGGGAAATAGTAGGAAAGATTCAGAATGTTTTGTGTTGGCTACTTCTTGCAACTTCCAACAAAATTATACCAGCAAGGTAAAACTCAGACTAGAGTTAATCAGTCAGTAAGCAGAGATATAAAGGAATACATCTTTTGTATGGCATGCAATCAAAGCTGACTAAAAAAGCCTCTTACTTTGGAGCCTTACTGAGTAGAAAAAGTGAACCACTCTGTACTCCACAGTACAGTGGCTGCCAAATGGAGATAAGATTGGAGCTCTGTCATATAAAAGTATGAACACAACTGCCAAAAAATTGCGCTAAGGGTTGCCTTCTCACACAAGCCAGTTGTTTCAGATAGCCTCACTTTAACTGCCATTCGTTAAAGTGGGGTCAAGATGCTCAAGGCACACAGGTGAGTAGATGAAACACACTGGAGTTATCAGGCTTAAAAATAATGCTAATCCAGAAATTAATTTTTCTGTCATGACAGAAAGTCTTCAAATTTCCTACCCAATAGCAAGAATCAATTGCTCTCCCCTAGTTACTTTTATGTTACTAATTCTCCCCTTTTCTGAATGGTAATTTCTTATTGCTATCATCCTATTCCTATTATATCTATTGTACACTAATTATTTTAGAAGCAGTTACCTTGTCTTTTACTTTACAGGCCCTGAACCACAACTGACAGAGAAGACTGCAAATTACTCAGACATCCTGGGTTTTAAGCTAAATTCAGTAACTAAATGAAGAGCTGGAGTAGTCTCTCTTGGGATGAGGGGTGTGTTTGTGTGTGTATGTGCATAAAGAAGGGTAGACATATATATTAGAACAACCAAAGAAGTACACTATAGTAAAATAACAAAATCATATTTATATCCCTGAATTCATTTTCCCCTTTCTTATTAATAAAAGACTCAGGTAAATGGCAACCCAGATTAATGACTATAATTCTGAACTCTCTTGAAATTAGGCATAATCATATGACAACATCCAGGCCAATGAGTTATAAGCAAAAGTATCATATAGGACTTCTAGAAGTATAGTTAAAAAGAGTAAGCATACCTTCAGCTCTTCTTCCTTCCTGTTGGCTGGAATACAGACTGTACTGATGTAGCTTGAGAGCAGCCACTTCAGATTATAAGGTAGAAAATGCAACCTTGGGACAGCAAAAGAAACTGTCTCTGAAGAAGCCTAGGTTTTGGATTTACATCTATTACAAATATCTTAAATCAGCTGTTCCAAATATGTCCAAAGAGCTAAAGGACACAATGTCTAAAAATCTAAAGTATGGGAATGATGTCTCACCAAATAGAGAATACCATTAAAAAGATGGAAATTAAAATGAACCTACACAGAAATTCTGAAAAAACTGAATTACTAAATTGAAGTATTCAGTAGAGGGGTTCAAGCAGAGTTGAGCAGGAAGAAGGAAAAAAAATCAATAAACTTGAAGATAAATTCCAGTTATCCAATCTGAAGAAAGAAAAGAAAAAAGAAGAAAAATGATAGTGTCCCTCAGAGACCTATATACCACCACCAAGCATAATACATATGCATAAGGAAGTCTCAGAGGGAGAGGAAAGAAGGAACAGAAAGAATATTTGAAGATACTAGCTGAAAACTGTCTTAATCAAACTTCAGAAAGACAAAGAAAATCTTGAAAGCAGCAAGAAAAAGGGACTCATCATGTAGAAGGGATCCTTAATACAATTAACAGCTGATTTGTCATCAGAAACCAGAGAAGCCAGAAGGCAGTGGCATGACATATTCAAAATCATGAAAGAAAAAAAGCCTGTCAACCAAGGAATCTATATCAAGCAAAACTATCCTTCAAAAATGAAGGAAATTTAAGACATTCAAAGAATACTTTTCAAACAAATTGGAAGAATCTGTTGCTAGCAGACCTGCCTTATAAGAAATACTAAAACAAGTCCTGCTGTTTCAAATGAAAAGATACTACAGAGTAACTCAAATCCACATAAGAATAGAGCACCAATAAAGGCAACTACACAGGTAAACATAAAAGACAATATAAATGCTTTTTTGGCTCTCTTTTTTCCTCCTGTCTGAAAAGCCATCTGCAAAAAGTAAGAATTATAAATTTGGGTTGATAAGCACACAATACATAAAAATGTAATTTGTGACAATAACAGCAAAAGGAAGGAGGGGAACACAGCTATATAGGAACAAAATTGTTGTATACTATTGAAATTAAGTTGGCATTCATCCCAGAGTGTTATATATGTTTTCATAGAGTTCCACTTCTGGTATATTAGCATGAAGGCCTCCATGGACACACTCCCCTGGGAAAACAGGAAAAAGCTGGTGAAAACCATTACTTATCTTCTACAACTCCAGGTTGAAAAGGCTAAATTCCTGGTAAGTGAGATGAAGAAATCATGGGCTCTTTTCCTCCACCTACCCCTCAACCTTGGGCAGAGGAGGCTCTGACCAAGATGCAGCAGTCTAAAAATAATGGGACCCTGATTGTATTCTCCCCAGCTCATAGGGCAAAGGTTCCATGCCAGGAGGAAAGCAAAGAAGACTAAAAGCTACATTCCTGGCCAACATCCAGAGTAATGACTTGGTTTTTATCCAGGGGAAGAGGTGGTCCTTAAAAAAAGAAAGTTTCACAGCTCTTCTGAAAGCAACTACTTTTGAGACAAGCTATGGAGAAATTCAGGCCTGAGGGGGTTCTCAAAAAATTGCTGCTTTTATTCAGGAGCAACAAACTAAACCATAGGCCAGATACCTCAATAGTAAAAACCAGGGAAAAGGGCAGCTAAGAAAAGTTTCTTCTGGGGTCAAAACAAACTGCAAAGACTGGCCTAAAAAACACCCCAGCCCAAATTTAATTGGATCAGAATGATGAACAATTAATGCCAAGACAATTCAATGGGGGGAAAAATAATCTTTTCTTTTCAACAAATGGTACTGGTACAACCAGATATCCACATGAAAACTATAAATCTGGACCCCTATCTCACACCATATATAAACATTAACTCAAAATAGATCAAAGATCTAAATATAAGAGTTAAAAATATGAAATTCTTACATTAAAATACAGGTGTAAATCTTTGTGACCTTCAATTAGACAACAGTTTCTTAGATATGATACCTGCACCAACCAAGGAAAAAACTGATGAAGTGGGCCATCTAAAACTTTTAAATTTGTGCATCAAATGACACTATCAAGAAGTGAAAATGAAAATGCACAAGAATGGGAAAATAGTTACTAAGTATGTATCTGATAAAGTATTAATATCAAGAAAATATAAAGAACCCTTATAATTCAAGAAAAGACAAATAACCCAACTTTAAAATGGGCAAAGGCTTTGATTATATACTTCTCCAAAGGTATATAAATGGCCAGTAAACACATGAAAAGATGCTCAATATCATTAGTCATTAGGGATGTGAAATAAAACCACAATGAGATACCACTTCACACCCACCAGGACAGCTAGAACCAAAAAGTCAGATTATAACAAATATGGGCGAGGATATGGAGAAACTGGAAATTACATTATATAATTCCATTTATATGAAAATCCAAAGTAGGGTAATTACTATAGAGACAGAAAGTAAATTAGTGGTTCTTTATTTGAAAAGGAGGGGGAAAACACTGGGAGATAGGGATAACTAAATGGTGCAAGGTTTCTTTTGACATGATGAAAATGTTCTAAAATCAACTGTGTAATATCTGCACACATCTGTGAATATACTAAAAACCACTGAATTGTACACTTTAAACAGGTGAGTTGCATGGTATCTGAATTATATCTCAATGTACCTTTTTTTTTTTAAAGAATGAAGTAGTTGCTACAACATGGATGAACCTTGAAAACATTATTCTAAGTCAAATAAGACAGACACAAAAGACACATATTGTTTCACTGTACGGTGGAAACTCTTTTTTTAATTTAAGCCTCTAGATTGTCCTAAAGGGATACAGTAAATAAAGAAGTATTTATTCGAGAGAATTTACTAAAACTCATTTACATGAGATACCAGAGAACAGGAAAATCCATAGAATCAGAAAGTAGATTAGTGGTTGCCTGGTGCTGGAGGTCAGAGTAGTAACAGAGAATGGGGAGTAACCACCAATAGGTACAGGGTTTCTGGGGCAATGAAAATGTTCTGGAATTGAATAGTGGTGATACTTGCATAACCTTGTGAATATACTAAAAACCACTGAACTATGTAGTTTTAACAGGTGAATCGTATGTGTGATTTATATCTCAATTTTTTAAAGAAGATCCATAGTAGAGGGTCCAAATTCATAAAATACAAATTTTTACTACTGTTGATGGCATTTGCAAGTGAAACTAATTTTTTCTCTCCTTATAAGTGCACAGTGGTTACAAAAATACAATGACTCTGAGTACTGTTTGTTGCCTCCCTCAAACCATGCTAAGGTGCCAACAGTCTTACCCACCATTGCTTTTGCATCATCTGTGCAAGTATCAACACAGTGAAGTGAGCATTAACATCTTAGTATTATTATAAAAATAGTTTTGAACTTCTGACTCCCTGAAAGTGAAATCAGGGATCCCCAGCAGACTCCACTTAACAAACCTGGACTAGACTATAAGCTCCTATAAACAGGGAACACGTATTTCTACACAAGGTAGCATAGTATAAGAAGAGGAGCACAGGCTTTTTTTGGCAGGCAGACTTAGATTCAAATTCTAGAATGCCATTTAGAGATTCAATTCTCTATACCTGTTTCCTATACTATAAAATGAGGACATTTTGTCCCAACCAGCTATTACAGGGCTTTGTACATAGAATATCCTCAATAAATATTTATTATAATTTAATTATTTACCTCATACAGATTTATATAAGCCAGAGCTCTAAGATGAAATTTTAATGGTAGTTTTAACTCTGAGACACTTCTAGATGTTTTTCACAAAAGTATTTACCTTAGAGTAAACTTATAACTGAAAAAATATTTTTCTTTAAAATTAGTCCAATTTTTAAAAAATTATTTGCCTTCCAGATGAGTTGTAGCAGTAAAAAGTGAAATGGTATGTCAATTGTAAACACTGCCCCACACCTCTGATTCATATACATTTTTTAGGGCCTGCATAACTCTATAGCTCAACTATTTGAATTTCAGGTGATATCTTTATTAAGCCACAATGGTGATGAAGAACATGAGTATTTTAGTCAAAGAGCCTAACTTTACATGCCTACGCTACCATTTACTAGGCTGTGTGACCTTAGGTTAATGAGAAATCCCCATGAGGGTAATGACCTCAAAGAAGTACTACCAGGATTAAATGAGATAACATGTGAGAAGCTCTTAAAACAATGCTGACAGAGTAAGAACTCAAGTATTACTTTTAAGCAATTTTTTTCTAATTTAAATATATTATACTCCAGTGATACTCTTTTGTAGCATTTTATATATAGCATCCTGGCAAGGTGCATAGATGTAATTTAAGAAAAAAACAAAACAAGGTGCTCTTTGATAAGTTAAAACTTATCTCAGTAATCTTTGGGCAAATGCTGATAAACCTTTTATGATATAAAAGTTTTCCATTTATACTATACTTTCCCACCTTTCAATGGGACAAGCCTAGAAATTCTAAATCATGGTATAAATCTGGAATGCCTTAGATTACCTCTCTAACAAGAGAAACTGCTTCAATGTCAGACTTTGGCTTAAACTTCTAATTATTCCAAAAATGGGCTTGGGAAGATTACACAAATTTTCTTTTGCACACCACCAGTTCCCTACGTTCAATGTCTTGGGTGTATCTTTAAAAATACAAAAATGTCTACTGGGAAAAAAGTCCAACACAATGTTTAACTAGTTTGTTCTCTCTCACTATTAATCATTAATGAGATAGACCTAAAGCCTACAGCTGAGAAGCCAAACATCCCTGACATGAGTGTGTTTCCAGCTTGAAGGACCTCATTTTAGAGTGGGAGATAGAACATCTTTAAAGAATGTTGTGTACATAGTAGACACTAACCATTTTAGTTGATAATGACCAAATACAGCAAAATAAATACATATGTAAACCACCACCTTGGCCCCAAACATGGCATGTTTATGTAAACACTTACAAACATCTCCAGGGTACTATGCATCTCTTGACGTGCCTTCAAAAGTGAGTCAGTAAAGCAAAGTGGAGAGACAGTGAAAACCATCCCTGTTCAATCTAAATCTGACCTCTTTTTAAGTTACACCTCTAAAAAACTCCATAGAGTTCATCATCTTTTCAATAGCACTACTTACTCCCACACACACAATCTAGCTCAGAAGAAAACTGCTCTAAGGAGCCAAGAATATACAATGGGGAAAAGGACTGTCTCTTCAATAAATGGTTGGGAAAACTAGACAACCACATGCAAAAGAATGAAACTGGTATACCATACACAAAATTCAACTCAATTAAATGCCTGAATGTAAGACCTGAAACCATAAAACTAGAAGAAAACATAAGTGGTAAGCTCCTTGACGTCAGTCTTGGCAATGATTTTTATGGGTTCGACAACAAAAAGCAAAGGCAAGAGAAGTAAAAAACAAATCAGACTACATCAAACTAAAAAGCTTCTGCAAGCAAACCATCAACAAAATGAAAAGGAAAAAAAAAAAATGAAAAGGCAACCTACCAATGGGAGAGAACAACTGCAAATCATGTACCCTACAAGGGGTTAATATTCAAAATATATAATGAGCTCATTCAATTCAACAGCAAAAAACCAAAAACCTTCACACTCACATCTTAAAAATGGGCAAAGGATCTGAATGGAGTTTTCCAAAGACATACAGATGGCCTACAGACATGTGAAAGGATGCTCAACCTCACTAATTATCAGGAAAATGCAAATCAAAACCACAATGAGACATCACCTCACACCTTTTAGAATGACTATTATCAAAAAGACAAGAAATAACAAGCGTTGGCAAGGATGTGGAGAAAAAAGGGAACTGCTTGTGCATTGTTGATATGAATGGACTGATGCAGCCACTACGCAAACCAGTATAGAGATTCCTCAAAAAATTAAAAACAGAACTACAGTATGATCCAGCAATCCCACTTCTGGGTATTTATCCAAAGAAAATGAAACATTATCTCAAAAGCATGTTATATATACATCCCAATGTTCACTGCAGCAGTATATGCAATAGCCAAGACATGGAAACACCTAAGGGTCCATCAATGGATGGATGGATTTTAAAAATGTGGTAAGCATATATATATATATATATATATATATATATGTGTGTGTGTGTGTGTGTGTGTTTTCAGATAGATTCAGCCATAAAAATGAAATCTTGCTATCTCCAACAACATGGATGGACCTTGAGGGTATTATGCTAAATAACTCAGAGAACAACAAATGCTGTATGATCTCACTTATATGTGGAATCAAAAAAAAAAAAAAGAGAGAGAGAGAGCACTCATAGATACAGAGAACACATTGGTGGTTGCCAGAGGCAGGAGACCATAGTTAATAATACTGTGTTGCATATTTCAAAGCTTCTGAGAGAGAAAAATCTCAAAAGTTCTCATCACAAGAAAAAAGAATTTCTAACTATATATGGTGACAGCTGTTAACTAGACTGTGGTGATCATTTCACAATACATACAAGTTATCCAATCATGTTGTACACCTAAAACTAATGTTACATGCCACATACACCTCAATAAAAAACAAAACCAAAAACATTGCTCTGAGGAAAGTCTAACTTGAAAACTCAATCTAAAATATCAAAAACTCGGGGGGCGGAAGATGGCGGCATGAGTAGAGCAGCGGAAATGTCCTCCCAAAACAACATATATCTATGAAAATATAACAAAGACAACCCTTCCTAGAATAAATACCAGAGGACACAGGACAATATCCAGACCACATCCGCACCTGAGAGAACCCAGCGCCTCGCGAAGGGGGTGAGATACAAGCCCCGGACCCGCGGGAGCCGAGCACCCCTCCCCCAGCTCCCGGCGGGAGAAGAATAGGCAGAGCGGGAGGGAGACGGAGCCCAGGACTGCCGAACACCCAGCCCCAGCCATCCGGGCCAGAGTGCAGGGCCCGCGATACTGGGAAAACAGGGCAGCAAGAACAGTGAGCAGGCACTGGAGGCTGGGCGACAGAGGGCATAAGAAAAGCACATGACCAATTTTTCTTTTTTTTTTTGCTGTTTTGTTTTGGCGAGCGCTCTTTGGAAGTCTTAAAGGGATAGGGACCCCAATACTAGGGAAACAGGGCAGCAAGAACAGTGAGCGGGCACCAGTGGCCTGGCGCAGGAGGACGCCAGAAAAGCGAGCGCCCATTTTTTTTTTTTTTCTGCAAGCGCTTTCTGGTAGTCTTAAAGGGATAGGGACCCAATACTAGGGAAACAGGACAGCAAGACCAGTGAGCAGAGGCCTGAGGCTGGCACCGGAGAATAAAGAAAAACGAGCTACCACCTTTTTTTTTAATTAAACAAAAAAATTTTTTTTTAATTTAAATTTTTTTTTTTTTTTTTTGGTGGTCGTTTTGTTTTGGCGGGTGCTTTTTGGAAGTCTTAAAGGGGCAGGGCGGGTCACTTAATCCAGAGGTAGGGAATCCGGGATCTCTGGGCACCCTAACCCCTGGGCTGCAGGGAGCAGGGAGGCCCCTTACGGAGATAAATAGCCTCCCAGCCGCTCCTGCTCCAACGCGACTCCACCATTTTGGAGTAGCTGCCCGAGCCAGGCCACGCCCACAGCAACAGCGGAGATTAACTCCATAGCAGCCGGGCAGGAAGCAGAAACCCTGTCTGCGCGCAGCTGCGCAGCACAAGCCACTAGAGGTCGCTGTTCTCCCAGGAGAGGAGGGCCACAAACCAACAAGAAAGGAAGTCCTTCCAGCCGTCACTCGTCCCAGCTCTGCAAACTATTCCTATCACCATGAAAAGGCAAAGCTACAAGCAGACAAAGATCACAGAGACAACACCAGAGAAGGAGACAGACCTAACCAGTCTTCCTGAAAAAGAATTCAAAATAAGAATCATAAACATGCTGACAGAGATGCAGAGAAATACGCAAGAGAAATGGGATGAAGTCCGGAGGGAGATCACAGATGCCAAAAAGGAGATCGCAGAAATGAAACAAACTCTGGAAGGGTTTATAAGCAGAATGGATAGAATGCAAGAGGCCATTGATGGAATTGAAATCAGAGGACAGTAACGCATAGAAGCTGACATAGAGAGAGACAAAAGGATCTCCAGGAATGAAACAATATTAAGAGAACTGTGTGACCAAACCAACAGGAATAATATTCGTATTATAGGGGTCCCAGAAGAAGAAGAGAGAGGAAAAGAGATGGAAAGTATCTTAGAAGAAATAATTGCTGAAAACTTCCCCACACTGGGGGAGGAAGTAATCGAACAGACCACGGAAATACACAGAACCCCCAACAGAAAGGATCCAAGAAGGGCAACACCAAGACACATAATAATTAAAATGGCAAAGATCAAGGACAAGGAAAGAGTGTTAAAGGCAGCTAGAGAGAAAAAGGTCACCTATAAAGGGAAACCCATCAGGCTAACGTCAGATTTCTCAACAGAAACCCTACAGGCCAGAAGAGAATGGCATGATATATTTAATACAATGAAACAGAAGGGCCTTGAACCAAGGATACTGTATCCAGCACGACTATCATTCAAATATGACGGTGGGATTAAACAATTCCCAGACAAACAAAAGCTGAGGGAATTTGCTTTCCACAAACCACCTCTACAGAACATCTTACAGGGACTGCTCTAGATGGGAGCACTCCTAGAAAGAGCACAGCACAAAACACCCAACATATGAAGAATCGAGGAGGAGGAACAAGAAGGGAGAGAAGAAAAGAATCTCCAGACAGTGTATATAACAGCTCAATAAGCGAGCTAAGTTAGGCAGTAAGATACTAAAGAGGCTAACCTTGAACCTTTGGTAACCACGAATTTAAAGCCTGCAATGGCAATAAGTACATATCTTTCAATAGTCACCCTAAATGTTAATGGGTTGAATGCACCAATCAAAAGACACAGAGTAACAGAATGGATAAAAAAGCAAGACCCATCTATATGCTGCTTACAAGAAACTCACCTCAAAACTACCAAAGAACAAAACCACCAGGCCAGATGGATTTACCTCGGAATTTTATCAGACATACAGGGAAGACATAATACCCATTCTCCTTAAAGTTTTCCAAAAAATAGAAGAGGAGGGGATACTCCCAAACTCATTCTATGAAGCTAACATCACCCTAATACCAAAACCAGGCAAAGACCCCACCAAAAAAGAAAACTACAGACCAATATCCCTGATGAACGTAGATGCAAAAATACTCAACAAAATATTAGCAAACCGAATTCAAAAATACATCAAAAGGATCATACACCATGACCAAGTGGGATTCATCCCAGGGATGCAAGGATGGTACAACATTCGAAAGTCCATCAACATCATCCACCACATCAACAAAAAGAAAGACAAAAACCACATGATCATCTCCATAGATGCTGAAAAAGCATTTGACAAAGTTCAACATCCATTCATGTTAAAAACTCTCAGCAAAATGGGAATAGAGGGCAAGTACCTCAACATAATAAAGGCCATCTATGATAAACCCACAGCCAACATTATATTGAACAGCGAGAAGCTGAAAGCATTTCCGCTGAGATCGGGAACTAGACAGGGATGCCCACTCTCTCCACTGTTATTTAACATAGTACTGGAGGTCCTAGCCACGGCAATCAGACAAAATAAAGAAATACAAGGAATCCAGATTGGTAAAGAAGAAGTTAAACTGTCACTATTTGCAGATGACATGATACTGTACATAAAAAACCCTAAAGACTCCACCCCAAAACTACTAGAACTGATATCGGAATACAGCAAAGTTGCAGGATACAAAATCAACACACAGAAATCTGTGGCTTTCCTATATACTAACAATGAACCAACAGAAAGAGAAATCAGGAAAACAACTCCATTCACAATTGCATCAAAAAAAAATAAAATACCTAGGAATAAACCTAACCAAAGAAGTGAAAGACTTATACTCTGAAAACTACAAGTCACTCTTAAGAGAAATTAAAGGGGACACTAACAGATGGAAACTCATCCCATGCTCATGGCTAGGAAGAATTAATATCGTCAAAATGGCCATCCTGCCCAAAGCAATATACAGATTTGATGCAATCCCTATGAAACTACCAGCAACATTCTTCAATGAACTGGAACAAATAATTCAAAAATTCATATGGAAACACCAAAGACCCCGAATAGCCAAAGCAATCCTGAGAAAGAAGAATAAAGTAGGGGGGATCTCACTCCCCAACTTCAAGCTCTACTATAAAGCCATAGTAATCAAGACAATTTGGTACTGGCACAAGAGCAGAGCCACAGACCAATGGAACAGACTAGAGAATCCAGACATTAACCCAGACATATATGGTCAATTAATATTTGATAAAGGAGCCATGGACATACAATGGCGAAATGACAGTCTCTTCAACAGGTGGTGCTGGCAAAACTGGACAGCTACATGTAGGAGAATGAAACTGGACCATTGTCTAACCCCATATACAAAAGTAAACTCAAAATGGATCAAAGACCTGAATGTAAGCCATGAAACCATTAAACTCTTGGAAGAAAACATAGGCGAAAACCTCTTAGACATAAACATGAGTGACCTCTTCTTGAACATATCTCCCCGGGCAAGGAAAACAACAGCAAAAATGAGTAAGTGGGACTATATTAAGCTGAAAAGCTTCTGTACAGCAAAAGACACCATCAATAGAACAAGAAGGATCCCTACAGTATGGGAGAATATATTTGAAAATGACACATCTGATAAAGGCTTGACGTCCAGAATATATAAGGAGCTCACACGCCTCAACAAACAAAAAACAAATAACCCAATTAAAAAATGGGCAGAGGAACTGAACAGACAGTTCTCCAAAAAAGAAATACAGATGGCCAACAGACACATGAAAAGATGCTCCACATCGCTAATTATCAGAGAAATGCAAATTAAAACTACAATGAGGTATCACCTCACACCAGTAAGGATGGCTGCCATCCAAAAGACAAACAACAACAAATGTTGGCGAGGCTGTGGAGAAAGGGGAACCCTCCTACACTGCTGGTGGGAATGTAAGTTAGTTCAACCATTGTGGAAAGCAGTATGGAGGTATATCAAAATGCTCAAAACAGACTTACCATTTGACCCAGGAATTCCACTCCTAGGAATTTACCCTAAGAACGCAGCAATCAAGTTTGAGAAAGACAGATGCACCCCTATGTTTATTGCAGCACTATTTACAATAGCCAAGAATTGGAAGCAACCTAAATGTCCATCAATAGATGAATGGATAAAGAAGATGTGGTACATATACACAATGGAATACTACTCAGCCATAAGAAAAGGGCAAATCCAATCATTTGCAGCAACATGGATGGAGCTGGAGGGTATTATGCTCAGTGAAACAAGCCAAGCGGAGAAAGAGAAATACCAAATGATTTCACTTATCTGTGGAATACAAGAACAAAGGAAAAACTGAAGGAACAAAACAGCACCAGAATCACAGAACTCAACAATGGACTAACAGGTACCAAAGGGAAAGGGACTGGGGAGGATGGGTGGGTAGGGAGGGATAAGGGGGGGAGAAGTAGGGGGGTATTAAGATTAACATGCATGGGGGGGTAGGAGAAAAGGGAGGGCTGTACAACACAGAGAAGGCAAGTAGTGATTCTACAACATTTTGCTATGCTGATGGACAGTGACTGTAAAGGGGTTTATAGGGGGGACCTGGTATAGGGGAGAGCCTAGTAAACATAATATTCGTCATGTAAGTGTAGATTAGTGATACCAAAAACAAAGCAAAAAAAAAAAAAAAAAAAAGGGCAGTTCCTGTGTGGTAACCTCCAACGAGTTCTACACAAGGGTATAAAGGGCATATAAAAGTGTAGGCAAAGGGTCTCTTTGTGTTTATACAGAGGATCAAAGCCTAATTGGGCTACCCCGAAAATGAACTAAGATACGGTATGAAAAAGAACTTCCAACATCTGCACTCTCTGGAAGACTCATGCCAGAAGATGATCATCAAAAAACCCCAACAAAGATCCACGCACTGCTACAGCTGTAGATGCACTCATCCCACCAGTTCCTGGACTTGCCATGGGAATGAGGAAGGAGATATCTAAGCTGGCCTGTGCATACAGTAAAACAACAAATTTGACTGGATCTATACTGTTGGAACTCAACCAAGAATTTGGAGAAGTGCAAATTGTAGCGCTCCAAACTCTTACAACTACAGACTATTTACTGTTAAAAGAACATATGGCATGTGAACAGTCCCCAGGAATGGGTTGTTTTAATTTGTCTGATTTCTCTCAGACTGTTCAAGTTCAGTTGGACAATATCCACCATATCATAGATAAGTTTTCACAAATGCCTAAGGTGCCTTAATGGTTTTCTTGGTTTCACTGGAGATGGCTGGTAATTACAGATATGCTTTGGTTATGTAACTATACTCCTATTATGTTAATGTGTGTGCGCAATTTAAGTAGTAGCTTAAAACCTATATATGCTGAAGTTATTCTACAAGAAGATTTGTCAAAGAAATAATCAATCTTCCCATGTTTTCTTCCGCCTGCTACTTCTATAGCTTTTCTTCTTCCTTCCTAATTACAACCCTTAAATAGAATTCGTGCCTCATATCAAATTTACCGAGTATCATAACTCCTCCAAGTGGTAAAGATACCTCAAGACAAATGCTGGGCATAGAAGCCACAGGGCATAAATATGCAAAGAAGTAAAAAGCTAACCTTTTCAAACAATAAGGCTTCCCTCTCACTTACCAACTTCACATTTCCCTGTATGGCCCCGGAAGATGACTGGTTAGCCAGAGACGGGTAAGATTCCTCAAGGGAGGGACAACCTAAGACACGCACAGTCGCAGGGGGGCCATCAGGTGAGAAATTGGGGATCAACAGAGGTGAGGCTTAGAACCTCACCCCCCCTGTTCTGAGAGAAATCTTCTGCATATGTGGATGTTTTATTGCCCTGGTCTAGCTTGGATTAACACATAGTCTACAGGCACACACCTGATCATCTACATTTGCTCTCTTACAACACTAAACTATGTTTTCTACCTTTATCTTGTATCTACCTACCACTTCAGCATTTTATTAAAAATAATAATAATAAAGAGAGAAATGTGGTATCCACATATAAATCAAGTATAAAAACCAAATGAGTATTCATATTTGAACTGACTGTTTAGAGTTCATAATGCATGAGCAAAACCGAAAGTTTCTGTGATGACTGCCCTTGTACTGTTCACTATGTAACTTATTCATTATGTAAGAATTTGTTCTACATGTAAGAACTTGTTTGTTATGCCTCAGAAGATTGGAGACTGACGAAAATTAGGCTTGGGGTGGATTAATGATTGTGCATTGAGCATTGACTCCCCTATACAGAATTTTATTGTCGTTAACAACCATTTGATCAATAAATATGAGAGATGCCCTCACAAAAAAAAAAAAAAAAAAGGACAGACTTCCAATGGTAAAATAAATAAGTAACCGGGATGTAATGTATAGCATAAGGAATATAGTCAAGATATTGTAACAGCTTGGTAGGGTGATAGCTGGAACCTAGAATTATGTATATAAATGTTCTACCACTGTGTTGTACACTTGAAACTAATGTAATGTAATACTGTGCGTCAACTACCCTTCAATAAAAAATAATTATTTAAAAAAAATAAATAAATAAAAAATAAAAAATAATTATCTAAAAAAAAATAAAAATAAAAATAAAATATCAAAAACTCAATCATTTCTTGAGGAAAAAAATGAAACTGGAAAGGGAATATTCTCTATATTAAACAGAAGAGATCCTGGTAACATCCTTTCCTCTAAAAATGACAGAAAGAACACTGATATCACTAGGGAGAATATTCAGAGTCAAGTCTGCTACTTAAAAGATAAATACTAAGGAATCCCCAAGTTTTGTAAAGGCATGCATATCTTGTGCTGTTTTTCTATGATTTAAGATAAGTGACTAAAATAATTATCACCTCTCCTTCACACTCCATGATCAGTTCTAGAAAGTTCTACTCCAAGAAGCTCTTCAAAAGCACACTTTCATCTGGTAATTTACACTTTCTTACTAGACATTAAGTGTGTTCTAAAAATATTAATAACAATAAACTTTTAAGTCATCAAAGTCATAAATGTCTGCATATATACTAGTTTACAGCCTTCCTTAGTCACAAAGAGTGTGAAAAAACATGTGACGGGAGCATGTAACCCTTCCTAAGCAGCATTCTCAAACTACCACCAAAAGACACAGATGTTGACAAAGAGGAAAAGTCAAGTACTAACTATAAAACATAAAACCCACACACTTTTAATATGAACTCAATCATGTCAATAACTAATATGTTATTGTATTGATCAAGCATTTTTCATCAAGGAAAAAATACCAATTTTGGGGGGGGGAGTGGGAGGATTTTAAAATAAAAATACAACCCACAGCACTTACATTTCACTTCTCCAAAAACTAATGTTCATGATCATTAGGATGAATCACTTCTATGACAGTAAATACGAAAATATCTAAGGAAAAATATATAAGCCAATTGACTTTTTTTAAACAATGCTGTACGATTTTTTCACTTTTCTCATTTTTATTTTTTAGTTGTGAAAGAATTTAAAATACAGAAAGGTGACATGATAGCAAACGCAAATATAACAATTATACTGCTGTATTTGCTTCAGATTTTCTTATGAAACAGAAAGCTACAGGTAAGTTGGTTTTCCTATTCATTCCTCTGTCCCCACTTCTCCATAAGAAGTAAAAGCTTTGCTGAAATTAATATATCCTCTTCTAATCTATTTTTTAAAATAATTTTGTAGCATATATATATAGATCCATAGACAACACAGTATTGTTTTGTTTTTTAACAATCAAGTGGTATCATATTTAACTTGTAACTTGCTTTTTTTCTCAATGTAATGTTTCCAGTATTTATCTCTACAGACACAAATAAACCTGGTTTGATCATTCTGACTGTGTAATAGTAATAAATTGCATTAAAATACTACTGCTTATCTATTCCTTCACAGCTGGATGTTTCCAAATTTTTCCGACTATAAATATTACAGTAAAAATGTGTATACGCTTCCTTTTGCATAAATGCAAGGCTCCTCTGTAGGGTGTATATACCTTTAACTGCTGGTTCAAAGGATATATCCATCTTCAGCTTCATAAGATTTTGCCATCCTTCAAAAGTGTATTAAGGCGTCTCATCCACCAGTGTTGTTAACAATTGGTACAATAAGACTTTAGAATATTGGCAGAATTGAAGTATGTGAAATAGATCTCATTATTTGAGAGTAAGTCAATTTTTTATAATTTTACTAGACAAATGGGCTTTTTCCTCCTGTAATATTTATTTCTATATCATTACATATATGAAACATGCAACTTATTCTTTTGAGTTCACCCATACACTGAGATATTACAGACTTTAAATTTCATATTTAATCCTGAACAAAAGAAAAAAATTTTCTTTATAATTATGACTTTCAAGTTGTCAAAGCCTTTAGGAAAATGATGAATAGGGTATCTTTAATAAGTCATCCCATGTGTCAACTTCATATAACTGTACTCAGCAAAAAAGATCGCTATCTTCTCCAGATACAGAAAATTTGGTTCTATTTTTTTAATAATAGCTTTATTTGGATATAATTCACATACCATAAAATTTACCCTTTTAAACTGTACAATTCAGTGGTTTTTAGTATATTCACAAAGTTGTGCAACAATCACCATTATATAACTCCACATTTTTCATCACCCTTAAAAGAAACTGTACCTGTTAGTAGTCATTGTCCATGCCTGCCTCTTCCAGCCCCCCACAACCACTTCTCTCTTCGTGTAAAAAATTCATTAATTAACTCTTATTCATAGCCTAAAAACTTCCCTAGGTCATTTGGTCATTTCCTTCTATTCAGCCACTGAATAAAGCTTTTACCTCTTGTGGATAAAATGAGAGTTCCTGTGGCCAGGATTCTCACCTGGCCCTGGTTGACTAGCTCACTGCACACCTGTGGGCACTACATGGCTGTTGACTCTATATAAAGAGCTCTGCCCAGTGCTCTGGGCGTGACACGGTGGCAGGGCTGCAAGGCTGCAGGAGAGCAGAGCAGAGGCTGGACTGGTGGCAGCGCCGAGGACAGAGGCCCAGAGAATGGCTGTGTGGGACGACTGTGCAGAGAGGCCCAGAGGACAGCTGTGCAGACAGAGGGGCCCAGAGGCAGAGACCAGCTTGCTGCACGCAGACTCACTCTGAGTGAATGGGATTCTAGAGACAGACCTGCCACCTGGAAATAAAGTTGGGTATAACCCTTTCACCCCCAAGAACGTTTTGCTGTCATTTTCTTTGGTCACACTGAATCCACAGTGAACCTGCCTGGGGCTGAAACCCATTGGCAAGACACCTCTTAAACACACACACACACACTCTGCTACTATGGAAGGCAGTCTAACCTGCATTCCCTTGTGAAAAACTCACCCCAAACCCAATTCATTTATGTTACACAGACATACAGTATGCACTTCATTGCTATCTCTGAAAAAAGGCTGACGCAATCTGTCCATGAGTACATAGGGGTGAGCAGGCCACAGTGCCTTTAGTTAGGGACTGCAATGGTAAGTGCTTCACTGGACTGAAGCAGTTAATAGATTCTAAGGCACATGTGTTCTACCTCTTTTACCAAATGAGGTAAAAGGCCTTTATCGAATAGTGCTGTGAAAGTGCCTGAACGAGTCTGAGTACAACCAAACACCTCTACCTGGTTAAAATACCAGGGCCTTATTCTGCCTGTTTTCATAGACCTTTAACAGATGTCCACCAATCCTCCCAATAACTTGAAAGCAAATACAGCATCTCAGAGAGCTACAATGTTTAATGAAAAACAAGATATGTAATAAGGAAACCAAAGATCCCTTTGTGACATCAGGGGCTGAGCTCACAAACAGGACTGTCACAACTATGATGACCTTACCTTTTTTTTTTAATGGTATCATTAATATACAATCACATGAGCAACACTGTGGTTTACTAGATTCCCCCCATTATCAAGTCCCCACCACACACCCCATTACAGTCACTGTCCATCAACATAGTAAGATGCTACAGAGTCACTACTTGTCTTCTCTGTGCTACACTACATTCCCCGTGCCCCCCCCACATTATGTGTCCAATGATAATGCCCCTTAATCCCATATCCCTCTCTTCCCACCCACCCTCCCCATCTTGGGTTTTGTGAGTCTGCTGCTGTTTTGTTCCTTCAGTTTTTCCTTTGTTGTTATTCTCCACAGATGAGTGAAATCATTTGGTACTTGTCTTTCTCCACCTGGCTTATTTCATTGAGCGTAATACCCTTTAGCTCCATCCATGTTGCAAATGGTAGGATGCTTTCTTCTTATGGCTGAATAGTATTCCATTCTGTATATGTACCACATCTTCTTTATCCATTCATCTATTGATGGAGACTTAGGTTGCTTCCATTTCTTGGCTATTGTAAATACTGCTGCAATAAACATAGGGGTGCATATGTCTTTTTGAATCTGAGATCCTGCATTCTTAGGGTAAATTCTTAGGAGTGGAATTCCTGGGTCAAATGGTATTTCTATTTTTAGTTTTTTGAGGAACCTCCATATTGGTTTCCACAATAGTTGAACTAATTTACATTCCCACCAGCAGTGTAGGAGGGTTCCCCTTGCTCCACATCCTTGCCAGCATTTGTTGTTGTTTGTCTTTTGGATGGACCTTACCTTTTTTTACGCTAAATTCTCTTGCTAAACTGCTTCAGGATAAAAGAAGATAAGGAAACAACTTAAGTGCCTATCAATGGATGAATGGATAAAGAATATGTGGTATGCATATGCATACATACACTGGACTGTTACTCAGTCATAAAAAAAGAATTAAATATTGCCATTCACAACAACTTGGATGGACCAAGAAGGTATCGTGACAAGTAAGTCAGAGAAAAACAAATATCATATGATTTCACTTATATGTGGAATCTAAAAAAAATGAATGAACAAACAAAAAAAACAGAAGTAGACTCATAAATACAGAGAACTTGTGGTAGCCTCAGAGGAGGGAGATGGGGAAAATAGGTGAAGGGAATGAAGAGGTACAAACTTACAATTATAAAATAAATAAGTCATGGGGATGAAAAGTACAGCATAGGAAATGAGTCAATAATACTCTAACAACTTTTTATGGTAATATATGGTAACTACACTTACAGTGAGCATTTGATTATATATGTAATTAAGGAATCACTATCTTCTATGCCTGAAACTAATGTAATATTGTATGTCACCTATAATTTAAAATTTTAATAAAATTTTTAAAAAGTGGTAAGAAATGGAACAGTGACAAAAGAGTGATATATCTGACTTGCAATAGAACCTAATGAATAAAAGGGATAAAGAAGACATGCACTAGGTAGAGAGGTGGGAAACTTTGTAGGAAGAAGATTAAATTTGATGCAGAACTTAACAAAATTTGTAGATGACTTTAAAGGAAGCTAAATAGCAGTGTTTACAAGGGATCTTTTTGGAGTGCTGGATCTTTTTGGGTGTAGTTAATGGTTACAAAACTCTAGATTTACTAAAAATCACTGACTTCTATACTGCAAACAGGCGAATTTTGCAGTATATAAATTATACCTCAATAAAGCAGTTTTTTCTTTAAGTTTGTTCACTGAAGAAGTGAAAATATATTAGGGTTTCTTTGACTAAAGAAAGGAAGTAACCAGAAGGAAAAGTACAGTAATTCACTGAACAGAAAAGAAAATAAAAATTTTCTTAGGTTAAGAAATATTACTGTTTCCATTTCAGACCAATAAACGACAGTATTGTGTCTCTGGGTAATTTTCTACAGACCTTAAGACCACAAAAGCTTATCATCTTAAGAGTAGAAAGACAATATACTTGACAGCCTTAAATGTGGAATAAGGAGAAGGAACACTCCAGCTTAATTTCCTGTCACCTAGAAGAGCAGTAACAATTTATTCTGATCCCATCTTATTGCATATGCCTGAGATGTAGAGACAGCACCTCCTATGAGAAAAGAATTAGGAAATTTAAAAGCAGCAAATCAAATTTATAGTTGCTTTAAAAGAATGTATAGTAATTTCTTTACAAGCATGATGAGATTAGTCAATTCCCTCAGCCAGTCAAAACATCCAAATGGGGAATTTTTTGGTATTTTTGGATAAGACTAATTTGCATTGGTTCAGGGACTTTTTGCAAAAGTTTCCAAAACAGCAGCACTGTTTTTTAAATTTATCCCGTTTGCAACTACATACTGTTATCAAGCCCAACTGCACCTATAAACAACCACAATTCACATTTGCTCTGAGCTATGAAAATATTAACCTTCTCTGACCTCCCCTGCACCAACTTCAGCAAACCCTGTATCGAGTCTCAACTTCCCAAAACACCACACAGGTGTCTCTAATTTCAGACCTGCTAGTCTCCTTTCCTCTCTGACTAAATCATTACCAAGCCCAGAAAATAAAAACAAAACCTCTCCTAACTCATGTAGGTATTTTCTTTCCTTCTCTCTCCATAACAGAATGTTCTAGCAGACATAAATGAAATAACATACATCAATATATAATTTTTGTTCCTCTAAAAATGGCTATAATAAAGGCCAAACTAGTTCAAGATAGTTATGTTCACATTATCCACCCAGACTTGAAAAATTGTAATATCAATGAACTTATTAATATAATCTCAGTAAAAGAACATACTATAAAAGTTTACAGTACCATGCCTACCTTAGTAGGCATTCAATAAACGTCAGCTCTTTTCTTTCTTTTCCATTAATTCTTATAGTATTTCCATGAAATGGTTCCTGTTTATTTTTACCCCAATATAAAGCAGGAGAATAGAAAGACGGTAATTTCCTGACTGACCATTCAGATCAGCCCTGGAAAACTGAGGCCACTACATGATGATGAAGGGATTCATTTGCATTGCTAAACTTTAATCTACCCTCCCTTCCTAGGCAGACGTGTCAAATCCAAGGATGATGTTCCTTCTCCTATGAGAAATGACGTAACTCTTCCTCACAGAGATATATTTACAGTTCCTGTTCTTTTTGACAAAGAAAGCCAGCCTCACGAACTTTTGCTGTTCTAAGTGCCCATGTAACAGGAGTCCAAAGGTTGTCATAAACCCATAGAACCTGGGCACGAGTTCACAGGATTCCCATCTGGAGAACTGTAGGGAGTATTAGAGTGTCACACTGTATTTTTGGCTATCAAGTTCACTTTCTGAGTGATGCAGTTTCTTGCACCAATGAGCAAAGATTATGGAAAACTAGAACTACATGAAGTAGCACTAGCCCTTACTTTGACAGGAAATGTTCTGACAGAAATAGGTTTGCAGAGCTGTGTGAAGCTGCCATCTATAGCTCTTTCTGTGGACATCTGACACAGACAGATATATGAGCCAAAGTCAAATCTGGTGTACTTTTGTTCAGGCCCCAGAGCTTAAGATAGGAATGCAAGCATGCTGTGTCAAATCAAACTCTGGTGGTTATACATGGACAGATTGTGTCATCAGTAACAAAACTGATAGTTGCCAGTGACAGTCTGGCGACTGTCATGACAGCCCCTTTGTTGCAGTCTACCACTCACACAAGCTACTGAATTTTAGAGTGACCAGAAGAATTAGCCAGCCTCTCCCTACCCACTACCCCAAGATGATTTACATAATGGCTTCAATGCAAGAACTTCTGCCCTCCAATGACTGGATCATTGTGTGTGTGTGAACTAAATGGTTCTGTTCTATGGCCATCAAAATTTTGTTTCTTGGCACTCAACATGTTCTAACAAAATACTACATAGAGTCCACAAACCATGGTGACAGACCATTATGGGACCATGATGACTGTTACCTAAACAATAATCCATTCCAAACTACTCTAGTGCACTAGAACTGAAAATACAAACACCTTAGGAAAGGAGGCAGGAAAGAATAAACAAACCTAGGACCTACCTTGTTCACAAGTCCCAAAGACAGATGAAATTCAATCCATGCCAACCATACCCTTCAATCTCTAAAACACAAACAGAAAAATAAACGTTCATGGAATATAAGCAGCTCATCCAGTTCCTAAAGAGTATTTGGTTTCAAAGGGAAGAAGCCGTTTCTTATCTCCTAAAATTTATCCTATCCATGCCCACAACAGTGGCTGAGTTCTGTCACCTGCAAAAAGGCCCAGATAGGTGAGTTACATAATAAGTAACACTAACTGAGCACTTCCTATATATATGCCAGGCACTGTTTGAAGTGCTTAAGTGTGCTAATTAACTTAATCCTTACAACAACCCTATAAAACAGCTATGCTTACTAACTCATTTTATATCCAAATAACAACTGACCTTATAGCTCTGAAACTGCTCTTCCTTGTGTTAAGAAATGGCTTTTAAATAAAATGTAGGCAATCTCAACCATCATAGCTAGGCTATCTCAATGCTTGATATCTATAAATGTTCCATATTTATCCTCCATTATATATTTCTTGAGTCCCCACAATGTGTTAAACACTTATCCCAGGTACTAAAGAGGATTCATTTTCTGTCCTTTAGGAGAACTAGTTGGGGAGATTAGATGAAACTACAAGAAATGGTTCAAGAAATGGAACATCCTATTATGAGGCACACTCTCTTTGTGCAGTCTTTCAGTAGACAATCAGAAAAAAGGGGAGGAAAGCTTCACAAAACAGGACCCTAAAGCTGGACCTTTAAACACAGATGACACTGGCAAAGAGAGGAGAAAGGCTCTTCAGGCAAGGAAATGAGAATAAAAACATGGTGGGAGGGACAGACAACTATCTATGGTCATTCATAATCTGATCCCACCCAGCCACTGATCTCCCTACTCCCCCATTAGCCATACCAAACTTCTTAATTCTAGGACATAAAGTCTTCTATAGTTTCATTGTTTCTCCTACATCCAGAATGCTCTCCCTCCCACTTACCCTGGTGTAACACTAACTAAACCTCTATACAGTAGACATTCAATATAAGTCATTGTTGTAATGATTTTTATTACTTAAGATCCAACAGAAACATTTTTCTAAAGCCTATTCCACTTCCCCAGAATTACTCTGCTTGCCACCACACTCACATGGCATTTGTCCATTTCTCCATTAGAACAGTAATACATTTTATTGTCCCTAGGTTTCCTTTTCTTCTTTCTCTCTTACTTGTCTGAAAGGGAACCATCTTTTACACAAGTTGATATCCCCCAAAACCTATCACAGTGTCTGGCACACAACAGGTGTCCATTATGTTAACTGAAATACTAAATACCTCGAATTTACAAAATGAGTAACAGGATTCTTCTAAAAAGTCAGCTCCATTAGTACTTTACTCAGTTTGTCAAATCTTGCACACTTTTACATTTTCATGAATATGCCTGCTACACAATTACACCAACTACTCATGTACCAAAAAAAGTGGATTCACTAAAAACTGCCACTTGTTTTTGCTTAACAAAACAAGGCCCTCATCCATGCCAGTTGAGACAGGAGAAATTAATTTAATTGGCAATTTAGACATTGTGGCTCATGACCTTTCTTACTGAAACAGTGCCACAGCTTTGTATGCAGTTATGTATGTTTAAACAGGTATTTATATTGGCTTTACTCATGGATCACAGAGGCTTACAAATTTAGAAGTCCAATCATAAATCCAAGGTTTATTTATAGAAACTTTCCATATGGCAGGAGTTTAAGAAGTAAAACAGCAGCCTTTTTCCCTGCTGAAAGCAGAGGGTAGCAGAGCACCAAAGGAGTAAACTCTCTCCTGACTCTATTCTTGGCACTGCTTAGAGGAAGAAATGAGCAGGGCAGGCAAGAGCCTTGCTGAAAATCAGTCACCCAAGCCAAGAGGCATTTTGAATGTCTGTGCTATTCAAGGCATAAGTATTAATTTTATAATTTTATACATGCCCGTGTTCATTTAAAGCACAATTTGTGGCCTGGAACTTAAAAAATGTTCTAATGTGCTAGTTTGTCCACATATTAATCAAGTCAGCCAGGTTTGAACATGCCAAGCTTAAAATACTCTCAAGATCATTATGCAAAGGTATGAGCTCAATCCTTTATTCTCAGGGAAAGGAACTTAGGGAAGAAAGACTAAAGCAACAGTATTTCAATAGAAGACATAACAGAAAAAGTCAACTTCTAAATAGTGATGAATTAACTTAAAAATATCTGAACAGAAATAAGATACTAGCTAATGACAGATTTCTTATACTTATTAATCTCAAAATGAAATCCTGGATTTTTAGTTCAAAGTTGCCAGAGAACATATTTTGAAACTGATTTTTACATGAGCCCATCTTATAAAAAGGTTGTTTTAGTCATCCACTGACTAAGCCCCTTTAAAATCCAAGTCTAACTTACTTCCTTTTAAAATGAGTTAAATTTTTATATGATTATCATAAGCAAAGTCCTTTAAATCTTTTATCTTATTGGCTTCAGAGGAGTGTCAATAAAACCTGAAATTACTAAATTTTTATAACTAAACCTCCAAAGCTCACACATCAACACTTTCATTTTCAGCTGGGGAACCAGAGCAGAAAGGGTGCAATGACATGATAACAGAAAACAATGGGACCAAAATCTGATTACTAATCCAATGTATTTATTCTACAACATACTGCTCAACACACTGCTTTATTAAGACAGAAAATGTTTTGGAAATTATGAAAGAAAAGTTTAAATATCTACACCCATCACTTAACTGAAAAGAATTTAAAAATTAGATGTGTGTGTCCTGAAGACTTGGAAATGCCATCCCTTAAAAACTTGGCCAGTAGAAAATTACAACAGTTATTGTCAATGCTCTTGGCCCAATACATGCTCACATAGAATCTCTGCTGGAAGTTTAGCTTTAAAAAATTCTCCTCACATTCCAAAGGGGATGAGATAATTTTTACAAACTAAGATGACATTATTCTTATCTTCTAAAAAGTAAACTTTCCACAAAAAAATAAGCAGTTTCACAGAATTCAGGGTCTTCTTTCAAAAAGCATTTTTTCTGAAAGAATGCTATTGTCTCATTTTAATTTGGGGGGAAAGAGATGCAAAGAATAAAAGGAAAGTAACAATCAGTGGAATGGATGGGGGGAACAAGAAAAGGAGTACATAGAAAAGAAAATCAATATAAAGGTTCAACTCCGGTATCAAAAAGGGAGGAGAAAAAACAATTCCCAATTAGATTAACTAACTACAGTTTCTAAGCAATCGACCTCAACAGGATATGGTTACATACTGCCTCAAACTGAACACATGTGAAAAAAATCTTAATCTCATTCTGCCTTATTGCTCTATTTGCTCTTTCCTCCACTTCTAAAGAAAGAGCATTAAGTGGACTGGGTCCCCTGAAACAAGTAGAGGAGTCAAAAATGTGAGCCTATGTAGCCACCTCAAAGTGCTGTTACTGCCTGAAGCTACTAGAGAGTCTCCAAAGGAGATTCAAAAGAGACCACTGTGCTCCCAGACATGTCTATAACCTCCTCTAGAAAAGACTAGAACCTACGAGGAGCAATATTCTCTGCTGCCTTTCACACTTACCAAAAATCTTTCCTTTCAAATTACCAATTTAACTTGGACAAAGATTTTAAAGAACAGTTAATATAACATTTTATTACAGTGATAAGGGGGGAAAAGAAGCAATATCATACACAGCTGACCCTTGAACAATGCAGAGGTTAAGGACACCAACCCTTTCGTGCAGTTGAAAATATGTGTATAACTTCTGACCCCCCCCCAAAATTTAATAGCCTACTGTTGACTGGAAGCTTTTCCAGTAACATAAACAGTTAATTAACACATATTCTGTGTATTCTATGTATCATATGCTGTATTCTTAACAGTAAAGTATGCTAGAGAAAAAATGTTTTTCAAAATTGTCACAAATCTGCAAAAAATTTTCCAATATATTTATTTTTAAAAATCCACATATAAGTGGACCTGAGACAGGGACCATGGATGTAGTCAGAGTAGGGTGAGGGCATCCAAAAAAAGCAAGATAGGATATTTACAGTCAGAGCAATGTAACTACATGCAAGGAAACCCCCTACCAAAACTCCATGTTAAACATTAAGCTGTAGAGTCACTCTTCAGAAAGATCAGTTAATATTCCCTAAAGGAAAGTAGCCCATTTTTTTATTATGCTAACCATTTGTAATCATGTCTAAGATTCACTTTGCATGCTAAAAGGCCCAGGCCTATGTGCTGTCTTTCCTCCTTCAGACCTGATGAGGTGATTTGCAATGTGGGCAATTAATAATGGCAAGCAAGCCCAGCCATAAACAACATAGTAAAAGGCAGGAAGGATTCCACCTTAAAAATAAGATTGCATTTTAGTAGCCAGGGAGTTAAGTAGATTCTTAACTTACTCTTTAGCAAACAGACAATAGCTCAGCCCCCCTTGGGGGCTGGGCAGGCAGTCTTGTTTCATATGCTGCTCCCAGACCAAGACACAGGTATCTCAGGGAAAAATTCGAGCAGTAAATTTCTTGTGTTAAGTTAATTTTAAATATTCAGGGCTCACTTAACAAGTCCACACCCCTAAGCCCTTTACCACATTCCCCTAAATCCTTAACTGCCTATAAAACCCCCAGACAATGCACAACCATGGGCTCTCTTGTCCCCTCCTGGTGTGAGCTAGGAGTTCTGTCTTCTCACTTTATCTCTAAATAAAAGCCTCTCCCTGACTCTCCTACCTTGAGTGTTTGCTAAGTTCATTCTTCAACTCCGCAAACAAGAACCCCGGCATCAGGCCCTCATAGTTCAGACCTGTGTTGTTCAAGGGTCAGCTGTGTACTGTATAAAGGGAGTAAATAAAAGAAGGGAATAAGGAAGACCTATGCAGCCCTTCTGGTCAACCCAGCTGCTGCATCAACCTAACAAGATACACTCAGTGAAGTATTAGAACATGCACTTGACAAATAAAAAACTAAAATTTCAAACTTTGCACTCATAAGAGCTTCAAACTCATACCAACATTCCCAGTTTTGCCTTCCCCTGCCAGCACCCCATAACGAGCCACAGAAACATCTCCCATTTCACTGTGTTTATTCAGCCTCAGATGTCAAAGCTCCAGACATGCAGACAGGGCTCTCACTTTTTGAAACTGCAAAGCAAAATCCATTTTATAGTTTTCAAGCATTTGAACATCTATTCTTATATGATTCTCCTAACACTGTAAAGTGGCCATTTGCAGATGACAGGTAGAGAATAAATCTCAGCAAAGTCTCTATCATAATCAGAATCGCAGGGAAAGGAGCCCATTTTTCTAGACCTTGAACCTGACTTGAACATCTCAGCACCTAGTCAAATAAATGTGTACATCCCTATTTTCTTAAACAGAATAAAATGGATATTTTTTATTATTCCTTGCTTTCCCCGTAAGAAGTTTTTTTAATTTTCCAAAATAGGTAATACATAACTATGATTTTTTTAATTAAACAGTACAAGGTATACAGTGAAAAATGGGTCTCTTTCCCACCCCAGCCTCTGAATAGTTCTTTTCAGAAACGATTTAAGGTTTCTTGTAATTCAACGTTTTCTTACTAATGAATGACTCTCCTATGCTTACAAATGTGGCTGCAGGAGAAAGAGCTAAATGACTTAGCTGGTTATTGCACTGCCAGAGAGAGAGCATCCCTACTATCACTGAAGTCTGAGCACCTGTGCAGGAGACCTGCCTTCAGTGTGGCATGGCACATCTGTGCCCTCCCTATACATGCTCCCAACTCGCATGCATACACAGCTACACTGAGAGGAGAGGGTTCTTGTATATGGGAGGTGGAGAGGAGATAAAGCATACATTACATAAAATGTACCTAATTAACCATTTTTAACTGGACAATTCAGTGGCATTCAATGCATTCACAATGCCATACACCCATCATCACCATCCATATCCTAAACTTTCACCATCCCAAACAGAAACTGCACTTATCAGACAGTAACTCCTTATTTCCACTCTTCTTAGTCCCTAGATTAACATCTATTCTACTTTGTCTCTATGAATTTGCCTATTCTTGGTGCCTCATACAATATCCGTCTTTTTGTGTCTAGCTTCTTTCACTTAGCATCAATCATATCCTCACAGTTCATCCATGCTGTAGCATGTGTCAGAACTTCATTCCTTTTTAAGGCTGCATAATATTCTATTGTATGCATACACCACATTTTGCTTATCCATGTACCAGTGGAAAGACATTTGGGTTGTTTCCACTTTTTGGCTATTGTGAATAATGCTGTTGTGAATACTGGTATACAAGTATCTGTTTAAGTCCTCTCTTTCAATTCTTTTGGAATTGCTGGAGCCTATTGGCAATTCTATGTTTAACTTTTTGAGGAGCCACACAACTGTTTTCCATAGTTTTTTTTTTACCATTTTACATTCTCACCAGTGACACATAAGGGTTCCAGTTTCTCCTCACAGTTTTTTTGACACTAGCCACCTAGAATGTGATGTGCTATCTCATGGTGGTTTTCATTTACATTCAAAGGAGAGGGCTCACTTTGTGTTTGGAGGTGTTCCTGTGACACTGATCCATTTTTACCCCATAAAGAACTGTCTTATCTCTGGCTCTTCATCATAGTTCTCATTCAATGCACTGTCATTTCAAATCTTGTCTGCTGTGACTACCATTATACTCCACTCTGCTTTTCCTGCATACCCTTTCACCTATGCTCTTTAGCCTTCTTCTTCAACAAATGTTGATCTACATATAATCAGATATTGCCAGTTTAATAAACATGCTGCTTCAACTTCTGGATGAAATAACTATTCTTAGCACTCTTGGCCCTTTAAGTCTTCTTGAGAATCAACAACAAAGCTCGAAAGTTCTTTCTTCATAGTGAGGTACTTGCTTCTTTTTCTCAGTTTTGAATTCAAAACTCCTTTGGATGCTTTAAAATGACAAAGTTGGTCTCAGCAGTGCCTGGAACATGGTAGGCACTTGATAAATATTTGTTGACTGAATGAAGAGATAACATGGCAGCAGAGAACAAGTATGGGCTTTGGAGTCAGATCTGGGTTTATATCAGATATATATATATATATATATAATATATATATATATATATCAGTCAGCTACTACCTTTGTTAGCCATATGCTCTTTGTGGGTAAAATTGTAATATTTCCAGAATATCTCGCCTGGCTTTAGTACATCTGCATATCAACAGGCGCTCAAGGGTGGAGAGAAGTATGGCTTTAAGGCATTTGCATCATTCCTCAGGGGTAGAAAGAAGTTCATCTCCATATCAATAGGTAATCACCTGGGCAATCAAGGACGTGTCTGAACCTGAGAGGTTAAGGGGAGGGGGCTGGCTGGCTTGCTGGCTTCTTCAGGAGCAGGGGAGAGAGATGGCCAGGACTGCAGTTTGTAGGTGAGGGGGAGGGCCGGTTTTGCTTCTGCTGAATCAGGACAGAGAGAAGGCCCTGGACTGCAGTTTGTAAGCAATAAACGAATTTTAAACTTTATTTCTTCCTTTGACTGATTTCGGTTTTTAGAGATTTTTTGCCCCAGATTTCTTCTCCCCGGACTTACACTCTTGAACTAAGTTACTAAGCTTCTCTGAGCCTCTGCTTCCTTAACTGCAAAAGAAACAGATTAATACCACCTACTTTGCAGAATGACCATGAAGAGATGTTACTGGTGGTATATTCAAATATATAAACTGCTTTGTTGGTACTGGATCTAGGTACCATAAAAGCATGGACTTAACAGCTCACGATTCATTCATTTATTTATTCAGCAATTATTTAATGAAGGCCCACTATACCAGGCACTGTAGTTGCATAAGACATCAGTGCTCAAGATATAGATAACTTGCTCTCATTGGAAATAATATTCTAATATAAAGAGATAGGTAATAAAATAATTAGTAAATTATATAGATCTTAAAATATGATTAATGCTTTAGAACAAAGAAAGGGCATATCAGAATAAAGAGAATCAAAAGTGTTGGAGCAAGGGAATTATAATTTTTAAATAAGACGATTAATGTAGGCCTCATTGAGAAAATGGTAACATTGAAGCAAGCTGTAACAGTGATGAGAGTTAGCTGCACAGTTATCTAGGGTAAATGCATTCCACACTGAGGAAACAGCCATGCAAAGGCCCTAAGGCAGAAGGGCAAGGAAGCAATTGTGACTGCAGCAGAGTGAGCAAGGGGGATATAGTAGTTGAAATCAGAGGAATTAACAGAATACCAGATAAGATAAGGCTGTAAGATAAATTCTAGCCGAAATAAGCAGGCGAAGAGAGGCAACAAAGGGCCAGGTAGTTTATTTGAACGCAAACACCGGGGCGAGATTTCCCCAGTCTACAGAAATAGAGGCTGGGGAATTCGCACGCATAAGCAGACAGGCAGCGAGTTTTTAAAGAAGGTAGGTGGGGGCAGAGCTTAGATTTACAGCGGTGCGAGGATTGGCTAACTGTAAGGCACATTTTTCAGGTTGGGAGGGGCAACAGCCAGGGACTTTGACACGTCATCAGGGTCTGACGTGGGAGGGGGCAGCAGCCAGGGACTTTGACACGTCATCAGGGTCCGATGTGCTTGCTCCTCCCAGTCAGTGCTCTCAGCCTTACAAAGGCCTTAAGGGCTTTGACCCATGGAATGGGGAACTGCTGCAGGGTTTCTGAACAGGAGTGATATGATCTGACTTAGGTATAACAAGAATGATTCAGGCTGCTGTGCTGAGAATAAACAAAAGGGTATAAACAGTGAGATCCATTAGGAGGTACTACAATACTCCCATCAAGAGAGGTCAGTGGTGTGAACCACAGTGGTAGCAACTGAGTTGGGTGAGAAGTGGTTGATTATGGATGTATTGTGAATGTAGGTCCAGCAAGAAGTCCTGGCAGACTGGATATGGCATATAAGAGAAAAATAAGAGTCTAAAGTTTTGACCAGAGCAACTAAAAAAGTAGAACTGCCATCAAATAAAACAGGCAAAGCTGCTAGTGAGAAAAAAAGTTTACAGGAGAAAAATGAATAGTTTACTTTAAGTTCTGTATATGTTGAGTTTGAGACTGTTGGCTTTCCAACTTTTCCAACAGGTAAATAGGGTTATGTTGATGAAACGATGGCTTTTAACATTTCCATTTTACTATCTTGTCATAGACAGAAAACCATAAGTTTAAATTAGCCTAGCGTCTACAGTTTTATAACAAATTAATTTCGGCAGCTATCATACACATGAAAAAGAAATACTCACAGTTTGACGCTAATTCCCAATGACTGATCATATCCTTCAAAGATTGAAGACCAAGACTGAAATCCAATCCACCTCACAGACATAGGTATGGGATCAAATCTTAATAAATGAGGAATAATAATAAAGTACAATGAGCTCCTGGCATCTGTTACCTACACTGAAACTCCTCATCCTGACAGACACAAAAAGATTCCAGTGATCCTAACATATCAGCTTTAGTCTGACATTCTCCTCTTGTTCTAAAACACAAATTTTTCTCTCCTTCTGTTCCCTGGAAGGTCCCAAAGAGAATGGTCCAAAAGCTGAGAACAAACAACATCCAGTAAGAATAATAACAGAGAGAGGACTAGCATTATTCCCATATGCTGGTCAAGGACACTGGAGAAATCGCAAAATCACACCATCTCATGGTTGGAAAAGGATCACCTTGTGTCAACAAATATTTTCCAAGTAACCATGTGATAGATGCTAGATACACAATGATTATGACAAAATCCCTCCTCAAGGCATTCTGTGCAAAGTACTTCAATAGAGGAATCAAATAAGGGTTACTGGAGTATAGACGCCAGAATAAAAAAGCAAATTTTCAAAATAAACTGCAAAGAATCAACTTGGGATCACCACATCTATCATTGCCTACCAATTTTACATGCAGAAGACTAATGTGGTGATTCAGGCTAAGGAAAAACTGAGGTTGCAGTCTGAGCCCTGACACCGCCTTTAAAATGAGTCTTGTTCTCAACCTAAGACAGGCATAGTCACAGGGGGGCCATCAGGTGAGAAATTGGGGATCAACATAGGTGAGGCTTAGAACCTCACCCACCCTGTTTTGAGAGAAATCTTCTGCATCCGTGGATGTTTTATTGCCCCTGTCTAGCTTGGATTAACACATAGTCTACAGGCACACACCTGATCATCTACATTTGCTCTCTTACAACACTAAGTTTTCTACCTTTATCTTACATCTACCTACCACTTCAGCATTTTATTAAAAATAATAATAATAATAATAAAGGGAGAAATGTGGGATCCATATATAAATCAAGTATAAAAATCAAACGAATATTCATATTTGACCTGATTGTTTATAGTTCATAATGCGTGATCAAAACCGAAAGTTTCTGTGATGACTGCCCTTGTACTGTTCACCATGTAAGAACTTGTTCGTTATGCTTCAGAAGATTGGAGACTGACGAGAATTAGGCTTGGGGTGGATTAATGATTGTGCATTGAGCATTGACTCCCCTATACAGAATTCTATTGTTGTTAACAACCATTTGATCAATAAATATGAGATGCCCTCTCAAAAAAAAAAAATGAGTCTTGTTCTCTTACATGGTTAAAGAACATAAGTTAAAGGTGGTTATCATCACTTCCATCCTTCCTTCATTTCTTTTCCACATACAAAAAATGTGGGATCACAAGAAATACTGCTCTAACCCAACCATTCACTCAGTGACAATCTCTACATTTTACAAGCTAGCACTTAATCCTTAAAAATATTTGCTGAAAAAGACTGCCTTCTCTACCCTTCCTAAAGGAAATTTTATTTAACCTAGGCTATTTACAGAGTTCAAGGTTACAACTTTAACTTCCAGAATATAACTAACCATAACCATTTAAAATGCCACTTTCCCTCTGGCCCAAGTCCTAAGCCCTCAACCTCCCAAGGCTTAAGAATCTTTCTAGCTCTCAGTTTTCTGGCACGCTCACTTTTTTTTAAAGTACCATTGATAATCTTATAAAGGTTTCATATTAGCAACCTTGTGGTTATTACATTCAGCCACATTATCAAGTCCCCCACACACACCCCACTGCAGTCACTGACCATCAGCGTAGTAAGATGCTATAGAGCCACTACTTGTCTTCTGTTATGTACTACCCTCCCTGTAACCCCCCTACATTATGTGTGCTAATCATAATATCCCTTAATCCCCTTCTCCCACCCTCCCCACCCCCTTTCCCTTTGGTAACCGCTAGTCCATTCTTGGAGTCTGTGAATCTGCTACTATTTTGTTCCTTCAGTTTTGCTTTGTGATTATACTTCATAAATGAGTGAAATGATTTGGTACTTGTCTTTTTCCGTCTGGCTTATTTCACTGAGCATAATACCCTCCAGCTCCATCCATGTTGTTGAAAATGGTAGGTTTTGTTTTCTTCTTATGGTTGAGTAATATTCCATTGTATATATGTACCACCTCTTCTTTATCCATTCATCTATTGATGGACACTTAGGCTGCTTCCATATCTTGGCTGTTGTAAATAGTGCTGCAATAAACACAGGGATGCATGTCTTTTCAAATCTGAGATTTTGTTTTCTTCAGGTAAACTTCTAGGAGTGGAATTCCTGGGTCAAACGGTATTTCTATTTTGAGTTTTTTGAGGAACCTCCATATAGCTTTCCACAATCGCTGAACTAATTTACATTCCTACCAACAGTGTAGGAGGGTTCCCCTTTCTCTGCATCCTCACCAGCATTTGTTGTTCCTTGTCTTCTGGAGGTTGGCCATCCTAACTGATGTAAGGTAGTATCTCATTGCAGTTTTAATTTGCATTTCCCTCATAATTAGTGATGTGGAGCTTCTTTTCATGTGCCTGTTGGCTATTTGAATTTCTTCTTTGGAGAAGTGTTTGTTCAGATCCTCTGCCCATTTTTTAATCGGGTTATTTGCTTTTTGGGTGTTGAGGCATGCAAGTTCTTTATATATTTTGGATGTTAACCCCTTATCAGATATGTTAATGAATATATTCTCCCATATTATGGGATGCCTTTTTGTTCTACTGAAGGTGTCCTTTGCTGTACAGAAGAGAAGCCTTTTAGTTTGATTTAGCCCCATTCGTTCATTTTTGCTTTTGTTTCCCTTGCTCAAGGAGATGTGTTCAGAAAAAAGTTGCTCATGTTTATATTTAAGAGAGTATTGCCTATGTTTTCTTCTAAGAGTTTTATGGTTTCATAACTTGCATTCAGGTCTTTGATCCATTTTGAGTTTACTTTTGTGTATGGAGTTAGACAATAATTCAGTTTCGTTCTCTTACATGTAGCTGTCCAGTTTTGCCAGCACCAGTTGTTGAAGAGGCTGCCATTTCCCCATTGTATATCCATGGCTCCTTTATCGTATATTGGCCATATATGTTTGGGTTTATATCAGGGCTCTCTATTCTGTTCCATTGATCTATGGGTCTGTTCTTGTGCCAATAACAAATTGTCTTGATTACTGTGGCTTTGTAGTAGAGCTTGAAGTTGAGGAGCATAATCCCCTCAGCTTTATTCTTCTCAGGATTGCTTTGGCTATTCAGGGTCTTTTGTGGTTCCATATGAATTTTAGGACTATTTGTTCTAGCTCGTGGAAGAATGCTGTTGGTATTTTAATAGGGATTGCATTGAATCTGTAGATAGCTTTAGGCAGGATGGCCATTTTGACAATATTAATTCTTCCTATCCATGAGCATGAATGTATTTCCATTTATTGGTGTCCTCTTTAATTTCTCTCATGAATGTCTTGTAGTTTTCAGGGTATAGGTCTTTCACATCCTTGGTTAGGTTTATTCCTAGGTATTTTATTCTTTTTGATGCAATTGTGAATGGAATTGTTTTCCTGGTTTCTCTTTCTGCTAGTTCATCATTACTATATAGGAATGCCACAGATTTCTGTGTATTAATTTTGTATCCTGCAACTTTGCTGAACTGAGTTATTAGTTCTAGTAGTTTTAAGGTAGATTCTTTAAGTTTTTTTATGTACAATATCACGTCATCTGCAAACAGCACCTCCTCCTTACGAATCTGGATGCCTTTTATTTCTTTGTGTTGTCTGATTGCCATGGCTAGGCCCTCCAGTACTATGTTGAATAAAAGTGGGGAGAGTGGACATCCCTGTATTGTTCCTGATCTTAGAGGAAAAGCTTTCAGCTTCTTGCTGTTAAGTATGATGTTGGCTGTGGGTCTGTCATATATGGCCTTTATTATGTTGAGGTACTTGCCCTCTATACTCATTTTGTTGAGAGTTTTTATCATGAATAGATGTTGAATTTTGTCAAATGCTTTTTCAGCATCTATAGAAATGATCGTGGTTTCTGTCCTTTTTGTTGATGTGGTGGATGATGTTGATGGATTTTCGAATGTTGTACCATCCTTGCATCCCTGAGATGAATCCCACTTGATCATGGTGTATGATCCTCTTGATGTATCTTTGAATTCGGTTTGCTAATATTTTGTTGAGTATTTTTACATCTATGTTCATTAGGGATATTGGTCTGTAATTTTCTTTTTTTGTCTGGTTTTGCTATTAAAGTGATGCTGGCCTCATAGAATGAGTTTGGAAGTATTCCCCCGTCTTCTACTTTTTAGGAAACTTTAAGGAAGATGGGTATTAGGTATTCTCTAAATGTTTGATAAAATTCAGCAGTGAAGCCATCTGATCCTGGAATTTTGTTCTTAGGCAGTTTTTTTATTACCAATTCAATTTCAATGCTGGTAACTGTTCTGTTCATATTTTGTTTCTTCCAAGGTTGTATTTGTCTAGAAAATTGTCCATTTCTTCTAGATTATCCAATTTATTAGCATATAAATTTTCATAGGATTCTTTAATAATTTTTTGTATTTCTGTGGTGTCCACAGTGATTTTTCCTTTCTCATTTTTGATTCTGTTTATATGTGTAGACTCTTTTTTCTTGATAAGTCTGGCTAGGGGTTTATGTGTTTTGTTTATTTTCTCTAGAACAAGCTCCTGGTTTCACTGTTTCTATTGTTTTATTCTTCTCAATTTTATTTATTTCTGCTCTAATCTTTATTATGTCCACCCTTCTACTGACTTTTGGGCCTCATTTATTCTTCTTTTTCTAGTTTCATTAATTGTGAGTTCAGACTGTCCATTTAGGATTGCTCTTCTTTCTTAAGGTAAGCCTGTACTGCTATATACTTTCTTCTTAGAACTGCCTTCTCTGTGTCCCACAGATTTTGTGATATTGAGTTCTTGTTTTCATTTGTCTCCATATATATTGCTTGATCTCTGTTTTAATTTGGTCATTGATCCATTGATTATTTAGGAACAGGTTGTTAAGCCTCCAAGTGTTTGTAGGTTTTGTTTTCTTTGCATAATTTATGTCTAGTTTCCTGCCTTTGTGGTCTGAGAAGCTGGTTGGTACAATTTCAATCCTGAACTTACTGAGGCTCTTTTTGTGTCCTAGTATGTGATCTACTCTGGAAAATATTCTGTGTAAGAATGTGTATCCTGCTGCTTTTGGGTGGAGTGTTCTGTAGATGTCTATTAGGTCCATCTGTTCTAATGTGTTGTTCAGTGCTTCTGTCTCCTTACTTATTTTATGTCTGGTTAATCTGTTCTTTAAAGTGAGTGATGTGTTGAAGTCTCCTAAAATGAATGCATTGCATTCTATTTCCTCCTTCAATTCTGTATTTGTTTCACATATGTAGGTGCTCCTATATTGGGTGCATAGATACTTATAATCTATTATACTGTTCTGAAGTATTTACAGATGAAATGGTATCATGTCTGAAATTTCTTTTTAAATATTGATGAGGAAGGGGAAAGCAAGGTTAAGGAAGATCGGTCATGTGTTGACAATTGTTGAAGCTGAGTGATAGGTCCATGGTGGTAGTTCATTTTATTATTCTCTTTATTTTTACGTATTTTTGAAATTTTCCATAATGAATTTTTAAAAAATTTTTTAAGTTATATCGTGATCTGGTAAACCTGAAAACAAAGAACTGATTCCTGGACCAATTAAATCCATAATCTACCAGAGGAAAAATTGCTCATTTCTTAAGATATACCTCAATTCTAACACTTATTTCTCAATGAACAAATATTTACTGAGCACAACTACCAAGTACCAGGCACCAACCTGAGTATACATAATAACTAAATTATTATTTATAAATAAACTAAATTCTCCCTCAAGGAATCAAGTAGAGAATTTCTTGTTAGAGAAAAAAAAGGCAAGCACATGGTGTCACAGGCCAACAAAAGGGAGACCTAATCCAACTCTGGCGAATCAGGAAAAGGTTCCCAGGCCATTTAAGTTAATTCTGAAATATTTAACCCAATGAAGTAAATCATTTCTTTACTGCCCATGTTTACCTTCATCATTTTATAGACTGTCAGATCAACAAATGTCTTTAAGAACTAAAGTATCTATTTCTCTCTGTAAAGCAGAAATTATCAAACTGTCATTCATTATTTAGTAACTCGTCTAGCATGTGCCAGACAAAAAGGAAAAGACATAGTATCTGCCCTCAGTGGGTTTATACTCTTGGAGCACAGGAAGCCAAAAATAGGCAAGCCATCAAGCAGAAAACTAAGCATAAACTTCGCTGAGTAATAAAGGAAACAAAAAAAAACTTTGTTGGCAAAGTACCTACTTTTTAGATAGGGTGACAAGGAAAAGTTAAAAGTTACTAAAGACCAACCAATAATGATGCTGAACGGACTGAAGGGTAAAAGGTTGCCAGAAGCGGTGATGAGACTGGTACAGACAAAATAAAAAACAAGCATGCAATGTAGGTCATGGAAAGAGATCTGGATTTTATTCTAAATGTACTGGGAAACCATTGGAGGTAAGGATTTGTTTTTGTTTTATTGAGGTATCATTGATATACAATCTTATGAAAGTTTCACATTGGAGGTAAGGGTTTTAAGCAGAGAAGTGACGTGATTTGGTTTGTTTTTAAGATCATTCTTGCTACTCTGGATAGAATGGATTGAAAGAAAACAGTAATTTTTACCAAAAGAAATTTAGATGAGTAAAACCAAAACAACAACATTGATATTTTATTTTGGCCAGTGGAAATCATCTGTGCTTTCCATTACAATTCCATCTTTTAACTTGCCCTACTTAGTCCAGGCTTTACCTACAGGGTTTTTTTTTAGTGCTTACAACCAGTGGATCATGACCTCAGAGGCAATCTCTGGAAAGCTGAAACAAGCCCAGATGCCTGGAGGTTAGCCTTCTTCTCATTCTCTAATTGCCAAAGTCAGATTAATTTTCATTTACTCATCTCCTACTCCACAATCAGTTTCTTGAGTGAAAGGAAGGGAGTAGGGGACTTCCTCAAGTGTTTCAGGCAACAATAAACTTTACTGAACATCTGATAAGGAATGTAATTGCATAACTTTTCTTCTCACTGCCAACTATGTTAGGTGGGAACTCCATTATGAAAACAATTCTAATTTTCCTGTCCAAATTTGCCAGATCTCAGAAAACTGCCTAAAGCAAATCCATTTAAGTCTGCTTTAAAAAAAAAAAAATAGTTTCCTCATTTCAAAGTCTGAACAGGAATAAATTTCTAAGAGCATTTGTATATGATAAGGAAAGAAAAACAAATTCCATTGTCAATCCCTGGGGCAGGTGGCTAAGCAATATTCATAAAGGCACTAACAAACTAATTTATGTCCCAATAAATTTTACTGTTATTTAAAAAACAGAAAGGAAGGAGGAGCGAGAGATGTACCAACATCTGCAGAACACCCATAATCTTTCCCTACATTATTTCACTTAATGTGGACAATGGCCCTACAAGATAAATATATCCCCATTTTACTGATGAGGACACAGGCCCAGAGAACTTGACACTAACTTAAAGTCACACAACTATTAAGTGGCTTCTATGGTCCATACTCTTTCCATTAAACAAAATGTTGAAATAAACATCTAAATTACAGAAATTCTTCCACATGACCAATGTACTAATAGATAAGTATATATACATAAATGTGCATGTGTGTGTGTTTCAACTGGAAGTCTAATCATCACTGTAATATTTTTCAGTGGGTAAGTGTTTAAGATTGTTACTTGGAGACAGACTACCAGAAAGCTTCTCTAAAAAGATAAAGGAATTTGGTAGCAAAAGCTATCAGATAACTTGTTATATATATAACTTGTTTTGCAGATACATATATACACAATATATATGTCTGTCTGTCTGTCTCTCTCAGTTACCTGTTAATGAAGTTACCTTCCTAATGAAGCTAAAGGAGTTCCTCTTAGAAGGCATATATAGTATAGTTTCTTGGGGCTAGGAGCAGTGACTCCCTAACAAAAGCTAGCTATAGGGACTCATGTACAAGGACCATTCCCAAGTCCAGGTATGTCTGTAATTGATTTAGGAAGGTGACACTGAGCAGCATATACATGCAAAAACAACTATTCTGTCAACAAATAAGATCAAATAAGCATACATGAAAGCACCTAACAGTGGCTAGCATAAAACAGATACTCAAAAAAAAAAAAAAAAAACAGTTTTCTAATAGTTTCTCCCACTCTCTGCTTGAAGTTATTTGTACAAATAAGTAACTATTGGATGAAGCAATTACATCTTACTTAGCTGGGCAAATTGATGAAATCCTTTTTCTCTCAAACCAGCCAGACTGAGTTTGCATATCTGGTCCCACAGTTGCTGATAATGACAGGGACACAACCAGCAACATCACATAAGCCAGAAGTCTTCTCTTAAGAATTATTTTATTTTCTCCACCAATCAGTAGCACAGCAAACTAACAGAAAGATATCTTTCAAGCAAGTCTTCCCAACAAATAAGTACAATACAACTCAGCAAAACCAACAAACTCTCACTATAATCTGTCAATTATAATCTTCATTCCTCCTTTTCTATGACCACTTCATGACCATTCTATGGGGATGAGTGGTCATCCCCAACCTGGATCACTATTAAACACCCACACTAGGGCAAATAACTACTTCAATGGTTTAGCTTTTGAAATGGAATGATCTTTTCTTTTAAAAAATCCTTTTAAATCAATTCTATCTCTCAGATGCTTCTGAGATTCAGACTCTGGGATTAATTATCTACTGTTTAAAGATGAGATACCGTGAAGTGGTAATAATTGCTGGAATGAATATAGCAACAACTGTAAGGACCAAGTGAAAATCACAGAAGGATCCTTAAGCAATCATCTAATTCAATAATCTTATTTTACAGAGGAAAAAACTCAGATCAGAGAAGTTAGACAATTTGTTCAATATTACATAGCTTATTAGTGACAGGATGAGGATTTTTAAACCCCAAACCTACTGATGCCCCATTGGCCAGCTGACCTCTCTCTAATAATAGCTGCCACTTATTGGATAATTACAATGAGCGAGGTGCTGTACTAAGGGTTTTCCACATGTGATCTCATTTACTCTCACCACGCTATTAGGAAGACATTATTAAGCCCATTTTATAAATGAGGAAACCAGGATTCAAACCCAAATCTGATGCCAAAGTCCTTGGTTTTAACCACTACACTGTGCCTACTTTCCACTTGTTCATGCATCAAATACTTGCTAAGGAAGCATAGTATGTCAGATACTATCTCAGCCCCCTGGAGACTACTGAATGAAAATGGACAAGGTCCCCGCCCTAATGTAGTTTACGGTAACAAATAAAATTAATAATAATAAGCACTTCAGGTATGACTGATAAGTGTTGGAAAAAAATGTAATGTGATAACTACAGAGGCAACACTATGCCACCAATCATATACAAAAACACAGTATGTAAAAGACCACCTCTTCACACCCATTAGGATGGATACTTATCAAGAAGGATAAAATAACGAGTACTGGTAAAGATGTGGAGAAATTGGAACCCTTGACCACTGTTGGCAAGAATGTAAATGAAAGAAAATTTAATCTTAGATAGTGAAAATGACTGAAGATTCTGAACCCATCAAAGATAACAGGTATCTAAAATAGTATATTTTGAAATGCAGATAAACTAATGCTCTCTTTCTTTAGTACATTAATTCTAGCTTGGGAATAGGTAAAAACAATTCCAATCAGGGAAACCTTTCAGTGAGAATAATAGATTTTTCCAAATTAGTCTATTATAATTACATACACAATTCCAAAGCCCACTTCTTTTTTCCTCACCTCTATATTTCTGTTAAATGCCTCTGTCATTTCCTCTGATGTCTCAACAGAGAGATAAACTCTGACTACTGTACAGGTAAAGGCAGTTCATTAGGCTCTTTTACTGGACTCAGACTGCTGCTGTGCAAACTGCCTCCTCTTAAATTTCTGGGCTATTACCAGATAGAAGCAACTCGTAATCTCCCTGGCTACCTTCTCAAGGGAATGTGCCAAGAGAAGGTGGAGAGAAGACTTCCGTCCACAGTAATCTAAAGTACTGTACTTTTGTCCTTATGGACTCTTAACAGCATGCTACTGAGCTTCGTGTAGAATGCACCATCAACCTTCTTTGCTTTGTTCACTAAATCCACTTGGTACAGATCTATTAGGTAACATAGAGAAAGTAATATTAACTAGGTGCAACTACTACCCTGCAAATGAACTATGATGGTGAAAGGAAGAAAAGTTCTTGGTGGAATGAAGAAATGTGAAGTAAAAAAAAGAAAAACTACAGGCACAAAAAGGAGTGTCTGAAAACAAGTTTGAGGCTGGCTGACTCAACTGTATTAATCAAGAATTGTTTTGTAAAGGAGTCAAGCCTCAGACTAACTTTAAAAATGGACAAGGACACAGTTTGAGAAATGTGAGGATGAAGGCTGTTCAGAGAATTCAGGGCAGCCTGATCAAAGTCAGGAAAGTTAACAATTATCAGTACAGAATGATAACCAGTACTTTTCAAAGCTCTGGCTGAAAAAACATGTAATAATGTTTTTTGGTGACCTATAAAAGTCTACATAGCCAAACTTAAAGAGGTCATACAGCTATAGACTAACTAAAAGACCAACAATTTGGTTCTAGCAACCAAATTGAGTCCACTCATCTCTCATAAACTCTAATTGGAAAGAAATCTGCCATTTCTATAACTATAACCAGAATGATAATCTGAAATGTTTTGTTTCCTCTCACCTGACAGGTTATTATGTACCATCTTTTATTAAGCCTATGCTATTTTTCCAGATAGCAGAGTGTAAATTTGCAAGACAAAGAAAGGATAGCTGGGCAGATTCTAAGCAAGAGCTTCCCAGCCTTTGCTTTTTTTAATAAATCAAATGTAAATTTCATATATATAATCAACTAACATTTGCATAATTCCTCACAAGTTAGCAAGTCCTTTATTTAATCAGCCTTTTATACAAAGTAGAAGCTCAGTAGCTATCTGAATGAATGAATGACCTCATTTGTACTCAATATACTACCACCAGAAGCCAAACAAATTCACTCCATAAAATGACTGGAGTTAAAAAACTTCAGGGGGATGAAGGATGGGATATTTTCTTGCAATGGACTTGCAAGGCAGCACATTATTCATCCATTCACTCAGACAACAGAAATCTGAAGAACTATTATGGGCAAGGCGCTCTTGACCTGTTGGGGTAAACATCAGCTGATAGAAACTGGTTGACCTCAATCAAATTTGCAGGCAAACATCTTTTGTTTAGTCCAGAATGTTAAACAGCACAGTATTTTTGTAATCAACCCTGAAGTATAATTTACTTACAAAAACATGTGCACTTTTAAGTGTACGATTTCAGTAAGTTCAATGAGTTCTGACAAATGTATGTTCTGTAGTCACCACTCCCAATCAAGGAAAAAAACATTCCTATCACCATAGAAGTCCTTTGGCAGTGGATCTTCCCCCAACCCCAGGCAACCACTGGCCTAATTTCTATCACTGTAAATTAGTTTTACCTATTCTAGAACCTCAATATAAATGAATCCATAAAATATCTTCTCTTTAGTGTCTCACTTCTTTCACTCAACATAATGTTTTTGAGATTCATTCACATCACTGAATGGATAATTCATTGTTTACCCATGGTTTATCTATTCACCTGTTTGATGGCATTTGGGTTATTTCCAATTTTGGGCTATTAGGAATAAAGCTTCTATGAACACTCACATGGTATTTCTGTGGATATATTTTCATTTCTCTTTGGTAATAAACAAGGAGCAGGATTGCTGGGTTGCATGGCAAGTATGTGATTAGCTTTATAAGAAACGAACCAGTTATTTTCCAAAGTGGTTGTACCATTTCACACTCCCACCATCAACATACATGAATTCCAATTACTTCACATCCCCACCAAAACTTGGAACTTTTTTTTTCTTTTTAGCTTTTCTAGTGGATATGAAGTGGTACCTCACTGTGATTTTAATTTTTATTTCCTGGTGACCAATCACACTGAGCATCCTTTCATATGCTTTTGGACATTCAAATATATTGTATGAAATGCCTATTAAATTATTTTGCTCATTTTTAATTGGGCCATTTGTCACATTATTGAGTTTTAAAGATTTTTACATATTCTGGATATAAGCCCTTTGAGACAGAGATGTATAGATACCCACATACATACACAGTGTGTGTCAATATTTCCTCCCAGTCTGTGGATTACCTCTCCATTTTTTATGGTGTCTTGAAGAACAGAAAGTTTTAGTTCTGACAGGTTCAATTTATCAATTTTTTCTTCTGTGGTTAGTGCTTTTTGTGCCACTTACCACAAGGTCTCAAAGATCTTCTCTTACAACTTCTATAAATGTCATGGTTTTAGTTTGTGTGCTTAGGTCTATGACCCACTTTAAATTAACTCTTCTGTAAAGTATGCGATAGGGATTGAGATTCACTTCTTTACATACAAATATCCAATTGTTTCAACATTTATTGAGAAGACTATCCTTTCCCCTATTGAATTATATCTGAGCCTTTGTTGAAGAACCAGTTGACCATACATGTATCTATTTCAGTGCCCTATTGTGTTCAATGATCCAAAGTCTATTTTTACACCAATACCACACTGTCTTATTACTCAAGCTTTACAAAGTCTTGAAATTAGGTAATTTAATTCCTCCAGGTTCTGCTTCCAAATTGTTTTGGCTATCCTAGGCCCTTTGCATTTCCATGTAAATTTTAGATTCAGTGTGTCGTTTTCTATAAAAGTCTGCTGGTAACCCTTTCTTACCTATGCCACCCAATAAAACTTTATTTACAAAACCAGACAGCTGGCCTGCAGGCTGTAGCTTGCCAATTTGATTTATTTTTAATGTTGCATTAAAAGAGTATTTCTCTTGAATAATGATTTCTCTGGTGCCCCTTTAACTCCTTCACCCTTCCCCCTGTTCTGCTTAAGAGCACAGGACCCTTGACTAGATCCTGGTTCAGAAAAAACACCTCCTATAAATGACCTCTTTGGGAATAAACTGATATAATGGCCAAAAAAAAAAAGTCTGCTGGGATTTTTGTTGTGAACATACTGAATCTTTAGATTATTTTGGGAAGATTGGACAGCTTAACATTACTGGGTCTTTCAAACCATGAACATGGTCTATCTCCACGTATTTTGGTCTTCTTTAACTTCTTTCAGCAATGTTTCGTGACTTTCAGGGCAAAGATCTGAGATATCTATCATTAAATTTATTCCCAAGTACAGAAACTTCTAACTTAAACTGGTAGTCAACATCATAAAATCATAAAATACGGAAATTTCACAATTTAAAGAATCTAGATTGCTGGCTTATCTTGAGAAAAATCAAAAGATCAGCAACTGTGGGCCTACACTCCCAAATGTCAACAATGTACTAGCACTAAGAAAGGGTAACCCTCTCTAGTCAGGGCATGCCCTCCCCAATTTGCCACAGTTTCTACCACTCTCTATTAAAAACCCTGATCTGCCAATTCCATCCATTTAAGTTACCTGCTTGGAGCCTACAGTGAAAAGTTTAGGAGAAGAAGAAGAAATATGATTAGATTTGCACTTTAAAACTCTGGTTTCAGTGTGAAGAATTGATTAGGATCAAAGAGAAGGATAGAAGCAATAAAACTAGTTAAGAATTCATTGAAGTAGTCCTGGAAAGAGCATGGCATGGGATAGCTAGAGTGATTTTAGTAGAAAAAATAATAAGTTGAAAAACGAGATAATATTACGGAGTGGATGTGAGTAGGGAGGAGATGTCAAAGATGACCCTTCAGATTTCTGGGTTTATGTAACCAGGTGAACAGAAATGTCATTTACAGAAATGGGGAACTTGGAGCAGGAACAACTTTGGAAGTAGGAAATGAAGGTTAAGAGTTCAGTTTGGAATATAAATTTGAGATATGTCTGTCAGACATCCAACTGGAGAGGTAAAGTGACTCATGTTCAAAAGAGATGGAGAAGCACATTTAGAAATCATTGGCACATAACTGGTATTTAAAGCTATGGGACTAGATGAAATCTCCTAGAGAGAAAGAGACAATAAGAGGGTTTGAGACTGAGTCCTAAGAAAATCCCACATTCTGGGGCCAAGATGAAGAATGGCTAGCAAAAGACTGAGAAAGAACTGCAGAAGTAGAAGGGATGGACAAGATATTAGATGAAAAACTAGGAGAATAGCATCATACCAAGAATATAAAACGGTTCAAGAAACAGAGTGACAACTATGTTAAAATACCACTTGAGAGATAAAATAACAGTGAAAAAGTCCATTCCTTCATTCATTAATCCACTCAAAAATATTTATTAAGCACCTACTACATGCCTACTATTGGTTCTGAAGGTGTATCAATAAACAAAGTTCTTACTTACCCCTTGCAGAGACTACCATCTAGTAGAGGTAAACAAACACATATATGCCATGTTTTAAGTCCTACAGAGAAAATGAAGCAGTATAAGGGAAACAAGGAGTGCCTGGGATTAAGGAGTAAAGTGGCTTTTTAAATATGATCTTCTAAGAAGGAGACACTGAGCAAGGATCTGAAAAAAGAAAGTAAACCCACAATGTTTTTTCATGTGAAACCTTCATAAGAGTGTGTATCAATCATACCTTAATAAAAAAGAAAGAAAGTAAGCCATGTGAAGATTCAGGGACAGAGTGTATCAGGTAACGGAACAGCAGGCACAAAGACCTTGTATGAGCCAGGAACAGCAAGGACTCCAGTGGGCAAGAGTAAGAAAGGGAGTAAGAAAGGCAGAGAGTAGTAAATCATGAAATTGACTCTGCAAATAGACTGTAAGGTCTATGTGGAGAGTAGATCACAAGAAATGAAGGGCAGAAGCAGGGAGTCCAGTTTAAAGGAAGCTATGCAATAATCCAGGCTAGAGATAATGACAGTATAATGGACAGTTGTATGTCAACTTGATTAGGCTATAGTCCCCAGTTATTCAAACACTAATCACCGCTGTTAAGGTTATTTTGGAAATGTGATTAACTACACAGTTAACTAAGTAGTTTATCCTACAAGGGCTAGGTGGGCCTAACTTAACCAGTTAAAAGGCCTTAAGAGCATGAGGAGGTTCCCCAGAAGAAACTTCACGTTACCTGTGGATAGCGACTTTAAGCTCCTGCTGAAAGTTCCACCCCAGCCTTCGCGATGGCCCTGCCAGCCCCCACAATCATGTAAGGAGTAAGTCCTTACAATAAATTCCTTTATATATCTCTTACTGGTTCGGCTTCTCTGGTTAAATCCTAACTGATACAGATTTTGGTACCTGGAAGTGGGGTGTTGCTGTAACAAATACTTTAAAAATACGGAAGTGGCTTTGAAATTTAAATAATGGGTTGAAGCTGAAAGAATTCTAAGAAGCATTAACAGAAAAAGCCTAGACTGCCTTCAATAGACTGTTGGTAGAAATATGGACATTAAAGATACTCCTGGTGAGAACTCAGAAGGAAGTAAGAAGCACAGTAGAGAAAACCTATATTGAAGTTTTTCAGAAACTTGTCAACTTATCAGGCACAATATGCACCCACTTGAAATTTCTGAAAAAAGAACATGTAATCATTTTAACTTTAATGTGTATAAAGTTTGCAACAGAAATACAGAAAAGCCTTTTTTTTACATATAGTTGATACACAGTATTTTATTGGTTTCACTTGTACAACAGTGATTCAGAAATTGTATACATTACTAAATGTTCACAATAAGTGTAGCTACCATTTGTCATTATACAAAGATATTACATTATTGACTATATTCCTGATACTATACTTTTAACCCCATGATTTATTTATTTTATAATTAGAAGACTGCACCTCTTTATCCCTTTCACCTATTCTGCCCACCCTCCAAGCCTGTATTGTTTTAGAGAAAACATTTGCCATTATAAAGAGAATGCTGATAAAATGAAACAAAATAGCAGTAGACTCAGACAGTGATAAGGGACTAGTGGTTACCAAGGGGGAGGGGATGGGACAGCTGAAGGGGGGCAGTGAAGGGGATAAAGAGGCACAATAGGCACAATAATTCACAATCAATACAAATTGGTCACAGGGATGGTAGTACAGTATGGAGAATACAGTCAATGATTCTGTTACATGATGAGAAATAGTAACTGCACTATAGGGGATAAAGATTTAATAATATGGAAAACTGGTGAACCACTGTGTTATATATTTGAAATGAACATAATGGCAATGATACTTTAATTTTTAAAAAAAGAGAATGCTGAACCAAATTCAAAAATGCATCAAAAAGATCATCCATCATGAACAAGTGGGATTCATCCCGGGGATGCAAGGATGGTACAACATTCGAAAATCCATCAACATCATCCACTACATCAACAAAAAGGACAAAAACCACATGATCACCTCCATAGGGGCTAAAAAAGCATTTGACAAAATTCAACATCCAATCATGATAAAAACTCTCAACAAAATGGATATAGAGGGCAAGTACCTCAACATAATAAAGGCCATATATGACAAACCCACAGCCAACATTATACTTAACAGCGAGAAGCTGAAAGCTTTTCCTTTAAGATTAGGAACAAGACAAGGATGCCCACTCTCCCACTTTTATTCAACATAGTCCTGGAGGTCCTAGCCATGGCAATCAGACAACACAAAGAAATAAAAGTTATCCAGACTGGCAAGGAAGAAGTTAAACTGTCCCTGTTTGCAGATGACATGACATTTGTACATAAAAAACCCTAAAGAATCCACTCCAAAACTACTAGATCTAATATCTGAATTCAGCAAAGTTTCAGGACAGAAAATTAATGTACAGAAATCTGTTGTTTTCCTATACACTTACGATGAACTAGCAGAAAGAGAAATGAGGAAAACAATTCCATTCACAATTGCATCAAAAAGAATAAAATACCTAGGAATAAACCTAACCAAGGAAGTGAAAGACCTATACCCTGAAAACTACGGAACACTCTTAAGATACATTAAAGAGGGCACTAATAAATGGAAATGCATCCCATGCTCTTGGCTAGGAAGAATTAATATTGTCAAAATGGCCATCCTGCCTAAAGCAATCTACAGATTCAATGCAATCCTTATCAAAATACCAACAGCATTCTTCAATGAACTAGAGCAAACAGTTCTAAAATTCATGTGGAACCACAAAAGACCCCTAATCATGAGAAGGAAAAATAAAGCAGAGGGAATTACGCTCCCTGACTTCAAGCTCTACTACAAAGCCACAGTAAACAAGACAATTTGGTACTGGCACAAAAACAGACCCATAGACCAGTGGAACAGAATACAGAGTCCAAATATAAACCCAAGCATATATGGTCAATTAATATACGATAAAGGAGCCATGGATATACAATGGGGAAATGACAGGCTCTTAAACAGTTGGTGTTGGCAAAACTGGACAGCTACCTGTAAGAGAATGAAAGAGGATTACTGTGTAACCCCGTACACAAAAGTAAACTCAAAATGGATCAAAGACCTGAATGTAAGTCATGAAACCATAAAACTCTTGGAACAAAATATAGGCAAAAATCTGTTGAATATAAACATGAGCAACTTCTTCATGAACGTATCTCCCTGGGCAAGGGAAACAAAAGCAAAAATGAACAATGGGAAAACTAAAAAGCTTCTGTACAGCAAAGGACACCATCAGTAGAACAAAAAGGCATCCTACAGTATGGGAGAATATATTCATAAATGACCTATCTGATTCGGGGTTGACATCCAAATTTTATAAAGAGCTCACGCGCCTCAACAAACAAAAAGCAAATAAGCCAATTAAAAAATGGGCAGAGGAGCTGAACAGACACTTGTCCAAAGAAGAAATTCAGATGGCCAACAGACACATGAAAAGATGCTCCACATCACTAATCATCAGAGAAATGCAAATTAAAACCACAATGAGATATCACCTCACACCAGTTAGGATGGCCAACATCCAAAATACAAACAACCACAAATGCTGGCGAGGATGTGGAGAAAGGGGAACCCTCCACACTGCTGGTGGGAATGTAAATTAGTTCAACCATTGTCAATAGCAGTATGGAGGTTTCTCAAAAAGCTCAAAATACAAATACCATTTGACCCAGGAATACCAATTCTGGATTTTACCCCTAAGAATGCAGCAGCCCAGTTCGAAAAAGACAGATGCACTCCTATGTTTATCACAGCACTATTTACAATAGCCAAGAAATGGAGGCAACCTAAGTGTCCATCAGTAGATGAATGGATAAGGAAGATGTGGTACATATATACAATGGAATTATTCAGCCCTAAGAAGAAAACAAATCCTACCATTTGCAATAACATGGATGGAGCTAGAGGGTATTATGCTCAGTGAAATAAGCCAGGCGGAGAAAGACAAGTATCAAATGATTTCACTCATCTGTGGAGTATAACAATAAAGAAAAAACCAAAGGAACAAAACAGCAGCAGAATCACAGAACCCAAGAACGGACTAACAGTTAACAAAAGGAAAGGGACTGGGGAGGATGGGTGGGAAGGGAGGGATAAGGGGGAAATGGGGCATTACGATTAGCACACATAATGTAGGGGGGTGGGACACGGGAAAGGCAGTATATACAGAGAAGACAAGAAATGATTCTATAGCATCTTACTACGCTGATCGACAGTGACTGTAATGGTGTAGGTGGGGGGGACTTGATAATAGGGGGTGTCTAGTAACCATAATGTTTTTCAAGTAATTGTATATAACGATATCAAAATAAAATTTTTTTAAAAAAGAGCAAATGCTGGTAAAAATATGAACATTAAAGGTGCTTCTGGTAAGGACTCAAGGAAATAAAACATTATTGCAAACTGGAGGAAAGTATCCTTTTTATATGAGAGCAAAAAAGAAAAAAATTGGCTGAATTGTGCCCTACAATTGTGTGAAAAGCAGAAATTATTAAGTGATGAACTTGGATCTTGAGCTAAGGCAATTTCCAAGCAACATGTTGAAGGTGCAGCCTGGTTTCTTCCTGTTGCATACAATAAAATGCAAGAAGAAAGATAATGCACAAAATGTTAAACAAAAGAAACCAGTACTTGATGATGTGGGAAATTCTCAGCTTATCTGGATTTTTTTTTAAAGGGCTAAAGTAAGGAGATGCATTATTAAGAAAACACTGCTATAGAGAGAAAGCCAAGAGTATGGTGGACAAACTTTTACTAGTGAAGAGATTACACGTGTAACTTAGGGATCTCCTCAACCAACCATCTAAACAGAAGCTAGGAATAGACATGAGATTACCCACATAATATCCATGGAAACACTCTTTTCTAATGACAAGAATCCCTGAGACATACACAAGAGACCTGCAAGGTTTCCAAGAATGTTGTACCCGCAGAAACACTGCCAACTTGGCCTGAAAGGAACAGTGAGAGAAAAAAATAAAGGCTATTGGACTACCAAAATTCTACAGGCAAGAAACAGGGTAATACTGCAAACAGTAAGGGTAATAATTCTAAGAGCTGAGCTTTAGGCCCAGAAGCTATAGCCATGGGGACTGAAGCCACAGTCACAGGTCTAGTGGGCAGTCTCAAGCCAGAGGATTATTCCCAGGCTTTGAAACCTAAAGAAATTTTCTATACTCAATTTTGAAATTGCTTAGGACCAGTGACACACATTCCTGTGTTTTCTTCTTTTAGGAATAGAAATGTCTTTACCTGTCCCACCACTGTATTAGGGGAACATTAACTTGTTTTCCAGTTTCAAAGGTCCACAAATGGAAAGGAATTTTGCCCCAGGATGGGTCATATGGGTATGATCTCACATGTAAACCTGATTTATATGATGAGATTTTGGATTTTTGAGCACAAGATATTTAGATGAGATCTTGGGCTTGAGTTGATGCTGCAATAGGTTAAGACTTTTGGGAATGTGGGAATGGAAAGAATGTATTTTGCATGTGAGACAAATGTGAATTTTGGGGGGTCAAAGGGCAGACTGTGGTAGACTGAAAAATGGCACCTTAAAAAATATCCTTATCTTCCACATCCTAATCCCTGAAACCTGTGAATGTTACCTTATATGGCAAAAAAAAAAAAAGGCAAGAGGGGGATCTTTGAAGACATGATTAAGTTAAGTGTCCTGAGTGGGGAGATTATCCTGGATTATGAGTGAGCTGTAAATGCAATCACATGTCTTTATAAAGCGAGGAAGAAAGAGATATGACAAACCCATATGAGAAGGAGATGTGCAGATTTGAAGATGCTGGCCTTAAGGGTGAAGTAATACTGCCACAAGCCAAGAAATGCCAGCAGTCACCAGGAGCAGAAAGAGGCAAGGAAGAGACTCTCCCCTAAAGTCCTCAGGAGTGCAGCTCTGCTGCTGACACCCTGATTTCAGGCCAGTGAAACTGACTTAGACATGTGGCCTTCAGAACTGTAAGAGTAAAATATGTGATGTTTTCAGCCACCAAGTTTGTGGTAATTTGTTACAGGAGCAAAAGGAAACTAAACTAGCACAGATGCTTGGAGAAGATTATTATGGTAGAAGTGGTGAGAACTAATAGGATTATTGGATATATTTAGAAGACAGAGCTAACAGTATTTGCTAATGGATTGGATATGAAGTGAGAAAGAATACTGCCTGAATAACCAGAAGAGTTACCATTTTACTAAGCCAACAACAACCCATTGACTCAACAACATGCAAGTCAATGGTGGTCGCACTGAAAACTGTCTTGGTAGAATTTGGGGCTGCACATTAGACTACAAAGGGTTACAAAGTCCAGAGTAATATGATTTTATAGCGTTACAATTTACTCTGAATACTGTTCTGCTCTATTTCTGGTTATTATTCATTTAGCTCCAATCTTTAATCGGCCAAATTTCAAATAAAAAGTTGGTTAATTCTCAAGTATGTCAAAAGAAGTAAGTTCAGGACACATGCCTTAACACAAGGGAGGACAGGGTAAGGAAAGAGAGTGGGTCACTCTGGTTCATTCAACAAGTGTTTGTTGACCATGTATTATATGCTATGCCAAGCACTATGCTGGATGCTGGAAATATGTTAGTGAAAAGATAGACAGGGTCTCTGGCCTCACAAAGCTTTTAAGAAAAACCAATTAAATACACAATTATTTAGCTGTAATTGTAGCTAGTGCTACAAAAGAACATTTCTGGGTGTTATGAAAATTAACATGGATAGAATGCCTATTATGTGCTAAATGCCTTACACGTAACTTTATTTAACTCTCAGGACTGTCCTATGAGGAAATAGAGATTCAGAAAGATTAATTCCCTTACCCAGGGTCACTGTCAAGTGAACAGGAGAGCCAGGACAGAAAAACAGGTGCATTCAACTCTAAAATTCATCACTACTATCTCCAAAGACGTAGGGAAATCTATTATGCTTTTTCAAAACAAAACAAAGAAGTGGCCAAAGAGGTAGGTAGGATGATGCAGGTAAGTTTTGAGGATCCCCGTCCAAAAAGAGCTTTCTAAGCTCACTTGATAAAGGTGAATTTTGGAGGGTATTCAAAAATCCCTTAACACTCTCCAAATAGAACAAAAGGTTACACTATAATTAACTCAGTTTTATTTAGGCATCCGACAGGTTATTAAACATGTTGAAAATAAAATGTCATGAATAGTGTATCCAAACTGTACAGGTCATGCCCAGTTTTCATACAAATTGTGTTTGCCTTTTGCCTTCAGAACCAGCTTTCAAGCAGAAGTCAAAAAGGAAAAGGAAAGGTCAATCACAGCAGAGTTACTGATACAGAAAAGTGACTAAATAATAACCATTTGACTCAATGTATACAAAGATTCATGGAAGAGATCACACAAATGAACCATACCATCCTATGAACTTCTACTGAGTAAAGAAAATCTTTAAATTTATTTAATTTCAAATCAAATCACTAGTCTATGATCTCATTATATCCTTGGTTCCCTATTCCCATTCCAGGAGTCCTCCACCCTTGCAAAACAAAAACAAAAAACTGAACAGAAAGGAAATATTAACAAGATAATGTAGAACTTAATGAATCTATAAACTACAACTCAAAATACTGCATCTTTGCCTCTAAGGCCACAAACTTATCAGGACATTAACCTGGAATGTTAGAATTAAAGCATAAAAGGCCCTTGAATGGAAGCTGTAGTTCAAGTTGATTTTTCATAAAAAGTGATTTATCACTTTTTGCATCAAGGATAAGAAAGAAAATGTCCTTTACTTTTCATTTCTAAATTGTTTCCCCATCTCTACTTCTTAAAGGAGAAGCAAACATATATAAGGAAATTTTTTTAAACTACTTTAAATATAGTCCATCATATAACAAAATACAAACTCGACAATAAAGCCAGTTTCACAACGATAATACCACTCTCACACCAAAATACAACATGGTATGTCCTCAAGTATGAGGACAACTTTCCAAGTTTCCATAAATTTTGTGGTAGTGAAAATATGTCCAAATTAACCACAATTAAGAGACTCTGGCATCACTAACACCATTTATAGTTACAAAGATACTCAAATACTGACAAAAAAATTTTTTTTAATTTGGACATTTTGGTATGCCCTTATTTAGTATTTACTGAGCAATTTAGGATATGAAATCACTATCACAGCTCTCCATATCAGGAATGACAACAAGATACACATAACGAATCTTGCAAAGAATACTCTGAGAACTATACCACCACCATAAAGAATTCTCACTATCCTGACATTTTCACTAACTGCAAAAAAGGAAGTGAACAGGAACAGACATTTCCTGGAGGCAAAGTTAGGCACTTCATACACATTATTGTTGAGAGTCAGCATCTTCTAATTCAAAGACAGACCTGGGTTCAAATTCTGACTGTGACCTTCCTAAATCAGTTCATATCTCCATGATTCTCTTTCCCCATCTGCAAAATAGTGCTATTAATTATTTCAGAGAGCTCATGGGAGGACTATGCAGCACAATGACTATGCTGCTGTTACTTCCCTTCAGGTTTCTCCATAATCCTTATAGCAACACCTCATGCTGTAATAATTATTAACTCCATTTTACAGATGAGGGAACTAGTCACAAGAAGGTTAAATAGTGAGCTTATGGTTACAAAGCTGACAATTGTCAGTACCTAGCTCTCCTCATGCCCTTAAACTTGATATGTTACCTAATTATTTTACTCTCTCATACTAGGGAGTTTATAGTATTTTTCAGATTACATCCATATACTTCAAATTTTGACACCAGAACAAAGATTTCTTCAAGAAACCAGTCATCCATAATTCTCACAATTTCAGAGGTCAAAGACCTCTAAGTAACCCACCTATTTCCAAATTCAGCAGCAAATAAGAGGCTGCACTCCAGATTTCAAAATATGCTTTCTAATTCCTTGTTACCAGCGCTCATTTATATAGGGAAGTGTTTCTAAATGCATAGGAACAAGAGTAACTGGGGAAGAAAATCAGATACACCACAAAAGTTAAAGTACAGCATCTGAAGAAAGAAAAACAAATTTTCACAACACTCAAGTCTTCCAAGGATTCTACAGATCTATCACCGCTATGCAGGCTGGCCTTAAATACGGGATGAAGAATTGGCCCAAGCTCAGCAACTAGGCTGTTGCAGAACCTCACACCATTTAATTTCTTGGTGCCTCTGTTCAACTAAACAATGAGAGTTGGACTTGAGTCACTGAACTGCAGACTTGAAAGCAACTTAATCAATTAGCTCCACCCAAGGCACCCTAGCAGATCACCCAATTTCTGCTTTCACACCTGCAGTGGCATACAGTTCAATGATCTTACCTCATCACAGAAGTGATACTGTTAGTATTTTACAGAATTTCTGCAAATTCTTTTGTGACTCAGTCACAAATGTTCTCATTCTAGGTATTTTTACTATGAGTCCAGTTCCACCTCTAAGCTCTTCTAAAGCATGCTCACCTTAAGTACTGCTTCTGGGTAAAACCCATTCTGCAGATAGAGGGCCCAGTCATTTAAAGTAGGACAAAAGGGTATGAGATACCTCTAAGGGACAACTGTGTACCTCCTGAGGTCTTGTTTTAACTGCAGAGTTTAGCTAAATAAAACCACTGGTTTGCTCTGTTCTGCAAAATGCAAATGATCTAGACATAGGTATTTGATCTGGAAAAACTGATGCTGAAGCAGCTATGATCAACACTTAAATGCCTCCTTCTAAATACATTATTCTATATTCACTCATCTCCAATTCCAACCTCGTAACAGTAATGATACGATGATGCATGTAAAGCTGTCCCAAGGACTGTGCGTATTTTTAACTTATTTAATCCTCATAACAGCAAAATAAAGTAGAAACCATTATTATGCCCATGTTCAAGTTAGCAAGTCACTAAGAAGTAGCAAGAATATCATAGTCACACACCCAAGGTCACAAAGCTAACAAGTGACAGAGTCAGGATCCAAATCCAGGAAATCTAGCTCTAGTATTTATGCAGTTTACTTATACTCTGTAACTGCCTGTCTATCACTATGGTAAATTACTATTCTCTTCAGTACCAGAAAAATTACTCCATCTTCACCTTACACACAGAGATCAAATATTTGTCCTTAGTTCCAATGCTGGCCTAGACTACTTAAAACATTTAATAAGGCCCTAATTCAATGTCTACTTCCACATATTAGCCTACAATGTGGAAGGCACACAGTAAGCACTCAATAAATACTTGTGAATACCTGTTAAAAAAATTAAATTGTTCCCAACTCCCTCATCTTCCCAAAGGTAATCTTTCCCTCCTCTGCATCCTTCCCTTGCCTCCCCCAGCACTCTATACCTTCTTCCAAAACTTTTTTTTCTATGCTACCCACTGCGGCAGCCAGCCTCCACAATGGCCCCTAATGATCCTCAACCCCTGGTATTCATATCCTTGTATACTCCCTTCCCACTAGGTGACCAACAGAATACCGAAGAAATGATGGTATGTGACTTCTGAAGCTAGGTCATAAAAGACAATGCAACCTGGTCTCTTGGATTAATTGCTCTGGGGGAAGCCAGCTGCCAAGCCATGAGGACATTCGAATAGCTCTATGGGGAGGCCCACATGGAGAAGAACTGAGACTTCCCACCAACAGATGGCACCAATTTACCAGCCACCTCACAAGAGCATCTTAAAGTTCAGATGACTGCAACCACAGAAGACATATTACCACCATCTCTTGAGATCCTAAGCCTGAACCATTCAGCCAAGCTGCTCCCAAATTCCTGACTCAACAGAAACTGTAAGAGACAATAAATGTTTACTGTTGCCTTAAACATGAACTTTTGGGGCAATCTGTTACACAACAATAGATAGCTAACACACCTACTCTAGGAAACTATAAACTCTTTAAGAACAGAGACAGTTTCCTTGTTTCTCACAATTCCATTAAAGCCTTAGAAGAAATAAACAGTGCGTCTATTTACTGAACTGGGTCAATGGGCCATTCTCTGTGTTCAGTGCTCCGTTTCTTCCCAAATATATTCATTTATAAATTACCTTCTATGCTTATACCACTTCATCTTCGACTTATTCATGTTCTCCCTTTTCTCTTTCAAAGGCCTTCTAAAATACAACCTCCTGACCAAAGTTTTTTTCTCAGATGAAAATGTTCCTTATGTCAATCAATTCTATCAACCATAGTAATTAAAACACACTACTCACTGTAAATATGTTTGTTCACGTTCATCTTTTATTTAACAAATATTTACTGAGCATCTACCATGTTCCAAGAGTTGCTCTTGAAGCTGGGAATAAATGACACAAATACATGAACATAGATGCAAAAATACTCAACAAAATATTAGCAAACCGAATTCAAAAATACATGAGGAGGATCATACACCATGATAAAGTGGGATTCATCTCAGGGATGCAAGGATGGTACAACATTTGAAAATCCATCAACATCATCCACCACATCAACAAAAAGGACAAAAACCACATGATCATCTCCATAGATGCTGAAAAAGCATTCAACAAAATTCAACATCCATTCATGATAAAAACTCTCAACAAAATGGGTATATAGAGCAAGTACCTTAACATAATAAGGGCCATATATGACAAACCCACAGCCAACATCATACTTAACAGCGAGAAGCTGAAAGCTTTTCCTCTAAGATCGGGAACAATACAGGGATGTCCACTCTCCCCACTGTTATTCAACATAGTCCTGGAGGTCCTAGCCATGGCAATCAGACAAAACAAAGAAATAAAAGGTATCCAGATTAGTAAAGAAGAGTTGAACTGTATTTGCAGAAGACATGATATTGTACATAAAAAACCCTAAAGAATCCACTCCAAAACTACTAGAACAAATATCTGAATTCAGCAAAGTTGCAGGATACAAATACACAGAAATCTGTTGCTTTCCTATACACTAACAATAAACTAGCAGAAAGAGAAATCAGGAAAACAATTCCATTCACAATTGCAGCAAAAAGAATAAAATTCCTAGGACTAAACCTAACCAAGGAAGTGAAAGACCTATACCCTGAAAACTATAAGACATTCATGAGAGAAATTAACCCATGAGAGAAATTAAAGATGACACTAATAAATGGAAATGCATCCCATGCTCTTGGCTAGGAAGAATTAATATTATCAAAATGGCCATCCTGCCTAAAGCAATCTACAGATTCAATGCAATCCCTATCAAAATACCAACAGCATTCTTCAATGAACTAGAGCAAATAGTTCTAAAATTCATATGGAACCACAAAAGACCCCAAATAGCCAAAGCAATCCTGAGAAGGAAGAATAAAGCAGGGGGGGATCTCGCTTCCCAACTTCAAGCTCTACTACAAAGCCACAGTAATTAACACAATTTGGTACTGGCATAAGAACAGACCCATAGGCCAGTGGTACAGAATAGAGAGTCCAGATATTAACCCAAACATATATGGTCAATTAATATACAATAAAGGAGCCATGGACATACAATGGGGAAATGACATGACAGCCTCTTCAAAAGCTGGAGGCAAAACTGGACAGCTATATGTAAGAGAATTAAACTGGATTATTGTCTACCCCATACACAAAGGTAAACTCAAAATGGATCAAAGACCTGAATGTAAGTCATGAAACCATAAAACTCTTAGGAAAAAACATAGGCAAAAAGCTCCTGGACATAAACATGAGCAACTTCTTCATGAACATATCTCCCGGAGAAAGGGAAACAAAAGCAAAAATGAACAAGTGGGACTATATCAAGCTGAAAAGCTTCTGTACAGCAAAGGACACCACCAACAGAACAAAAAGGCATCCTAAGTATGGGAGAATATATTCATAAATATCAGATCCAATAAAGGGTTGACATCCAAATTATATAAAGAGCTCACCCATCTCAACAAACAAAAAGCAAATAATCCAATTAAAAAATGGTCAGAGGAGCTGAACAGACACTTGTCCAAAGAAGAAATTCAGATGGCCAACAGACACATGAAAAGATGCTCCACATCGCTAGTCATCAGAGAAATGCAAATTAAAACCACAATGAGATATCACCTCACACCAGTAAGGATCACCACCATCCAAAAGACAAACAACAGCAAATGTTGGCGAGGATGTGGAGAAAGGGGAACCCTCCTACACTGCTGGTGGGAATGTAAATTAGTTCAACCATTGTGGAAAGCAGTATGGAGGTTCCTCAAAATGCTCAAAATAGACATACCATTTGACCCAGGAATTCCACTTCTAGGAATTTATCCTAAGAATGCAGCAGCCCAGTTTGAAAAAGACAGATGCACCCCTATGTTTATCAAAGCACTATTTACAATAGTCAAGAAATGGAAGCAAGCTAAGTGTCTACCAGTAGATGAATGGATAAAGAAGATGTGGTACATATACACAATGGAATATTATTCAGCCATAAGAAAACAAAACCTACCATTTGTAACAACATGGATGGAGCTAGAGGGTATTATGCTCAGTGAAATAAGCCAAGTGGAGAAAGACAAATACCAAATGATTTCACTCATATATGGACTATAAGAATAAATAAAAACTAAAGGAACAAAACAGCAGCAGAATCACAGAACCCAAGAATGGACTAACAGTTACCAAAGGGAAAGGGACTGGGGAGAATGAGAGGGGAGGGAGGGATAAGGGTGGGGAAGAAGGGGGTATTATGATCAGCATGTATAATGTGGGGGGGGGCATAGGGAGGGATGTGCAACACAGAGAAGACAAGTAGTGAGTCTACAGCATCTTACTATGGTGATAGGCAGTGACTGTAATGGGGTTTGTGGGGCAGGGACTTGGTGAAGGGGGGAGTCTAGCAACCATAATGTTCTTCATGTAATTGTAGGTTAATGATAATAAAATGAACATAAAAAAAAGAAAAGAAAAAGATGGGAATGAAGGCGAATTCTGGCGCCCTAAGACCCCCACCCCTTAAGATCCAATCACTACTGACCAGATGGTCGTCCATCCCTTAAGATCCAATTACCAACGCAGAACACCCCCTACCCCTACTCCTTAAAAACGCACTTCCTCACCCATGAGCTGCTGCACCCTCTCTCTAGGGGCAGCCATTTTCTCTTTCAGATAATATAATCTCTTGCATGGGGAAAAAAAAAAAAGAAAGGGGACATTATGATTAGCATGTATAATGTGGGGGGGAGGTCACAGAGAGGGCTGTACAACACAGAGAAGAAAAGTAGTGACTCTATAGCATCTTACTACCCTGATGGGCAGTGACTGTAATGGGGTATGTGGGTGGGACTTGGTGATGGGAGGAGTCTAGTAAACATAATGTTCCTCATGTAATTGTAAATTAATGATGCCAAAAACACACACACACACACACACACACACACACACACACAAATACTCTTGTCTTTGTGGAAGTCACAGGCTAGTATATGCTCTTGGCATAGTCATCTCTCTAAATATAATACAGCAATCTTTGTTAATACTTCAAAATTCTAATTCTTTTGTAAAAACTAATTATTCAACACTGATGGACAGTGACTGTAATGGAGTACGTGGGGGGGACTTGGTGATGGGGGGAGTCTAGTAAACATAATGTTCCTCATGTAATTGTAGATTAATGATACCAAAATAAATAAATAAATAAATCAAAACTAATTATTCAGAACCATTTTACCCTTTTTGTTGTATATTTAGTTGGCTATATGTCTGCATGTCCTTTTTTTTGTACACTTAAATATTCAAGTTGCATTCTCAAGAAAAGTCCATATCTATTAAATCACTTTGTAAAGTGCCCCATATGGAATCTGTATCTATCAATGTCCTCCATTTTTAGTGAATATTTCCATGGGCCACACCTTTTAGCAAATGTCACCACATTTATAAGCATAGAATATCATTCGATAAAAATAACCTTTATCAGACAAGCTTTAGTTAATTTAACTCTACATCAAATTTGAACAGTCATTCCACGGAAAGTGATTTGTAATAGATACAGGAAAATGACATATGTAGGTGGAACTTTTTCAACTCATTTATATTTATTTCTACAAAGCAGAGTGTTAAAAGGAAAAGAGCATACTACACTTTTAAGTCAGAGACTGAAATCCTGGCTCATCACTAACTGTAACCTTAAGGAAAATTATTTAACTACCCTGAGCCTCAGTTTCCCTATTCCTAAAGTGGAGGTAAAATCTAACTCACAGGGTTGTTGTGAGGATTAAGCAATACACTGAACAGCAGCTTAATACCTGTTACATCGTGGGCATCAAGAAATTTCATTTTCTCTTCCCTAGAGCTTATACCTGTGGGCAGATTTGCCAGGAAATCTTTCCAACCTCAATTACTTCTGTTTTGAGTGATCTTCCTCCCCTTCATCTAGTAAGTTAAAATTCAGCTCAAATGCCATCTTCTCCTTGAGGCTCAAAGGAAAAGCTCCCTTGACTCTCCCATACAGTTCTGGGCTTGTACTTGGAGTTTATTTCAGTGTGTTACAAGTATCTGTCACTTTCTGTCTCTCAAACTAGACTGTGAGCATCTCCTGAGCGAGGACAATCTCCCTTATTTTGATAAATGAAGCTTTTAGAAAAACACCTGCACATTAAAGGCATGGAACAAGTTCGCTGAATGAATGATTGCAGTCATTACTTCAGTAATACCCATAATTGGTGACCCAAACTTCATGGTTTTGCCCTTTACAGGCTGAGATGCTGTTCTATACTTTTTTAATTGGAATAAAGTTGATATACAATATTATATTGGTTTCTATTCTTTTAATCTCTTCCTCAGAGCATTTGGCAGAGTATTAAGGATGTGGAAGACCTACAATAAATACTTTCGATTATAGGATACATATGCCCCTTCCATCTCATGATTTTACTCTAAATAAAATATTTACCAGAATGGATATGAGTTTTGGAAGCCTTTTTAAACAGGGACTCTTCTTAACAGTTAATGGCAAAGAACTGAAGCAATGCTAGAACTTTTTTCTTTGTATTTTTCTAAGTCACTTCATTAAGAAACTGAGTATCACAAAGCCCTTTGATTCACTATGAAAAATGCAAACAACATTAGGCCAAATTTAGTTTAATAACTTGCAGCCAAAAGTTCCCCACCCTGCAGTCATGGGGCTGCAGGCCAGTTGGCTGTACCACCTCACCCAGGGAGGTGGCTGTTTTTCAAAAGTAAAACTGTGTAAGTGAACCTTGGAGTTTTGGGGGATGTCTTCCAAAGTAAAATGTATACACTTAACTTCTTATGAAAAAAAAAAATGCTACAGGCTTTGGCTTCAGATAGGAAAGACTGAAAGATCTCAAACAACTGGCAACCCGGGGACATTTCAGACATCTTATGGATTTAAAGTATGTAAAAACACATGAAGCTAGGTGTAATTTCATTGTTACATTTAAGTGACATATTTCACATTCCTGTGTACATACACTTCATGCCAAGTACAGGCTGGCAAGCAGTCAATCGTTGCTGGTAAGCAACCAACTGCCCTTTAGTTGTGCTACATAATAGTGAGAAAACAGAGAAATCCTTACAAAGCCAAGTTGGGCTGGTGCTTAAATACAAACTGGTTTACTAGTCGTTCTTAACTTATAACTACCCCATTTGCCTGATGAGGAAACTGAGGCCCAGTACTTACAACTAGTAGTTGGCAGGTTTGAAAATCTGACTGGAAAACTCAAGGCCTATCCACTAAGAGTTACCAACGCTTTTTCATATGGCACCGGCTCCGGTGAGGAATGTAACACACGAGTTCTGACAGAGACACTTTCTTAGATGGTAAAGTTCTTGGCCATCAAGTTTCATAGCTGCCAAAGCCCTTACACCTGGCGGCATTCAAGTTGCCACACAGGCAACAACAAGTTCAGGTGAGCCTCCTTTGCCTGGGATTCCTGGGATTGCACACGAGGGTTTGCACAAGATCCCGGGGAAAGCGCCGGACACCCGGTCCCTGGAATCAAAACACACCCGGGGCGCTGCGAGGGCGGGAACCTCCGTGCCTCCCACAGGCGTGGCCCGGCCAGGAGGCGCACAGTTGCACGGCCGCGCCCGGTGCCACCCGCCCCGGCTCGGCGACCCCGGCCCGGAGGGAGCCTGGCCGCGAGGCCCGCCCCGGGGACCCCCGGAGGTGCGCTGCAGGGTCGCGAGGAGAAAGGATGCTCGGGGCGGAGCCGCGGTGGGGGAGGGGCCCTGCCGGGACTCTCACTCACCGCCTAGCTCTCCGCCGGCCGGGGCTCCGCGGCGGTCCCCGCTCCAGCTCTCGCCGCGTGCGTCTCCTCTCGAGACTCAACGTCCAGCCAGGGCGCGCGGAGCTGGGGAGAAGTCGGTGCGAGCGGAGGGCGTGTGGCGAGTGGAGCGGAGGGGGTGGGGAGGACGGGACGGTCGCTCACGCCGCCGCCGAGGGCACCACAGACACGGCTACCGCCGGCTCCTCTCAGCCACGGAAGCTACGGGCCCTCCCACCTCACCCGCCTCTCACCTCCCACACCGCCAGCTGGAGGAGTGATGGCGGCGCTGGCCAATCAGAGGCCTTGTGGAGGCCGGGACGGCGGACTAAAGGGAGAACGGAGAAGGGAGGGATAATAGGAAGGCGAGGACGACGGCGGGACTTCCTGTGACTGACAGCTCAGTGCAGCCAATGGGCAGTTGGGAGGTGACCTCACCGCCAAGGGAAGTGTGGAACTGGCGGAGCCGCTGCTGGGAGGTGGGAGGTGGGAGGAGGTCGGCAACCAGCTGGGAGCGGGGACTGGCGCCTTAAAGAGGCCGCAGCCCATTGGTTATCCAGGGCGGTGGACCCGGCTGGACCTCACCAAGTTGCCAAGGGGTAACTTACTGCATGAATCCTCCCGACCCCATCCCAGTCCATTTAGTGGACTAAAGGGTCCCCGCCTGGGGCTCATAAATCGATCACTTCACTTTCACCCTTCCCAAAAGGAGGCGCAATAAATTCCGCACTGGCCTGGAGCCCTGAATTCCCGTTACAGCCCCCGCCCCACCGAGGCCCGTTGCCTAGTTTCTCTGAGTCAGTTTCCCCAACGGTAAAGGGAGTAAGAACACCTACCACTCCCGACCTGCCTAGAATGTTGAGATCATCAACAGCGAAAGTGCTTTGGACTTCGAGAAGGGGCTGAACGAACCTAAAAGCTTGTATTCTTCAGGAAGAGTATCTGTAAAAGGGCGGGGGACACTAGGTGACTCCCCAAAACTCTTGCATTTCGAAAATTCTAAAATGCTGATGTCCAGCTCTTTGCGATACCCACTCACACAGCGAAGAAAGGGGTGTGTGTGTGTGTGTGTGTACGCGCCTGGGTCTCCTGCACCAGGCACAGAGGCCACACATAAACCTGGTCTGTGACTTCAACAAGGAGAAAGAGAGCAGACAAAAGGAGAGAGAGAAACAAGTAAAGCAAGGTACACCGCGGTAAGCGCCTTGGCGCAGACAGGCCATTTTGCTCCGCCTCCCCCAGAAATGGGAAGGAGCCCAGAAACGGAGAAATAACTCCAACTTGGCTGGATAGAAAAGGGGAGGAAGTGCTCTCCCGAACGCTTCCTGGGGTTGGTATCATCTGGCAGGGGAGGTTGGAAGGAGAAGCAAGAATAGCTAAGAAAGAAGGGAGTTAGGACAGGTTAGGGGAAGCACAGTGCCAAGGCAGAAAGACTGTAAAAGGGGAAATCACTTTCCATTCCAGAGTGAACTCTTACTGTGAGCCCCTGTTCTCTCCCAGAGGTCTCCAAGGATCGCTCATTGATGTAACTCTCAGAGGAAGGGCAGAGGAGGATGCCTCCTTTTCCCCTGCAACAGCTGCACAAAGAAAAATGGCTCTGAGTATTCCCAATTATTCATCTGTAAGTCAGCTTCACCTTCACAAGGACATGCTGGTAACCGACTCTTGGAGTTCAGCAGGATCATTGTGGCCCTTTAGTCACACACCTTCTCCCAAGGCAAAAATCCTTCCACAAAAGTCCTGATAAAATTACTTATTCTGCAAGAATTTCTTGAGTAAGACACTCAGGTGCTATGATCAATGGCATACTCACTGTCCTGGGGTGCTTTCACCAAACTGGGGGAAGTTAAGGCACATGCTGAGGTGACTGTAATACAGCATATCCCAAGTGCCATGACTATAAAAAGAGGGCAGGGAGGAATGCCTCAGAAGAGAAAGCACTGCTGGCTGGAATTATTGGGATGGGGCAGACTTTCCCCAGACAAGACTGGGTGGGGCATTCCAGAGAGTGGCTACCTAGACACAGCCTCCATGAAAAAACCAAGGTGAAAAGGAAGTACAGTGTGTTTTATTAGTCATGCAAAGAGTTACATACCCATTCACAGCTTTCCAGACATGGCAAGCTCACTGCCTCTCAAACAGGCCTGTTCTTTGTTTTTGGACAATTTAAAGTGTATGTATGTTGTATATATACACATGTATACATTGTGTTATATATATATTTATATTTCATATGGATGATCTGCCTCCCTCAAATCTCTGACCCTAGGTCCCAATGTTGTTCCCCTGAAATTTTACAGATGTCTAATCCCACTTTGTCTCCATTCCAAATATTTGAAAATGACCATTATGGCCCCTTTCCATACCCTCTACCTAACCCCCGAAACAAGAGAGATAAAGTTCTTTTTTCCTCAAATGATAGTTTTCATACACCTTACTATCCTAATGATATCCTGTGGACATCCTTCAGTTTGTCAAGATCTACTGGGGACATGTATAATTTTTGTCATTCCAGCAAACATTCTTTTTCTTCTGGTAAGGAGAACCTAATTTCCTCTAGGGATCTAGTCTTCCCCATGTGGCTCTGTCCAGCCATTCTCTGTCCATATGGCTGCCATGGGGCTGACTTCACTCTTTAACTTTCCAGGGGCGAGTACACTGACCCAGTCTTATCCAATAATAGCCCTTCTTTTGCATCCACCCCTACCACCACCATTTGAGTAATTGGTTTAGGTAAAGGCAGGTGACCTAAGGTCGTTCAAGTAGGAGTCCTGGAACCTTTGTAGGAACTACTGGGAGGAAGAAGTACTCCTTACACTGAGGCTGCTGAACTCTCCTGCTGTTCGCCTGGAGTTGACAGGGAGGACCACGGGAAAGCACTTGCTCGAGAATACGTAAAGCCAAAGCGAAAACAACAGAAAAAGCTACCAGAGCTGAGATACAGATAAAGGCCAATAAAGGTGATGACTTTGAGCACCTGGATCCAGCTGTTTTCTGGCTATTTGGTTTCATAGGTGTCTTAAGTCAGAGTCCTTGGAAACAGAGCCTATAAGATAGAGCCAGTGAATGGGACTCACTGAGGGAGGAAAAACCTGTAAGGAAAGAAGTTGAGCAAGACAGAGAAAAAGAAAGAGCCAAGTCAGGTTCAACTTGTTCTTGCCTTGGCCTAATCCACAGCTAAGAGCTCTGGAGCATAAACCACACCACAGAGTTATCCCCCCATATGGCAGTGGGCAGCTCTGTGTACCCAAGTATCAGTCAGCATTGGCTGTGGGCCATGAGGGGGTTAAGGTCCCCTAAGCTGCTCCCTTCAGCAAGGGCAATTCTCTGGACTTTTGGGCATCTGGGAATCCTAAGCTGCCAACACTCACAGCAGCTGGGGGAGGGTGCCCTGTCCTGTTAATGAGATCTGGAAGGGGCACTATTTCAGTCTAGCATTGCAGGCCAAAACATTTTCTTCCCAGATGGGTTTCTGTTCCTTACAACCAAGATGTGACTACCTAAAATAGTGAGGTGTGATCTGACCACCAGAGTACAATGAGAATTTAGCCTTAATCTGACTCCCTGCTCCCTCAGCACACTAGGTGATTGCCTTAACAAATGTGATTTTTGCCCTGACCCTTTGGCTCAAACTGACTTTATAACCAATCCTTTCCAACCCCTTTCCTTTAAAGTTTTGTCCCCACAAACTGATACTAAGCCAAATTCACTCTTTCTTGTACTTCTGTAATTCTTAAACACAAACATAAGATTTTAAACTTAACCCTGGTAATAATTAGCAGCTGGTTGTCATTTTGTCCATTTGTATCCTTTTTTGCAACTTGTTGTAAACACCAAATGCTGATTCAATTCTGTCACTCATCAAACTGGCCACCACTTCTAATTTGGTCGCTAATGCTGAAAAGGGCAAAACCAATGACAGAAACCTTCAGCAAACCACAAAAGATTGCTTTCCCCTCCAACCTGCTAATCCACACTCCTGGAAAATTTATTCCACCTGCCCTTTTCCTGTCTCTCCTCCTGAAGAATCTCTGAAAGCATTTGTCTTGTCAATGGGTTTCAGCCCCGGGCCAGTTCGCTATGGATTCAACGTGACCAAAGAAATTGACAGTAAAACGTTCTTGGGGTGAAAGGGTTATACCCAACTTTATTTCCAGGTGGCAGGTCAGTCACTAGAATCCCATTCTCTCAGAACAAGTCTGCGTGCAGCAAGCCGGTCTCTGCCTCTGGGCCCCTCCATCTGCACAGCCGTCCTCCGGGCCTCTGTCCTGGGTGCTGCCACCCCTCCAGCCTCTGCTCTCCTGCAACCTTGCAGCCCTATCACCACGTCACACCCAGAGCACTGGGCGGAGGAGCTCTTTATATAGAGTCAGATTGCTCACAGGTGCCAACCAGGGCCAGGTGAGAATCCTGGCCACAGGGACTCTCATTTTATCCACAGCATTTCCCCGGACTTGACCAGCCCCAGTCTCAGCACATCCTGCTGTGTCCTGTTTCTTAAGTCTTTGTTCAGGTTGATCCCTCTACTTAAATGTCTTCTCTTTATCTTTACCTTTTCAAATCCCAGCTCATATCCCACTTCCCCCAGGAAAGCCCTCCAGTATTCCTTCCACATAAATAGATCTTTTCCTTCTTCTGACAATCCGTAGTTCCTACTGTACTAAGCACAAGGCTAATGCCCACTAAATTCATTGTCTTATTTAATCTTTCTGGTAACTCTGAGATGAGTGCTGTTATGATCCCCATTTTTTGATGAGGAACTGGAGACTTAGGTTAATTAAGTAGCTCAATAGCACACAGCTAAAAACTAGCAAAGCCAGGGCACAGATACTAAAATTCTGGATGTAATTTAATAAACATTTGTTGGCTACACACAAGGAATTAGAGGAAATATAAAACAGTGATATAGACAATCCTTGACCACAGCCAACAGCAGGGTCCATACACAACACCAATATGAACAATGCTGTAAGGACAGTAGAAATGAAGTAAGAGAAGGGAGAGTTCATGTCTGGTGGAAAACTCAGTGAAGTCACATTAAGGAGCTTATGTTTGACAGGCAGAAATGAGGTGGGGCACTCGGTTTAGGGCACACCATGAGTGATAGCATGGAGGAAGGAAAACAGGATCTGTTTGAGCAAGGGTGTTGTCTGGTTTGTTTGAGAGATAAGACTTGAAGGTTTGGTGGAGGCCCTATTGTAAAAAGTAAAGAATGTCAAGGCTGAGGTAGTGATCCAGTTTTTGAAAACTGGATCCAACTGTGTGTTAACAAGGTTTACCTCGTACTTAATTGATAGGATTGGAAGGAGGCTGAAATGGGTTGGAGAGGTAAATTAGGAGATTACTACTGCTGTTTGACAGCTGTGAGGAAGTTAGCACCTCTGAGCGTGTCAGCTGTGAGCTTGGATTACTTTTTTGCCTATTCTCTGTAAATACTTTCAGTCTCTCCTGGTTCCCTTAACATCATTAACATCCTTGAGAAGTGTCAATCCTTTGAAAAAAACTGTGCCCATAACCTCTAAACCACTAACAATTTCTTCATAAATAATAAGCGCTCAAATATTTTTGGATTGACCTGGATGTGTGAGCAGAGTGATAAAAATGCTGGGGCTCTATTTTAATGATGTTATAGGAACTCGGGCCATGGCTGCAACCAATCTGTTATTATTATTTAATAACAAAACTAAGCTAGTTTTGTATACCTATTCTGTACATCATCATCTCATTCAATTCTCCCAATGGTAGATACTGACATTATTTCCATTTCACAGATCAGGAAAACTGAGGGTGACCAATCATCCCAGTTTGCATGGGCTGAGAGGCTGCACTTAGGACTTTCCCTGCTAAAACCAGGGCAGCCTCAGGCAAATAGAGAAGATTGGTCACCCTACCAAGATCACTTGCCCCACATCACACAAGCTAAAGCCTAAGCACAAGTCTGACCGACTCAAACCCCCATGGGATTTTATATTGGCTGCAGTGATCACTGCAGCCAGTATAAATATCTTATTTGGGTACTTTCGGGATAGAATCCAAGCATACTCGTATTGAATTTGGCTCACGTATTTGGAGCATATTTGAGACTGGAGCGTATAGAAAGGCAGAGAGAATCACAAAATGGATGGGTTTTTGTCAGAGAAAAGGAATCCAGGCTGAGGAATGCCTTCCCCGGAGGACGCCCTTCCGAAGAGTTCGACTTTATAAGCGGTTCTTTGGCGCCTTCTAGTGTTTCAGGGCCGCAACCCCTTCTTTATCGCCAGACTAGAGAACCTGGGAGGAACCCAACAGAAAGTTCTTACTGCTCGGGGCGCATTAAACTAATAGAGGTTTTTTGTTATTGCTTTTGCTTTTTTGTTCTTAAATGAAAGCAGAATGGGCTGTCATAATCTAGAGTGAGGACCCTCAGACACAAAGTTTAACTGGGCAGTGGAGGACTCCCCTGTGTGGCACCTCAAAACCTCACCCACCATGTGAGACAGAAGTGGTGCTTTTCAGACTTTTCCACTAAAGAACCTTATAGAAGAGAGAGCATCCCCTGCTAGGAAAAGCCAGAAGGCCTGCAGCAAGCAAGAAATTTCTTTAGGGCTCTTGTTTAGGACCATTAATTTGTTATGAATTTGACTTCATAATATATCCAATTTGTGGTTTTGTTCTGTTACCATTATTGAAGCTTACATACTTAAGAGGTATACAGAGAAGCACATACCATAACCATACAGCTCAAAGAATGTTCACAAGTGAACACACATGTTTAACCAGCACCCAGATCCAGAAAAAGAACCTTCCCAGGGCCCCAGAAGTTCCTCACACTCATGCTCCCTTCCATTCACTACCACCCCAAGGGATCTCCATATTGATATCTGACAGCATAGGTTAGTTTTTGCCTATTTTTGTTCTTTACATAAAAGGAGTGATATAATCTGAAGTATTTTGAGTCTATCTTATTTCACTCAAAACTAAATTAGTGAGATTAGGCCATATCTTTGTGTTGATTGTAGTTTTTTCATTGTCATTGCATTGCATGAACATATTACAATAAATTTATCCATTCTGCTCACGTGAATTGTTTTCAATGTGGGCTCGTACACATGCTCTGTTATGAATATCCTTATGCATGTCTTTTTATACACACATTTCTGTTGAGAGTGCATTTGCCGGGTCAGAGGAGGCATATCTCCAGCTTTAGTATCTATTGCCAGTTAGCTTTCTAAAGTAATTGTAGCAATTTACACTCAATGAGAGTCCTTGTTGCTTCACATCTTTGTCTAGACTTGATATTTTTTAGCCTTTTTATTTTATCTAGTCAAGTGGAATGGTAGGGTGTTGTAGGTTATTTACATTTCCCTGGTAAGTAAGGAAGTTAAGAAACTTTTCATATGTTTATTTGTGCAGAGTCTGTTCAAGTGTTTTGCCCATTTTTCTGTTGGGTTGTCTTTTCCTTGTTGATTTGTAGGAGTTCTTTTTAAATTCTGGATTTGAGACATTATCAGGTTTATGTATCAAGACTATCCTAACCTATTTTGTGGGTTGTCCTTTTTACTTACATAATGGTGTCTTTTGATGAATAAAGGGTCTTAGTTTTAAAATAATTCATTTAATAAATTTTTTTCATTTATGACTAGTACTTTTTGTTTACTATTTGTGAATAATCTGCCTATTCCAAGGTAATAAAAATGTTCTTCTACATTTTGTTCTAAAAACTTTATTTTAGCCTCAGATCCTTCCAGATGTTTTTGGTAAGGTATGACGTAGTGGTCAAAATATATTTTTTCCCTATCTGAGATGACCATGTATGTGTGGTACCTGTTTTTGTTTTCATGTACAAGTAAATAATTAAATTAATTCCTTGTTAAATTATATGACTTTCCTCTAATAAGTAAAATTGTCACTCCCAGAAATGGCTGTTTTTGAGCACTCACCAATGCACATTGTCTACGTTACTTCATTCAATTATTACCATACTTGTATAAGGCAGGTATTTATAGTTTTATAGTTGAAAAAACTGAGGGTTAGGGAATTTAATTATTTTAAGGGTGCACAGCTAGTAAGTTCAGAGTTCTAGCCTACCTACCAGAGAAAAATTCACTTTGAGGATAATTATCTAACAAGGTACCAAAATAACATTTGTTTATTCACAAGTTGATGGACATCGGGACTATTTCTAGTTTGGGGCTATTATGAATAATGATGCCATAAACATTTTCATTTTTCTTGGGTAGATGCCTAGGAGTAGGATTGCTGGGTCACATGGTAAGTGTATACGTTTAACTTTTAAAGAAACTGTCAATTGTTTTCCAAGGTGGTTGGGCCACTTTACATTCCAACTTGTGGACTATGAGCATTCCAGCCCTCCACTTCTTCACCAGCACTGGGTATTGTCATTCTAGTGAGTATGTAATGAAATTCCTTTGTGGCTTTAATTGGCATTTCCCCAATGACATGATGGTTTGAGACCTTTTCATGTGTTTATTTGACATCCATGTGTCATTTTTGGGTAAAGTATCTGTTCAAAGCTTTTGCCCATTTTTTTAAAATTGGGATTTCTTCTTATTGAGTGATAAGAGTTCTACGTATACTCTAGATACAAGACCTTTACTGGATATTTGATTTGCAAATCTCTCCCAGTTTGCGGCTTGTCTTTATTTTTTTAATTGTGGCTTTTGGAAAACAAAAGTTTTTCATTTTGATGAAGTATAATTTATGTTTTTCTCATATAAATTATGTTTTTGATGTCAGATCTAAGAAATCTTTGCCTAATCAAAGTCACAAAGATTTCTTTCATACATTTTCTTCTAGAAGCTGTGTAGTTTTAGTTCTTACATTTAGGTCTATGATCCATTTTGAATTCATTTTTGCATATGGCATAAGATAAAGGTTTACATTCAATTTTTTTGCATATGGACATCCAATTGTCCCAGCACCATTTGTTGAAAAGATCATCCTTTTCATCCACAGAACTGCCTTGGAAACTTCGTTAAAAACCAACTGGCCATAAATGTATAGATTTATTTCTAGACTCTATTCTGTTCCATTGATCTATATGCCTTGATTACCATAGCTTTATAGTAGGTTTTGAAACTAGGTAGTATAAGTCCTCCAACTTTATCCTTCTGAAAAGGAATGACTTTTAAATTATTTTAAATTTTAACTGAATATTAATTATTTTAAGTTGCTCTTATGTTTTATATTTTCTGAAGTGACTACAATAAATGATAAGGCTGTTAACAAATTCTCATTGACATATACTAGAGAAGAATGCACATATTACAAATATGCAGAATTACTTTTAATGAGAAAAATTAAGCCATTATTTTAAAACTAGATAATTTATGTGTGCTTTTTACCTACTCTTGTTCTACAGGATTCTTAGGTTCTTACAAGACTCAATACAGTAAAATGAAAAAATGTGAACAAATGACAAAAAATAAAAATCAGGGAAAACACAAATAAAATAGATCAAGCCTGGGGAGCTGCTTGGACAAGGACACACAGAAGGCTGAGGGGTTGTGCAGCGGTGACTGCGCCTCAGACAGGGCTTCCCCCATTCCTCTACAGCACCGTCCCTGTGGCTGACCCTCGTGCCGTTGGTTCCGTGGGCTCTGAAAGCCCATTCCTGGCTTTCCGGGTGTCAGGGCCTCCTCCTTTGCCTTCCTCAGGGTCCCTCCTGCCTCCCGGAGTCCTTGCCCTGCCGGCCCTCCCCACTCAGGGCCGACTGGATCTGGCAGAGCCTCGTAAGCCTGGATTAAAGAAGTTGGACTTTATCCTGTGGGCAGTGGGAGCCTCTGAGTTAAGTGGATAACCTGACCAGATACACTGTTGTTGTTTTTTAAAACCTTTTAAATTATAAAATTTAACACACAGAAAAACCACACAAAATAAATATTGAACATAATGAATTATTAGAAGGCAAATACTCTTGAAACCACCTTCTGGGTCAAGAAATGGTGCTTTACCGATCTCCCCAGTAGCCCTTTCAGGGGACCCCATTCCAAGCACAGCTCCTGCTCTTCCCCCAAAAGCAACTACTAGCCTCACTTATATCAAAATAATTTCCTTATGTTTCTATATAGTTTTATCATTAAGATATGTATATCTAGACACTAGAGGTTAGTCTTGTCCATTTTTTAAAGCCTTTTAAATCTATTTGTAAAATTTTTCATCAGCTTTATAGAGATACAATTGACACACAACATTGTGTAAGTTTAAGATGTACAATGTGATGATTTGATACATATATATATTGTCACATTATGGTTATGACTGCCACATTAAGGTTAACACATCCCTCACATGGTTACCCTTGTGTGTGTGTGTGTGTGTGTGTGTGTGTGTGTGTGTGGTGAAAACTTTTAAGATCTGTCCCTTAGCAGTTTTCAAGAATACAATATTGTTAACTATAGTTACCATGCTATCCCCAGAACTTGTTCATCTTATTACCGGAAGTTTGTACCCTTTAACCGGAAGTTTGTACCCTTTAACCACTTTCAGCCTTTCACCACCAGCCTCCAATCTCAGCCACTGAAACCATAAGTCTACTCTCTATTTCTATGAGTTCAGATATTTTAGATTCCACATATAGGTGGGATCATAGAACTATTTGTCTTTCTTTGTCTAACTTATTTCACTTAGCATAACGCCCTCAAGACTCATCCATATTATCAGAAATGGTAGGATTTCCTTCTGTTTTATGGATGACTAACATTCCATTTCTTTATTTTCCACATTTTCTTTATCCACTTATCTGTCAACAGACACTTAGGTTGTTTTCTTGTCTTGGCTATCGTAAATAATTCTGTAATGAATGCGGGGGTGCAGTTATTTAAGATAGTAATCTCATTTCCTTCGGAAATATACCAAGAAGTGGGATTGCTGCATTATATGGTAGTTCTATTTTTAATTGTTTTTAGGAATTTTCATACTGTTTCCCATACTGCCTGTATCAATTTACATTCCCACCAACAACTCACAAAGGTTCCTTTTTCTCCACATCTTTGCCAACACTTTCCTCTTAGAACTGCTTTTGCTACATCCCATTACTTTTGGTATGTTGGGTTTCCATTTTCACTTAAGATATTTTTATTTTCCTTTTGATTTCTTCTTTGAGCCATTGGTTGTTCCGGAGTGTGTCAATTTCCACTTATTTGAATTTTCTAGCTTTCTTCCTGTTACTACTTTCTAGTTTCTGATACCATTGTGGCCAGAAAAGATACCTGGTAGAATTTGTACCTTCTTTAATTTGTTGATGCTCGTTTTATGGCCTAAGATATGATATATCCTAGAAAATGGTCCATGTGTACTTGAGAATAATGTATATTCTGCTGCTGTTAGATGGAATGTTCTGTACATATCTGTTAGGTTCATTTGGTCAGAGTGTTCAGATCTTCTATTTCCTTATTGATTCTCTATCTGGATGATCTATCCATTGTTGAGAGTAGGGTATTAAAATCCCCAACTATTATTGTATTGTTGCTTATTTCTCCTTTTAATTCTGTTAGTATTTGTTTTATGTATTTAGGTGCTCCGACATTGGGTGCATAAATATTTACAATTGTTATATCCTCTTGATGAACTGATCCCTTTATCATTTTATTGACCTTCTTCTCTTGTGGCAATTTTTAATTTAAAGTCTATTTTGTCTGATACAAGTTTAGCTACCCCTGTTTTCTTTTGGTTACCATTTGCTTCAAATATCTTCTTCCATCCCTTCACTCTCAGCTTATATGTGTCCATAAAGCTAAAGTGAATGTCCTGTAGGCAGCTTATCACTGGATCTTGTTTTTTTATCCATTCATCCATTCTATGTCTTTTGACTGGAAAATTTATTCCATTTACTTTTAGAGTAATTATTGATAAATAAGGACTTAATATTGCCATTTTGTTCATTGTTTCTGTTTTGTAGATCTTTTGTTCCTTGCTTTCTCTCTTGCTGACTTCCTTTATGATTTGATGACTTTTTGTGGCAGTATGCCTTGACTCCCTTATCATAATCTTTTATGCAGCTACTACAGGTTTTTCTTTAGTGGTTACCATGTGGCTTACATAAAATATCTTACACCTATATTATTCTATTTTAAACTGATAACCACTTAACTTTAATGGCATACAGAAATGTTATACTTTTCCTTCTCCTCTCCTCACATTTTATATTATTGATGATTTTTTAAGTCTCTTACTCTAAACATTTTCCCTCCAGGGTGAGTTGGCCTTCAGGGTTGGCTCCCAGTCTTCCATTTGCCCCCAGAAATATCTGTTCTAAGCCAATTACAATAATGTTCCAGGTCTTCTGGAAATTACTGGTTTAGGAATGGGGTAGTTATCCAATCCTGGTTAATGGGACAAAACAGACAGATCTCCACTGGGGGGGTTTGGGAAAGATTTTCTTATGCTTAAGACACTGAAGATATTATTTGGATGTGATATCCAGAACTGCTGCAGCCATCTTTGACCAGGAGGAAAACTAGGCTTAGAATGAATTTGACACTGAGAAAGGCATAGGGGAGTGATGGAAAAAACCTAGCACCTCTGTGGTATTATTGAGCAGCTGATTGCATCACTCCTGGAGCCTGATCCACCATTGGATTTTCAGTTATGTGACATAATACATTTCCCCACTGCTTAAGCTATTTTTAAATTTGTTGTTATTTGAAATCAGAAGCAGTCTAACTGAAACCAATTGATCAACAGTGTCTGTATTGCCAGGAGGTAGCACACATAAGGTCAAGTGGATATATTTTGTCAGCACAGTAGACCTTCTGAGGAATAACCCACACCTCCTCCTCAAAATTCCTTCTCAGTCCACACGACTTCAGTGGGTTTGAGCCCTTCCCTATGCCCCATGGAGGCTGCACATCCAATTCTGACTAAAGCACTCCATACCCCTGAGACAGAGATTTAACCAAAGCAAGGCAATCAGAGTACCCTCTGGGAATTCTGCCATAGTCATTAGGAAGAGATGCTCTCTCTTCTCTAACTTCATAAGCTATACAGAAAATATAAGCTTGGAGCTGCCATCAACCATCTTGCTGTCAGGTGGCAAGAGAAGACTCAGGAATAAAGCACAATACAGAGAAGCAGGACAAAAAGGTAGAGAAGAGTGAGAATCAGGATCCTAGTGACATCATTCACACCTCTGGATGGAGCCATGCTTGAAACCCTCAGCTCTTGGGGGCAAATCACAAACTGGGGGGAGGTAAGGACTCCCACAATTAGCTGGAGCTCTATTTGTGCTCCGAGTTGGTGGAACCACTTATACTGGTTTCTCACCTTACCAAAGTTCTACCTGACTAGAACCATGTTTTCAAGAAATTTTTTATATTCTTACATGTGCTGCCTCCTACTGACTCACTCTGAGTGATTATTTTCTCTTGCCTGAATGGACAGAGCTACTCCACGCCCCACTGCCCCTGAGTCTTAGGAAACTACAGTGCAGCAAAAACCAGAGGCAGCAACACTGATGACATTAATGGTACCAGCTCCCTACAGGTGAACAGACTGTGCCTCAGCACTTCACAAGAAACCCACAGCAAAGAGAGGCAGGGCAACTGGGCAGAAAGACAGGCGTGGTTTCAAAACCTGGCTTTGCCCTGCTAGCCGGGTGGCCTTGGGTAATTTACTGAGTGTCCCTGCATCTGCCATGTGCAGATTAGGGCTAAGCACACCTGTTGTAATTAAACTTGTGCCTCTGCTTCTCTGACACAAACCAGCAGCGGAAGCTCTCTGTCAGCGCTCTCCTGAGTCTTCGCTGTCTTGGGTGGCCCCTCCCAGCTGTGTGGGGGCTGCTTTGTGGTGGGGCTCAGTACCTGGACTTTGGGCTCCAGTCCCCTCAAAGTATGCTGTTGCCTCCTTCCCAGAGGTTCTTGCTTCCCTTTCTCACCTTGTGTCTCTATTTCCCCACCACCACCACAATGTGTTTCAACCTTCTAGAAGGGTTGGGGTGATTTAAAAGAATTACAATAACTTAAAGCTGTGGCCTAAATCTGATGGCAATGAGCCAGCAACTGTGTTATGACAAAACATCTTACCAATAATTCTGGACAAGCCATCTGACTCTCACTACTTTGAAATTCCTCTCATCTGCTCTGTGAGACCCCCACCTTCTCCTGCCTTCAGCCGCTTTGCCTGGTGTACAACATCTTTTACCCCTATCTTCGGGCAAAATGTAACACAACCTCTGCTCCTGGTTTATCTTCCTACCTTAGGTTCTGCAAAGCATAGTCATTCCTCCAGAGAGAAAACTTGCTTTCACTATCAATTTCATGCCCTGTTGCTCCCGTAGCCCTGCCTTTCTGTCTACTGATCAGTGTTTATCCAAATGCCAAATCACAGTATGATTTTTCTGAAGACATTTTAAATAGCATTAAATCCAGTATGTGCAGTACCAACAGAACAGTGCATCTCACTTGACCGAAGTGAAGACGGTGTGAAAGCTGTGCCCAGTATCTCAATGCTGCCATTAACTGTAAGGTACACTCCTAACATGAGAGATGTTAAAATGTGGGGGGAAATGTATGTTTTAGATGTTAAATGCAGTAGTAAATATCAATATTCATTAGAATTATTTAAACTGCAAGTGACAGAAAACTCAACCCAGATGGACTTGAGCCAAAGGGTTACCTTAAGCCACAGAAGTCTGAAAGTCCTTGTATTATTCCAGCCTGAGGTGTGGCTGGATTTGTGACTCTAGCATATAATCTGGACTCAGTTTCTCACCAGCTCTCTCTCTTTCTTCTTTAGGAGTGGCTTCAGTCTGAGGTTTCACATGGGTAGCGCTGGAGCCAGCGGCTCTAACCCCCACATCCTCCCAGGTCTCAAGTCCAGCAAAAAAGGTGAGTGTCTTTGTCCCAGAATTTTTAACCCAAGTCTCAATGCCTCTCATTGGCTGTGACAAGGTCGCCGGCCCTGCTCTGGCACATCAGTGCGGTAACAGGTCAGTTACTGTTCGCTGGCGCTGTTACCTTGCAGGGAGCCCAGGTACTGCCGGGTGTCCAGAGGGAAAGGGAATGGGTATGGGGCAGCAAAAACAGCAGATCTGACTTACAGGTTGGCTGTGGGGAATTCTGTGAGATGAGCCCTTGGAACCCCCGCCCAGGGCCTGGCCTGGGGGTGGATTTGATCACGCCCCTCTGCCTGCCTTGCGGCTGGAGAAGGCCTCTGCCAGGGCCCACCAGTTCGGCCTGAGCCAGCCTTGCGCAGACTCCCTCCCAGGCGGATGAGTGGCACTGACTCGGCTCCCATGTGAGCTGGATGCTGCCTGGAAAGTTAATACGCCTCTGAGGCAAGACATTCCTCCGGTAATGTGGATTGGTGCATGAGAGGGTGGGAATGAATGAAAAAGAATGGGGACACTGAGGTTCCTAGAGCTTTTGTGGAGTAAGAATGTACGGAAAGAGTGAGGGAAATGTCAAGAGCAGTGATGATAAAGGCTGCCTACTGAAGTTGTGGATGTTTTCTGCAAATGGTCTCCTGCTGCCCAGTCCCCAGGATGCTTGTTGCTGCCACTACCCCCAATGCCCACCCCCCAGCTCTGCCACTGAGGTTTACCCTGGGGCCAGTAGGCCACTTCTTTCAGGCTGTCCTCCAGCTGTGCCAGTCTCTTTCTTGCAAACCTAAGTGCAAGAAGTGGACAGGGGAAATCTAACTTTTTGTCATTTGCGGGGTGGGGGAGGCGCACAGGGTAGGGAGGCAATAGTTAGGAAGGGATTACAGAGGAGAGGAAACAGAGGAGAAGAGACAGGAGGGCAAGGGGACAGTGCAGAATGTCATAGAGTGCCTTTTACAACCACTCAGAGCTGGACAGAACTAAACACGGAGAACCTGCTCCCAGCCAGGTCCCACCTAGGAAGTAAGGCACAAAAATAAACGGGGATCCCGACTTCAGGAAGCGCACAATCTAGTCTGGGAGACAATGAGAAAATCATTCATTTCAATGGGTGTGATGGCTGGGATGGGGTGCTGGGACATATTGAAGGAAAATCCCTTGAGGGAAGAATGAAGCAGGTCATAGGAGGAGAAACTACTGAGCAGGAGGTCTCAGTGAGACTAGCCTGAGGGCTGGGCACGGGGAGGCTCTGGACACTGCTGCGCCTCCACGCGCTCCCCTAGGCCTTTCCTGCTGCACTATGAGCCGAGGCAGATGATTGGTGGAGGACGGGGCAGGGAGCAGAAGGACGGGGCTGGCAGCAAGAGCCTCCTGGAGGGGAAGGTCGGTCGTTCTGGGGCCCCTGAAGAGCAGCTGAGGAGGTGGCCAAGCAGAAAAAATACGAGGGGTGCCGTGTGCAAAAGTTGTAGGAGCATGCAGGGCTTTCTGGAACTGCTAAGAGGTTTAAATATGACACTGGGCATAGGGTGGACGCAGGAGGTAGTGGGAAAGAGGTAGGTGCCTGGTAGGTGGGCAGAGGCCAAACCATGAAGTGTCCTGTGTGCAGTAATACAGACTGGGAACTAAATTCTTCTAAAAAGAGCTGGATTCTCACTCTTCACCCACTTCAGTCCTTTCCACAAACATTTACCCCCTCACAGTTAAGCCTGCCCAGTCCTGTTCAAGTGAGTGAAATTGGGGCCCAGATGCTACAGAACAGAGGCGGGAAAGAGGCCGCCACCAGGCAAATGGCCAGAGAGGGGCTGTCTCGAAGGACTAAAAACATAGGGGTGAGACCAACCCCAAAATTAGGCTGTTTTCTCACCATCAGCATTTTGGAAGTAGCAAGAAAGTGTCCTTCCAAGGGAGTCCCACGGAGAGGAATGAGCACGGGATTTGGAGTCAGAAAAGCAAAAGGCCTGGGCTTGGGGCCTAGCTCCACTGGGCCAGCTGGAGGCACTGGGGAAGCCACCCAACTCTCTGAGGCTCCATTTCCACATCTGTCACCAGGGGTCCTATCTGTTCCATGTGGTCAGCTAAGATAAGGCATGTGTATAAAAAAGGCTGCACAAATTAGTTACTATAATTTTGCCTCAAACATAAATAAATAAATAAAATCCACAGCAAGGAGAATCCCAAGGCAGGCTCATTTACTCCGGTTACCGTTTGGCACCAAGCAGGTCAGGGACTCACTGGATGACACAGCAAGTCAGCAGCAGAGCCCAAGTGTGGACTCATCCAAGTCACTCACACCAACATCGTCAGCAGAACCGGCCGAAATCCAACTGCACGCTGCGGTTCAGATATCAGAGATGTTCCAGGAAGTCTCTTTCAGCGAAGAGTGTTCAAGGTGGCTCCCAACTGGAAGCCCTGATACCCTTCAAATGGTTGGCAAAATGTAGCTAGATGAGGTTCCCAGTAGGCAGGGCCGAAGGGAGACAGTGGACATTAGCCCTGAGGACAGGAAAGGATACGGCATCATTTCTCAGTGCTTCCAATGTCCAAAGCAACCCTCTTCCCTTTTAAAAACAGGTTTATTGAGATATAATTCACATACCATAAAAATATATCCTTTACCAAAAAAAAAAAATACATCCTTTAAAAGCGTACAATTCAATGGTTTTTAGTATATTCACAGGTGGTGCAACTATCACAATACCCTTGAGAATATTTTCATCGGCCCATTAAAGGACGCCTACTCATCAGCAGTCACCTCCTTCCCCTTCCCCACCTTCCTCCCACTCCTAGGTAATCATTGCTCGACTTTCTGTGGCTATGTATTTGCCTATTCTGGGCATTCTGTATAGTTGCAATAATAAGGTAAGTGTTCTCTGTGACTGGCTTCTTTCACTCAGCGTGAGTTCAGGGTTCATCCACGTCGCAGCAATGGGTTAGTACCTCATTCCTCTTTATGGCTGAAAAATACTTTTTTTGGGCAGACAGCCTACATTTTATTTATCCATTCAGTTTATGGACATTTGGATTGTTCCAATTTTGGGCTATTATGACTAAGCTGCTTTGAAAAGCTGTGTACAGGTTTTTGTGTGGATGTGTTTTCATTTCTCTTGGGTATAGGCCGAGGCGTGGAGTTGCTGGGTCCTGTGGCAACTCTATCTTTAACATTCTGAGGAGCAGCTAAACTGTTTTCCTAAGTGATTGTGCCATTTTACACTCCCACCAACAATGTATGAGGATTCCAATTTCTCTACATCCTTGAAACACTTGTTAATTTCTGTCATTTTTCTTATAGCTACCTGAGTGGGTGTGATGTAGTATCTCACTGGGTTTTTTTAAATTGTGGTAAAATATATGTAGCATAATATATATCATTTTAATTATGTGTAAGTGCACACTTCAGTGGCATTAGGTACATTCCTCATTGTGGTTTTGATGTGCATTACCCTAATGGCTAGTAATGTTGAGCATCTTTTCATGTGCTTATTGTCTGTCCATTTGTGTATCTTCTTTGAAGACGTGTCTATTCTGATCCTTGCTCATTTTTAAACTGGATTATTTGTCTTTTTACTATTGAGTTGTAAGAGTTCTTTATATAGTCTAAATACAAGTCCCTTATCAGATATATTATTTGCAAAGATTTCCTACCATTCTGTGGGTTCCCTTTTCACTTTCTTGATGGCATCCCCTTTTCACTTTCTTGATGAAAAACAAAAATTTCATATTTTGAAGATGTCTAATTTATCTATTTTTTCTTCTGTTGCTTGTGCTTTTCATGTCAGATCTAAGACTTTGCCTAACTCAGAGTCACAAGGGTTTACCCTTATATTTTCTTCTAAGTGTTTAATAGTTTCAGTTTTTTCATTTAGTCCATGATCCATTTTGTGTTAATTTTTGTATATGGTGTGCAGTAGGGGTCTGATTTCACTTTCTTGCGTGTGGATAGCCAGTTGTTGCAGCCTCAGTTTTGAAAACGTTCTTCTTCCCCTCACTGAATTGTCTTGGCATCCATGTCAAATATCACAGAGCTCCTTTTTAAGGCAGGTAGGCCTTAAACAGTTCTTTCTACACACAGTTTGTACAACTCTAATGATTTTTGAAGGTGAAGCCAGCCCTTTTCCCCTGGTCACAGGCACCTCAGGCCAGCGCCTCTGCTTGGAAGTAACTTGCTGTCCCATGGGGATTCCTAATACTTGATAGACAAAAAAGAAAATCATCCTCTCTCTTGGACAGCACAGGGCTGGGGTCCCACCAAGAAGGAAAGTGACCTACCTTATCTGTTCACCCAGATGTTTAGTGCTGTCCAGGTCTCCATGGGGCCTGAAGTCTTAGAATCTCTGGAGCCAGAGAGGTGGTGGTGGTTTTAGTTTTTCCATGTTCTATGAGGAAAAGATATTTCACTGAACATGCAGTGGAGCTGCAATTTATAAGGATGTGATTCATATGAGGCTTTTGAAATCTTACAAAAAGCTTTTGAACTGAATTACTGTATGTGATACTCTTTTTTTTTTTAACCCGTTTAACATTTTTATATTGTGGTAAAATAGACATACCATAAAATTTACTTTAACCATTTTTAAATGAACAGTTCATTGGCATTAAGTATGTTCACATTGTTGTACAACCATCACCCTCATCCTCCTAAAATGAAACTCTGTCCCCATTAAACAGCAACTCCCCACTCCACCTCCCCAGGCCCTGGTAACCTCCATTCTACTTTCTATCTCTATAAACTTGACTACTCCAGGTGCCTCAAAGAAGTAGAATCATACACTATTTGTCCTTTTTGTGCCTGGCTTCTTTCACTTAGTATAATTTCTTCAAGTTTCAATCATGTTGTAGCAAGTATCAAATTTCCATGCAAGTGTTTTTACCTCAGCTGCTTTCTCATGCTTCTGTGGGACTTATGTGAATCCTTGCAATGAATCCCCATCTCTGAAAGTGATCTCCTTCGTCTTTCTCACAATCAGAAGGATCTTGATTGTGTCCTCTGGGTTGCCTCACAGCTGAGGGATGTCCACTACCTGCTTACAGGCTTTGCTGCCACGCTGGCCAGGAAGCCCTGGGGCTCAGCACAGCCTCCAGATACTGCTTGGGCTCCCCTCCCTTCTGCCCACCTCTGTGCTGGGGACTTTCACATATGTTCGTCTATTAGCCATTGTGATATGTTCTTTCATATACAACAATAGTAATAGTATAACTCCGTTTGGCTTCCCGAGACCTGATTCCAGTGGGTGTATGTGTGTGGAAGGAGGTCTTCCCACACATTACACCAAGCAATTCTCGAACACCAGCAGGGTGTCGGAGAACTCAACTCAATTCTGATGCTGTCTGCCTGGAGACAGCACCAGATTCCCAGGTTAAGGGCTCCGTCCTACAGGACTGCCCTCCACCCCCCACTCAGACACCAGTCCAAGTCCCAGGCTGTGCTTCTGATCAACTGGCTACAGACTGGAGGTCTCATGACCTCCCCCTTAGATTCGATTAATTTGCTAGAGCGGCTCACAGAACTCAGGAAAACCCTTACGTTTACCAGCTCAATAACGGGTACTGTACAGGATACAAGTCAACAGCCAGGTGAAGAGATACACAGGGCAAGGTCTCAAATGAAGGAGTTTCTATTCTCGTGGAGCTTGGGTCCTGGCTCCGTGGCACGTGGAGGTGCTCTGGTTCTTCAGATGTAGACGCTCTCTCTGACTGAGAAGCAGGGTCTAAGGGGGCAATAAGCTCTTCTCACGGGTTTGTGCAAGGACATCATCGCATAGTCATGATTGGCTAAGTCACTGGCCACTGGCTGATTTAACCTCCACCCCTGCCCTTGGGAGGACCCAAAAGTCTCTCATAAACATGGTAAGACACTCATTTCACTTTTAAGACTGCAGTGTCTTTAAGAACTATGGTTGAAGACCAAATATACCTGGGAAATAAATATTTGGTCATCTGAATGAGCAAATACGTATTTCTTATGACTCATTATATCACACCTTTCATTCATCCAACATTTATTGAATGTCTATCATGTGCCCAGCATTGAGCTAGAATTTATAACCTAGTGAGGGGAAGACACTAAATAATCAGTTAAACAAATAAATAAATGAATGATTACAATTGTTATGGCTGGTATGAAGGACAAGTACAGGGTACAGTGCACATGAATCTAAATGAGGGGCACCAGGCTGGATCAGAGACTGACCCAGACTTGGGAGTTGGTCAGGGGCTGCTGTCAGTCATGGTGGCTAAAGTCAGACCTCTGTTTACCAGACCTGAAGTTTTTCTTCAGATATACAAATCAAATAGAAACTTAGTCTGTGGGCTGCTCCTTTATTTTGGTTTTAAGAACTCGATGATCAATTAACCACATTAATCTCTGCAAGTCAGACATCCTGGTCACCCCAAAGGCCCTGCCTAGTATAATAACCAGGCTCACTTTCCTCTGGAAATTAAGTATTGCTACTTGTTTCTACAGCCCAGGGTCTACACATCCCCACTGAAATAAGGAAGCCCACTTTTACTGCTGCTTTTCCCACCAAAGGCTGCCTAGAGGTGCTGGTACTTTCCCTCCCAAAGAATTTCCCAAGGCCTTGGTTTTCTGGGGCATCAACTTCTGAGTAACCAAAAAAGTCATCTTCACTACATTTTGCTAAAGGATTAACTTTATTTTGAAAGCAATTGGGAGCCACTAAAGTGTTTTCAGCAATGGAGTAGGGAGATAACATTTATATCTTTTTTTTTGACCTGTCATTGATATGCAATCTTATGAAGGTTTCACATGACCCATATTATCAAGTTCTCACCCCCCTATTGCAATCACTGTCCATCAGCGAAGTAAGATGCTATAGAGTCATTACTTGTCTTCTCCGTGCTGTACTGCCTTCCCCATGACCTACCTATATTGTGAGTGCTGATTATAATGCCCCTTAATCCCCTTCTCCCTCACCACCCACCCTTCCCAGCACCCCCTTTTATAACCACTAGTCCCTTCTTAGGTTCTGTGAGTCTGCTGCTATTTTGTTCCTTCAGTTTTATTTTGTTGTTATACTCCCAAATGAGTGAAATCATTTGGTACTTGTTTTTCTCTGCCTGGCTTATTTCAGTGAACATAATATCCTCCAGCTCCATTCATGTTGTTGCAAATGGTAGGATTTCTTTTCTTTTTATGGCTGAATAATATTCCATTGTGTATAGATAACATTTATATCTTAACTAAATTTATCTGTATCTTAAACACTTCTGTTTGGTGGAGAGTACAGTGAGAGAGGCCAGGCAGGAGTGGGAAGCAGGTAGGAATCCTGTGCAATGACCCCAGGAAGCCTTCCAAACATGCAGACGGCAGCCAAGTCCTGGAAAGTCCAGGACAGGTGGATACCAACACTGGGGGAGCCATGTGGATACATCAAACCCTTGAGGTGCCCTGGGTAGGGAATGGTAGGTGGGAACACATGGATGGGAGGAAAAAGGTTTCGTGCTATATGGAGGCTTGATCCTCCTCAAGACTATTCTGGGCAGGGCTGAGCAACAAGTCAAGAGCCAGATGGCTCGGAGGAGAGTAGGTAAAAAAATTCGGTTCTCAGAAGGAGTTTGCAAGCAGTGTGGCCTTGGCCAAGGTTTTAGTGATATCAACTATATAGCCTTAAATCTGTGTCCCCCTTCCCAGTGCATGTTCCTTGCTCCTCTTCCAGGGGTCACCCCACAATAAACATTTTATATGCCTCTCTCCATTCCACAGTCTGTTCCTAGAAAACACAACCCCTGGTATCTAGCAGGGGCTCAGGGACGACTGGCTGGTTGGAGGGATGGAGGGAAGGAGGGAGATGGGAAGACTATGGCGAGTGGAAGAAAAGGAAATATGGGCTGTGAGTCTCATTTTCCCAACCTGTAAACTTTGGAATGCCCCAGGGCCAAGTCCTTACAACTTCTCTCTTCACCCCCACTCCCGAGGTGAGCTCATCCAGTGTCATCAATTTAACTCTATTTCCAGGCATGACCTCTCCCTTGAACTTCTGACTCATATCCAACTACTACCCATCATTTCCACTTAGATGTTAATAGGCATCTCAAACGTAATGTTTCCAAAACAGAACTCTTAATTTTTCTAAGTCTTCCCCTGGCACAGGCTTCCGTACCTCCGGAAACGACAGTCCATTCATTCTCCCAGGTTTGGACCAAACACCTGCGTGTCACCATGACGCCTCCCCCTCTCTCTCATTTCTCATCCAGTGCTTTGGCAAATCCTCTGGGCTCTGCAAAATGTAAAGAAACCTACCATTTCTCCCCATCTCCACCTCCCGGGCCTAAGAGGCTGTTGTCTTTCAGTTGGATCCTTGTAATCATCTAAATCAGATGCCTCTAGTAACCGATGTCACATGTCCCTCAGCCAGCTCTGACTTCGGCTCCACCTGCAGACAGTTGTCTGTGAGCTCAGCTGATCTTGTACCAACAGTGTGTCGCCTCCAGTGTGCACCCTGTGTCCACTTGCTTTCTGCCTTTCATTGCTGTCAGATCCCTCTGGCTCCAGCACAAGAGTCACCTTGTGCTAACAGCTTCTTGACTCAATGGTGAGCTACACATCTCTTTGCTTTCTGCCCCATTGAAGCTTGATGCTATAATAGCCTGCTCTACCCATACAACTCAGAAGTGCAGAGCTAATGCCCCAGGGCGACCCTCAACCAGTAGGGGAAAGGGGCAGCTGGAAAGTTCCTCCCTCCCAGTCTTCAAGTGAATGCTTCTGGAAAATAGTCTGTGCGCTTTTCAAGGATCCTGGTAAACTCAAGGTCTTGCTGCCCACAGCAGTGACCTGGATAACGCACCCTGAGCTGGCTTTTCCTCCTTTCCCATCTCTTTGTCCCCACTCCCTCATGCCTGCTTCACGGGTCATCTCTCAGAAAAGCCCTGTGCACATAAGTTCTTGTCTCAGGCCCTGCTTTCAAGGGAACCCAAGCTAAGATACCTTTTCAATTTGTTTCCCTTGCTACCCAGCAGGTGAGTGATCCTTCTGAAACATGTCTGATCATGTCTGATCATGTCCTTCCTCAGATGAAAACCCTCAATGACTCCAATTTCCCCTGAAGGAAAAGCCAAAGTCCTTACAATGGCTGACAGGGCCCGACAGAACCAGCTCTTCCCATTTCCTCTCTGACATATCTGCTAATCTCCCTTTTGGTCTACTACAGCTCTTCAAAGGCACCTAACACACTCCTGTCTCAGGGCCTTTGCACTTGCTATTCCTACTGCTGGGAATGCTCTTCCTCCAGGTATTTCCAAGCATGCTTCTTCACTTTCTTCAGGACTCATCCAAAACACTTCTCAGAGAGGCCTTCCGAGGTAAAATAGCCACTTCGATTTCCTGTAAAGTTCCCTGGCCACTCACCCTGCTTTAGGTTTTTCATAGTACAGGTGACCAATATCATAAACTCTCCCCCAATTTGAATGTAATCTCCATGAGGACAAGGGATCTAGGAGTTTGTGTTTTGTTTCACTATAGAACCTAGAATAATGCTTGGCAAGTAGTAAGTGATCAACAAATATTTGTTGGACAAAGCACGTAAATAAATAAGACTGAGGAGGCAGGTGGGGATCAGACTGCAGTTACCTTGAAATCCTGGCTCCTAAATCTGGCACTGAGTGTGGTGACAGCTCTTGGCTGTGAGGGGCATGGAGGCTGGCAGTAGGATGTCTCTGCTGAGAATTCACTCAGCGCTTTGGCCTCTAAGGCTGTTCCTAGTTGACAGTCTCTTTGGGGACTTAAGCTCTGAATTTGTGTCAAGGAATCCCAGATAAAACTGCAGGGACCTCAGAGCATTTAGAAAAATAAAACTGCTGTAAACCTGGTCCATACGGACCCTGTGCAGAAGGGAGTTTATACCTTTCTGGTCCGTGAGATCCGGACCATCACCAGCATGGAGTGACCTGAGTCATCTCTGGATGCCACTCGAAGGCTCAGCAGCCAACGACTCCTCAGCTTCAGAAGGACCCTGGCAGTCTCCAGTGGGCGGTGGCAACCCATCAGGACACTGGAAGGGGAGTGGCGGGGGCCTGGGGGGCAGGCATGCTGTGGTCCCAGCCTCCCCTTCCCAGGCTCCGTCACTCCAGGCCCCTGCTAAGCCGCCCAGCCACCCCGGCCGCCTGTAGGGGGGTTAGAGGCTTGGCCGGGCTCCTTCTCTCTTCCAGACCGGGGGCAGCCCGTTTGCCTTTGCTGCGTCCTGGTGCTTGTCGCATGAAGGGGGCAGCACTCCCTGGGAACACACCAGACAGTCCCAGGTGCCAGCGGGAAGGAAGCCCCCTGCCTGATGGGGCTGCCTGAGCTTCCCCGGGGCCCCTCGGCTGCTGCAGGCCGTCAGAGGTGGGAGTTGCAACACGGGACTGAAGAGGTTAATGTGCATCTGCCTCCGAATGTTAATGTGTCTAAGTGATGTCAGTGGGAGCCGGGAAGGAAGGAGTGGGAGAGCGGTAGGGCTTGGAGGCTGCCGACCGGAGTGCTGAGGAAGACCCCCCTCGGACTGCGGGGCTCGGGCTCCGGGACGAGGCGGGTGGCGCTGGAGGCTGCCGCAGCCTGCGTGGGTGCCCAGGCGAGCAGGCGCCGGCGCCGGCGGAATGGACCTGGGAGCCCCGCTGCTGCCCACCGGCCCCAATGCCAGCAACACCTCGGACGGCCCGGATAACCTCACCTCGTCCGGTGAGCAGTGCTGGGGGGGAGCCCCCCTCCTCTGAGCTGGGGGGTGGGGAATGGGAGGTTTCTCCCCCGAGCCAAACTGCTTGAGAAACTTTATTACAGTTCTTGGGGACGAGGCCTGCAGCCTGCTCTCCCCAGGGGAAGGGGCGAGGGGGCAGGGCAGGTGGGAGCAGAAGAGGCAGGAGCAGAGAAGAAGGCAAAGCACGTCCAGAAGTGGCAAGAGATGGTGGCCAGCCGCGAGGGAGACGGGGAGGGCTCGCTGACGAGTTCCACACACGCTTTGCAGGAAAAATTCCGGGCTGGGAGAGCGGGCAGGAGAAGCCGGAGGACAGCGTGGGGGGCAGATAGCTGGAGGCTCACCCATTCGTGATCTCCTCGGCTCTTTACCCAAACTACGGTAATGGGATCGGAAACACACACAGAGCTGTGAGGGGATTAACTTTCCTGGTGAATGAAGCTTCCTGGCATATCCAGAGCTGAGATGCCCTGGAATCTTAGCTGTGAAGGAGATGGAAAGGAAGGAAAAAGAGGAAAGGTTTGTGTGGAGAAAATTCTCAGGTGGCTGGGCTGCAACAGCTTCAGTCTCTGCTCCCTCGAGAAACCCAGGCTCAGAAGATGCAGACCAAGGAAACCCCTGATAAGAACCCAGGACAGGGGAGGGCTGCAGGCCTGACAGGTATAAGCCTCTACGTGATAGTTGCCCACAGAGATACCCAGGAATCAGTGCACCAGCAATTTGTAAACCAGCCATTTCTAAAATGAAATGATCAGGGCTGCAAATAGGAAGAGAAAACACATGCCCATGTATGCATGCGCGCGCGCACACACACACACACACACACACACACACACACACACACACACACTGTCATGTCCTTCTGGCTATTTTGATGAGGTTTTGTGGTGAAGCCCAGGGGCCCACAAAATAATTCTCTGCAGATAACTGTGGTTCTTGACTCTGTGCCTTTAGAAAATGAGGGAGGCAAAGGACCGGGTCCTTCATCTAACGGGTGGTGTGGGAGAATCTGGTAAGATTAACCAGGGAACCAGTGGAGGAGGGAAAGGGGACAGGATTAGCAACAGTGTGGGGAGGGAGAATGGTGGGAGAGGATTCCAGATGAATGGGGGGCCCTCCGCTGCAACGGCAGGAGAATGAAGAGGAGGCAGGTGCGTCGCTAGAGGCTGTGCATGCCAGTAGCATGTCGGCCCTTAGAGATCAGAGTCCACCTCAAATGGTCCACACTTGCTCCTTTTGTCCCCAGGGCCACCTCCTCGCACAGGTAGTGTCTCCTACATCAATATCATCATGCCCTCAGTGTTTGGCACCATCTGCCTCCTGGGCATCATCGGGAACTCCACTGTCATCTTCGCGGTGGTGAAGAAGTCCAAGCTGCACTGGTGCAGCAACGTCCCTGACATCTTCATCATCAACCTCTCGGTGGTGGACCTCCTCTTTCTCCTGGGCATGCCCTTCATGATCCACCAGCTCATGGGCAATGGTGTCTGGCACTTTGGAGAGACCATGTGCACGCTCATCACAGCCATGGATGCCAACAGTCAGTTCACCAGCACCTACATCCTGACTGCTATGGCCATTGACCGCTACCTGGCCACTGTGCACCCCATCTCCTCCACCAAGTTCCGGAAGCCCTCTGTGGCCACCCTGGTAATCTGCCTCCTATGGGCCCTCTCCTTCATCAGCATCACCCCCGTATGGCTCTATGCCAGGCTTATCCCCTTCCCAGGAGGCACAGTGGGCTGTGGCATCCGCCTGCCCAACCCAGACACTGACCTCTACTGGTTCACCCTGTACCAGTTTTTCCTGGCTTTTGCCCTGCCCTTTGTGGTCATCACAGCTGCATATGTGAGGATCCTGCAGCGCATGACCTCCTCAGTGGCCCCTGCCTCTCAACGCAGCATCCGGCTGCGGACAAAGAGGGTGACCCGTACAGCCATAGCCATCTGCCTGGTCTTCTTTGTGTGCTGGGCACCCTACTATGTGCTACAGCTGACCCAGCTGTCCATCAGCCGCCCAACACTCACCTTTGTCTACCTGTACAACGCAGCCATCAGCTTGGGCTATGCCAACAGCTGCCTCAACCCGTTCGTGTACATCGTGCTCTGTGAGACGTTCCGCAAACGCTTGGTCCTGTCTGTGAAGCCTGTGGCCCAGGGGCAGCTTCGAGCCATCAGCAATGCCCAGACGGCTGATGAGGAGAGGACAGAAAGCAAGGGCACCTGACCCTTCCCCTGCCCCCTAGGGCACCTCCATGTCAGACCACCACCGCAGACCATGGGGAGAGATGCTGAGGAAAACCCAAGATCACTCAGGGAGGATGTAAGGATGCTGGGTGGTCAGGGGCTGTTGCAACTCACAACATTCCGTAGGGCCCACAAATCGCTGGGGAGGCTTGGAGTCAGGTTTGGGGGCTTCAAGCATCAGAAATTCCCTTGGGAGATCAGGGTGAGACCTTTGGAAGAAGAGGAAAATTTTGGTTTAAATGTTCAGTTGAGCCCTCTATCTGCTTAGCTCCCAAATATCTTCTTCCCAACAGAAGGGGGGAAAGGAATTCTGCTGGGTTTCTTTAAAATCAGGCAGGGCCAGGGTGTGAGCAGTGGGACCAACCTGCACAGGGCCCTGGGGAAATCGGGGAGGGGGTGCGGCCTCAAAGCTCTTTCCTATCTCCCATTGGTTTGATGGAGGCAGCCTTTCTCCCAGGCTGGAGAATGATGAAAAATGAAGCATGCCCCCTCTCTGTGTTATAGCATCCTGGGTTTGATTTCCCTTTATCTCTAGGGGATGCATGTTTATTTTGGGGTTGGGGGGCTCTGACACCACAGGAGTAAAAGCCCAGGTTGCAAGGAGATCCACTTACTGAGACTAACACGTGTACCTGGGGTAGGTATGGGTGTGGGTATTAAGAAAAATGGGGAGGCAAGAGGACTTCTGCAGCTGTGGCGACATTGTCTCGGTGGGGCACATCTGTCAGGCACCAAATCCGGAGTGACGCCCATCAGTGTCCTGCATGTGTGGGGTCATTCTGATGTCCTGGTGTGTTTGAATCATCTTTTTGTTCTAGCACTTCCTCTCCAAAATAAAGACGAATAAAGGGAAATATCCACCCACATATCTCTGGATGTTCTTGTATAATTGCTTGGACTTGGCGTTGGGGGTGGAGGTAGGGGGCAGGAAAAGAAAAGAGGGGTCACTTAGCTGTGGACTCGAGACGTGGTTCAGGCAGCATTTTAAGAAGGAAAAAGTAGGGGATGTGCTCGTCTGGCCCCACAGGGAGGATAGGCTGCAGGGACACAAATGGAATTACTGTGAATTCATTGGATTGCAATTCTGCTGCCAGGCTTGTTCTCAGGACTCGGCTTCCCATCTTCTGCTCAAAAGCCCTTGGTTGTCACCAGTGCTGGCCCCTCGGGCCCCAAGTCCTCCCACCACCTCCCCGCTGAGTCACCAGTCCCTTGCCAAGATCTGGGGTGAGCCGCACTGGAGCAGGAAGATTACAGATGGGGCCGCTGGGCGGCAGCCAAGGCTGCTGCTTCTCAGCTTCTTCACGGAGAGGGGCTGGGAGCCAGGAGTCCTGCGCGCGCACAGACGTTAATGAGGTAGTGGGAGCAAACGGCAAGCTCCCGGGTTGTCCAGATGCAGCCTTAAAGCAGGTGCATCAGACCAGCCTCTCCGTGCTGGCTATTTTTCACTGCAGAGTTGCAACAGGTAGCTTGCTCAGCAAACTTCTGGGCAGCTTCTCTGAGTCCCGGGGAGCTCTTTTTATCATCAGTCCAGCAGTACTTCCCTGCTTGCATTCCACTCCACCCCAGCACCGGGGGTGGGGAGTAGAAGCTGGGGGTGAACTTGTCCTTACTCGCTGACAGGGGGGTCTCCAGCTGCCACAGGTAGGCTCTAAATCTATTTTAGATGCACATCCAACAAAAAAAGCAAGATTCTCAGGGGGGCGTTGAGGCGACTCCTACCCACGGGTTCCAGAGAAGATTTTCCTGAATCTGGTGTGCCTATCTATGGAAGGCTTCCCCGGGGTCTGTCTCCCATCCTCCACTCCCCCTCCAAGGAGGAATCTGGGGGAGGAAATAAGTCAGACAGCCTCTCCCAGGAAATGCAAGTGACAGAATCAACAGCTCCCGTCGGCTTGGGGGGAGGAACACCCCTTCTTTCAGCTCTCAACCGCATACTGAAAACTGAAATAGAAGCGAAGTGGATTGAGACAGTGAAGTGAGTGGGTGGTAATGTAAACAGAAAGGAGGAGAAATCAAAGTGAACAGGAAATGGAGGGTGAAGAGAGGAGGTTACAGTGGGGTTGGGGGCACCGTGGCCCACACATCTTTCCCCAGTCTGATCCAGCAGTAACCTGAACACACCTGAAGCGCCACTGGATAAGAAAAAGCTCATGCAGAGGGAAGGGTGTGTCGCTGGCAGGCTCACTTTCCCAACAATGTTGGGAATAGATGCGGTGTAGGGCTGGTGGGCGGGTCTGAGGCATGAGTGGCATTTTCCTTTCCTCCTCATTCAGTCTGGGCTGTGGACAGTGGAACATCAGAAACTGCACAGCCACCATGACATTCAGAGAGTCCAAGAAGGGGCAAAGTCCTTGAAGGGTCTCTTTGCACCTTTTCCCTTCCCACACCTAACAAACGCCATCTGTCCCACAGTGCCCCGTCACATCACCTCCCTAAGCCTGGTTTCACTGCTCCCTCATCTGCTCCCCAAAAAATGTTTCCTCTCCAACGATGAGGATGAGGTCCCTAAAATCCCCTATGGCGGAAGGAGTCCACAGCTGAGGGACGGGCTCACCCCTCACAGGTGAGGCAAACCAAAGCTGTGAGGGAATGTGTGCAAACCCTTCTGCATATGATACTCCCTGATGAAATAAAGACAGGAGCACTAAAGAAAGGGACTAGCCATGATATTTTTGTTTGTTTCCTGTATATTCAGTTTTTATTTTGTTTTTCGTTGTGGTAAAACATACATACCTGAACTATATACACCTAAAAATAGTCAAGATGGCAAATTTTATGTTTTATATACATACATGAAACAAAGTTTACCATTATAAAACTATTTCCAAGTGGCTTTAAGCAATTCACATATTGGGCAACCATCACCACCATCCATCTCCAGAAATGTTTCATCTTCCCAAGCTGAAACTCAGTCCCCATAAACACTAACTCCCCATTCTCTCCTCCCCCATCCTGGGGCAACCACCATTCTATTTTCTGTATCTGTGAATTTGACTACCCTGGGTACCACCCATCAGGGGAATCATACAGTATTTGTTATTTTGTGTCTGGCTCATTTAATTAGCATATTGTCTTCAAGGTTTATCCATGTGTTGTAGCCTGTGTCAGAATTTCATTCCTTTTTAAAACTGAATAATTCTATTAGACTACCCTTCGTTTATTCATGCTGTGGAATAAAATTGTAACATTTCCAGAATACCTTGCCTGGCTTTAGTACATCTGCATATCAATAGGTGTTCAGAGGTGGCAAGAAGTATGGTATTAGAGCATTTGCATCATTCCTCAGGGGTGGAAAGAGGTTCATCTCCATATCCATGGGTAATTACCTGGGCTGCCAAGGGCGTGTCTGAACCTGAGAGGTTAAGGGGAGGGGGCTGGCTGGCTTGTTGGCTTCTTCAGGAGCAGGGGAGAAAGACGGCCCGGGACTGCAGTTTGTGAGTAATAAACGGGTTTTAAACTTTATTTCTCCCTTTGACTGATTTCGGTTTTTCAGAGGTATTTTGCCCTGGGATTTCCTCTCCCCGGACTTACTCATGCATCTGTCAGTGGATATGTAGGTTGTTTCTTCTAACTTCTGGCTATTGTGAAGAGTGCTGTCATGAACATGGGCATACAATATCTGTTCAGGATCTTGCTTTCAATTCTTTTGTGCATTTACCCAGAAGTAGAGTTGCTGGGTCATATGGTAAGTATACATCTAATTTTTTGATGAACCACCATACTGTTTTCCACAGCAGCTGCACCATTTTATATTCCCACAAGTAATGCACGAGGGTTCCAATTTCTCCATACCCTTGCCAACAATTGTTATTTTTTGTTTAAATAATAGCCATCATAATGAATGTAAAGTGGTCTCATTGTGGTTTTGAATTATGTTTCCCAATGATTAGCAATGTGAACATCTTTTCATATGCTTATTGGCCATTTCTGTATCTTTGGAGAAATGTCTATTCAAACCCTTCGCCCATTTTTAAGTTGGGTTCTTTGTTGTTAGCAATGATATTTTACTCAACTCATATTAGTAATGATTGGTTCTTTATGCCCTATCACTAAGAAAAAAAAATGAACTAGGCTCTCCCTCTGTGCTGTTCAATGAGATGGATGCTTGTCTTTTTTTGAACAGTGGGATGGCAAGCCAGGCGAGCTCGGAAACCACCTCCCTCCCAGGCCTATGATCTGCAAGGAATCAAACCGAAACAGCAGCTTGAAGTGAGGAAGTCAGAAAAAGCACGGCAGCATCCTTCCTTGGAAGACGTTTGGGGAGACCAGGCCAAACTTACTTTTACAATTAGCAATGACTTGCTGTTGCTAATTATACCTAAATTCTGAGATTGTGGAAATTGGGAGGTGTGGTGGTCATGGTGACGGGGGTGATTCCCCTCTGAGGTGGGATTTCTGTTTGAACAATGATGGGCAACCTGCCGCGCCAGCCTCAGGTCTAACCAGAGGACAACAAAGGGAAGAACTTTCCAGATGGGATAGAGAAGCCACTCACTTGATTATTTACAGATCTGTCTCCTCCATTAGTGATAAATAGTGGTGGCCTCAGGCTACACAGAAGGGCAACATCCTTTGTGAAAAGGAAAAGGAGTAACTTCTATTCTTGGTCATTCTTGAACCAAGGACTAAAGCTAAGTACTGTATTTATTTAGTAACTAATTTAATCTTTCCAATAACATTTTGTGGTAGATAGCCCTTCATGTCAGTTATGACTCAGAGAGGTTAAATGACTTGCTCAAGGTCACAGAGCTAGTGGCAGTGCCAGGATTCAAATCCAGATGTGCTGTATCATCTTGCCTCAGATGGTATCCTTATCCTCAAACTGGGCCCAGCCTCACCCCAACACCTCCAAGGATCATACCCTGGGCTTGACACTCCCCTGCCTTTGCCTGAGGAGCCCCTGCTCCTCCCCAGGTGGAAGCCTTGCTTGCTTTCTGTTATATTCAAGACCTGACCCGTTTAGTGCCTGCTCTGACCTGCTCTTAGGGCTTTAGCTCCTCCACTGAGTCTGAGCCACCCAGGGGGGATGGCGTCTTATTCCCTCTTGATATCTCAGCCTCTCACAGCTCCCTGCCCCCACCCCCAGCACCACAGCTCAAGCCGTGGTTCTAAAATAGACGCAGCATCCACAGCAAACATTATAGAATCACAAGGTTGGAGGCACGACAGCAGTTGCCTCATCCAGCCCAATGTGAACAAAATCGTCCATCTTTCGCTTTTTGCTCTGGCCGGTTCATGAGCCAGGAGTGGACCATCTCCTCCTCAGGAGGCTCTGCAGACAGCCCACCACTGACTCATAAATTGGCCGGAGCAAACCAAGTCTGCACCTCTCAGCCATTTCTAATTCAGCAGCCTCCTTTCAGATCTCTCTCCCTCTCTCAGAAGTATGGGTCACCCTTCTCTGCCTGCAAGGGCGGGCAGGTGAATACCTAGATTTGGTGGCTCTAGCACTCAGCAGCCCTATGGCCTTGGTACATGACTCCCTCTCCTGGGCCCGTTTTCTCATCTGTAAAGTAGGGAGAATAATACCTACATAATGGGGCTGCTGAAATGATTAAATATGCAACCTGAGGGATCCCCAGGGTCCCTGTAAACTAAACTATCCATATAAACCAATAAAAGTCTCCGTTCTGTGGGGCTGTAGGCAGGTTGGTGCCTCCTCCTGTGGGTGGCTGTGGGCAGGTCTTGTGTGTCACCTGCCACCTCTGTCTCAGGTCACCTCTCCGAGCTCCTCCAGCTCTCTGCAGGTAGCTTTACCCCAAGGTAGCCAGGACTAGCTCCAATATGTGATTGCAGAGCTCAGGGACTGTCAAAGCAGGGAAGGACAGGAGGGGTGAGCCCAGAGTCAGAAAGGACTGAGTTGGCCAGTAGGCCTCAGGATTCCTACAGTCAGTCTGTCATGCCAGGTCATGGGGAGGCAATGTCTGTCCTCTCTGCACAGGCTTGGACTGCTGCCCTCTTTCTGAACCACAGACACTGGACCTGAGCATGGACCCCATCTCCTCTTTGCTCCTTGTTTTAGGGCCTCCAAACCTCCTCTTCTCTGATTAGCCTGGAAACAACCCGTAATGCAATGTAAAATATACAATTGTTCATGCCAGTAAGATATTCTTTTATTCTGTTATGCAGAGCAATGTATATCTCTGTCTCTCTCATTGAGGAAATGGGAAGAAGAGACACTATCTTCACAAACCCCACTTCCTAACCCCATGAAATTCTTCTCAAACTAAAGTGTTAGTAAGTTTTCTTAGAGAAGTTTTCTGTCCGTGATCCTTACAGCAGAAGTCAACATTTGACTGCCTGAGGGATGCATCTGACCCACAGATTGTGATTTTTTATTTTTGTCTTGCATAGGATAAAAAAGTTTGTGAGTTAGTTGCCAACTTTTAAATTCATAGATTTACTTAAAAATCTGGATGAATTATCAGATCTGTCTATTAGGGCCTACTTTCCCACATGCCAACCATCTGCTGAATTTGAGAGGCTACATCCATCAATAGGCATGCACTCCAGTTTGCCACAGTCCCCACTACTCCCTATTGTAGTCCTGACTCAGCTACTTTCATTTATTCACTTCACTCACCTGGACCCTACAGGCATTTGATTTCATAGCCCTGGGCCCAGCTCATATAGGGCATTGTGAACCACACTAGTGACTTTGGATTTTATACCAAATCCAGAAGAAACCATTAAAAGACTTTAAACATGTGAATGATATGATTAGATTTGTATTTGCACATCATCACTGTGGATTCTGTGTAGAGAGTGGATTAGAAGGGGATGGAGAATGAAAGCAAAGAGGAAGTTTGCAGTACTTTTTCAGGCAAGCAATGGTAATGGCCTGGATTAGGGTGGTGGCAGTGGAGGTGGAGAGAGGTGGACGGACATATGTGGGATGCTTTTGAAAGCAGGAGCCACAGGGTCCAGGATGCGCTGGATGTGGAGGATGAAGGAGATGAGTTGATGGTATGTATAACTGTGGGATGGAGGTTTAATTTTTTGAAGTGAGGAACTTGAAGGGGATGCAGATTTATGGGAGATCCTAAATTCAGTATAGGGTTTATTTGTTTATATGTGAGATGCTCAAGTATCCCATTGATTGCAGAAGAGCAAGGCTGGAAATGTCAATCTGGGAAGGCCTATGGATAGATGAGATGGCCTAGTGAATGCAGAGTCAGATGAGAAGAGGCTTGGGCCGGAGTCCTGGGAAATTCTCATGCACAGGTTGAACAGAAGGGCTACACTCAAGCCAGCATAGGAATCTCTAAAGGAATGGCCAGAGAGGTAGAAGGAAAGCTGAGAAAATGTGACATCATAGAACTAAGAAAAAGAGAGGTATAAGGAGTGGGGTCCAGGACCAAAGCTGCCCAGGTCAGGTCTATTAGTCATGTAAGGTCCACCGGATGTAAGCTCATGGTGGTCACTGGGGACCAAAGCTGTCTGGGGCTAAGAAATGACTGCCTTCTTAGGGGAAGCAAATACTCCCGAGTTTGCCACAATCATCACCTCTTCTTACTGCTGACACTGGCCTGAGCCACATTTATTTCATGAGGCTCCAGGAAGCATTAATACTTGTGACCTATGTCCTGATGCAGTAAGTACTATTTTGCAGCATAATTTTAAAAGGGAAATTTTTATTTTTGTTAAACCCAGAAAGCACTTAGCACCACGCTAGCGCTTAAAAATATGTTCGTTGTGAATTACATTACTTTTTCACGTCCTGTCCTCCATTTGACCTCCATGGGATGCTCCACACTCTTTCTCTTCTTGGCTGGTTGATTTCAAATGCCTTAGAAGCCTGGTCCCTGCCCTGGGGTTTCCTCCATCAAATCTGGCCTCTCCTTCTCTGTGCTTACTTGAATCTACCCACCCCTCTATTCCAGCTCAGCTCCATGTTTCTCCTTGAAGCCCTTCCAGTCCTCTACTCTCCAGTGAGTTGATCTCTGGACTCCTATGAAACTTACTAGCTATGCCACTTAGTAGATGACTACTCTTGCTCTATCATGTGACTTGGATAGTTATTTACTTGAATTATCACCTTGTCTCTCCAACTCAGTTGCAGAATCAACTGGTGTATTCTTCATATTCCAGCAATTTTTTTACAATGCCTTGTACCCAGTAGGTATTGAATACATAATGGTTGATTGATAACTTAAATACTCCTTCATAGAAGTGACACCTATTGTTTTGTCTGCTAAGTCCATTTTCCTTTGTTGGGAACTGCCCCCTGTCCCTCCAACACTCCCTTCATCCTCATGGTTACAATAGAGGCCTTATGTCTCTACTGTGACTCCCCACCCACCTGCCAATTCATTCTTCTCTGAGGAACATACAATGTCTCACCAAGTTCCTGGCACAGAGCAGCAGTTACAGTCACCCTTTATTGACCATGTGTCAGAGACTGTTTCAAATGCCATATAAACTTTTCGTTCAAGCTCATTAAACCCACCCATAATCCCTACAAGGTAGGTTATATTGTCAGTATCCCCATTTTACAGACCAGGAGACTGAGGCAGACCACCCATGTGTTTGGTTTAGACCATGTGGAACCTAGAGTTCTCACACTTCAGAGCTCTCTATTCCTCCCTCACCACTGGATCTCCACCATATTCTCCTCCTGTCGCCTCTCCTTGCCTGGGAAATCTATTCCCCTTTTTCTGCCTGAGTGACCCCTAGCTAATCTTAAGACAAAGGTCAGGCAGTGCCTTTTCCAGGAAGTCCTCCGTGAACAGCCTCCTCCCTCCCAGAAGGGGGAATTGCTATCATCTCTCCACCACACCCTGGCCACTGTCCATGACTGTACTCATTACATTGCAATTCCATACTCTGTTGGCTTCTCCATGCCTCCATAGACTCTGGGCTCCATGAACACATGGACTCCAGGGTCCAGCTCCGCACTAACACATGGTAAGCACAGAGCGAAGGTGGAAAGAGCAGTTCTCTCCAAATGCACAGTGTCACAGTTAATGCCCCCAGTGGATAAACTAAGCCTCTTATGTCAGCCTCACAGAACCTCAGGAGAGTGAGAGCCCCAGAGGGCTTCAGTTCAATAAACTGAACACCTGCAATGTTCAGGAGGACAGGTAGTAACAAGCGTTGGTGAGGATATGAAGAAAGGATGATGGGCAGACAGAAACCATTGATATCCAACCAGGTGGGAGTCTCAATAATTAGAGAGGGAGGCATGGGAATAGAATGGGCAAAGCAGCAGACAGGAAGGATTAAGGATGATTTAGAGGACAGCAAGGAAGCCAGATGATTGCTGTTGAGGATTTTGCACAAGAAAGAATCCTTAAACTCAAATTTGATGAAAACTCTGGATTCTCCCCTATCCCAAATGACATTTGCATATGCACATAGAATACTGCAAATAAGTGTGGAGGGTTTATGACCTCCTCCCTAGATCTCCCTCCCCAGAGGAAGAACCCTTGGTAATGGGGCAATACCTAGACATGGAATCTAGATATCTGACAGCAAGTCACATATAAGACCTGAGATACCTGCAGATGACAGCAAAGTCAGACATAAGACCCTATGCCAAGTGCATAGGCACAGGGCCCACCATCAGAACAAAAGTAGGCAGAGTCCTGCCTTTGTGAAGCTTCCATCCCCACTGGGGATTGAAACATTAATCAGATAATCCCACAGATAAGTGTAAAATTAAAACTGAGGCTCTACAAAGAAGATATATGAAGGAGAATGTGTGCCACAGGACAAGGACAAAGATGCTCAGGCAGGTCAGAGTGATGCTGGGTTTCTTGTTCACGAAGCTGAAGAATGAGATTCATAAACACTCAAGGTAGGAGAGCAAGGTACAGGCTTTTATTTAGAGATAAAGTGAGAGGAAGAGCTCCTGGCTCACACCAGGAGGGGACAAGAGAGCCTTGGGTGATGCGTTGTCTAGGGGATTTATAGGCAGTTAAGGATTTTGGGGAATTGAGGGCTTAGGGTGTGGACTTGTACCACCTGCCCTGCCCTCAAGGTGGGCTGGGTTGTCTGTCTGCTAGGGCTCTTTACAGTAAAGTCACCGGTTATGCTGATATCCTTGCGGAACACTCAAACATTCCAGGCCAAGTTGCTCCTGGCCTTTTGACCTTCAACTGATCTCACTGAAGATGTCTATATTCCTAATCTGGTATCTTTACCCTAGAGAATTAGTGTGACCTTGACTTTGCATAATGCTGAACACAGTTTCGATAGGGACTTTACATTGATTGTTACATTGCTTTGACTGTAAATATCTTTACTTTTTCTGGAGGTCCTCACCCTATACCCTGTCTAAGCCCATGGTCCCTGTCTCAAGAGGAGGCTTGGTGGGAGAAGTGATATTCCACCCCCCAAGCTGTGAAGGATAAGGAGTGGAGGGGGCCTTCCTGGCAGAGGGAATTATCTGTGTAAGAGCCCTGTGTCTGAAGAGAGCTTAAGGGAAAACTGATGGACAGCTGGACATGGGTGGATACATACTGTGTTCTCAGGCCTCTTGGGGTCTATTTTGTAATGTGTAGCATGAAAGAAACCTGGTTGCAATTATACACTTGTAACAATTCACCACAAAAGGAACAAAGCAGAGTTTGATTCATAGAGGTACTCTGTCTTCTATCTTGGTTTCTCCTGATCTCCTGGGCTGAAATACCACATGCCAGCTCCATTACCAACATTTGACAAAGCTCTGACTTCCTCAGACAAATAGATTTTAGGCACAAACCAGCCTGCCACACGCCGTTGCTGCTCCCTAGGTGAGTTCACATGCTACCCATCAGGTAAACTGCTGCTCCTCACCTGCTGGCCGCTGTCCAGGCTCAAGAGAGACAAATGCTGCAGAAAGGTCAAATTAAGGCTGAAAAGGGTATGCAGTGGGTTGAATTGTGTTCTCCACAAGGATATGTCCAAGCTGTAACCCCCAACACCTGAGAATATGACCTTATTTGGAAATTGTGTCTTTGCATATGTAATTAAGATAAGGATCTCAGGAAGATACCATCCTGCATTCAGGGTGAGTCCTAAATCCAGTGACTGGTGTCCTGACTTTATTACAGGAGGGGGAGATTTGAGACACAGACACACAGAGGGCAGGCCGTGTGAACACTGAGGCAGAGACTGGAGTGAGACGTCCATGAGCCAAAGAGTGTCAGAAGCTAGCAGGGAGGCATGGCTCGGATTCCCTCTAGGTGCCTCCTGAATGAACCAATCCTGTCTGACAACCTGATGTCGGATTTCCGGCCTCCAGAAATGTGAGAGAATAAATTTCCCTTCAAGTTCTTTGGTATAAGCTACCAAATTCGTGGTGCTTTGTTACACCAGTCCTAGAAAACTAATACCAGGTGCCTTGGATTTAGAAATAAAGAGGTTGTTGGTTGACCTTGGTGGGCTCTGAAACAACAGGAGCAGCTTTTCTGCAGCTGGACCACAGAAGGGAGGAGAGCTATGGCTGTAACTAAAGCGCTGTCGTTTAAAGAAAAGGTCTTTCAAAAAACACAGTTAATGAAAAAAGAGCTCCTGTATCTGATAAGGCTGAAAGGACAGAATCCACAGATTCACTGAATTTCAGGGCTGGAAAACCTTAAACATACCTAGTCACGTGGCCTGGGAAGGTATCTGTTGCACAATAGGGATATGCTCTTCTCTTCGTATTCTTTTTGTGCAGCCACCACCCCTCTTCTGCCAGAGGCATCTCTTTGCCTCCAGAGGATTAGGGATGCAAAGGGAAAGAGGAAGTAGCCGCTCAGCCTTGGACATCCAAAAAAGATTCCTGAGCATAAGGCTAGGGAATTGCCTGAAAGCAAGTGTTTGCCAAGAGAGAAAAGGATTTTCTAAGTAATTTAAACATGCATTAACAAATCAAGAGCCAGGCCTGGTGGACTGGATCCCCGAGTTTGAGCTTTGTTAGGAGCCTGGAGTAGAAGGAAATCAGGATATGAGGCAATGGGCGCGGCGCCAGGACCCCGGCGGAGGCCCCCAGAGGCAGGGCATGGGTAGTCCTCAGGTGGTCTTCCTCTCCTTCAGGCCAAAGCCAGGGGTTGAGGAGGGGTGTATGAGAAGGGGACAGCTAGGAGCACTGGATCCCTGGCCCTCTTTCCTGTTTGGATCCTGTAAGTTCGGGGAGAGGAAATCCCGGGGCAAAATACCTCTAAAAACTGAAATTAGTCAAAGGGAGAAATAAAGTTTAAAATCCGTTTATTGCTCACAAACTGCCGTCTGGGGCAGTGTCTCTCTTTCCTGCTCCAGCAGAAGCCAAAAACCAGCCCTCCCCCTCACCTCTCAGGGACAGATAAGCCCTCCTCGCCCAGGTAATTACCCATTGATATGGAGATAAACTTCTCCCCACTCCTGGGGAATGATGCAAATGCACTAAAGCCATACTTCTTTCCACCTCTGAACGCCTATTGATATGCACATGTACTAAAGCCAGGCTAGATATTCTGGAAATGTTACAATTTTACCCACAGATCCCTACGAGGAGACCCACACTGAGCTCGACACTGCACCCGGCAGGTCAGAGGGGCAGAAGCTAACACTGAGGTGAAGAAATAGCTACATAACTCTGCTCCCCACGGCTGCGGAGGATCCTACAATTCCTCTGGGATCCGATATGCAGACTCAGAGGGCCTCGGTCTCAGGTCAAGATAGACCACACGGTGGGGCCCTTGTGCCTGTGGCACGATTGAGTAGTGGCTGTTAGCAGGGCACCTCAAGATGCCCATGGGTGACCACTCAGTGGACCTGGTCACCACCAGCATGGAGAGTGGCAGTAAAAGAAGAGGAAATACAAAGGACTGTGTAATTACCCTATGGTGACTGAGTCACCCAAGAGGGACTATTTCAGGTGAAAGACGCTATAGCATCACGAATGGGCAAATGAGGGCTCCTTTCCAGGTCCTGTGGTGGAGCAGTTCCAGGAACTAGAGAAGTACCATTTGTCCTTGCATTGTTCCTTGAATATTAGGCTGTGCTCCTGCTGCGCATGCCACTGTCACCTAGGCAGTGTTCCAAAGGCCGGGAAGCGCAGAGGGCAAGGAGCAACTTTTCCGAGGCTTGCCTGAGAGGTGTTAAGGGGTGGAGAGGACGGGGTGGGCCTGTGGGAAGGGTTACTTGGGGGCCTGAAATGTGGAAACTAACTGTGGTTGTGAGACAAGAATCTCCTGGGAATGGCTCCACTCTGGTTTGCCTCTAGGACAGCGTGGATTGGGAAAATCAAATTAAAGGGTACTAATCAATACTGTCATATGCCCTGGAGACTAGGGGGAGCACCTTCCCACAGGAGAGGCTCCCGAGCCTCAGGGTGGAGGCCTGGGCTGTTTAAGTTAAATAGAAAAATCAACGTCATGGGGTCCTTCCCCTGGTTTACTCAACCCTCCCCATGGTGTTCTTACAAAACAAACAAAACCCAGAGGCACTGTTTCCCATATCTCTGTTTGGAGGCTGGGGTTCGGACAAGGTCAGGATCCACAGCTGGTGGAGCTGAACCCCCCATATGACCATCTTGTCCCCACGGTAGCCTCCTGCCTGGTTTTGGAGGGGTGAGGGACAGGTGGAGCTGCTGGGTCAAGTCCTGACAGACCACTTTACTTAGAGACTGAAAGCTGGCTGCTATCAAGTCCAAGAGAAGGGATGACCTTCCCCTGCCTGGTTCATTTCCAAATTATCTCCCAGTGTGGGGGTTGGGGGAATGACCGCAGATTGAGGCAGACCTGGGTTCATATTCCTTCTCTGAGATCCTGGGCAAATCTAAGCTTTGGAGCCTCAGATTTCATTCTTACAACAGTAGGGATAATAATTTCCACTTTCCTAAGCATTGAAAGGATTAGATAAGGGCATGCAAAGTGGGTGCCTAGCACAGAGCCTGATGGGGGGGGGAGCAGTGAAAATAATTCACTTTAATTCTGCCCGTCAGTCCACTGTCCCATCAACTGTCCCCCCTCCCTGACCCCTTTCTCATTCCAATCATTATTTTCAGGGTTAAATGCCCTGGAGGAAACAGAATAAAGTGACTGAGAACTTGGGACTGGTTTAAAAGGCCTGCTCAAACATGCTTCCCGACCTTGACCTTTGATGTACTTAAAAACCAGAGATCTAGAAAGCCCTTCCTTGTGAGGGAAACAGAGCAGTCTCCTCAGGGGCTTGACCCACCTGGCATTTCTGGGGACTGTGAGAAAAGAGCGCAGGTCAGTGGGGTCCATACATCAGTGACTTGGCGAAATCCAGGTGCATCTGCGCACTGCGAGAATGGGGTTCAGCCAGCTCCTGGACTCCAGAGGACGTCTGAGAGTCCCATTTTGTCAGTGACAGGGTGGTCTCTGTCAGAAACCATGCTCTGACCTCAGTAAAAGAATGCCAAACTCGGTCGTTCTTTTTCAAGTGATGTTGAGGGGAGAGGAGCTCCTGCCAGGTGCAGAAGAAAGAAGAAAACCTGCTCTTGGCAGCAGGGGAATCGGGTTGCCACAGCAACGAGCTCCTTCCCAAGTCCACTCATTACTTGGCTTTTGAATTAGACTTCCTCCTGTGTATACATCCAGCAGCTTGACTCCCAGCTTGCCACCAGCATCCCCCTTCCTCCGCCTCCCCCTGCCAACCCCCCACCCCACCCCCGCCCAAATTCTCCCCAGGGAAACCACCGCAGAAGGGAGTCACTGACCCCTCCCTTCAAGGCTGGCCCCTGGGATGGGACAGTGTTGACTTGCGTTACATTGGGAAGAACCCCGAAGGAGTCCTCTCATCCTCTGAGGGTGAGAGGCTCAACTGGTACAACTTTGAGCAGCAATTTGGAAAAATGGAAGTGCATTTTTTCTGACCTCACAGTTCTGGGGGCTTAACCCTGGCATTGCAGCATTTTTTTGTAATAGCAAGAAATAGCAAAAAAAAAAGATATAGATATCTGAGTGCTGGGGGAACTGTTTAAATATTAGCTGAAGCTACTGTGGAACAGCATGTGGTGTAGAAAAAGTGAGCCAGATCTGTCCACCCCATCCGGGAAGACGTACTGTTAAGTTCAAAAAGCAAGTTGTTTAAATTCATAGAAACAGAAAGTAGAATGGTGGTTGACAGGGACTGGGGGAGGGGAAATTGGGGAATTGTTCTTTAATAGGTGTAGAGCTTCAGTTTTGCAAAATGAGAAATTTCTAGAGATCAGTTGTACAATAATGTGAATACACTAATACCACTGAACTGTACACTTCAAAATGGTTAAGATGGTAAATTTTGTTATGTGTATTTTACCACAATTTTAAAGGAAGGCAAGTTGCAGAATAGAATCAATACTTTTAGCACAGTCTTATTGGGGTGTGCGTGTCTGTGTTTAAGGGTTATGTCATTTTGGAAGGAGACAGAATAAGCTGTTATCAGCAGTTACTTTTGCAGTTAGAAGGATCAAGAGAAAAAGGATGTTACTTTTAATTTTATACCTTCCTGCAGTTTTTAAAAAAATGTAATTGGCATCTATTATTTTTGTAATTCCAACAAGGCAATAAGAATAGGATGATGATATTAATATGTTTGAGCTCCAGGAAGCAGGCGTTAATTCAACAGCTATTTACTGAGTGTATGGGGGCTGTGCTGAACACTGTCGTACAAGGGAGAGTGAGCAAGGCAGCATAGTTCCAACCTCATGCGGCTTACGCTCCTACGGGGAGACCATCCTAACCACTCTGGTGAGCTAGTGACAGAAACGGAGAACACAGCAGGCAAGGGTGGGCTTTCTCCACTTCCTCTCACGTCTATTAGGAGGTGACACTCACGCTGAGATCTGAAGGATGAAAAGGAACCAGCCAGGGAAGGAGGAAAGGCATCAGAGCACAGGAGCAGAGATTGCAAAGACCCAAAGCTGGACAAAGAGAAGGTAAGTGTGTCCAAGTGAGGAGTGAAAGGAAAGGGTTGGGGACAGGCAGCTGCAGAGGCTGGGGCGTGTTCCCAGGGCAGTGGAAAGGCACCTCAGAACCGAGCTAGAGAATGACATGATCTAGTTTATGTTTTAAAAGGATCACCATGGCTGCTGGGGGTAACAGGTTGGAGAGGGGGCAAGAGTGGAAGCTGACAGACAAAATAATGTCTTTATTAGCTTCCTGCTGAATGACTTTGATGAGCATTTTAGTTCCAGATAAAGTCAGAAAATCACAGATAATTATTGAGCAAGGTTAGAAGGGTGTACTTTTTGAGAGGCTCTCACATGCACCCAAAGCTGGTGACACCTGTCCTAGCAGGGGTGGAGAAAGAGGAGGGTTGCAGACACTCTCAGGGGACTGGGAGTCAGTGGGATCCTGTTAAATGCAGATCCTGATGCAGCAGGTTAGGGAGGGAGGGGTCTGAAACTGCATTTCTGACAAATGCCCATGATGCCAAGCCTGGAACCACACTTGGAATTTTCAAAGTTTCTGTAGCGCTCAAATGTTCAGATTTTTAAAGGGCAGGATTTGCTTTTGTGCTGGAAAGCAATAACAATTATACACATATTTTTAAAGGGCCCTCAAAAGAGCCTGCTTGAGACATGAACAGACAAAGCATAAGAACAGGGTAGAAAGGAACATCTCTGGCCCAAGACACCAGGAGGAGGGTGAGGTCACCCAGCAGAGGCTCACCTCCCTGAGGAATCTCAGGGCTTCAGTGGAAAATAAAGAAGAGACTATCTTAAAGTAAACATTAAGCTTCTATTATATATTAAGTTCTGCTTAATATATTGTTAAGTGCTGGGATATGGGAGAGAACAGTTGCTGACATAGGAGCAGGGGAGAGATGTAATCAGAGAATCTTAACCCAAGCTCAGTGTGCTAAGTGCCTTGATGGAGGTACACACCTGAAGTACCAGAAAGTTCGTCAGCCTGGGGAAGGGGAGAGTGGGGTTACCAGAGAATCACCCAGATGACCTCTTCTAGAGCTCAGCTCCCAGGTGGAGCCAGGAAACCAGCTCAGTGACTCAGACACCAGGCACTGCCCCAGGGTCTTGGAAGTCAAGTCTTAGAGCCCTAGCACTAACAGGCACAGACTCTGGAGCCAGATTACTTGGGTTCAAATCTCAGCACTGTCACTCACCAGCTGTGTGATCTTGGGCAAATTACTTAAGCTCTCTGAGCCTCAGTTTCATCCTCTGTAAAACAGGAATAATAATATCTGAGTGTTGTAAGGATTAAGTGAGTTACTGTATGTAAAGCACTCAGAATGATGATAGGCACGTAATAAGAGCTATTACAGCATTGGCTATTATTACTGAATCCTTACAAAAACTGTGAGCCAGTGATATTAAATGCCCATTTTGCAGAGAAAGACACTGAAGTTTGCAAAGCTCACACTCAGCTCTGGAAAAGGCCCAGGCTTTCGGCTTCTTTACTGATAGCTCTCCATCCCAAAGCAGCAGCCCTGGGGGAGAGCAGCATTCCAGATGTGTCTCTGAGTCCTGATCCCATTTCCCACAGCACTGCTCAGGTGCCCCACGCCCACCCAGGTATTGCCAGCAGGCCTAGTCCTCCCTCTCTGACTTAAAAGAGCTGCTCCATGAAGGAGCCAGAGGCCAGTTAAGAAGGGCTCAAGTGTGTTTGGTCCGCAGACCACAGCATTCCCAGCTGTTCATTCACCCAGTGTTTCCGAGGCAGATGAACCCCAAATCTGAAACTCAGCCTGCAAGGGCCACATTCAAACAAAACCACTCTATCTGCCTTTTGCACAGTGGCCTCCTGGAGATGAAAGGGGTTTCTGAGATGAGAAAGCAGGCTACCTCCATCTATTTTACTTAATCCTGCTGGCTGGATGCAAATTGCTTTCCAACATTGAGGCAAAAGAATGCTGGTGGATGGGTGGCATGGGGTGTGCAGCTGAAAGATGGCAGAGGGAGGGGCAGCTGCAGTAGCAGGAAGCCAGAGCCGTCCTGATGCAGGACAGAGTGTAGCTACCCAGAATTCTCTCCTCCTCTTCCCTTGCTCACCCCATACACTCCCCTTGGCTCCTGCTCCAGGTGAAGGTTTTACAGAGTGTGGAGTCTGAGTCAAGTTTGCTTCTCAGCCTTTGTCTGAGGCAGGAGGGCCTGGGAGCATTTTGATGGACCAGAATATCTCCTGGAGCAACCAGAAAGCAGGCCCTTGCCCTGGAGAGGGACTGGCAGGGGTCCCAAAAAAGGGCTCAGGGAGGGGAGGCCTGTGTGACATGCTGGGTAGAGCAGCTGAAGAGAGGTCAAGTCTGCCTCTGGGTACTCAACTCAAGTTTGTATTTTATTTATGTATGATGGATGTATTCATGTGTGTATATGTTGTTCATGCCCACTTCACTGCACAAAGAACTTGAGATGGCTTATGAAAATGCATGCAATGTCAAGGTACAAAACAAAAAGCTTTGGGAACTGAAGTGATAGGAAAATAAAGGTCAGGAAAATAATGAAACTAGGAGTAAGATGGTATCGATAAATGTGTAATAATAGTCCTGTATGTTTGTTAACAAAGGCGTGTTAACTTGGTTCTGAGAGCCCTAGTGACCAAAGCAAAGAGTGAACAATAATCAAATACATGAACCAAGAGTCCATAAGATAAAGAAGCCCAAAACTTCTCAGAAGCACCCCCTTAAGATTGGCATCGGAAGCTGCGAGGAATTCCCCCACCAGTCCACCTAAAGATGACCGGAAGGTTTAGAAGGTGATGGATGCTGTCAAAGGCCACCTGACTTCCCAAGTTCCTCCGTGTGAGCTGTGGCCCTGAAGTGTTACCCAAGAGTAACCCTAATATTCATTCTGCACTGCAAGTAATATCGAAAATCGGAAATGGACTAAATATCCATCAACACTAAGATACAAACATTTAGTGGAGTACCGCACAGCTTTTAAGGAAAAAGAAGAGCAATTTAGGTATTTCTATGAAACAACCTCAAAGATACATTGGGAAGTGAAAAAAAGCAAGGGCAGAACAATGTCTATAATGAAAAAAGGACATATATACTTAAAAGCTTGAATATACTTTTGATCATTTTTGGAAGGAATCACAAGAAACTAAGAGCAATGCTTACTTCTGGGGAGGAGACCTAGTTGGAGGGTGATAGAGATAAAAGAATGACTTCTTATAGCCTTTTGTACCTAGGGAATGTATTACATATTCAACATAATTAATAATCCATTAAAAACATATAAGCAAAAATAATCTAAGAGGGGCTATACACAGGGGCTCTAAATAGACACTCTTTCATGGTCAAGCTGAATGACAACATATAGATTACCCAAGAGAAGAGAAGGTCTACTCATCATTTAAGCCTCAGTCCTCCATGAAAGTCATTTACCCAGTGTTCTGTGCTGATTCTGGTGGGCAGATCTACACTGCTGATTAAAACCCATCACTTTCCTCATCAACTTGGAAATTTAAAAACCTTCCCTTTCCAAACACGCACACAAAATGTTAGAACTAGTAAGTTTAGCAAAGTTGTAGGATACAAAATCAAAACAAAAATTGGTTGTGTTTCTGTAATGAATAACTTTAAAAAGAAATTAAGAGAACAATTCCATTTATAGCAGCATCAAAAAGAATAAAAAACTTAGAAATAAATTTAGCCAAGGAAGTGAAAAATTTACACATGAAAACTACAAAATGTTAGAAGAAATTAAGGACGTCACTAATAAATGGAAATAAATCCATTCCTTGTTCATGGATTAGAAGATAACACTGTTAAAATGTCAATACCACCCAAACGATCCACAGATTCAATGTACTCCCTAACAAAATCCTAATGGTATTTTTTGTAGAAATTTAAAAATCCATTCTAAAATTCATATGGAAACTGAAGGGACTCTGAATAGCACAAAAAATCTTGATTTTAAACTTCCTGATTTTAAAACTTACCACATAGCTACAGTCATCAAAACAATGTGGTACTAGCATGAAGATAGATATATAGACCAATGGAATAGAACAGAGAGCCCAGAATAAACCCTTACATATATGTGAGATGATTGTCAACAAGGGGGCAAAAATCATTCAATGGGAAAAGAATAGTCTTTTTGACAAATATTTTTGGGAAAAGTGGATATCCACATGCAAAAGAGTGAATCTGGATCCTTACCTAACACTATACACAAAAATTAATGCAAAATGAACATCTTTGATCTTGGGCAGAGATTCAGTAAATATATGCTGAGAGACTGAGGGTCCACACTTGTTCTAGTCTTCCCAGTTCTGCTTGGAAAGGTAGAGACAGATCTGGCTTAATTGCCCTCGGTATAAACAAAAGGTGAGTATCCTGTGCCAGCCAGAACGCTGTGGGTGGCTCTCCTTTACACATACACCGCCCCCACATCACCATGTACAAACACATGCAGTATGCACACCACACCACACACATCATATACATCATACATACATCACAGGCACCCCACAGAGCTCACACAACACACATCCCGCAACGCATACCGCACACCCCCATCACACGTACATGCACCACACATGCCCCACATGCCCACACCCCACCAGGAGTGATCGCATCCAGGCCCAGCCTGATGTATAGATCTTGAGCAGGAGCACTCCTGTGTGATCCGTTTAAACATCAATAAAATTCTGCCCATTGTCTATTTATATACTTCCCCCCTTCTGCCCTGGCTCAACAAATACTGTGAAATGAAGCAGTAATCAATGTGTGGTTCTAGGGATCCAGGAAAGCCTGCTCCGCCCTCCTCCCGTCTCTGCTGCTCACTGCTTTGAGTCCTAAATCCTTCCCTGGAGAGTGTCATTTTTCAGCTTCGTGCTCTGATGGATGTGAAAAATGAAAGCCCGCCAAGGGAGGATAATGCCAGACTTCGATTAGCTATGTGCACCTTAGTATGAATCTGTGTGAGGGAGACACGTGACTTTTAGTTTGGGCAATGGGAGGCAAAAGCATGGGGTGGACGAGGAGACAGGGAAATGCAGGAAGCCTTCAGGTGGGCGGGGAGGGAGAGCCTCAGAGGGGCGTCTGGGGGTGTGGGTGGGTGACGCTGTGAGGGAGTGGTGGGGAACCGCACCAGCATTTTGTGGTTGGTCTCCAGCCAGCCCCGTCCTTCCTCTTTATTGCAAGCCAGATGAGAGCAGAAACTGGCTGGCCCCCCAGATCATGGAGGTAGCAGATAAAGTAGGTGAGATCAGATGAATGAGCAGGAACAGAGGACCCAGCCCAGCTCAGAAGCTCCATAGGGACAGTCCCCAAAGTCAATCTCCCCACGGGAATGGAGGACAGAGCGTGTCTCCTCCCTGTTCTGCACTGCACCCCCTTCAAGCTGGCTGCAGATGAAGGAAGGACTCAGACCTTGACTTTATCCTTGACAGTGGAGTCAAAGACAGTCTTCCTTTGTTTGATTTCATTTTTGAGGCATAAGGATGGGGAGGAAAGAGGGCATCATCACACCATTTCAGAGCACCCACAATGTGCTCCAAGCGCCCTGGATCCTCGTGACTTACTAAGAAGACCCGCACTCACTCATTGAGTCAAACATTTTTTTAAAGGTATTTTGATTTTTAGTCAAACTTCCATTTAAATAATGAGTTTTAGAGGAGGAAGAAGCCAAAGTCTTCACTGGGACACTGATCACTGAACAATGAGGAGCTCTGCCAGCACAGCCTTCTCTCCTATGCCCCTTACTCCTCCAGAGTCACATCAGAAAAAGAAAAGTACTTGATTCGCTTCCCACCCACACCGCCCCGTCTCCTCCCGTCGCTACAGGAACACACACTGGGCAGACGTGGGACAGCTGAGCGCAGAGCCGGGACTCCTTGTGCAACATCCCCACGCTGAGCCAATGCTGCCTCCCCGGGCCTCCCCTGCTTCCAGCTGCTGCAGGAGACGGCTGCTGGGCTCGCACCCGTGCCCTCCTCTAACAGGCTTGCTCTGGGCCGAGGCGATGCTGGGCTTCTGGAAGCATGTCTCTCCCCAGCATCTTGCTCTCACAGGTTTCTCTTGGGAGTCCTCCCTCGGTAAATCCCTTGCACAGGGATCCCAGTCTCTGGTGCTGCTTCTCAGGGGCCTGACTAGGACACTCTCATCTACTTTCTTTAGAAGATCCTGGGCCTGAAAGTGTCCCTCCAGGCTGGAGTTTCGTCCTCCTGCATTTCAGTTGTTTGCTCTGCCAGGGAGCCCTCCAAGCAGCGTCCACCCTTCACCACCACAAAAGCCATCTCACTCAGGCTTGGGAGGGCTCTGGAGAGGCCTGTGAGAGTGGATGCTATCTAAGCATCTCAAACGGCCCCCTCGGGATCCTGCCTGCAGGGTGACATCAATAAGAAAACCATGCTTCCATCTGTATTAGATTTCCAGCACTGCTGTAACAAAGTACCGCAAACGGAATGGCTTAAAACAACTGGAATGCATTACCTTACAGTTCCGGAGGCTGGAAGTCCAAAATCAAGGTGTCAACAGGGCATGTTCCTTCTGAAACCTGTGTGGAAGAATCAGCCCTTGCCTCATCTAGCTTGTGCCTGCCAGCAATCCTGGCATTCCTTGGCTAGTAGATGTGTCACTCCCGTCTCTGCTTCCGTTGTCACATGGCTGTCTTCTGCTGTGTGTCTCTTCTCAGAAGGATATCAGTCATATTTGATAATGGACTCATCCTATTCCACTATGACCTCATCTTAACTAATTACTTCTGCAATGAACCGATTTCCAAATAATGTCACACTCTGAGGTACCGAGGGTTAGGACTTCAATATATCTTTATGGGGGGACACAATTCAACCCATCATACCATCTCTGCCATTTGTTAGTTGTAGGATGCCTCCAGTTAGGTAACTACTCTCTGTTTCACCTTCTTCAGCTTATAGGAATGAGGATTCCAGGGTGATATGGCCAGAGGGAAGAATGAGTGGGGTCATGTACGTCCATTTTCCACCTTGGTGCCTGGTGTGTGGAGGTAGATGTCCAATAAATGGTGATGCTTAATGCTCTCTTGGGAACCCAAAGGCTTTGGTTGCAGGCCCGGTCCTCCCCGCACCGCACCAAGCAGCTTCTGCGTAGGAGCACTTAGATTTGCCATGTAGATCTATTTTGTAGCAGTAAAAGATCACTGGAGCCGCTCAGCAAGTTAGGCTTCAGGCTCCTTACTGAAGTGCCGCTGCCAGCGACTGCTTGATGAGCAATAGGAGTGCTAAGGATATATTGGCTGTGACAGCCTGGGTGAGCCTAGCATGCGTAGAGGACTTGACACACAGCCTTCTCTGGCCTAACAATGACTTTACACTATGCACAAATTGATCTTTCGGAGGCAATTTCCTGTTGCCAGAACAGAGCTGTCTCCCTTCTTCCACCCTCCTGCCGCTGCGCTCCCCTTCACGCAGGGCTCCAACAAAGGGGTGAGTGTTCAACGTTTCTCTTAATTGATGCTATGACAGGTCCTTTTGCTGACACATCCTGGCATCTGCCTGCCTTATTCAGGACAGCCCAGCATCAACCTGAAATTGTCAGCCGTTTCCAGAATAATCAGTTCTCTTCCTGATCTGAGTCTCAAAGCTTGCGTTGATTTTATTCAGTCTTTGCAGGAGGTGGGCTCCTCGCCCCACCCCTAACCCCAAACTCAACAAAACAAAGGCAATGAAAGACTAACTTGAACTTTACATTCTCTTGCCCTCTCACCTTGCAGAAACTCTTCATCAACTGTCAGTGCTCCTCAAATTTTAAGGTGCAAATGCATCACCTATGATGCCCAGGCTTCTGGTCCACAGACCACACTTTGAACAGTGACACCTAAATGCTCCCTCTCCATGATGTTGATAGATATGCCAGGGATGTGACAGGTAATAGGACCAAGGTTTCCCTTTGGTGCTAGATGGGCAGGAGGGACAGAGAACCTAACTGCCTGGGGAGTTAATGGGGACCTCCCAGAAATGTAAGCCACAGTGAAGGGAGTGCTTCTAGAAAGGTGGCTCTAGGAATGGCCTGCTATGTGGAGAATGGAAAGGAGGGGCTGGACAGAAGGCAGAGGGGTCATGGGGAGGCTCTTGGAATAATCAAGAAGAGACATGATAAAGTGTAAAGTAGGAGAGAGGCGAAGGGGCTGGAGAAGAAGGGGGAGGTCTGACAGGTGTGGGGGAATGAGACATTAGCTTCCTGGAAGGCTGTCAGGAGTGGTAACCTTAGGAAAGAGCAAGGGGAGGAGAGAATGTGCAGGGAGGTGGATGAGGAGGGATGTGCTCACCAATGAGCTGGCTGCCAATCAGAAGGATTCCTGCAAGGGGCTTTCAGTAAGAGGCAGGTGGGGGAAAAAGCAGGGGACAACATGGGAAGCAGTGGGTGGGAGCAACTGGGGCCTCTGGGCAAGGAGTCAGTGCAGCCTGGACTGCCTCAGGACAGCAGCCTGCCACCCGCCACCTACCACATGTTAATAATCAGTGGCCTCTGGTGGGTGGCCCTGGCCCCTCTGCACAGGACCATGCTTCAGTTACTGTTCTGGCTCTATGAGTCCCTTCTGTCTATGGTTTTTGGGTTTATTGGGTTGGATTTTTGTCTCATTACTTTTAGCTTTTCTTCTCTTCTAATGTAAGTTTTTAAGGTCATAAATTTCTCTTAAAGTATGGCTTTTATGGCATCTCACAAGTTTGAATATAAGGCATGTTCATTATCTTTCAATTCTAAGTAATTTAACTATCAATCATGAATTCTTTGACTCATGAGTTATTGAGAGAGGTGTTTTAAAAGTTCCAAATACATGTTTTTAAGAATTTATCTCTTTCTTATTCATTTCTAACTTATTTGAGTGGTATACAGGGAATATGGTCTGAATGACACTGGTTCACTGAAACTTGTTGAGATTTACATTGCAGCTTTATAGGTAGTTAATTTTTGAAGCTATTCCATGTGTATTTGAAAGAATTCATAGTGCCTACTTTTGATATGTTCGTTTATGTGTTCAGTGAATTACCAAGTGGTTGCTTTGTATCTAGCAAGATTATAGGTGAGGGGAATATGGCATTACAAAATAGATACTTATTTCTGTTCCAAAGACTTTTATTCTAGAAGGTGAGGCAGACAATACACAAAGTAAAGTATAATAATAATTTTAAAAGTTTACACAGTGCTACTATGTGCCAGGCCTTGTTCTAAATATTATGTTTATATGGAATCATGAATTCTCATAATACCTCTATTAGATTGGGACTATTATTATTCCCACTTTAGAATCGATGATAATGAGGTACAGAAAGATGAACTAATTTGGCCAGGGTTACATAACTAATAAGTGGCAGTGCTGAGATTCAAATCTAGGCAGTTAGATACCAGAAGATGAGAATCAGAAGGCAAAATAAGTATATATATAACTTTAGAAAAAGACAATAAAAATGAGCAAGGGACAATTAAAAAGTGAGGAGGCAATTTAAGAAAAGAACTAACTAGAACTTTAAAAAATATATTATGAATAGGTTAACCAGAAGATTATAGACAATTTGAAGAGAAAAGTGAGTGGACTGGATCTGAAGCTATTACACAGTATATAGCTCAGACAGATGAGATGGCAAACATCAGAGAGAGTAACCACCGAACGTGAGAAAGTCTAAGACACGTCTATCCAGAGTTCAACAAGGTAAGATGGAAGAGAATGAAATAGAGGAAATATTTTGAGAGAGAAAAACTGAGCATTTATAGAAAAATGCACATAAACACATTTGTGCAAATGTTTCCATGGATACTCCCCATAGCTCTCTGGAGGCCCATGGAGCCTATGTTAAGGGTCCCTTTGCAACAGGCACTGCTAATTACCTATTCACTCTGTTCTCCTCTTTCCCCTATTAACGGCCCCAAATTTATTTGGGGTAGCAGCCACAACTTGGGATGGCCATGTGTGACTCAGTTCTGAGCAATGAGGCAAAAAGTTTTTGGAAAAGGGATAAATTTAGCTGACATGTTTCCTTTACCTGTTGCTCTTAACCATCCTGCTTGGAACTCGAATGCAATGTTTGGAGGTTCAGCAGACATCTGATGACCTTGTGAAGGGAAGCTCATGCTACAGATGGTCAAATAGAGGATAGGAAGCCTGAATGCCATTCATGGACTGACTACATCCAGATTTGGTGTCTAAAAAAAATAACTTCCTTTTGATAAAGCCACGATGGTTAGGTTTCTACTAGGTGCAGCTAAATATAATCCTACCTGCCTTCCATCTACCTGTAACACTAGACAGTCCACAGGCCAGGGAGAGGTAGAAAGTAAGAGATCAGTAAAAACTTACGTTTGCTTTAGACTTCAGCCTTTCAAGAAATGGCAACTACTTCTTGTTCCATGATACCTCTCTCACCCAAGGAAAAAGCAAGAATAGTGAGAAACAATTTTAAGCAGTTTTTTATCCCTACCACTATAATCTTTCTTTTATTTTAGAATTATATTCTTTTAGGAAAATATTATCTTTCCATCCTGGACTCCTTCTCTTTCTCTAACAATATCCAAACAACAAAGTGCAGATGGAGATACAGCTTTGGGATCTGTTAAAGGCCTGTACTTCTTTCTTCTTTCTCCCCAGTGTTTAATCTTTTTTTTTTTTTTACTCCTTGCACCCCTCGTTTTCATTCTCCTTTCTTCCCCTGGCCTTTTCGCTCACCCATTCATTAACTCTGCCATCTGGATGTTGCTCAGTCCATGTGAAGGTATGACTGGGCCCCTTGGTGCTGAGGCTTCTGGTGAGAATGGGACAAGCTGTCCCCTTAGAGCTTGTTCGTGTTGTACCCTGAAAACTTACCCAGTGGTAATCAACCAGGTCAAGGAGAGAATTCAGAATTTACCAAGGTCACAGAGCCATAGGAATGCCTAAAAATGAGTAATTCACCTATCACACTAAGAGCCTCCATGTCATAATATCACAGTGCAACAATTTAGGTCTTCATTTTCTTTCAAACATGGCATTGATATGATAGTACTAGTCTTTTATATATATATATTTTTTTGTATGTGACAATAGCAATCCTTTTGTTCTCACTTGCTTCAAGAATTGCCCATAAAGGTCTTATGTGAGAGTGACAGAGAGGTCTCCCTCTTTCAGGAAATCTAATGCTGTATAAATCAAGGATTCCAGCCATGCTGAGGAATACCATGAAAGACTTTTGATTTTGCAAATATGGTAAAGGCATCTACTTGCAAAGCAGATGTGTCTGCCCTCTCCCATTTATATGAAGAAAAGACAGAGAAAGGAAAAGAGCACAGTCTAATCTTAAGATGAGCAGGCCCTGTAGATGGGCAGAGTTAGGGACTTGAAGCTACAAATGCAACATTGAGGAGAGCTCTGGAGGTCTAGCCATGCTACTAAATCCAACACTTCCTGCCATTGCCAGTGTCTGGATGAGGAACAACCATAAAAGCTGCTGTGCCATTCCAATGATTTTTAAGCTAAGGCCTACTTTTAAATTCTTTTGAAGAAAGGGAGACAATGATTGTTTTAAAAACAAATGCTGTCATTAATATTTGAGAAACAGGATAGTCTGAAGGTTCCTTAAACCTAGTAATCCTTCCTTCTCCCAAGATCTACACCTACTACAAACCAAACAAGCATAGAAGCATCTGCTAAAAACAAGTAAATTATTCTGAAAATCAACCAAATTAGGTATTCTCTTTGAAACATGCATTTCAAGGGAAAGTCTAGGAAAAGAGTCAATTAGAAGCTGTGGTATTGAACAGCTTATTTTAAATCAAGCTCTTTGTCTTTCAGTTTTGCTAATAGCGTGGACTTTGACTTTCCTCATCATTAACTTCAGTTATCTAGTGAGATCCCTCTGGGCTTGGTTTGTTCGTTCTTTTCCAAGTGACATTTCCCCCATTTTAATGTCCTAAAAGCATAATGAGGTGAATGAATCACAAATAATAATTTTAAAAATCTAGTCAGGAACAAAATGAGACTCATTGCCTTGAAGAAGTAGCATTCTGATGGGAACAGAAAATCACCCGGGAACAGGGGAGAATACATGACCACCACGCACGTGTACTGCTCGCTACCGGCCAGGCACTGTTCTAAGCACTGATACGTATTCACTCATTAAGTCCCGGTAAAAACACGTCACAGAAGAAGGAACTTAGGCACAGAGAGGTTAAGTAATCTGCTTGAAGTCGCTCAGCTAGCAAGTGACCAAGTTGGTATATAACTGAGGTGACCTGGCTCTGCCTGGACTGCTTCAGCACCTTTAAGGAAGGGGACTGGAAAGGCATGGGAAGAGGTGAAATGTACAGAAGGAGGAGGACACTAAGTGCACACTGATCAGTGTATTAGCTTCCTGGGGCTTCTGTAACAAAGAACCTTGGGTTTGGTGGTTTAAAACAACAGACATTTTATTCTCTTACAGTTCTGGAGGTCAGAGTCCAAAATCAAGGCTGTGCACTCTCTGATGGCTCCTGGGGGTTGAATCCTACCTCCCCTCTTCCAGCTCCCGGTGGCTGCAAGGCTTGTGGCAGCACCACTCTAACCTCCACGTCCATCTCTACAGGGCCTTCACTCGGCATCTCTCTTCTGTGTGTCTTTTATAAGGATACTTGTTATTGGACTTAGGTCCGCCTGGATAATCCAGGATCTTGTCTCAAGATCTTTAACTTAATAACATCTGCAAAGACTTCTTTTTTTCCAAATAAGGTCACATTCACAGGTTCCAGGGATTAAGATATATGATTTTGGGGATCACTATTGAACCCACTACAATCAATTAGGACTTTATGATGTTGTAAGAAACAGAAAACTCACCTCAGCCTGGCTGAAATTAAAAGTAGATCTCCTGGCTCGCCTAGCTCAACAGCCCAGAGGAGCACTAGCTGCAGGTGAGGCACTCAGGAGTGGCTCCCTTCTCAGGCAGGCTCTTCCCTGAGTGTCTGAAAGGGCTGTCAGAAGCTCCTGGGTTCCATGTTTCCTTGGTCAAGTCCACATGGATGAGAGAAGCTTGTCATCTGTGAGCAAGAGTGACACCATTTTGTCATATTCTCCATGAGGACCAAAGGTCTATTCACCTTTACCCTCCCTTTCCTTTGACACACAAATACTCCTTATAATGCCAGGGTTCTTGTTTGCAGAGTTGAAGAATGAACGTAGCAAACACTCAAGATAGGAGAGCAAGGGAGAGGCTTTTATTTAGAGATAAAGTGAGAGGACACAGCTCCCAGCTCACACCAGGAGAGGACAAGAGAGCCCATAGTTGTGTGTTGTCTGGGGGTTTTATAGGCAGTTGAGGATTTTCAGGAACATGATAAAGGGCTTAGGGGTGTGGACTTGTTAAGTGGTCTTAGAATGTTTATCCTTGATGAGACATTAAGTCTCTTTTCTCATCAGTCCTCCAGGTAATTCTGCAAAATTAACATTTTAAAAGGCAATCTTTCTTGCTTTTACTATGTTGTTTATGGCTGGGCTTGCTTGCCATTATTAATTGCCCAGGTTGCAAATCACCTGATCAGGTCTGAAGGAGGGAAAAGAGGAAAAACAGCACATAGGCCTGGGCCTTTTAGCATGCTAAAGTGAACCTTGCATGTGATTACAAATGATTAGCATAATAAAAACATGGGCTCTGCTGAGATACTTTCCTTTAACTGGGGAACTTTAACTGATCTCACTGAAGAATGACTCTAGAGCCCAGTGTTTAGCACGGAGTTTTGGTAGGGGGTTTCTTTGCATATAGTTACATTGCTCTTAATGTAATTATGCTGCTGCCTTGCTTTTTCCGGAGGCCTTTACCCTACTCTGTCTAAGCCCACAGTCTCTGTCTCACTTAGGTAGATATCTAGCTTGGCACAGTTACCGTTGTTCCCTGGAGCAGGCCTCCTTGCTCTAAATTCTAACGATGATACTCAGACATCAGCTTGGGTTTCATTGTGCACAAAAGTGGCTGCCCTGCACACAGACAGATGCTTTCTCCTTGCCTCTATAAATCAGTCTCCCTAAACCTAAAGAGCACAGAGATCTATGTGTCCTGAAGCTGCCCAGAACAAGCTTCTGTAGGTAAGATCCCCTCAAAAAATGTCTAGTTGAATTCCAAATGGAATTGTCAGCTTTTCTTTGATCTCACAGCCCATTGGGCCTTCAAGGGTCAGCTCGCTTATTCCTCCCCCAAGTGGAACACTTTCCCTCCCAGGAAACCCCAGCCCATGTTTCTTTGCCTCCCATAAGGAGACCTGTCTCTGTGACCAGCGTGTGTGTGTGTGTGTGTGTGTGTGTGTGTGTGTGTGTGTGTGTTGGCTGTCCCAAGCCAGTCAGGAACCAGGCCTTGAAGGAGAAGTGGTGACCCTCATTCAGAATGCATGGCTAACAGCAGGAGAGTCCCCAACTTAAAATCAACATACTGTTGGCAGATAATCAACAATGTCCACTCTGGACCCTTAGTCCTTCCTGCAACCTACTCATGTGCGCATGGCTTCTTTCACCTTCTGGATGTTGAAATGGAGGTTCAGGAATATGGACTGAATTGATCAAAATCCCTCACTAATAAAAGGAGCAGAACCACAATTGACGCTCAGGCCAGCCTGACTCTAAAGCCTTTCCCCTGCCTGCAGCCAGCCCTGGGGCCCAGTCTCCTGTCTTATAGAAAGCCCCAGGCACTTGCCTTGGAGCTCTGCCAGCATGGATAGGAGGGGTTAGCTGAAACTGAAATAAAAAATGTTAAGGAAAATTACCACCAGACAGTCCTCCAGAGAACTAATGAAAGGGTTTGAGATAAAAGATAACCACAACACAAAAATTAAATACTACCTCACCTTACACTGTTTAATGACCATTGATACTTTCATTCCCAAACTGTAAGAGTCTCCTAATGTTCTAGTAAGCTTGGTTGAAGAGGGTATTCCCTGTTGTATCAGTGGGAAAATTAATTTTTTCAGGACCACTGGACCCTGGCTCCCTTGCCGTTTTCCCTGATAGAGGCAGCTTGACAGTTCCGGTCCTGACGGGCAAGAGATGAACGTAGGGCAGTCCTGGGGAGGGTAGATGTTGTCAGTACCAAGAAGTTGTGATTTTTATAAAGTCATACAACCTGTTATTATAGAAGGAACCTTAAAGGTTTTCCACTTCATCCCTTTACTTGACATGGGGACCCCCTTTACTTCAGGGCAGAGACTGTAATTCCTCTTTGTGTTCTGAGCACTGCACAGGGTCTGGCCCCAGCAAAGGTGTTCAATCAATGTCTGTCAAATAAATGAGTGAATAAAGAAACACACCTCTTCTAGTGAATTCAAAACTGATCAGGTTCTTGGGGTCTGAGTCCCCTCCTTCCTGCTTACCAAACTCACACAACCAAACTCATGAGAAATTGCTATATAAAGCAGAATAGAGAAAACATATTTTCCTTTTCCTTTTGCATGAGGGGTGATGGGGAGGGGGTGTGTTTGTGGGTCTTCAGAATGATGGAGTGGGTATTGGGAAGAGGCTGGGAAAATTGCTGTAATAATTTGGTTTATCAACATCTTGTGAGAGGATTTGGGGAAGATGGTGGAGTAGGAAGCCCAGGAATCTGCCTCCCCACCTAGACAACAGTTACACTGGGAGATCTGGCTGATGTAAGTGTTTTGAAACTCTGGAATTTACTGAAGGCTTGCAACTTCTTGGGTAAGGCTTAGACAGTAAACTGCAACACAGTGAATGCAATCTACAAAACTGGAGAAATGATTTGCAAATTATATATCTTATATGGGATATGTGATTCATAGCCAGAATATAGAGAGAACTAACACTCAACAAGAACAAAAACAAGCATCCCAATCCAAAAATAGGCAAAGGACTTGAATAGATGTTTCTCCAAAGATACATCAATGGCCAATAAGAACTTGCAGAGATGCTCAATATCTAATCATTAGGGAAATGCGAATCAAAAGAGATACCACTACAGTGAGATACGACCTCATACGGATTAGAATAGCTGCTATCAAAAAACAGAAATGGACAAATGTAGGTGAAGATGTAGAGAAATTAGTTGGTGGAACTGTAAAATGGTACATAGCCACTGTGGAAAACAGTATAGTGTTTCCTCAAGAAATCAAACAAGACATACCAGGGCAACCTCCTACACTGTTGATGGGAATGTAAATTGGTGCAACTGCTGTGGAAAGCAGTATGGAGGCTCCTCAAAAACCTAAACACAAAATACCATACGACCCAGTAATTCCACTTCTAGGAATTTACCTGAAGAAAAAAAAATTCTTGATTCAAAAAGATAAATGCACCCCTATGTTTACTGCCACATTACTTACAATAACCAAGATATGGAAGCAACCAAAGTGTCCATTGATAGATGCATGGATAAAGAAGATGTAGTACATATATACAATGGATTATTATTCAGCTATTAAAAAAAAAAGAAATCCTACCATTTGTTGACAACATGGATGGACCTAGAGGGAATTATACTAAGTGAAATAAACCAGGCAGAGAAAGACAAATACTATATGATTTCGCTTATCTGTGGAATCTAAAAACAAAACAAAATAGCAGTAGATTCATAGACGCTGAGAAATGACTGGTGGTTACCATGGGGGTGAGGAAGGTGAGGGGGATAAAAGGGCACAAAAATTCTCAATCACAATATATGTTAGTCTCAGGAATGGTAGTACAGCATGGAGAATATAGCCAATGATTCTGTAATATCTTCCTATGTTGACAGATAGTAACTGCAATAGTTGGGGTAAGGATTTAATAATATGGGTAATTGTTGAACCACTGTGTTGTATAATTAAAACCAATCTAAGACTGTACATCAACTATACTTCAAATCTTAAAAAAAAGGAAATATCATATGATCCAGCAATTCCTCTTCAGGTTTCATACCCGAAGAATTGAAATCAGGGAAAGAGATATTTGCACACCCATGTTCACAGCAGCATTATTCACAATAGCTAAAAAGTGGAAGCAACCCAAGTGTCCATAAACAGATGAATGGGTAAATAAAATGTGATACGTCCATGCAATGGAACATTATTCAGCATTAAAAGGAAGGAAATTCTCACACAGCCTACAACATGGATAAACCTGGAGGACATCATGCTCGGTGAAAGGAGCCAGATGCAGAAGGACAAGTTAGTACTGTGGGATTCCGTTTACATGAGGTACTTAGTGTTGCCAGAATCATAGGGACAGAAAGTAAAAGGGTGTTTGCAAGGGGCTGGGGAGAGGGAGGAATGGGGAGCCGTTGCTCAATGCGGGCAGAGATTCAGTTTACAAGATGACAAGAGTTCTGGAGATGGATGGTGGTGATGGCTGTGTAACATTGTGACGTATTTAATACCACTTACCTGTATCCTTAAAAATGGTCAAGATCGTAAGTTTTACGTTATTTGAATTTTACTAAAATTTAAAAAATTGGAAAACATTTTTTTGTGTGTAAATTCTCTTTCTGGGCCTACCCTGGACTAGAACATTGCCCCTTTCCCATGGCACAGCAAAATGGATGTCATAAGATCAATTAAGAGCGCTTGGACCAAAATAAGTCTGTCTTGTTCAGTTATTCTGGATTGAAGAAGTCACAATTACTTAAAAATTAAAAAAATGGGAGATGAGTGCTGCAGTTGAGGTCTCATGTTGGCAGCACCCTTTTGCAATACCAAGTTACTCAGAGGGCGTGGTGAGCTTGGGATCACGTGCTCCTCAGGATCTGTGCCTCCCCTCTAGGCACTCAGCACAATGGGCTCTAAGACTCTATATTGTTCCGTCTCCCCCACGGAACGGGAAAGGTGAGGCTGAGCCTACCCTTCAGTTCCTAGGGTGTGATACACAGTACCTGGGACACGGTGAGCACTCAGTATATATCTGCTGAAGAAGTGAGTAGATGACCATCCCTGCCCCCTGGCAGAAGGTACCACTCCAGTGACCGCAATATTCGCTTCTACCAGATTTGGCATCTCCTCTCCCTTGGCTAGTTCTGGGTAATGACAGCTGATTTCTTCCTTTGTGCTGTCCTTTTCCTAGAGTGTGAGTGCAAGCCGACAGTCCATGTTCGGCTCTTCGGGACCATTTATTAGGCCCCTGCTTGCTTCTCCACTCTGTTTTGTCTTACTGGACAATGCTCCCATAACCGTGATTAATTCTAGCAAAATCCTGCTTTGATTTAGAAGACACCACATCCCTGAGGGAGCAGGTTTAATCTCATTCTATTAAATAATGCTTTACTAGTTTAAATCCTCACAGAAAAACTGGGTATTTCATTTTGGGGAGTGTCTCCACCCCACAAGAAACTGAGTCTCCCTAAGAGGAGGTGGCATAGGGGGAAACAGCAAGGCAAGGGGTGAATTCTTTGTTCTCTTTCTCCCCTTTCTGCCCCTTTCTCCCTAATTGGAACCCTGGCCAGCACCGATGTCATATTGCTTCTTTGTACCCTTTAGGGCTGGAGAAACTTCTTCCCACTGCAGTGGCAGACTTAAAGTATTATAGGCTCTTAAAAAGTTATTGTCATTTTGCAAAACCCAACTAATAAATCTAGGCAATTACCATCAGTGGCTGCTAACATCACACAAAGAGAGACAATCAGGCATGATGGATAAACAGCACCACCTAATCTTGCCAAAAAATAAAAATAAATAAAACCTGCATGTGATCGGGCCTCTACATCCACGTAACATTTTACAGAAAAGGGACAGAGGAACACATTCAGGAGCCATCATGGGGATGGGATCAGTACAATCCATACTGTGGGAAATGGTCACTACAAAACTAATGAGACAGTTTCTTAAATAATAGAGAATTAGACATACCAACCTATCAGAATGTACAGGTCTTATTGATTCTGATGCAAATAATTTAAAAAAAATATGGGATAATAATGATGGAAATTGAATGACTAGATTTTTGATATTAAGGAATGATTATCCATTGAGGGGATTAGAAATAATATTGTAGTTATTTTTCTCCAAAGAATACTTATCTTTCAGATAGCTATTGTAAAATACTTGCAGGTGAAATGATACGAGGTCTGAGATTTGCTTCAGAATAATCTGGGAGCTTGGGGAGGATGCCCACATCCAGTTAATCATTAAGTCCTGTAGGTGTTATCCTTCTAAATGTTTCACAATTCTTTTCATTTCTCCTTGAGGCCCCTTCTAATTGGGCCCCTTGGTTCCAATCTCAATCCATCAAATCCTGCCTCCCTTGACAACTAAAGCCCTCTATCTAAAAGGACCGTTTCATTCTCCTCCCTGAAACCTTCAGGCAGTTCCTCACTGTTGACAAGGCTCTCTCTTGCCTCCCCTTTAATCTCATCTTTTGCTGCCCCCTGTCCAACATGTTATGAACCCTGAATTCCCTGTGGCTTCTCCATACACCAGATCTTCTGCTAGCACCATCCCCATCCACCTTGCTTGGCTAACACCTTTCCCTATGTCTCTTTAAGGTTCAGTGTAGATATCACCTCCTCCTTGAAACATTCTTTGTCTCCTTCCTTTTGGTTTCACTGTCCACCCCAGCTGGCAAAGGTACTCATCCTGTGTATATCTCCACAATTTAAGTTACTATATGGTATTATAACTATTTGTTTTTGTGTCTTCCTATACCCTTCAGACTGTGAACTCCTTGAGGTTAGGGGCCATGTCTATTTATCCCCTTATTCCCAGTGCTAGCTTAGGGTCAGGTGCACAGCAGATGCTCAATAAATAGCCAAGACAGGATAATACTTAATACAGATGATTCAGTTTCTGATGGGTGAATTTCAGACTGTAGCAAGAATAACGGATTGGGATGACTTCAAAATCCACAGGCCGTCACCTACCATGTATATAACCTGACATGTGGGCAAGTGTTGAATGAAAGAGTGGTTTCTGGGATCTAGAGGCTCCAGGACCTCCCCCAGTGTTAGTAACGGGAGTAGGAAGGTACTTATCTTAGAATTAGTTGGGAAAATAAACTCAGCATCTATGAGACTTTGAGGATCTCCTCAAGCAGGTATCACTCGGTAACAAATGGAGTTTACAATGTTTTATTTCATGAAGTTACTTCTTAGCCTATCTCCCTGCTTCTACAATTCCCCATACATTTTAGTCTCCATATTGAAACAAGAATGAATCTTTTCCATGTGATCAGATACCGAAAGGATATTACTCATAAAATCAAGGTAGTGTAAAGACATTAAGGTAGTGTAAAGACATTACATATTTCATTATTTCACTGATCTTTTGATATATAAAAAGTAGGGCTAAGATAAGAAGAAAACAAATCCTACCATTTGCAACAACATGGATGGAGCTAGAGGGTACTATGCTCAGTGAAATAAGCCAGGCGGAGAAAGACAAGTACCAAATGATTTCACTCATCTGTGGAGTATAAGAACAAAGAAAAAACTGAAGGAGGAAAACAGCAGCAGACTCACAGAACCCAAGAATGGACTAACAGTTACCAAAGGGAAAGGGACTGGGGAGGATGGGTGGGAAGGGAGGGATAAGGGGGGTGGGGGAAGAAAGGGGGCACTACAGTTAGCATGTGTAATGTGAGGGGGGGCACGGGGAGGGCTGTACAACACTGAGAAGACAAGTAGTGATTCTATAGCATCTTACTACGCTGATGGACAGTGACTGTAATGGGGTATGTGGGGGGGACTTGGTGATGGGGGGAGTCTAGTAAACATAATGTTCCTCATGTAATTGTAGATTAATGATACCAAAAAAAAAAAAAATAGAACAACTATACCCTAAAAAAAAAAAAGTAGTGTTAAGTCAGAAGACCAGGTACCAGTCTCACCTATTATAATTACCTCTCTGCTGTGTGACCTAGGATAGGAAACTTGGTCTGTCTGAGCCTTAGCTTTCTCAATAAACAAAGCTATAATTTTGATAACCCATTAGAGTGCTTCCAAGTCTAACAATTTAAGATTTTATTGCTTTGATTAAAAGTCCAAAACTCTCAAAATACTAATTCTTGTAGTTCCAGTATAAACCCCCATGTGATAACAGTTGTATCAGTCCAGGTTCTCCAGAGAAATAGTTCTCCATATAAATGCAACAGGATGCATTTATAGAGATATTTATTTAAGGAATTGGTTCATGAGATTATGGGGTCTGGCAAATTGGAAATCTGCAGGGAAGGTCAGCAAGATGGAAATCCTGACAGGAGTCAATGCTGCAGTCTCGAGTCTTAAGGAAGTCTGGAGGCAGAATTCCTTCTTCCTATGGGGATCAGTCTTTTCTCTTAAGGCCTTCAACTGATAGGATGAGGCCCACCACATTATGGAGGGTAATCTGCTTTACTCCAACTCTCCTGATTGAAATGTTAATCACATCTAAGAAATATCTTCATTGCAACAACTAGACTGGGGTTTGACCAAATATCTGGGTACCTAGCCCAGCCATGCCACCATAAAATTAACCACCACACTAATATAGCGCCCAGGTAGCATCCTTGTTCTTTTCTTCCATACTCATGAAGACCCCACCCTTGCCCTTCAGGATCTTGCAGTCCACCTGGAAGAAGGCATGCACATGCTCTTGCCACAGAAGAGGTGTGCACTGGACAGTAGGGCAGCCCAGCAGAGGGCTCTTGGAATGATGTAGTCCTTTCCTCTGCTCCCCCTTTGTATTCCCCCATCCCCAGGAAATGAGGAAAATGACTGTCTGGTTAATATATTAGATTATTGTGAGTTTGGTTTGTGTGAATCAGACATGTCAATCCTAATTAATTTTGTGTTAAGAACAGCACTAAACATATAGTATATACTCAAGAAATATTGAACTAGACAAGCAAACCAACAATTTTATTCAGGTTTTGAGGAAACAGGTTTGGGGGTGGGGAGAATATCAGGAGAGCTTTCCAGAGAGGGTGACTTTTGAATTGAATTTGGAAGATGAAGAGTTATCCAAGAGGAAAAGTTATGGAGGAGTATCTCCCACAGTGGACCAGCAGGTGTAAAAGAAGGGGTGTGGAACACATGGTTGGCAGGCTAGACCATTGCTGTATGTTTCCACCGCACTATAGTATGCCCCTGACCAACCCCTTCACAGTCCCATGCTCCGTGTCTATATTCCCCACAAAATCATGAGCACACAGAGGCCATGTCCCACTGATTCCTGCATTCCCAGCACTTAGCATATACCTCGCATATTGCTAGGATACTTAAGAAATGCTGATCAAATGACACGAGGTTCAAGTTCAGATTTGGTCATAGTGTGGGTTCAGCTTTAACCCCTGCTAGCCTTTGGCAAATCCTTGCAATTGACAGGAGGACCTGGTGAGAGAGAGGGAGACACACCACAACTATGCCCTCTTTACTGTCAGAAACCACATGCATGTTCTGTTGATGCAAAAGTAAAACCAGTAAAGAACAGGGCCTGAAAGTAATTTTTGCAAATGTGTATGGCATAAATGTGTTCACACTCATCTAAAAGCCATTCATTCAGTAAAAGCTTTTTTGAATAGATGAATAACCTATTCTGATTTCTGCTAGGTACAGATATTATGCTCAGTGTCATAGATCATTCTGGCACAAGGAGGGGGCGTATTAAAACATGCAATTCTTCATGTACTATCTTCTTTAGTTTTACATCTAATGCCATAAAAGGGCAAAGACATAGGTGGGAGCCAGGCAACCAGCTCTCAGTAATGCCACCAATGTTCCTAGGGGATTTAGAGCCACAGTGAGAAATAAGAGAAATCAACAAAGTCAGTATTTCTCCCGCGCCTTATCCACACCACAGGCCTGGACAAGGTTTCCGTTACTATAGCTACAAGCCTGTCTCTTAGGGGGCACAGCACACCACACAGTAGGCTCCCTAAAAAGGCTGTGCTGGTCATATGAGATACAAATCTCTGCTTAATAGAGATGTCTTCCTCTGGAACTTACAATTAATGAAGTGACACTCAATAGAGTGTACATGACAGAACAAGATAAGCAAAAATAATGGGTCTGCTTCCATCAGATGGAAATAAGCAGGCTAGTCCATTATGGGACCAAAAGAAAACACAAAGCTGGACTCTGCAAGTATCTGTTCATTGTGATACATCTTCTGCTTTGAGCACAGCATGCTTCCAGAAGGCACACACACACACAACGTGAAGGAGAATAAAAAAAACTAAACCCCTTTCAGATGTGGATTTACAGCCACATGTTGTTACTCCAATAATAAGAATGATATATCCATACAATCTTTTAATTTCTACTACACAGAAACTGTCCATTCACATCCAAGCTTTGAAGATATCATGTGACTTTCTAAAGGGCTCCCCCCAAGATAATTAGTGAAAGAACTAAGGAAGGGGCAGAACTTGAACCCAGGTCTCCTGACCCTACATCCAGTGAGCTTCATCTTGCACGCAGTCATGATTTAAAAAATGACTCACTTTCCTGTCCAAATCTTTGGGAAAGCAACTTACATTATTTTCTAGGGGTGATTCTCAGGGACGTGATCACAGAGGTCACACAGAGGACCATGGGACAGTCTTTTGCAAACTGGTATCTTAGAGACAAATGGTATATTTGTCAACAGGAATCAGGCTTTTGGCATTTTTGAGGGAAAAAAATTAATGATATGCTAAGTTCACAACAGGAATTTTTCCCTGAATCTATTCCCTTTCTTTCTGAATTAAATTCTAATATTCATACCGAAGCAACACATTTGTCCCGAAGTAAAATAAAATACATAAAAGCAAAAGAACTTTTACATCATAATAGAGGCATACAAAATAAAAAATTACAGCCTCCTGACCTCACTGTAGGATCTCTGGCCATAGCTAAGAAAAACAGCCAACATTTATACTTGGCATATACCAGGCACGGTTCTATGCACTTCACATATATTAACTCTTTGAATCCTCCCAAAAACCCTAGGAGGAAAGAACTGTTACCATCTTGACTCTGTGGACAGGAAAACTGAGGTAAAGTAACCTGCTTGAGGTCATACAGCCAGTCCAGGGTGGAGCTGGGCCTGGGGCCTGAGCAGTCTTGGGCCAGGCAGGTCTTATCCACGAGACCCAGTCTGAGATGCCTTTGGCTCTTCTTCCTGAAGGGAGTAGTTTGGACAGAAGACTTCTGGGTTTTCTTCCCACCCCTTCAGTGGGTCCTACTTTGTGGGATGTGGAGATGCCCAGCACTCACTGGGCTACATTTAATGGAACGGCCCATTAAAAATTATGCTTACTAAATAAAGAAGAAAAAGAAAAAAATTATGCTTACTAAACCATGTCATAACCTGGGGAACTAGGTATAATCTGATGTAGAGTACCAAAAATAGGATGCAAAACTACAACTTAAAGCTGAAATTATGTACATCTCAATCCTAGTTTTATACACACACACACACTTGATGCAAAGACAAATGAGAAATACACTAAATTATAACAATGGTTGTTTTAGTGGTAGAACTCTGGGTGATTTTTTTAAAACTTTTTTTTTTTATTAAGGTATCATTGATATACACTCTTATGAAGGTTTCACATGAAAAACAATGTGGTTACTACAGTCACCCATATCATCAAGTCCCCCCACCATACCCATTGAAGTCACTGTCCATCAGTGTAGTAAGATGCCACAGAGTCACTACTTGTCTTCTCTGTGCTACACTGTCTTCCCCATGACCCCCGCAAACCATGTGTACTAATCATACTACCCCTCAATCCCCTTCTCCCTCTCTCCCCACCCATCCCCTTTGGTAACTGCTAGTCCCTTCTTAGAGTCTCTGAGTCTGCTGCTGTTTTGTTCCTTCAGTTTTGCTTCGTTGTTACACTCCACAAATGAGGGAAATCATTTGGTACTTGTCTTCCTCTGCCTGGGTTATTTCACTGAGCATAATGTCCTCCAGCTCCATCCATTTTGTTGCAAATGGTAAGATTTGTTTCTTATGGCTGAATCCTTTATCATATATTAATTGACCATACATGCTTGAGTTTATATCTGGGCTCTCTATTCTGTTCCATTGATCTATGGGTCTGTTCTTGTGCCCATAGCAAATTGTCTTGATTACTGTGGCTTTGTAGTAGAGCTTGAAGTTGGGGATTGTAATCCCCTCAGCTTTATTGTTCCTTCTCAGTAATGCTTTGGCTATTTGGGGTCTTTGCAGTTCCATATGAATTTTAAAACTAATTGCTCTAGTTCATTGAAGATGCTGCTGGTATTTTGATAGGGATTGCATTGAATCTGTAGATTGCTTTAGGCAGGATGGCCATTTTGACAATATGAATTCTTCCTATTCATGAGCACAGGATGTATTACCATTTATTGGTATCTTCTTTAATTTCTCTCATGAGTGTTCCATAGTTTTCAGGGTATAGGTATTTCACTTCCTTGGTTAGGTTTATTCCTAGGTATTTTATTCTTTTGATGCAATTGTGAATGGAATTGTTTTCCTGATTTCTCTTTCTGCTAGTTCATCATTAGTGTATAGGAATGCAACAGATTTCTGTGTATTAATTTTGTATCCTGCAACTTTGCTGAACTCAGATATTAGTTCTAGTAGTTTTGGAGTGGATTCTTTAGGGTTTTTTATGTACAATATCATGTCATCTGCAAACAGTGACAGTTTAACTTCTTCCTTACCAATCTGGACGCCTTTTATTTCTTTGTGTTGTCTGACTGCCATGGCTAGGACCTCCAGTACTATGTTGAATAGAAGTGGGGAGAGTGGGCATCCTTGTCTTGTTCCTGATCTTAAAGGAAAAGTTTTCAGCTTCTTGCTGTTAAGTATGATGTTGGCTGTGGGTTTATCGTATATGGCCTTTTGGTGATTTTTTTCCTTCATCCATTTATCTAATTGGACCAAGTTTTCTTCAGTGAAGAAATTTGTATGACAGTATGAAATTTGAAATCATGTCACAAGGGGGAGTAATTTAGGAATTTTGCCTGGAATTAAGAAGTGTGGAGTAGGAAAAACTTCAAAGTTCAGGCTGCCATAACAGGACTGGTTCTAGAACTTGGCATTAGATGGGTGGACTAGCTTGGGAAGAAAGTACAATAAGGGGATAGAAGGATTGCACGCATCCTGTTATTCAGCTGGTGACAGTTACCTCAGTGGGTGGTGTTGCCAGGTGTCACACTGATCACAATCCCACATGAGCTGGGGAGCCCCATCTTCTTTTCTGATCTGAGTTAAACATGCCGAGAGAGAGTGGTTTCACACCAGAGCATGTATGGGACTCTCACAGCTGAATCCATTTTCCTTTTCACCTTTCTGCCCATTTGGCTGGAGTCAGAGCGAAGAGGAAGAACACATGACAGTGCCTATGCTCAGCAGCTGATCGAGCTCTGTCAGGAATGCCTCTTGATGGTGCACAGAAGTCCTCACATTAAACCTCTGGCCCCGGATGCTATTTCTTTCCCAAATAAGTAAGTTCATTGTTCATTGCAGAGACAGGCTTAAACTTGGGAATATTATCATCTGTATAACTCAGTACCATCTTTAACCCAAACTGAGTTCCCACACTGGAATATGCAATGAAACACCAGATACAGTCTCTGCTCTCATGAAGCTTACAATTTAGCTGCACCTATGAGATATTTCCACATGAAGAAATAATAATATAGAACAATGTGTAGATACTAATTTTTAAATACATTCAAGTAAATTACCTTGTATTGCTGGTTATCTCCCAAGATAAACTGCAAGATTCTTGGGGCTAGGATTGTTTTTGTATTTCTTCCTGCAATCTGCAATGTCTCCACAATGCCTTTAATACAGTAATGCTCTATATTTAGTAAAGGTTTTGGACTGGAAATTATATGTCACCTCTAATCTATAAGCCAGCCCTGTTGCCTACTTAGCTGGCATGTGCCTCTACCCTGAGGAAAATGACATGTTTCTTCTGAAGAGGAGACGATACAATCAAGATGACACAACCTTAACCTGGGTACTAGAGGACGATAGGAGAAAAACAGGCTTTCACACTCTTTGGAAAACCAGAACTCAAACTCAGGAGAGACCTGACTGAAGTTAAAAGAGCAGTACATTCCACAAAACTCACCCAACCTAAAATTTTAGGATTTTGTCTGTAAGGAAGGTTGGGAAATGTGTTATTTAATTGGGAACATAGTGAAGATTCAACAATACAGGGGTTCTGTTGCTAATGAGGGAAGAGGAAAATGGCTTCAGTAAGCAATTGAGCAGGGAAGAAAAAAACACATGCAGAGAAAGGGAGTCAGAAATGGCATGGTGAAGCTGGAAGGTCAGATGACATAAAGAAGCAGTGCTTCGAAAGGCAGGGTGAGAGATGATAAAGGGCTTTGGGTTCATCAACCATGACAGCATCTCCTTGTACTTGCTGACCAGCCACTTCAGACCTAAGCCTAAGAGATTCTGAATCTATAGGCCTCTGGCAAGGCTTGGGTTTGCTTTTTTAAAAAGCTGTCCAGGTGAATCTGACTTAGAGATTGGTTTGCCACAGGGCAGGAGTTCTCAACTGGATGGTTTCTACCCTTCAGTGGACATTTGGCAATGTATGGCTACATTTCTGTGAGATCACTGGAGGTGGGTACTACTGAAATGTACCGGGGAGCAGCCAGAGGTACTGCTGAACACTACACTGAACAGGACAGTCTCCCCACATCAAAGAACTGCCCAGCGCAAGTGTCAGTAGGGCCAATGCTGAGGAACTCTGCTCCAGGCAATGAGCAACTGTGGATAAAGTGAAGGTTCCTGTGGCCAGGGTTCTCACCTGGCCCTGGTCAGCTAGCTCACTACACACGTGTGGGCAACATGTTGTAACTGACTCTATATAAAGAGCTCTGCCCAGTGCTCTGCAACACGGTAGCACGGCTGCTGCACAGCTCAGGGGAGTAGAGGCTGGAGTGGTGGCAGTGCCGAGGGCAGAGACCAAGACAGCTGCAGGGGTAGGAAGGCCCAGAGGCAGCGACCAGCTTGCTGCATGCAGACTCGCTCTGAGTGGACATGATTCCAGTGATTGACCTGCCACTGTGGAAATAAAGTTGGGTATAAACCCTTTCACTCCAAGAACGTTCCACTGCCATTTCTTTGGTCTCATTGAATCCATAGTGAACTTGTCCGGGGCCGAAACCCATTGGCAAGACAGGAGCTACTAAAGCAAAGACTTTAAACAGTGAAGTAATATCCAGTCATTCAAATGCCTATAGAATGGTTTCTGGCCAGTGGTGAACTAAACAAAGTCTTGCCCCCAAGAAGCTGAAGCTAGAGGAAATAGATCTCAAACAGATAAACGAATAAATATGTAACAAAATATCAAGTAGTGATAACTGTCATGCAGAAAGATAAAACAGGCTAAGGGAATAGGGAGTAGCTGGTGCTATTTTAGACAGAGTGGTCAGGAAAGGCCTCTGAAGATATGGCACCTGAGTGAAGTGACAATGTAAGAAAGTGGCAGAAGGAACTGCAAGTGTAAAGACCCCAAGTCAGGCACTTGCTTGAGTCTGATGAATGTGGTCAATGTGGCCAAAGTTTTGTATGTGTGTGAGCAAGGGTGGGATCATGAAGGGCCTTAGGGGCCATGTGAAGGACAATGGCCTTTATTCTAAGTTTGTAGGGATGAGAGCAGGAGAAAGGCAGGATCTGATTTACATATAAAAGGATCTGGTTGAGTGTTGAGAAGAGAATGTGTGGGGTAATTGCAGAAACAGGGACATCAGCTAAGAAACTACTGTCGTGATCTAGACAAGAATGATGGAAGCTTACACTTAGTGGCAGAGGTGGAAAAGGGGAGGAATGGTAGGATCTGCAACACTTTCTGGAAGTATTTGTTGATAGTGGAGTAAGAAAGTATGAGTCCAAGATTTTTGGCCTGAACCACTGAGTGAACTGTGGTACCACTCAGCGATAAGGAACACTGGGAAAGCAGCAGATTTTTATACAGGAAAAGAGACCAATTTTGGACATGTTAAGTTTCAGAAATCCACTAGACATCCAAGGGGAGATATCTGTTGCCTGTTCCACCATGATCACTAATGTTATCCATTCCAATAAATGGCATCACTGTCCCCCCAGATATGGTGGTCATTCTTCAATCACCCCATCTGGTCATACAAGATATCTGACACTGATAAAACTTCTCTAAGCCCAAATTTCTAAATCTGTAAAATAAAGACATCACCTGCTTCATAAGGTTATTATAAAAATTAAATGAGGTAATTAGCAGAAAGCATCTACTAGAGTGTTAATTTCCCCTAAAATGAAAGATGCGTCCTAGATAAAGAAAGCAGCCAACTGGATATATTCAGAGGAGAATAATCTGGAGGGTGAGAGAAGATAAATTAATGTCCTAGGAGGAACAGTACAAAGAAAAATGGAAGTGTTGGAAAGAAAAGATTCACTGGACACAAGGCAGCTACCTTTCAAAATAAAATATAAAACAATTTAAAGAATCCATAAAAAAAATAAATAAAAATGGAAAAATAACATGTCTTCATGGTTTTAATAAACAGAACTAGGCCCAGAACAAAGAAACCTCAGGCTGACAGGATTCAGCTTAATATGTGATGGTGAACTGTATTTTCTAATTTGGAGGTGAATAATTATGAGATATTATTCAAATAGTCTTTAGCCTATTTAATTTTCAGAAAGAGATATGTTAAAATCTCCATGTGATTGTAAGATACATCATTTCTTTTTGTAATTATGACCATCTTTGCATTATGCTTCCGAGTCTATGTTATTAGGTGCATCTAGGTTTAGGACTTTTATCTCTTCCTGGTGATGTATCCATTTCACCATTACTTCATGACTTCCTATCCTGCAAAATGCTTTTTCCTGTAACATCAATCAGCTTTCTATTGGTTTAGTGTTTGCTGGTATATCTACTTTCAGTCTTATACTAGTTGTGTCTTATTACCTATATTCTCCCTCCCTAAAGGTAATAGATGTCTTGACTTCTCACACTTGTTTTAAAATGGAATCATAAAGTAATGGGATCATACCATAATACTACTACTAATGGGATCATACATAAATGGAATCATATATCATGTTTTATGTCTGGCTTCTTTCATTCAGTATTGTGTGATTCATCCATGTTGTTGTATATAGCTTTAGTTTGTTTACTTTCATTGCTGCATTTTGTTGTACTATTTTGTGACATCTATTACTTATTCATCATTAGGCTGTTTCGATTTTTCAGCTATTATGAATAAGCCTGCTATGAACTGGAAAGTAAGACAAATAGGGACAGTTCAACTAATGAAACTGACTAGGAACAGGGATGAGGCAGAGGGGACTAGAGCAAGCCTTTAAAAAATGATTTTATTTATGATATAGTAATATCTCACACCTGACAGTGATTCATTTGGAACAGAGCTGAGAACCTAGGAAACCAGAGGCATTTCTAAGAAGCCAAAGTATTATTGGAAAGTTCACATACTTTACGCACAGGAGAATTTCTTCCCCAGTTTATTTACCCTTATTTTACAAAAACTTCTAAATACTTTGGTTCTCTGGTAGCCTGGTCCTCAGCAAATTCGAAGTTGCCTGTTAGAAGAAATTGTTCTGGGAGGCAGGCATATGAAGGTCAGAAAAAGTGCCAATTAACAACTAGGGACAGGACAGGACAATATGTATTTGTAAAAAGCAGACACAGGAATGCAAAAGGCACAGCAGTTTGGAGTGATTCTTTGAAGGGCCAAACTATCTAATAATTTCCTAAAGGCATTACCACATTATTAGCCAGCATAGTAACACATCATAATTATGTCCAAGTTTTTAGAGAAAGGTTGAATTATATGCATTATGTTTAAAGTGGTCAAGGGTAGCGAGCATTTTATAAAGATTACTATACAAATGGTTAAGACAAAACAAAACAATAAAAAACATTTTAGTACATAAAGAACTAGCATTGTAAATGATGCTAGAAAAAGTGCGTTAGTGCACTATCAGACATTCCTGATAATGGCTAAAAGTGCTGAGTACAGAGTAGATGCTCAATCAATTAAGTGACTGATTGCAAGCAAAGAAACAATGGAGGTCATCTAAAAAAACCCCATAGCTAACATCATACTCAGTGATGAAAGACTGAAAGCTTTCTGTCCAAGATCAGGAAGAAGACAAGAATGTCTGCTCTTACCACTTCTATTCAACATTGTACTGGAAGTCCTAGCCAGAGCAATTAGGCAAGCAATTAGCAATTAGCCAGAGCAATTAACAATAAAAGGCTTCTAGATTGGAAAGGAAAAAGTAAAAGGTCCTGCAATTTAGATGACATAATTTGGTATATAGAAAATCCTAAGGAATCCACTAAAAAACTATTAGAACTAGTAAGTGAGTTCAGCAAGATCAATATACAGAAGTTAAACGTATTTCTATATAGGTGCAACAAACAATATGAAAATGAAATTAAGAAAACAATTCCATTTTTAATAACATCAAAAAGAATAAAATACTTAGAAACAAATTTAATAAAAACAGTACAAAAGTTATACTCAAACTACAAAACATTGTTAAAAGCTATTAAAGAAGATAAAAATAAATGGAGAAGACATTTCATGTTCATGGATACAAAAGGTTAATATTGTTAAGATGGCAATATTCACCATATTGATCCACAGATTCAGTGCAATTCTATTAGAATCCCAGCTGGCTTCTTCGTAGAAGAAGTTTAAAAAATAAAATAAAAGTTTAATGGATTTTTAGGGGACCCCATATAACCAAAACAATCCTGAAAAAGAATAAAGTTGGGGAACTCACACTTTTTGATTTCAAAATGTAATACAAAGCATTTACAATAGCCAAGAAATGGAAGCAACCTAAGTGTCCATCAGTAGATGAATGGATAAAGAAGATGTGGTATATATACACAATGGAATATTATTCAGCCATAAGAAGAAAACAAATCCTACCATTTGCAACAACATGGATGGACCTAGAGGGTATTATGCTCAGTGAAATAAGCCAGGCAGAGAAAGACAAGTACCAAGTGATTTCACTCATATGTGGAGCATAAAAACAAAGCAAAAACTGAAGAAACAAAACAGCAGCAGACTCACAGAACCCAAGAATGGACTAACAATTACCAAAGGGAAAGGGATTGGGGAGGATGGGTGGGAAGGGAGGGAGAAGGGAAATAAGGGGCATTACAATTAGCACACATACTGTGGGGAGGGCAAGGAGAAGGCAGTATAGCATAGAGAAGACAAGTAGTGACTCTATACAGGTATGTGGTAGGGAATTAATAATGGGGGAATCTAGTAACCAAAATGTTGCTCATGTTATTGTATATTAATGATACCAAAAAAAAAGTAGTACAAAGCAATAGGAATCAAGTCAGTGTGGTAATGGCAAAAGGATAGACATACAAGATCAATGGAACAGAACTGAGAATTAGAATTAACCACGTTTGTCTACACTCAATTGATTTTTGACAAGGGTGCCAAGACCATTCAACAGGGAAAGAATAGTCTTTTCAACAAATGGTGCTAATACAATTTGATGTCCATGACAAAAAATAAGATTGGAACCTTACCCCCACCATTTGCAAAAATTAGCTAAAAAGTTATAAAAAATGTAAGGCAAGTATCGAAGACCTAAATATAAGAGCCAAAACAATAAAACTCTTGGAAGAAAACATAGACTTAAATCTTTGTGACCTTAGATTTGGAAATGGATTCTTAGATATGACACAAAAACATAAGCAACAAAAGAAAATACATGTAAATTGGACTAGATGAAAATAAAAAACTTCAGTGCTTCAAAGGACATAATAAAAAAAATGAAAACACAATCCAGAAAATGAGAGAAAAATTTGGAAATCATGTATCTGTTAAGGGACATGAACCCAGAATATATAAAGAATGTAGAATGCAGTCCAGAACATTTAAAGGATATATAACTCAATAAGAAGATGAAAAAATTCAACTTAGAGAAATCAGCAAAATATCTGAATGGACATTTCTCCCAAGAAGATGTACAAATGGCCAATAAACACAGATAAAGAAACTTGACATTAGTCATCAGGGAAATGCAAATTGAATCACTGTAAGATGTAACTGTATATCCAGTAGGATAATCAAGAAGTCAGGTAAGTGGTAGCAAGGATATGAAGAAATTGGAACCCTCAAACATCGTCAGTGGGAATGTATAATGGTACAGCTGCTTTGGAAAACAATATGGCAGTTCTGAAATGATTAAAAATAGTTACCATATGACTAAGCAATTCCACTCCTAGGTATGTAGCTAAGAAAAATGAAAACACTTGTCTACACAAAAACTTGTATATGAAATTTCATAGCAGCATTATTAATAATAGCCAAAGTGTGGAAACCCAAATGTCTACCAACTGATGAATGGATAAACATAATGTTGTAGATCTAAAACTGGAATATCATCCAGCCATAAAAAGGAATATTTGCTATAAATTCAATGAACCTTGAAAATATTATGCCAATTTAAAGAAGCCTGTCACAAAAGTCCACATATTATTTGATTCCATTCATATGAAAGTCTAGAATTGGAAAATCTGATACAAAAATTAATGGTTTCTTAGGGATAGGAAATAGGAAACTGGGAGATGAGGGAATGAGTCTAAAGAGCACGAGTTTCTTTTTGAGGTGATGAAACTGTTCTAAAACTGACTGAGGTGATGGTTGCACACATCTGTTTATACACTAAAAGCCACTGAATTATATAGTTTAAATGGATGAATTATATGGTTTGTGTGAATTGTATCTCAATAAAGCTATTTTAAAAGGTAGCAGCACCACTAAGGATAAGCCCATAAACAAAAAATTGGAAGGAAAAAAAAGAAATAATAGAAAAATGCTAGTTTAACTAACTTTAGATTTTAATCCCTTAGTCAGTGGCACTATATTGCATTCTAGCCCTTTTCTATCTTTGCTTGCCTGTATGCTCTCCTGCTCTGACGCTCTTACCTTCCTCATTTCAGTACATGCATACTCTGTATGAATATTCTCTCCTCCTCTCTTACATGGATGCTGTTAACTAAAATATCTGTTAAAGTATGTTAGATGAATATGCTCCCTACAGTATGTTGTACAGCACTTACCTGTGCCTCAAAAAAAAATCATCTTACTGGTTTATATACTCATTGTTTGTCTCCCTCCATCCCAGTGTAAGTCCTACAGAGTAGGAACCTCCATTGTCTTGTTCAGTGTATACCTATTGCTTAGCAAAGTGGCTGGCAATTGGCAGATGCTCAAAAATTATTTGTTGACTTCTTGATTAGCAAAATATTTTTGGTACAAGGCAACGATGTTTAATAAGTGCCATTGTTAAGTCTCACTGGTAGATAACGGAGACACGAAAATTAAGCCTGCCCTTTCAGGAACAGGAGTGACGGATGAACGAGTAACATGATGTGGTAAGAACGATACCAGTATTCTTGTTTTAACTGCATAGCATTGGCATTTTTCCTGCTTTGTCTCCTAAGCTTATGCATTTATTTCTCAGCTCCCTTCTGCCTGGATACATACCACACTTCATTCAGATCAGACTAAGATAGGAGTATATGTACCATTTCTATTTAATGTGTTGAAATTACTAAGGTATTAAGTTTTAGGGAAGCCATGTCTTACTTTTTCTCAAAATACACAGTGTTAGAAGGACTGTAACTTTAGGTACTCTGGTTTAGACAAAACCAAATTTAACACTATACTCCATGTCCCTCAATATATACACTCCATGGACAAATATTTAGAGTACTCATGATAGTGCCCAGGCATAGTAATGCTGATGAGGATTCTCAGCTCTTCATCTATTGAGGGATGAAGTAAGTAAAAAGAGAAATACAACTTAATGCCAAAGGGACTTTATGGTGCTCTACCCAGGGTATTACTTTCCAAAACTACCAAAGAAATAAAAAGCCAACAGAGACCTTTGTGTCAGGGACATTCTTACCCAAGTTTGACACTCAAATGAGGGGACTGGTTTTTTTAACATGGGCATTACTGCATAAATCATACCTTGGAGAAAGATGTGAGGGCTCACAGAGTTGAAACAAGTTGAATTCCTGGTAATAGGTTGACCAAATAGAGAATCCAATCTATTTTCATTGCCTGCATACTGAATCTACCTTCCATTTTTGATAAAAGAGAAATAGTGCTGGTAAGCTTTTGAACTTATTTGCTAAGTTGCTTATTAAACTAAACAATCAAAACCACCCAGTGGCTATAATACATCCAATTCTAACTTTAGGTCCTTTGGCATAGTATACCCCTCAAGTCTTCCCTTGAGAATAATAGGCTCACTTCTAGGAAGATAACATCGTTGTGGGAAAGGATGGAATTTGAGTCAGAAGACCTCTGTTTAAGTCCTATTCTGTTATTGGCTGTGTAACCATAAATGAATAATTTAACCATTCCAAACCTGTCTCCATACCTATAAATTAAAATATCATCTGCCCTAATTCATCTCAGAGGTATGAAGTAAGTACTAAGATAGTAGATGCCAGATTGTTTAAAAACTAAAGCAATATATAATGATTATTATTCTTATCTGTATGCCAGTACTTAGCAAGTACCTGGTACAAATGTACTCAGTAAATGTTTGCAAAATAAATTAGTATCTCAAGTGCTCCCAGAGCACAGATCCATGAAAGCTCTAGTTGGCTACAATTTAAAGTCCCAATAGTTACATTTTTTTCAAGTGATGTTGATTTACTTGTTTATATCTCAATCACTTACTTGTTTAGTCTTGATTTGAATTGATTTTTAAATTCATGGGTTGTCAAAATGCCTTTTACTTTTCTCCCTCCTGCTCTGATTTTTAATCATTTTTATGCCTATCTGCACTTCCACCAGATGGTGAATAGAAACCAGAGAGTAGTTAACTGTGGATCAGTCAATTTTGCAAGTTTTTATTAGTGTCAACAAAGACCAGTGAAGATGTGGATGCTACTGGCCAAAAAGTGTGTCCTTTGTTTCTGTGACTTCAATTTCTATTGATATTGAGAGTAACTGGCTTTATTATCTGACTAAGAGAAGATTATAAATTATGGAGGACAAATTAAGAATTCAGGCATATGCTTGAAGAAAGGAAAAAGTGGAAGAGTAATTTCAGCAAAATACTACTTACTCCACTTTTTGGTTTTTCAGATTAAAAGGGTGCCTCAAGGTAGTGCTCCACCAAGTTCAAGCCACACTTCCTATTCATAGGTGCTCACTGAGTCTAAAAATGCTTCTTTTTAAAATTTAATTGGGAACAAATTTCACTAGGCATCTCTTGACAGCAGTGATTTAGAATGAAAATAATAGGAGGCTGACTGCAATGCCCTCTGGTGGCCTAAAGGTTTCTCCATATCTGCAAATGAAAAATTAAAAGCACACAAAAAAGCCATTTTCTATCAAATAGGAGATTGTTTATAAATTAAAAAGTCAACAAAATAAATTGTAAAAGTCTTTCATGACTTTCATAACCATCACAATCATAAAGCATTTCTACAAAGGCACCCAATGTAACCTCTCCTTCATGGTAATTCACAAAATGATTAGTAACAAGTCCCTGCTCTCTAGAATTTGACATCTAACAAAGGGGTGGGAACTAAGAAGCGAACTTGTAAACAAAGCTGTAAGGGGAGAACTGCATAAAGCGCACAGGCTTTGGAGCTTTTGTAGGAAGACTAAATAATATACAAAAGCATCTAGTACGGCAATTGGTGCATAGTTAGGTGCTCAATAAATGGTAGCTTGTTATTATTATACTTTAGTATGTGATATTTCATGATCTCAGCTACCTGCTGGAAGAAATCTAATTTTTAGCTCTAACTCCTAAAATACTTACTTTTGATATACCTCATTTAACTATGTAGTTCATAGGACTTGTTCAGAGAATTAAAAGAAAAAGCACGTAAAGTCCAGGCCCCTTATCTTACTACACTGATGGACAGTGACTGCATTGGGGTATGGGTGGGGACTTGATAATATGGGTGAATGTAGTAACCACATTGCTTTTTCATGTGAAACCTTCATAAGAGTGTATATCAATAATACCTTTATAAAAAATTAAAAGAAAAAAAAAAAGCCCAGGCCCTGGTGTACACTTCTTTGCGATCACACTCAAGAGTGGGGTTTCTTCTGTGGCTTGCCAAAGCAGAGATGAAGAGAGAAATGAAGCATTTACATAGTCCAGTGTGACAAAGAACATAAAGGAATAGATAGGATGAAGGTTAAATTGAATACACATAATGTCACAGTAGGCATACCTTTTGACCCAATAACTGGATTCTTGGAAATTTTTCTTAAAGAAATTATCAGGGAAGTATAAAAAGATGCATATATTAAGAATTTTATAATTATATTATTTCTAAAGGCAAAAAAATGGGAAACAACCTATCAATAAGAGTTTAAATAATACATTCACACAATGCAATTCTATGAAGTAACTAAAATTATGACATATTAACATTAAATTATATTTGAAATGAAAATTCACAAAATTAGGCATAGTTTGATCTCATTAAAAAAAACCATCTATAAAGATAGCTAAGTATGTATACAATTAAATCTGAAAATAGATATCCTGAAATATTAGCAGTGATTTCTAGGCAGTAGGAATATAGTATATATTTCTACACACATATGTTATAGGAACATATCTTTATTCTCTTTATTATTTTCTGTATTTTCTGTTATTTTTACAATGACTGTATTATTTTTATAAGAAAAAACAAGAGTTAAAGGAAAAACTTTAAACTAAAATAGAAAGTACAGGTATCTCCAAGCAGTACAAGCCAGTAAAAGATTATTGGATAGAATATCAAGAGGTCTGAATTCATTTCGACTCCTAATCCTTTGCTTTGTGACCTGATTCAGATCTGTGTCTCAATTTCCCCATCTATACAGAATAAAAGTAATTAAAATTAATCTCACAATAGAGAAGGAAATGAAAATGTTAGAAAAAAATCTGCAAATGTCACACCTATAAACTAGCTGGAAATTAAAAAAGAAATAAAGAGGACTTACTCTATTTTAAAATTTCCCTTCCTTAAGTCTTCACTGCATTTATGACTTTTAATATACTAACAAACACATGCTAAGGTACTCCAGAGTTTAAGCCTCTACTAGGCTCTGCAATATTTTCCAAGTAAACAGTTCCTTATTGATCAAGATAAAATGCCAAGTCTAGACATTAACAGAGATTCACAGTTAAGCCTAAACTGCTCTTGGGCTTAACTCCTATTACGTCTAATTTTCAAAGTAGTTTAAAATTAGATTTTAAACTTGAAGAGTGCAGGGAATGCATCTTCTCTCTTTGGATCCAAGTCTAACTTAGACAAAACCAGTAAGTAGGACAGGTCCTGATCACCTCTTACCTCCTGTTCAGGCCAACATGTACTGAACTCAAGAGATCTAGGTTTTGGATCTAACTCAAACCAGTGTACAAATAATGAAGCATCATCCTCTTTCTACTTTGCAAATGCAATTTATTTCCTCTGTCAAGAAGGTCCTCTACTTACTACTTGGTGTGTTCTTGATCCAAATGCTGCTTTCTGATCACTTAGACCAAGAGAGAGTTGGGCTGGGCCCCTCCATACTTCCAAAGCAACCCCATTTATGTTTCTTATCAGAACTTATCAGGGGTAGAATTCTAAGTTGTTTTTGTCTGATTCCCATGCTGAACAATGAACTACATGAGGGCAAGAGTGAGTACTATGCATCTGGATAATTCCAGCAATTAAAGTGCTTGGATATGGTAATCAAAACGACTTCTTAAAGAAATGGAATGTTATTCCCAAATTGCAATTTAATAAGGCCTTCCATACAATGCCCACGTAGGGAATCATCTCCTTGGCTGGCCAACTACTCTGCCAATGGGATCTACAGAAACTAAAGCAAAACAAAAATGAAGTACACATGAAAGAATTAGATAAATGATATCACTAAGGTAGACAATTTTGGTGACTAATTAAAGCAAAGAAATAATGAATCTTTAAAGTTTAAAAGAGCCAGCTGACTAGTAAAATATACTTCAAAAAAGTGTCAATTAATTAAGGAAATCTGAAAAATGGTAATCAGTAACCAAGAAAACACCAGAGTGCAAGAGTTCTAAAAACATGTAAACTCTTAATTACCAGTATTGATTGGAGAAAGGTCAGTACTGTCTTTAGCCAAAAACAGTTATGCAACAAATGAGTGCCTACCATGACCTAACTAGAAAGACTCATTTCCTGCCCTGAAAGAACTCAGTATTGAGGGGAAGACAGAGATACAGATGGACTACTGCAATTCAAAATACAAAGTAGTAGGTGTGATGATAGACATATGCCTAAAATATTGCAGGAACACAAAGGTCTTTAGGGATGGGTGGATGGGAGGGAGCAAAATCTCAGAAAGGCTCCCAGGAAGAGCTGATGCCTGATCTGAGCCAGAATTTACCAAGAAAGAGATTCTTGACCTTATAGAAATGAAAGCATAAACACTGGCACTAAGGCAAGAAACAGCATGGATTCAAGGAGCCATCCTTGGATAGAAGCCACAGGTTTCTCTTGAGCCTTGTGACTTCACATTCCAGTATAGACAGTCCGTTACAGAAATAATTTTACATCTTCAATTATACGACCCTCTAGGTTATAAAAGAGAACCACATACTGGCTTAGAAGTCTTTTAAGGACATCTGAGGGATGTAGTGTGGCAGAATAGAAAGTTCTGGAGTCAGCCTAAATTTTAAATCCTGACCCCCTTTTATTAGGTACGTGGCCATATACATTCCTCTTGAAGCCTCAACTACCTCATTTGTTAATGGGGACGAATCTTATATATTTAGAGTTATTACAAGGATATCAAGATGTATGTAAATCAACTATGCCAGGCACTCAATGTATGGACGTTTTATTACCCATTCTCATTAGTTCCAAACTGAGTTTTCCTTTCCTTTCCATGTCATTACAGATTGGACCTCAGTTGATAGGTTCCACAGTTCTATCCAGTTTTTGTACCTGTCACACATTTTTGAACATGTGTTCTTTGAATACTGGGCTAGGTATCAGTGCCGTGACCCTCCCTCCTCCAGACCCACATATCCATCTCCTAATTTCTTTTTCACTTTCTGTATTTAAATTGTAATTTTCTTGTCTTCTCTCACCCAGACATGGAGAACGTTTTTTCTTGTCCCTCCTCATGTCTCACTGAATATACTTTTCAGGGGCTACCAGTATTCCCCACAAACTAGCATTAACCCAAGGTCCTTTCATTTCTATAATGGTAAAATATTATCTCAATATATTCTATAATGGTGTAATATATCTCAACATAAAACCCCTGCAGAGTCACAACCAGTTATGTTTACTATTACTACAAACATAAATATCCTACAAATGAGGTTTCATGTACATTTGGTATTCTGGTGACATTCAACACTGCCAGGTAAGTAATTCACCTACCCAGAGGGAGGGCTCTCCTTAAATGGATGGCATTGACTCCATGAAGTCACTATTCTTTTCCAAGATCCAAGATGAGATACTATTTCAGCCATGTGACTTCAACTTCTATTAACTGAACCAGCTGATATTTTACTGATTAACTTGTAAACATTTGGGGGCTTAACTTGAATACTCAATAAAACATAAAATTACTAGATTTGGCTTCTCTTCTGAGGAGATAACACTGAAAGGTTCCCAGAATTGTTCACAATTAAAACAAATGCCCCAAAGTAAAACCTAGTTGATTTTCTTGGTTCAAACAGCATTCACCTGATGGATATTTTGATAGATGCTAACTAGACTTATTATAGCGATCAATTAGCAATATATACATATATTGAATCAGTATGTTGTACATATAAAATATGTTATATGTCAATTATATCTTAATACAAAAAACCCCAGCATTTATTAAGCACATATAAAGGTCATTCATGTACTATGTCAGTCATGGGCTATTCATCTGTCCAATAGAAATGATTACTTCACAAGGCTGTTTTGAGGATTAAAGAATCCTCAGATTAAAAAATCTGTTGGACAGATGAGGACATAAACTCAGAAAAGTGAGGAGGCTTGTCTGTGGTTATAAGGCTGTTAAATGATAGAATGAAAATCTGAACCTAGGTCTGCCTCAGAATTCAGAGTGGTTTCTACTGAACCACAGTTATATTGTTCAAACTGCCACATCCCTCATCAATAATATTATAATAGTTGTTGCTAACATTTATCTAGGTCTTCTCATGTGGCAAGCACTGTGCTAAGCAATTTATGTATACAGTCTCATTTAATCCTCACAGTTACCCTGGGAAGTAGGTTTATCATCATCTCCATTTCACAGATGAGGAAACTGAATTTTACCCAAGTTCAGTAATTGCTTTGTTCCTACAGCTAATAAGGAATAGGGTTGAACTGGGGTCTAATTCTAGTACCCATTGTTTCCATTATTACATTAGACTGCAGGAAACCCAACACCAGTCCTGACTCCAACCAACCAGGCAAGTCATTTGATAGTTCTGTCTCAATTTCCTTGTTAATTAAATGGGGGATATTGTTACTTGTCCCTACCTATTTCACAGAGATATTGGGATTATAAAATAGGAAAGTATATAAGCTTTAAGAAGGGAAATGACTATATAAATCTATGCACTGGTCACGAGTTTCACTTAGGTCTTCCCTCTTCCACTATTATAAAGGGATTTAGCTGACCTCATTAGCTCTCAAACATCCTCTGAAGTGGTAGCAAGTATTATTATCTACACTTATCAAAAAGCTGAAGCATGAGGAGATGATGTCATTTGCTAGTCAGGGGCAGAGCTGGGAATAAAACTGAAGATCTGAACTCCCACAACTCATGTTCTTATGGTAAATCCTATTTCTGCATTTCAAACTTAATTGCAAAATAGATGGGGTAGAAATATTAGTATCTACTTCAAAACACAGATTAAATACTTACAGAAATTAAATTTGCTACTGCAGTGACACTAACATAATCTCTAAGGCTCTTACCCTCACATTCTAAAGAAACTGCACAAAGAATCGGAAGGAAAAATTTTCGATTTCCATGGTATAGACTTCAGCTCTTTAGTTTTCTCAAATAACTTATTAATCAAGGATTACAAAACCGGGTGAGTCATTACCTAGCTTTAGCTAGTGAGCCTGTAAGCTTCCAGAGGAAGCAGAAAACCTCAATATTAAATTGTTCCCTCATAAAGTGAGAAAAAAGAAGCATCAGATATGTTCTCACATCAAAACACCTAATTTAACTGTGTAATCTGACTTGGCAATTATTCTAACACACCAACCCATAATACCCTGAGCTCAAAATTCAAGTTCCAAAGTGAACTGCATAATTACAACAACAAAAGTACACACAGCACCTTTATGATCATTCTTCTCCTATACAAAAACCAAAATAAGTTTTGTGCCTCCCACCCAAGCCCCATCACATACACACAAAACTAAAAGTAAAATAAAAAGTAGTAGTGGGGCCAATTCTCTATCTTCAACAGGGCACAAGTGTTCAGTCTAGTGCCCAGATTATTGGCTGCTCCTAATCCTTGTTTTCTAGAACACGAGAATCTTTCAATTATTATTAGTTTGATAATCATATATTTTGACATTACCACAGAGACCAGAGGAAATAAGAGAAATTTCTATTCTTGAAACAGAACTATATTTTGGAGTGAGAGAAAGTTCATTATTATTACTCTGTCTGACTCGGATTGAGCTAGACTTAAGTGAAAACTTGTCACTTTGTTATAGGGACAAAAACTAAGTCACAGGAACCCAAAGAGCTGTTCTACAAATGTCAAGAGAGTTTGCTTCTTGAGTAGCTTGAGATCTGAAGCTACTCCTAACTTCTTCATAAAAGTCCTACCACCCGTGCCACATGCTCTGAGGTGAAAGTAAATGATGACACAGGATGCCTCATTTTTTCAGAGGTTGTTTTAGTACATCAGTCTATCTTCCCTTTGAGAAAAGTCTTTGTCTTGGCTTCTATAATGAAACCAATCAGACCTCTGTTGTGTCAGGGGCTCTAAGGTCTCAAACTTTAATGTGCATATGAATCACCTGGGGATCTTGTTAAAATGCAGTATGTGATTCAGAAGGTCTGGGACTGCATGTGCAATGAGCCCCCAGGTAATGCCAGTGCCCCTGCTGGGTGTAACACACTTTGAGCAGCAGGGCTCTACAGAATGTTTCCAAATAGAAATCATCTCAACCAAGTGTTAATTCTCAAAATACAGAGCCTCCACCAAGTCTGTAAAGGGAGATAGTATTTCAGAGCCTAAACAAGGTATGCGCTCCCTCTCCCTTTTCTGTGATTTTTACCAGCTGGTTGTAAACCTAATGTAATACCTTAATCAAGGGCAACTTTTAATAAGGTCTTTTGAGCTTACGATTTATTAGGGCTTAGACTTGATTGGAGCTTGTATAGATGAACATAAAACTTAAAAAGTCTGTATAATGAAAGGGTTGATTCAAAATAAATAATTTTTAATTATGTCAAATACTAATGAATAAGTGATGTTTACAAATAGTTTATACCAAGATTAAGACATACAAAAGTATACGAGGAGAATCACAGGGTATTAAATTTGTCCTAGAAGCTGAGGGAGGGTGCAGAGAAAGGGAACAGCTGCTAAGTGGAAGAGTTTAACTGGAAAAGATTACACATGGGAGCAACAGCCCATTCCCCTTAAGAAAACCAATAAACCTCCACAAACTTTCATTTTTTTAGGTTTTCAATGTTTCTTTTCATATGACCATTAAGTCAACCTCCCCCACAAAATTCTAACAACCATCATAAAAATTAAGTTGGCAACAGATCCAGCTGGCTACATTCCCCGTTTACCCTTAGATGTTTTTCAAGCAAATAAGGATAAAATTCACGGCGGAAGTAGCAAGAGTAAAGGGATAATCACTTCTCTTGGCACAGAAGGAGCCCCATCCCGAGCACGGTTCTGTCTGCCTCGTGAGGTGTCTCAGTGCTTGCGTGCACTCTTCAGCCCCATAACCGTGAAGGTAGCAGCCGTCAGTTTCTCATAAACAAGGAACATGAGTGCAGAAGTAAGGACTGTCTGCAGCAGTTTGGCTTCAAGGCCTTTGTAGAGTCCCATTATTCCAAAACGCCTGAAGGGACAGAGGTTTGAAAAAAAAAGGTTTTCTTTATTAGAGTCAATTCCTGCATCAAACATGCTACTGTAGTCTCTGCCTACCTGTGGGGCATATGTTCCAAGAACCCCAGTGGATGCCTGAAACCACGGGTAGTACCCAACCCTATATACTGTTTTTTCCTACACAGACATGCCTATAATAAAGTTTAATTTACAAATTAGGCACAGAAAGAGATTGACAATAACAATAAAATAGAAAAATTATAGCAATTTACTGTAGTAGAAGTCATGTGAATGTGGTAGCTCCCTCAGAACATCTTATTGTACTGCACTCAGCCTTCCTGTGATGACGTGAGGTGATAAAATGCCTATGAGGACAGGAAGCAGGTGGGTGATGCAGGCACTGTGACACAGCGTTAGGTCAAGCTACTCTTTGCATCATCACCGTCATCATCATTATGATAACAATCGTTACTACTCTTTCTATTCCCCCCTCCTTGCTCACTCCGACTACTGCCCTGTATCTGCTTCTCTCTGTCTACAAGAGAGAGGTCGAGGGAATGCCACCGATGGAAACACCACTCAGGCAGAGTAGTCTCTCTATTAAATCACTGGAGCGTTCCCTTTTGAAAGTTCTGCATGTTTGTTAAGTAACAAAGAATAAGGGCTTGAGCTTTTCCATAATGTCCCCACCTGTTGTCATACGCACTAAGCCCCTAAAATGCAAGGTGAGCACAGAACACAAGGGAGAGGTTGGTAGGCTGCCACTGCCAAGGCAGTAGCGCAAATTCAGCAAATCCAGTCACTCCCTGGAAAAGACGGCTGTTGCAAGAGGACAGAATGTGAAGCCTGCATAAAACTCACTTTATTCGTTGGTGAAGAAGATAGAGAACATTCCGAAGACTCCCCAGTGTTCTGTTTTCTGGATTTAGTCTGTGACGTCCAAACTAGTGAAGAAGAAAATAAAAATAATTACTGTTTATTACTGCTTTATCTTAATTTCTCCTGCAGAAATTATCTTGGAGCAATGTCTTACAGCATGTGGTAATAAAAATACCACATTAGTATGGAGATTTCATTAATAATAATATTTTATTCATAAGGAGTATTTTTTCAATGAAACAAGCATGAGAATTTCCATTTTACAAGGACCTTTGGGGAAAATTCTATCTCAAAAGAAAGTAAACATGCCCACAATGGAGAGTTAGATACTGATGGCCTGGCTTAACTTCCAGTTCTTTAAGAAGTTCTAATAAACACTAACCAATTAGGACCACTGCAGTCTACATTCTTCACATTATATGTTTACAATATAAGTGTCAAATACATTTAATTGGATACTATTGAATTCCTTTATATTAAGTACCAATTTTAAATCCATATATTAGTAAAAATCCTTTTAGCACAAGGTAATTTTTTTAACTGAAATAACTATCATCCCCATTCTGTCCATCAGTAAGTCCTCTGAATGTTTTCTCTGCATCTTCTCTCTACTGTTACTGCCTTAATCTAGGCTACCATCACTTCTCACTTGCATTGGCCTCCTACCTGGTTGCCCCTCTTTGTTTCTCTGAGCCTTCAGACCAATTTGCCACAGTAATCTCAAATTGCAAATCACTCCTTAGTTTAAATCCTCTCAAAGGCTTCCCACTGCAGTAAGAGTAAAATCTAGAATCCTCATCTACAGCCTTCCTTGCTGCATTTCTATCCACATCCCTAGCCACCCTCCCACCATAGTGGCCTCCAATCTGTTCCTAGGAGTCACCAAGCTCTTGGCACACCGTACTCCCTCCACCTAGAATGCTCCTCACATGGCTGGGTGTGCTTCATGAAGATTTCAATGAGTGAATAGCTGAATGAAAAAACCAGAAAGTTGAAAGTGCTTCAGAAAAACTAAACATTAATACCTTCTGAATGAACTAAAGGAATCAACCTCTGCTTTTGCAAAGAATAATACCTAAGCAAATCAACTTGAACGAGAAGGAAGCGAACTTACACATTTCTAAAGTCCTTAAAGAACCTTCCTTCATTTTTGGGTTTTCTGAGACTCTAGGTTACCTAGGAAATTGCAAATCTAAACTTCATTCCAAATCAAATGGGAACCCAACTGAGAGCCAGCCTGGTTAGCAAAATATCAAACAAATGGAAAAATAGATAGTGAATGTTTATTGCTGTATTAACATTGCCTTAAACAGAGGAACCACATATTTTAGAAAGCTGTTTGACCACATGCAGGGAGAACCCCAGGACTCACCCTCAGAATTGACTGCACTGTCTGCATGGGATAGGTGACTGTGGTGGCAATTGCCTTGGCTACTGCGCCAATGATGAACACATCCACAGAAGAAAGCTGGAAAGAAAAGAAAGAACCAACTACATCAATCCAAACAAGAAAGTGTCAGAGATTTTTATTTGCTGCTTTCAAAATCAGGAGTTACCTTCATTCGTTTCTTTAAAAGCTGCCGTTTTAAACCTTCATAGAACATGAATTGGATGGCAGGATTGAAGACCAACAGCAAGGAAGGAAACGTGCCATTCCATAAAGCCAAGATTCCTTCATCTCGAATGATCTGGTGAAAAGCATCTAAGCAAGAAATCAAGGACTTTTGATGACAATCCCCTAACTAGAGAAGACAACATGAATTCTGTTCAGATGTACCCAGAACACAAACCACACTTGGTTCTATCCAGGCTTCCTTCTTGCAGTGATATTTTTGGGACAAATTCATCAGTTAACTACTTTCCGATAATCATCAGACACTGGCAGTCACCAAGTTATTGAGAAACCAACTTCAATCACTGGCAATTCTTCCTGACAATCCGGGGTTAGAACGTTAAGTTTTCCTAAGTGATCAGTTCCACTACCGGGAACTCTGTATCACAGAGAACTGTGAACTGGTACTTTTGTGTTTCACAACAAAGTCCAGTACAACAAAAGATAAGATACTTCCCTAGAGTCCAATAAATAGATTCAACTTCTAATAAAACAATTTTTCTCATTACAAAGATGGAAACATGGGAAAAAGGAATCTGGCAATGTAGTACTAGTAAGCTCAAAAATATCAGGTGCTACCTGGTATCTTTGTCCAAAGATAACCCTAGGAAAAAAAATATAGACTGTTCTTTAGAAATATTCACCCCTTCCCACCTACACTCCATGGGAACAGTACATTTCTCTAGCCCTTGTCCTTGGGCTCAGCCATGGGATGTACTTTGGCTAAGAGGATGTTAGCAGACAAGATGCAAACAGGGGCTTGAAATATGCTGTACAATGGGGCGTGTCCACCTGTGCTTCTGCCACGACCAAGAGAAGAATAAGCTCAGGTTGGTCCCAGGAAAAGGATGAGAGACATGTGGAGCCAAGACTCCCAGACTGGCTCAGCCTAGATGAGTCAAATCCTTGTCAACCCATAGACACATCAGCTAAGCAGATTCTTACTGTTAGGCATTGAGATCTGAGGTTGTCTGAGATGCAGCAGTACCATGGTAATAAATTCCAGATACAAAGAGAAAAGAAACCCCTTATATAGGAACTCACGCAGGAGACACTTACCAATAATTCCTTTGTAGTTGGTTGGTACAATGTCTTCATTCCTAAATTTTGCCCCCTGCAGCTTCAGTCTGGTATTTACCACCCAGAGTGGAGTTGTCAGCAATACATTCACCACTCCTTCAAAAAGAAAGAGGGAGAGATAAAGGAGAAGCAAAATGTAACCTTTAAAGCTTTGTGGTCTTATATTAAAGTTATATAGCAATGTTCTGTTTATACTCCTGCCACTGACCTACTAGGAGACTTGAGGTAAGTGTCTCTCTGTGACACGATACACAACATAAGCCACTATTGTTAGAAGCAATTCAGAAGCCTTGATGATAGCAAAATGGCTGGCAGCAGTACATCTTCACGTGAGAAGAGTAATGAGTTTCCTCATTTGTATAAAAGGAGGCAAACTATTTGTCAACTTGCATAGCATCCAAAGTAGCCATTCTGATGTAGTTTTAATAGCTTTAAGAGAGGGGAAGTGGCTGTTGATCACAGGCTACGTCCACAACATTACCACATTAAACACACAATTTATAACTCTCACGTAGGTGGTTCACATGGTTTTAGGTGAGTATGGATCTGGTACAAAGGGTGAGAGGTGGAGACAAAAGTGCTTCAACAGGGACAAGAGGCTCCTAGAAGAGTTCCTCGTCATGTAGAGATTAGGATAGGCAGGCAGTAAGCAGCAGTTATGGACTGTCACAAAACATCTGAAGCAGCTTCACAAGCACTGTGATCCTTACAAGCTTAAGGATGGGGATCTTGGCCCCCAAGGTTGCCTCAGAGTGGAACAATACAATGAGCCAGGTGCTTCTTTTTTTGAAAACACATGATCCCAATTTAACACCATCTTGAGATATTAAAATATTCACCAGTCCTGAAATGATTAAAACAAACAAACAAACCAGATAGAGTTGTAACAAAGTGCCTGACACATAGTATATACTTTATATTTCTTAAATAAATACTGAACCAATGAGCCAATGACCACACTTGGCAAACAACCATACATTGAGCCATCTGGCTCTAGCAGTGCTCTGAAGAACCAAGAGGCATAATCCCAAGGAAGAGAAATCTTTTACTAAAGGTCATTTAAGCATAATAGAAGAAAGAATGTTTTGATTTAAGGAATCTCAAAACATACTATACAGAAAACAACACAATCTAACCAGGGTAAGCTTGGTGAGACAGCCAAGAATTCAAATTCTGTTTTTTCATTTGTTGCGTACAAGGTATTTTGTTACCTATCTCTTTGGAGCATTATGAGAACACATTTCTCAAAATAAAAGACATCAAATAAGTTTATGAATTGTATTTGTTATATTTTTATAGTCACATAACACCAAGGAGTCATCTTCAGTTATGACCCAATATAATTCATATATTGTCACTTGAGGCATTGATCATAATCTGACAAAGTCTTAGCTGGAGACTCATGTCAGTCTCATTTTTAAAAAGAGCCAGTGCCTACGAGGTGAAGATAGAACAACATTAATACATCCATTTGCCCAGACTTCATGATGTGCTCTCCTGTTTAATGCAATGCACACATCACTTAACAGAAAAATCAATAGCCAGAAAAATCAGACTACCAAGTGCTAGTGAGCAGTCTAGTGCACTTTTTTTAAGATGAAGAGGAGATCTCAGAGCCAGAAATCACAAGCTTCCATGGATACTGTAGACAGGTACGGTATACATACCTCTCTAAACAAATGAAATAGGTAGCTCATCATACAAATTTTTTAGAAACAAAAATTCCCTTCATGTTCTATTCAAGAGGTAGGCACATACAAAACCCTTCAGAGGCAATGCAGCTAAGATTAAAATTTTAAAGTTATTTAAAATTTTGCTTTCACATTTCCATTATTAACATGAGCAGAAGGCTGAGAGGATTCAAGGATACTCTCAAGTACAAAAATGCACTACATCATTTAAAGAAGAGAACATAAAGTCCTCATAAAAACATTTTGTATTTCAAAGCTTTTTATCTGAGGAATTCAAGTACTTTGTGCCAAAATAGATGAAGAGGTTTTAATCACTACAATTTTATGAGTTCTGGGAATAGACACTCAAAGTATTTGTGGACTCAAAACTTTACTTAAAACTTCTGACTTAGATGATCAAGCAAAGGACAGAATTCCACGAAAGAAAAACAAGCTACAAACAGTCATGATGAGCAACTCCAATTCTTACTAATGCACCACGGATATGGCTGAAGGATAAAGAATGTTGCTTATTTATGAGCCTGTGTAGAAAATTCTTCTAGTTCCAAGCTGTGACAACTGTCACACATCTACAGCTCTAAGATGGGCATACCAATACTTTACTTGTTTCATGACAGAAGATTGTTTTTCTACCAATTCAAATAATTCTACTTTCTTTTTTTGGTAAAAATCATTTACAAGGAAAAAGAACCAAAATTAAGAGATGAAGAACAGTAACTGAACACATGTACTAACATTATTCATTGATTCAATAAATAATTGGAACATAGCTATTTGCTTCTGAAATCTTGAAAACAGATAGTTTTAACAGTAGTGAGTCTCCTTTATTAAGGAGAGAAAACAGACATGAAGATGCTAACTAGGTACGCATTTCTGGGAAGTATGCATAATGACCCTGATAGAAGGAAATGGCAGATCAAGGCTAGAATCTAACCATTTGGCTCCCTACAAAGGAGTGCAATTTGATACACACAACAAGAACAAAATGCCTTACCAGATTTAAGGCTGAAGGGCAAGAAATGACCTGTCACAACAATTATAACACCATTTGGCATTCAAAAACAGTTATTGGTAAAAACCCGTTTCATGAAAATGGCATTTATCTTCTTCATTTAAGTTATCTGTAAGTTCTGTTCCCAAATCCTTCCTCAGGGTATCAAGCTATATGACTTTTTTCTGTAAAAGTACAATAAGTAATAATAAATTTCTAAGTTCCAAGCTGAATTTGAGGAACAATGAAACTTGGAAATAATGAAACTCATTTCAATAGTGATTATAATACAACGAGAGGACTCACAGCAGGAAGAGAAAAGGCTGTTCTAATTATTTTAAGAATTAATTCCTTGGAATTACTTTTGTGAGTTTTAAACTTCTCATAACATGTTTTTATATCTGAGAGAGGACCTATCATCAGGGAATCTTGCAACTACAAAGGACTGTAAAATTCATTTGCCCATGGATCTCTCAGGTGTGACACTACTGACATTTGGGCTGGAAATTGTTTGGGGTGAGGGAATACAGACTGTGTAGGATGTTTAGCCATTTCCCTGGCCTCCACCCCCTAGATGCCAGTAGCACCTCCAGTTGTGACAACCAGAAATGTCTCCAGACACGGCCAGATGTTCTCATGGGTCAAATCAGTCTCAGTTGAGAACCACTGATCTAATCCAATCACTAGGTGATTATTCACTTTATTTGGTAAGTCTCAAAAGGCAGAAATTTACGCTCACCCCAATGGCCTATTTTGTCCAAGAGCTGTTAGAAATTTTATTTTTATTGCTATTAAATCCACTTTCTTAAAGCAACTAGAAACATAAGAAATTAGCTAGCAGACGTTTTTTACCTGAAGTATGATTTAGCGATTCTGAAATGGCTTTACGTATACTTTCAGATAAGCAAATGTACCATGATCCTGGCCCAATTCCTTTGGGTAATACATAACAAGTACAGTCCCTCTTCCACAAGCCATTCATCCATGGTCTGGTCATCAAATATATATTGTGTGTCTAATATGTGATAAGCCCTGTTCTACATGCTGATTCTAGAGCAGTAAATAAAAAAGAAAATCCCTGTCCTAGTGAAATCTACATTCCAATGGTATGTTAGAAGACAAAGGTTAAAGAGAAAATTTAAGCAGAGAAAGGGGATAGAGGTATTGGGGGTAGGGACACTATTTTATTTTCTCAAAGAACCAGCTCTTGGTTTCATTGATTTTTTTCTATTGCTTTATTCTTCTCAATTTTATTTATTTCTTCTCTGATCTTTATTATGTCCCTCATTCTGCTGACTTTAGGCCTTATTTGTTCTTCTTTTTCCAATTTCGATAATTGTGACTTTAGGCTATTCATTTGGGATTGTTCTTCCTTCTTTAAATATGCCTGTACTGCTATATATTTTCCTCTTAAAATTGCTTTCACTGTGTCCCACAGAAGTTGGGGCTTTGTGTGTTGTTGTTGTTGTCATTTGTTTCCATATATTGCTTGATCTCTATTTTAATTTGGTTGTTGATCCATTGATTATTTAGTAGCATGTTGTTAAGCTTCCATGTGTTTGTGAGCCTTTTTGCTTTCTTTGTACAATTTAGTTCTACTTTTATACCTTTGTGGTCTGAGAAGTTGGTTGGTAGGATTTCAATCTTTTGGAATTTACTGAGGCTCTTTTTGTGGCCTAGTATGTGTTCTATTCTGGAGAATGTTCCATGTGCACTTGAGAAGAATGTGTATCCTGTTGCTTTTGGATGTAGAGTTCTATAGATGTCTATTAGGTCCATCTGTTCTAGTATGTTGTTCAGTGCCTCTGTGTCCTTACTTATTTTCTGTCTGGTGGATCTGTCATTTGGAGTGAGTGGTGTGTTGAAGTCTCCTAGAACGAATGCATTGTATTCTATTTCCTCCTTTAATTCTGTTAGTATTTGTTTCACATATGTTGGTGCTCCTGTATTGGGTGCCCATATATTTATAATGGTTATATCCTCTTGTTGGACTGACCCCTTTATCATTATGTAGTGTCCTTCTTTATCTCGTTACTTTCTTTATTTTGAAGTCTATTTTGTCTGATACTAGTACTGCAACACCCGCTTTTTCCTTCCTCTTGTTTGCCTGAAATATCTTTTTCCATCCCTTGACTTTTAGTCTGTGCATGTCTTTGGGTTTGAGGTGAGTCTCTTGTAAGCAGCATATAGATGGGTCTTGCTTTTTTATCCATTGTTACTCTGTGTCTTTTGATTGGTGCATTCAGTCCATTTACATTTAGGGTGATTATTGAAAGATATGTACTTATTGCCATTGCAGGCTTTAGATTCATGGTTACCAAAGGTTCAAGGTTAGCTTCTTTACTATCTAACTGTCTAACTTAACTCACTTATTAAGCTATTGTAAGCACAGTCTGATGATTCTTTATTTCTCTCCCTTCTTATTCCTCCTCTTCCATTCTTTATTCTTTATACGCTGGGTGTTTTATTTCGTGCTTTTTTGTGTTTCCGTTGACTGCTTTTGTGGGTAGTTGATTTTATTTTTTGCCTTTAGTTAGTATTTGGTTGGTCTGCTTTCTTTGCTGTGATTCTATTTTCTCTGGTGACATCTATTTAGCCTTAGGAGGGCTTCCATCTAGAGCAGTCCCCTCTAGAACACCCTGTAGATGTGGTTTGTGGGAGGCAAATTCCCTCAACTTTTGCTTGTCTAGGAATTGTTTAATCCCTCCTTCATATTTAAATGATAATCGTGCTGGATACAGTATCCTTTGTTCAAGGCCCTTCTGTTTCATTGCATTAAATATATCATGCCATTCTCTTCTGGCCTGTAAGGTTTCTGTTGAGAAGTTTGATGATAGCCTGATGGGTTTTCCTTTGTAGGTGACCTTTTTTCTCTCTCTGGCTGCCTTTAGTACTCTGTCCTTGTCCTTGATCTTTGCCATTTTAATTATTATGTGTCTTGGTGTTGCCCTCCTTGGGTCCCTTCTGTTGGGAGTTCTGTGTGCTTCCTTGGTCTGAGTGACTATTTCCTCCCCCAGTTTGGGGAAGTTTTCAGCAATTATTTCTTCAAATATACTTTCTATCCCTTTTTCTCTCTTCTTCTTCTGGTACCCCTATAATGTGAATATTGTTCCGTTTGGATTGGTCACACAGTTCTCTTAATATTCTTTCATTCCTGGAGATCCTTTTATCTCTCTCTGCGTCAGCTTCTGTGCGTTCCTGTTCTCTGATTTCTATTCCATTAATGGCCTCTTTCATCTCATCCATTCTGCTTTTAAGTCCTTCCGGAGATTGTTTTATTTCTGTATTCTCCCTCCCAACTTTATCCCTTAGCTCTCGCATATTTCTCTGCAGGTCCATCAGCATGGTTATGACCTTTATTTTGAATTCTTTTTCAGGAAGATAGGTTAAATCTATCTCCCCAGGTTCACTCTCAGGGATGTCTGGGTTATTCTTGTCTGTATCAAATTCTTCTGCCTTTTCATGGCAATAGACGTAGTCATAGGCAGTTGGCATGTGTGTCAGTTGGGAGAATAAAGTCCCTTCCTGCTTGCCTGTCGCCTTCCCTTCCTTTAAGAACAGCAACCCCCAGCGGCTTGTGCTGGGCAGCTGCGCGCCAATGGGGTCTCTGTGTCTGGCCTGGGAGGCTGTGGAGGAGGCTCTGTGCGGCTGCTGTGGGCATGGCCGGTCTCAGGCTGGTGCTCAGCTATGACGGGGCCGCACCAGAGGAGGAACGGGCAGGAGGCTGTTTATCAATGTGAGGGGCCTCCGAGCTGCATTGCTGCCCAGGGGTTTGGGGCGCCTGGAGTTCCCTGGGATTCCCAGCTGCTGGGCTGAGTGTGCCAGGACGTTTCCGTCCAGCTGTGAGGCTCCTGTCCCTTTAAGACTTTCAAAAAGCACTCGCTTTTCTTTTGTCCCAGGGCGCCGGCTGTGGGAACCCGCTCTCAGGTTTTACTGTTGCGTTTCCCTAGTATCCAGCACCCCACGCACTGTGTCTGCGCTCCCGGTGCAGATGACTAGGGCTCGGTATTTAGCAGTCCTGAGCTCCCACTCCCTCCCCACTCCGACTCCTCTCCTCCCGCTGGGGAGCTGGGGAGAGGGGCGCACTCGGGTCCCACAGGGCTGCGGCTTGTATCTTACCCCCTTCGTGAGGCACTGGGTTCTAGCAGGTGTAGATGTAGCCTGGCTGTTGTACTGTATCTTCTGGTCTCTCTTTTAGGAATAGTTGTATTTGTTGTATTTTCAAAAATATATATGGTTTTGGAAAGAGATTTCTGCTGCCCTACTCATGCCACCATCTTGGCTCCTCGGGACACTATTTTAGACACTGTGGCCATTTAGGGAAAGATCTTAAAGAAGGCGAGGGAGTGAACCATGCAGCTGGCAGCCAGAAGACAGAGTAGGTACAATGGCCCTGAGGCAGAAGCATGCCAGGAGTGTTCCCAGGAAAGGAGGCCAGTGTGGCTGTGGTAGAATAACAGGAGGGCCAGGTCACACAGGGCTTTGTAGCACAAGGCAAGGGCTTTGACTTTTACTCAGAATGAAATAGAAAGGAACTGGAGGGCTCTGAACAGAAAAACAATATGCTCTCATTTATGTTTTAACATGATCACAGTGACTGCTGTGTTGAAAACAGACTGAAGGGGACAGAAGGAAGCAGGTCTTCAGTTAGGAAGCCCTGATGGTAATCCGGGCAAGATTTGATGGGGTTTGGATTCAGGTGGTGGTGGAGGCAAGTGGTTGAATTCTGGATACCATATGGAGAAAGAGGCAACAGAATTTGCTTATAAACTGGAGATGGGGTCAGAGAAAGAGAGAGGATAAATTCAAGATTTTTGGTAGGGCAACTAGAAGACTGGAATTGCCACTTAGTAAAATGGAGATTACAGGAGGCACAGTCCTTTAAATGTAATTCATTTGTTCAACATTTACTCAGCACATTCTATGTATTAGGCACTGTGTTAAAACAGTGGGGATATAGAACAAAAAGGTAATCTCTGCCTTTAAGGGGTTCACTGTCTAGTAAAAGATAAAGACAAATATGCAAGCTATTATTATACAGTAGAGCAGGCACTTAGACAGAGGTATATACCCTGTTGTAAAACAGAGGATGGGCACCTAACCTAGAATGAAACCTGGAGGTGGGGGATAAACAAAATGGGGAAGACTTCCTGAAGAGGAGGTAATTTGAACTGAAAATAAAAGGAAGAATAGGAATTAGTAAAATGAAAAGAGCAGTAAGACTGTTTCAGATAGGCAATAAAATACACAGTAAGAATATTTTAGACAAACAGTAGAAGTACAAGAGTGGAGTTATTGAATGGCTTGGTATAGTCAAAGAATCACGGCTTGCAAGAGAGAATGGGAACAGTAATCCAGAGAGATAAGCATCATCACAATGGATCTTGGACATTAGGCTCTTACTCTGTAGATATATATACAGTGTACAGTGGGGGCCTCATATGCGGGGGGCACCGTGACTTTACCCTATATGCAAGCAGCAGACATTGAAGGGTTTGAAACTGGGGATAATACAGACAGACTTAGGTTTCAGAATAGCAATAATTTAAAACCACCTCTCTGACAAGACATGTAAACAGATGATGCTCACAAATGACACAGACCCCATCAGCTCTCTGCACGTCAATTGCAATTCCTACTTTTTTCACAGACTCAAGAAAACTTCAGTTTTTTCAATGAATGTGAGGGACTGTAAGTGAATCAGATGTTATTAACTAGCTTCACATAATGGACACACCAGATAAACCTGTGTTCTTCTTTCCCTTCATTAAGAAATACTGACAGATGCCCACATGACACTGAATACGTGTGGTCAGCAGGCTATGATCTGGTATGCCCATGCTTGTCTACTTCCATCCCACAGGGTTTTAGGCTTACTAAGAGTTAATTATGTCTTTTTTCAAACCTATTTATGTCAGTTGTATCTGTTATGGTAGGCAAAGCATCATGGGTATGGGTTAAGTAAGAAAAAAAAGCACAAAACTCCTATCAGTGAACCAATATGCCTTAGTCATACACCAAAAAATTGAAGTATATTTACGTATCTTTTGTTAAAATAAAATTATTAAGGTAAGTAGGATATTTGTGATATTCCCTCCATTAACTGGCTTTTTAAAACTAACTGCCCTACTGTACTAGTCTATCTGTGTTACATATGGGGTAATCTACTGTAATTATAAATTGTGTTAGCATTAGAAAAGAAATGAGCATAGTGAGAGAAAACAACAAGGGCTGGTGTGTATCTGGTGGAAAATGGTAAGTCTGATGGAGCAATAAACAGTTGTGGACAATTAAAAAGGATAAAATTTCATTGTGTATTTCATGAATGAGTTGTTTCATGAGTTAGTCCCTGACAGTGAGTCATAACCTTTTAAATGAAATATAAAATGTGTTAAAATCAAGGTATTACAAATACTTGATCTCCGGTACTAAAGATCATACTAGAGTGCCATTTATTGCAGTTATGTAAAAAAAGGTTTCTTCCATAACAGGATAATCTTGGATCTATTATGACTTTTTTTTTCAAGTGAACAAACCTTAAATTTGAGCTCTTTGAGTTATAACACTGTTTGAAATCTATTCTTCTAGAAAAGCTACTTGAGCAAAACTATGCAAAGCGGGTTAGTGAGGAAGACCTCAGTGGCAAGGAGATCAGAATAGAGCAATGGTTCAGGTGAGAGATGATAGCACTTGGTTTTGGGAAATGGCTATGGATACAGAGAAGAGGGAATGGATCCAAGAGATATTTAGAGACAGACTGACAATTTGTGGTGACCAAGCAGACATGAAGGGTGAGACAGCATCCTCTATCAGGACTCCCAGATTTCTATTCTGAGTTATTTACCTACTATTCATGAACTATTCATTTGTTTCCTCAGAGAATGAAATTTTGTGTGTTATAGTCTGTGTCAAGAGTGGCAAGGGGTAGAACGTGAAGGGGTCAAAAGGTACAAACTTCCAGTTATAAGTAAGTCCTGGGGGTGTATTGTATAGCATGGTAACTATAATTAATGATACTGGATTGCATATTTGCAAGTTGCTAAAAGAGTAGGCCTTCAAAGTTCTCACCACAAGAAAAAAGTTTGTAACTATGTATGGTGATGGATGTTAACTAAATTTATTAGGATGATCATTTCACAATACATACAAATGCTGAACCATTATGTTTTATACCTGAAACTAATAATATAATAAGTCATTTGTATTACAATGTTGATCCAAGTAAAATTTAATTAAACTCAGCCTAAAACCATTACCTAGAAGAAAGGCTCAGAGACCAAACCAAACACAGGTGAAGAGGAGAACTTTGGGGACCTGAATATTCCTGGCCTGACAACTACTTTTCAATCAAATAATTTTAATTTCAAATGGACTTTTACATTATTTGATTATGTGGTTCCCAAATTAGTAATTTTTCAAAGAATATATCAAAAAGTGATTCCACAAAATACTAACACTAAACATGCAACATTTAAATTGATTTAGTTATAGAATTAAAATGGATAAACAAAAAAAATCAGAGGAAACAGAACTACTTTCTTTCCATCTCTTTAATAAAACCCTAATTCACAAATATTTTGTTCACTCAGCAAATATTTACTGAGTATCCACAAGCTAGGGGAATATGCACACACACACACACACACACACACACACACACACTCCATGAGAGCAGGCATCATACATATATATATATATATAATCTTTATACACACACAGAGAGAAATAATTATAACATGCATTATCTTATATATAACACACACACACATATATATATGTAAATACATACCTATAGATATGATAACTGCTCTGTATCTTACATATATCTTTGTAAGTTGAAATGTTCCGGCGAGCTGTTTCACAACAACGTGAATAAATTTACTACTGAAGTATACACTTTAAAATTGGTGAAATGGCAAATTTTATGTTATGTGTTATTATCACATACACACACACTTACACAGCCAAATCAGAAAATGAATTACATTCTTTGTAGCAAAACTTGGTGCTAAAATAACCTCTCAAGAGGACATATGGACTGCAATATTAAAACATTTTGTACTCAGAAAACTTTGTTACCTGCAACAAATCCAACTACCAGATCTTTCCCAGTAGTAGAACGTTGACCTTTAACCCAGACTGCTTTGAGGCTATTAAAAGTGTAGAAATAGACAAAATTGGAGCAGCAGAGACTGGAGATCACTGGAAACCATCCCCTATATGGTGCAAGGCTACAGGAAAAACACAATAAATAAAGTAAAGATGCTGGACAAAAGCCCTAAGAAATAGGAAAGTCCTAGGAAAGGCTGATCATCATTCACATATTCTGTAAGTTCAATCTTACACTACAATGTACTCTGAACAGTACACATATCTTACTTTCTGAAGAATGCTTAAACTAAGAAATCTTTTCAAGCATTAATAATATCAAAGAAACATTCAATGACTGATTTACTGATTTCCTTTTAAATTAGTAAATTACCATGTAAAATTAAAGACAATTTCCTCATGGCTGTTAGTTCATACAACATCATCCACATTACTGTAGGGCAAGAACATAAATGAAGTGTATATAGAAAAATCAATGCAAAAAAAAAAAAAAAAAAAAAGTGATGGGGACATGTTATAATGGCATAGGAACCAGACTGAAGAGGCTCCCAGTGGCCAAACCTGGGACAATTTGAGTCCCAAAATAAAAAAATAAAATTATTTGGTGGCTAACTCGAATCTCAGAAATCATAATTAACCAATGGTAGGTGGATAATATGTGACTCCAGATGTGATACCAAGAATGACACACCACATCATCTCAACTTTATTCTGGTCAAGAATGCATAGCTTCAATCTACTCATGAAGAAACATAAGGCAAACTTAAAATGAGAAACATTCTGTTTAAAAAAAGGGAAGGGGTACTATGTTCTTTAAAAATATCAACATTATAGGGGCAAAGGGCTTGATGTATGGTATGTTACTTGTTCCCAAATAATTCTGAAAAAATTTGTGTGTGGTGTGTACATGCGAATGTGTAATAAAGAGAAGCAGGGGGGGATGGAGGAAGGGAGGGAAGATGTATGAGCATAAATGGTAAAACAAATGGGGAAAAGTGCTAATAAAAAGTGAAATCTGGGTAAAGCATACACTGGTATTCTTTGTACTATTTTCAGTTTTGCAACTTTTTGTAAATTTGAATTTCCAAATAAAAATTTTTTTTTAAAGTACATAATATGTCTGAATGCATATGATAGGAGTGAACTAAACAACTATACCTTCTGTGGATTACTGTACATAAAATAAGATGTTGGTTTTATGGAAGACTCTATGGTCAAGAGTCAAAATGGGCAACCACAGAACTTGGAAATGAAATGAAAACAACTGCGTATCTGCAAGTCAGACAATTACAACTCCCAACACTGTCAGGCTATGAGAGCGGGTAGAAAGTAAGTGGAAGTGTGTTGGAAGCCCATGACTCTCCTAACGAGCTGCTTTGTCTTACAGAGATGAATGAGGTAGTACTCACAGGCCCTCTTCTTTAATGATCTCCAGGAGCACCATGTGTGTAGTTTTGGACTTTCTTTTCTCATCAACTACAAGACAAGAGAATATACATTTAATCATTTAATTCTTAATCCTTTGAAAATCATCTTCAGATCAGCAAGTTTCCCTGAAATGCCATCTGCCCCCCCTGAGCTCCCACACTATACTTTGAGCTCCCGAGTTTGCCTCAGAATTGAATGATCCTCTGGTGTCTCATGTGCTAAATTCCCTACTGTAGATTGCTTGGCTTTCCATCTGTTATTAATGAACCATAAAGTATTTTAACTCAATAACTAATTTCCAAAGTCAAAGGTGTGACAGGAAAAATTTATTTCTTACATTTCATAAGGCTCTCTTGTCTTTTTTTCAAAGTTATATATTCTCATTTTTATCTGAACATCTTACAAAGTAGAGAGGTAATAAATGACATCTCCCCATTAGAGAAGAGGTTATGACACAAAAGCTGTGAAGGACTCATGTAGTTGGCAGCAGAGCTGGGATTAAAACTCAAGTTTCCAAAGTTTTAGCCTGTGCTGTTTCCTGATCTAAAAAATAAAAGGTCTCAAAAGGATGAGAACTCTGCTCCTCCTGGCATTCTCACTGCAAACAAAACCTACTTCTATTAACTTCAAATTTTCTACCCATGTATGAAGAATATTTTGAAAACATAAAAATGTGGAAACGAACCAAACTGCTTAAGAATTAAAATTATACCTGTATGGCTCATGGGATGGCAAATTAAGAAACCCCTATAGTAGGCAATCTGACAATAACTATCAAAATTAAAAAAAAAAAATTAACCCTTTGATCCAGCAATCTCACTTCTGGGAATTTATCCCATAGAATTTACAGGAACAAAATGACATAGGAACAAGTCTAGTTTACAAAAGAGAAGAAACACCCAAGAATCTACAAAAGAGGAAAGTGTAAACAGGTTACAGCACATTCACACTACTGAACACTCTACAGCTAGAAGGATGAAGCAGCTCCCAACGCATTGATTTGGAAGGCATTCAAAAATACGCTGGTAAGTGAAGAATGCACGAGAGAGTGAAAGGTATGCTTTTTGTGTAAAAAAGGGAGAAATTTAAGAAAAATTATTTGCTTGTTATTTCATAAAGAAAGTGTGTGAAGCTATTTGAGAGACTAATAGACATCTGCAGGGGACAGAAATGGGGGATGGGGCAGACTATAGTGAATTCACCGTACTGTGTATGTATCTTTTTATATATTTTGGGTTGTGAGTCATTGGAATTATTAGCTATCTCAAAACTCTTACTTAAAACAGCAGTCATTCTGAGAACAGGGTGTGACACTGACCAGGTGCTCCATAAATATGTATGAACAAATCAATGACGGTCCACTCATCAGCCACTCTGAGCAGTCAGACACTAGTCTATACCTGGCTCTGGGATCACAACATCCCTCAGGACTTCTGACTGAAAAAACTGGATTGAGATTAGACCCCACCTTTCTAAACGATGATTAGGTTGGCTGGGGCATGGAGACCTTTAAGAGCCTTACACTTTTTAAAGTATTGATGCCAAATTACCAAAAGTTTGTACTTAATTTTTTTTTACTTAATTTTTTTATGTAATAAAATTTATATTGTAAAGAAAAAAATAGTAGGAGTGGTTTTAACACAGGAACTACTTTATTCAAAGCTAATCTTATTCTTACCTCTTCATGTAGGTTCTGACATAGGTTTATAGTTTCAACTTGAAAACCAGAGAGGAAAAAAACAAGCAGGGGTTATAGAGATCTACACAGTACTATAAAGTGAAAGAGGCGAACTAGGACTACATGTCTAGATTAGCAGTGACAGTAGGTATAGGTATTTGGCTCCAGTCCACTATGTTTCCTATTCTCTATTCTCTCTTGAGAAAAGCTGCCCCCAGGAGAAACTCTCCATAGTGTGCCTTTAAAAAGTCATGTTGTTTATTAGAAAGAATTGTAATGATTCAAAATTATCAATGTAAACCCACTCAGGTTCTCTAAGATTAGCAAATGGATGACACTATGACTCACCCTTGAGCACCTGTTAATTAGGAAACAGCAATGGTGATCAGAATTTAAAGTCAGTGAAAATGAACAGCAGATCTCTAATGAAACAAAATATCTTATGTTAATTTAGAATTCAGTGGAGAAATACGTTGCTTCCTGACACCAAATGAACAGGAATATGACTACAAAAGACACTCACCTTGAAGCCGAAGTCGAGCTGTATCCAAGGGAAAAAACACAGTCATCGCTGTCACACTTCCCTGAAAAGTTTGAAAGGCCTTTAGCTGTTACAGTTTGATAAAAATGATGAGCCACAACTTTGAAATGAACAAAAGTTCATTATTAACAGTGGGTCAACTAAGATTTTTCAGTGAACAAATGTATACAGTATTTTAATGTATTGAGATTATTACTGGTCAAATTTCTACAGTTATGTACAAATAGAAGTATTTAATTTTCCAGAAGAAATTTTATTCTCTCTCTCTGATATTGAAAAAAAAAATGTATGGGTCCCTGGAGATAACAAACTTAGGGATCTGCAACCTAGGACACGTGTCAAAGCTAGCAGGTAAACAGATTTTTAACCTTTTATATAGTTGCTGCTCCTATGCTCTCTGAAATCAAAATACACAGAAATCAAACATACATACTTCTATTTTCTGTGCTTAATCAATATATTTACTACAAAGTAAAAGAGGTCTAAAGATCATGTTGTTCTTTAAAAGAGTTTTGTTTGCTTGTATTTTAAGTAAAATAGGGATGATCTCTTTGCTAAAAATTCTATAATCAATCCAAGGTGACACAATGACAAACATTATCAGAGGACAAAAAAGCCAACAACCAGTCTTTCTGTTCATAAGACCCTATGACAGATAGAAACTATAGGCATATAGTTAGGGATGAAATTATATGTATGAAATCTCCAGTTGGGCTTATGGTTCTCACTCTAGATGCAGACCCACTGGGTCTCAGGCCTAAGAGGTATATACAATCAGGCATATATTCTCAGGCATAAAATCAATTTTTAGGTTACTGATCTAAAAATGGTTACATACATTATTTTAATCATGGTAACAACTGAAAAGAAGGTCAACTTTATAGATAAGAACAACTATGCACTAGGTCTCTTATGTATCAAAATACATCAGCCTGCTTGACAACAGAGAACACTGTACTGTCCTACTAGTATTCTTAAAAACTCAGATTAAATGTTACCACCCCCTACCCACAGACTACAAGTGGTTGTTCAATCCTGTGTTCCCACAGCACTTTTTTATGTCTCTACTACCAGACTGTAAGATTCATTCCATCTCTTTGTGTATCATAGATCATTAATTAACTTTATCAAATTCACTCTACTTTCAGTTATGCTTTTTTGATGACTTCAACATAAATGTTCTTTTCTAGTAAGAAATAGGTAATATTTAATATCTTAAGAAACACTGGACCCATGAAGGTTTATATTCTACAAATCTGTTTTCACTATTCTTGCTCATGTTACAGGCAATTTCCAAGAGAAGTGGGGGCTGGAAAGCTGGAGAATGCTCATTAAGGATTATGGCATTTATTTCCTATTGCATGGTACATGCCCATGCAGGGTACTGCACAGACATCTCCAGGCAGAAATGTCCTGTCTCAAAACTACTTTTTCAAACAACCAGGCTACCTCCATTCCTCTTCCCTGCCAGCTTTAAATAGACACCAGGAGGTTCCTAACTTAGAAGCCTCTGCCCTACCTACCTTAAAATCTTAAAGTACATCTTACACTAAGATAAAGAGAGCAGTTAGTCCAAATGATGAAAGGTCTATTACCCCCTCAAGGACTAGCATAAAACGTTCAGATTAGTAAAACTAAATAACACTTTCAAAAATTCATTAGTACTGGAAAGATTACATCAAGATGGTGAACTGCAAACCAGTGACTGCCGCCTCCCATGCCAATCACTAACAATGAAAGAAAAGATTTATATATAAAAGTGTTGTGCTGTTGTGTAGAAAAACAAAGGGGTCTGATTGGCAGGCCAGAAATTAAGAGGAAAGTAGAGTGAGGCTGTTTTGAAAGAAGAAATCACAGACCAAAACACACAGAAGATAGTTGTGTTAGGCAGAATAATGGCCCTGAAAGAAGTTCATGTCCCAATCCCTAGTACCTGTGAACATGCTACATTACACGGCAGGTCACTTATCAGCTGACTTTAAAATAGGGAGATTATTCTGGGTTATTTGAGTGGGTCCAATGTGATTACAAGTGTGCTTACAAATTGAAGAGAGGCAGAAGTGTAGGTGGGAGTGAGGCAATGTGAGGACCCCACCCATCGCTGCTAGCTTTGAATGGAGGAGGGGCCTCTAGAAGCTGGAAAAGGCAAGGAGATGAATTCTTCCTCCTCATCTGCCCTCACCAAGCCTCCAGAAAGAAATATAACCTTGCTGCCACCTTAATTTTTAGTTGAGTGAGATCTGCATCAGACTTCTGACCTATAGATATTAAATTTGTGTTGTTTGAAGCCACTCAGTTTGTGGTGATTTGTTACAGCAGCAAAAGAAAGCTCAACAGGACTATAACAAATGGTGGAGACAAGCACTGGGAAGCAGAAGGCAGCTCTGGTTGCAGTGACTGTCCAGCTGACTAGCTGGCCACCATGACGACTGAAGTCAGGCAGTCCAGTCCCAGGCAGTAACTGTGAGAATGGAAATCTGAACTTGCCTAGAATGAGAAGGAACACCTAGAACAGGAAACTCCAAGCCCAGAAGGCCAGCCACCGTCGCACCCTGCGACAAGCCCATGTCACCTTTGCAACACAGTCCCTGGAGGCCACCAGAGGAGGGGTGTGGAGGAGGAAGGAAAGCTCACCAATATTGCCCTACTTAAGGAGAGGATACACACACACACGCACAATTTATTCTAGGCTTTGTTAGAAAACCTAAGTTTAATTTGAGAGTTAAAAATGTAAAGGTGAAACGGGTGCTTCCATTTCCAGCAATAGAGCAGCAGCCTAGACAATATGCTACAAAATACCAGAACTGTTAAATAAAATAAAAAACTTTTTTAAATATTAAAAAAAATTTAACAAATACACTTTAAATGCTTAGTTGAGCCAACAGGAAAGTAAGGGAAAACCCCTAGGGCCAGAAAGAAAAGTAGAGACCCACAGGATTAAGCAGGATCTTTGACTTTGGTTGCCTAAGGACTTTTTGCCAGTCTAAGCAATCAAGGAGCTTTATTACTGTTTTTAATTGAATCGTTTCTAAAGTATACCATTTCAGACATTTAGTACATTCACAATGTTGTGCAGCCAACCCCTCTATCAAATTCCAAAATATTTTCATCACCCCAAAAGGAAATCCAGTACCCGTCAGGCAGGCATGCCCCTTGCCCCCACTCAGCCCTAACAACCACTCATCTGCTTCCTGTCTCTATGGATGTAGCTATCCTGATATTTCATATAAAAGCAGCCATGCAACACGTGACTTCTTATGTTTGGCTTCTTTCATTTAATATAACGTTTTAAGGTACGTGTACCCACCCGTAGCATGTATCAGTTCTTCAGTCCTTTTCAGGCTGAATAATTGTCCACTTGTGTGTATGTACTATATTTTGCTTATCCATTCAACATGTTTTGAAATGTGACAGAGGTAGTGGCTGCACCATATGGTGAATGGTACACTTTAAAATGATTAACTTCATGTTACATGAATTATACCTGAACTAAAAAATTAATCCTCACAACAACCTGACGACTCAAGCACTATTATTCTCTCCACTTTATAGATGGGGAAAAAAAGACACTAAGAAATTTTACAACTTTTCTAAAAAAGTTCTAAGTGGCAGCCTGGCTCCAGAGTCTGCACTCTTAACCACTATTGTAAAACTTCAACAAATTACTATTACAGAAATAAAAATTAGTAAAAAAAGAAAAAAAAAAGGTATTAATATGAAATCTATCTTAGGTGTCATATATTTTTTTTGTGGACTAGTCTGGAAACCCAGCATAGAGAATGGCATAGCATAAGCCCTGAACTTGTTAATGAATGTAGAACTATATGCACCTACAAGTAAACTTAATACCTAAGAGAAAATGTATTCCAAATGCTAAAGGTAAATTTGGAACACAGCTATTCTGTACATTGGGAACTTGCTGTAATTGTCTTCTCCCCAAGCAAACACACAACACAGAGATGACTGTTTGCACAAGCAGCTGTTACCTGAAGGGAAATATATTATATGCAAGTCTTATGCCAAGCTAGATAAGCACATGATTTTTCAAAATTTGAATTACAGTCCTCTTTTCATAAATTCTCAGTGTTTTTTTTTCTCTAGGCTGCCTGTTCATGTAAAATTAGAAGGCACAAAATACAGAGGCATAAAAATAAATCCATTATTTTAAGTCCCACAGAATTCTAACCATCTGAGTGGGAATTCTATTGCTGACAACAATTACAGTTTAAAAGAAATCCATTTCCAGAAAAACACCCTTCTAGCATGTCCCCAAAACCAAACATTTTTAGTCAACATTCTACCACCTGCCTTTGTCATATAACTATTCTGTTTGGGAAAACAAATTAATTCCTATACCACACAATGGCTCCTGGGCTGGAGAAGCTTTGACAGACCACCTAACAGTGGAGTCCCTTCACCCGGGAAGTGAGGAGTCTGGGCGAGGGCAGTTAAGGGTTAAGGGGTCTGCCCAAAACTGGAGTGGCAGGGGCAGAGTCAGAATCTAGACCTCTTGGACCCCTAGTTCTACCGCTCACTGTACTTCCTCAGTTCTTAACTTCTTTGATTCAAGACATAAATGACTTAAATTTAGTCTTCTATTTATAAAAGTGCACACAAACCATACAAACACACACATACAAAATCTGGAAAAATCAAGTAAGAAAATCTTGTGATTATATGAGAAGAAGGAATTAAAGGTGGCTCCATTTCACTTGTTGTGTACCTCTGCATAATTAACTTTTTAAAACAATTAACAATTAATGTGTTAGTTTTTATTTTGAAGTGGAGAAAAAAGTAAACAGATATCAGAATACAAGAGAATAATACAGCCTAGGGATTTTCAAAGTATGGTCTCAGGGGTGTGCAGGATCGAAACTATTTTCATAAGAATACTACATAAGATGTATTTGCCTAAAATTCTTGTTTCCTCAAGGTGTGTAGTGAGGTTTTCCACAGGCTACATGATATGTGATATTGTAGCAGATTGAATGCAGAAGCAGTTAAAAGGATCCACCTATTTTCTATTAGGTCAAACATTAGAGAGGTTTGCAAAAATACAAAACAATGCCACTCTTCTTACTATTACTTTGGGGAAAACATAGTTTTAATTAAGTTATATATGTTAACATGTAACAGTTTAATATTTCTCTATTTTAGTTTCTCATACAGTAAATACTAACAGCTATAACCGCATAAACAAGCTCTTCACAGTCTGTGGTAATTTGTAAAAGTATAAAGAAATCCTGAGACAAAGTAGTTTGAGAACTGCTGTTATAAACATGCCATTAAATATGAAAAATGGTACATTAACAAACTTTATTATTTAACACATCACTTCTAATATTCCTTGCACTGATGTTATACCAGTGTGAAATAAGCAGTTAAAAATATCACACTATCTGCAAAAATACTCAAAAAACTATTAGCAAACTGAATTCAAAAATACATCAAGAGGATCATACACCATGATCAACTGGGATTCATCCCAGGGATGCAAGGACGGTACAACATTTGAAAATCCATCAACAAAAGAAGGACAAAAACCACATGGTCATCTCCATAGATGCTGAAAAAGCATTTGACAAAATTCAACATCCAATCATGATAAAAACTCTTAACAAAATGGGTATAGAGGGCAAGTACCTCAACATAATAAAGGCCATATATGACAAACCCACAGCCAACATCATACTTAACAGCGAGAAGCTGAAAGCTTTTCCTCTAAGATCAGGAACAAGACAAGGAGGCCCACTCTCCCCACTCCTATTCAACCTAGTACTTGAGGTCCTAGTCATGGCAATCAGACAACACAAAGAAATAAAAGGCATTCGGATCAGCAAGGAAGAAGTCAAACTGTCCCTGTTTGCAGATGACATGATATTGTACAAAAAAACCCCTAAAGAATCCACTCCAAAACTACTAGAACTATTATCTGAATTCAGCAAAGTTGCAGGATACAAAATTAATACATAGAAATTTGTTGAATTCCTATACACTAACAATGAACTAGCAGAAAGAGAAATCAGGAAAACAATTCCATAAAAAGAATAAAATACCTAGGAAAAACCTAACCAAGGAAGTGAAAGACCTATACCCTGAAAACTACAAGACACTCCTAAGAGAAATTAAAGAGGACACTAGTAAATGGAAATTCATCCCACGCTCAATGCAATCTACAGATTCAACGTAATCCCCATCAAAATACCAACAGCATTCTTCAATGAACTGGAACAAATAGTTCTAAAATTCATATGAAACCACAAAAGGCTCCGAATAGCCAAAGCAATCCTGAGAAGGAAGAATAAAGCAGGGGGAATCTCGCTTCCCAACTTCAAGCTCTACTACGAAGCCACAGTAATCAAGACAATTTGGTATTGGCACAAGAACAGACCCACAGACCAGTGGAACAGAAGAGAGAGTCCAGATATAAACTCAAGCATATATGGTCAATTAATATACGATAAAGGAGCCATGGATATACAATGGGGAAATGACAGTCTCTTCAACAGCTGATGTTGGCAAAACTGGACAGCTACATATAAGAGAATGAAACTGGATTACTGTCTAACTCCATACACAAATGTAGATGTAAGACCTGGATGTAAGTAATAAATGGATCAAAGACCTGAATGTAAGTCATAAAACCATAAAACTCTTAGAAGAAAACATAGGCAAAACTCCCTTGAATATAAACATGAGCAACTTCTTCATGAACATATCTCCCCGGGCAAGGGAAACAAAAGCAAAAATGAACAAATGGGAGTACATCAAACTAAAAAGCTTCTGTACAGCAAAGGACACCATGAGTAGAACAAAAAGCCATCCTACAGTATGGGAGAATATATTCAGAAATGACATATCCAATAAAGGGTTGACATCCAAAATACATAAAGAGCTCACGTGCCTCAACAAACAAAAAGCAAATAATCCAATTAAAAAATGGGCAGAGGATCTGGACACTTCTCCAAAGAAGAAATTCAGATGGCCAACAGGCACATGAAAAGATGCTCCATATCGCTAATCATCAGAGAAATGCAAATTAAAACCACATTGAGATATCACTTCACACCAGTTAGGATGGCCACCATCCAAAAGACAACAACAAATGTTGGCGAGGATGTGGAGAAAGGGGAACCCTCCTACACTGCTGGTAGGAATGTAAACTAGTTCAACCATTGTGGAAAGCAGTATGGAGGTTCCTCAAAAAACTAAAAATAGAAATACCATTTGATCCAGGAATTCCACTCCTAGGAATTTACCCTAAGAATGCAGCAGCCCAGTTTCAAAGAGACAGATGCACCCCTATGTTTATCACAGCACTATTTACAATAGCCAAGAAATGGAAGGAACCTAAGTGTCCATCAGCAGATGAGTGGATAAAGAAGATGTGGTAAATATACACAATGGAATATTATTCAGCCATAAGAAGAAAACAAATCCTACCATTTGCAACAACATGGATGGAGCTAGAGGGTATTATGCTCAGTGAAATAAGCCAGGCAGAGAAAGACAAGTATCAAATGATTTCACTCATCTGTGGAGTGTAAGAACAAAGAAAAAAAAACTGAAGGAACAAAACAGCAGCAGACTCACTGAACCCAAGAATGGACTAACAGTTACCAAAGGGAGAGGGACTGGGGAGGATGGGTGGGAAGGGAGGGATAAGGAGGAAAACGGGACATTACGATTAGTACACATAATGTAGGGCCAGGGGGCACAGGGAAAGCAGTATAGCACAGAGAAGACAAGTAGTGACTCTATAGCATCTTACTATGCTGATGCACAGTGACTATAATGGGGTATGTGGCGCGGACCTCATAATGGAGGGAATCTAGTAACCAGAATGTTGCTAATGCAATTGTATATTAATGATATCAAAATTAAAAAATATATGTATCACAATACCTTTGGGTTGGCCACCATCCTCTCTAGGAAATTCTTTTAAAGGTAAATCACTCTAAGAATAAAGATAGCTTATAACTAACACCTTAGATGGAATCATTTATTAGAGACATTTTTTTTTTTATGACAGGGATACTAGATCGTTGATGAAGAACATCTAATAGGATGCTGAAAGGGGAAGCAAGTGTAAAGTCGGAAGTTAGTTGATCATTCTGGAAATGCAAAGGCTATTGTCAGAATACAGAGAGCAAAATCAAGCGGAATGAAGCCTCTAGAGTAGGCGGGAGGCAAGTAAAAAGCTTTTGCTAGCTAGCTATTATTAAGGACTATTTTAGTGACAAATTAGACAGACATACGAGAGGAAGAAGAGGAATTGCAAGGATGACTCCCAGGTTTCTACCTTAAAGAATCAAGCAGATGGTGTTGTCGTTAACTGAGATGGTAAACACTGCAGGAGGAGCAATTTGGGGGCAAGAGAGAGTGATTTTTGGCTTTGTATTAGCTGAATTTAAAGTGCCTTAAAGACTTCTACTTGAAGATGTCCAGTAGGTAGCCAGCAGATAGTTCAGGAGATTCTGGGATAGAAATGTAGATTTGGAAGTCATTAGAATATAGTATATTTCCTCACCTTTAAGACAATAATGATTATACTATGACTTTACAGATTTTTATTTGTTAGGGGTGGGTGGGATCATTATTTTTCCAACAATATGTGATTACATATTATTTTATTTTCATAATCTAATTTTCACTGTCAACAAATAATTTATACTGCAAACACACTACATGCCAGGATATTTTGTGTTTGTATTTTCTATTTCATTAATTTCTTCTCTACCTTTGTTACTTCCTTTTTCCTTTCTTTGGGTTCTTGAGACAGATGCTTAGCTCATTAATTTTAAGTCTTTCTTCTTTTCCAAACTTGATTTAAGGGTTATTCATTTCCCTCTAGGTATCCTAGCTGTATCTGACAAGTTTTCCTTTTCTTTATAACTCAGTGGTTTTTAATATGTTCACACAGTTGTGCCACGATTTCCAGTATCTAACTCAAGAACATTTTTATCAACCCAAAAAGAAACCCATGCCCATCAGCAGTCATTCCTCATTCTGTATTCCTCCCACATCCTGGTAACCACTAATTTATGTTCTGTCTTTCTTTTGTCTGTTCTAGATATTTCATATAAATGGAACTAAATAATACACAATCTTCATGACTGGTTTCTTACGTTGCAGAATCAGAAATTCATTTTGTGTTATGGTTGAAAAATATTCTATTGTATGGCTACAAACATGCTGTTTATCCTTTCATTAGTTTATGGACTTGAATTGCTTCCACTTTTTGGCTTTATGAACTATATGTTCATATGGTTCCACTATATGAAACATATATTCCACTATATGTTTATGCTATGAACATTACTGTACAAGTTTTTATGTGGATATATCTTTTCAATTCTCTGGGAGTGGAATTGCCAGGTGATATGGTAACTATGTTGAACATGTTGAGGCACTACCAGTTTTCCACATCAGCTGTACAATTTTATATTCCCATCAGCACATTATGAGGTTTCTAATTTCTCCATATCCTTGCAACACTTACTATCTGTCCTTTTGAGTACAGCCATCCTAGAGGGTATGAAGTGGTATCTCACTGTGGTTTTGATTTGCATGTCCCTGATAACTAATGCTGTCAAGCATCATTTCATCTATTTATTGGCCACTTGCGTTATCTTCATTGGAGAAATATCTATTCAAATCCTTTTGTTACTGGTGGAGATGTTACTATTCTTCCCAGGATAGTGTCCTGAGGGTGATGAAAAATGAAGCTGACGGACACCTGTACGGAGCTACCAGCAAAGGTTTTAATGAGGAATGAGAGAGTGAAAGGAAAAGGACTCCCGGTAATTGGGAGGGGCTTCAAGGGAAGATGCCGCTAGGGCAGCAGTGTTGAGGAACTTATAAACACAAAAAGGAGGAGGTTTACATAATTGGCTGGGGTTGTTTCTAGGGTGAAATGAGATCAGAAAACTCGTTTCTCAGGCTGGATTTTCCAGATGTGGCTTTTTGTTTATTGCAGAGCCTTGACCCTAGTTCCCTTATGACTGTACCTTACTGGGGCCTTGAACTCTATCTACCTATGTCTCACTAACACCTGCCTCACTTTGCCCATTTTTTAATTGGGTTACTTGCCTTCCTATTAATGAACTGTAAGCATTCTTTATTTATTCTGGATACTAGACCTTACCAGATACATGATACAGAAATATGTTCTCCCATTCCATTGTCTTCATTTTCCTGTTAGCATTTTTTGAAGCACAAAGACTTTTTAATTTGGATGAAGTCCAATTTCCTTATTTATTTTATTATGTGTGCTTTTTGGTGTCATGTTTACGAAACCACTGCCTAATCCAAGATAATGAAAATTTATGCCTATGCTTTCATCTATGAGTTTTGTAGTTTTAGCCCTTACAGTTAGATCTGTTAATTTTTGTCACATGGGGATTCAACTTCATTCTTTTGCATGTTGTCCCTGCATCACTTATTGAAGAGACTATTCTTTCCACATCAGTGTGTTGGCATCCTTGTCAGAAAATCAATTAACACAAATTTGAAGGTTTACTTTTGGACTCCCAGTTCTACCTGTCCTTACGCCATTACGACACACTCTTCATTGTTGCAGCTCTGAAAGTTTTGAAATTGGTAAGTATGAATCCTCTTTGTTGTTCTTTTTCAGGATTGTTTTGGCTATTCTGGATCCCTTGCATTTTTATATGAATTTTAGGATCAGCTTATCAATTTCTGCAAAAGAGCAAACTGGAATTTTGATAGGGATTGCACTGAATCTGTAGATCCTTTTAGGAAATACTGCCATCTTTACACTATCGTCTTCCAGCCATGAACATGGGATTTCTTTCTTAATGATTCAGGGTTTTTTTTCAATGATTATTTGTAGTTTTCATTGTAAAAAAGTTTTAATATGGACTATTTGCATTATATTTCAGTTCTAAATATTTTCTTCTATCCATTATGATTTCTTTTTTAATTCTTAGATTGTTCAGGACTGTGTTTAACTTGCAATATTTTAGCTTTTTGGGTTTCAAGTCACCTTTTTGTTGTTGGTTGCTAGCTTGATTTCACTGTGATTCAAAAATTCACTCTGTAAGATTTTAAAATGTCTTCAAAATTTAAGTTTTGTTTTACAGCCCTGTAAATGGTCTATTTTGATTAATTTTCCATGTTTGGCTTGAACGTATATGCTGCAGTTGTTGGGTACAATATTCTGTATCTATCAGGTCAAGTTTGTTAAATACATTATTTTATCTTTTATATTTTTGTTGCTTTTCCTGCACTGCTTATTCTATCAATTACTGAGGGATACATTAAAATCTATCACTTTGATGATGGATTAGTATATTTCTTCTTGAAATTTTGTTAATTTTTCCTTTAAACACTCTGAGATTGTGTTATTAGATGAACATAAACTTAAAATTGCTTTATTTTCCCGGTATAGTAAGCATTTTTTCTCTTCGATGCCACCCTCTTGATCTCTTGTAATTATATGACTGTAAAGTCTACTTGTCTGATGTTAACAGTTTTATCAGCTTTCATTCGGAGAAAATAAAGTCTTAAGAAGTCTTTTAAATGATAGGATACAGTGGATATTTGATATTTTTGGGCCACAGGGCATCAGTCTCTTGCCCTAAGGGCCCACTGATTTTCTTTACCTTTCTCCACTGTATACAATCTTAGTAGGATGGTAAATCCAGGTGCCTACCCTCCACTACAACAGCTGAAGAGCCCCTAAAGGTTCTTTTTGCCAGCTCTGCACCTGTTACAAAGGGTAGGCACATGGTCATGAGCATGGTTAACAGAGACTCTTAGGACCTTGACTTTTGTGGAGAACGTGTAGCAGAACAGAGTCCACTGACTTTAGAGGTGATGGCCAACAGACACTCTCCAGTGACTGCTTCAGAAACCTTTTTGGAGCCTGTTAGTTCTTTCCTATTCTAAGTCTTCAGCTTCCCCACTGATCTTACAAGCTCCCACAGGCTCCCACCATTACAGGGCCCGCTGTAAGCTTCCTTTTTGTTAAATCACCCAAAATCTGTTTCTCTGGCTTGCAACCAGAGAACCCTAATTGATACACATGATGAAACTCTTAAAAACAAACACACCAAAGAAACCCAGGATATGAAACTTTATAATAATGCTTATCTGCATAAAAACACAGAGAAAACAAACAATGAGAAAGATAAAACCACACTTTTGACACTGTCTCTGATGAACTTCAACTTAAACTTCTTTGCATAGTATGAGATTCTCCAACTTCATATCCTTCTACCTACCTTCCATCTTTAACACCAGTTATATCAAAATGAACTCGAAGTTCTCTGAATGTTGAGTTAGACATTAGGGCCTTTGAACATGCTTTCTGTTCTGTCTAAAAGTCTCCTATTGCCCTCTTATTTTATTTGGCAGGCAAATTCCTACTCTACCTATAAGACTGGGTCTAAATATGTCAAACGTGGGGGCTTCCTATCACCTTCACAGGTGCAGTCCACCATTTCTTCCTTGGTACCACCAGGGGCCTGTGCACACCTCAATTACACACTTAAGAATTGAGTTTCTTGAGGACAGCAACTCTTTCACTGACCATTATATTCAGAAGGCCTTGTATAAAGAATCAACAAGTCTCTCTACTTGGTTTCTATCTCTAAAAGGCAGAGACTGAGTTTATATGGTAAAAAAATCCAGTGTAATGTTAAGTGTGTGAGCTACAGAGTCAGGCAGTTGGGCCTAATTTTCTCCAGTGATACAACTGGAGAAAAGTGCTCCAAATAAGTCTTCTTATACAGTTCTATGGAGATGTATGCCTGGTCTCTGAGTCACAGGGCAATAGGTGGAGTGGGAGGGGAAAGGAAGACATATTTCTGTAGGATTTGGATGTTTTAATAATTAACATTTATTCAATGAAATTAATTATTTTAAAATAAAAATTATGTAGCTAAAAAGCAACAAATTAAAAAATAGACAATAGAGAAAAAAGTCCCCTGAAAATTACCAATTAGTTATTGGTAATACAATTCCAAAGTCTGTATTAGCGTCTAAACCCTCTAGGCATTTCCAAACAATCTCATTTTGCCAACTGTAGACTAGTAAAATCTCTCTTAATCACAAATGCACATTTCTACAAGTAAAATTTACCATTCAAAGCTAATAAAACTGAAAATATAAAATTGTAAATCTAATTACATTTGAAATTTTGAAAATTATTTACATGTGAGGCTATTTATTTGATCATATACTATTCATCAACTAGAGATAAAGCATCCTCCTGAAACAGCACAATTCTGGTTTTCAAATAATCTAGATTATCTGCAATTATCCCCAGGTGTGCCACAAAACACTAATTTATTTACTTTAATTTTTCAAATGTGTGTGTGTGGATAACACCACAGTTGTGAAAAGGTGTGGAACATGGAAGTGAATAAGCCAACATGAAACATGCCAACTCAAGAAGATTGTAAATCATCATCTTAAACAATGATCCAACGATCCTTTGGGGAGAAGCAAACTTGGAGTCTGTAACAAAGTCACACAGCTCTTAAGGGCCACAGCCAGGATTCTGACCCAGGATGCCTGCATTAAGTCAGGCCCTCAAGTGCTCATAAACAGTGCTAAGCCCATTCCCTTTGATCACCTCAAAGCTTTGACTGAATATCATGCTCAGGACATTTTATTAAACATGACTTATCACAATACTATACCATTAAAAGCAGTGCCATTTTTCTCATCAACTGTAGTGACATTTTTGTAGTGAATTTTGCTTTCCTTTAGTAGCAACCAGAAGAAAGTAGGGCCCATGTTGTGTAGTTTAGCCTTAATACAGACATTTGCAAAAAAAGTCTGAGAACCATTCTTCATCAAGACAGTTAAAAAAAATAACGAAACACAACGCAACTTCTCACCCAGATATGTGCTAGGAATGTTAACACCCTGATGTGAAGTAAGAGAAAAAAATTATTCTTATAAATATCTATTAGATAACCTAATATAGCTTATGGGAGAAGGAAAAACCATAGCAAATTCAGGGTGTGTAATTTCAAGCAGATCTTTTATTTATTTATTTATTTTTTTATTTTTTTTTGAGAGGGCATCTCTCATATTTATTGATCAAATGGTTGTTAACAACAATAAAATTCTGTATAGGGGACTCAATGCACAATCATTAATCCACTCCAAGCCTAATTCTCAACAGTCTCCAGTCTTCTGAAGCATAACGAACAAGTTCTTACATGGTGAACAAGGTCTTACATAGTGAATAAGTTCTTACATGGTGAACAGTTCAAGCAGATCTTTAACAAGAAAAAAAAAAGGCAACAAAAAGAGAAACACATGTTTTTGTAGGTGAACTAGAGATGTATCACCTCTGTCCCCAGTCACTCCGTGTAGCAGGGCTCAGAAAACTATGGCCCAAGGGCCAAATCCAATTCATTGCCTGGTTTTGTAAATACGATTTTACTGGAACTCAGCTCCAACCACTCATTTACTTATTATCAATGACAGATTTTCACACAATTATGGTGAGAGATCATACAAAAAAAGTCTAAAACATTTACCATCTGCCTTCCTACAGAAAAAGTTTGCCAAGCCTTATGTTTTTTTAGCACTTAAAGCTATCTAAAATTATTATATTGTTGTTTATTCAATTGTCTAACTCCCTCGTTAGAATGCCAACTTCATGAGGAAAAAACTTTGTTCTCCACTAAAGTTCTAGCACCTAGAACGATATATAGTACACAGAAAACACCCAATAAAGATGCTGAATGAACGGCATTTATTGAGAGAAAGAACAAACATTTCCCATCGTTCCATTCTCTCTTTGATGCACTCCAACTATTTACCCTACCATTCTATCAAAATGGGTCTTTTCAATTAATCATTGGCTTTATCACGCTAATAAACATGTTGGTAAATTCTCAGTCCTCACCTTATTTGCTCCATAAGCATCATCTGTCCCAGATGTTCTACACCCTCTTTCCCTAAGACGTTAAGAACACCACATTCTCTTCATTTACATCCTACTGTATGGGCCCTTCGTTAGTCTCCTCTGCTGGAGCTACTGCATTTCCCCAGCCTCTTAATGCTGGTGTGCTCCAAGGCTCAGGCTTTCACTTTTCTCTCAGTCCACACTCATTTCCTTGGTGAGCTCATCTAATCTCAAGACTACTGTTAGGCATTTCAAACTAACTCACTCACCTTTCCTTCCAAACCTGCTACATTACAGTCTTCACCATTTCAGTAAAAAGGAACATCATTCTTCCAGTTGCTCAACCCAAAAACTCTTGGTAGTTAATCAACCCTTATTCTGTTACACCCTATATCCAATCCACCATTAAACCCCAGTGGCTCTATCTTATAAATTTATTTCAAGATAATGAACACTTCTTACCCCTTCCACTGTACCATCCTGGTCCAAGCCATTATCTCTTGTTTGAGATGACATAATAGCCCTGTGACAGTTTCCCTGCTTCCACCTTTGATCCCTTACAGTCTACTCTAAACAGCAAAGCCAGGAAGATCATGTTTAAAAGGTCAATCAGCAAGTTGCCGCACGCTCAAAACCTCCCAATAGCTAGCTAGTTCTTCTCCACTTGAGCTAAAGTCCCACACAATTTGGTCTCATGAAACCTATTTGCCTTTTTGTTCCCTCTACTCCAGACACATAGGCCTCTAGGCCCATCCTAGAGCATGTCAAGCAAGCTTCCACCTCAGGGCCTTTATACTGCCTGAAAGGCTCTTCCAGTTTAATTGAATGAACTAAGACTCTTGAAGCAGGCACTTCCATGACTAGCATGTCACCAAATTTCTAAGAACAAGTCTGTAAGGCAGGTATCAATATCCCCACTTTACAGATTAGTAAAGTGAGGTTTACAGGCCACCTATCTAACAAATGATGGAGTTAGGGTTCAACCCCTATTAGTCTGCACAGAACATGAGCTCTCAGTGAAATTTTGGGGGGCTAAGAGAAGACTCGGTGAATTTCTGAGGTCACAGTGATTACTACTGAAGGTGAAGTATTGACAGCTATTGAAGGATATGAGAAAGCCCATTTGGAGAGATTAACAGGACAACTAGAAGAGGAAGTTGTCCAAGCAAAGAGTGGAAAGTTTCAAGGAAAAGGGAAGGGTGTAAAATGGAACTGAGACATCCAGAAGCACAAAAATCAAGCACATACCTCACAGTAAACCACACCTCCTGTGTGTTAGACAGCAACTCTGATTTTGATTTAAAAAGAAAGAGAAAAAAGAGTATCTTCCCCTGCCACTACTGACCATAGATACCTACTGCTGCTACCTGGCTGCGGGAGGTGGGTGAAAACAAGCTATATAGTTCAATATGTGCTGAAGCAACAGAGTTTCACACTTAACGTGTTCCTCCGGCCCAGGGAGTCAAAGTTTTTGTCGAAGGGAGTGAGGTAGGGGGATGACCGGCCTTCAAATTTCAGAAGGCAAAGAAAACAGCAATTTTTTCCCGACTCCCTGGGAGTATGTGGGATCCCCGCTGTCGACACCCCAGATATTCTCTAGACCAGAGAGCGGTAACCAGCGGCTGAGAGTCCCTCCAGCAACTTCTCGTCTATGCCCCATTCCTCTCTGTCCTACCCTCACGACAGGAGACCCCAACCCACACCATCTCCCTCTCATCCCCACCCCGAGCCCTATCTCGGGGCTGGCCCCAGAGAAGCCCCGCACCCCGCAGTGGCCCGAACGTGAAGACCCCGCCTCACCACGGCTCCGGCCACGGCGTGGACCAGGCTTTCGTAGGACTGCACGGAAGCCATTGGTGCGGTTCCCCGCATTCCCAGCCAGACTTTTCCACAGATGCCGCCGGCTACTGAGTGAGAAAAGAAGAGCCGGAGCTCCAGCCGTTAAGTGTTATAAGCTCCACCTTCTCAGGCCGGCCCTCTCCGGAACAAACACTTCCGGGTCGCAGGGCGCCTGCCTCCCGACCGAGTCCTGCATGACGGGAAGAGGGTAAGAGTGGCCTGAACGCCTCTTGGCAGTGATTGGCCCTCGGGGATCACACGGGGCAGTGCAGCGCGGCGCGAGCCCAACCACGCGGAGCGTCTGGCTGCCGGAAGCCAGTACCTGGCTGAGAAAGACGGAAGGTCCTTTGCGTTCCTGGGACCTGGGCCGTCGGGCTGTACACGTACTCCCCTGGCGCTGGGGACTTCAGAAAGCCCAATTGGGCCTCTTATTCTCCGTAAGACGAGGTGGTGAGAAACGAGATGGGGGTCTCAAAGCTCCCGGTTTCTCTGACTTAACTCCTATTTCCTCTCGCTTTTACTTTGAAAGTCACACTTTGGCCAAGAGGAAATAAATGTTGACTGGTCAATGTTCTTTCCTCTGAAACAACCTGGGGTGTGGTGGGAATAGAACGTGAACTTCAGATTAGAATGATCAGTTTCAGGTAGGTAACATACTGGTCGGCAAACGGGAAATCATTTAACCCCTTTTGGTTTCCTCCTTTGTGGAACTTACCAAAATTGGTCCTTGTCACTGAAGTCAAATCACAAAGCATACAGGGTTTTGAAGAAAGGAATAGTTTATTTGCCAGCAAATGAGGGACAGGCAGGCTCATGCCTTAAGAAGCCCCTGTCCTGAGGCATAAGCAGTTAAGGCTTTTACAGAAATCATGGGAGAGAGGGTGTGATGTTGGTGACCAGACACACAAAGTAGCAACTTGGAAGGATTGAAGCAGATATTCTTGCACCCATTCAATTGCTTTTTGTTTTTCTCATATAGGTTCCTCCAGCACCCTGGAACCGAATGTCTTGGTTCTGCAAAATCAGCTTTCTGCTTTATCTCTGACCCTAAGACTCAGAATATAGGAAGAACAAAAAGAAACTGCCACCTTTAAATAGTTACAAGGCTTTGGGGACTACTTTAGTTCAAGTTAATGTTAAATTTTAAACCCAGGGATTTAATTCAGTTTTCCTGTTACAAAGAGTGTTAATACTAACAATCCCACTTGTAAGGATTACTGAAAGCAAATTTATGTAGACATACTTTCCAAAATACTAAAAAAATGTTTTACTATGTTGTGAAGAACCACAGAACTAAACAAGTCAATCTAGATCACACTCTCAATTAGGTCATCATGAGACACGTTTCAGGATTTCCAGCTTCACTTTACAAGGGCACTGTTACCACATATCTCTGCCAGTTTAAATACCAAGTTTACTTTTATAACACTAGTGAAAAATGTGTGCTTACTGCACATCACGGTCAGTGCTTTATGCCCATCGTCACATTTACTCCCCAAGAGAGGGCCTTAACAATGTCTACCTGGTCATACTTCCACAAAATTTGCAGAAAATATCTAAATTGCCATTGGTTAAGTTGTGTTTAAACTCTCCATTCAGGATGGTGCTCCAGTGACCACACACTAGGTGAAAGGTGAGTTGTGGACACAGCTGGATTATGATATCTATCTATGTGTATGGTTAGGTTACTGCTGGATTCTTGTTGCAGAAGTGGCTCCCAGGAATACTCCCGCCACTCCCTAGGGTCGTGACATGAAGGCCCAGGTCCAAGAGTCAAACGAAGATAGGATTCTGGCACTGGAACACTGGAGACAGCAGCTGGTCTGCTGTGCGGAGGACTCGGTTCTTAACTGATTTCTAATCAAATGGAAGCTCTCTGCTGTCAAGAATAGATTGGTTTATGTAGCACAGACTTATATAAACATTTTATGAATATTTTCTTTATGATTGTGAACACAATGGAATTGATCAGAATTCCTACTTGTAGAGCACAAGCCCAGGGCAGATGCTGTGAATTCTTTTGCATCCCAGCTATCAAAATATATTTAGATCAAGATGGATTTTCTATTCTGCTGAAAACTACAAAATCAATGTCATAGAGCAGCATGTGAAAAATTAACAGTAACAGGCATACTTAATAAATGGAACTACTTAGATGTGATGTTTGAGATTTCCTATTTTTAAAAATCATAATTCTTGTTCCATTCACTTTAGCATCTAATTTAGTTTTCATGATTACCTATTTTTCTTAGATGGCTCCTTGAGTTATATAAGCAACAAGCCCCACACTATATACACATAAATGATTACATGTCATTCTGTTTCCAACCACGCCATCAGTACAAAAAGGAACCTTGCCAGAACTGACCGTGTCAAGTGCGTTGCTGCAACGCTGGCTTATTTGTGGCCAGGTTACACACACTGCAGCCTGGGAGTGTCCTGTGGCCTGCGTGAGTGAACCATTATATACCAGACACCTGGATTTTCAGAGCACCAAATACTTGCTCATTCTAGTTCTACTTGCCTCGCTATATTGGTTCCATCTAGTACTTAGAATCCTTATTTTTAAGTTAGAATTACACCTAAAAAGTCAGTTTTTAAGTTTGTTGGACTTTATACAATCATGAATTTATACTCCCACCAGCACTACACAAAAGGTCTTGTGGAATAGATGCCAAAGTATTTAAAACTTAGCCAACCTGACATACTATACTCTTAAATTTGTCCTTATAAGTGCTTAACAGCAGCTATTCTTAATTATGTTTGTTACCTACTTTAGGGTATCATCTTCAAATACTCTTACAGGTATGCTGTATTAGTTGCAAATATTGGGACCTACTTTTAAAAATTACTGTACCATAATTTTTTAAATTAGTTTTTTGTTCATTTATTAGGCCTGTAACAAGTGAACTAAGTACAATTATGCTATACCCATTAGAAGAAACTCCTGTAGGAGGGTGTGCATATCAGCATACCCCATGTTTTATATTCCTTATTCAATGGATCCCCTTCAAATGTACACTTTAGTTTTCAATTTCCTTAAGTAATGAACAATTTTGCAAGCAACCCTGCACACAAGGGGGGCAGCAGAGCACCAAATTTAGGAAAACCTTCAAAGCCAGAAGCCTGGAGAGAATCCTAGCTCCTTAAGTAATCAGGAGTATTTATCCTGGGCAATTAAGTGCCTCAAGTTTCCCCATCTATATAAAATGAAGGAGAGTTCTTACCATTGCAGTCATTATCAGAATTGAGTTAATCCTTGCAAACTGACTACAAAGTGCTTACACAGAGTTAAGTACTACTTATCTGATATGTGCACCTAATTGGGTTATTTCAGGTATTAGCATATCTCTGTAATGTAATTTGTGTTTCTCTTATCCCACTAAGCCAGTATTTCCTATCTGGACAGAACGCTAGTTGTTACCCCAGGCTTTTTTTCCATGTCTTCTGTAGTAATTTTTCTGTTGGGCACATGACTGCACAAGCAACGACTATTATTTTCTAGCTTTCTTTGAAGCTAAATATAGTCTCAAGACAAAAAAAAAGCTGACCAGTAGGATACAAGCGGAAATAAAAAGTTAATTCCATGTATTAACCCCAGTATATGCTTCCTTGCTGCCATCTCCTGTTTCCTCATGCTACATAAACATGAGAGCCAACTATCTTTGGACTCAGGTTAGCTACCTTCTCAGTATGGTATGGCAGAATGGCTTACCTCTAGACTGCTACCTGAAGAAAAAGTTTTGTTTTACTTAGGTTAATGTATTTTTAGGGATCCTTGTTAACAGCTTTTTAAAATCTGGAGCCTACTATGTTCAGTAAAAGTGAGCACTAGAGACAAAATAGAACATGTGCTTTAAAAAAAGGTGGGGGGATCAATATTCAGCTTGAAACCATACTTTATTTTTAATATAGCTAGGAACTGAATTAACTATATTTTTAAGCAGAAAACAAAATCCTTTGCTTTTCCTTCTGAGAGCATTACTAGCACAACAACAGACATCTCTGGTTTAGAAATGACATCGAGTTTCTATGGAAATGAAGTTTGTGAAACTTAAAAGTCTAAAAGCACAGGACACATTTTCAGACCTATTTTACTTTTTCCCATTTATGGTAATATTTGCAATGTTAGAATGTACTTAGGTAATGTATAGTTAAGTAAATCAAATAAGAAATCCAGAAGCAACTGGTCTCCAGTCATTCACAGCACACACTGGAAATTCTGAGAAGGAATACACAGTAACAAAAAGAACACCAACAAGCTCAAATGCAAGTTTATATATGCTGAGTATTTTTAAAAGGGCTTCAAAAGCATGCTCAATTAGCATACATCATCTTCTCACTTATGTAACAGATGCATTTCTTATCTGCTGTGTATAGCAAAGGGTTAGAACCTTAATCAACTTCTGACTTCAGAAATGTGCTATTTCAGAAATGTTTTCTGTAGAATTTACTTCACTGTTCCTACCACTGATTCTTCAAATAAGCAAAGTACAGAGGGTTTTAATCCCTTGAAACTGCCTTTAAACAATAGTTAATTTAAATTGGAAGATAGGTAGAAACCTAGCAATTCCTGGTACAGTGCCTGGTTAGTCTTACTTTATAGAAGAACTGAACGTACAACAGAAAATCTATTTTTTATCCTTGGAGGAGAGGGAAGGAGACAAAGGAGAGATGGGGATATGGCTGCAGTATTTAAGAGCTGAATGGAAGAATATTATCAACCTTTCATAATGCTGACAATCCCATAATGAAGAACCATACATGTCTTCAATTTTGTAATTCATGCTGGATCAAGTAGGTAGTTTCCCCTCTATGTGTATCAATGAATTCAAACCTCATACTCTCTGAAATACAAAGATGAACTCTTAGCTGCAATAGGTATTTCTTAAGCAAAAGACCAGGCACCAAAGGGAAACAAAACCCTCTTTCTGACATCTTTTGATATGGTAAGATTTCACTGAAGTGGTAATTTAACAAATATGAAACCTCTTGGCCAAGTAACTAGAGCTGTTATCGGTATTACCCTACACAGTCACTGTATGTTATTACATATTAAATTAAATAAACCCAGCATTAAATATCCTTGCACAATGAGGCTGTGAATGGTAGCAGTGATGATGCTAGTGAAAATGTACTATTTTTAGTACAGTGAGAGTAAGGGGAAAAAAAATACGAAAACAAGTAGGAAGCAGACAAAGAACTGGGCATTTTCTGACCAGGAAAGTTAATTTTAAACACAGAATACAAAAAAAAAAAGTAACGTATTCTATTATTTCCTGTATGTGGAAATAACGTGAAACATTTATGTATCAGACAAGAACAGAGCTAGGTAATCCAACTCTACTGCAGCATTATAAAAATCATCCCTTCCTCACAAGGTGAGATTTAACTGCATCGGCACAAGGGTATGTGTTATTGCAACTAGTTAAGACTGATGCTGCCTGCCAAGTACTTCCAGTCCCTACCCAGGTGCTACAGCAATACTGATGGTCCCAATACTTATTTAAATATATCATTTAAAAAAAAAATAAAGCATTTGAAAAAACAAATCAAAATGCCTCAGTAACCATATATCCAACTCTAACTATTTAAATGTTGTATTTGCTTCCCACTAACAAACCTTTATTTCACTCAAACGGAACAATAAACCTTCATACTGAAGTATCTTCCTTGCCCAAATAATTCAAAGGAAGAAACCAAAATGATTAGTAAAGAAAAATGCAGGGATTAACACACCCTTTTAATTTGTTTTATGTATTTTTAAGGTTTAGAAAGTATTTAAAGTTTATAATTCCTAGTAGGAAAACGTTATCTGAATCAATACCCTAATGGCAAACTACTGTAAAATGTTTCAGCTGCATTTGGGGCAAAGGGTAAGGATTATCTTCAAAGCACCCCAGCTTTCTTCATGAGAAGGTCAGAGGTACACTGGTTTTGTATTATTGCGACATCCATTAGGCAATCTAGGTTGCTTTTCCTTCAGCAAAGGCTTTATTTGTCAGAAGGGCATTATGCTTGACCTCCAAATTTGGCTGACAATTTACTGATGAGATTCATAACCTTTGGGTTGCTCTGATATTTTGACATATTTGCTGGGTTCTGGGCCACATCCTGGAAGGCCACCATAACTTCTGGATCCTGCAAAGAAAGATGGTTTTTTTTTAATATTTAAAAAAGTGTCTATGGGCCACTAAGTTTATAATCCTAAATCCTATCTCTGTCTAGACCTATGATTTTGTCATGGCCAAATAACTGGGGTATGAACAAGTCTTTAAGTATAAATATTATTAATGTGCACTTGAAAGTCAAAACTCAATTATGAGACTTTATAATGAGAAAAAGCATATATAATATTGATGCAAAGGACAATGATATAATTAGCAACAATTACAGTATTTCCTATAAACTATTTTTTAAAAACTTAAGCTACTCATGAAAAAAAAAATGAATGTCACAACTTTATAATTACTATTGGGTAATTCAGATCAATAAAACATTGCTAACAAAGTAACCTTGGTCTCCACATAAGATTATGAAAGAAATGCCTTGTTAATACAAAGTTCAACTTTGTTCTTCCAAGCCTTACCTGCATGGCTGCAAGAACCTCTGGATCACTAAGAATTTCATTGAGTCCAGGCATTCCTGCCATTCCAGGCATGCCCCCTCCGGTTCCAGGAATTCCTCCAGGAAAATTACCAGGCATTCCCCCAGGAAAGCCACCTGTAAGAATAAATGAAAAAACTGTTAGACACTAACTATATAACTATGTAGTCTGATATATACTACTTCCTTCTGATTTAAAACCACACACACACAACTGCATGCACAAAGAATAAGGGTGCCACTAAACACGCATTAATCTGAACATTCCTAATTGGCTGTAACAAGACAACGATTACCTTAAAATTTTCTCTTAAAATATATGGCTGTAAATCAGACTTTGCTTCCTTCTGGTTTCATTTTTTCCTAATAATAAAACTGTTAAGAAAGAAAACTGACCTTATCTTAAAGCAAAGAGAAAGCTACTAGTCCCCTGGAATTAATCACAAAATTGAATTTTTACAAAAGTAAGGTCAAATAGGTTAAGCTTGGTCTTCTTTTATCTTCTCAGTCTTTAAAGTTAATTCATAAGAGTTTAGTCGTATCATCTACATTTGCTCTCTTACAACACTAAACTATGTTTTCTACCTTTATCTTGTATCTACCTACCACTTCAGCATTTTATTAAAAATAATAATAAAGAGAGAAAATGTGGTATCCACATATAAATCAAGTATAAAAATCAAATGAATATTCATATTTGAACTGACTGTTTATAGCTCATAATGCATGAGCAAAACCGAAAGCTTCTGTGATGACTGCCCCTGTAATGTTCACCATTTAACTTATTCACTATGTAAGAATATGTACTCCATGTAAGAACTTGTTCGTTAAGCTTCAAAAGATTGGAGACTGATGAAAATTAGGCTTGGGGTGGATTAATGATTGTGCATTGAGCATTGACCCCCCTATATAGAATTTTATTGTTGTCAACAACCATTTGATCAATAAATATGAGAGATGCCCTCACACAAAAAAACATATATATATATACACGCACTTCCAATTGTAAAATAAATAAGTAACCGAGATGTAATGTATAGCATAAGGAATATAGTCAAAATATTATAACAACTTGGTATGGTGATAGCTGGTACCTAGAATTATCATGTATATAAATGCTGAATCACTGTGTTGTACACCTGAAACTAATGTAATACTGTGTGTCAACTACCCTTCAATAAAAAAAAAAAAGAGTTTAGTCGTTTTTTTTTAAGCTATATTCTTCAGCAGTTATTCATTCAAGAACTACATTGAGTGCTTCTTATAAAAAAGTGGTAGATTTTTATCTCTACCCCAGAATCACAATTTTTGACAGTGAAACTGAAGATCTGTATTTTTCACAAGCACTCTTGGTGTTTCTTCATTACACTGCAAACAATGCTGTAGCAAAAAGGATTTAAGTCTCCCAGGTCTATTTTTAGATTATAAATCCAAATTATTTCCTATTCTGTCTTTCACTACAGTAAACTTTTATGTCCACTACAGAGATTCTGAAATCAGAATTATGCCAGTATAGAGAAATCTAAAGCAAAATACAGACTAACATCTGTAGCATTCTATAGATCAAGGGTCACACACCACCATTAGGGAGAAACATGGGAAACAAAGTCACTTCTACCTGGCTCAACAATTTAACTTGACTGTAAACAACTAACAATCACAGATAAGGAGTCCTAAGAAGGCTTGAAAACAACTCCTTTGAAAAACTAGATTCCACCCGTAAAAAAATTATTAGTCCAAGGCAACAAAAGCTAACCAGTTTGCTTGTTAAATCTTAGATAATAAAATCCACATACCAAAAATTTATCTGTACTAGTCCACATTGTAAGTCATTTTCTAAAACAAAGGTACCTAACATAAGATTATTTTTATTTTAGGCAGGAAGGAAGCTATAAGCATAATTTATTTTCTTCAAAACAGCAAATCATTTCATATATATGGAATATATATATATATATGTAGGTTACCTGGCATATGACTCTTAAGAACAGAAGCTGTTATTTTCTAGCTCTGACCATGCAACAAGTTCTAGCCAGTAGCACATTAAGTGTAAGTGGTGTGTACATTGACTCTATAAGCCTTAAGAGAAAGCTGGCTACTATTAAACAGTTGGAGGCCCTGTTAGAATTATTCCCCAATTAGAATTCTGAACTTAATCTCTTCTTGATCTTTATGTAAATTTCACACTGTCTCATTTACGAAGGATTCAAAAATTAGAAATTCTGAGTGCCTTTTTAATGGTTCTTCTCCTTGTATCACCATAGGCCTCTGTTATCATTTAAGGCTTTGTCTCACTGGTCTTTTATAATCACTTGACAGATACAATAAAGGGAGGAGTGTGTATTATTTTCTCACTGGACTCAAAACACTGCTAGTGCTGTTACCTAGTACCTCATTTTAGAAACTTAGAAATTAGAAATTACTTTAGAAATGTTAAGACTACATCATTATCAATTCTCACAGTCTTTAAATAAAGTACAATGCTCAGGCCTCAATAAATGTTAGCTATTTTTAAAAAGTATACTGCTCAAAGTGTGAGGAAAACAATATACTGTATTTCCTCTAACATAAAACTTTTAAAGAGAATGAAAGTTTCCAGAGGCTAACATTCTAAAGAAACTTCAGTATTCCAGAGACTAATGGTACTAAATAAAATAGACATTTTCCGAGTCCCCAAATCAGATTATTCTCCAATTGTTTACAATACTAACTGTTAAAATTTTTCTTTAGAAATACCTGGAAAAGAGCCATACTGAGCTCCGGATTGTCGTCTGGCTTCTTCCTCCTTTAATTAAAAAAAAAAAGTAAATAGTAAGTAATAAATTGTATGATGGGATGGGGGAGGAATCGTTTGCTGTCTACCCATGCAAATGATGAAAAAGCTGTAAAATAAGCTAGTTAGAGGAGTTACAGGAAGTTTCAAGTGGCAGTTCCAGAGGGAAGGATACACTACCCACCCCCCAAACAAGTTCCAACTGGATTCTCAATGAGCACTACTTTTAGTAATGATTCCAAGTAGTGTTTTACTTCTACTTGGGGGATGAAAAAATTAAAACCCTGGAAAGCAATTTATATTACTGATTCATCTGTCCATGCTTATGAAAACGAAATTCTTAATATTTTAAAAATTCCAGAACGAAAGCACACGGTTAGATTATTAAGACTGCTGTGATTTTTGCTTCCCAGGTTCATTTTAGAAACTTATTGTCCGTACATAACTCAACCAGAATCAACTGGAGATTTAGTGATTTGTTTTTGCAGTTTTCTTAAAAAAATGAAAGGAAATACACATAAACGTCCCTCATAATCAATTATGAAGTCATCAAAGCGATACATGAAAGTAAAAATCACTTTTGAAGATTAGAAACTATAATCCTATAAAATCAAGCATGATGCTTAAAAACATTAAATGACAAATCTTAACAGTAGTTAACAACATTGTCAATGAATTATAGATACCCTTTCTAAGTTTTATATGACTTTGTAGCTACAAATAAAAAAATTGCTAGTCAATTTTAAATAGCTATGAATCTACTGTTGGAACAGGAGGAGTCATAAAACAAATCAGGGCAAACATCTTCAGGAAAACAATACTGCAGTGTTACTTCAAAGGGAAAAAATTCCTGATTTCAGGACAGAAACAAGAATATGAACTGGTGAAATATAAGGTCACTTAGGAATTTAAAGACTAAAAATATCCTCACAAATCGGAGACCATGAGAGAAGAAAAACTACCTTTAAATAGTATCATCATCCTACAGGATGGCAAACAGGGAGCCAGAAATTAGAATGATATCCTAAAAACTCCAATTTACTGTATGTCCCTTTCGTGATTCAGCCACAGAAACAACTTACCCTCTGGGCTCTCTCATGTTCTTCCCGAGCCTTCTTAACCCTTTCTATTCTCTCTTTGATCTCCCGCTCTTCTCGTTTTCGCTCATACTTTCTCCGATGTTCTGCAATTTTCTGAGCCTAGGAAAAAAAGAGCCACAAAAAAATGTTTTCTCTAAAAGCGGAGTAGAGTCAACATAAATCAAGTTTTGTTAAATAACTACTTTTTTTGGGAAGAGGTGTTTAATTCAACACATAGTTCAATGATGACAGATTTGCCTCATAGAGAAAATCCTGACAAAACTCAAGCTTTAACAAATCCTCTGTGCAATACAGCAAAGAGGCTGGAATTTGAAGTTAGAAGTATTATAAATCTCAAACAATTAACTAGTCAAGGGCGAACATTAGGTTTCAAATTGTGACAATTCTTGCTTGATAACTGCCATGCAAAGACAGATTAGGAACACACATACCAGTTATTTGCCACAGTCTTAACTATACTTAAGTTTCCTCATGGATAAAATGAGGGGGCAGGGGAGGAGAAATTTAAGTTTTACAGAACTTGTATAAGGATTAAGAGAGAAAATATATGCACCAGGCAAGCAGTGCACAGACTGTGTCAAAATTTGGAACTTACTTATTTGGAGAAGTAAGTAGATGTAAGAGACTCATATTCAATTGTTACTTTAACTTGTTTATAATTATTTTTTAAGAAACTCATGTTCTAGAATATCTCAACAATAACCTTGCTGAGTTAGCACTGTTATGAGGAAAAAAAAGAAGAAAAACTAGTCTGGGTGAGAGTAAGTTAAATTCATAAAATTCCCACTATCTTAAAACATTGTGGAATAAATTCTTGGCAGTATAACTCTTCCCATATACCTGAATTTACCATGTAAATACATCAAAATTATTCTAACAAGTTTAGATAGAAATTATCTTAAAAGAGAATAGTCTAGCTTTTAGATCCAGTGTTATCATTTTAAAAAGGTTGAAACTTGCTATAACTTCCACAGGGCCCACATGTTTTACATACAGCGATTGCATACACCTACAATAGATATAGAAAGCCCAGACTCAAATCCTAAGTCACAATTTATAAATTCTACTTTCTTTGCTGTAAACTTGATGCCTCCTCTTCTCTTTCTAACTTTCTGGTTAAATTCTACTGGAGGTTTGCAAACAAAGCAATAGAGCTTGCTATTATAGAGTATGAGAAATGGAAACAGAGATCCTGAGTCAAGCACAAACTTCAGTGATTACAGATTATACCTTCCAAATTGTTTTCTTTGCATCTGTTTTGCAGGTTAAGTTACTGCCAGGGACTAAGTACTAGAGCCATAGAGTATCACAGTAATGACTTTCCCATACCCTCGGCTGAACTTCTTTCAGCATTGCACTAGCATCTTCATCATAATCCAGTTTACAGGCAAGGGCAAGATCATGGGCTGCTTCTTCCCAATGGCCCAAAAGTCTGAAACAGATTTAAACTCATTTTAGGAGCCTTTTATACACATTCACTTATGTGGCATGATGTCTTTCTTATTTAAAAAAAAAAGGATTGTTATAGAAGAGGTTTAAGTTAAATAACAGAACTACAGATTTTCATGAACCAATTCAGTTACTATGATCCACTCTAAAAATTTGCAGCTTAAATTCCACTGCAGTAACTGTACAGTTGCTCTTCTACTAAAAAAAAAGTTAAAATCTTTAAAATTGCTGTCTTCAAAAATATCACAAAAAATTTTTTTAATTATGTAGTCACAAAACTTCCAACTCATCAAAACCATAATTAAAATATGTATTTAGCAGTCTACCTTCTATGTAAGTAAACAATACATATGTGCACATTTTATTGGAAAAGGGAGAGAGAAGTATACATAAACAAGTTTGGTGGAGTAGGTAACAATGGAGAAGAAAGAGCAACGGAAATAACACTTCTCTGGGGGTCCCCGTTAACTCAGTTTTGACTCTTTAAACATGGAGATGTTTTACATATGCAAAAGAAGAAAATTAAATCAGAAAGGACAGAAATTAAATAAACCCTAAAGCTGGACACAAACAAAAACAAAAAGAGGCTGTTTATCACACTGAACATAGATCACATGGAAAAACGAATTCAAGAAATCTAAAATAGTACGTTGACTGTAAATCTTAAGTGAGATATAGTTTAAGGAAAATAAAATCTGCAAAAAAACAATCTTTAAACTTTACTTACAGGGCATATTATTTTTAAGGTATGATTCTGAAACAACTTCATATATGTTGTATGATAACACAAATAAGTAAAAATATTAGCTACAAAGATTTCTGACTTCCGGGGAAAAGTGTCAAAAGTAATAAAAGGGAAAATATTTAACGTTCAATTTTAATTGAAAATATCAGTATAAACTTAAGTGTCATAAGTTTTTTTCCTTTAAAGTAACTGTTTTAAACATGTTCTTTCTAATTCTGTTGAAATGACAGAAGTAATGATATTCTGGAAGCAGTGAACACACTTAGTGGCAAAACTTTAGTTTAAATATAACTTCCATTAAAATGAACAATGGCCTCATGGAGAAATTATTTACTCCAAGTCCAGGACAAACAAACTACAAGATAAGCTCATGCTATCTTACACAAGAAGGTGAAGAAATGCTCAAAGACTACTGGACTGGGGTCTCAAGAGGATCAACACAATGTGTGAGCTTTCTGATACCTACAGAGTATTAATAAATTATTACTCTAACCTTTTACACCTTAATCTTTGACATGGGTCTTCATAAAAAAAATCACTAGAGCTACTTTTCTGCATCACCTAATACAGCTGTCCCTAGCGTATCCATCTTCACCTCCACCCACAGTTGAAGGTGAGCACCTTTTCTATACACTAAGATGGAAATGTCATCGGACATTTCATCCCCAAGCTACCAAATACTCATTCATATAACATTAAGTTTTGCTTCCAAGAAATGATTGCTAATTTGGGTTAAAGTCATCTATTTTCCCTTTTTTCTGATTTTCAGGCACCTAACAGTGAACTGAAGTAGTCTGAAACTAGTAAATTCCTTCTTCTGCAACAATGGTTGTTTAAAGTTAAGTTACAAAGAGAAAATCTGAAGAGGAAATTTCTAAGGACATTGACAAAAGGCCACTCTTTTTTCTTGGATTTTTGAGAAAAATCTTTTACCTTACATTTTGCCCGTATGTGGTCAAAAACTTAACAGTGGTTTTCTTTGCGTGGGAAGACTGAAATTTTCCTTTCTCATCTGCTCATGATATTCTCTAAATCCTTCACATTGAGCATGTATTACTTTGACATTGAAATCCTTTAGCATTTTTAGTTTTTTTTTAGAAAGCATATTAAAAGATTTAATCTTAAAGAGTTCTGAAAACAATTAATTCCATTATTTACCTGTGTGCTTTCCCTCTCCACTTGTAAGGCTGAGCTGAATCAGGATTTATTTCAATAGCTCTGTCACAGTCTCGGATGGCAGCATTTGGCTTCTGTAATTTGATGAAGACACTAAAAAATAAGTGTGATATTAGTAAGTTTTATTTTCAAACAATAACACCTTTGAAATGACCACAGAAACAATTCTATCCAGATAAACAAACAGAAATTATTCACTAGGAGATATCTGAGCTCTCACCTGGCTCTCTTGGCATACAGAATGGCCAAGCGAGGATTCAGCTTGATGGCATCTGTGAACAAGTCAATGGCTTTCTGTAGTTCACCTAAAGTGAAACAAGTAATCAAGAAATACAGGATAAGAAAACAGTAATAAAAATTATTGATCTCTTACCCAATTAGTCTTCCATATTCTTTTATTCAGTTAAAAAAAAAAACACCCTATTTTTAAATTAATACAAAACTGAGATTTCTGGCACCTACAGAGCATTAAAACTTTAGCAAACCTTTAAAGCAAACTCTACCACACCTTCACTGTAAATCACTCAAGACAGAACAATTTTGGGATACATAACCCCGTAACAAATAGAATACCACATTCTTAGGACTCACTGATTTTTTTTAATTAAAAAAAAAATTAAAGGAAAAAAATCAATTTTATTTCATTAATTAAATTTTCTTTTAATAAGTTAAAAGGATAGGAAAAAATACCCATACTAAATCCACAGAGCTGATGAAAAATATTTTACCACTGGCATTTACAGGAGCAGTATAAAATTTCAACAAAACTAAAACTCATGAAAAATCATAACCCACATTTTAAGTTCACTTATTATATCCTAATCTTATAGCTAGCTCCTTTGTTTATTAGTCCCTTCAATAAAGTCACTCAACAAATAACACATACTGTAGAACTGGAATAGTTCTTTCACACAGTCTGATTTTTGGACACAGGAAACATGGGGGAAGAAAAACACAGAATTTTGAAATAAAAGACATAACTGAATTTGGAAAATGTATTTACTCAGAGTAAATGTGTAAAGGACTTTAACAAAACTCATGAAACAATATACAAAAATATTCAGCCTTATTAGCTACTATAGGGTATGTCTAATACAAGTCATTACACCTGGATGTCTAATAAGCAACTCACACCTACCATGTTCGAAGCTGAACTCTTTATTTCCTAGCCCACCCCCAAATCTATTCCCTGTCATTGTATTCCCAATTAAGTAAATTGCTCCTCCATTCATTCAGTCTAGTTTAGAGGTTGGCAAACTTTTCTGGAAAGGGTGATACATTATTTTAGGCTCTGCAGACCATAACAATCTTAACTATTCAATTCTGCTATTCTAGAGTTAAAGCAGCCACAGACAATACATTAATGAACGGGTATGGCTTTGTTCTATTAAATTTTTACAAAAACAGAAGGGTGTAGTCTGGCAACTCCTATTGTACCTTAAGCCCCAAACCTTGGAATCATTATTGACTCCCTAATCTAAACACTAACTTCTCTTTCTCTATTTCCAAAACATATCCAGAATCACTGCTCCTCATCTTAATCACCCTAATCTTCCAAGGTCCACACTGTGCACCAAAGGGCCACAGGATAGTTTATTAGCACTGCACGAATTACTGGCTCAATAGTTTATGGTTTCAGCACTGGATCACTACATTCCTTTTGATGATGTCTTTGAAAAGTTTTAGTAGTTGCTCTGATAAAAAGCAAAAACTGCAGGAACACAGATGTGGAACAGGAAATGAAGGGGGCAGTGTCCAATCTAATCCCAAGAGTTGAGAAGCTACTTAGTGCCCAACATACACACACAGCTTATTAGAACATACACATGATTACTTTAGAGTGAAATTAAATATATTTTCTTTGAATTTATGTGTACTATTTTTCAAACACTTGTTCAAAAACTAGTTCAAACCACTAACTTGTAAGGACATAGATACGTATTAAATTATTTGGACCTAACTACACTGCAAATGAAACCCATGCATTTCTTTTGGCCTTAGGAGTGCTGTGAAAAAGAGATAGTATGGGAAATGTCAACAGAGATTGTTTGGGAACTTTTGCCCTAATGAAACCACCATCATTAGGTACTGGACTACAAAATGAGTCTTGATTTCTTGCTTTCACTCTGTGGGTCGCAAAAATGCACCTGAGATCTGTCGCAGAGAGCTTAACTGACTGAGAGCCCCATCTTCTGTGCTCAAGGCTACACCTCACAATCTGCTCCCAGCTAATGACTGAATACAGGAAGGACACAAGGGCAGGCTCATTCTTGGGAGATGGGCCACTCCTCTAACAGGCAACTTTGGCTTGCCAAGACATTTTTTTAGAAACACACCCATAGTTTAGGACTTTTCCTACACAACCTTCCTTCCATCTTTCTAACACAGGGTAAGACCTACACGATGTCATCACTGCCTTCCCAAACTCTTCTGTCTCCCTGCTCCCCCATTTTCCCTCATAGATGTTTTCCTAATTTATCTCTGGCACATCAACTCATGTTTTCGATTCTACTCCTCCAATGAACTAAGTAAAACTATTTGCCCCTACAATCTATCTGATCTATATAAGGCAGCGAGAATAATCCTTTTCAAAAGCAAATTCACTTCCTATGAAACTCTCCTAGTCTAATACCTTCAAGGGCTTCCCATCACCCTTAAGGACAAAATCGCAAGTCCTCAGCAGGATCTGCGGGGTTCTTCTGTGACCTATGTATCCGACCTCCTCACCCATCTCCTACTCCCAGCCACTTCCCTGACCTCAACTCTACCACTTTTACCCCTTCATTCACTGCACTCCAGCTATACTGGCCTTTCTGCTATTCCTTGAATAAGTAATCATCCCATGTGCTCTTCCAGTTAGTCTCTGTACTTGTTCTTCCCTCTGTCTCAAAACCCCTTCTACACTTGGCTTGCTCCCTTCAATTCATCAGATGCTTTTCTGATCACTCTGTGTAAAATAATAGCTTCCATCACTGACTATCCCTTTACTTAGCTCTATTTTTCTTAATAGTGCCATAGCCAGCTACCAGAATAAATTAATTTTTTTGTATGAAATAATCAAAATTTAAGATAGTAAGAAAGCTATTCTTGAACCTTTGGTAACCACAAATCTAAAGCCTGCAATGGCAATAAGTATGTATCAATAAATTTATTTTTGTTCCCCAGTAATATATTGAGTTCCAGGAAGTAAAGAACTTGGTTTGTTTTGTTTCCTACTATATATATATCCAACACCTAAAACACTTTCTGGTACATGATTAGGTCATATCTGGTACATGATAATGTCAATAAACATTTGTTGAATAAACAAATTGAATAAGCTGATATTCTAACTAAACTGAAAAAAGCATAATAAAAATACTAATAATAATGTGAGAACCAGAAACATTTATTAAGGCTTTACTTATTAAGAATACCTTACTAATATGAATAGTGCTTGGTACTATTCACATATTTACTCATATATTCTTAATGACTCTATTAGGTAGGTACTATAATCCCTATTTTACAAAGAAAGAAACAGAGGCAGAGGTAAAGAGAGTAACTTCTCTAAGTTTACCTAGCTGGTAAGTGCCAGAGCTGAGATTCAAACCTAAGCAACTTTGGCTCCATAAGTTCAGTGTTTTAAGTGTATTCCTCTCTCTCTAACCCCAGGTGGGGCCAGAGCCTACAATTTCTGGCTTAGAATGCTTAGAATATGAGTGTTTCATTCCTGTGGGATATTCTATAAACCTGTCCCTATTATAAAATTAAAACTATGTTAAATTTACACATGATCATAGCTTAGAAAGATATACGGAAAACAGAATGTGACTTATTAGGTGGTAGCAGATTCATTTTCATTTTGTTAAATTATCTATTTGCTGAGGCAACAAGTATGAAAATTAAAAATATACAAGATAATATGCTAAAATAATTGACAAAAATAAGTAAGTTGATAGTTGGTACAGCTAAATCCCAGGGAAGTCAAAATCCCTCTGAGCCCTCAGAATGTTCATTAATCTGTAAAATGGGAGTAGTTTGAAGTTTTAATGAAATAATGCACATTAAAACATAATAAAACTGCTAGGCACATAGCAGGCACAAAATAAATGTGGGATAAATAGGAGTCATAGGAGGTAGGGAAATTAAGAAAACATCAGTGTGGAAAAAGAACGGTCAGGAAAAGAAGTGGCTGGGATAAACTGATGGGTAAGATTAAAAACTGAAACGGGTAAAGAAGAGCTGTACGGAGCACAGAGCACAAGTAAAGAAACATTCTAGGACAGTGAGATCTGGCTGGAATGGAAGGTTCATCAGGCTGGGAGGCAAAATATGGGGTCTGACTCTTAATAGGTCTAATGCTATGACAAAGACCTTCAAAATGTATGCAAAAAATTAGCCATAGGTTGCAAGCCAGGGAGTGTATAATAATAAAAAACTGTTCTAAATAAGAATCTAGGGACAGTGAACATAAAGCAAAAAAAAAAAAAAAAGACATCTCAAGTAGGTGAACTATTAAGGCAAACTGCAATAGAATTAACATAATGACCTAAACTAAGAAGGTTGGTGGAATTACAAACAGGGAAGTGAATGTACTTGCCTAACTGGAACAGCAGTCAATTCTGAACTCATTCTAAATTTAGTCATCATCTAAGTCTGTGGATAAAGCCCAAATGCACATCATCATTATACAGCCATCTATTCAATGGTGGCACTGTGACACCCCTACCATACAGCTATGAAGGGTCTGCATAGTACTCAAGTGAATGATTTTGTTCTTATAAATTGTAACTGATTAAACATATTTGATACCGTCATCACTCTTCCACTATGAATTTTTAAAAAATGATCTAACATGCAGAGACTAGAACAAGAGTGCTATGCCTATGGACATCAATTATTAAGGGTGTTACTATGTAAAAAGCTAAGGGCCACTGTTCCAGTACTACTTTTTTGGAAAGCCTTTCATCTTTTTAAAGCCTCTTCTCAGTAGGATAGTCAGAAAAGCAGTCTTTGAGTCACACATCAGGATCTGTCCATACCCTGAGGATCTTAATGACTGATGATCCCCGAATGATTCAGTTTATCAATGAGGAAAGGGTGTGTGAAGAATAGGAGACTTTCTTCTCTAGTATAAAATACTCAATAAATTTAACCTCTCTTCCACTTTCTCAGTATTTAACAGTTACTGCAATACAGAATATTCAGCCTACCACAGAAATGTAGCAAAGACAAAAAAAAACTACTCACCATCATTCAGGGCATCAATGGCAGCCACTTTTTTATCATTTGCCTGATCCATCATCTCCTCAGTTATCTAGGGGTAAATTGAAGGTCATTTTAGAAGTAGTAGAGAAAGCAAAGATAAGAAGGTAGCAATCTGGACTTTCTTAAGGATGGGGTAGTCACAGCTCCCATTTTTATTCTTCTCTAGTCTCCAGGGAACAAAAAGGATAAAATTATAATTGATGAGTAAGCAGTTATACAGGATGAGCTTTAATCTTTCATATGAAACAATAAATTCCACTCGCTACGCTGCCTGAGATGAAACCTGTTTTCCTCTATCCCAACCTAAGCAGGTTGTTCTGTACCTTGTCTTACCAACTCCTTTCTAGTTATTCACAAATAAATACTAAAACTCAATCTCCACATTAAATAGTAACTAAAGCTAGTTCCTTTCAGGCTTGACTCTGTAAGAGAAACATCTCATTCTTTTGTTCTAACATACATCTATACAGCCAGCAGTACAACAGTTATTAGTAACAAAAACTTACAGCAAACATCCTACCAAAAATAGAAAGCAGTTTCTTTGACGAAAGAAAAAAAAATCCATTCTATCACCACCAGTGTGTAAAATATTATTGGAAGTGCTAATTCACTCAGAAAACAATTTGATTGGCTTAAAAATTAGGAAGTATCAACCTATCTTCATTTATACTGACCTAGAAAACCCAATGGAACTGACAAGATATTAGATCAAATAAGACAATTTCTGTTAAGTTCTCAGAAACAAGAACAACATATAAAACAAACCCAGATTTCCTCCACATAAACAAAAATCAATTATAAAATAGAAAAAGATACCATTCCAAGGTTACCGAAGGCTTTCACGGGGGGAAAAGTAAAACTCTAGTAAAGGACACAAGACGTATATACCACATTCATGGAAAGATTATTTTGAATACATCAACCTATCCCCAAGTTACTCAAATTCAAAGCAATTCCAACAAAAATTTTGAGCAGTTGTAGACAAGCTTTAAAAAAACCTTTTAAAAGAACAAAGGAAGACACACTTTACCAGATATTAAGACATTCCAAAAAACCAGACAACTTAAAAAAAAAAAAAGATGATGAAAACTTCAGTTTATCGCAATACAGTAGGTACATATGAAACCCTGAACAAGTGTAAAAACCACTTTTTTACCATCTTCGACCTAAGAATGCAGAAATCCTCAGAACAAGAGTAAATGAAGGCTTATAATCCAGAAAGGAAAACAAGTACTACATCTGTTTTCACCCTTGTGGCAGGTATCAAACATGGTTACTTTGCAATGTTTTTGAAAGTAGTACAGGACACACAAAACAAAGCCTAGATTCTGATGAGATTATATGTTGTCTAGTCATATACACTCCTAAATAAATCTGCAACTCCAACTGCTTATACTGCAACTATACTGGTAAACAAAACGCCTGTCCCCTAAAGACAAGAACAGCCAAGTAGAGAGGTGAAAAATATCTCCCATGAATTCATAACCACAAGCCAGCCTTTCCAGTGGAATTCACCATTACTTGTGTAATTAAACAAAACAAAAAACAAAAAACCATGATGAGAATTTAAAGTGGTCCTTTGGAGAACTATACCTCTGCAGACCTCAAAAACTTTCCACAGGTGAAGTTTCAAAGAACTCATGGTCAAAATATCAATACACACACAATATCCACAAGGAAACAAGGTACCTCAATGAGCAAGAGTCAGGAAAAACAACAAGAATAAAATCAGCAAAAGAGTCAAAACAAAAATTTAATGCATTTAAGAGAACAGCAGCAAGTTCTGAAAATGAGAGGAGCAAGAGACATATAATCAAGTGGACTTTAAAAGAAATCAAAGTATCAAAATTTAAAACATAAGCATTCAAATTCAAACATCAATGGAACAGCTGATTAGACTGAGAACAATACACATAATTCATGGAAGTGATAACAAAAAAGTCTGTAACTAGGTCTCCAGAACGAGTGGAATGAGGAAGACGCAGCATTTGAAAGACACTAGTTGAGAATGTTCCAGAGCTAAAGAAAGTTAACAATCCTAGAATCTAAGATGCCCAATAAATCCCAAGTAGGATAGTGTTATGAACCTAGACACAGCCAAGTGACACAGCACTGTCAACAAACAAAATGCGTAATTTTTAAAAATTTGCTTTTACAAAGAGAACAAAAACAAAAAGTACTTGTATTTGTTCTTAAAGATACACAAGATCTTTATGGAGAGAATGTTATTAAGCCATTGAAAAACATCAAAAAAAGGCCTAAAAATTAGACAGATACCACATTCACGGGTAGCTCATCCTAACAGATGTGTCTTCAAACTTGATTTAGATTTAATGCAATTTCAGTGAAGGGGAAAAAAGAATTTTTTTTTTTTTTGTGGTGGTGTATTTGTGTGGGGGGGATGGGGGACTTGTCACAATCCTGATTCTAAAATTTAGAGAACAATGGGCCAAGAACAGTCAGAAACGTTGGGCAGCGTAGGGCGTGACGTGGGGGTGGAGGCCTTGCTCTATCAGATAACAAGCCTTAGTATAAAGCTATGTAAAAAATATGTCATTAATGAAGAGAAAAGAACTATAGACAAGTAGAACAAGTGAGCACCAAAACACACCCACACATCTATAGAAACAGTTTATTTGTCATGTGAGGAAAAGATTTCTTCAATAATTGTGTTGACACAGGGCTGGGAAAGAGTTACTAAGGGTGACCCACACTAACCATAACCATCAAATCAAATTCATGTCGGAGTCCTCACAGAATCACATTACTACACAGCATGCCTTTTTTTTAATTAAGGTATCACTGATATACAACCTTATGAAGGTTTCACATGAGCAACACTGTGGTTTCAACATTCACCCATATTAAGTCCCACCCCTCCACCCCACTGCAATCACTATCAGCGTAGTAAGATGCTATTAATTACTTGTCTTCTCCGTGCTATACTACCTTCCCCGTGACCCACCTATATTGTGAGTGCTGATTATAATGCTGCTTAATCCTCTTCTCTCTCCACCCCCCGGCCCACCCTCCCTAACCCCCCTTCCCTTTGGTAACCACTAGTCCCTTCTTAGAGTCTGCAAGTCTGCTATAGAGCACGCCTTTCATAACTGGAGACCTGCATACCAGCCTATTATCACAGTAACTAATGAGAAGTTTTAAATTATGATTAATGAGCTAACTTTCAGAAGAAAACATATGAGGACATCTTCAGTATATTAGGGTCCAGGAAGAATACTTAGATATCACACCATAAACACAAGCCATAAAAGAAAAATGAGTAAATTGGACCTCATCAAAACTAAAACTATTGTGTAGAAAAAATAACATTAGGAGGATGAAAAGACAAGCTACAAACTGGAGAAAATACCTGTAAGCCTCTTATCTGAAAAAGACTTTATATCTGTAACATGAAGAACTCTCAAAACTCAACATTAAAAAGAAATACACAATGTGTTGACAGGTATATGAAAGGTGCAAAGCAAACAAAAATTTTCATCAGTAAAAAAAATCCACTACAGCAATTATAATCTGAGGTAATAGAGCACAGTATGTAAAATTATCATCAATTTAACTACACTAAAGATTTTGTTTACATAAAGAAAATGAAGCCAAGCCACAAAGTAGTAGAAAATATGTGGAACCCATAGAGATAACAAACTGTTAGTGCCCACAATAGAAAATAAACTATAGGCAGTGAGAAAAAGACAAACAACACAGAAGAAAAATAAGACCAGGACTTCACAAATACCGGTGACTGATCAATAAACATTAGAAGTATGCTCTACTTTACTAGAAATCAGGAAAATCACAAAATAAAGATTTGACATTTTTAAAAAGTATGATAAAAAATTATGGCAATTTTCACAAACATTTTAAGTAGTAAAATAAAATGTTCTCCCAAATGCCTTAAAGTCAGAGAAAGATTTAGTATGCATTTTCCCTGGAAGAATTGTCATAAAATTATTGCAATAGGTGGGACCTTCACATTCTAAACAAGCAGAAAATAAGCCACTGAACTTACCTCTACACTTTCATCTCCCATTTCTTGAGGGGCATCGGTGTCTGGTTCAATCACACCTTCGTTGTCAATTTCTGCCAAAGTTAAGAATATGACAGTATGACACAATAGCCACATGAGGCTATTAAAAACTAATGAACTATGGCTAGTGCTACCAAAACTGAGTATTTTATTTTAACTCATTTTAAATATTTTACTTTATGTTAACTGTTACTCAAATTGATGATCTCCATTCAACACTTTGTTTAGATAACATTGCACTTCATTTTAATTGCTGCATCATGTAAGATTACTTATCATGTCTTCTAGTGGGAATGTTGGCAAATGCAGTTTTTAGTATGTATTTACAGACAGACACACCATTGATTTATTCACTGTCAACAAACTCATCCAGTTCAAGTATTTTGTTCTATACACCAATGTAATGTTATAAAAAAATACTTCACGAAGATAGCACAAACTAAAAGTGATGCTTTGATAGAATTCATGAAATACTCTATTTTAATGTAATCATTTTTGTTAAAAAAACACAGTATGGATAAATTTTAATTTTAAAATAAATGCATATCACTGATGCAAAAATGAACCTCAAAGCTAGCACTATAACCAAAACAGTAGAGAGAGACTGGTAAGAAGTATGCTGCAAATTTTGTAACACACAACTGTAATTTGCTACAACAAAGCAAAACAAAATAAATATATATACATATTCAAATATATAAAAAATTTATATAAATTTTAGATACACAATCTATATATAATTATATACAATTATATACAAAAGACATTATATAAAACTTTAAAATACAGGCAGTATTAGGAAACTATTTTAGCAATAGAGTGACTTTACTAAGAAGTTTCCTTGTAACAGTTAAAACTAGCTACCTGAAATCAGAATTGACATCTAACAAAAACAATTTTAACCAATTTTTAACAGAGACTGCTCTTATAATTTTGTCTAATCATAAAACAGCTTCATTCATCCACACAAAAAAATGCTTTTAGATGAAGAATTGGTAAAAGAATTATAGTTGGGTAAATTGTTAGAAAATTATGAGACTAAAAAGGTATTCTACAAAATGTGAATGATCTTCAGTTAAGCCCAACAACAAGCCTTTTCTAACAATCCCGAAGATCAATTAATAAAATATAAAAAATTGCAAGGACTTTTCTTTAGCTTTTAGACAGATTCTGTGAATTAAGAGACTGCCCAGTTAAAAACTGGGGTATACATATTTATAGTCTCAAAAGACTTCCAAATTTATAAAGAGTTTTTCAGTTTGCAACCTGAAAAAAAAACCCAAAAAAACTCATGGCCCTGGTACCAATACTTCTAAAATCAAATCAGCTTTGTCAACATGGATGCAAGTATTAAAGGAAAGTAACTTTTTAGTACTCCACTCAGTTACTGGAAAATTTTTATGTATGTGTAGAACAACTTGGGTATGTGACTCAACTTTCTCAACTACAACTTTCATGAAGTCTGAACATGTATTTCCACCAAAAATGTAACATGTGCATTGAGACATGCTGTAAGTGTAAAATGCACTCCAGATTTTGAAGACTCAGTATAAAAAAGGCAATTACCTCAATTTCTCCACATTGATTACATGTTTACAAGTTAGTATTTCAGATTTATCAGTATAAATGTATTATTTGTTAATGTCACTGGATTATTTTTAAGAATGCATCTATGAGAAAATTTTGCTTCATATGTGGCTCATATTTCTATTAGATAGCAATGATTTAGTTAATTTAGTGAAAATCAACACAAGATCTTATCAAGAGGTTATCAAATACAAACTACCATCTCCTCACCTAGATCACTTTCCTCACTTGATGGTTCATCTGTCTTAATGTTTTCCTCCACCTTCTTACTATCTGTTTTTTCTTCCTAGCAAAGGGAAGGCAAACAATGCTATCAGTATTTCATAACACACCCCACATGTATATAAATCTATACAGATTTATGTATAAACTGTTCACATACATTATGTTTCAGTTGTTATGCTCCCTCTCTTGTTTTGGTAAGCTAGTTTTGAGTTTTGTTTTCATTTCTCTTTTTAAATAAAGTGTAAGTCCAGTCCCTCCTCCCAGACTTTTAGATGGTTAAGTTTTAGAAAACGTTTGAAATTTAGGAAGCTAATACAATGTATATGTCATATACCATGTAACACTCTCAACAGTCACTACCATCCACAACTCTCCATAACAAAACACATTACCGTTTCTACAAAATAAAGTCTGAGCATTCATGCTAAGTGGAACAAAGACTATATTATAAATAGCTTCACGTCTGTTCAGATCATGTTTTATTGCCAAACTTACTAAATCTTTACATTTTCAAAGGTTTGAGTTTGGCATTACAAGAAAGGGATGATTATGGAACCATAATAAACAAATGATAAAAATTCACTAAGAATTTAAAAGTACACATAATGAAAACCCAATTTCATTCCTATCCTCTAAGTAATCAGTATGGTTTCTTCTATATCCCATTCTTTTCCTGTATATCACATAGTATCTATGTATGTAAGACAACTGCACTTTGATTTTTCCATTTAACAACTCTATGTGTATCTTAGAGAATATATCATCACCCCACCTAGATCTATTCATTCAACTGTGTTAACATTTGAATTGAACTGTGTTAACTGTTATATAACCAGTTGTTTAAGTGGCTACTCTTCTATTTTTTAAAAATTGGAATCAAAGCCCACGGTATCAGAAAAATTTATCAACCACCTACGATGTGCAAAGTGCTAGGTGCTTCAGCATACAGTGAGAGTAAGACCACTCACAATTCTAAATCAGAATGTAGTCACTACAAAATTTTTTTAGTAGAGATACAGGTTAAAAATAATGTTCTTCAGGAGCAGTCTTCACATGTTTATCACATTTCAAAATACCCTACCTAGGGGTCAGAGACCACGAAACTCTGATAAATGATATCTAAAAAAAAAAGAGTAACTACGTTGAGACTTTTGCTTAACTTCTCTTATTTCATTTGTTCGAAGATACAACTTCTAATTTCATATCCAAATAATAGATAAACCTTGTTTAGGGTTCTAAATAATAAAACAGCAAATTTTCTTGTCACTTTAAGGTAGCTCATAGGAAAACTTGGGGAAGAAATCTTTTAGACATTGAAGGCAGAAAATAGGAGAAGTAAGAATTCTGACAGAAGCATTCTTAAGAGCCTCCCCATTCCTACTTACAAGTGCACGTGTAACATACATATAGCATACATTCAATCCCAAATTGTTTTAAATTAGATTCCAGAGAATCTGGATGTCCAAATAGAAATTTCACAAATATCGTCTTTCCAAGTGATATTGGGGAAATCAGGAGTGGTAATCTGAGAGCAGCATTTAAAAACTACTCCAAGGAAACACTATAGTACTTTATCACTAAACATAAAAATGAAATTTGTAACTTACCTTAGTATTTTCTTCTGATTTAGTTTTATGAGTAGCAGGTGGTATTTTACCCCCCATGCTTGAGGAAGATGAGAAAAAAATACTTGTTTAGAAAACTAAAATTCACTAAGCCAAGCAACACTTACTTTTCCTGGAAAAAAAAAAAACAGACTTATGCTGGAAAAAAGTTACGTTATCAACCCTTAAGAATAAACTCAATTAATTCGAATACTTCAAGATGATTTTTTTCATTGTAAAAGTTTATTCACTTATTTTTTTAGCATACTGGTTAATGAAAATCTAACCTTTTCCTTGCTTCAATGAGCTTATTTAATAAACATAATTACAGTTTATCCCTTGAACAATGCAGGAGGAGTTAGGTGCCTCCCAAGTTCTGGGCAGTCAAAAACATGAGTATAACTTTTGACTCCCCAAAAACCTAACTACTAACAGCCTAATACCACTAGAAGCCTTACTAACAGTTCACCAACACGTATTTTGTATGTTATATATATTATATATACCGTATTCTTACAATAAGGTTTTTTCAAATTATTGTGATTTCCAGAAAAACTTTCCATGTACTGAAAAAAACCGCATGTAAATGGATTCCCAGTTTAAACTGTGCTCTTCAAGCATCAAGTGCATTAGCTTCTCTGTGCCCATTCCCCCAAAAGAGAAATGAGAAATGACAAAATCATTTGTACAAGTGGTTAGTTTAGAATTCACTAGGTATATCTGAATCCAAACATGGAGTTTGGCGTTTACTAAGAATAGCACAATTAAACTCAAATAAGCAACTGCTGAAAAAATTATGGAGTCATAGTATAACAACTCAAAATGTTTGTTTCTTCTGACTGGGACAGACAAAGATTCTTCTTACTTATATTCATACTCCTTACATTAGATTCATTCTCTCTTTACTCCCTTTAAACTTCACCCAGTAGTACTTCCTCTTGCTCTTGTGAGCACAAATATTCCAAGACAACACCATGAATTACATACAAATAACTTACAATTAAAAAAAAGAAAAGACCGTATAGAATGAGCACTCTATGCTCCACTTGGGGCGGACTCTGAAGCATATGGGCCACATGCAATAGTCCAGTGACTAAGATGTTCAATGAATTAAGGGCATTCCACAATACTGACAGCTGGAGATCACAAAGACTCTACTAAAATTTGCCTTAAAAAAAAAAAAAGCCCATTAACTTTGAAGTAAAGCAAGGAAATATATTACCTTGGAAAACAGAAAGGAACCTACTCCAAAACACCTTTAAAGTGTCTATTATTTATAATTAGTTATAACCACATTTACATTCATTTCTGGACACAGGCATGTTACCTTGGATTTAAATGGATTGGTTTTCCAAAGTTGTTCAACCAATTTTCTCTATTAGCAGCATATAAGAATTCCAGTTGTTCCACACCTTGGCCAACATGTAGCTATCATCCATCTTTATATTTTTCGCCATTTTGATAGTCATGTAGTGGTATTTAATTGTAGTGAATTCATTTTCATATATTTATTGGCCATTACAATACTTTCTGTATGAAGTTCAACTCTCATCCAGCTTTCTATTAGGTTGTCTATCACATTTATTTGTAGGTGTTCTTCGCATGTTCTGCATTCAAGTCCCCTGTTAGTTTTATGTGTTTCAAGTACCTTCCCCCACCCTGTGACTTGCCTTTTTACATTCATGTTCTTTCAGTGAACAAAACTATAAATGTAAAATAGGAAATGAAATAAAATTTGGAATTTCTTATTAAGCACCATTCAATCAAGAAAAATGTGCATTTTTCCCATTCTGTTTAATGTGACAGTTACAAAAAAAAAAAATCTTCAGTCACTCAGTACCTCAGTACCCTTAAGGAAAAATGGCTCCCATATGCCAATAAATAACTAACCACATGACCTAAAACTTCTTAGTTTGCAATTCAGCAAGGTAAAATGATTTAACAATAAGGAACAGGCAGGTAAACACAACAAAATTCTTTGAAATTCTGTTCTACAGAAAAACTATTTCTCAAAAAAGCATGGTCATCAAACAGTAGTTTCTTATATTTCAATTTTAATGAAGACACAGGGCTTCTTAAACTTTTTACCTAAGTTTCAAAATATAGCATCCAAGAATATACTTAGGATAACATCAAAACATAGTCTTAAACAGAATAACCTACGTTAAAACTATGGGAAGTGGTATAGTCCTACTAAGAAATGTATGAAGCTAAATCTAATCCTAAGGGAGAGTCAAACACAAAACTAAAGGAAATTCTGAAAAATAATTGGCCTGTAATGTTCAAAATCACCAAGGTCATGAAAGTCAGGGAAAGACTGAAGAATTGTTTCAGACTAAGGGAGATTAAAAGACATGACAGTGAAATGCAATATTAATTCTGAGGATTAGATAGTAACAATTCATCAGTAAGTATTAGTTCCCTGAGTTTTATGCTTGTGTTGTAGAGACTGACCTTGTTTGCTGAAAAAAATACAATTTTGGAAACTGTACAGGAGAAAAATTTCTTGTACTGTACTTGCAATTTTTCTGCAAGCTAGAATTGTTCCCCCCAAAATTAAGAAGTTTAAAGCTTGGATGGGGGGCTTTTTTATGAATAAACAAGCAGGTTTATTTATAAACTAGATTTAGAGCTTCTCACATTCCAAATTCTGGTCATCTACTAGAAAGTAACACCAATTTTTAGGTACAGAAATTTCACTTAATGCCTCCAAGATTTAAAACCAGTTAATTCACTGCCAGAAACTCCAACCTGGACTTCACCAGTATACGCTTTTGTTACTAAGTAGGGCCAGTGCTGATTCCTCATATGGGATCACACAAGACTTCGTAATTTTCTTATTTTGATTACCATTCAATGTGCCTTGTGCTATATTTACTTATGCATATGTACAAAAAATTGGGTGCTACATTCTGAATTTGGAAGGTAGATATCAATCTTGCTCATTTCATTTAAAGTATTTACTCAAAAGCCATTTGCCATACATTACACTGTAAATTAGAACACAAAAATAACTCCCTTTGATCTTAAATTCCCATAAAATGAAATAAAAACACATACAAGATACGAAGATAAAGTTGTTAAATGGAAGAAAATAGTGGCAGATTCCCCTTCTAGAAAAACAAAAATATCACAAAACATTACTTGGGCCCCCAATTTTTTTCTTATTAACCCGTCCAACTTAAAAGGTTTTTAAACTAATAAATTAGCTTCAAACAGAATGTTAAGCTATAAATAATTGTGGAATTATGCCAAATAAGCAAATAGACTGTTCAACATCTCAGCCTGGTATCTAGGACTAATTTAGTATGGATAGAACTCTAAAATGGTTGCAACATGAGGAAACCTATTAGTAGGATTAGACCTAGACAATATGCCCAGACCCAGATGATTCCACATTCAGCCCAATCTCCTATAATACAGGACTGCTTTAAGAAAGTTGACATTAAGGCAAAAAAAGAGAGGACTCAATACACCTCAAGACCTCAGAGGCTACAAAAATAAAAGGTGTAAATTCAGACTGAAATAGATTGCAAAGCTTCTAAACTAGTATTTCAGTTTAAATTTAGAGTAAGGCCCACACCTCTTCATCCCATACTTAAATCAACAAATTTGGATGCCACAAGTAAAGTATAAATGGAACCCAAAAGAAAAAAAACAGAATTGCCTATAGGTTAGTAAGATACATGGTTACTTTTTGGAAATGCCTGACATTTTCCACAACTTAACTTGCAGTTCTTTAAACAGTCCTCATCACTCCAGTGCAAATTACATTGTTCTTAGATACTTTTCAACTTTTTTTCAGTGTCACCTACTCTCTAGGAGTAGAACAGAATATTGTATCCACTCAGTTAAGTATTTACTCACTCCTTCCTGTGGTATATGTCTATTTTACCTGGAATTTTAGGAACAACCCACTTGTAGGCTGTTTGCTCTAATGAGTAGATAGACACGAGAAAAGCATTCAAATATCTTAACTGAAACATCTGGAGTATCAAGGTATTCCATAGAGAAAATGCCTAAAACCTAGGCCTCAATTCCTAGTCCTGAAAATTATCTAACAACATCTTGTGGGTTCTGTTGAAAAGCAAGGAATTTGCAAAAACGGTATTCTTTTCAACTATTGTTAACAATAGTTAACTACAGTAACTAATTTTAGGTGGTCTCAAAATTTTACATTTACACCACTAGCAAAAATCTTCAGAGTTTGTAGAAAACTGGTTGGGGGTGGTGCAGGGAATGACTGAGAAACTTCTTAAGAGGAAAAAATTATTATACCATTTACAATGTTGTTAGTTTAACTACCTTCCTTAGAACAAATTTATTTGAAGGAATTATTCTTTCAAATATTTGGCAATCATGGGTTCATGTTTCCTATAAAAATATTACTAAAATAAATTAGTGTTTAGGGTAGTACCTGTTGGGAGACACATTGCGCTGTCGCTACCTGTCACCACGAGGCGCAGTTTGTCGTAACGTCACCTCTTTTAAAATCCCCACCAGTGGTACTGATTTTTAAAATATCTAGGGAAGAGTTCCCTTTCTCCCTAATGCTCTTCCCGAGGGATTGCACATCCACTCCGATATGCAGAATACTAATCTCTACAGTACGGTAAATACCGACACGTATTCACCTGTATCCCTAAACAGACTGTACTTACACTGTTTCCTAGCATCTGGCGCAATGCCTGTTTGTTCAATTAACTACGTGCATATAACTAAGTACTCTAGATTTCAGGATAACAAGAATAGATCATAGTAACATGCCAGTCCGCAAAACATTTTTTTAAGTGTTTGGAGTTATGACAGAGACTCTACCGAGGTATATATAGCAAATGATTCCCCCCAAATTCCACGCAGTTAGAATCGTTAAAACTTTAAGGGTAACCAAGTAGTTACTTTTATACTAACTCTTTAAATAAGAAGTTACTACGGCACTATTTAAAGACAGTGCGTAAAGGAGCTGCCATGTGTCACTACGACCTAAGCAGGACACCAGAGATTTCAAGAAAAACTCCAAGCAAAAGCGAAGCTTTCACCCCTCCCCCTCACGTCTACAGGGCGCAAGTCCCCGCAATCGCCTATTTTAGTATTTCGCCCAAGACACACCCCTGGAGAGTTCACGGAGCAGGAAACGGAGCTCGCCGCCCTCCCCGCCTCTTTACTATCCAAGCTTTCCGATACTCCATTAGCCCCTGGAAATCGCCTCCCTTTCCTGGACAAGGAGCGATGCTCAAAGGGGCAGCGACTGCGCGGGCCTCCCCGCAGTGCTTCCCCGCTCCTCCGCCCCGCGCTGGCTCGGGCCCAGCTTCCCCTCCAGCCGTCCCTGTAACCGCCCCCACGGTCCTCAGGCCCGGGCTCACCTCTCCACCCACTCCCTCACGAAGCGCATTTCCTCCGTGTGCAGAACGCTCGGGTCCTGCTTACACATTTTCACGAAGGCCCGAAGCTCGCTCACTTTGCGGGGGTCCATGGTCCGGAGGCGGCGCGGGGCGGGGGACGCGGCTGAGGCAGCGGCCCAATTCCAGGCCTGGGTGCTGGCTCAGCGTGACCGTGTGGAAGGGGGCGGCTGCCGCGAGGCAGAACAGACTAGAACCTCCCCGCCCGCTGGCCACGCCCACCCAACCGTCTCGTGACCCTGGGTCCTTCGCCTGTTAATTCCTACTCTCGCTACCCCTGCCTCTGCGCACTGACTAGAATCTTCTAGAAATATGGCTGTTTGTGCCGTTGCCTGCCCCTCCCCGCACGCATTCGTACATTCTAAGCCAGTTCTCAGGATGGCTCAACCCCCTAAATGGTGCTTTCAGGGAGGCCTGAGCTATCAGCCCCTGCAAGAGGTCGTTCAGAGTCGGCCATTCTGCAAGTGTGGGCATTAAGCGGAGCACGACGTCATGACTCCAACAGGGCCCTCCGGCGGAGAGACGGTCACATCTCTGGGAGTGACGTCATCATCCCGCGACGTATAGAGAAGGCCCCTAGAGAGAGAGGGGAGGGGCGCTTGGCTGGGGTTCCTGGAGACGCAGCACTGCTCGCTGCATCTTCTTCTGTTTTCCTTCTTTTTTTCCGGACGGGTGAGCTGGGACGTAATGCGTTGGTTACTCTCAGCAACTAAGCTGGTTCCTGCCGTAGCGACCGCCCGCAGCTTCTCAGGTTAGACTCACCTCCCACGTTGTGGCCTCTGGGTCTTGCTTTCTGAGAAGACTGAGGCACCCCAGAGGAATCCACGTTTCAGGCGATTCCTGGCTCTGCGGACCCTTGGCTTCCACTCCCAACCCCTCTGTGCGCTCCTCGGATTTCTTCCTGATTTGCTGCTCTTGGAGAAGGGTGGGCCCTGTGTTCTCCCTGCTGTTGAGGTATTCTGGGAAGCCGAAAAGACTGCAGAGAGAAGTGTGTCATCCCGCAGAGGGGCTGCCTACAAAGTTACTCGGACTCAGAAGTTGTATCAGTATAACACTTGCTTAGGTGACAAAGTATCTCCCATCAAGTAACTCTTGTTAGGTTAACCTAAAATTCTATTTTCGTGTTTTCAAAGAGTTGACTTGAGAGCTGGCCCCTGAATATACAAGAAACATGTTTAGTAACACAAATCCCTTGAGCAGTTCCTCTCAGAAGAGGTAATGTTTGGAAATGTTCCCGAGGCCTTTTATATCTGGAAGCCCTGTTTGTAAAAGAAAGATGAAGGAGCCCAGATAAGGGGGATCATTTTTTTAGGGTGTACTCTATCGTGACCAAGTCATCTGATAACGTATAAAGCTTGACCATCTATCTTGCAGGTGGAACTGCCTTGGATATTTCAGTTGGGGGTCTGATATGTGAACAATATGTAAATCAGAGCATGTGCTATTTGACATCAAAACTATGTTTTGGCATGTGTTTCTTATGTTGATATACTCGAATTTATTGAAAACGGTATAGTAATTATATCAAGACTTACTCCTTACTCTAAAAAAATGAAAATGTCCAATGCACAAAACTTGCTCTTTGGTTCTAATAGTTGAATTGCAGAAAGCTGTCCCACCCCATGGGAGTAGATGAATAGTTGTGCAATTAGTCTTAATCACAGAGGCCACAACCTATGAATTAGAACTGGAACCATCCTTTGCTTGTTACTTTTGGATTTGTTGAGGCTTTGTGTAAAACCAGATTTATTCAAGGTACTGATTATTATAGATACTGGATTACTACATGCAAGATTTTTGAAAAATACATTCATTATACTTCATTAGTCTCAATGGAATAAATAAGCTTAACCATCTCTTACATTAACAGTGATTATGTCTATATATATAGGCCCTTTTTGAATGAGTGATCTCAGATCTTCACAAATCCAGGAAGTTAGGGCAGATATCTTCGTTTTACTGATGAGGAACTGAAACTAACAATGGATTACTAGTAGTAAGTCAGGAATTTTAGTTACATGATTGCCCTCTAATTCTTTTGCTGTTATACTGTCACTAGATCTTACTCTGGTTTAGTAGAGTCCTTCTGGAACTTTTATTGAGCCAGAAATAATGTATCTTCATTTAATAACTTTTGAATTAGTAGCCATTGTGGATGAATCTCCACTTCCTTGGAGTTGCTCTCAGTCTAGTCAGGGTGATAGACAAGAAACAGATAAATGACAGTATAGCAAAAGATGATACTAGGGTCTTGACTCAAGTGACATGGGAGCTCAAGAAAGGCAGTAATAGATTGTATTATGTTATTCTGGGAATTTATACAAACTTTTAGAATTAAAAAATTCTACTGACTTGAGGTACTTTGAATGTCTGTGGTGCTTTTGGTTTCCTTCCTTTAGAAGGGCTCTGGGGTACACAGTCTTGAGTTCCAAGGAAACTTTTGTCATCTGAAAGTTATGGGTTCCTAAACTGAAAATGTTTTGAGTAGCTAAAGGTTAACCTAATTAAGGGAGTGATTTCACTAGTTTGAATATACATTAACACCATCTGGTCATCTGGGAAAAGCAAAGTAAAACACTAACAATGCATAAGTTGGATTTTAAAAGACTAAATCATTTAAAATAAATACAAAGTCTGAGATAGGGAAGGAAAACATTGAAAATATTCAAGAACAGTAGAGAATTGTTTTTTAAAGCCTATTTGCAGTTAATTCATTCAACAAACATTAATTGAGCACCACATATGAGTGCAGAGCACAGAAGGTTTCTGCCACCATGGGAGACAGGCAAAAAGTAATTGTAATATAACATACTAAATTTAGTAGTAGAGGTCTGGTGGTGAGGAGAAGGAAAAAATGGTAAATATTTTCTGGGAGCAGTGAGGAACAAAGAGGAAATGTGGACATACCTTTAAAGATTAGGAGACAATTGATTTGAAAGAAGACCTTCAGCAAGCATACTAGAGTAACGCAGTCATCATGGCAGAGGGAACTTACCCAAGTGTGGAACGCTGAAACAGAATGGCTGGTGTAAAGCTTTGCAATCTTTAGCTAGCCTGGAGGAGCTTTTTTGAAATATGTTCCTGGGAATATTAATAGGTATTACACCAAAATGGTTATGTGTGTAGAGGGAATGCTGTATTTCATAGTGCCCATAGAACACTAATTCTAAGTCTCTAAGAAATATATTTGGCAGTAATTTGCAAAGTGTATTTGAATCTTGGAGCTCTTTTTCTGTGGTGAGTCTTTAGCTGGTAACCCTTGGAACACATTTTAGAAAAGGTTGTGCTTGAGCATAAGATGTGTAGGAAGAAGTGATAGAAAATCAAGGGCTGGTAGCTAGCTCATAGAGGGCCGTGTGTATTACGTTAAGAATGGTTTTTCCCTCTAGACAGTGGAAAACCATTGAATAAGCTATGGTGTAAGATTAAATCTGAATTTATAGTTACCTAGTAATAGAAAAATACTAGACTAGGATAGAAGGCATGTCACTGCATTCTTAAATATTCTGAGACACTGGTTTTGTCTTGTTGGAAAATTGTGTTTTTTCTCGACTTATTAGTCCCACATAGATGATGACAGATAAGCTCTAGTATCACAATTTATATAAGTAGCATTTAAAATACCCTAAGCTTTAATGATCTTATTTTCTGAAAATAAGGTTTAAATGCTAATTTTGTCCCCAGTTCCTCCTATAGCATAAAAGACCTTTTCTTCCCACTTACAAACTAAAAATCAAACAAAATGAAACAAAAGCTCACTTTTACTATAGCAGTTATTTAAAAATAATAGATGTTATAATTTTTCTAGTTCCAAAATTTGTTGCATTGCTAAATACCACTGAATGATACTTCGCCAGCAGTGATTGGGTTCTAGTACTGTTAGATTATTTGTTCCCATCTTTTAATTTATGCACATTAAATTTTTTTATATAGTTAATGTACAATTACTTGAACAACATTATAGTTACTAGACTCCCCTATTATCAAGTCCCCCCCACATACCCCATTACAGTCACTGTCCATTCAGCATAGTAAGATTATGCACATTAAATTTTATAGTAATTACATTTCTAACAGATAAGAGATTAAAATAATATAATCAGTAGATCTTGCAAAAAAAAATAAATTCAATGACAAGAAACATGCAGGGTGCAAGTCCAATGCAGGAAATACTTTTCAGTTGTTTCATAAGTTTAGGCATCTCAAATATAGCACATCCAAAACTTAACACCTGCAGTCCTGTCTCAGATAATGGCAATTCCCTTTTTCCACGTACTAAGGCCAAAACCCTTGACTTTTGTCATACCTAACATCTAGTCTGTCAACAGACTATTTGGTCCTACCTTTTAGAGTATATCCAGAATTTGATCACTCTTCACTATCCCCACCTTCACCATCCTGGACCAAACTACTGCAACCTCTTGCCTGGACCGTGCCTATATGTCTGATTTCCCTGCTTCTGCCCCTGCTTACTTTGAATCTGTTCTCAATGACAGCAGCCAGAGTGGGACTGTTTAAATATCAGATTATGTCACACTTTGCTCAAAACCTCCAGTGGCTTCCTATCCCACAAATAACAAAGTCCATACTGTGATTAGCAGTCTCTGCATAAACTGACCTCGTATACTTTGTCTACTTGCTCTCTTAATCAGCCCCACTGATCTCCTCCATGTTACTCAAGCACACCTTGCACAGCCTTACTTCGACATTTTACTTTCTATTTTTTCTGTTTGGAATTCTCTTTCACCAGATAACCACATGGCTAACTCCTTCACTCCCTTTAGATCTTTTCTCAGATGTAACCATTGCTTTTTCGTGGCTACCTTAGCTAAAATTTCAATCCTTACACTCCAAAACTTCTATTCTCTTTCCTTACTTTTTGTTTTAGCACCTATGACTAAAATTGTATTTTAATATTTGCTTATTGTCTCTCTCCAGTTTGTAAGCTCTGTGACAGCTAAAATTTTTGCTGTTTGTTCATTACTGTATTCCAAGTACCTAGAACACTACCCGACAAACAGTAGGTACTCAGAAAACACTGCTAAGTCAATGAAAGAAGGAATAAAAATAATAGGCTGACAAGCAGTATATTTTGAAAATAGAGGAGGCTAAGAAGTAATCATGTTGAAATTAAACTAAGTTCATTTAAAAAAAAATGTATGCAGATATTTAGCTCAAACCACTTGTTCAGTATCTGATGTATTTTTAACTTATCTGTTTTCTTCCATCATAGCCTTAAATGATAATGGCTCAGGGTGGTATTTTAGAGTACCGTATTTGTAGATCCTGTGTACATAGTCAATAAAGAAATAGAAAGTTTCATACCTGGAGTGATTCACTGATGACCTACCCGACATGATATAGCCACATTGCTCTGAGGAATCCAGGGTAAGACTGGCTTTTTTTTTAATTGAGGTAAAACGCATATAACATAAAATTTACCATGTTTATAATTTCTAAATACACAGGTGTGAAACAGAGCTTCTGAACTTTTTCATCTTGCAAATCTGAAATTATATCCATTAACAGCTTTCCCATTCTACCTCCCCAACCCCAGCTGCTGGTAACCATGATTCTACTTGTTTTTGTAAGTTTCACTCTAGATACCTCATGTAAGTAGAATCGTAAAGTATTTGTCTTTTTATGACTGACTTATTTAATTTATAATGTCTTAAGTTTGTCCATGTTGTACAGCATATAACAGGATTTCCTTTTTAAGACTGAATAATATTCCACTGTATGTATATACCTGTACATATAAATACTTTGTTTATCCATTTGGCATTTAGTTGGTTCCACCTCTGGGCTACTGTGAATTAGTGCTGCTATGAACATGGGTATGGAAATATGAGCCTGGCTCATACTTTAACTTAAAATACTTTATACTTTAATTTTTAGTTTCTAGTATCTTTATGTCAAATGCTCTGCCTTTATTGAAAAAAGTTATGAATAATTATATAGTCTGTACCTGTCTATCTTAATACATATTTAGCTAATACTGTACATATTTCAGAAGTTTGTATAGTGTAGTTTTAATGAGATCAAAAGAATAAAAGAGATCACTTTTCTAAAGAAAAACCCTATGACATGTAAATATTTAGCTGAAAAACAATTATTTAGCTGTTTTCCAAATTCTTAACATCACTGTCATCACAAACTCATCTTTTTCTGACATAGCTTATCCAACTAACCACTGACCAAATGTCCATGATCCTGCTAAACATGTTAAAAACATAAAACATGTTTAAATTAGTATAGCTTTAAACAGATCTACAAAACTCTCATTAACGAAAACACAAAGAGCTGTGTTCAAATGTTGTATGAACATAATGTGTCTAAAGAGCCAATTTAACAATTCCTTTTGGTTGACTTCTTCTGCACCTCTTTATGCTTCTTCTTTTTCCTCTTACCACCTTCTTTGAATCCTAATGAGACAATAGAGGGATCCCTGCTGCTGGTAACCCAAGGTATACCTTACTCAATATTGTCCACAAAAGTATACTGAGATACATGTTTGGAGCTGTAGGACTTTGGTGAATAACTGTTGAATGATTGTCTACTCTGGCTGCATTCTTCTGCAAAACCCGCTTCCTCTACCACATCTTTTATAATGAAGGACTTCAACTTTCCATCATCTTCAGCTTTTTCTCTTTCTCGATCGTTCTCAGTCTCTGTGTATTGAGATTTCTGCTGTTAACAATCTTACCTGAAAGTGTAACAGATATGTACTTGCCCATCCCACTATCATCAAATGCCAGGGAAGAGAATGAATCAAGGCCCTCGTGGCCCAGTGAACCATATGGTATATATTCTGTATCATCTGAAGGGAATCTCTCAAAAACTAGATATTCGCTGGAGATAGAAAGTATCTTGCACCTCTGTTTCTACTTCCACAAGAGCTTTTTGGACTATTTAAAAGGTCCTAAAGTGAGTCTTCAAAGAAATGAAATGAAAATGGGTCCCTTTGACCATAAATTTCTTTGAAGACATCATCTGGCTTATGAAATGTGAAGCCATACTCAAAAGAATCATCAATATGACTTCCACCTCCACCATTTAATCCTTCTTTGCCATATTTATCATAAATGTCCCATTGTTCATCATTTGATAATACCTCATATGCCTTAGCTGCTGCTTTGAACTTTCTCTCAGCTGCTGCTTTATTTTCTGGACTTTTATCAGGGTGCCATTTAAGTGCCACTTTATGATAAGCCCTTTAATGTCCTTAGGTGAAGCATGTCTCTGCACTCCTAGAACTTCATAGTAATCCACCATGTTACAACAGATTGTTGGGGAGGGGTGTGCTGGTAGTGAGAACTGATTTCTTCTTGGCTCAGGCTCTGCTGTTAGTGGTGGTAGAGGCAGTGACTGCAAATAGGCACATTTTTACACTGAAGGCAGTGTTATTGTGGACTGCTTCTAGGAGACGCCAGGATACTGATCATGTGGCAAGCAGAGTTACAGGCTTATGTCAGAGTGGGCTGCATTGTGCTGTCATTCTGGGGTTGGGGTAGGGACCAGACCTTCCAAATGGAGCTAGTGTGGGGACATAGCAGACCATCCTGAACCCCTGGACTTGTATCCCTATGTTTCCTTGGAAGCCTCAAAGAATGCCTCATCAAGCAGTAGGATCTGTTGTTGATGGCCACAGCGTGCCCTTTGCATAGTATGACCTCTAGGTTACTGAGCTTTAATAACTTCTTTCCTAGTTCTTTCATGATTTGGAAAGATGAAGAATTCATTAACTATGTGAAAAAGTGTTCAAGCAGTTGACATATTTGTTTATTTCAGTCAGGAGACCTACAGTTCAGTAGGACATAACAAATAAGTAACTCAATTACGATATAACAGGGGCTATGATGGGGGAAACACTGGATGCTAAGCAATCATATGAGGGAAACCTAGCCCAGACGTTTGGTGTCAAAGAAGGCTTCTTGGAGGAAGTAGCCTAATTTATAAGATTTCTGTATGCCATTGGTGAGTCATTTGAGATGATATCTTTGCCCACTTAAAGTTTACTACAAAGCATGTAAGTTAAAGATTTTGATAATTGTGCATTTATGTATTCAATATATAATTATTGAATGCATATTTTGTGCAAAGCACTATTTTAGTCACTGGTGATAACTAACAAAAGAATACCAATTTTCATGGTATTTACATTTAAGTGGAGTACAAATAATGAAACAGTAATTTGAGATAATGTGATATGTGCTCAAAAAGAAAAAAGGAGTAGTGTGATGGGGCAGAGAGTAACCTTTGCTTGGTTTTAGAATCCTCTGAGGAAATGACATTAGAGCTGAGACCTAGATGACAGACAGCCATGGGATGATCCCATAGAGTAGCTGCCAGCCATGGTGATAGACATTTTGAGCTATTACAAATAAGGCTAGCATTCATTTTAACTACAGTGAGGAGCCATGGGTAGTATAATCTGATTTACCTTTTTAATGGGTCAGGGGCTATGTGGAGATACAGTTGTATGTGGGAAAGTGAAATTTAAAAACCCAGTTAGAAGCAAACTAGACCAAAGTTGATTTTCTTTTGGGTCAATATAAATTGTCAGTAGACCAGACCTGAATTCCTATAAATTCCAGGAAATTCCCCATAATGATCTCTGTTTTTCCTCCGTTATATTTGGTTTTTTTTTTTTCATTACATTTATAAGCCCCTCAGTTAAATGATATTCCAATGAGACAAACAGTAATGTTTGCTTCTAGATAGTCTTTCAAGACCATTTGCCCTCTCAATATCTTTTGCTTTGTGTTTGTTTTGACATACCAGTTGACTAGAGGTTATGCAAAACTCTTAAATTCAAAATAGTTTCAATTCTCTACAGTATATACATGCTTTACATGTATGTATGTATGGTATACACATGATATTTGCCTGCCATTGAAAATAATAGCAATAATTATAATATTGAATAGTATCATTGGGTAAGACACTGTACCAAGTGACTTACTCTCATATCATCACAGCATTTCAGTAAACTAAATATTTTGTGCCTCTAAGAAGCCTGAGGCTCTGAAAGGTAAAGTAACTGTCTAAGGCTGCCTAACTTGTTAGTGAAAAATCTGGTATTTAAACTTGAGTCTAATTCCAAATTCTGCTCTTGCCACTCCAATGCATTTCTTGAACCAGGACTTAAGAGTTTAGGTTCTAGATATTGTACAAAATATATTAAGAACCTATGACACAAAGAGGAGTTAGAAAATAGAAAATTCTGTTCTTGAGGAATTGATGTCATTGGAAAAAACTGAAAAACTAATTTCAACAGCATGTGAAAGTGTAATACAAGGATTTACTTCTGTAATTATCCTCCCTCCCTCGATCCCTCACCCCTTTCAACTGTTGTGCCATTTTCTCTGATCTCTTCACAATAAAACAATTTTTGTCTCTACTTGATGTCTATGCTTTCTTTCCTCCCATTCTTTCCTTGGCACACTCGAGTCTGGCTTTTATCCCCCCGTTTTATTGAGATATAGTTGACATACAACATTGTATATGTTTAAGATGTACAACAAAATGATTTACATACGTATATATTAGAAATGATTACCAAAATAAGTTTCACTATCTTCCATTACCTCACATAGGCAATTTTTTCTTCTTGTTATAAGAACTTTTAAGATCTACTCTCAGCAACTTTCAAATGTACAATACATAATTGTTAACTGTAGTTACCATGTTGTGTGTTATAGCCACACTTACTTATAACTGGAAGTATGTACCTTTTGTCTACCTTCACACATTTTGGCTTCTATATTTAATGCTGTACTAAAACTGTTCTTGTCAAGATCTCTGGTGACTTCCATGTTGCCAAATCCAGTGGTTTGTCCTTTTGGCACTTAACACAGTTGAGCACTCCCTCCTCCCTAAAACACTTGTTTCTTTAACTTCCTAAGTACTTCATTCTTCTAGTTTTCTTCCTCTTTCCTGTGCTTTCCTTCTCAGAACTAAAATATAGTACCTGGACTTTATCTACATGATCTCCCTAAGTGATATCCAGTCGCAGGGCTTTAGATACCATCTATGTGCTTATGACACTTAAACTTATATATCTAGCCTGTTCCTTTTCCCCTTGAATTTAAGATTGCCTGTATGATCTGTCTGTTGGAATATCCAGTAGGTATCTCAGTCTTTCTCACTTACTTAATGGTTCAACCATCTACCCAATTTTCAGGCCCAAAACCTGAGAATCATCCTCAGTTTCTCTTTTTTCTTTATTCTCTGCATTTTGATCAGAAGCCAGTGGCTTATCGAACTCACTTGCTTTTGACTTTCATAATTCATCCCAAATCTAGTCACTGGAGAAATAAAGTCAAATAAACCATCCTTGCCTTCCAAAAGTTTATAGTAGAGTAGCAAACTAGCAATTATGTGCACTGTAGTAGGTGTTAGAATAGAATTAAGCAGAGGAGCATTGAGAGCATTTGCATCAGAAGCAGTATGGGTGGGGAGTTATTTTTTTAAAAAGGCTTTCTAGATTAAGTGATATTTGAATTGATTTTTAAGAAGTTGGGTAGTCATAGAAGCAGACCATTTTAGACAAGAGAACTGCACTTTTGAAGGCAAATGCTGTTACAATACAAACTGACTAGCTGGGGCTCTACAAGCAGTTTAGTGTGACTGCAATGTTTTTTGAGGATTAGGTCAGAGAAGTGAGCAGGGGCCAGATAGTGAAGGCTGCTAACCTAGAGTTTGAAGTGTTTTGAAAGACAAAATTCTAAGTTTATAGTGTTAGTATGGGAAACTGGAAAGTTAAGGACAGATCGTGGTATGGTTGACTATCTTTGAAGAGGTTGAGGCAAAGGATTAGAGATCACTTTGGAAATAGTATAACCTATAGAGAATGAATTGAAGATGACAAGACCCACAACAGACCAGTTAGGAGACTACAGGCATACGTCAGATACTGCAGGTTCAGTTCCACACCACTGCAGTAAAGCAAAGATGGCAATTAAGCAAGTCAAGTGAATTTTTTGGTTTCCCAATACATAGAACAGTTACATTTATACTACAGTCTATTAAGTGTACAATAGCATTATGTCTAAAAAAATGTACATACTTAATTTAAAAATACTTTATTGCTACAAAATGATAACCATCATCTGAAGTTTTAGCAGGTCCTAATCTTTTGGCTGGTCTTGCCTTGATGTTGATGGCTGCTGACTGATCAGGGTGGTGGTTGCTGAAGGTTGGGGTGGCTATGGCAGTTGCATACTATAAGACAACAGTCAAGGTTGCCACATTGGTTGACTCTGTCTTTCATTAATGATTTTTCTGTAGCATGTGATGCTGTTTAATAGCATTTGACCCACAGTAGAACTTCTTTCAAAATTGGAGTCAGTCCTCTCAAACTCTAACATTGCTTTGTCAATTTAGTTTATGTAATATTCTAAATCCTTGTCATTTCAACAATCCTCATAGCATATTCACCAGGAGTAGATTCCATCTTAAGAAACCACTTTCTCTGCTAACTCATAAAAAGCAGTTCTTCATCTGTAAAAGTTTATCATGAAGTTGCTGCAATGCAGTTACATCTTCAGGTTATATTTCTAGTTCTCTTGCTGTTTCCACCACATCTGCAGTTACTTCCTGTACAAAAGTCTTGAATCCCTCATCTGTGAGGGTTGGTTGTCAGCTTCTTCCAAACTTTCATGAATGTTGATATTTTGAAGTCTTACCGTGAATCATAAATATTCTTAATGGCATCTAGAACAGTAAATATTTTCCAGATGGTTTTTGATTTACTTTGCCCATATCCATCATAAGAATCACATCTATGGCAGCTATAGCCTTATGAAATGTATTTATTAAATAGTTAGGACTTAAAAATTGAAATTACTCCTTAATCCATGGACTACAGAATGGATGTTGTGTTATCAGGCATAAAAACAACATTAATCTGGTTGTACATCTCCAGTGGAGTGCTTAGGTGAACAGGCACATTGTCAAGAAGCAGTAATATATATATATTTTTTGAGAGCGCATCTCTCATATTTATTGATCAAATGGTTGTTAACAACAATAAAATTCTGTATACAGGGGACTCAATGCACAACCATTAATCAACCCCAAGCCTAATTCTCAACAGTCTCCAATCTGCTGAAGCATAACGAACAAGTTCTTACGTGGTGAACAAGTTCTTACATAGTGAATAAGTTCTTACATGGTGAACAGTACAAGGGCAGTCATATCACAGAAACTTTCGGTTTTGATCACGCATCATGAACTATAAACAATCAAGTCAGATATGATTATTTGTTTGATTTTTATACTTGATTTACATGTGAATCCCACATTTCTCCCTTATTATTATTATTATTATTATTTTTAATAAAATGCTGAAGTGGTAGGTAGATGCAAGATAAAGGTAGAAAACATAATTTAGTGCTGTAAGAGGGCAAATGTAGATGATCAGGTGTGTGCCTATAGACTAAGTATTAATCCAAGGGCAACAAAACATCCACGGATGCAGAAGATTTCTCTCAAAACGGGGGGTGAGGTTCTAAGCCTCCCCTCTGTTGATCCCCAATTTCTCACCTGATGGCCCCCCTGCGACTGTGCCTGTCTTAGGTTGTTCCTCCCTTGAGGAATCTTACCCGTCTCTGGCTAACCAGTCATCTTCCGGGGCCATACAGGGAAATGTAAAGTTGGTAAGTGAGAGAGAAGCAATATTGTTTGAAAAGGTTAGCTTTTTACTTCTCTTTGCAGATTCATGCCCTGTGGAAGAAGCAGTAATATTTTGAAAAGAATCTTTCCTGAGCAGTAAGCCTCAACAGTGGGCTTCAAATATTCAGTAAATCATGTTGTAAATAGATGTGCTGTCATCCAGGCTTAGTTGTGCCATTTATAGAGTACAGGCAGAGTACAGTTGCAATAATTCTGAAGAGCCCTAGGATTTTTGGAATGGTAAATGAACATTGGCTTCAACTTAGTCACAAGCTGCCTTAGCCCTTAACAAGAGAGTTAGCCTGTCCTTTGAAGCTTTGAAACCAAGCATTGACTAGATGGCAGTTTCTTCCAATAGAAGGCTGTTTCTTCTATATTGTTTAGTATGACCACCTTCATTAATTATCTTAACTAGTTTTTCTGGATAACGTGCAGCTTCTCCATCAGCACTTGCTGCTCTACTATTGTACTTTTGTGTTAGGAGATGGATGCTTTGTTTAACCTTATGAGCCAATGTCTGCTAGCATCAGATTCTTCTTTGGCAGCTTCCACACCTCTTGCAGCCTTCGTAGAATTAAAGAGAGTTAGGGCCTTGCTCCGATTAGGCTTTGGCTTAAGGGAATGTTCTATCCAGACCACTAAAACTTTCTGCGTATCAGCAATAAGGCTGTTTTACTTTCTTACCACTATGTGTTCACCGCAGGAGCACTTGTAATTTCCTTCAAGAATTATTCCCTTGCATTCACACCTTGGCTAACTCTTTGGCATTAGAGGCCTAGCTTTTGGCTTGTCTCAGCTTTCAACATGCCCTCCTCACTAAGGTTATCATACCTAGCTTTTGATTTAAAGTGAGACGTGTAACTCTTCCTTTTAGTTGAATGCTTAGAAGACATTGTGGGTTATTAATTGGCCTAATTTCAGTATTGTGTATCAGGGAATAGGGAGGCCCGAGGAGAGGGAAAGAGACTGGGAAATGGCTGGTCAGTAGAGCAGTCAGAACACACACATGTATTAAGTTTGTCATGTTCTATGGATGTGGTTCGTGGTGGCTCAAAACAACTACAATAGTAATATCAAAGATCACTGATCACAGATCACCATAACAAATATAATAATAATGAAAAAGTTTGAAATATTGTGAGAATTACCAAAATGTGACAGGGATGTATAGTGAGCAAATGTTGTTGGAAAAAGGCATTGATAGACTTGCTGGACACAGGGTTGCCACAAACTTTCAATTTGTGACAAACACAGTACCTGTGAAGTGCAGTAAAACAAGGTATACCTGTATTGCAGTAGTCCAGGTGTATTGAGGTGGGTCTAAACTAAGGAAATGGCCTCCCTTTGAATTAAACTGGATGTTTTAGAAGTAGGACTTGACATACCAGCTTTGGTACTAATTATGTGACCTTGGGCAAAATATCCTGTTTACTTCAATGTAGGTGAAAAGCTATCAAGACTTTACTTTTGAATTTACTGAGAATAAGCATCTCAATTTATGCCTCGTTGCAGTATTGTTTATTTGCTTTGCCTTTGTTTGAGTTAAGATTCCTCTACTTGTAAGTAGTCCAAAATAGAAGGATTGGATAGTCTAGCATTATTTTATCTGAACATAAAAAAAGAGAGAATTGGTTAACTTTTTACTTTCAGTTATTTTACTACTAAAATGGTAGTGTAGACCGTGTAGTCTAATGGTTATAGGCTCTGTTGTAGATTATTATTCAAATCCTCATTCTGTCTAGTATGGGAAAGTTTCATCTTCATCTTGGGAAAGTTCCTTAACTTTCCTGTGTATCTTTTTTCTCATCTTTATTCACAGGTGGAGAAAAAAGTGAAGAGGAATTATATAACATGCCAAGATTACATAGTAGAACTAAACTAGAACTAGCACTTATTTCTATTATACCATGCTGCGTTTAACTCTTTGTCTTAGATTATCTTCCGGACTCTATACTTATTTTCTTTAGTTTTCTCTATGATTACTATATCCTTTTTTTAATGGGAAATTTCAAACATATACACAAGTAGATAATGAGCTCCAATGTACTCATCACCCAGTTTCAATAATTATCAACATATGCCAATATGATATCTTGGATTTTACCCAAATCCACTTTCATCTTCTCCCCAAACCATCCCACCTCCATATCATATCATTTCATCTGTAAATATTTCAGTTTATATTTCTAAAAGATAAGGTATACCCAGTACCATTATCACACTGTAAAAAATAAGCATTATTTTCATAATACCATCAAATATGCAATCACTGTCCAAATTTCCAATGATCTCATAAATATAATGACTAGTGTAAGTGGATATTTGTTTTATAATTTGTTGCTTGAATCAGGATCTATATAAAGTCCCCATATTGTAATTGGTTGATAATGTCTTTTAAGGTTTTCTTGATCTGTAGATTTCCCGCTTCCATCTCTTACCACCCCTTCCTGCCATGGAATCTATGTGAAAGAAACTGAGTTGTTTGTCCTGTAGTGTTTCCCAGTCTGGACTTTGTTAACTGCATCCCCATGGTGTCATTTAGCAAGTTCCTCTGTCCTCTGTAAATTGCCTGCCTCATCTTTGTTAAGCTTTCAATGTGCATAGACTAGGCATATTCACAAATATGTGTTCTGTGTATTTTCTAAAGACAGATTCCAGGAAAATACTAATGTCCTTTTTCTCACTTTTCACTATTCTTAACTGTATTTTCACACTGCCTTGCAGTCTACCATATTCTATCTTTTTAATCATCTGAGAAGTTAATAATTTTTCTGAGTAATCCTCTGTAAATTTAATTCAGAGTTAACATTTAAGACTTCTAACTCTCCAAATATGTACATCATCATTCATACCTTCAAAAACCTTTAACTCTTGATCCAGACTTAATTGCATTCTGCTATTATAGTGATTATAAATTCACAAGAAGATTGTCTAGTACTGTTGTGTTACTGGGATTCAACAGGGAATACTTGCATAGCAGCAGGGTAGAGGGAGAAGAGCACAGATTTTGAAGTTAAATAAGTCTGGGTTTGAATTCATGCTTCCCCTGTACTAACTGTGTAACATTACACAAATAATTCTGAGTCTGATTCATTACTTGTAAAAAAGTAATGCTAGTGTCTACCTCATATGGCAGTTAAAAATCTAATTATTTTGGTATAAAAATCTTTCAGTGGTCTGGTACTTATTTTTCTGATCTTTTTCATCTCCCTCCAGCAACATTGACTCTTCCCCCTCCACACCCACACACACACTCACGTGTATACATAAACTCAGTGTCTTCTGTGCTTTCCCGTTCTTAATCTCATTCATGATATCTTCCCTACCCCTAGTCTCTTTTCACTTGTCTAATTCCTATTCACCTAATAATTCCTATTCACCTGCTTCTGCAGTTCCACACAGACACGTTTAGTGTGCTGCTTTGTGTTGCCCAGAGCTCTGTGGGCCTGTCATTGCACCCATCCCACAGCATTATATTTCCTTGTGCTCTCAAAAACCTTGTGGATTAATGTGTTCACCTTGTAGTATTGGAAATGCTCTGTTTTGTCTCACCTTGTGTCTTACTCTTGTGTCTTTCACAGCATGTGTTCCAATCCCATGCTAATCTTGAGTGAATGCTAATAACAGTGTTTATCGTGTGCTGTGATTAAGCATTTTTCATATTTTATCTAGTTCTAAGAGTTAAAGATTAAATTACATAGTATGTGCATATTTTTTCACACTTCACATATTCTCAGTAAAAATGTTCTCTTTTTCTGAATTTTAGGACACAGCTTCACACTAACTCTATGAAATGCATTCTAACCCTTTCCCTGCTTTTGTTCATTGCCTTCCTTCTGTTTGCATAGCTCCTTTTTCATACCTTAGTCATATTATATGTATATATACCTCTATTATACTGCAGAAGACTAAAGTTACTAAGGGTAAAGTGACCTCATTTCTCTATTCCTAGGACCCAGTACAGGCTCTGGCTGGCACAGAGGAAGGGCCATATAAATATTAAAGGAGATAGTAGTTTGCATTTTTCAAAAGCATCCAACTGCTAGAGATCATTAGATGTCTATATACTGTGTGGACTTCCTGGATTCATTGTTCCTTTTCATCCTCTTTATTATTCCTTCAGGATGCATGTCATGTTCACAGCGAAGGTACTCCCTCCAGCCCATCCCAGAGAGGAGGATTCCAAATCGATACTTAGGCCAGCCCAGCCCCTTTACACACCCACACCTCCTCAGACCAGGTAAGGCCTTTTACCTGTAATAACTGTCTCTTTAGTTGTTTCATCTGGAACTGTGCCATCCAACAGAATTTTTGTAGTGATGTAAATGTTCTAGGTCTGTGCTGTCCGATACAGGAGCCAGTGGCCACAAGTGGCTGTTGTACACTTATAATGTTGCTAGTGTAACTGAGGAACAAAATTTTTTGTTTTATTTTAATTAAATTTAAACAGCAATGTGTAACTGCTGGTACTGATAGCACCATGTAGAGCAATAAATATAATAAACCTTATAATTCAGAATTATCAGTGGAAAGTATGTATTTCAGGATGTTTTTAAAGAAAAGTTCTATTTCTAAGACATAGTTTTTAGAACTGTTCTGTTGATTCCTTCTGAACTACTGTTAAAGACATTTTAGAAACATGTTTTTCTTGAAAGCATTAAATGCTCATTTCAAAGTTTAAACAAAAATATTTCTGTATAGATCATGCAAGATTTCCAGATGTGATTGTCACAGCTTTGAGAGGTGATAAAAATGATAAAGGTGATACAAAAAATTGATCAAAGTTTACTAAGTTTTATAACCTGATAAAGGTTACATCACTAATTTTATTTTCTACAATTAGATTCTAGTGGTACTGCTAAAAAGTGTGTCATCACTATTGTTCAAATTCATACCTAAAGTTCTTTGTTTTGTTTTTCTAAAAAGGCAGTTAAGGGATGAACTATGGGGAGTAAATATCCAAAAGAGGTAGGTGTGTTAAACTAAATGTTCTGTAGAGAAAGTGGTCAGGCTTTCAAGGGAAAGTAATCGTTGCTTCTGCCATGGGAAGTTAAATCTGTATTTACTATGTAAATATGTATATGTAAATAATCTAAATTGCCTTTAGAAATACGTTACTCTTTCACTATTTCTACTCAGTGAATGGTACCAGTGTGTCTCTCAGTGGGGCTTCCTTGTGCTGATTCTTCATCAGACTGGAATTCCTGCTGGGAAGTCGGCTGAGTCAGGAAGTGCAGCTCACCACTGAAACACACAAGAAATCAGAGTTTTTCAAAGCTATCAGGTAAGCTTAATAGCAATTCAGTTGATACTAATTTAAGTATTTCTCTACCCTATCAACCTACCTGTAGCTTCATTCTTTTTAAAAAACTAGAATTGGTATTAAGTTTTACCAGCTTTGAATATTACTGATTTCTCATGGTGAGATACTTTTACATGGTGAGCTGCATTTTCTAGGCTTTGAAACCAGCAGTCATACTGTTGAGATAATGGCCTCTGTATCTAGACTGTTTGCTGTGTATGTTAACTATATAAAAAGTGAATGTACATAAACATTGTATATTTACTATAAATGTAAAATAAACTATATAAAAGTGTCTGTAAATACACACAGACATGTTCACACATATGCATATGTTCATGTCAGCTCTGGGGGAAAACGGAGGCTTGTCTTAATTTTAGGACAAAGGCTTTTGGACACTAATGTCAGTAAGAAGAGGTAGAAATAGATGCAATTTTAAAACAGAATTATTACTATTAAAGAAACTATCAGGTATACAGGTTGTGGACACAAAAACTATAAAAGTAACCAAAGTATTAACCATTTGTTTTTTCTCTGTGTAAAGATGCAAAAGTTGTGGAAGTGTTAAAATGATTGTGTGGTGGAGGAACAGTAAATTATTCTTAAAAGTTATAATGCATGTAATAATTTTTTAAAATTTCTTTTATAGAGCCAAAGTCTGTTGGTTTGGGGTAGAAAATTATGTTGACTGTTACTTGGTTTGCTCCAAAAGATTTCATGTTTGGCATAGTTTCCCAATACGTGCCAGTACTTAAAACTTAAAACTTTCAGAAAATATTTCAATCCTTTTCCTAATTATTACACAAGTTCCATATATATTATAGAAAAATTAGACAATACACATAAGCATTTTTTTAAATTACTGATAGTCCCACCTCTCAGAGGAAACCACTATTGAGATTTACTATCTTTGTAGACTTATTTCTTATATAGAAGTGTGTGTGTATGTATGTGTGAACACACTGTATATTGGTCAGTTATTTCCTTAAAATAAATTCCTAGAAGTGAAATTACTTAGCTAGCTCCCTCTGGATTTCTGGGAGCTGTTTCCCTTGGGTTTCTCTTGGTCTCTTGGCCATACCTACCCAAGTTTCCTGAAGCAGTAGTATCTTGGAAAATGTCCAAAAGAATAAGATGGGAGGTAAAGGAATTCTGTTCTGGCTATGCTACTACTGCTTTAAATGGAAATAGAGAGGTTGACTCCCAAAGTCCTCCTGGTGATTTAAAAAATTTGACATTTCCTTAAAGAATCTGAGCATTGTAGACATTCCCTTCTTTTTATGACATGCGTACATCCCTGTGATGAGGACTATGTTTATAGAGACAGAAAACGTCAGTTCATTCTCCTTGATCATTAATATACCCTTGACTTATCACCCAGGGAAAAAAAGTGACTCCATGTAGGTAGGCAAGTGGCATTCTGGGCTATTATGAATTGTGAGTCTGCTCTTTATATCTGCAGAAAAAAGGCACATAGTTCCCCGATACTATCACAGGAATAATGCTGTCAGCAGAACAGCAAGGTGTTCAGCTTACATAAACACTGAGACTTTTCAGGGAATAGGAAGAATTAGGGCCTAATGAAGCATTATTTCCAAAAAAATTATACTTGGAACATTTTTGCATTCTTAAGAAAAATTAATTTTGGAATATGGGATATAGTTTGGAGTGCTTTAAGAAAGAGATGTTAGGAAAGTTGGGCTTGTCCGAATGATTGTCTGATACATCCAGAACTGCTTCTTGGTTTTCTTACAACTACAGCAGTGAGCAGATTCATTGGGAAGTAATCAGAACACAATTGTGCGGCCCACAGTTTAAGAGAATGCTTTTACCATTTACCTTTTGTCCCTTATTATCAAATACAGTGGCTGAGACTATACAGTTCTTGTCAACTATAATATTTTAAATGCTGAAAAGATTGGTTCTAGAGTAGGTTATAGATAGTTCCCAAATCTTCTTCCCTTATGAGTTTCACAACCAATTAGGTATATCCATCTTTCAGTGAAAAGTTTAGTTGTAGTTCTGCCTTGAGCAAGGGAATGTTTTTTGTTTTTGTTTTTTTAAAATTTTGTCAAACACAGTTGACTACAATCTAAAGATCTCTAAAAGATCAAGATTTATTTTGGTGGGATGATATTTTTATACTGTTTAAAAGATTTAAGTATGTGTCCAGAAATTGAAAGTACTTTGAACCTACCTAGACCATTGCATGAACATTTTCAAAATACTACATACATTCCATGAGTCCCCAGGACTTGTTGCATATGAGTCTCAAGAGAAGGGCTTAGAATGTGTTTTGAACCTGTGGTGCTCCTGATGACACCATCTGCCTAGTGGGTGCTCCTTCAGCTGAGTGAATGAGACGCCTAATGTCTATGCTGTCAAGCCAGATCTTTGGCTACAGGCCATGTTTTGAAGCACAGTGTACCTTCCCCCTGCCTCTCTGATGTCCTCATCCCCAAACACTCAGTTCTTTAATTCACTCACGTCTTTATCATCACCACATCAAACATTTTCTGAATGACAAGTTTACATTCATCTATCCATTCAAAACACTTTCTATAGATTATACCTGACAGGTAGAGTAGTAGTCTAAGAAAGTTTTGGATTCTAGAGTTTATAAATTTAAGTTCAAGGCCTACTTTTTTCCATAGATACTTCACCATAAAGTCTATCCGTTTTTATTTATTTATTTATTTTTTTAGTTCCCTCATTTTTGTATTTATATATATATATATTTATTTATTTATTATTTTGGTATCATTAATGTATGATTACATGAGCAACATTATGGTTACTAGACTCCCCCCATTATCAGGTTCCCACCATGTACCCCATTACAGTCACTGTCCATCAGCGTAGTAAGATGCTGTAGAATCACTATTTGTCTTCTCTGTGTTGTACTGCCTTTCCTGTGCCCCCCCACCTACATTATGTGTGCTAATCATAATGCCCCTTTTTCCCCTTTTTCCCTCCCTTCCCACCCATCCTCCCCAGTCCCTTTCCCTTTGGGAACTGTTAGGCCATTCTTAGGTTCTGTGAGTCTCCTGCTGTTTTGTTCCTTCAGTTTTTTCTTTGATCTTATACTCCACAGATGAGTGAAATCATTTGATACTAGTCTTTTTCCGCCTGGCTTATTTCACTGAGCATAATACCCTCTAGCTCCATCAAAGTCTACATGTTTTTATAAAGTAATGTATTTTCTTTTCTCACTCCCTGTGACCTATGGAATTACACATTTTCCTTTTGTCTTTGTCCTAACTATTTTTTTGGCTTTGTTTTTTTCTTTTTGGTTTCTAATTCTACTTTGCTTTTCATTAAAGTATATTTGATATACAATATTATATTGGTTTCAGGTGTACAACATAGTGATCTGACAATTGCATACATTACTGAATGTTCACCACAATAAGTATAGTTGCCATCTGTCAACATACAGAGCTATTGCAATATTATTTTCCTTGGTGAATCAGATTTTAATGTGGAATAAAGACTGAAGTCTTTACATATATGTTTATAGGTGAGTAAATATATTTAATCTATATATATGATACATGTTGACTAATATGATGGTTCATTTTACTGGTAGCTATCTAGAGCAGAATTATAGGGTATTTCTCTGTTTTTTTAATACTGGGACAAAAAGAAAATTTTGAAATATTATGCAGTTTAAATACTGGTACATTAAAAATAAATGACTCATCCATTTCCCCATTTAACCTTTGTGATGTTTATCAAGAAATTCTCTGGTACAGATTAGCAAAAATCTGCCCCAGACAATAATCAGGAAATCTTCTAAAGAATTGAATGTTAAAAATTACTTGAATTTCTGAATTACTTGAGACTCATTCTTGTTTTTGTGTTTGAAGGCCAAAGACTTTCATGACTTCTATGTAAATAATTATTTTGATAGGGAAAGTGAATACTTAAATTTACTTCAAGTAATTATTTTAAATTAACTTACTTAACTTTACATAAATCTAAAATTTATATGAATTTTACTTTTCCAAAGTCCTACCTGATTTTGAATTGCCAGGATGAGCATGTCTTCAAGTGAAAATACTTTATTGTGGTAGTAATTATAACTAATACTTATATAGTGCTTACTGTTTGAAGTATTATATTATTTAATCCTGATAACTTTGTGAAGTGCATGCCGTTTTTATCTCCATTTTATGCATGGGGAAACTGAGGCATGGAGCAGTTTAGTAGTTCTCTCCAAGTCACTTAATAATTTATTAAGCCAGGTTTCTAACTCACAAGAGTCTGGCTATGAGTCTGCACTTCACCACAAAACAGTACATAGTACCTGTGCCAAAGAATACTACCTGGTAATTTTTTAAAGTCTCTTTTCATTATAATGTTTTTGATAAGAAGAAATTAAACTGAGAGAAGTCTTAGTGTAAAACTTATTTCAAATTTAGAGAATGGTATACTTTTTTAAATGTGATAAAATTTACATAGCATCAATTGCACAGATCTTAAATACACAATTCAGTGAGTTTTGACAAATGTGTACACCAACATAACCCACAACCCATTCCAATTATAGAACATTTCCATCAACCCAGAAAGTTCCCTTATTCCCCCTCCAGTCAATCCCTACCTTCGTCCTTAACCAATGCTCTGTTTTCTAGCAACATGGATTGTTTGCCTGTTCTCGAGTTTCATGTAAGTGGAATCATACAGTATATATACCCTTTCTGTCTGGCTTGTTTTGCTCAATATATGCAAATAAAGTCTGTTTAGAGTATTTTCTATTATTCAGTCATTTCATTTTTTTTTCACAGAAGTCTCTGTTTTTCTTTATTACCTTTTTCTTTACCCTATTCTTGAACTATGTAGTAGTAGATCAGTTAATGATCTACTTCCTTCTACACAATAAAAAACATCCTTATAGTAAATAGAGTTATTTTCAAGGATGCTATTTCAAAATCAGACCATGTTAAAATCCTAATTTAGGTAGTTTCAGGAAATAATTAAAATACATACCTAGATTGTAGCAAAGACCTGTATCATTCCAACAATTTTCAGTCTTAATAAAACTCTCTGGATTTTCTGCTTGGCTGATAAAATATGAAGACCATTTTTCTTGTTTTCTTGAGAGGCCCCATCCTAAATGTCCTAGGAGAGTTTTTCTTCTTGGCTGCAGAATCTCATTCTTGATTGTGAGACTTTGCTATTTGCAGAGTCCAGATTGTGACATCCAGGCATTTGATTGGTAAATAAACTTCTTAGAAGAGGCCTTCTATCCTTAGCTGATTCCACATGATAAAATGCTGACTTGTTTATTAATACGTTACAGTTTGACAAGGTTGCCAGAATGTCTACCCAGGTACAGTTTTATCAGAGGAAATTCAAGCCAGATTGACTGTAATGGTTAGTTCTGTGATGAAAGACCATAACAACTGCCAGGTTTACCTCTAGGGTTAAAGTTCACTGCTTTATCACATCTTTTTTTCCCCTCCTTCAAATGATAAGGAAAGGTATCTTTTTCTTTGATAATTTTTCTGTCATAACCAAGAGTTCTTTGTCACTTTTGAGATTTCAGGAGTTTGGAAGCAGTTAATGATCACGCCATAGTATTGATAATTAGTAAGCTTGGGGAAATGTAGCCAGTGTTTTAAATATTTTAGTCATTTGTATGAAATTGGATTAAGCAAAGAGAGACCTTTAATATCTTTGAAGGGTATTAAAGATGGTTTTCCAATCTTTTCCAAATGACTCTTTTTTCAGAAGTCACTTCTTAACATGTCTCTTTGTTACTAATGAAAATGAGAGATAATGTAAAGATTAAAGTCGTTAAAATTGTGAATTTTCTTATCTTTCAAAATTAAAAGAGAAACATAAAATGAATTGATTTTTTAAATTTAGTTTTATTACATAAAACTAATGTTGTGACTATAAGGACTGTAGTTGTGAAATAACCAAAAGAAAAGCACAGGAAAGGAAGAAAAATTGGGGATAATCCACCAATTATAAACAGTCTCTGCTTTTATAAAAGGACATTTAATACTTGGGTAAGTTTGGAAATTTCCAGTGTTGGGTAACAGTGGTAAACTTAACATGAGTAATTATCAGGGAGATAAATAGTTAAGCTGTTCTTGGCTCTGGTACAAAGTTCAGTATTATGCTTAAGAGTCCTAAGGGGCACTTAGCTAGCTCAACCCAAAAGCAAGATGTGCGATGTGAGCTCTTCTGGGACTGACTCTGTTGCTTTGCCTGATTCAAACTGGCCTATAAAGCACTCTCTTGTTTATCTCTTTTATTTCTTACCAACTTCATCAGTAAAAATGTAGCTTTTTTCTATTGTAGATAAGTAAAAGATAAATAATAAGTTAATGTTTTATTAATAGGATGCAAACTGTAGAATTTGCTGGAGAGATCAACTATATATAGGTAAAACAACTAGATAGTTCCAAAGTAGTAATAAACAACTGAGTTACGTTGTATTTCTATGAGATAGTCCTGGGAGAAAAATTACTGGGCCAAAGACCTTTGAATTTTCTCAGTATTCCAGCAATTTCTCTCCTGGGACTTTCCCATAGAAAGAAAAACACAAGTACATAGGGCATAAAAGTACCAGGATATAAGTGCAAAGATTTTTTTATTTTTATTTATTTATTTTATTTTGGTATCATTAATCTACAATTACATGAGCAACATTATGGTTACTAGACTCCCCCCATCATCAAGTCCACACCACATACCCCATTACAGTCACTGTCCATCAGCGTAGTAAGATGCTGTAGAATCACTACTTGTCTTCTCTGTGTTGTACAGCCCTCCCCGTGCCCCCACACATATTATGTCTGCTAATAGTAATGCCCCTTTTCCCCCCTTGTCCCTCCCTTCCCACCCACCCTCCCCAGTCCCTTTCCCTTTGGTAACTGTTAGTCCATTCTTGGGTTCTGTGAGTTTGCTGCTGTTTTGTTCCTTCAGTTTTTTCTTTGTTCTTATGCTCCACAGATGAGTGAAATCATTTGATACTTGTCTTTTTCCACCTGGCTACTAATTTCATTGAGCATAATACTGGCTAGCTCCATCCATGTTTTTGCAAATGGTAGGATTTGTTTTCTTCTTATGGCTGAATAATATTCCATTGTGTATATGTACCACATCTTCTTTATCCATTCATCTACTGATGGACACTTAGGTTGCTTCCATTTCTTGGCTATTGTAAATAGTGCTGTGATAAACATTTGGGTGCATATGTCTTTTTGAAACAGGGCTCCTGCATTCTTAGGGTAAATTCCTAGGAGTGGAATTCCTGGGTCAAATGATATTTCTATTTTTAGTTTTTTGAGGAACTTCCATACTGCTTTCCACAGTGGTTGAACTAATTTACCTTCCCACCAGCAGTGTAGGAGCGTTCCCCTTTCTCCACATCCTTGCCAGCATTTATTGTTGTTTGTCTTTTGGATGGTGGCGATCCTTACTGGTGTGAGGTGATATCTCATTGTGGTTTTAATTTGCATTTCTCTGATGATTAGCAATGTGGAGCATCTTTTCATGTGCCTGTTGGCCATCTGAATTTCTTCTTTAGAGAAGTGTCTGTTCAGATCCTCTGCCCATATTTTAATTGGATTATTTGCTTTTTGTTTGTTGAGGTATGTGAGCTCTTTATATATTTTGGATGTCAATCCTTTATTGGATATGTCATTTCTGAATATATTCTCCCATACTGTAGGATGCGTTTTTGTTCTATTGATGTTGTCCTTTGCTGTACAGAAGCTTTTGAGCTTGATGTAGTCCCACTTGTTCATCTTTGCTTTTGTTTCCCTTGCCCGGGGGGATATGTTCATGAAGAAGTTGCTCATGTTTATGTCCAAGAGATTTTTACCTATGTTTTTTTCTAAGAGTTTTATGGTTTCATGACTTACATTCAGGTCTTTGATCCATTTTGAATTTACTTTTGTATATGGTGTTAGACGATGATCCAGTTTCATTCCCTTACATGTAATTGTCCAGTTTCGCCAACACCAGCTGTTGTAGAGCCTGTCATTTCCCCATTGTATATCCATGGCTCCTTTATCATATATTAACTGACCGTATATGTTTGGGTTTATATCTGTACTCTCTATTCTGTTCCACTGGTCTGTGGGTCTGTTCTTGTGCCAGTACCAAATTGTTTTGATTACTGTGGCTTTGTAGTAGAGCTTGAAGTTGGGAAATGAGATCCCCCTGCTTTATTCTTCCTTCTCAGGATTGCTTTGGCTATTTGGGGTCTTTTGTGGTTCCATATGAATTTTAGAACTATTTGTTCCAGTCCGTTGAAGAATGCTGTTGGTGTTTTGATAGGGATTGCATTGAATCTATAGATTGCTTTAGGCAGGATGGCCATTTTGCCAATATTAATTCTTCCTAACCAAGATCATGGGATGAATTTCCACTTGTTAGTGCCCTCTTTAATTTCTCTTAAGAGTGTCTTGTAGTTTTCAGGGTACAGGTCTTTCACTTCCTAGGTCAGGTTTATTCCTAGGTATTTTATTCTTTTTGGTGCAATTGTGAGTGGAATTGTTTTAGATTTTTATTATTGCAGCAAAAAGCTGAAAACAATGTGAATGTCTACCAGTATGGATATGAGTCAGTAAGTTATGGTACATCATCCCTGTGATGACATCTAGCAGAATAAATTGAAGCTATGCTACATGATTTGGTGGGAAGGATTTCCATAAGATATTATTGTGTTGGAAAGGCAAGATACAGGAAAGAGTGTGTAGTATCCCATTTTTGTAAAACACTAGTGACCCAGAAAACCCTAAATGCAGGTAAATGTGTGTATTATTATGATGAGTATTGAGAAAAATAGGAAAGGTTACATTCTAGACTGCAAACATGGGCGAGGTGCTAATGTGGGTGGAAGGAGAGTGAGGGGTCAAACAACGAAGGAAAAGGGGGGAAATATTTAACTATTGAAAGTTCAGAATGGTATTACATCTATACAAACTATAGGATATACATATGGATGGATGGATGGTAGTTAACCTAAAAAATAATTCAAAGGGACAAATCAACATGATCTGAACTAATCAAGAAAGCTTTCTTAGAAACACTGCTATGAAAATAATTTTAGGAAATTAAAAACTTTGCCAAGATCTTGGAGTGGAATTGCAATGGAGGCAAAAGAAATTTCAGAAAGGAGAGACATTGTAAGCAAGGTAATAGAGAAAGAAAATGTTGGCTATATATAAAATGTAAGAAGAAATTAGTTTCAGAGTAATTGGGGAATGATGGGGAAAAAAATTGGCCAAATCACTAAAGACCACATATTGTCTGATTTCCCATATTACCATAGACAAATCTATAGAGACAGAAAATAGATCAGTGGTTGTCAAGGGATGGGGTAGATAGGGAGGAAATGAGGAGTGGCTATTAATGAGCGTGGGATTTCTTTGAAATACTCTAAAATTGTAGTAATGGGTGCACGATTCTATGAATATACCAAAGACCATTAAATTGTACAAATGAAGTGGGTTAATTATATATGGTTTGTAAATTACATCTCAGTAAAGCTGTTGAAACAAAAAATTGGCCAGATAAATTGGAATCATGTGGTAGAGAATATTAAAATCTAAGCTTAAGAATTTAAATTTGATCTAACAACTAAGAACCATTGTAGATTATGACTATGAGGTGTACTGTCCATAATTTACCTTTTTTAGTCCTTTCTCTTTATCTGGGATTTTAATTATAAAAGTATATACTCACTGAAACAAAATTCAAATAATATAAAACATGTTAAGTAGAAAATTTCAGTCTTATCTCATTCCCATAGATTACCCCTGTAAAAATTGGGATTCTTTCTAAACTCTTTTCTCTCTCTCTCTCTCTCTTTTTTTAAACACAAAGGGGTCATAGTATCCGTCTTGTCCTATAACTTTTAACGCAGCACTGTTTCATGGCTGTCTTTCCATACCTGCAGATGGACACTGGCTACCACAGGCACTAATAGTAACCCACATCATAGAGTCATTGTAAAGATGAAATGAGTTGATACAGGTAGATAATCTGAGTTGTAAGAGACACAGAGTAGTCATTCAATAAACTTTAGATGCTGTTTTACTAATATTATTGCTAAGTGTAGGTTGAAAGATACAGCTTTTGTGAGTGATTGTTTTATTTACTTTTGCTTTGTAACCTAAAGTGAAAGCAGGCATAGTTTCTATTTCAGAGGGGAAGCATGCAGCCAGTTATCACTGGGCTAGCAGCCAGGCCTGGCTGCTAGCCAGGCAGTCTGCTAGGTGCTGTTGTGAAGTACTAACACATAATACTTTATAACAGAAGTTCTTAATCTGGCCCTTTTTTCTTTTTTGGTGGGCTTGAGGGAATCACAAATTGTATGTCAGAAGTGTATATGTGCCTGTGTGCAGTTTAGTAAACAGTGAATCCATAGCTTTGGAATCCATAGCTTTCAAAAGATTTTCTAGAGAATCTTCAATCCTTTAGAACAACCTACTTTATCAAATTTGATTCTCATGATAGCCCCAAGAGGTAGGTAATATTATTAGAATTTTGGGGGGATACAAAGAGGCCCTGATCCTCAAGGAGGTTATGCATGCCCAGCTTACTGTCAATGTCAGATAGAGAGTGTGAAGACCTATCAGAAAAGCAGTATGATGCCTTGGAAATTCAGAAGGAGAAATTGATTCCAGCTCCTGAAATTGAGGAAAGGGTTTTGACCTTAAATTCTAATAGTTAAAAACAATAGATCATGTAACAAATATTTAGCAAATGCCTACTCTGTTCCAGTTCTTATTCTGGGCCTTGGGAATATAATATAACATTGAGCAAACAGACAACAATCTGTGTCCTCATGGACCCTAAATTCTTGTACCTTCTTCTCACCTTAAATATTGAAACCTAAGAGGAACTTCGATTACATGTTTAACAATGTCTTCCATATAAATACTTAATAAATATTTGAGTGAAAGCATGAATAAGAGCTGGACATGATCTTAATGGGGTCATAAGCCAAGTTTTCTGGCAGGACAATATTTAATTATCATTTCTTCCATATTTTTACAATGGAATAGAGATGGGTTATCGCCTTAACTCCTCATGTGCTGTGAAATTTGGTATAAATTGAAGAAAATTAACTCAGGTGTCTCCATCTAATATCAAGCTACCTTAAGGGCTTTGGCTCTATAGAAATGCAAAGCATCACTGTTATTTGTCATTTCTAGGGGAGGTGACACCAGGACTATCCCAGGTGGAGTATGCACTTCGCAGACACAAACTAATGTCTTTGATCCACAAGGAAACACAAGGGCTGCGTGGGACAGACCAGACAGTGGTTCTGCTGTCCAACCCTGTATACTACATGAGCAATGACATCCCTTACACTTTCCACCAAGACAGCAATTTCCTGTACCTGTGTGGATTCCAAGAGCCTGATAGTATTCTGGTCCTTCAAAGCCTCCCTGGCAAGCAGTTACCAGCACACAAGACCATACTTTTTGTGCCTCGGAGAGATCCCAGTCGAGAACTCTGGGATGGCCCACGATCTGGCACTGATGGAGCAATAGCTCTAACTGGAGTGGACGAAGCTTATACACTGGAAGAATTTCAACATCTACTACCGAAACTGAAAGGTAACCAATGGAAGCAGAAGTCAAGTCACAGGCCAGTTTGGGAAGATCTTCCTTGCCTATTTAGGCAAAGCTTTTAATTTCCTAAAATGATTATCATAACAGTGTTTCTCTGAGAACCCTGAAATAAACTTAAGTATTTTCCATAGGACTGGGCTACTTTAAAGATTTCATTTATTCACTTGCTAAATCTTCACTAACTTGTTCATTCACAGAGATTGTCAACTATCCAAGAAATCCCAGAGAGATTTTCCTTTTAAAGTGGAGGATGGCCCTGGGCCACTCTTTAAGATTACTGACCAGTTTATTGATTTTTGACCACTGTTACTTATCTCATTGCTTTTGCTAACTCTTCAAAAGGAGGCAGTATTCTCAAAGAATGATCAATGCATCACAGTATCATAATTGCCTGGTGATGCATATTAGAATTACAAATGCATAATAGATACTGGAAATGTAAAATCTCAGGCTCCCCACTCTATACTCTAAATCAAAATCTGCATTTTAACAGGATTATCAAGTGATGCATATACACTTTAGTTTGTGCCCCTCAAAATAGTCACTTTCTACATTTATTCTGGTGAAGTGATCACTCAGAATACTTTGGGATTTCTTTTTTTGAACTTCTCAAAAGCTCACTACATTATATACTATCCTTAGTGATTCTTATAAATCTATACTTCTGGGAAGCATTGCATTTTTTGAAGTATCCAAAAGTCATTAAGAGCCAAATTTGGTGTCTTTTACAGAGGGAATTACCCAGCTAAACTAGTGGGACTTTCTTCTATCTTCAAAGTCTTCATAAATGCAGGGTGCAGAATATTTTCTTTGTAGCTTTTTGATTTCTTGAATTAGTTGCCTCTGTCATGCTTGACAGTCTAAGTTTTTTTAACCCAGTATTGTTAAAATCCTACATAAAGTGTATTTCTCAAAATTACTTTTCACTCTGCATTCTTAATGTTGATAGTTTACTAGATAAAAGCAAAAGATTAATGAAAAGATTAATGAAAATCATATGAGAGCAGTTAGTAGAGGTTGTTTTACTTTTAAAAAATTACAATTAAATTTCTATTAAAAATAAGGTTAGCATTTCACATGTAATATACGTTTAAAAACCGTTTTTCTTTTAAAATGAAAATATTTAGGAGATTGTATTCACTAATACATACCCAATCAAAATTTTTAGTATTTTTTTCCCCTCTTCTATCCCAAAGCACTTTGTATAAAACATAACAACCCTTCAGACTTACATGGTTGCTTGAATTAGTTATGTTGCTCTTAGGCTTCTGTCAGAAAAAGAAGAAAGGAACAAATGGAGACCTGGTGTAAGTGGAAAACATTTTCATAATGAGCCTTCTCATTTTATATTTCAGGCAAATACAGGCCATTTCCTTGGGTGTCTAAGGTTGTTAAAAGGCGCACTGTTGTCTGTAATGAGAATACTTGGCAGGTGGGAAAGGGAAGACTTCTGAATAAGTGTGAATTACCACGTATTATCAGTTGTAGTGTTTCTATAGCCACGAATACCGGCTCCTAAATAAAAGAAGAATACCTGCTCCTCTCACTAATACTGTGATTAACTCTAAGATCATGACCTGAGTACTGTTTTCTGTCCTTTTGTGTTTAATTATTCAAGACTAGCTCAGTTGTGGTATGAAGAGCAATTGTTATAATTGTTCTTTAACAGTTAATAAAAAAGAACAACCCAGAACTTGAAAAATGCTTTTCTCTCATCTGTCATCTTTGTAAAGAATACTGAAGTTTTGGGGCAGAAAAGCTGTCTATTCAGTCTCAGAATATCTTGTCATTTTCAGAGAATGGCCTTCCAATGATTTCTGATCAAACCCTTCAATTACTAAAGTCCTGAGGGAGTTTGTGCTCAGTCCTTCACAGTTCCACAATGCAGGTTTTTTAGTTTTCACTCTTGTTCAAATCATTATGACTGTTGGTATTTCTTGTTGTTGCTGTTAGTTTTATTTTAAATTTATTTCTTGGTCTGTCATTTTAAGCCGAGACAAATATGGTTTGGTATGACTGGATAAGGCCCTCTCACGCACGGCTTCACTGTGACTACATGCAGCCTCTGACTGAATTCAAAGCCAGGAGCAAGAACAAGGTTCGGGCTGTCCAGCAGCTGGTACAACACCTGCGGCTCATCAAATCTCCTGCAGAAATTGAGCGAATGCAGATCGCTGGGAAGCTGACATCACAGGTACAGTTCACACTAAAAACATTTTCCCAAATTAAAAAATCTTAGCTCTGAGGGTTCAGTGGGCACTTTTGAAGTCATGTACCCAATGCAGTAATCTCACAGCAGATGTACGTCTAGCTTCTACATCTGTGTTCAGTGAACATGTCTGCATACTTTCTCAGTACCCTGAAAGGCAAAGTAAATCTGTCTTCATATATCTTTTACCCATGATCTCAGTTGTTTTTCCTTGGAACACTGTACATTAGTGAATTTTATTTCCTTTCCTTATGATAACTGCAATAATAGTGACAGTTAAAGAGTTTGATTGTTAAAGGTGACTCATAGGACCCAAAATGACAATGCAGTTTATTATAGAAAAATGGCACAGTAGAGCAACAGCATTAAAGTAAGAATGCCTGTTACAGTCAATGACTGTCTCACAGCAAGGGTCCAGAGAATCCAGGTGCAGGCTCTTATTGTCTTCCCTCAGTAGGGGCCGGGAGGATGCATTTCCTCTCATGGGTCAGGAACCACAGATACAGACAATGCCTCAGAACCAGGGAGTCCCAAATGGAATCTCAGCTAGGAGGGATTTTTGTCTTTTGATCACATTGGCATATTCCTCCTATGTAACAGCAAAGCCCTCTGGGGCCTCAAGGAGACCAAGTACAAACCATTACTTATTCTCACTGTTACCAGTACTGACAAGCTAATACAAACTGCTCCAAAATTCCTTGCAAAGCTTTTTTTAAATTGTGGTAAAATATATATAACATAAAATTTGCCATTCTACCTATTTTTTTTTTGGTATCATTAATCTACAATTACATGAGGAACATTATGATTATTAAACTCCCCCCATCATCAAGTCCCCCCAACATACCCCATTACAGTCACTGCCCATCAGCATAGTAAGATGCTGTAGAATCACTACTTGTCTTCTCTGTGTTGCACAGCCCTCCCCGTGCCCCCCCACACTCTACATGCTAATCATAATACCCCCTTTCTTCCCCTCCTTTATCCCTCCCTTCCCACCCATCCTCCCCAGTCCCTTTCCCTTTGGTAACTGTTAGTCCATTCTTGGGTTCTGTGAGTCTTTTTTCTTTGTTCTTATACTCCACAGCTGAGTGAAATCATTTGATACTTGTCTTTCTCTGCCTGGCTTATTTCACTGAGCATAATACCCTCTAGCTCCATCCATGTTTTTGCAAATGGTAGGATTTGTTTTCTTCTTATGGCTGAATAATATTCCATTGTGTATATGTACCACATCTTCTTCATCCATTCATCCACTGATGGACACCCAGGCCACTTCCACCTCCTGGCCACTGCAAACAGTGCTGCGACAAACATAGGGGTGCATATGTCCCTTTCAAACTGGGCTACTGCATTCTTAGGGCAAATTCCTAGGAGTGGAATTCCTGGGTCACATGGTATCTCCATTTCGAGGTTTTTGAGGAGTTTCCATACTGCCCTCCACAATGGTTGGAACTTATCCACATTCCCACCAGAAGTATAAGAGGGCTCCCTCCTCCCCACACCTCTGCCAACACTCACTGTTGTTTGTCTTTTGGATGGTGGCGATCCCTACTGGTGTGAGGTGACATCTCACTGTGGCCCTAATCTGCATCTCTCTGACAACCATCTCCCCATGTGTCTGTTGGCCATCTGAATTTCTTCTTTGGAGAACTGTCTGTTCAGTTCCTCTGCCCATTTTTTGATCTGATTATCTGCTTTTTGTTTGTTGAGGTGCATGAGCTCTTTATATATTTTGGATGTCAACCCTTTATTGGATCTGTCATTTATGAATATATTCTCCCATGCTGTAGGGTACTTTTTGTTCTATTGGTGGTGTCCTTTGCTATACAGAAGCCCTTCAGCCCAAAGCAGTCCCACCTGTTCACTTCTGCTCTTGTTTCCCTTGCCCAGTGAGATACATTCATGAGGAAGTCACTCATGTTTATGTCCAAGAGATTTTTGCCATTCTACCTATTTTTAAGTGTAGAGTTCCTCCATGTTCACTCATTTCATAGTCAGTTCAAGAGACTGACTTAAGCCATCAATTTGATGATTCCAGTTGCCTTCAAACCCTGGCAAAGGGTTTCTTTGGTGAGCATAGGCTGCTTTGATTTGTCCTTAATTTCCATACAGATTTCCAAAGAGCACTGGCCCACATATGGGGATCTTTTATTGTCCAGTTATTTATGGTCCACTTGATAGACTAATTACAAGTCCATTATCAATAGCCCAGGAGTCTATATTTACACAAATACTAAGACTTTTATTTGTGTCCAGCTCTTCTATCACAGGTAGGAACACAAGCATGTAATTCAGGTCAGTAGAATCAACTTGTTCTTACCTTCTTCTGTAAGGATTTTACCTTTGCTGTTCTCAGAGCATCTGCTTTCCATATAGAATTATCTTTAATTCTGAAATTACCATGTGTGAGCCAGACCAATTGCCTGGCACCCTTGGGCAGTTTGTCAAAGGATGGATGCAAGGTAAAGAAGCTCATATAGATGATGAATCTGTTCCTTGGATCCCTTAGTAGCAGACCCCATATAATGCATTTCCATTTGAATATTGCCTACTTAATTGGAATGCTTTTCTGACATCACTAGTTATACAATATGTATAGCAGATCTTAATATACCCTTTTAAGTCTTTTATATTGGGGCTGTCTCTGTAAATGCCCAGTAACAACTCAGCAACTGTCTTTCAAAAGATACAGTGGGAAGCAGCATCCAAAAATGTCTTAGCCCAAAAGCCCAGAGGTCATCTTGGAGCAACAGTTATGGCTTTTGCTGGGAAACTCCAGTCAGTATGAGTGCAGGCAGCTGGCACTTTCTAACATCATTTCAGCATTAGGGTCATATGGTCCTAATAGCTTAGGACACAGCCTTATGTAGTTCTAAGAAGTCATCTTCTTGTTGAGGCCCCTAATCAAATTATGCCTTTTTCATTGTGATTTTATGAATTGGGGCCAGTAGAATCCCTAAGTGAAGTATGGTTTCTCTAAAAGCAAAATAGGCATAGTAGGTGTTATTGGGTCTTCTGTTTAATATGAGGGATACAGAGTGGTAACAATTTATTCCTAGTGGTCTGCGATATGTCACAGATTGCTCCAATTTGTGTAATCTCCCAAAATTTTATAGTCTGTGTAAGACTGTGGATTTCTAGCAAGGATATAGTTTGTCATCCTCGGTCAGTCATATGATTTGCAACCTTAGTAAAGTTGCTTTTAACTTGATTCACAGTTTCAGATAATAATAATACCATCAATACAGTGTATTTTGTATTAGTTTTATTAGATCTAGGTTCTACCTCATTAGATCATGACAGTACTCAGGAGAGTTTAAATATCCTTGAGGTAATAGAGTAAATATATATGAGAAACCATTCTACCCAAATGCAAATTGTTGTAGGCCCTCACTGGTGACTGATAATGACAAAAATGCTTTAGTTTATTGTATCAGCTGAATAGTCTGGACACTACTAGGAACAGCTGAGGCTCTTAAGGGTATGGTTTTACTGAGCCCCTTGTACTCTACTGTTAGTGACTTGATTGATCAGCCTTCCTCATTGGCCACACTGGGCTATCACAGTGAGTTATGGACACTAACATGCCTGCATCTGACATTTCCTTATTTACGGTAGTAATTTCTTACTGCCTTGCAGGTGTCCAACAATATTTCCTAATGAGTTGATTTAGCTTACTTAATTCTAAAGGCTCTCGTGTTACATGTCTGATGAGGACTGGAGGGAGGGAGGAACAAAGGTATGCCTTTTTTCTTACTACCCAGTAGGGGAAGGAACTTCTATTCAAGCATATTCATATCAATTGTATTTTTAGGTAACGGAGACATCACAGTAGACTTAAGAAAAAAAATCATACCTTCCAACATTTAGCCAGACTTTAATTTTTATCCTTTCCGTGGTAGCATCTCCATGTCGCCCTGAGTGAATTCTGTCATCCTTAAGGGGCTCATTTGCGGCCCTAGGCAGTACTGCACACTGTACCCCTGGAGTTTCTTCTCCACATGCAACTATTCACTCACACATTTGAAAAGGTCTGGATCCCCTGCCAGAGATTAGGTTAAGAGATCCTGGCCTTCATAGCAATCTTCTTCCATTACCACCTTAATAGTATTAAAGCCAGTATTTTGGCATCTAATGATAGTGGCTCATTGAATCTTTCTCTTTCTAAAATTCCATTAAACTCTGATAAATTGAGTGTATCTGCCTTGGGATTTTTATACCCGGAGGAGTTTGAAGAGACAGTTACTATTCTAATAAACTAGGGATTTCCCTGTGTACCAGAGTGAGCCCTAACATTGCTCTCCACTCAGCAGTGTTTAAAGCCATCTAAAATTCTCAGGAACCATTTTTAACAAGAACGCATCAAAACGTTGCATGTAAATCTACAAAATGACTTGTTTCCTTCACTGAATAATCCCTTCCATGGCTTTTTGTCCTTCATTATCAGTTTGCCCTACTTGAATTATCTTAGTTGTTGTGTGTACACAGGCTTAAGCTGCTTTATTAAAAATTATAGTGGTCCAGGTTCCTTTAGTTGGAGCATCACCTGCCAGCCAAAAAGGGTGAAACTCATCTTAAGGAGACTGAGCTTATGTCAGCCAACACTGAAAGCAGCAACCACACCAGAGCTTTTAGCAGAACTGCCATTGATTTGCAATCCCCTTCCAGTCTATTTTGCTAGCTGCTAATTCAGGTTCTATCATTTCCAGATTCCACTGTTTTCAAAGCCATGCTATTTCAAGCCAGGAGTGGCTTGGTAGTCATGCAGGCTCATAATTTCATTTTCATCCTCTTTATCAGAATCAATCTTCTTCTTTCAAAATAATGCCTTAATTATATATTTAATTAAGAATAGTTCAGATGTGATTAAAGATGGCTGCATGAGAGGTGAAACAGAGGCTTCCTCCTAAAACCTCATATAATACGAAAATATAATTTATACAACTAATCCTGAAAGAGCAACAGGGAAGAGGACTATGTCAGACTGCATACACCTGGGGAAAAGAGCAGACCTCACGGAACAAGGTAACGTACCAAAGCCGTGGCCCAGTGGGACCCAAGCCCTTCCCCTACCCCAGCTCTCTGGTGAGAGGAAGAGAAATGGAGCGGGGAGGGAGTAGAGGCCTGGGACTGCTGGATACCTAACTCTGGAGATCTGCTCTGGGAGCACAAACCTACATTTCATGGTGCTTGCATGATACGCTCCTGATTAGGGGGTTGGAAAGCTAAGACAGGAAGAATTCCTGGAGAGACTGAGATTCCAGCCACTGTGGAAAGCAGGGATCCATATCTGGCTGCTCTGGGACAGTGGAGACAGTCATAGCAGCCGGGAAGCAGGAAACAGCTCTTTCCTCCCCCAAGGCACCAATAACACTCCCCTGCAACCCCCGACATTGCTTCAGGGGCTGAGCAGCTCCGGAGACTAGAGCTTCTGGGCACTAGATGGTGCCATATACAAATATGAAATGCCAAAGGAACCTGGTTCTGAGTAAAATTATTAATACAACTACTGAGAAAGATTTAAATGACATTGACCTCATGAATCTTCCTGAAAGGGAGTTCAAAATAAAAATCATTAACATGCTCTTGAAGGTACAGAAAGGTATTCAAGAACTCAGGAATGAATTCCAGTCAGAGATCCAGTCATTGAAGAGCACAATGGAGTGTATTAAAAGCAGATTAGATACTGTGGAGGAGAAGAAAAATGAAATAGAAACTAGAGAAGAGGAATACAAAGAAGCTGAGGCACAGAGAGAAAAAAGGATCTCTAAGAATGAAAGAATATTGAGAGAGCTGTGTGACCAATCCAAATGGAACAACATTCACATTATAGGGGTATCAAAAGAAGAGAGAGAGAAAGGGATAGAAAGTGTCTTTGAGGAGGTAATTGCTGAAAACTTCCCCAATCTGGGGAAGGAGATAGTCTCTCAGGCCATGGAGATGCACAGGTCTCCCAACACAAGGGACCCAAGGAAGACAACACCAAGACATCTAATAATTAAAATGGCAAAGATCAAGGATAAGGACAGACTATTAAAAGCAACCAGGGAGAGAAATAAGATCCACATACAAAGGAAAGCCCATCAGGCTATCATCAGACTTCACAACAGAAACCTTAAAGGCCAGAAGGGAGTGGCATGATATATTTAATACAATGAAGCAGAAGGGATTTGAACCAAGATTACTTTATCCGGCAAGATTATCATTTAAATTTAAAGGAGGGATTCAACAATTTCCAGATAAAAGCAAAAGCTGAGAGAATTTACCTCCCACAAACCATCTCTACAGTGTATTTTGGAGGGACTGCTATAGATGGAAGTGTTCCTAAAGTTTAATAGCTGTCACCAGAGGTAATAAAACCACAGTAAAGAAAGTAGAACAGCTAATTACTAAGCAGATGCAAAATTAAATTAACTATCCCAAAGTCAATCAAGGGATAGACAAAGAGTACAGAATATGATACCTAATATATAAAGAATGGAGGAGGAAGAAAAATGAGAAGAAAAAAAAAACCCTTTAGATTGTGTATGTAATAGCATATTCAGTGAGTTAAGTTAGACTCTTAGATAGTAAGGAAGTTAACCTTGAACCTTTGGTAACCACGAATCTAAAGCCTGCAATGGCAATAAGTACGTACCTATCAATAATCACCCTAAATGTAAATGGACTGAATGCACCAATCAAAAGACATAGAGTCATTGAATGGATAAAAAAACAAGACCCATCTATATGCTGCCTACAAGAGACTCACTTGAAACCCAAAGACATACACAGACTAAAAGTGAACTCTACTACAAAGTTACAGTAATCAAGACAATTTGGTACTGGCACAAGAACAGACCCATAGACCAATGGAACAGACTAGAGAGCCCTGATATAAATCCAAGCATATATGGGCAATTAATATATGATAAAGGAGCCATGGACATACAATGGGGAAATGACAGCCTCTTCAACAGCTGGTGTTGGCAAAACTGGACAGCTACATGCAAGAGAATGAAACTGGATTATTGTTTAACCCCCATACACAAAAGTAAACGCGAAATGGATCTAAGACCTGAATGTAAGTCATGAAACCATAAAACTCATAGAAGACAACATAGGTAAACATCTCCTGAATATAAGCATGAGCAACTTCTTCCTGAATGCATTCTCCTCGAGCAAGGGAAACAAGCAAAAATGAACTCATGGGACTACATCAAACTAAAAAGTTTCTGTACGGCAAAGGACACCATCAACAGAACAAAAAGGCATCCTACAGTATGGGAGAATATATTTGTAAATGACATATCCGACAAGGGGTTAACATCCAAAATATATAAAGAACTTACATGCCTCAACACCCAAAAAGCAAATAACCCGATTCACAAATGGGTGGAGGATATGAAGAGACAGTTCTCCAAAGAAGAAATTCAAATGGCCAACAGACATAAGAAAAGATGCTCCACATCACAAATCATCAGGGAAATGCAAATTAAAACCACAATGAGATATCACCTCACACCAGTAAGGATGGCCAGGATAGAAAACACTAAGAACAACAAATGCTGGCGAGGATGCGGAGAGAGGGGAACCCTCCTACACTGCTAGTGGGAATGTAAAATAGTTCAACCATTGTGGAAAGCAGTTCCTCAAAAAACTAAAAATAGAAATACCATTTGACCCGGGAATCCCACTCCTTGGAATTTACCCAAAGAATACAACTTCTCAGATTCAAAAAGACATAGGCACCCCTATGTTTATCGCAGCACTTTTTACAATAGCCAATATATGGAAGCAACCTAAGTGTCCATCAGTAGATGAATGGATAAAGAAGAGGTGGTACCTATACACAATGGAATACTATTCAGCCATAAGAAAGAAAGAAATCCTACCATTTGCAACAACATGGATGGAGCTGGAGAATATTATGCTCAGTGAAATAAGCCTTGCAGAGAAAGACAAGTGCCAAATGATTTCCCTCATTTGTGGAGTATAACAATGAAGCAAAACTGAAGGAACAAAATAGCAGACTCAGAGACTCCAAGAAGGGACTAGTGGTTACCAAAGGGGAGGGGTGTGGGAGGGCAGGTGGGGAGGGAGAAGGGGATTGAGGGGTATTTGTTTAGTACACATGGCGTGGGGGATCACGGGGTAAACAGTGTAGCACAGAGAAGGCAGATAGTGAATCTGTGGCATCTTACTACACTGATGGACAGTGACTGCTTTGGGGTATGGGTGGGGACTTGATAATATGGGTAAAGGTAGTAACTGCATTGTTTTTTCATGTGAAACCTTCATACGAGTATATATCAATAATACCTTAATAAAAAAAATAGTTCAGATGTGCTGGAACAACTGGATATCCACATGCAAAAGAATGATGTTGGACCCCTTACCTCACACCATATGTTTGTTAAATATACACACCAAAGTTAACTCAAAATGGCTGAAAGACCTAAATGAAAGAACTAAAACTAAAACTCCTAGTGATAACATAGGGGTCAATCTCCATTACCTTGAATTTGACAATGGAGTCTTAATAAGCAAATGACATAAGCAATAAAAGCAAAATGGGTAGATTGGATGTTATCAAAATTAAAACTTGTACATCAAAGAACATTATCAAGGAAGTAAAGACAACTACAGAATAGAAGAAAATATTTGCAAGATGTATATCTAATAAGGATCTAGTATCCAGAATATATAAAGAACTCCTGCAACTCAAAAATAGACAAACAACCCAGTTAAAAAAAGTCGACAGAGGACTTAAATGTGCATTTCTCCAAAAAAGATATACAAGTGACCAGTAAGTACATGAAGAGATGCTTAATATCATTGGTCATTACAGAAAAGCAAATCAAAACCAAAATGAGATACCACTTCACACCCAATAAGATGACTATAAATTAAAACAACCAACCAGCAACCCCCCAAAAAAAACCCAAAACAAAATAGCAAGTTTTGGCAAGGATGCGGGAAAATTGGGACTGTTGTATATTACCAGTAGGAATGTAAATTGTTCAGCCACCATGGAAAATAGCTTGGAGGTTCCTGAAAAGTTAAACATAGAATTACCATGTCCTCTGTTATTCTTTGGGTATAAGAATTTTGGGTAATTCTTATACCCAAAAGAATTAAAAACAGGTACTCAAATACTTGTACACAATTGTTCATAGAAGCACTACTCACAATAGCCAAAAGGTGCAAACAACCCACATGTCTACCAGTGGGTGAATGTATAAACAAAAGGATGTGTGTGTGTATGTGTATACAGTGGAATACTATTCAGCCTTTATAAAGAGTGAAGTTCTGATACATGCTATAGTGTGGATGAACCTTGAAAATATTAAGCTAAGTGAAACAAGGCAGACACAAAGGTCATGTATTGTATGAGTCCACTTATTTGAAATATCCAAAATAGATAAATGCATAGAGACTAAAAGCAGATTAGACTCGTGGTTGCCAGGGCTCAGGAGAAGGGGGGAAGTGAGCAGTAACTGCTTCATGGGTACAGGGATTCTTTTTGGAGTGATGGAAATGTTTTTTCACTAGATAGACGTGGTGGCTTACAACATTGTGGATGTACTAAATGCCACTGAATTGTTCACTTCTATTGTAATTTTATGTAATATGGATTTTATCTCAAAAAAAAAATTGTCTTCCAAGCATTCCCACTTCTGATGTCTACTGTAATAACAAAGACAGTTAAGCAAAGTTCAGTTGTTAAAGAAGATTTGATTACAATGCTTACAAACATATCATTCTTACAGGGAAATGGTACAGTATAGCAACTTACTGAAGTGAGAATGCCTGTTATAGCCAGTGGATGGTCTACAGCAAGGGTCCAGAGAAGTGAGGTGCAGGTTCTTATCATCTTCCCTCAGCAAGGCACGTTCTCTCATGGATCAGGAACCACAGATGCATGACCTCAGAACCGTGGAGCCCGAAATGAATCTCAAGAGATTTTTGTTTTTTGGTCACATTGGTATATTCCTGCTATGTAACAGCAAAGCCCTCTGGGTGTCTCAAGGGGACCAAGTACAAACCATTAATTTCACTGTTACCAGTACTGACAAGCTGATAAAAACTGCTCTGAAACTTCTCTCAACACTATTAATCAGTATGTTTCAGGCCCTGCCCAGGATGGTTGCCAAGCAGGAATTCAGCAAAAGAGCTCAGGCTAATTCCAGGCCTGCTAGCACTGACCTCACAGCATGATGGCACACAGTAACATCTGAAGCAGGCTGCTTTTCTGTGTTCTACCTCGAGTTTTCCCAAAGTGAAACATTCCTGTTTTTGTTAACTATTCCTCATGTTACCTTTTCCCTTATTTTGGCAACCCACCTGTGTATGTGCTCTAGACTTGTCAGTGTCCTTCTTCAATTACAGTGTATAATCCTTTAGCCATAGCCAGATCAGCAAAGACTACTTTTATAACATTATAAACATAAGTATATACCTTTTGTCATTCTTTAAATCATAGATTCTTAAAATAAGGAAGAGAAGAAGCTAAGGACAGATCTGTAGGATAATGTTAAGGGCTCCAGAGGAATTATTATTTGTCCAATGATCAGATGTCTTTGGATAAGGTATAAAATCAGCTATAGTCTGCCTAGGACTATTCTGATCCACCCTTCTGTCACTGGTCCACACTATTATCCTGAGAGACTATTTTAAGTGTTGTGCAAAAATTTAGGAGTGGTAAGTCTTTGATATTCCCTTTATCTACTAACTCAATAATGATATGAAACAGGGAGGTGGCCTTATTTTTCTTTTTCTTTTTTTTTTCTTATTAATGAACAACTTCTAGGAACCAGGAATCATATTCCTTAAGTGTTACCAGTTCTAGTCTAGAATGTTTCTGTTAGATTTTTGGGTATTTGGGCAAAATAGTTTCCTTAGAATAACTGTGCTATATTTGTGTTATTCAGCACTAACATAAATTTCCCTTCTTTGCAGGGGGGCAAGCCAAATGTAATTTGTGACTATATAATACTGATAAGTTGGATTTTTTGCACTCTCATCTGGTTTAAAATAAGTAAGGACCTTGCCATTAGAGTTAACTAACTCTTACTGATGGATAGTTGGTAGCCTAAGTGGGCAGAAGGCACAGTGGGGTGAGAGTCAGACTTGGTACAGGCCGCATGTCTCCTATTGCTGGATATAATCCTCACTCGAGCCCTGCCCCACATCTCTACCTGAATTTCCTGGAATTACCTAAACTTGTGCTTGTTAACCTTAAAAATAAAACTGTCAGTTATTATACCAACAAAAATGGGTTTATTCAGGAATAATAACAGGGAATTACAATTCAGGACATGCAAACTAGGGGAAAACCATAGGCAAGTCCAACAAATCAAGGAAAGGAACATTATTTCATGGAGAAGATGGAGGAGGTTGAAAGGGGTTGTTTTGAAGGGAAGTCCATCAGAGAAGAGCAGGAGTTCAGGGTGATGACAGTTTCCCCTTGGCTGAGTCACAGGGGTAGTCAGTTTCTTGTAGGACATGCAATGTACTTCTTTCCTTGTTGATTATTTTTCCTGTTTATGATGGTTCTGTAATGGACCTTGAAGTGGTAGGTAGGCTTCCCCTTCTAGCCTCCCTGCTCTGCTTCACGGTGTTTCCCATTTTTAGTTTTCACATGTTCTACCCTCTGCCAGACCTGACGACCTGACTCTCCTGTATTCTTTTCTGTGGTTCTAATATCAACATCCACCCAGCTACCTTAGACAGTATTACCTTAAAAATAAAACAGTTAATTTACCAGCAAAAACAAGTTTATTCTGGAATAGCAGAGAATTGCAATTCTGGACTAGCAAGCTACCGGCAAAACCACGGGCAAGTCTGGAGAACAAAGGGGAGGAATGCTCTTAGAGAGGAAAGGCCAAGTTGGGAAGACTGTTCTAAGCAAAAAGTCCTTTGGTGTAAACTGCGAGCTTCATGTATTGTGGCTTCTCATTGGCCCATTTGTGACAGTCTCTCATTTTCTGGGCTGTTGCTGGAGGTAAGGCAGAAATCTTCCTTCCTCTTACTGGGTAGTAAAGTAGATTTCTTCCTGCAATTAACAAGGAGTGGTGGGGCTCAGGAGCTCCCCTTGCTGGCCTCCTGAGGCCATGTCAGCAAGGTTTCCCTTTATTAATTTTCACAACAGAAATCTGGACATTATCTAGGTAATTGCTACTTCCCAATTATCTGTCTATCTAGATATTGTCATATCCTTGTGCAGCTGATTGTTTTTATCCCACAAACATTGGAAATTTTATAGCTGACAGTTTCTCTTTTCACATTGGCTGCTAGAAGACTCAGAGACAAATTTGTGACCCATCCCATAGTAGTCATAGTCCTTTTGAAGGTTATCATGGTGTGCATTATTATTATTATTAATATTTTCAAGCTTCATTCCCCTCAAGCCTTGCTTTTCTTAAACTCTGCCATGGATTTATTCTATTTTGTGTTTTATGTATCTATGTAAACTAATTAAAATCCTTTTTGGGACAAGGTACAGTGGTGAATTATAAACATGTACATTTATAAACATAGAAAATACATATACATGTAATGTGGCTATCACAGAGAATTAAAGTACCTAGAGGCCAGTGGTTCCCAACTGGAGGCAGTTTTGTCCCCCAGGGGACATTTGGCAGTATCTGACCATCACAATGGGGAAATAGGACAATCCCCCACAACAAAGGATTATCAACCCCAAAATGTCAGCAGTGTTGAGTTCAGGGAACCCTACTATAGACTGTACCATTCAATCAAAATTTTATACATTCCTGGGCTATAGACATATTTTGTTACATAAATGGCAAATGTGTTTCTATGTAGGTTATTCTAGAATACAATGTATATATATTTTTTAATTGAAGTATCCTTGAAACACAATCTTCTATTTGTTTCAAGCATACAGTGCAGTGGTTCAACAGTCACCCATATTAAATCCTCACCCCCACTAGTGCAGCTACTGTCTGTCAACATGGAAATATGTTACAGAATCTTTGACTGTACTCTCAGTGCTATATACTACTATCCCTGTGACCAATTTATATTATGATTGAGAATTTTTGTGCTCCTTTATCCCCCTCACCCTCTCCATTCATCTACTCGACCCTCTCAATGTCTATAAATCTACTGCTGTTTCGCTCATTCTGTTTGCTTTGTTTTTATATTCCACAAATAAGAAAACCATACGGTATTTGTTTTTCTCCACCTGGCTTATTTCACTGAGCATAATATCCTGTAGATCCAACCATATTGTTGCAAATGGCAGGATTTCTTTTTTTAATGGCTAAAGAATATTCCATTCTGTATATGTGCATCATATTTATCCATTCATCTGTTTATGGACACTTAGGTTGCTTCCCATATCCTGGCTATTGTAAATAATGCAGCAATAAACATTGGGGTGGATACAATGTGTATTCTGAGTGGGAGGGTTGAGTTCCCTTCCATTCAATCTGTCATCAGTATTTTCCTCTTTGGAAGTCTATGTTTTTATGCCCACAAACTCACACCTTCAGGTCAACAAAACAGGGGGAAAGAGTGCTTTTTATTTGAGTTCCAGCATTTTGAATGTTTGAATAAGCAACATATTAAATTGAGATTGTGTTCTTTTCATCCTCCATTCTCTTTGCAGGCTTTCATAGAGACCATGTTTGCCAGTAAAGCCCCTGTCGAGGAAGGTTTTCTTTATGCTAAGGTGAGCTTTTAAATGGTTAGGAAGGTTTTGTTGGAGATAAATGTAATTTCATTGATTTGCAGGTAGACTCCAGTTAGTTGGCTTTCATAGAAGGGACTGCGTTATCAGTGGGGAGTATTTGGTTCTTAAACAGCACTGGTAATTTATTAGATGAGTCTGAAATATGCCAAACTGCAATTAAATGAGGACAATTCCAAAGTAGAACAGATGAAAAAGGAAAGACACAAGTGTGAGAAGAGAAGAATAGTACTGTTTAAATGTAGAGAGTTGAAGGTAGTGCTGTAGGGAGCAGCAGATGCTCGCCAGTCTCCAGCTCTGTCTGCGGGCATAATGAAAGTAGTAGAATTTATTTGCTTAGCATCTTTTTTCACTTTTCCAGAATATGTAGGTGGTAGCTATTTAAGGGGTTGGAATTAGTAATTTAGAGTTGTTGCTAAAAATGCGAACTGTATTCCAGTATTTATCTGAATAAGATTAAACAAACAGTAACTACATGACTGTATCTCTACTCAGCCTTAATCATGGGGTTTCTGTGCTGTCTTCTGGATTTAGCGGTTTGAAAATCATAGGAAATTTAGAGCACTTTAAAGTGCTCTAAAGAAGAGAACAGATTTAGCAATAGGGTTGAATTACAGGATTGGAGTGAGAGTAAAAGAAATAACGTAAGTGACTGAAGGAATGGGCTATTGAGGAGAGTCTGGGGAGATCCTGTCTTCAGGCACACTTGTAGTCACACTTTGCTGTTGTCTTTCAGTTTGAATTTGAATGCCGGGCCCATGGCGCAGACATCTTAGCCTACCCACCTGTGGTTGCTGGAGGTAATCGGTCAAACACTTTGCACTATGTGAAGAATAATCAACTCATAAAGGTACACAAAATGCCCTTCTGTGCTGCTTCCTCTGGATCCATAGAAGAAAACTCACTCACCTCAGGGTCCCCTAACCTTCAACTTTCACAAAATAACTGCCATTTATAAAGCCCTTTTTATTATTTACAGAATGTTTTTATAGATATTATCTCATTTGATCCTCACATTAGCACTCTGAGATAGCAGTTATTAACATGCCTATTAAAGGTGAGGAAAATAAACTGAAGAAATTAAGCAACTCATTAGTGCAGAGCTGGGTATAATGTTCATTTTATTATATTTTATTATTATTATTTTTTGGTATCATTAATATACAATTACATGAGCAACATAAGTAGTTACTAGATTCCCCCCATTATCAAGTCCCCACCACACACCCCATTACAGTCACTATTCATCAGTGTAGTAAGATGTTACAGAATCACTGTCTTCTCTGTGCTATACTGCCCTCCCCATGCCCCCCTGCTGCATTATGTGTGCTAATTGTAATGCCCCTTTTTCCCCTTATCCCTCCCTTCCCACCCATCCTCCCCAGTCTCTTTCCCTTTGGTAACTGTTAGTCCATTCTTGGGTTCTGTGATTCTGCTGCTGTTTCGTTTCTTCAGTTTTTTCTTTGTTCTTATACTCCACGGATGAGTGAAATCATTTGATACTTGTCTTTCTTCACCTGGCTTATTTCACTGAGCATAATACCCTCTAGCTCCATCCATGTTGTTGCAAATTGTAGGATCTGTTTTCTTTTTATGGCTGAATAATATTCCATTGTGTATATGTACCACATCTTCTTTATCCATTCATCTACTGATGGACACTTAGGTTGCCTCCATTTCTTGGCTATTGTAAATAGTGCTGCGATAAACATAGGGGTGCATATGTCTTTTTGAAACTGGGCTCCTGCAGTCTTAGGGTAAATTCCTGGGTCAAATGGTATTTCTATTTTTAGTTTTTGGAGGAACCTCCATACTGCTTTCCACATGGTTGAACTAATTTACATTCCCACCAGCAGTGTAGGAGGGTTCCCCTTTCTCCACATCCTCGCCAACATTTGTTGTTGTTTGTCTTTTGGATGGTGGCCATCCTAACTGGTGTGAGGTGATATCTCAATGTGGTTTTAATTTGCATTTCTCTGATGATTAACGATAGTTCATTTCATTTTATAACACTCCTCCTCTAAGTGTTGTTGGGCAGTCCCTTCTGAGGAGATCTCCCTGCCAGCTAGGTGAGACCTTAACCCAGGACAGGGTTCTTGACCCCTGTTGAGCAAGAATTCACAAGCAAGTCAAGTCAGGTGCAAGCAAAGGGTAGCTTATTAAAGCAAAAGTAAGCACTCAAGAAGGAAGCATGGGCATGCCCAAGAGATGAGCAGCATGGTGAGTTTCTGGTTGGGTAGTCTTGTAGCCAGAGCTTAAGCAAGAGATGGCATATTCGTAGGGATAGGTGCAGTTTTCTTGGAATGGGGAGGGTTAGGGAATTTGTGCTCTTTTTGCCCAGATTTGGTCAGCCTGGAACTGTCAGGGCTCCAAGGGATATGATTTTTAAAGTGTTAATGAGCGTATAATGAACTTTGGGGTAACTGTGGGTTACCTTTGCTCTCCTGGAATCTAGCTGGTTTGCTTTTGCTTAACCTGTTTTGCCGTCAGCCAATTTCCCTAGAATCTAGCTCATGTGTTCTGTTTTGCCATTAACTAATTTCCCTAGAATCTAGCTGGTGTTTTCACTTAACCTGTTTTACCAGCTAGCCACACAAACTGGCCTCAAGCTTCTGATATCTGTAGTTTCTTGACTTGCCCAGGGCGTCTCTCTTCCTAAACTACACTGCCTATGTCATAAGGACTGTGGCAACAGTAGGCCAAGCATATTTTGGGAGCAGACAGAGTATAAGAATAGCTTATTAGCTGTAAGGGCACTTACCTTTTACAGCTTTCTCCCCAAATGACCATACAAGTAAAGAATTGTGTATTCCTTAATTAAGTCCACTTTTAACTACCTATTTTAATGTTCAATAAATTCAAAGAATAAATATAGAAAACATGTAAACTATATACAGCCTAATTTTTTTAAGTGGATACCTATGAACCAACCACTCAAGAGTTAGAGCATTACCAAGACTGTGCACCTACTTAGTGCCCTTATGTTCTGCCATCCTGTCTCCTTTCAAAGGTAACTAACCAGTATCCTAAATTTTTGTCATTCCCTTGATTTTTCTAAATAGTTGTATCACATATATATGATTGCCTAAACTAGTATTAATTAGTTATCTTGTTTATGAACCATATATAAATTATGTACTCCTATATATAGTTTTTTGGGACTTAACTTGGTGTTTTTTTTAATAATACAAATTTTTCCCCAAGTGTTTGTATCTGTTTACAGTCCTGCCAGCAGTGTTTAATTAACCAGCTCCTCTGTGTCCCCTGATACTGTTGGACTTCTTAATTCCTGCCATTCTAGGTGGTATAAAATAGTATCTCATTGTGGTCTTAATTTTCATTACTTTAATTATCAATGAAAGTAAGGATCTTTTCTTATCTTTAACACTACTAGTTTTAACTTGCCAATACATTGTTTAGGATATTCTGAACTGTGTTTATGAGTGAGATTGACTTGCAGTTTTTTTCATACTCTTTTTCTGGTGTTCCTATCAAAGTCAAACTAAGTTCATAAATGACTGGTTTTCTTTTTTAATATTGTGAAATGATTTGAATCAATGTTTCTTGAAAATTGGGTGGAACATACCTGTAGAACTATTTGGACCTGATAATTCCTTTGTGGACTTTTTAACTACTGATTCAGTTTCTTTAATATACTGAGGCTTCTATGTCTTTTTTTAACCTTTCTTAATGCAAACTGTAACTATTGGAAAAGTACTTAAAACATAAAGTAACAGTTTAATGAGTAATTATAAAGTGAACACCCATGTACCCAGGTCAAGAAATAAAACAGGTGTTGGCAAGCTACAGCTCTCTGGCCTCTCTGCCACTTTGTTTTGTAAATAAAGTTTTACTGGAACAAGCCATTCCCACTTTCCCCCAACAATGGCAGAGTTGAGTAGCTGCCACAGAGACAGTGTGGTCCACAAAGTAAAAAATACTTACTATCTATCCCTTTACAGAAAAGCTTCACTCCTAAAATAGGACATTACTGTTCCTACCCCCAAGAAACGTTTCCACCACATGGCCCTTCCCAGCAACAACTCTTTATCTCCCTAATAGGATAACCATTCTCCTGACTTTGATGGTAATCATGTCTTTGCTTTTCTTTTTGTTTTACAATTAATAAATAATATAGTTTAATATAGTTTGGTTATGGTCAGGTTTGAACTTCATATTTTTGAAATTTTATTATGTATGTGTCTCCATGCCACTGTAGTTTATTTTGTGCTACTTTTAAGTTTGGTCTATGAAGTTAAATATATTTTAATAACAAAAACAAGGTATTCTTTGCCTTTTTCACTCTCATTCTCTCTCAAGTGTACAGTGAAATACCCTACAGGCTTTATGAAATGTGCTATCACACAAGATTGAATACAGAAACAGATACTCTGGCTACCTTCTGTTATGCTAGACAAAGATTTGCAAAAATATAAAACAATGCCACTTTTCTAACTTTTTATTTAGAAAAATAATTGTTTTCACTTAAAATATTATTTATCTTAGCATGTAACAGGTTTACTGCTATTTTGAAATGAGTTAATAAATAGTATACAGTTTTCTCAGTTTCAATTTTTTTAACCAATAAATACCCATAAGTGGACATTTATATAGTTTCCAGGTTTTTAGCATCATGAACATTGTTCTGTAAGCATTTTTATATATTATTCCTGGTATATAAGTTACCAAATTTGCCTAAGGGACACCTAATAATGGAATTGCTGGGTCATAGGATATGCATATTTGCAACATAAATAGAAAATACCAGACTTACCCAAAGTGATCATATCACTTTGTATTTAAGTTTTTAAAATTATTCACAGTATTGTCTTACCTTTTAATCTTTTATAATTGTAGTTAGTATGCTCTTGATGTATTTTGCCTTTTCTCTTTATTTCTAATCTTATGGGACAGTATCTTTAAAAAGTAAACATACATACACTCTATGCATCAGCAATTTAATTTATATGTATTTTTCCAAGAAAAAAATTAAAACACATATACACAAAATGCCTTGTACAAGAAAGTTGATAGCAAGTTTACTTATAATAGTCCAGGCATCCATCACTAGGGTGTTAGATAAGGAAATTGTCGTGTGGTATATCCTTAAAATAAAAAGGAGTAAACTACTGCACTACCGACAACATAAAGATCTCAAAAGAATTAGGCTTAATGAATAAGCAAGAATGCAAAAAATTATGAACTATATGATTCCATTTATATGAAATTCTAAAATAGGCAAAACTAGTCTCTGGTGGTAGAAATCAGATCAGCGCTTGCTTCTGATGGGGTGGGTTGACTGGGAAGAGGTGTGAGTGTGTGGTTACATGGATATATGCATTTGACAAAACTGACTTAACTGTATACTTCAATCTGTACATTTCACTGTATGCAAATAATAACTCAAAAATATTGCCTAAAACACAGAGTTGGTCTTTTAAAACCAACTTTTCACATCATAATGCTATTTTGTCTTTGTTTATTATCTCATTACATCATGTCCTTGCCTTTATTAGTTTCACCCTTCTACTGTTTGTGTTCATTCTCTTGTTTTTTTTCTGGTTTCTTAAATTAGATGCCAGACTCATTAATTTTCATCCCTTCTTATTTTCTAATTATAAGTATTTAAGGATAAATTTCTCATTTTCATTATATTCCACATTTTTAAAGTTGTGAAATGCGTCACATATTAAAGCAATAAATGTAATGTGCTGTTTTAAAATAATAGTAATAATAGTAAAATGAATCACCATGAATCCACCATCAAGGATAAGAGGAACATTGCTAGAACCTTAGGAGACCACTGGGCAATCCCAGGCACACCCCACTTTCTGTCCCCTACCATCTTGTCATTTTTTTTTTTTTATTCGTATCTTCACCAGTATGTCTATTCATAAGTGATATAATGTTCATTCTTGAAAAACTGGAGAATAAGCACATCTAGCTTTATAGGGAGAGAGAAGTATTGTTATTAGATAAAGTGGCCCAAGAGAAACTAAGCAGGGAACTTGCAGGTCATCGTCTGATTGTCTGAAAGTTTATGAGTGCCCCTTCTGGTACAGTCAGTGTGCAAGGCCACCAACACGCTGAGAAATGCAAAGGACTCCTGGGGCATCTGGAAGGGCTAGTGGAGATCAGACTGGGCATGTGGCAGAACTGCAGTTAGAGAGGGCAGGCTGCCCTGTGGTTCTGCCACCGAGCTCACCACAGCTCCGTCCAGCTTGCGGGAACAGGTCAAAGCAAGACCCTTCTGACAGTTGGTTTACCTGCTCATGTTCACCTTTTCTTCTTACATCTCAGATGGCCTTTCTGGGATCACCGTCCTTCTACCTGAAGAACCTTCTTTAGGTGAAAGTCTGTTGCTGATAAACTTTTTCCATTTTTGTTTAGCTGAAATATCTCCATTTAATTCTCATTCTTGAAAGATGGATATGCCAAGAAAACCCTCTTAGGTTGACAGTTATTTTCAGTCATCAGTTTGACACTTATTATTCCCCTTTCTTCTGACTTCAGTGTTTCTGATTTAAAAGGGAAAAAAACACTAATTATTCTTTATGGGAAACTCTTTTTGTTTAAGATTTCCTTTGGTATTCTTCAGTTTATATGCCTAAGTATAAATTTATTTTTATGTATCCTTAGGATACCTTCTTCCTGGATCTATGGATTCATGTCTTCATCCGTTCTAGAAAATTTTCAGACATTATTTCTTTATAGATATCATCTCTCTTACATTCTCTCTATTCACTCCTTCATGACTTCAGTTAGATGTATGTTAAACCTTCTCATTCTGTTTTCCACAAGCTAACTTCTTTTTCATGTTACCCTTGCCTTGTGTCTCTCTGTCATGTTTCTAGAAAGGGGTTTGGGTATGTCTGTCTTCTGGGAAACTAATTTTCTCTTCCATTTTCTAAACTGCTGTTCCATCTCCCTGAGTGTTTTATTTCAGCAGTTGTCTTTATTTCCATTTGTTTCCTTTAAAATCTGCATAGTTATTTTGGATTGTCTACTGTTATTTCTTCATCTTTGCGATTCCATTCTTTATCTCTTCAAACATTTCGTAATAGCTATTCTAAATCTGATAATTCCCTTATCTGAAGTCCTGAAAGACCTAAGTTTGGCATTTGTGGTTCCTGCTGCCTCTCACAGTGACCTACCCCTTTGTGTGACTGACAGTCTTTGGTTATGAGCTCATATTTGTTTGGTGTTATTTTTTGGATATCACGTAAGCCCAAATTGGGGGAAAATTTTCTCCAAGAGTTGTTTGCATATGCTTTTGCCAGAAGCCAGGTGGTCCTAATAATCTGGTACCATTTTATCCCCTGTGAGCATCCTGGATTAATGCAGGAATCTCCAATTCATTTTCCCTATTTTTTGCTATAGGACCTCAGGGCAACATCTCCTTTCCTACATATACTCTGTTGTAACACTTACCTCATCACTAGTCAAAGCTCTAGTTTCACTTCTGGTCTGTCTTTTTTCAAGAGAGGAATAGCCTTCAAGATGTATCTTATATTATGTAAAGTCAACATTTTGTAAAGTTTATTTTTATCCAGGATTTAAGTTGTTTCCTAGCAGGAAATTCATCTGTCATTTTGGCAGAAACAAAAACCACATCCATTCTTTGAAGTCGTCATTCCTATATGTGTACTCTTTTGACCATGTGCCAAGTTCTCTGCATATTTACATAGGAATTTGATATGCCCTGTATTTAAGGGCAGAAACAGTGCATTTCAATATTAATATGACAAGTAGCAAGATAGAGATAGCCAAAGTTTTCTTTTTCCCCCACACTACTTTGATGGGGAGCAAAAGAGGAAGTGATACTTTAAAGTTAAATGGGTAAGGGTAATTGTATTTGAATAAGGCCCTGGATACCAATTTAAATAGTGGTATCCAATGATAATGGTAACATTTATAATGTGCTGTTGTTTGCACCTGATAATTCAAACCCAAGCAGTCTGGTTCCAGAGCCTGTGCACTTAATCACTATGCATGGCACCTTCCCTGAGCCAATATGAATTCATTTGAAAAATGTACATGCTATTTCTTGTGAAAAGGAACCAGAGAATATTAATCTCCTTTAAATTATATATATGTAAAATATATATAAATGACACATATAAAATAATATGTAATGTACATACATATATATATTAAAATGAATGGCACAATGAAGTTCAATTAGGAGTAGAAATACCTGACAGTCATGGGGTCACCTATTTGACCTATCTTACTTCTGTTCCAGGATGGGGAAATGGTGCTGCTGGATGGAGGTTGTGAGTCTTCCTGCTATGTGAGTGACATCACCCGTACCTGGCCTGTCAATGGCAGGTAAGGCTTCTACAGATCACACTGCTTCTTAGGAGTATGAATTAGAAAATGGTTATATTTGGAATAAATGACTAAAGAAATACACAGGTCCCTTCTAGTTCAGGTTAACTGTCTTTGCAAAGTCTCCTGATTATTTTGTAAGAATGTTTTATTCATCATGTCACAGGATTAGGCACCTGGAAATACCTAGTTAACACATATACACACACATTAAAAAAATTTTTTTTTGAAGTTTTTATTTTCAGATTACAAAAATAATATTTAGGCAATGGTAGAATCGTGTGGTCAGATTAACCCTCCATAGATAATAATTAGAAAATGTGGACAAAAACAAGTATTTGAAGGCACCAAAGAGCTTCCAAACACTGGCAGAAACTGAATGAAATCTGTCCTTGTTAGAACTGTAATGGGTAGGACCTAAATGATTAGGGCTTTTTGCCTGAAGGCACTCCCCAATCCACATAGTTCCCCAATCCACACAGTTGGGTGGCAGAAAGCCACCTTATTGGCTTAAGGTATCAGAGGACAGTGTTAGATGCATTCTTTGAAGTCGTCATTGCTATATTTGTACTCTTTTGACCATGTGCCAAGTTCTCTGCATATTTAGATAGGAATTCGATTTGCCCTGTCTTTAAGGGCAGAAATAGTGCATTAAGTTTTGGAAGAGAGGTTGCCACAGAGCGTGAACTCCAAAATGTCTTTATAAAATATTCCAAAATTATTGGCTGATCACTAAATTATATGTTGGGGAGGGACCCCAGGAGGCTCAGCAAAATACCAGCAGCTAGAAGTTGAATGGACTGAGCAGAGACTTTAGTTGCTTCCCACTGAGAGCAGAGTTTGTAGTTTGAATCCAGCCAAGTTAACAAGTATCACTCTTCAGAAGAACGTAATAGAATTCCAGGATCTCTACATTGTATCATTCATAATTTTCAGTGTTAAGTTTTAAGAAATCACTAAAGATGAGAAGAATCAGGAAAAATGTGACCCATAATCAAGAAGAATACAGTCCATAAAAACAGATCCTGAATAACCCTAGTGTTACAGTTAGCAGGGGATTTTAGAGCAGCTATTATAGGTGGGTTCAAGGAGTTAAAGGACGATATTAGCTTAATGAGTGAACAGATGAAGAATCTCAGAAATAAGATAAGAAATGAGAACCATAGGTTTTAGGGAGATAGCAGCAAAAGCATAGTTTTTCAGTCTCTCCAAATTGTGAAATAGAAACAGAGCCATTAGGTAGCAAAACCAAACACTAGGTGACAGGGTATTGCTACAAACCTCAAAACACGAACAATTATGAATGCACACACAGCCACAAGGCCTGGATGAGTATTTGTGTGGAAGGAAGGAACAGTGATGGGGGAGGCTATCTACAGACCTGAGAACAGCAGAACTCCCCAACAGCCAGCAGCCATTCACGGGAGGGAATGATGAGCCCGTTTGAGGACAGAAGCTGATACAGGAAGGATTTGCCACTCCAGTGGCCCAAGAAAGTTTGAAGGTCCCAGGCCCTCTTGTAGGACAGGGGCTCACACTGAGGAGAAACCACTGGAAGTGGAATCAAAATTGAGCAGGCTAGGGACAAGAGAGAGGATGGAGTGGGATGATCCAAGCGGAAGTGGAGAGGAGGGCGATCAGAAAGCAAGCTGACACATTTTTTCACCACTACACCAAAGCAACAGAAGAGTGAATGAGCTCTGTGAAGTTAAAATAATCTTTCCTAAATCCTGCCTCATTCTGAAAGTTCAGGAAGAGTGATTTTGTCTAGGTTAAATCTCATACAAAGCCATTAAAAGCAAAAAAGAGAAAGAGGAGCGGAATAACATCCCACAGGTAATGAAAGTGCATCAGAAAGACATGGCTATAAAATACATCAAAAACAGTGGCCTGCTGTTTTAAAACAACCTATAAGTTTTTAAGCAATCATTCAAGACATGAAAGAACATAAATCAAAATATAAGAGATGAAGCAATAATACTCAGGAAAGAATTGGAAATAAAAATCACTTCAGAAATAAAGGCTACACTGGAAGGTACCCCATAGCAATGAAGCACAATAAAGCCTTAATAAGAAATAGAAGATGAAAGGGAAAAATAGTATTAAAAGTCAAAACAAACTAAAAAGTTTACAGGCCAACTGGCAAATATTAAAGATAGGCAGAGAAGTTACAATGTACACATAAAGGAAGCCCTGAAGAAGAAAACCAAAGCAAGGGAACAGAACAAATAATAAAAGTTCTAATTCAATAAAATTTTTCTGACATAAAAAAATATATATATATCTGAAACTACCTTTGAAAAAGCACATCATCTATCGGAGAATATCAACCCAGGAAAGGCAACACCAAGACATTCTAGTAAAATTCTGAACCTGTAAGAAAAACAAAAATTCCTTTGTCAATCTAAGGAAAAAGAACACAGGATTTATAAAGGAAGGAAATTAGATAATTGTCAGACTTTAAAAGCAGTGCTTCATACAAGAAGAAAATGGAGTAACATATTGAAGATGCTCAGAGAACAAGTTCAAGCCAAATATTTTATCTGCCCCAAAAGCAACTTTATCTGTAAAGAACACAAATTATCAGGTAGGAACTCAAGGACTGTTTCTCCCATGAAGGATCTACTAGAGCTGTGTGATCCAGTGTGGGGCCACCAGGCTTACGGGGCTGTTTACATTTAAATTAATCGAGATTGAATCAAATGTACACTTTAGTTTGTCAGTGGAACTAGCTACATTTCACGTGCTCAGTAGTCACACGTGGCTGGTGGGTTCCCAGGACCACACAACACCACAGAAAAGTTTAAAACATTTTTTTAGGATGGATTCTCAGAGCAGAATTACAAGCTGAAACTTTATGAACCTTTGATTTAAGGTCTTTGACTTAATGGGCAGTACTATTTTACACTTCCATCAACAGTGTATGAATACCACCCCAACTTAATTCTTTCTCATTTTGCCCCATGATTGCTAAAGAAATTACTACTATGATGACACCTAGTAGCTAGTAAGTTACTAGTAACCAAAGTATCGACTAGTTTATCCTTGACATCTGCTTTGCCTGTGAGAAGTGGATTCCTAGGCTTTGTGGGGTTTTTTTTTCTGTTGTTTTCAGTTTTTTGGTGTTTTTGTTTTTTAATGGTAAAAAAAGGGAAAGGATCAAGGATGAACTGGCCTGGCCCTCGGACTGCAATCATGGCTGGATGCATCTTCTAGCCTTACCTTATGCATGTTCTGCTGACCATTTGAAGGAGCCCCAGCCTGAAGGATTATTGTTCTTTCTGTTGAGTGTCCCTGGGCATGGTTAGGGTCCTGCCAGTAATGATATATATAGGTACTGACCGAATACCAGCAATGCCCCATCACCATTGCCTTGCAATTTTTCTAATCAAACTTAGAAGCAAACTTCCTGCAATATCAGATTATTCCAAAATCAGATTTTTTGGTTTTCCTGTCCCCAGGTTCACAGCTCCTCAGGCAGAACTCTATGAGGCTGTTCTAGAGATCCAGCGAGAGTGTCTGAGCCTCTGCTCCCCTGGGACAAGCTTAGAGACCATCTACAGCATGATGCTGACACTGATAGGGCAGAAGCTTAAAGAGTTGGGAATCGTGAAGAACATTAAGGAAAATAGTGGTTTCAAGGTACTCCATTTCTTTTGACCCCAGTTCTCAACTTGGTTTTTGGCTTATATAAATAAAGCTAATTAGATTTAGAAATGGTCTTTGTGATTGTTCATCTGTCAAAAGGACTTAGATTGTAGATTAAAACAAAGGGAGTCAGTACTTACATTGGCCAGAAGATGGCAGCACCTTCTGGCTCATTGCATACTGTATGGCTCACTCAATTGGCAGGAAACAGTCTGGTGCAGACAGGGTGGAAAGGGACACAGAAAGGAGGAGAGGTCAACACTTAATCCCTTTGTGGTGATTTTGAAAAGGTAGAGGTTGATGTCGAGGGGGAGAGTGTTGCATCGGTGACATTTTTGAGACCCAACAGTATCCTCAAGGGCCACTTCTTTAGTGAATTTCATCTGCAGCTGAAATGTAATGGTGTTCAGTAAAAATGTAAAACCTTGGCATTCAATTAAGACGCTGAGTGGTCAGGCCATTAAGGCATCTCCCATCTCCAAGTTTAGGTTGCCAAGGATTCTTTTCTCGACAGGAAAAAAGCTATAAATTTCTCCTGCTCAGGCCATAGATCTTTAACTAATGGATAAAAATATCCAAGATGGTAAATGCCTAAAAATTACAGTGTTATTTGATGTTTCAGGCCTACTGCACAAGTTGCTATGAGATACTTAGGGTCTCTAGAGTAGGCTTCCTGAGAGGGGGGTGTGACATTGAAAAGTGAACTATTCTAAATTAATAGTTATCTTCCATCCCCCAAGAAAAAAGATGTTCATTTGCCATAGGCATTACTGGGGTTGCCCAAGTCAGCGTGTGTGAAGTATATTAAATTAGTGGGAATGGAAATGTGGATTAGTTAGAACGCCATTGGCAGATTTGCATACAAAAGGTGGTACTTGATCAGGTTTCTTAAGCATTAACCCAAGGATAGGTTAAACATAAGTGGCAGAACCATGGGAGAAGTATTAACACACATCTCACTGATTTATACATGCCCAGCTTTCCTTTAAAGGGTCATCGCTCTAACAACACTGGTAATTATCTTTCCCCAGGCTGCTCGAAAATACTGCCCTCATCATGTTGGCCATTACCTTGGGATGGATGTCCATGACACTCCAGACATGCCCCGTTCCCTCCCCTTACAGCCCGGCATGGTAATCACGGTGGAGCCAGGTAAGGGGGGCTAGCAGCCTCTCACCCCTTGGGACACATAATAGTAGTATCAGATCGAAAGGTGAACATCATTTATTGTTACTTGATCAACATAATTAAATTAGGAGAGATGGGAAAATGGATCTCTCCAGTGTAGAAGGGAACTTTTAGATTTTTCTTGAGCTTTCTTATTTAACATCACACAATTTGTTTAATTTGACTTCTCCAATAAACAACAGATGGAAAATACTTCTAAAGTAGATATTAAGAAATAGATCTTTGTTTTTAACCCTGCCTTTGCCAGGGCCAGCTTGCACGAGTCTCCTGTGTAGTAGTGGTGGGCTGGGCTCACGCTTCTGAAGCCCCCTGTGCTCTCCTGCAGAAAGACACTCCATCTAATGGTTCCTTAGCTTGAGTGCTACCAGGCATTGTGCAGAATTCAGCAGGAAGTCGTGGCCATGGCAGAGTGTGAAGACTGATGTTACAGGAGTTGCTTTTTAAACACTAATGCTGTTTTTGTCACAAGAAATGGACCTCAAGCCTAGATTTCAAGTGTTTTCATCTCTAAATTCTACAAATTATAGCTGGGATGTATCTTTCCTACCACCTTTGAACCCAGCCATCTGTTGCTCTCTGGCCTTATGTACCATTCAGTCCAGTCTGGTTGGTACCTGGGTGCTTCCTTAGACCTTGACTGTATTTCCCTTGGCCTTTTTATCACAGGGCAGCATCATGACTGTAGTGGAGGAAGTCTACAGTTTCTTTAATATGAAAAGACCTGTTGACTGTCTGACTTCATAATTAGAGAGGGCTCCTTGGGCTCCTAGAACTTCACACCATGTCCATTGAAGTCTTCTTATTTCACTCATGTACATCGGTGACATTTATGGCTTATTCGAGAGGGCCTATTTGAGTGTTTGTACAGCTTCTGGTTGTTGAGGCTTGTAATCTCTAAATAGGTGTGTGTTTTTAATGCATTTTAAAATACCTTATAACTTTATTTTAGCAAAGTTATCTTTTTCCAGGGGAACTGTAAGGCAGAGAAAGAATGCATTTATATAATCTACTGGTTCCCAGCATATATTGACATACTCATAAGTTTAATGGCCTGCTTGAGCCTCTAGAATATGACAGTCATGATCAACAGTTGTATGGAACCTGTAGTCTAGTATATAAAATAACCATAATAATTCTAGTAATGATAGTCAACATTTATTGACCATTATGTGCCAGACACTTTTATATGTATTATCTTATTTCAAAACACCTCCACAAGTCTAGGTAGGTTCTGTTAAGATCCCAGTTTACAGATGAAGTGTCACATATAGAGGCTAATTTACCTTCTCCAAATCGTCCAGTTACTGCCATTTATGAACACCACATTCTTTTTCCCACTCATAGGCATTTATGTCCCGGAGGATGACAGAGATGCCCCAGAGAAGTTCCGTGGCCTTGGTGTACGAATTGAGGATGATGTAGTGGTGACTCAGGACTCACCTCTGATCCTCTCTGCAGATTGTCCCAAAGAGATGAGTGACATTGAGCAGCTATGCAGCAGAGCCTCCTGAGCCTCTCCACAGCCCCCGTGCGCCTCAGGTTCAAGAGGGGTATCTGCTGGCATCTGTGCACTCCTGCTTTCTGAGTGTCTCCATGTGAACATTTACACACGTCTGGGAGGGTGGCAGCTGTGTGAGTGTATATAATTGTGGATGTGGTCTTTTTTTAAGTAGCTAGAAATATGGAAAACTGAATTGTTGAACTGTATATTACTTCAAACTTTAGTTACACTAATTCTATGGAATTAATGACTCAGCTAAGTTTAATTTTTAAAGGTAAAGAAAGATTTTGGTTACATATGTCCATGTATTCCAGTTAACACATTTAAACGTACAGAAAATTCTCTCTTTCTCTTCATGTCTTCCCTTTCTGCACTTTTGATGAGATCTACCTAATACCATAAGATGTCTGTGTAATACTTGTATTTTGAGCTAACTGCCAAGGTCCCTGCTTACACCAAAAGCCACCCATCAGTCATTGGGGGTGGCCAGTATGGATCTTTCGTAATTCTTACCTGCCTATTCCTGATCCTGTGTATCTACTGGAGCCATATGAGCCCTCATGGGCACTGGTGTCCTGTGGCCCCACCATTCAGCCACAGTGCAGATTCCAGCAACACTAGCTATTAAAAAAGTTTTGAGTCTTTCTTGCCCTTTGGTTGCCTAGAGTCTGGAAAGTGTTTAGAAACTTGATAAGGAAGGAAATGAAAGAGAAAAAAGTATATGTGTGTCTGCTACAGATCCAGACCTCCATCTGTCTGTTCTCAATCGGAAGATGATTCCTTTCCCAGACAGCCATGCTTCCTTTATAGATTCTTGATGCACTGACCCTCAGCACACCCTTGAAGCTGCTGTCCTGGCCTTACCGGTTAACCTCAGATAAATGGCACCCGTGTTTCAGAGAGATAACCCCTGTTATCATTCTGTGATTTTCTCAAGTGCCTAAGAAAAAATCAATATGGACCCCAGCAAGTACCCGTAAACACCCGATGATCCTGTTTGTCGGATGTTAGCGTTGGAAGGGCAACAGTAAAGAGCCATGTTTCCCCTGGTCATCCAGGAGCTCAGTTTGCAGAGTGAGCAGGGCCCAGTTACTGCAGGCGGTTTGTTCAGGACCTTCCATCATAGCGGGGAGCTTAAGAACTAGGGTTTTCACCTCCTTTCAACATGGATATGAGCCCGAGATGTACAAAGATGCTGATCGTTAGAACATAAATTCAAGGGTTTTGTTTTTTTTTTTGTAGATAATTATTTTTTATTGAAGGGTAGTTGACACACAGTATTGCATTAGTTTCAGGTGTACAACACAGTGATTCAACATTTATAGATACGATAATTCTAGGTACCAGCTATCACCATACCAAGTTGTTACAATATCTTGACTATATTCCTTATGCTATACATTACATCCCGGTTACTTATTTATTTTACAATTGGAAGTGTGCACTTTTTTTTTTTTTTTTTTTTTTTTTTGTGAGGGCATCTCTCATATTTATTGATCAAATGGTTAACAACAATAAAATTCTGTATAGGGGAGTCAATGCTCAATGCACAATCATTAATCCACCCCAAGCCTAATTTTTGTCAGTCTCCAATCTTCTGAAGCATAACGAACAAGTTAAATTCAAGGGTTTTAAGGATAGTATTTGTATTAGGGAAACAGAGGCCAGGGAATCAACACTCCCAGCAGTGGTACAGGTTTGCCCATCTTACCAGAAAACCCAAGGCACAGAGCCAAAAGCAGACAGGTGGCAACTGCATCAGGGCACAGAGATAATGTTATAAACCGGAGTGACACAGATCGTGTCCTGACAGTGCTCACCCACTGGTGCCTGGCTTGCTGAGCAGCTGGAGGCGTCATTCCCAAGCCTGCCCTCCCCACCTCCCTCCAACTCCTCAGTCCTGTGTTCCTTTCTAAACGAAGGGGACTGAAAATAAATCCACAAGTCTGGCTGCTCACTCTCTAGGCTTTTGTGGCCCCAACAACCCATTCCTTGAATTGGGATTCTCCATTTACAATCCTGGAAAAGGAAATTTCCCTTTCTTCCTAGAAATTTTCTGTGGTCTTCAACTTTCTAGCTAAAAGCCTGGGTAGCAGCATACTGGGACCTGACACAGACTTCTGGTTAGATTCCAGTCAAGTTCTGCAGATGCTGTGAGTCGTACTTAAAATGGCTATTGCAGAATTCTCGTGGTGATTTTTAGTCCCTGATGCAGGTAGACTGTCCTAAGCACAGTAGCTAAGCATTTGAAACAGCCCATCAGAACCATTAAGAGATGACACAGTGACTATCTCAGAGCACATTTGTAGGGGCATCTGATATATTCAGGGTTTGTTGAGCAGACAGTTGTGCACAGTGCAGGATCTCATGTATTCTTAGCATACCATACATGCCCCATGTTCCCTCCTTGTCCAAGTATAATAAGTGCTTCACATATCCACCCAGGCTCTCCTAATAAAAGACTTAGTTTTTAGAAATCCTTCAAACGTTACACTGGAATTTTTCTCCCTGAGTTAAAGAGATGTGGTTGATCCATTAATGACACCGTCTAAATGAAGGAAGGCCACCTAGGTAGCCTCTGCCACATACTTTAATGTTTATTTCAGGAATTGCTATTTTTCCCCATAATCAGGAAACTGGGACTGTGGTTTTTACTCTGAAACACAGCAGTAAACACTGGAGTAAAAACTCTCCTCTTCCCATAGTCATAATATCCAAAGTTAGGAAGCTATTTATCATGGTGACAGAGTTCTCTTTGTGTTTCTTCTTTCAAAACACTGTTATTTTTTTTCATTAATTTTCCATAAGGTCAGAAAGGCAAAACTCCTATCATAGACATTGTATCTTATTTGAGATTAAAGTCCATAAAATAAACCCCCAGGTACATTGTAACTCATCAAAATAGAAAAATTGGGTTTTGTTTTATTTTTCACAGCTTATGTAACCTACACCCTCTTTAGCTTTCTTAGTAATGGACAGATTGCAGATATGCTGCCTGAGAGCTGCCTCTTCTCCTGTGTCCATCTCAGAGATGACGGGCAAAGCACAGTGCTGGCCCCACCAATCCAGATGTGACCTCAGAGTCCTTACAACACGGCGTTCACAGTAACTGCTACCAATAAAATAAAGTCGAGATTTGAGTTAGGCTCTGCCATCCCTCAACTGGCATATGATCAGTGATAATGTAACTTGTTATGGGTGTGTGTTACAAACTAAGTAAGGGCCCAGGATGGTAACAACAAAGGACCCTGCTTGAAACAGGTTTTATGGTGGTTGATTTTTTTTTTTTTTTAATTACCTGAGGTGGGATCCATAGCCCAAAACTTAAGCTGATAGGGTTATGTTTTAAGCCTGGGAAAATATACTTCAAACTGAAGTGTTTAATGTTCCTAATAAAATAAGATGGTGAAGTCATCATTCAACTCTAACATTAGAGCAGAATTCCATTGTCCCAAAGCCCATGGGTCCTGGCTGCTCTTCCTTCCTCTGCCTGTGTGTCACTGGGAATGTGAGGGCGAGCATAAGGATCGTGCAGATCTGGGGTCCCCCTGAAACCACGGCTTCTCGGGGTGTGCTTCATGAGGATCTGAGAGAATGGCAATCTTTGGTAGCATTTCTTAATGCTTTTTATGATTTTTGTGCAATTGTATAAGTTCAGTTTGGACAAAATGCTGTTACTTTTTAAGGCCCCATTAAAAATAGATATGACATTTCCCAATGAGGGAAAAGCATTTATTGTCATTAAGAGATAAATGATAAAACAGTATCAAAGTATGATGTATGTGTTATTTTTTAATCTAAAATGTACAGCTTTAAACACAAGAACATTGTGTTTTATAAAATATTTTATTCTACAGAGTACTCATTAAGTATTGTCACAGTCTTGATAGCAAACTTGAGATGGTCTTATCATAGAGGGAAAAACCAATGGATTAGAGCCAGCCCATTAAAAAACTTGAGCTGAAGATCTAATGTATAATATGGTTGATATCAGTGTATTGGATAAGCGAATAGAACTTAAATGTTCTAACACATACAGACAAATATGTGAGGTGATGGATGTGTTAATTAACTAGATGGGATACATCCTTTCACAATGTGTATGTTTATCAAATCATCACAATGTACACTTTAAATATCCTACAGTTTTGTCAGTTATGCCTCAAGAAAGCTGGGGGCAGAGCAGAGGTTGACTCCCCATAAAACTGACCCATGGGCCTCCAGACAGCCGCTGTAGCACTCAAGACTGTAAACTATAGCCATGAGCACTTTATGAAGGATGATTTTGTGGGTAAGTGGATCAGTTTGCACAACTATTAATATGTGAGTGTTCTCAGTGAGCCATATAAAGAATCAAGTGTAGCTCGCTCTCCTATTAGGAATCCCTCTTAAAACCTGTGGCTCTAAGGTGTATTTTCCAACATTTTTCATATCCTGGCACACATGAAAAGATTTTTTGTAAGGCTCATGGAATTAACTTGAGGGGATTCAGGAATGTGTATGTACAACTTAGAGAAAAAAATTCGTTATATACCCTTACATAATTTGATAAAGAATGAACAGACCCATAGATCAATACAACAGAATAGAGAGTCCAACTATAAACACATACATGGTCAACTAATATATGATAAAGGAGCCATGAGTATACAATGGAGAAAAGACAGCCTCTTTGATAACTGGTGTTGGGAAAATCAGACAGCTTCATGCAAGGGAATGAAACCAGATTACTGTCTAACTCCAGACACAAAAGTAAACTCAGAATGGATCAAAGACTGGAATGTAAGACATGAAACCATAAAACGCTTAGAAGAAAACATAGGCAAAAATCTCTTGAAAATAAGCATGAGCCATTTTTTCCTGGACACATCTCAGGCAAGGGAAACAAAACGAACAAGTGGGACTACATCAAATTAAAAAGCTTCTGTACAGCAAAGGACACCATCAGCAAAACAAAAAGGCATCCTACAGTATGGGAGAATATATTTGTAAATGACTCATCTGATAAGGGGTTAACATCCAAAACATACCAAGAACTCATACACCTCAACACCAAAAGCAACTCAAATAAAAAATGGGCAGAGGACCTGAACAGACATTTCTCTAAAGAAGAAATACAGATGGCCAACAGGTGCTCCACATCACTAATCGTCAGGGAAATGCAAATCAAAACCATGATGAGATACTACCTCACACCAGTCAGTATGGCCACTATCCAAAAGACAAGAAATAAAAAGTGGGGAAAGGGAACCCTCCTACACTGTTGGTGAGAATGTGAATAGGTGCAGCCACTGTGGAAAGCAGTATGGAGGCTCCTCAAAAAACTAAAAAAAGGAAATACCATTGAACGCAGTAATTCTAGGAATTTACCCAAAGAAAACAAAATCCCTGATCTGAAAAGATACATGCACCCCTATGTTCATCACCACATTATTACAATAGTCCAGCTATGGGAGCAACCTAAGTATCAATAGTGAATGGATGAAGATGTGGTGCCTATACACAATGAAATGTTATTCAGCCATAAAAAGAAAAGAAATCCTGCCATTTGCAACAACCTGGATCTAGATGGTATTATGCTCAGTGAAATAGGCCAGGCAGAGAAAGAAAAATACTGTATGATTTCACTTATTTGTGGAGTATAAAAACAGAGCAAAACAGAATGAACAAAATAGCAGTATACTCATAGACACTGATAAGTGGTTACCTTGGGGGAGGCAGAGGGAGATGAAGCGGCACAAAAATTCTCAATCATAATATGAGTGAGTCATGGGGATAGTAGTACAGCATGTAGAATATAGTCAATGATTGTGTAACATCTTCCTGTGTTGACAGTAACACAGGAAGTAACTGCACTAGTGGGGATGAGGATTTAATAATACAGGTAACTGTTGGGCCACTATGTTTGTATACTTGAAACCAATATAAGATTGTGTATCAATGGTACTTCAATAAAAAGGAAAAGAGGAAACTGCAGGGGCATTTGCTGCAAGTAATTGTGTTCAGGGCTAGCTTGGAATAAATTTGTGAATCACAGGAAAAAAATATGTAAAAAGTTTTCTAGAAATGTTTTAATATGTATAACACTTCCAAAAAATAATTTCTGAAGTGTTAATAAAAGTTTTAGCTTCTGGGAATGTGACTTTTTTGCTAACAGTCGGAAACACCCACACTCAACTCCTGATTCACACTTTTTAGTTCTCCATAACCACCATTCTACAAACTTACTTGCACACATAGGCGACAAAAAATTTTAAACCATTTTTATGATCATTCAAAAATGTGCTGAACTGCTGAATGGATAAACAAAATGTGGTATATCCATACAATGAAATATTCAGCCATAAGAATGAATGAAATGTTGATATATTCTGTAAAATGGATGAACCTTGAAAACATTTTGCTAAGTGAAAGAAGCCAGACACAAAGGGCACATATTATATGATTCCATTTATATAGAATGTCCAGAATAGGCAAACCCAATGAGACAAAGTAGATTGGTGGTTGTAAGGGGCTGGGGCAGAGGGAAATGGAGAGGGACTGCTAACAGGGGTACTTTTCCAGGTGATGAAATGTTCTGGAATTAGGTGGTAGTGGTAGCTGTACGACTCTGAATACACTGAAAAACACTGAATTGTGCACTTTTAAAGGGAATTTTGTGGTATATAAGTTAAATCAGTAATTTATGATTGAAATCAAATTTTAAAAATCAAATAATGCCTCCATTCATTGACAAATGTAAAATGAAATTTCTTCCAAAGTGGATTTCTCATCAAATTGAAACCACTTACATCAAGTATTTCAAGATAAGGAAGCTATAATTTGCAGGATGCACATGTATTTTTAGAGCAGTCACCCTGCCCACAGCTTTGACCATAACAGCCAGGAGAATCCTGGGTTTGTGAAGTAGAAAGCTGGGCTGTCTGGAGCTGCGCTGGAAGGGTTATCTTCAGCCCACACGACACCCATGGCCAGCAGCATGTAAGGCACCAAAACACCAACTGCTCCAGGTACTCCATGGCTCCATTGTCTTTGATGAGCAACCGCGCGCTCAGAGCTGCTACTGAGCTGGACGACCAGGTGGTAGTGCCTCTCCTCGGCCATATTTCAGTGAGTCCAGGACTCCTGGTGGTAAGGTGAGAGGGAAGGGGGCTCTGGCTGCTCCAAGCTCCATCCATCTGGCCACCCTGAGAACAGGGGGGTCAGTATCTCCCAGTATACTGACTTCAAGGCATATTACTCAGGGTATCTAATTTAGGATCATCAGTTCTAGAATTACACTGGCCAGAGATTACCTTGGACATAAAAATTTGTGGCACCATGTAAATATTGATCCAGATTTCCACCAAATTTTAAAGCCTAGTGGTTCTGGATAGCTGCCCCTAAATGCTGTCTTTTTTTTTCCCTAGTTAAGTTCAAACTGTGAAGCCTACATTGGCTTCCAAAATGTCATTCAGTATGTCATTGCTTAGTGTTTGGTTATGCCTCTCTGCAGGTCACATAGATCAAAATCTAATGAACCACGGCCGCCCCCTGCACTGATTATAATCTGGCCAGTGGACTACACATTAAACATGAATGATTCTGCTTTACAATAGGGATCGCTATGTGTAATAAATTGTTTTCAATGTTGCATAAAGTTGTTAGAGCTGACACAGAATCCACCTGCAAAAGCCTAAAAGAATATGCTCTGGACAAAAATAATTACAATATGGTGGTTCCTCAAAAAACTAAACAGAATTATCATTTGATCCAGCAATTTCACTTCACGTATATACTTAAAAGAATTGAAAGCAGGGACCCCAACAGATACTTGCACACCCATGTTCACAGCAGTACTATGCACCATGGCCAAGACATGGAAACAACCCACATATCCATCAATGGACAAATGGAATATTACTCAACTTCAAAAAGGAATGAAATTTAGATACATGCTACCACATGGATGAACTTTTAATACACTGTGCTAAGTGAAATAAGCTGGATAAAATAGGACTCATATGATTCTACTTATATGCAGTACCTAGAGGAGTCAAAATCATGGAGATGAAAGTGGAATGGTGGTCGCCAGGGGTTGGAGGAGGAAGAAATGGGGAGCGAGTGTCTAATGGGGACCGAGTTTCAGTTTGAGAAGATGAAAAAGTTCTGGAGATGGATGGTGGTGATAGTTGCACAACAATGTGAATGTACTTAATGCCACTGAACTGGAGACTTAAAAATGGTTAAAATGGTCAAGTTTATATACATTTTACCTTAACAAAAAAAATTTTAAGAAAACTGTAATTGCATATGTGCAAGGGGAAGAGGAGGGCTAAAGGCAGACTGAGGTGGACAGTATTTAAATTATTAAAATAAGAATTCATAAACTGGGAAATCAGTATCACAAAATCACATGATCCCATAATCAGACCATGTCTGAAGTAACGTGTATTTGGGGTTACCTATTTCTAAGAAGATATGCCCTGGTGAGAGTTACCAGGAAATAGTGTCATAAAAAGTAGTTGACAGAGCAGAGCTATTTTGGGTGGAGAAGAGAAAGCTAAGCGGAAGCTCCAGGCATTTGAAAAGCTGTCACGTAGAACATTTTATTTCATGCTATTCCATTAAGCCGGACCGGGACTGGCGAGTGGAAGCTGGCACTCTCCTAGAGTCAGAATTTTGGAGGTAGGAGGGATGTGAGTGACTTTGTCCAACTCCTTTACAGATGAGCCTCAGAAGATGAAGGGACTTGCCGAGGATCACACACACGTGAACGCAGTCAGGCTCACAGTCTTCCCAGCTCCAACACCCGGGCGCTCCTAACAGCATGCCCATCCCCACAGCCCATTCCAAACAAGTGCCACCCTCTTCAAGATTTCAGTACCCTTACCTCCTAAAGTCTTGCTTCATATGTTCCCCTCCGTTTTCAAGGAAAATGTAAATTCACTGTGTACTCTAGATCCGTGGCTAAGAGGTGAAGAGGCAGGGTGCCCTGTCTTGGGCACCATTCTTCAGCCTGTGCCCTGATCCCCTCACTCCCCACCACCGTGATCTGCCCCTCAGCAAGGCTCCTCCTCCTCTTCCCAGAGACCGTTTCCTCAGCCTACCAAGAAGTGGGATGTGTTCGAGTTCACTCAACCTCTCTAGACTTGGTACTATTTTGTTGCTCTCTTTTGTAGTCACATTTCTTGACTGAATCAATGGATTCCCTACTAAGCTGGTAACTGCTACTCAGAAACCAATTTTAAACCATTTTTATGATCACTCAAAAATGTACTGAACTACAGTGATAAAAGGCAGCCATCATCACACCACTGTAACCACTGGAGTCACAGGGACATATGTATGGGTCGGAGTCCAGTCAGGAAAACAGAACTTACTCTGAATATTCAAAACAGAAAATGTAAAATCAGGAACTGGTTTCACAGGAACCGAACAAGCAGTCCAACAGGCTGGTGAGGCATCCTAAAGACCGGCGAGAGCAGGCAGCCTCTACCAGCCCCAGGCTGGAGGACAAAACAAGGAACAGGAGCTTCTCCAGACCAGGAGCCAAGGTCAGCTGCAGGAGCCGGGCCACACACTCAGCTGCTTCCTGGGAGGCGGTGGATGCAAAAAGAGGGGCAGAAATAACTGACTCTCCCTTCGTGCCTTCCTCCCCTCTCCCACCAGAGCCTCCCACTGACCAAGCCAAAAGCCAGCGGACACTGACCTCTAGGTCAACTCTGCCCCCACCCCTTGGCAATGAACAGAGCAGGGAAAGGGCAACCAATATATTTGAAAGCAAAGGGGTTTTATGATTTTATGAATGCACAATAATTTCCTACAAAATCCATGAGTCTTTTTTTGAATGTGCAAGGCCAGAGTATAAGTCTGAAGAGCTCCTGACATGGAAGAAAATAACAAGGTTTGACACCATCCTAACTAAAATTTAACTCCTCAAAATTAATGGTTTGTTCACCATTTTATTATTTTACATCAAGTTGCAAACTGTTGCCACACACTTTGGAAAGGTTAACTCGTGCGAAATTACACTGAAAACGAAATGAGTTCTCAATTGAGTTTCTTCTGCAGTTTCTCCCCCGTTTTGTCCTGGGACTATTTAGAATCCACCTTAGATCTGAATTCAGGTCCTTGGCAGCCAGTTTGACCAAACTCACCTAAATCATTTTTGGAACCAAAGCTGGGCTACAGGCCCGCCCGCCAGCAGGAGCTGGATATACTAACTAATGTACTAACGTACCACCAAATGGCATCTTCTGAGTGACTTCAGTTATGTTAAAAAATGTACGTGGAGAGGAGTTGTGACATCTGTAATCCCAAAGAAAAAACAATCCCCAATTCACTGATTTTTACTTCGGAATTGCTTATGGGATGGTATCATTTTTATGTTATAAGATTTTTATATATACATAAGAAACATATATTTATATATACATAACATAAAAAGTATTTTATGTTTTATGGTAGCAAGATTATATTCCAGGAAAATTCCAAATTATAGCAAAAAGGGGAACTATTTTCATAGGAATTAATATAAAAAGCTTAGCTGCATTCCCAGGTAACTATCACCCAATATAGTATAAAAATTGCTCCCAAACTCTTTGAATGACACAATCATTCCTAATTTTAAAATGTTGATTCTGGGCTTGAGAGATAATTATGCAGATACTCTTGGTACTGCCCCAGAGATGACTGACCACGCGCAGCCCCCTGGCCAGGGTGGGGCTGAAGGCAGAGCCACCTGGGCAACCCCAGATTCATATCCAGGAGGCAATTCCAGGGGGCGTGGGAACAGGCGGTTGACTGAGGGCCTGAACATCCCCCCTCTTTTCCAGAGACTGAAGAGGTGCCCATTTCTCTCTACAATAAATTTTAGACTGGGGAATCTCAAAGTAACAGACGTAAGCACAACATAACTACAAAGTGCACTAATTTATACCAAAATTATCCCAAATAAATAAACACCTCAGTGTAAAAGGGAACACCATAGAAAGGGTCGCCATAGAATTACAGGTTTTTAAAAAAATAATAATAAAGGTAGTTTTGTATTTTCTACAAAACGTGGCAGAAGAGAGAGGTAGCACGGATGTGTACTGCTGGGCCATGGGACAAAGAGTACCCACAACTGAAATCTTGGTGTGGGTGCCACAGGCGGGAGCTCAGGGCGGACTGGGCAGAAACGTGAAGTTGCCAGGGGAGGAGGCCCCCGAGCCCAGTGGGGGCCAGAGTCATTCAACTTGACTGAGCTGCATTCGAGGAGGGGGGTGGGACCACTGGTCAGAGAAGATACCCCATGAGTTTCATGATGAAATTGCCACATTTGGATACACTTCCCCTTACCTCAGTATGTCCTTTATGCTTATGATGACCCCGGGAGGCACGTTGCCATCCTCATTTCACAGATGAGAAAAATCGACTCGTGGAAGATATGACTTTGCCCAACTTCATATCGGAAGTAGGTCCGGATGGAACTCAGTTCTTTGGACTTGAAACTACGACTTAGAAACCTAACACATCAAGCACTGGCGAGGCGAAATGGGCCGGGCTGAGCGTTCTGTGTGTGTTATCTCAGTCTCTGTAGCAACATTCTTATCATACCTCATTTTATTAATGAGAAAACCAAGACTTACAAAAGGTTAAGTAACTTGTCTAGGCCAGGATTTGAATTTAGCTACAATTCAGAACATGCGCCTTAACCTCTCTACTACACAGTGTTGCATTCTATCCCTAAACAAATAAGTACCTAAACTTTCAATTATCCAAACTGGCACGGTACAGCTGCTGTCAGGCACACCTGGGCTAGAATCTCTTGGCCATTTACCAGCTCTCTGATATTAAGATAATTTACTTAACCTTCTCTTACCTTCATTCTTCTCCTCTGTAGACTAGGAATTGTATATATCTGGCCACCCCAGTTATTTTTACTCAGAGCATCTCTACTTAAACTTTTATTTTGCATTTAACCCAATTTATAATTCATTGCTGTTGTCCGCCTCTACCTGTCGAATGTAAGCTGCATGAGGTTAGGTTATACACATCTAGCTCACCACCCTATCTCCAACACGTAATGTAGCACAGGGCCTGGCATGGCAGCTGGTGGGTAGTCAATAAATATTGTTCAATAAATAACTCATCCCCGAGGGAAAAGAGAGTCCCTTCTCCTCCTGCTTCATTATTTATGACTTCCCAGGAAGGATTCTAGTGGAAGTATGCAGGGCAATGAGGTATTAGGGATGGCTACTTGTAGGTACTTTAGGACCCTCTCCTGCCAGGGAAAGTGAAATGGTAACTGGCAATGCTGCCAGAATCACAAGTGGGGTCAGTATCCCAAGAGTATGTCCTGTGCGGGCACACGGGGCCCTGAGCTCAGAAGGGCCCTGCACGGGGTTAAAGGCCCTGCTGCTGCCATCTTGAAATTCTTAATTTTTTAACAAGGACCCTTCATTATCATTTCACACAGGCTACTGCGATTTATGCAGCTAGCTGGTCCTGATCACATGGAATGTGTAATGAGGGAGGAGAAAGGGGAACAGGAGGCAACATTCCCACCAAAACAAGGTTGGGGGATGCTGGAAACTCCAAAACTGTGAACAGTGTGTATATCTTGAGCAATGCAGTTATGTGCCCAGCTCCTCACAATCTAGACTGTGAGCTCTTTGAAGGTGAAGATAACACTTTACTCAGTGCCATCTGTAGCTTAAAACGGTGTCTACCAATTGTCTTTAAATTAAGCTTATTATTTTGAAATAATTGTAGATTCTACTTGCAGTCATAAGAAACAATACAGAGATCCTATGTATCCTTTACTCAGCTTTCACCAGTGCTAACAACATCTTGCAAAACTATGCTACAACATCACAACCAGGATATTGACCTAGATATGGTCAGATACCAAAGGTTGTCATCACCATGAAGATCACTAGTGTTGCCCTTTTGTGGCTACACCCACTTCCCTCCCACCTCCATTCCCTCCTTAATTCCTGGCACTAATCTGTTCTCCAGTTCTCTAATTCTGCCATTTCAAGAATATTAAATGAATAGAACTATACCTAATGTACCCAACTTTATAGGATTGGCTTTTTACTCTGTATAATTCTCTGGAAAAATTCAGCCAGTTCTTTCATATATCAAGAGTTCATTCCTCTTTATTACTGAGCAGAATAGATATGCCACAGGTGAACTATTCACCCACTGGAGGACATTTGGATGTTTCTAGCTTTTGGCTATTATAAATAAAGCTGCTAAAATACATGTATCAATTTTTATGTAAACATAAGTCTTCATTTCTTTGGGATAAATGCCCAGGAATGCAATTGTTGGGTTGTATGGTAGTTGCATTTTACTTTTTAAAGATACTTGCAAACTGTTTTCCAGGGTGCCTATGCCATTTTGCATTCTCACCTGCAATGCATGAGTGATCCAGTTTTTCTGCATTCTTGGTAACACTTGCTGCTGTCAGCTTTTATTTTAGCCATTCTGGTAGTTGTATAGTGTTATCTCATTGAGGATTTAATTTGCATTTCTCTGATGACTAGTGGTGTTGAATATCTTTTCGTGTGCTTGTTTGCCATGTGTATATCTTTAGAAGAAATATCTCTGTGTCTTTTGCCCACATTCTAAATTGAACTGTTTTGTTTTTGACTATTGAGTTTTAAGAGTTATTTTCTATATTCTAGATATTAGTGCTTTGTCAGATATGTACTTTGCAAATATTTTTCTCCCATTGTACAGCTTTTCTTTCTCTCAGTGGAGTCTTTCACAGAGCAAAAATTTTTCACTTTTTTATCCACTGTCCAATTTATTCAATTTTTTTTTTATTAAGGTATCATTGATATACAATCTTATGAAGGTTTCACATGAGCAACATTGTGGTTTCAACATTCACCCATATTATCAAGTCCCACCCACCCACCCTATTGCAGTCACTGTTCATCAGCATAGTAAGACGCTATGGAGTCACTACTTGTCTTCTCCGTGCTATACTGCCTTCCCCGTGACCCCCCCTACATTATGTGTGCTAATCATAATGGCCCTTAATCCCCTTACCCCTCCCTCTCCACCCACCCTCCTCACCCTATTCCCTTTGGTAAACTAGTCCCTTCTTGGAATCTGCCAGTCTGCTTTTTTGTTCCTTCAGTTTTGCTTTGTTGTTTTACCCCACAAATGAGTGAAATCATTTTATCCACTGCTCTTTTTATGGATCATGATTTTGGCGTTGAATCTAAGAACTCTGTGTGGCCCTAAATCCTGCATGTTTTCTCCTATATCTGATTCTAAAAGTTTTAGAATTTTATGTTTTACATTTAAGTTCATGATACACGTTGATTTAATTTTTGCATAGGTGTGAGAATAGGTCAAAGGTTTTGTTTGTTTGTCTGTGGATGTCTAATTGCTCCAGCACTAATTTTTTGGAAATGTTCTCTTTCCTCCACTGAAGTGCTTTTGCCAAAATGTCGTTAGGCATATTGGGTGGGTCTCATCCTGGATTCTCTGTTCTGTTCCATTATCTCTGTTTCTCTTCCTCTACCCATGCCATGCAGTCCTGATTACTGTATACAGCTGTATAAGTCTTGAAAAGAGGTAATGTAATTCCTTTCATTTTATTTTTCCTTTTCAAAATTGTTTGAGTGATTCTAGTTCTTTGCTTTTCCATATAAATTTTAGAATTATTTTGTCTGTGACTATAAAATACTTGCTAGGATTTTTATAGGAATTGTGTTAACTGTATATCAGTTCAGGGAAAATTAACACCTTTACTATGTTGAATCTTCTAATGCAAGAACATAGTTTCTTTTCACTTATTAAAAAAATTTTTTTAAATTTCTCTCATCAGTGTTGTATAGTTTTAAGCATACAAGTCCTATACATGTTTTGTTATATTTATACCTATTTAATTTTTTATGTTTATAAATAGCATATTATTTTAAATTTCTACAGCCACATGTTCATAGCTAGTATATACAGAACAATTTTTGTATGTTTATCTTGTATCCTGTGACCTTAGTGATCTTACCCATTAGTTCTAAGAGATTTTTTTTTTTAAGATTCCTGGGGATTTTTTGCATAAACTATATGTCACTTATAAATGGGACTGTTTTTGTTCTTCATTTCCAATCTATATGCCTTTTACTACCCCCCACCCCCAGCCTTTTTTTTTTTCCTCTTATTGCACTAGCTACAAGTTCCAGTGCTACATTGATTAAGAATGGTGAGAGGCCATCTTGGCCTCTTAATTTTAAGGAAAAAGCAGTCAGTATTTCACCATTAAGTATAATGTCAGCTGCAGGTTTTTTGTAAATGCTCTTTAGCAAATTCAGGAAGCTATCCTGTATTCCTACTTTTCTGAGAGCTTTTCTCGAATGGATGTCAAATTTTGTCAAATGTTTCTTTGGTATCTAGTGATATAATCATCTGATTTTCCCTCTTGAACCTGTTAAAGGGAGGAATCAATTGATTATTTTAAAAATACAGAACCAGCCTTGCATCCATGGAATAAATCCTAGTTGATCATGGTGAACAGTTCTTTTCATATATTGCTAGATTCTATTTGCTAATATTTTGTTAAGGATTTTTGTTTCTGTATTCATGAAAGATACTGGTCTATAGTTTGCATTTAAATATTAGTTTTCTTTTTTCTGTACTGGCTTTGTCTGGTTTTGTTACCAGGGTAAAACTACCTTCATAAAGTGAATTGGTAAGTGACCTTCTATTTTCTGGAAGAGAGCGTATTTGTTTTAATTCCTTAACCATTTGGTAGAATTCTCTGTTGAAAGCATCTGGTCCTGGAGATTTTTTTGGAAGTTTTTAAATTACAAGTTCTTTTTCCTTAATAGTTATAGGGATATTCAAATCATCTGTTTCAGATTGGTTGAGTTGTGATAATTTGTGGTATTTGAAGAAGTGGTCTATTTTGTCTAAGTTGTTAAATGTATGTGTGTAGAGTCTGTGGTATTTCCTTATGATCCTTTTATGTCTGCAAGGTATGTAGTGATATCTCCTGTTTCATTCATGATATTGGTAATTTGTGTTTTCTTTCTTTTTTTTTTTTTGTCAGTCTTGCCAGAAGCTCAATTTTACTGATTTTTTCAAAGAACCCATTTTTGTTTCATTGATTTTCTTTACTGTTTTTCTGCTTACAACTTCACTGATATCTGCTCTTATCTTTATTATTTCTTTCATTCTGCTTGCATGGTTTATTTTGCTCTTTTTCTAGATTCTTGAAGTAGAAACTTAGATTATTCTTTTCCTCTTTTCTAATATGTACATTCAGTGCTAAAAATTTTCCTCTCAGCACTGTTTCAGAAGTATACAACAAATTTTGATCTGTTTTTATTTTCATTCGGTTCAACATAAATTTTATTTCCTTTAAGACCCATGGATTATTTAGAAATGTGTTGTTTAGTTTCTAGGAGTTTGAAGAATTTCCTGTTATCTTTCTGTTACTGACTTCTAGTTTGATTTCATTGTGTTTGGAGAACACACAATATAATTTCAATTATTAGTATTACTTCAATTCTCTTAAATTTTTTAAGATTTGATTTATGGTCTATCTTGGTATATGTTCCAGGGCATTTTTAAAGAATATGTATGTGTGCTACTGTTATTGGATGGAGTATTGAAATGTTGATTAGACCATGTTGGTTAGATCATGCTGGTTGATGGTATTATTGAGTTCTTCCACATTCTTGATGATTTTCTGTCCAGCCATCCTCCATTGTTGAGAGGGAGGTGTTGAAGTCTCCAATTGTAATGATGGATTTCTGTTTTCACATCTATCCATTTTTGCTTCACATATTTTACAGCACAGTTTTTTGGTGCATATTCATTTAGGATTGCTATGTCTTCTTGGTGAACTGACATTTTTAGCATTATATAATACTCTCCTTTCTCTCTGGTAATTTTCTTTGCTCTAAAGTCTATTTAATCCAATATGAATATAGGCACTCCTGCTTTCCTTTCGTTAATGTTCATCTGATGTATCTTTTCCCATCTTTTTACTTGCACCCTGCCTGTATCACAATATTTGAAGTGAGTTTCTAGTCAATAGTTTATATTGGGTCTCTTTTTCCAACCCACTCTGCCAGTCAATCTCTGTTTCTTAATTGGTATATTTAGACCATTTACACTTAATGTAATTATGGGTATGTTAAGGATTAAGTCTATCATTGTTTTCTGTCTGTTCTCTTTGTTTTTCATTTGTTTTTATTTTCCTGCCTTCTTGTGGATTAAACATTTTTTAGAATACCATTTTCATTTATCTATGTGTTTGAGTGTATCTCTTTGTATATATTTTAAGCAGCTGCTCTAGGTATTACATTATGTATGCATAACTAATGACCATCTACTGGTGCTATCATTTTACCTGTGTGAGTTAAGTATACATAACTTACCTCCTCCTATATTCCTTTACCCTCCCCTGTTTATAATTTTCTTAAATATTTCCTCCACATATAGTTAGAACCACATACAACAGTGCTAACATTTTTACTTCAATTCTCAAACATGATCTAGGAAACTCAAGAGAAGGAAATCTTGTTGTATTTACCCCTGTTTTTGCTGTGTTTTCTTTTTCCTGATATTCTGAGTCCTTGTTTTATTGTCTCCTTTCTGTTTAGAAAACTTCCTTTATCCATTTTTTTTAGTATGTCTGCTAGTAACAAATTCTTTTTGTTTTCTTCATCTGATAATGTTTTGATTGCTCCTTCACTGCTGAAGGATATTTTCACTGAGTATAGGATTCTGATTTAACAGTTTTTTGTGTTTTTTTTAACTACACTGAAAAAATATTTTGCAATTCTTTCTGGTCTCCATGGTTTCTGATGAGAAATCCATTCAAAGTATTTTTCCTCAAAAGAACAAGTGTCATCTTCTCTGGCTTCTTTCAAGATTTTGTTTTTTGTCTTTGGTTTTCACAAGTTTTGTGATGGTTTCAGCATGCATTTCTTTGGGTTTATCCTTTTTAGGGTTTGCTCAGTTCCACGAATCTACAAGTTTCTGTTTCTTGCCAATTTTGGGAATCTTCAGCCATTATTCCATCAATTACATTCTCAGCCTGGCTCTAGATTTTTCCTTCTGGGACTCTGATGACATAAATATTAGATCTCTTGTTAAAGTCCCACAGGTCCCTGAGACTCTGGAGGGTTTTTTCGTTTGCTTTTTCAGTCTACTTTTTCTCTCTTGTTCAGATTGAATCATTTCTATTATTCTATCTTCCAGTTCAGTGATTTTCCCCTCCTCTGTCGCTTTCATTCTGCTGTTGAGCCAATCCTCTGATAGTTATTTCTATTGCATTTTTCTGTTCTAAAATTTCCACTTGGAAATATAAACAACAAACAAAATTTTTTTAAAGAAAAAAAATTTTTAATGAAATTTATACCTGAGTCTTCTTTAATCTCTTCTATTTCTTTGCTAAAGCTTTCTATTTTCTCATTTGTGTCAAGCTTGTGTGTAACTGTTGAATGAAAAACTTTTTTCATTACTGGTCTAAATAATCTGTCAGATAATTCTAACATCTCTGTCATCTTGGTATTGGCATCTACTGATGGTCTTTTTTTCATTTACTTTGAGATCTTACAGTTCTTGGTAAGATGAATGATATTTCAACTGAAACTGCACATCTTTATGAGACTCTGGATCTTATTTAAACCTTGTTTAAATTGGCTTTCTTTGACACCACTCCATCAGGGGAGGGTGGAGGTAGAAGTCCAGGTTCCCCACTTAAGTCCCCATTAACACTCAAGGGTAGGGGTGCTTCTCATTACTGCTGGATGGAATTGGGAGTTCTAGCTCCCCACATGGTCTCTATTGACACTGTGGAGGGGGTGGCCTCATTATTGATGGGTGATGGTGAAAAGTCCAACCTTCCACTAGGCCTCTTCCAACACCACCCCAGCAGGGAAGGGAAAGGGTGCCTCGTTTTCATTATCACTGGGTAGGAGTAAGTGTCCAGACCCCCTTGTGGTCCCCTTTTACACCACAGGGGTAGGGGAGCTCATTATCAGGCAGAAGGGATGAAAGTTCCAACTCCCTAATTGGCCTATACAACCCTGGCACAGGTGTTGGGGCATCTGGTTAGACTTGCAGGCTGTACAGGCTAGGTTCTCTGTGCAGCTTTGCATTTATTTTTTGCTGTTTGGATGGAATAGAGTAGTTATTGTCTAAAAGTTTTCTGTTTGCTTGAGAAAGCAGTCTTTTGTTGTTTTTTGATTCTTGGTTTCTTTTTTTTTTTGTCTCATTGGCATTTCAGGTTGCCAGGTTCCTCAGCTCCAAGTCTGAGATATATGAGGTTAAAAGGAAACTCAGGGAACTCACTTCCACTTCCATGTCATTCCTCAGGTCCTGAGGTCCTTAACTGGTGCACATTCTTCTCTCCATCCCTCTGTCTTGGGAAGAAATGCTACCAACTGACTCTTCCACATCACTGCAGACTCCTTTATATCACTTTCTTTCTCTTCATACTCCAGTTACCCCAAGCTTTTTTACTATGCAATCTCCAGCTTCCAAGCCTTCTGTATGCTGTTCCCTTTACCTGGAATGCCACCTTCTTCCATATCCCTCAATGTGTATAAGTGCTGGAGCCAGCTTGCATCAGCTTACAAGAGCAAATGTTAAATTTTCAGGAATTTTGCAACCTAGCTGTTAAAACTACAAATCAGGACTTTTTGTTCTGAGCACTGATTTTAAACATTTATTGGCACTATCATTGCATCCACTCCTCTTTGTCTGGCTCAATCTCAAACCATTTCCTCTAAGAGGACTTCCCCCTCTCCCATCCCCCACTTGCTTTCTGCTTCAAAGCGTCCTGCACTTCCCCTTCTCTAAAATTCACTGGAATCTTCATTAATTGACTTGCTTCTCTGTAAATTCAATGATGAAATGGGCCTTTTGGAAATACTTAAAATATTAGATGCCTTTTTATCTAGATTATCATGGTGTAGTTGACACACAACAGGTTCTATAGATATTTTATAAATATTTGTTGAATGATAAATGGATTGACAAGAAAGGAATAGAACTGAAAGTAAAATTACAACCTATTGTGAACTGAATGAAATTATGAAGGAGAGTAAATTGTATGAAATCTATAAAAAGTTTTCTCAGGTTTATGCAGCAGAATCTAACACACAGAATGCCATGGCCAGTCACCACAGCAAGGCAAATCTCCAAAAGGAGAGATAAGCACATAAGGTTTTCATAGCTTAATGGAACCACCCCTTAACATCATCCATCTCCCCACTATAGCTCTACACACAGCAAACAACTTGCAAATTGTTGCTGCTTCCTCTCTTGTATCCCTAGAATCCCTTCTTCACAAAGCTTAACTTTCAAAAAAGTAAAGACTTTGTCACTGTTAGTCCACTCCTGTAATTTAAACCCCCCAGGACCTTCCCATAACATCTACAATAAAATCCCTTGCTGATCTGGCTCCTGCCTGACTGTCTGACATCTTTTACCACACTCCACTGGCTCAGTAAATCTCAAATTTATTCATTCACACATTCTACCCAATCCTATGATGTACCAAGCACTGTTTCAGGAGTTTTCGTTATCAGTAAACAAAATGATCAAAAATCTCCTCTCTTAACAAGGACACAAAAAGACAATCACTCTAAAACGAACAAATGAAAAAATACTCTAGAAGGTGCTAGACCATTAAAAAAAAAGAAGAAAAACACAGTTAAACAGATGTGTAACAGATCACACAGGGCCTTTTAGGCCCTCCTGAGGACTTCAGCTGAAATGTCACTGGTCATGGGGGCCTCACCTAAGCACCCAATTTGATGTTGCCACCATCTGACCCTCAATTTCATGACTGTTTTGTCTTGTTCATAGCAATTACTGACACCTGAGATTTTCTGACGTATTTATATGTTGACTTGTGTATTATTTCCCTACTAGGTCTTTGACTCCTTCACTATTACGTTTATAACAGGACCCGGTACCTAGTCAGTATGGGTTTCATCTCCTAAGGCTTTTAGTGCTCCTTTAGGGGCCTGTAGGAACACAATAGCTTAGATGACAGAAATCTTAACGTGGAATTACTAATTTAACAAAACTTGGGCTAGAAAAACTTTGTAGGGTTCCCATAATGCTTTAAAGTCTCAATTTTTCTCTTTCCAAGTCTGGTTGAAGCTATAGTGGTGTTCTCACGGATTTTTTTGTTTCTGTTTATGATTAAGACAAGGAAACAAGTCGCCGTTCTTCTGGTTTAGCAACAAAGTCAACACACTCCATTATTCTCCAGTTTTCTTTGAAGATAAAATATGAGATTCCAATAAGCCTATATAAAACGTAAGAATGATCTGAGTCATACCTCTGCAAGATTAGAGATGCAGAAGGGGGGTCTAGTCTAGAAATGAGAGGGTGACATAAAAGCCCAGATGCTTGGCTGGGCAGGACCAGTAAGAATAAATGGGAGAATGCCTCACACAAAGTCAAGGTCAGCAACTGTAGATGTAACTACAGCGGAAAGAGGACCGAGAAGTAGGGAGAAGAGACCCCAGTTAGACGACGAATTTTGAGGGATGGGAAGCGTGTGCTCAAGAATGTGAAGTGGAAGTCGAGGACCTTAACCAAAAGCCATTCTAAGACATACTGGGATTTCGGAAGGGCTCTGAGGTGGCAGCTCCTAGATTCCTAGGCCTCCTCCACCTGTATCAGGCGGGCAGGTGAAGGCAGGTCTAGAGAATGCCGGCTCAGTTTGGCCCAGGAGAGGACATTCGAGAGCTCCAATCTTCCCGTCGAATCCTGGGCATTTCCCTAATTGGAATGAGGAAGCCAAACGGCGCCTGGACCTGGCTTGGAAGCGGGTCAGAACGTGTGCAAAGGCAGTTTGGGGGTTCGGGTTTCTGAGGCCGTCTGCAAGGTACCCAACGCACCTCTTTCCCCCCGGCGGAGCGCGGCGGGAGACCCGCCTGCCTGGGAGCCGCGCTGCGGCCGGGAAGGCGGGGCGGGGCCGGGGCGGCAGGTCGCGGCGGAGGCGGAGGAAGCAGCCGCCGCCCAGATGAGGGAGTGTGGCCGGGGGCTTCCCAGGGGAGGGCGACGAGAGCGAATCTTTTTGAACATTTCCACCCGGCTCGCTCACGTCGGCTCGGCCCCTCCCGGCCCCGCCCCAGCAGCTCGGGCCACCCCCTCCACTCCAGCCGACGAAGGGCGGGGGACCCGCGCCCGCGCCTTTAAGAGGCGCGGCCACGTGCTCCGCCCCTACCTGCCCCCCCGCGCGCCATGAGAGGCGGGGTACCCGAGGAGGTGCCGGCGCGGGCGGGGGAAACAAGGCGTGCACTGGGGCGCAGGCGCAGTGGCCGGACGACGGACCTTGAGTTTCCAAAATGGCTGCAGCGATGGATGTGGATACCCCGAGCGGCACCAACAGCGGCGCGGGCAAGAAGCGCTTTGAAGTGAAAAAGGTTGGGTCTCGCCAGCGCCTTCCTCAGGGAAGCTAGAGAGGCGCGGATCTGGCTGGCAAGTTCGAGGATGATTGAGGCGCGGAGGAAAGGGTTTCATTTCAGGGCGTTCTTGGGACTGGGTACCACGAGAGGAAGCCGGGGGGTTGGTCTTAGGATTGATCGGCGTGACTGCGGCCCAGTATCAGTGCTGGTATTAGTGTCTCTAGGGAGGCTGAGAGGCCAATCACGTAGGTGCTTATTGAGATACGCGGGGTTGCGACTTGGCTGCGGGAGCCAAGCGCCTGAGCTGTCACTGGAGTGAGTGGTGGAGGGGTGGGGATGGAGAGGGTGGGGTGGGTGGAAGGGGGAGCTGGGGCGATGCGCTGGGTGGAGGATGGGGCAGTGCGGCGACAGCCAGGAACCTGAGGTCCTACTGCATTGGAAGCCTGTGAGGAGCCGGGATGGTGATTTTTCTCCGTCCCTTTCCGAAGCTTGGGGTCCCTCTGACATTGAGGGACCCCGATCCCGGTCCTCGTTGACCGAGGCTTCCGTTAGCCCCGTCTCTAGCCCTTGACCCCGCCGAGTTAAAGTGTCTCGAGTGTAACTCTTGGCTCTTTGAGAGGTCGCCTGGTTTGTCACTCAGCCGCCTCAGTCTTGTGCTCATTCCCCGAATGCCCTTGTGCAAAAAAGGAAGAAAAGCATGATGAAATTTGTTAAAAAGAAATTGCGAGCCCAAATCTTGTGTCATTTAGGAAGGGTACTAGCTGGGAGCGACCTGGTAGGTGGGAAAGCAAAAATGTGGAACGTGTCTTTTTGCATGAAATGCCTTACAGTGGTTTGCCAACAGTCGTAAGAAAAGTGCCGATTCCCACTTAATATAAAATAAATCTGTTTAAAATGAAGACTCTGAAATAGGGAAGATGTTATTTCTGGAACATCTGGCTAAATACTGACAATATCCCCGCTCCTAGTGCTTTTTTGGCGTTTCATTGTGGGCACTGCGTGCTGTTAACAGCCAGCAGCCATATTGAAGAATAGAAGTAGGGTTTTTTTTTCCTCCAAGTTGAAGCTGCTGGATGAAAAGTGCTGAAGAAGTTACTAAATACTGAGGTTGGGTTTGAAAGAGATGAGTGTTTGGGTAGGGGCACCAAATTAGTGGATGAAAAGTTAGTTTGAAAATATTTATAATTGAAGAAGCTAGAAGGTTGAATTACTTAAATACCACTTTTAGATGAACTCTTACTGCCATTATCTTAACTAAAGATGAGTCTTGAGTATGTGAAAGTTGAGAACATCCGTTTATTTGGTAACAGGAACTAAACAAAATCCTAGTGAATCCTGGAGTTTGTTATAAAATAATCTTGCAAGATATAAGTGATGACCTTGTTCTGTGTACACACAACTGGGTTTAGTTACCTAGCTTATCCCACGATTACCCACTTTATGATCCAATCATCTTAGTGCATTCTGTTCCTAGCTCTCAGCTCCCTATGTGTCCAAAGCTGTCTTAAAGAGCAGATATTTATGCAGAAATTGAGCTCTTTTGCAACTGCCAGGGAGCCTGCACAGTAATTCAAGTTTGTGCTTATTAAACCTTAAGCAGGTACTTACAAATTATTCCTGATTTGCTTACATTGATATGGTTGACTAAATTATTTTGAGCTGTAGGAAAAAAATTGAGGTGACTCATTAATTTCTGTGTTCGTATACTCAGCTGTTGGGAGAATGGGTGAGCATATGTGTAGCCTACTCTTGCCCTCTGATATAATAAGAGTAATGTAATATTCTAAAACTCTTTGTTTTGTGGTCCATGTGGCCAAAGAGATGATAACTGCAGCTGCAGCATGAAATCCACGTGTACGTGCGTGCGTGCGTGCGTGCGTGTGTGTGTTAGAAGGAGAGTGCATTGTTCCCCCTTTCTCTCTTTGCAGTGGAATGCAGTAGCCCTCTGGGCCTGGGATATTGTGGTTGATAACTGTGCCATCTGCAGGAACCACATTATGGATCTTTGTAAGTAATTGGAGGAAGATGGGAGGAAATTGAGAAGGTTACAGAGATTGTGGCTCTCCCGATGTGATAGAATTTTCATCTTCATAAGGAGATACAATCCATAGAATACTCAGGGTCTTCTGCATCTAGTCCATTGATATGTTTGAAATAGAGTAGTTTTTAATGATTCCTGGAGGCATATCCATCTCTCAGAATAAATCTACTCAATCTAAAGATGGCAAGGCCACGTTTAGAATGATTGTGGACACAGATGCGCTGTTGATTATTCCTTTATAGTTCCAATCTCATACCCAGACTCAAAGGTAAAAACAATGAAAGGAAGAAAATAACTTTGAGCTAAAATATCCTATCAGAGCTAATTTTTGCTGGGCAAGAAAGGAAGCCTAAGAAGTAAGGATGTGCAATAATACCCCCAAACATACTTAAGAGGACATCACTGCCAACATCTAAATAGGGAGTTAATTGTGCTAAAGAAATTTCATTTGAGTACCCACATATTCCATCACACATTGTGATCAACCCATGGTGGATTTGATGATAGCTGTTGATAGACTTAGTATCCTTATAGTAATAGTGGTAAGAATGTTGATCATACCAGGAACAGTTGAGGTTACTTTTTCATCCAGGTACTAAAATGGTTTGTTATTGAAAACAAATGGGGCAAAGAAATTCTGACTTTATAGAATTGAAATTATAGGCACTTATTTTTTAAATCACTCACTTGCCTCTCAACTTCATCTTGAGCCACTCCCCTGCCCACTTTGGTAGTTCCTCTGGCTTTCCTTCCATGCTTGAAGTGTCCACGATCTTTTTTAGAGCCCTTACATATCTTGTTCTCTTTGCCTGAAATACTCTTCGCTTCTTCTCTCCCACTATCTCTGTATACCCAGCACTCTCCAGTCTAAATGTGAGCCATGAATGCAAATTCATACATAATTTAAAATCTTCTTGTACCCACATCAACAAAGTAAAAAGAAACACTTGATGTGTATTTATCCTACTATATCCAGAATATTTTCATTTCAAAAATGTAGTGAACATTTTAAAGTTAAGTATTTTACATTATTTTTCTGGTACTAAGTCTTGGAAGTGTATTTTAACACTTATAGCCCATCTCAGCTCAGACTAGCCACATTATAAGTGCTCAGTACCCACATATGGCTCCTGGCTACTTTATTGGGCAGTGCAGAATTAACCCATAGTTGGTCTGCAGGTCTCACTTGAACTACTCAAAGCTGTTTTCCCTGACCATACTTACATGGATGCAAACACAGGCCATGACAGTTGTGTCAGATATTCCCACGACATCTGTGGTTTCCTTTGTAGCAGTCACTTAATTTAATTGGTTCTCTATCATGTCCATGTTATTTACTGTATTTCCAGCGTCTAGCATAGTGTCCAGTACATGATAGGTTCTCACTAAATATGTAAGCAATAAACTAAAACACAACTAGAAGAGTCAGTCAGTGATCATTGCAACTCGGAAAACACAAATCAAGTACATTGTTTTGAAAAGCAATCATGGTACGTGTTGGTAGCTTATTGCCTTTGGTGTCTTTTAGTTTTGAACCTGTTTACCTTTTCACATGAGTCAAAGCAGATCAGCAGCTACCATGATGTTTACTATAGATAGAAGGAACCCATCACAGAAAAACACATGCACAGTTTTAAATGTGTTCGGGTGGGATCTTTGATTACATGCTTGCCAATTTCTTTGCCATGCATTTTCATGGGGAGTTGTGCCCAGAGAAAATTTTAACTTTCTCAGGGCTTGTCTGTAAATAGTTAATAATTTTATATCACCCTATTATTTTTTTGACCCTATATCTAACTTATTGTGTGTCTCTTCTTAGAGGACGACAACAGACAAAAGCCGTTGTTACTGTGTCTTAGAGTCAAATACTTGAGGGATCGCTGTAGGCTTTCAGTGAGGCACCTGCTTTATCATACATTTTAAATGTCAGATAAAGTTGTAGAATACTGAGCTCCTGTAACAAAAAATTATGCAAGTATTTTGAAGTCATGTCTTTCAGTCATTCAGTGAATATTTATATCCTGGGCATTTTGCTAGGCATCAGGATATAGCAAGGACTGAGATTAAATTTTTACCTCAAGGAACATATCCTTTTGTTTACTCTAGACACTAAAGAAAAGTCTGGTTGCCACAATGGGCTTATCTTCTTTTCAAAAATAAATGGATTATGATTCTTTTAAAAAGACTTTTTGTTAAAGATGAAAATAATCTTGATTTGGCAATGGCCATTTTCTAGTAAATTCTGGTCTGGCATTAAATGAATGGCTATATGCATAGCTGTAAATAAATAAGAGTGATTACAGCTATGCCCCAGTTAGACTCCCCTGCAAAGCCTTCTTTGTCTGAAGACTTCCTCTTTTGAGTCCAGACTGATACTATACACCCTACTATAGCTTCCTATTTATTTTTACATTGCCTATGTCTTGGTGGTTTTAAAGAGTTGCTGAAATACAGTCTTCTAGGAGTTATTTTCTCCTTTATCTTGAGTAATCTTGTTCCAGGTTAAGAGGGCATCCAGAAGGCTTAGGCCCATTCTTTGCCTATAAGAAGTTAGTCTCTTCCCCAAACCCTAGGTCCATCAGTGTTTTGGAAGAGTGAAATCTGCCCACTTCTGAGATGAAGCCATTGCTTCCTTAGCAGTCCTTTGATAGTAATGGTCTAGTATTGAAGTTTAAAGGTTCCCAAGCCTTAAACGTGATGTGACATGAGCTTCTGCGGTGGCAGGGGCGTGGCAGGGACCTGCTGTGTGTTGCTTGTTTGTCCACTCGAGGTTGACGGTGAACAGCTTCTTTCCCTGTTAAATGAATGGCTTGACCCCTGTACTCATTGCACCAAAAGCTTGAAAACATTTATATTTGAGAACATTTAATACTCATATTTAATAATTTTTCGTGCCATATCCTTTCTTATCTGGCATTCATATTACAATCCTATCCCTCCTGTATACTTTTGTTCTTTGTTAGGAATTTTCTGGTAAACAGTAGATACATATTTGGCCCCCATTCACTGTTAATAAAAGTGTTTTTTTTTCCTATCTAGTATTGAGAGCCTACTTTGCATAGAAAGAGTCCCTTAAAACTACCTAGACTTAGAATGATTTGAGCATGGTAGCGTACCTTGAAACAGTTTTGCTATTTACTTAAATAATAATAATTGTGCCTCTTAGCTAATTTCATAATCCATAGTCCTCATCTAAGTTGAGGATCCCTGCCATCCTTTTGAATATGGCAATGTATTCACAGCCCCAATAAATTCTTGAGTATACTGCACAGACACCAGATTCTCTGCTCTTTCAGAAAGAAAACCCAGTTATTCTCTGTTACAGGTAGCAAAAGCAGGTTATGTGAATTCAGATCCTTTGTCTTTCATGTTTTTGAAGGGTGGGGAAAAAACCTTATGGTATATCTCTTCCCCTAAGACCAAATATACCCAGTAACATCTCAGCTGTGTTTTCATACAATTTAACTATTTTCCACCTATGGAAGTTTGAAGGAATTGTCTCTGGTTAAATAATCTTTCCTGAAGCTTTTTATTCTCCAAAAGGGAGACTCCATTTAGTTACCACCTTCAGACAAAACAAATTACACATTAGTAATTCGTGTTCCTTAAGTATTTATTCCCAATAGAGCTTCATTCATCAGTTCTCGGTCTCATTTCTATTCTGTTTAAGTTCCCCTCTCTCCCTCTATGAAATTCAATATTTGGATACATTTGCAGTGATTGGCTCTGTTTCCCGAACAGAATCACTTGAGGGGAATTAACATCACAAAGTGGTGGGCCCCAGATCGCTAATCCATTGGCCTAACAGATTTGCTTTGTTTGACAGTGTTTTAAAGATTTTTGAGTTTTGCTGCCTTCACAGAGCATATGCTACAGTTTGCCACAGGCCTCCACCCCCTTTTATTTTGCTTCTTCCCCAGTTCACATGTGTCTGCCTGACTCCTTTAGGGACTGGAGCTTGTCATCCAGCTAGGCCTTCATGTGGGCAGGCCTGGGTGTCCTAAAAGCCTAAGAGGAAGCATTCACCAAGTACAGGGACAAGATGTCAGTGCTCAGAACAGTAAAAGTTAGGAGGTGGCTTTGAGAATGAACTACATTTACCAAATTAGAATCAATTTTGTTTGGACAAGTCAGGTTATGTTCAGAAGTAAAACGTGCCTTTTCCTTCATTCCCGTGATTTTGAACACAGATGGAAAATCATTGCAAAGCATACTGTTAAGTCACATACCTGCTTTCTCTACTCTTCACCCCTTTTCACATTCACTAAAAAACAATTACAGCTACCTAACCACTTGAGATTTTGTTCAGATTTGCAACCCCCACTCCCAGCCCCACTCGTTCCCCAGTCATGTCCTTGTGTAATTGTGCAGGTAGAGCTGGTATAGACTGAAAGGCTGTTGCTGCTCAGGTCCAGTCATCTTGTTGCTCTTGTTCCCGCAGGCATAGAATGTCAAGCTAACCAGGCGTCTGCTACTTCAGAAGAGTGCACGGTTGCGTGGGGAGTCTGTAACGTAAGGAAACATCTTTCCCTATCAGCATGGCTTGTAAACATATTACCACTTTTCCTGCTTTGCCGGTCTTGAGAATAACTAGGGAAAAAAAATGACTAGCCCACCTTTCTCCCAGAAGGTATACAAGTAGTAAAAAAGAGTTTAAATCTGTGTACTGTTCAGCTGTTACAGGGTAAAAATTATTAGTTATTACAGAGGCACTTCTTTGTTTTAATTATAAAGTGGACCCACTTTTGTTGGGATTCACAACATTTTGGGGATTCATCTGTGCGAAAATCCTTCAAAGCCTATGGCACAGTCTTTAGAATATTATTCTGCTGGAGGAAATCTTCACCTTCTTAACAGACTTTTTTTTTATTAAGGTATCATTGATATACAGTCTTGTGAAGGTTTCATATGAGCAACATTATAGTTACTACATTCCCCCTATTATCAATTAACAGACTTTTTGTTTAAGATGAGATGTCTTGTGGAACTGTTTGGTGAATAAACTTAGTGTTCAAGTGCACGTATATATGGGTTTTAAGTGTTGCAGATGTACTGAGTTAGGATTTTTATTTTTTTTAACGTGGCTTATGCCAGAAATGTTTTGTGCAGCATCGTTGGACTGAATGTACAGCCTTCCAGGGTGTGACAGCTGTGTAGGATAACAAACATCAAATATGTTATTTCTAGGATGTGTTAAAAATTCATCCATATAACCATACCGTCCTGGTCACATGAGCTAAAATTGTCCTGTCTGGGCCTCCTGTGCCAAGGGGACAGAAGACCCACAGCTCCTAGCATGGCACAGGACTGTGGGGCTCTGGAGCCAGACCACTGTTCCCTGTCTCTCTGCTTTACTTGCACAGTGACTGCGGGCGAGGTGTCTGACATCTCTAAGCCTGCGTTCTCTCATGTAGGCTGCGTGGAGTCGTGATCAGGATGAAATTACTTATGTTAAAAAGTGCTTAGAACACCTCCAGGCACATAACAGACATAAGTGTTTGTTTAAATAAATAGGAATTTGGGGTGGTGCTGGCTGCTGAGGAGGTGGTAGCGCAGTCCTTTTCCTTTGGTGGAGGCCCTCTTCCCTGCCCGTGCCTCATGGTCCGTGCCCTTCATTCTGTCAGGGCCTTCGAGCAGTTTCACAGCAGCCTGAATTGTCCAACAAACAGCTTTGCTCGTTTATGGGGATAAAAAGCAAGATATATTGGGTCCTTTGCTCTCCTTGGCATTCAGACATATACGAGGAACTGTGTTACTTTGTGGTGCAAGAGAAGGGAGTTAACTTCCCCTTATATTTGATTAAGGAGAGGCTTGTTCAGAGAGCCTGCCTTAACGAAGGGCTGGCGTGTGAGGCAGAAACCTCTGGGCTCTCCTGGGGTCTGGTTCTGGGTCTTCTACCAACCAGCGCATGAATTAGGCAAGTCTCGTCACCTGCCTGAGTTTCAGTTCCTGTCTGTGAAATGAAGATAATACCTGTCACTCTTGCCTGTGCGGCTCCAGTTAGTAAGGTATGTCACTGATAGTATTAGTAAGGTATGTTACTGATAGTACTAGTAAGGTATGTTAACGTCGTCTGCAAACTGTAGAGCACGAGTCAGTGTACTCTGAGATGACTAAGTACATGTATTAATATCATCTCAACTCGTTATCAGGAGGGGAGTTGGATCAGGGTCATTGATGGATGCTGCCACCTGCCCTGTGGTCCAACGTGCTGTCCCCCTTTCCCTGTCTTCTGGGGTAGACCCTGTACGGCTGCACAGTACCCAGTGGGGAAGTGGGGGGTGGAGAGAGGTGTCTTGAATACCCTTGTGAGCCTGTCCCCACCTGGTGGTTGCGAAAAGTGCCTTAGCTTTCTGCCTTTGGAAATTGTGTTTCTTCTCTTTTCCGCAACGAGCTGTATGAGGGTCAGTGGGAAAGGCCCTCTGGGAGATATTTGTCCTGTTGGATGTGCAGAGTTTACGAGCTGTGGATTCCACTCCGAATTACTGAATTCCCTTTCTGTCTTTGTCAAAAGACAAGTCACAAGATGATAGTCTGCACTATGATTCTTCTTTAAGTTCCATGCATGTTTTGGAAGACATACTGACTAGATTTCAAGGCAGTCATTAACCAAGCTTGTAAACGTTTTCGTCATTTTGTTGGGGTGTCAGCATTTCTCCCTGGTCCCCACTTCAGCCAGCCCGTCGTGGATTAGAGGAGGGGGCACACTTGCCGCTTCTGCCTTCGTACTCGTATGATCTGGGGAGGAGAATCCATTGCAGAGAGGTTTGACTAGCGCCTGCATGTGATGAGCTCCCGCTGAGAAACTGCACGTGGGTTTTCCTTTTCCCCAAATCTGAGAGCCAGCTCACAGCTCCCCATCGGTTCCCAGTATTCCTGGTGCTCTTGCCTTTTTACTTCTGCCTTGATGCTCTTTCAACTGCTGTTTGCAGTTTGCCCATCATAACAGTCCCCTTTACCCTAATTTTTTTCTCATTCCTTTTTAACACAAAAATCCCTCCTCCAGCAAGGGCTTATTGAGTATTGAGCTCTTATAATATCACTATGACCAAGCAAATCTGGAAATACAGCCCCTTGAGCAAAGTTGAGCTGGGTAGGTCGTGGAAGTGCCCATCTCAGCTCTGGGTAGGTGGCAATGGCAGTATGCTAGCTAGGGCGGAGGGGAAGCCTCTACTCCTGGGACTGCCATTCTCCAGGGTGCTGGGGGGGACAGCTGGGGACCAAAAATGGGGAAGTCTGAAATCTCATGTGAACAGGCCTCCTCGCTTGTGTCCAAGGAAAGTAGAAGCACCCCTTAACAGGCCAAACAGGACCACAACGAGAGCCATACTCCATCCTCCCTTAAGAGGAAGGGAGGGAACTCACTGCTAGGGCATCTAGCATGCTTTCTAAATCATTTCTGCCTATAGTGGAAATGACGTCTCTGTTTCATTGCAAGTATCCTTATACCTAACCGAGTGGTGACCTTTTGCCTTGCATTATCTGTCTCCCATTTTTCTTCTCCAGCTCCCTGTGTGTAACTACCCCACTGCCCTTGAGACATATTGTCAGAGGATGGCTGAGCCTGCACAGACTTATTTTTAATAAAATGTATCTTTTCTTCCAGCATGCTTTTCACTTCCACTGTATTTCTCGCTGGCTCAAAACACGGCAGGTGTGTCCATTGGACAACAGAGAGTGGGAATTCCAAAAGTAGGTGTCCCTGGATTTTTGATGTTGTAAGACTGGGCTTTGTGGTCAGTGCCCTTCTGTGACTCACCTCATGCTGGAGGGCGCATAGCCTTAGAGGATGAGGACATGGAACTTGCTTTGTTTTATAAACTAACTTTTGGTAAAGTAAACAAATGTATGTGGCCAAATGCACAGATGCATGTCCAACATGAGATGTTTGCTGCCCAGAGTACAGTTATTTTGCTTTCAGACTTGGTTATTTATTTTGGTAAAGAATTTTGAAAGTCTTAATCAAATGTATGTTCATTTTTTAAGAAACCTGCCAGGTACTCAGTATCTAACTCACACCATTGTGCTCCATTCAGCAGAGTGTAGGTGTAAGATGTTAAAATGTATAAGACTGCCCTTCTCTGTCCTCAGGGAGCTTGCGTTCTGAGTGGAGCCAAGACAGTAACACATGTCAAAGCAGAAGCACTTTTCTAAGTCTTAAACAGGCCTTTTAACTGGCTCTGCCCTATAGCAGGCTCAGGGTTCCGTTCTGGACCCAAACAAATGTCTGGTGTTGCCTATTAAGTATGCCCGGTGCTACACCTAAGAAGTGGGGGCTCTGGGAAATTCCCCGTGTTGGGCTTTGGCACTGCCTTTCATCTCCCCAGTGACTTTGCCAGGCAGTGGCCATCAGTACATTGGGAAAACAGGCTCACAAGGAACAAGTGACACCACTCCTCAATCCGATAGGTAGCCTCTGGGTTGTTCTCCAGCCCACTAGCAAACACTGGAGCTCTGCCTTTCATGGAATTCGGCACAGCAACTTTTCTTAGATGATATTCAAGTGGATTTCTTATGACAAGTGCTTAAAGGACCTAGTAGTCCTTCAGATAATTGAAGCGGTGACCCAAAGTTCTAGTGCCCTGTTTGCATCCATCTAACGAAGTATTTTTATCAGAAGCTAACTGCCCAAAAAGAACCAGGACAAGACTACGTATGGTAATAATGAAGGATTTTGTGTTGAAGAAATCCATTTATAGGTGGAAGAAATTTCCTGGCCTTGTTTATTTTTATAATCTTGTTGGAACCAAATTTTCACTTCTGGGGACACCAGAAACCACCTGAAATCTGTAACTAGTTTCTCCACAGTTGTTCCTGTAGTGCCGAATGTAATCAGGGCTGTAACTAGAACTGGTGATAGATTTTGAAATTGAAGGCCACTCAGTTACCACTCTGTGTTTGCCTTGTCCGCACTGGCCTGTGTGATGGAGTGGAGGGGGGATTGGCGGCCCGAGGCGGGGAGGCCTAGAGCTGAACCTGGGTCTTAGCTGTCAACTGGAGCCGACAAGCAGGATTCCCTTTGACAGCCCCCGGTGCTGGCTTTCCCCTCACCTCCCTGATACTGCCTGGGGCCTGTCCGGTAACTGGAAGGGGAGTCAGAGGGTTATGGTAGAGTCCCAGGGAGGTGCTGTCCCTGAAAAAGGACTTGTAGATAAGATGTTATGAAGGATAAGATGAAAGGGGCAGAGACGAGTGTTACAGCCCAAACTTGGAGCACACTTGTGGCCATTTACATCTTTTCAAAGCTTTAATCAATTTGTTCATACATTTAAGTGGTTTTTACAATTTCAAGCAGGAAATTATTAAGGAATTAATAAAATAATTTACTTTGTCTTTCAGGTATGGGCACTAGAAAAAGAGAATCCTTCCCTCAAGCTCAACTATTTTGTTAATTCATTTAATGACTTGCCTTCTAATTATTAATTAGATAGAACCGTGTCTTTTCTGCTTTGTCTTTTCATTTTGCTTTTCCTGCAGCCATATTGTATTTTGTGTCAAATAAAATCCAGTTGGATTCTAGAACAGATGCTGTCTCTTACATATGTGAACAAAGTAAACGAAGGGTCCCCTCTTCCACGGTGGGAAAGCCGGCTTTTGGAAGTTTGTCCAGTAGAGCCAGAGCAGAGTCACTCTGCAAGCAAGGTGCTTGGTCAGGAGGAAGTCTGGTCTGCAGCTCGTTACCGATGGCTACTTGGGCAAGTTCTCTCTGCTCCAAACAATCCTCCTTTATAAATGGCTTTTAAGGACTAAATGGCATCATAAGGGCTCAGAAAGAGGCTTTGTAAAGCTATAAAACCACTATACAAACATTAACTTTGTGAGTGACATGTTGCTTTCTTGTCTTTAGAAAAGCAAGCTTGAAAGTCTCAATATGTAATCTTGCTGGCAAAAGAATAATTTATGAACTCAGGTTGAAAATTGTTGTCGCTTAAAGTTAGCAAGAGAATTCAGGTTTCCTTCACCACTACCTTTGCAATTTGTTTAAAACACCCACGCCATAGAAGGAATTGTCAGGTCTAATACGATTCAGTGGTGACGTAGAGTCTTCTTTGAGAAGCAGTATAGTTTCCTGCAGGGGTTCTCAAAGTATGGTCTGAGGACTTGGCAGTACCTGAAACCCTTTCCCAAGCTTCAAGAAGTTCCTTTTCCAACCGCATGCCTGTATGAGGCCAGCTTTTTCTTATACACTTCAAAGCAATGTGTGGAATGAAGAAGCAGCCATGAGAATCCAGCTGTCTTCTATTAAGTCAGATATAAAAGACTTGCAAAATGTAAAGCCGTGCCACACTACTAATTTTTTTCATATGAAAAATAGTTGTTTTTAATAAAAATATTTATGTTAACATGATAGGTTTTTGTTCTTTTTGAAATCTTTAAAATTTCTCAGTTTTGATGTCCATTCTGGTAAATATCTATAGATGTAACCCACACAAAAACTTTGAGGTCTTCAGTTTCTAAGATTTTAAAAGGGATCCCGAGACAGAAATTTTGAGAACGTCTAGTTTAGTGATTAAGAACTTTGAAGTCTTAACAATCCTGGATCCAGCCCAGCTCCCCGATGTAGCCAGCATGAACACACTCACAGGAAGGTAACTACCACTATCACTGTTACTTCAGGGCTACCATTGCTGGCAGAAATCCCCTTTTAAGCCCCTTTTGAGTGGTCATTCAGACTGCATCAGCATCAAGGGGCGCATTCTTGCACAGACATTGTGTATTTGGAGACTTGCTTGGATATTAATCAGGACTTTTGGTGGCGGAGTACAGAAATCTGGCTTCCACTTAGATGAAAAGAAAATTATTGGAGGGTTGTGGGGCTATGGAGTGTAACAGAAGAAAGGGTGGGGGTACAACTGGACCTAAGGGTGGATGGATGGAGCTGGGGTGTTGCTGCAGGACTCTTACTGCTGCTGTTCCACAGGGACGAGCTACATACCTGCGGCGGGAAAACTGGATGCTGACACTTCCTCTGCCACCTCCTCCTCCAGCCAACGTTCTATTCCAAAAACCCCACCTGGGTCAGGTGCCCATACCTGGACTAACTGGTAGAGTCATGGAAAAATAGTGACTGCCTTGAGAACCTCAGAGTTGGAATGCAGGGTAATAGTTGCCAGGAGAACAGGAGTGATGTGGGACAGACAGAACCAGAAGTGTTTTCTTTAAGACTTGCTAGGAGCCAAGAGGCATCCTTGGAACGTGGAAATCTAGTTAGTCTTGTGCTGCTTCCTGAAACTGGTGGACATAAGTCTTCCGTGAGATTATTAGTGGAATTTGCTAGATCCCTACTGTGTGCTGTACCTAGAGAACACAGCTGAATTAGTTTCTTCCCTCAAATAGCTCACAGTCTAGTAGGAGATCACTAAGAAAACAAATGAATTATGGGTACTTATTCTGGAGAGCTTGGCGGCCCAGATCTGGGCTTGATCTTGGTACCCATCCTCTCTTGGTTTCCTTCTGACAGCTCCTGTGCCTGTAGGAGCTCCTCTTGAGACTGCCCGTGAAGATTGTGTTCTTGGCTTCTGCTCTGTGGGAGACCAGCCTCACCAGCAGTCACAGCGTGCTGGGCCGTGCAGGGGCTGGCTGTGCACATCTCCAAATCCACCTCAGTAACCTCACGTTAGTACCTTGAACTTGGCCATGGCGTGTGTATTTGCACCACAGAAATTGGGAATGCTGCAGATCCGAGCTGCTTTTTCTTGGAGAGCCTGTTAGTCATTTACCAGCACACCACTTCAGGAAAATGCTGTCCATTTGTCAATCCCTGGCTGTGTATCTCTTAGACCCTTCAAGGCAGCATGTCAAAAATGACTAAGCTGTCATTTTCTGACAACATTCCCCTCCTGGATGACCTAGCCTGGTTAATGACATTGCCACTCATCTGACTGCTGTAGCCACAGGCATTCAAAAGGCATCATAGGCACTCCCCTCTCCTTCACCTCTGTATCTAATTCACCATTAAACCCTATTCATTCTACTGAGTATGTTCTCCAAAATCTGTACCCTCTTCCCCATTCCCACTGTTGCTGACAGAGCCCAGGCCTTCATTTTTCTCTCAAACAACTGTGGTTCCCTCTGACGGGTCACACTGTTATTAGTCTCCTTGCTACAACCTGAAGAGAGTCTTAAGTTTGGTCTGTCGCCCATTACACCAGTTGAGAAATTCCCCACCTTGATGGAAGCAGAGTTCACTTCTCATCACAGACTTTGAACTGATCCGGGCTCCTCCACCTTCCATGCGGCTGGAGCAAGGTAGGTTACCTAACTTCCCTCCATGAGAGGCACTGTCCCTGCCATCCAGCAGGGCCGTGGGCAGCAGCCCTGGCAGCTCCCGAGGCCAAGTGCAGGTGGCAAGATGGGTGATGACATCCACTGCTAAACAGCCTCCACAACCAACACCTCCCCAGACTGGTTTTGTGGCATGATGTTGGCAGTGGGCCCGGGTGCTGCCTGTTCACTGAGCCCGCCCGCCCGTCATCCCTGGTGGTGCCGTGTGCTCTCCAACATCCCTCAGGAGCCACTCTGCTGTGACAGTCGGCCGGCTTTTTGGTTTTCTGCCCTCGTCATGGTCCTCTCCCGTGGGTCCACACCTCTTTTTTATTCATTCTGCAAACATTCCTGAGAAGTCCTTCATCTTATTTGTAATGTCATCTGACATTTTTCATTCATTTCCTCAGCTGACAAAGCACCCTTCTAAGCATCCTTTGCCTTTTTTTCCTATTCCTTGTTTTTGTCCCATGTTTTGATCGGGTTGTTTTAGAATCAGAACTCACTGCAGAGTCGATTCCCTGTGTAGTGACATCATTTTCCAGATACCCCCTCCCTTCTTCCTAATTGGACCAATTTTTGACCTACCATTAGAACTAAACTTTCTGTGGACCTTTTGCTCCAGCTGAGCAGTCACTGTCTGTGAGCATAATAAGATGCTATAGAGTCATTACTTGTCTTCTCCATGCCTTTATAGTCATCTTTAATGCCACCTTCCCCTCATTCCCAATGTCCCTGTGGTCTCCATGTCCTATCCTGTGAATTTTGCATCATTTAAATCCACTCTGTTCCCTCTACTGCCACTACTTAGGCCTTTATCATCACCTGGGTTGTTTAAAATATCATTGAATTTTAGAACTTCTTAAGAATACAATTGCCTAAAAGGCATAAAGACACAGAAATGATCTAACACTAGTTAAATAGTATAATAATTAGATGATGAGACCTCAATAGGGTGGAATATTATTTTTCAAAATCATGAAACACAGAAAAAAAGGATTTACTACTCTGATGCCAAGAGGAAGTAAAATTATCATGGGTATTGTGATTGCAACAATACAAAAAAATATATACCACATGCAAAAAGTAGAAACGCATATTAAATTACGGGTCATTTAGAACCATTTTTCCTTTATTCTTGCTATGTTTTCTCTTGCATTTAAAATAACGAAGAAATAATCCCCCTAAGAAGCTCAAGTGTCTACAAGTTCCAGAAACTTCCACCTACCGAGATCAGTTGCTGGACCTGCTGCAGCTTTATCCTCCCAATTTACCACTTCCATAAGGCCCCCATATACACAGTCTCCCTTGATCTGCCTAATCGCTCCTTCTAACATCTCTGCTTTTGAGCAAAGTCGGTTGCTATGTTCCTTGTTTCCCCTCCCACCCCAGTTCATCTCAGAGACACCTGACACTTTTAAGAGCTTGAGTCACACCATCAATCTCCCTCTCTTCATTACCTGCCCGCCGTGGATTGTAATAAAGATGGCAGAAACTGGAAGGCTCTCATGCCTTTTTCTCTCTCCTTGCTTTATCTGAGTTTCCAAGTGCTTCCTCTGCTGTCATTATGTCTGGCTTCTTTATATCCCCTGTTCTCCTGAGTGACCAGCATTATCTGTGCATTTTCACAGTCCTACTCAGGTTTCTCCCAAAGCCCGTCTTGATCCCCAGGTCCCCTCAGGGTGAGGGGGTCAGATGAACTTAGGTGAAAACTCTGGCTTTGCTACCAACACACGAAGACTCTGAACAAGGTCCTGAGCTTGGGTTCCTTATCTGAAAAAGTAGGGGTAAAAACAAAAATGGTATACCTAGGGGTACCATGGAAAGCAAGAAATAAGGAAAATTAGATTGCCTGCTGAAATGAACATGGAACAGATCAGAGCTGGGATTTCAGATGGGCAGGCAGAGGAAATGTGGGTCCCAAGCAAGCAGGAATGGGCTTTAAAGGGATTGGGAGTGTTAATAAATACAAACAAATAGTATGTTGACTTCTAAAGAGAATTAATCTTGGAAACTCCAAACTGGAGCCTCGTGAGGCAAAGGCAGGCATTGCCCACCCATGCTCTCTGCGGAGGGGGCAGCCTTGGCCAACAGACTTTGCTTATTAACAGCCCAGTGGCAAAGCTAGCCTCAATTTGATCTTAGCCTGATAACTTTAAATATTTGTGTCATCTAACTAACTTTAAAGAACCTGCTCCTAGCTTCCCATTGCACTTATAATTGAAACTTCTCATTCGGGACCATATCATCTCCTGGTCAGTTGGTTCCTGCCTGCCTTCCTGATCTCATCTAAGAATGTCGTTTCCTCAGGTGTTGGCAAAGCGCCCATGACCCTGCAGGGAATCAGCAGCTGCCCCATGGCCTTGGCCCGGGACTCCCCCACATCTCCATGAGGTCTCAGAACTCACCTAGCTGTCACCTCCCCAAGGAGGACTTCCCTGCCGCCCTGTGGAAATGACCACCCAACTCACTCACATCTACCCACAGTGTATCTAAATTGTCTTAGTGGCCTATGTGATTACTTGTTTACAGTCTGCCTGCCCTTCCGGTTCTGAAGCTCCAGGAGAGCAAAGAGCTTGCCTGTCCAGTCTGCCCCTGAATCTCCAGAATGGCGCCTTCACTGGGTGAACAAATAAAGAATGAAGGAAGGAAGGAAGGCCCTTGCTTTTATTTGGTTCATGCCTACCGAGCCAGCTGTCTGATCAAGACTTACTTGGTGGTCCACTGGGAAAAAATATTAAACTACTAGAGAGAAGATGTGAGTATTTCCTCTAATCCCTGTAATAGCTGTGCTTCAGTTTGAAATTATTTTTGTGTTATCTTTTGTATATGAAGTCTGAGAGCCTGGTAATTATTGTTGATGGTTATTGTCATCATTATTTCTTATTCACTGGTTGTCGGTGATGTGTCAGCTATTGTAATGGGAACTTTGCCATCCACTTGATCTTCGTAAAAAATTGAATCTATGAGATGAATGCTGTTACCCATGTTATAGATCAGGAAACTGAGGTGCAGAAAGCTTAAGTGACTGTAAGTCCTCATTGTAAGGAATGGGAGAGGCAGAATTTGAATCAGGGCTGGTTGGACTCCAAAGCTAGTGTGCTTCTCCCTGGGCCCACAGTTGACCGGAGCCCTCTCCACACCCCCACCCAGGGGATTGGCTCGCATTTTCCTGGTCCGTGGTGGTGATGGTTCCACGTCGCCCCACCCCTTGCAGATGCCTGCCTACCCTGCAGGGCTGTCATCCAGGATCCAGAGTAGACAACCTTGTTATTTTAAGCTGTGGAAGACACGACCCTTAGGGAAGGAGTGAAATTACTACCTGTTGCTTTTTGTTTGTTGGCTTTGTTTTGGTTTTTAGAGCCCCAGTTCTTAACACAGTGAAGATCAGGGTTGAATGTACGAATCAATAATAATAATGATGTTCATTAAATTGGGATTTGGGGGAATAGCCGGGTTCCTTGATTAATAAGGAGGCTATAACTATTCACCAAGGGCTTCCACTCCATTATCTCATTTTCTCTCACTCTAGTCTTCTGAGAGGCAACTTGGGCTTGTGGAGAGGAGGCAATCTTGGAAGGAGATGGATCTGGGTCCACCTCGCAGTCCACCACTGAGGAGCCGTGTGACCTTGGGCAGGTCACTTGATCTGAGTACCTCTTTCTTTATTTTTTCCGTCCTTATTTTAGTATTTATTTATTTTAAACGTTTTTAATTGAAATATAGTTTATATACAATATTTTACTGGTTTCAGATGAATGAGTTTGTGATTCATCAATTAGATACAATATTAAATGCTCACTATGATGTGTAGTTGCCATCTGTCACCAATGATTTTGCAATATGAGCTATAGCCTCGCTTACTTCTTTTATAAGTTATCATACAATGAACCTCACCTTTAAAAACACCTTGATGAATAGATCTACAAATTTTAACATATGTACAGATTAGTGTAAGCCCTACCACAATCAGAGTACAGAGCAGTCCCATCTCCAGAACACCTCCCTCATGCCATCTCTTTACCGCTGGTGACCACTGAGCCTTCTCCCTCCCAACTGTGTTGTCTTTTTGAGAATGCCAGATAGCAGAGTCTTACCTTTTAAGACTGACTTCTTTCACTCCACATGATGCCTTTGTGATTAAAATCCAAGTAGTCCTGTGCGTGAAGAGCATGCCCTGTTTTATCCATGCCATCATAGGGCTGCACCAGTTTGCTTTAGCCATTCGCCTGTTGAAGGACATTTGGGTTGTTGTCTGAGTTTTGAGTGTCTTGTATTTGCTGTGGTTCATTTTGTTTTTGTTTTTTGAAAATTAAAAAAATTGTGGTAAATACACATAACATAAAATATACCATTTTGAAGTACAATTGAGTGGTGTTAAGTACATTCAAAGTGTTGTCTGACTGTCACCAACTCTTTACACAACTTTTTCATCATCCCAAACAGAAACTCTCTCTGCTTTAGATAATAACGCTCCATTCCTCCTCCCCCAGCCCCTGGTGACCTCTCTTCTGCTCTCTGTCTCTATGAGTTTGCCTGTTCCATGTGCCTCATACAAGTGGAATCATATGATGTTTGTCCTCTTGTGTCTCACTTACTTCACTGAACACAAGGTCTTAAAGGTTCATCCATATTGTAGCATGTACCAGACTTTTCTTCCTTTTTAAGCAGAATGGTATTCCATTGTACGTATATACCACATTTTGTTTGTGCATTCATCTGTCCATGGGTACCTGGGTTTTTTCTCGCCTTTTGGCTATTGGGAATATTGCTGCAATGAACATATGTACATAAATCTCTTTGAGACCTTGCTTTCGATCCTTCTGGGCATATACCTACAAGTGGAGTCAGTGGGTCATATGGTAAATTCTATGTTTACCTTTTTGAAGGATTGCCAAGTTGTCTCCCACAGGGGAGACACTATTTTACATTCCTTACTAGCAAAGTACTCTAGTTTCTTCTACATCCATATTAGTCAGCTCTGGCTGCTACAACAAAATACCACAGACTGGGTGGTTTAAACAACAGAAATTTATTTTCCACCATTTTGGATGCTGGGAAATCTAAGATCAAGGTGCTGGCAAATTTTATTTCTGGTGAGAGCTCTCTTCCTTGCTTATAGATGGCCACCTTTTGGCTATATCCTCACATGGCCTTTCCTTGTTATTAAGCTTGGGAAGAAAGAGAGAGAGAATTCAGGTCTCTCTTTCTCTTCTTAGAAAGACACCAATACTATGGCATTAGGGCCCCATCCTTACAACCTCATTTAACCTTAATTATCTCCTGAAGAGCCTATATCCAAATACGGTCACATTGTGGGCTAGGGCTTCAACTTACGAATTTCGGGATTGGAGGGCAACACAATTCAATCCATAGGAACATCTTTGCCAAAGCTTATTATTACCCATTAAAAAAATAATAACCATCCTAAGGGATGTGAAGTGATGTCCCACTGTGGTTTTGATTTACATTTCCCTAATGACTAATGACATTTAGCATCTTTGCATGTGGTTACTGGCTATTTGTATATCTTCTTTGGTGAACTGTCTATTCAAGTCCTTTGCCCATTTTTTAATTGGGTTGTTTGGTGATAAACTGCAGGAGTTTTAATATAATCTGGATATTTAATGCTTATCAGATATATGATTTGCAAAAATTTGTTCCCATTGTCTGGGTAGCCTTTTCACTCTATTGATATTGTCCCTTGATGAAGAAAAGTTTTCAATTTCAATGAAGTCCAATTTGGTTTTTTTCTTTTGTTGCCTATGCTTTTGGTGTCATATTTAAGGAACCACTGCCCAATCCAAGATCATGTATATCTGCCCCTTTGTTTTCTTCTAAGAGTTTTATATTTTTAGCTCTTAGATTTAGTTCTTTGATCTATTCTGAGTTAAAATTTTTGTACATGGTACCAAGTGAAGGAACACCGTTATTCTCCTGCATGTGGATGTCCAGATTTCCCAGCACCATTTGCTGAAGAGACTGTCCTTTCCCCCATTGCGTGGTTATGGCCTTATTTTGACCCTTGTCAGAAACAAATTGATATGCATGTGAAGGTTTCTTTCTGGGCTCTATTCTATATAATTCTATTCTACTTTCTGGGCTCTCTATTTTAATGTCTGCCTTTATGCCAGGACCACACTGCTTTGTTTGTTAGAAGAGGATATTACCTCCCTTGCAAGTTGTCATGAGAATGAGAGATAATGCAAATGAAATGCCTGGCACAGAGCTTGGCACACAGTTGGTGCTTAACAAATGGCGGCTATGCTTACAAGAAGGCTGGTTAGGTGCCTTCAGGTAGAAAGGACCAGAGACTCACACAGGATCCCTCAGACACACTGGGAAATCATCCCCATCTGCACAACTGGCCTGGGGAGGCTGGAATGTCACTCATGAGGCAACTGGTTGTCCCTGAGCAAGTGTCCCCTGCTTCTCAGCACCTGAAGCACATTTTCTGTGTTTGCTTTTCTCTTCTAGTGCTACTATCTAAATTCAGATTCCCCAAAGAAGCCCCTGAGACAAGAACTTGGTGGTTTACTTTGGAGGAGATTGCTGGAAGCACAGTGAGGGAGGAGGGGGAAAATGAGACCGGAATTGCAGAAGGTTGTCTCTGTGGGTCACTGGGGCCCAGTCCCACAGGGCAGCCGTGGACTGCACAGAGCACACCACTACACAGTGCTCCTGGGGGATTTATCCACGGATTCCTGCAGCCCTGGAGGCTTGAACTCTGGCCCCTCTGGGCTACCCTGCACAAAGGTCTGAGCACCACAGCTCCAGAAAAAACCCTCCAGCTAAGAAGCAGAGCCATGAGGGTACTGAAAAGTGCTGGCAGCAAGCCACCTCCAGCACCTGCAGATGGACTTCAGGAAACCCGGGGACAGAGGCAAGGCACCCACAGCCTCCACACTTCCTACTTCAGGACTCCTGCATGCTCAGGGCTTCCACTGCCTCAACTTCTGGCTTTAATTTCTATGTACCTCTGGGTTTCCATGTCACTCTGCTGCCCAAGTGTCACGAAAGTCATGCATTTAACCTGTCCTGGAGAGAAGCTTGGTCAGGATGCTGCCTTGATTGGTCAGGCGTCTTACGCTAGTCTGCTCATCAGGCACTGGCCTCGGAAGCCAGCTGCCCCTGCCTCATTTCTGAGGTCCAAGGAGTAAAGTGTAACAACTTGTTTGCAGGAGCCATTTCAGACTCTTCCTTCAATGGAGGCTGCCTTGTGCGGGCACCCAGGGCCTCTCGGATCACTATTCCCCCTTACAAAGGAGGGAAGTGGGGCTCAGAGAGGTTAAGAGACTTGCCTGGGGGCACACAGTTAAGGGCAAGCTCGGACTTGACAGCCATCTCCTGACTCCAAATCTCACGCTCTCTCTGCTCACTTATTTTACCTCTTATGCAGGGAACAAAACCTCAAAGCATTAAGGTTACAGGAATCTCCTTCCTATTTGGTGGGTTGGTTCATGGTTGGAAGGGATCTACCCAGTGATCCTCGGACTTCAAGAACTCTGGGTCCTGGGGGGCACAGCAAAGATCAAAGTCAATATAAAACTCAGAATGAATAAACCCATACCTTTTGTGCCAGATCCAATAGCACTTGTTATGAAATTCTACTTGATGTGACCAGACATCAAAGATTTCAGAAAAAAAACTGGGAGAAAAGCACAAGATAGAGCATACTGTTCCTTATCATCAATATCCCCAAGAACTGGGGAAATCTGCCTTTTCCAGTCAAGATCCTGGTGGCAAACGGCAGAAACAAACTGCCTAGCTTGTGCAGGAAAGGGATTTATTGGTAGAATATCAGATGGCTCACAGAATGGCAGGAAGGCCAGAGAAGTGGCATAGAAAACAGGCTGGAACCAAGCGGGGCAAAGGGCAGCCAAGAGCAAACCACAGGAATGGCCGGCTGGCACCGCCACTCCTGGACACCCATTGCCACCCAGACACCCGTTGCTGAATGCCACCCTCAACTTGGGAGGCTCAGACAGGCCCAGCCTGGGTCATGTGCCCATGCCAGACGCCCTGGTGGCTGCTGGGGGGATGTCTGATCCATTTCTGCTTTTGTAATGGGAGGTGGGGGCTGAGATCATGCCCCCAGCTGGAAGCGTGGTTGGAGGCTGGACAGCCAAATGACAAATATTTTCACAACTGCTGTTTCTCGACCCCAATGCTGGACATGACCTGGTTCTCTTTCCTCACAACAGTGGCTCAAGCCTTTTCCTCCTTGAAACACTCTCCCTCGTGAGCCTTCTTCCTGCGGCCTATCCCCCTTCGCAGTCAGGTTTCTTGAAAGGACTGTCCCCATTCTCTGTCATCATCTCTCCCAGCAGTCTGCCATTTCTTCCCACCACTCCACTGAACAGCCCATTTCTTTTTTTAACTGTCATCCTGTGTTATGTAGTATGACAGGTGCAGATGCAAGTTTTATGGGGCCTGAAGTATATGCATTTGGAGGGAATTTGTTAAAAAAAAATATCAACCTACGTTGAGAAATTGCTCGAGCGCCCCCCCAACCCGGGCACTCAAAGATGCTGGTGTAGTGAAGGGTCCTGAAGCCTAAGTGTCAGTAACTTCCCAGTGAATCCCCAGCGAGAAGAGACAAGCCAGTTTATGTAGTGATTCTCTATCAATGGACAGGATAGATCTGTCAGTTTTTTGACAATACAAAAGTATTTTAAAGAGCATTCTTATATGCAAGTTTTCTGTGAACACACGTATTTCTCCATGATAGATAGGAATTGCCAAGTTCTAGGTCACAGGTCTTTTTCATTTTTATTTGATGGTGTACTGCCAAACTGCCCTCCAAATAGGTGTCACTAAATCCCACTCCAGCCAGCAGTTGTGCTGGGGATTTTGTCATGTAGAGGACAGGAGTCCCTCATGTCCCACACTGCCCAAAGCCCACATCTCCCCAGTCACCCTGCATCACCTGGACCCCCAACTGCATATGGCTCTGAACATCCCCTAATCTGCCCTTGTCATACCCTGGACCTTGTCATTAGCAAGAATGGCACCACTTCCAGAGTCCACGCCAAACACCCCAGTGCTGGACCTCCGCCCCCAACTATACTTCTAGCTCCTTCCTTTTAGTCTTCTGACTTGGCAGTTCTTCGTGTTCGGGGCCCCCTGGCCGTTGGCCCTCCATCTTTTATCTGGTCGTCATCTCCGTTCCTATTCTCATGTCCCGCCCACCCAGATCAGATCCGCAGTCTGCTGTTCCCATCCCTTCCTCGCTGAGCGGCTGGATGCGGCTGTGGAGAAACAGCCTCGCTGAGTGCTCTCTGACGTCATCGCACGAATCTCGGGCAGGGCCGCAGGGCCGCTGAGCAGCCCCCCTGCCCCCCAGAATGCTGCTCCAGCTTCTCTCCCAGAGACAGAGAAATGAGCAGCGATGTGCTCAGCCTCCTTCTTGGCCCTGGTTGCTTAGACACTGGCCGTCTGGGTGAAGTGGGTAGGGTGTCGGGGGCCAGGAGAACTGGGGGCTCTACCCATCCTTCTGTGGGAAGAGGGGAGGCTAGAGGGGGGGCCACTAAACAGGGAAGGACGCGGTATCTAGGCATCAACAGTAGCTTAGAAAGAGGCGATAAAGGGTCAGGCTTCCCCTGGGGTGGGAGCAGGAGATCGTATCTGGAACACAGGTGGAGAAAAAATGTCTGGAGGAGTTTGGTGGGGCCTCCCCGACCCAGGGGAAGAAAAGGAGATAGACTCCTCCCTGGGTGCCTGTCCTCCGTGGGGGAACTGAACCAACCCTTGGGACCATGAGACGCCCCCCAGCTGAATGAGCACTGCGTCAGGAAGACTGTGAGCGGTGGTGCCTCTTGCCTCCCGGCCGGTGGCCTGCATACCCCCCACTGGCGGCCCAGCTGGGGGTGTCTTTCTCCCTCAAGCCTCATTCAGGCCGTCCAAAGTATTCCAGGTGAACAACAACCTCCTCAACAGCCCATTACAGACACAAGCCCTCCCCAAACAGGGAAGTTGTCTGCACACCTGGTGGTGGAAAGCCCCCAGCATTTGCTCCTGGGAGATCTATCCAGAACTAGCTTGGGATTATTCCCCTTTGTGGAGACAGTGGGGAAACCTGTCCCCGTTACCCCAGCTAGAACTATAGGGAAGAAAGACACCAGGTTATTTAATTCTTTGCCGAAGCGGGATGCAGCAGGAACAGGGTTCCAACCCCTCGCTGCCCACGGTATCTGCCTCATCTGCCCACTTAGCTGCAGCCTCACTGCCCTGACCGAGGTGCCCATCCTCTCTCCCACACTGCTGCCACGGCTTACTCACCAGTCTCTCTGGCTGGCTTAATCGCTCCCACTCTGATCCATCATTCTCAAACCCAGTTCTAATTATGTCACTCCTCTGCTTTTATCAGGATTGGCAAACTTGAGCCTGCAGACCAAATCCAGCCTGCTGCCAGCTTTTGTACAGCCTATGAGCTAAGAATGGTTTTTACATTTATAAGTCATTGGAAAAAATTCAAAAGAAGAATGATATTCCATAACATATGGAAAATTATATGAAATCCGAACTTCAGTGTCCATAAATAAAGCTGTATTGGAACGCAGCCACACTCATTTGTTTATGTTTTCTCTGTGGCTTCTTCCTTTGGTACAATGGCAGAGTCGGGAAATTGCAACGGCCTACGGCACGTACCATGGGCGCTTTACAGAAATTGGCCACCCTCTCCTTTAGGCCACATGTATATTCCCATTGCCTCCTTAATAAAATCCAGACTGCAAAGTCTTTAACATGACCTTCAGAGTCCTTCATAATCTGTCTCGCAGTTTGATTTCAGGAACATTGAATTGCTGGCAGTTTCACAAACTCTGGGATTCTCGCCACCTTATAAAATGCTCTTGCTCCACTTCTCTGCTTGGCCAGCTCATACACATCCTTGCAGGACCTGCCCTGGGGTTGCCTCTTCCAGGGAGCACACTCGGACCCTCCCCCAGGGGAGATCCAATGTGTCTGCTATGAGTTTCCTCGACTCTTCTATGACACCACCTGCCACAAGGCAGGTGCACAGGAAATTAGCTGCCTCAGAGAAGCCAACTGAGCTAATGACTTCACAGCGTTGGTTAGGTTGGGCAATAAGGAGATTGTGATGACCTGCAAGAAAAGTCTTAGTAGAAGTGGGAGCAGAAGCCAGGTTGCTTTGGGGAGCAAGTGGTATATGGGGATACTGAGGCAGCCAGTGTAGACAGTGCTTTCAAAAAGTGCTTTGGCTTTGGAAGGGCAGAGTCTTTTTGCTAGGAAAAGACACAAGGTGGAAGGAGGTAGACACATAAGAGTTCTTAGGGTTTTTTTTGTTTTTTTTTAAGGTATCATTGATTTACAATTACATGAGCAATATTGTGGTTACTAGATTCCCCCCATTATCAAGTCCCCACCACATAGCCCATTACAGTCACTGTCCATCAGCATAGTAAGATGCTATAGAATCACCACTTGTCTTCTCTGTGCTATACTGCCTTCCCCATGCCCCACCACCACATTACATGTGCTAATCATAATGCCCCCTTTTCCCCTTATCCCTCCCTTCCCACCCACCCTACCCAGTCCCTTTCCCTTTGGTAACTGTTAGTCCATTCTTGGGTTCTGTGAGTCTGCTGATGTTTTGTTCCTTCAGTTTTTGCTTTGTTCTTATGCTCCACAGATGAGTGAAATCATTTGGTACTTGTCTTTCTCCACCTGGCTTATTTCACTGAGCATAATACCCTCTAGCTCCATCCATGTTGTTGCAAATGGTAGGATTTGTTTTCTTCTTATGGCTGAATAATATTCCATTGTGTATATGTACCACATCTTCTTTATCCATTCATCTACTGATGGATACTTAGGTTGCCTCCATTTCTTGGCTATTGTAAATAGTGTTGTGATAAACATAGGGGTGCATATATCTTTTTGAATCTGGGATCCTGCATTCTTAGGGTAAATTTCTAGGAGTGGAATTCCTGGGTCAAATGGTATTTCTATTTTTAGTTTTTTGAGGAATCTCCATACTGCTTTCCACAATGGTTGAACTAATTTACATTCCCACCAGCAGTTTCTTGGTTTTTTTGGCAAAGGGATCAGTAGAGAGAGAGATCACAGGAGACTGGAGAGCATCTGGAAGCCAAAGGTGAAAGCTCGGGTAGGGGACCCAGCACAGCGAGAGGACTGGCCTACGGACGTGTCTCCATCCATTCCAGCTGCTGCAACAAAGTACCACTAACTGAGGAGCTTGTAAGCAACAAACATTTACTTCTCACAGTTCTGGTGGCTGGAGGGCCCTCATCTGAGTAGCACCCGGCTCACTCGTGTCCCTCTCAGCCTCTTTATAAGAGCACTAATCCCATTCCTGAGGGCTCTGCCCTCGTGACCTAATCACCCCTCAAAGACCTCACCTCCTAATACCGTCCCATTGGGAGTTAGGACTTCACACATATGAATTTTGGTGGTATAAATATTCAGACCAAAGCAGATGGGAAAAGGACTTGTCTTCCCTTCTGGAGGCTGGAGGTGGGTGCCCTCAGGTGGCACGTGGATGCAGGATGAGGCGAGGGTTCCTGTTTGAACACTTCAGTTTCTGTGTGTGATAGAAGGTGAAGTTGAGGCTTGGGGGGTAGCGGAGAGGGTTTTGAACAGCCACTGTGGAGGGTGGCAGGGGGAGCTGATGCGGAAGGCCAGGCAGCTGGGGGCAGTCGTGGAGGGTTCTGCTATGGTTGACGTCCGTGGACTAACGGCAGCGGACTCTATGGAGACCCAGCTTTCTCCAGCGGAGCTCAGCACCCAGGTGTGCCCAAGGAGAGGAAGGACAGTCAGGCTGGCCCGGGTTCGGGTTTCCAGGCGGGTGCAGCAGGGAGGTCAGGAGAAGCCAGGATGTTGTCCAGAGGGTGGTCCAGGTGGGGACTAGAGGGACCTGCGCGGGAGGCAGAAGGATGCCAAGACAGGTAGAGGGGCCGCAGAGACCGTCCTGAGGTGAGAGCGCAGGAAGTGGGAGCCAGGAACGGGCAGCTGGAAAACAGAGGCCAGGGTGAGAGAAAGGGCTGGCCGGACATAGAGCCCCAGGCCTGGGAACGCAGGCTAGTGAAATGACGGGAGAAGGAGGGCACGGAGCCCAGCAGTCAGGCTCTCTGGCATGTGCACCCACGGGGACAGGACGGCAGGGCGAGGGGTCGGGGAGTGAATGTAGCTGAGAGGAGGGACGTCAGAGAAGACAGGGTCTCCACCAGCCAGTGAGGACACTGGTGAGGAAGGAGCCAAGGGGCAGGTGCTCAGGAGTGGCAGGGAAGGAGGAAAAGGGAGGTGCTGGGGAGGGGTGACCTCTGAGGGGAGCGTGATTTCTGTTCAGAGGTTCCAGACCAGTGACCTACACGCCAAGCCCTCATTTGCAGTTACTTGCTCAAAAATTAAGTCACTGTGATAAAACACTGGGAAGCTTCTCACAGAGAGCCAGATGGCCTCTTATATTTGTTTGTTTGTTTCTAAGATATAATTCCCATACCATAAAATTCACCATTTTAATGTGTACAATTCAGTGGTTTCTAGCACATTTGTAAAGCTGTACAACTATCATCAAAGCTGAACGTTCAAGAACGTCTTCATCATCCTCAAACAAAAGCCTGCACCCATTAGCAATCATTCCCCACCTTCCCTTACCCCCTAACCCCAGCAACCACTAAGCCATTTTCTGTTTCTAGGGGCTTACCTCTTCTGAGCCTCTCATAAGAAGGGAATCATCCATTAAGTGGCCTTTTCTGTCTGGCTTCGTTCCCTGAGCATGTTTCCAAGGCCCATCCAAGTGCAGCATGTAGCAGTACCTTGTCCCTTTTTACAGCTGAAGAATATTCCATTGCATGGCCGTATCACATGTGGTTCATATACTCACCCATCAACGGCTTTCAGGTCGTCTCCACTTTTTGGATGTCGTGAATATTGCTGCAGTGAACATTCATGTACAAGTTTTTGTGTGAACTGTTTTCAAGTCTCTCCGATATATACCTGGGAGTGGGATTGCTGGGTCCTCCGCTAGCTCTACACGTCTCACTTTCCCAGGAACCTTCAGTCTCTTCCCACAGCACTGCACCATTCACATTGCCCCCAGCAGTGTGTGAGGGTTTCTTGTCTCTCTTGAAACAACTGAAGATCTGGCCATGCTGGGCTCACATTCCCACGTGGAGCTGGATCAGGGCACATGGGTTCTCTAGTCACCAGGTTGTCACCATGCATACTGTGGGCACAAGCATTTAGCCCCTTGCCACCAGCCCTTCACACTTCAAGCATTTTCCTTACCTGCCAGGCCCCAGAGGACACCCCAGGCTCTGTAGTAAGAAGGGTAACAGTGGAGGTGATTTTGTTGACCAAGAACCAGTTTTCCAAAGGCCAAGTAAAAAGGTTTGGGAAGGTGGAGGGCAGAGGGGACAAGAGAGGAGTTACGTACAGAACAGCACAGAGAAAAGAGATGACCAAGGGAGCTGATACTTTGGGCAGTGGCCACGGACAGTAGGTATGGCAGGATGGGCATCCTTGCCTGGGCCTCTGAGCAGAGAGCCAGGCAGCTGCCGTAGCGTCCTGGTGACCCAGCGGCTCAGGGGGGAGTTTGCCTCAATCTAGATTACCACTGTCCAATAAAGATAGATTATGAGCCATATACATTATCAAACAGTTTTTACCTTTGCCAGTCATTGTTATCTCAATTGCCAAGACCAAATACCATTGCCAATCAACAGTATCTCAGCATGGTTTTAATTTAAGTGAGGTTAAGCATTTTTTAACAGACATAAAAGCCATGTTAATTTCCTTGTCTGTGAGTCCTTTGTTCATATCCCATGACTGCTTTTTTATGGAATTTTAGTCTTTTGCACTTTGATTTACAGGAGTCCTTTTGATGCTATGGAAATTTGCATCTCATATGTGCTGCATATATTATTGTTCTACTTATTGTCTTTTGACTTTGTTATTTTTTTTGGTGGAAAATTTTAAAAAATTTATTGTGGTCAAAGTTGATGACTTCTGAGTTTTGAGTTATACTTAAGTAAACCCATCTCACTGCAAGATGAGAAAGTCTTTAATCTGGTACTTTTATGGTTTCATATTTTAAGATTTATATCTCTGAGCCATTTAAAGCTTATTATAGTGTAAGTAATGCAGGAAAGATACAAATGCATTTGTTTCCAGATGGCTACTCAATATTCCCAGAACAAGTTACTACATAATCTACTATTTCCTGTGTGCTTCGGGGTCTGTTTCTAGACTTTCTATTCTATTCTATTGATCTGTCTATTCATGTTCGCAAACAGAAAGTGTTTCTATTGCCTTAGTTTTATGATATGTTTAGTATCTGGTTGGGCTAGACCCCCTTCTTACTCTTCTTTTTTAAGAATTTTCTTAAAAACCAAACTTTTCTGTTTCTTTTGGTGAGCCCATATTGAATTTATAAATTACTTGAGAAAGAATTGACATCTTTCTAATATTGATTTTATTTCTTTTCTTACACAGAGCTAGCATACTGTATGACCTTTTCTGTCCTTGCTTTTTTTTTATGAAACATGTCCTGGAAATCTTTCCATCCCACTTCATAGAGATTCCTTGTTCTTTTGTATAGCTACCTAATATTCCATTGGTAAATGTCAGTCTGCTTCATTGGTCCCCGATAGATGAAAACTTATCTTTGGAATCTTTTCACACGATAGACATGATTCATTTTGTGTGCACACACCACTCCACCTGAGGGACTTTGTGGGGGCAGGAACAACTTCACCCCATATTCACATGGCTTACCCCCTTACCCCCTTCCTTCTCTTGGCGGCCCATGCTAACCACCAGTGTTCCCAGTCTCCCTATCCTGCTCAGTATTTTTCTGACAGCAGTCATCACCTTCTAACACACTTACTTTAAAGTTATGTTTATTGTCTGTTTCCTACCACCAGATCATAAGGTTTTGGTTTTGGTTTGGTTTTGTCCAATTTGTTTATTCATTTGTATTCTTCAGACCCAGAAAGCTATCTGATACTGAATGAGCAAACCTTCAGTTAATAACTGCTGAATGAATAATGGCTAGATGAATGAAAGAGTGAATGAATATATAAGTATATTGGTAAGATAAATCCCCAAGAACTGAGATTTCTGGGTCAAAATGTAAATCTTCCACTACATTTTCAAACTAATCTTTTTTATATTTAGTAAGGCTATTGATTTTTGTGTATTAAATTTGTACTTACGCTACTTACTGAATTCTCTATAGTGCTACAGTTTTTCAGTTAAGTTTCTTAGGTTTCCTAAGATATAATTGTGTCATATCAGCTGTGAATAATTTTATCTCCTCTTTTTCAATGTTTATTCCTCTTTTTTTTGTTCATTTGTTTAATTACATTGGTAAGTGCCTCTGGAACAATTTTAAATTAAAGTGATGGGAGTAGATACCATCTTTTGTCCTGACTTTACTGAGAATGCTATCAGTATTCTAGCATTTTAGCCTTACAAATTAGCTTTTTAGTTTGAGGTATGTGTGTGTGTGTGTGTGTGTGTGTGCGTGTGCGTATAATTGTATTTTAAGGACACATTCTTCCCTTCCTATTGTTGGGGAATTTTTAAAAAATCAGGCATGGCTTTTAAATCTCCTCAAATACTTTTTCAGCATTATGTAATAATCATGCAATTTTCTCCAATGGTTTATCAATATGGTAAATGATATTAATGGTATTCCTAATACTGAACCATCCCATATTCCCTGTATGGCCCTACCTGGTTGTGGTCTATAATGCTTTTTATGTGCTGCTGGATTTTATTTGCTAATATTTGGTTTACATTTTGCTGTTATATTCATAAATGAGACCAGTCTGTAGTGTTCCTCTTTTGTGCTGCCTTGACAGATTTGAGTATTGATATTTATCAATATTCATAAAAGGAATTTGGAAGAATTGACATGGCATAGTGGTTAGGAGAGTGAATTCTGGAACTAAACTCACCAGGCTCCAATTTGGATCTGCCCCTTCCCGGTTGTGTGGCCCTGGACAAGTTATCTAACTGCCTGAGTTTTTTTCATTTCTAAAATGGGGACAATAATTACACAGGACTATTGTGTGAATTAAATGAACACTTAGAATTGCATCTGTCACATAGGGACTGAGTAAATGCAGGGCTTTATTATTATTGTGGTGGTGGTTGTTATTTCTACCATCTTGAACCATTGGAATGGCATTTTTATTCATCACTCCTTAAAGTGTTGATTGAATTCACCCAAGGACTTGTTTGGACCTGTGCTGCTTCTTTTTTTCCCTTTGTGGGTGAGAGAATAACTCTTTGATAACATTGTTTTACATGATATTTGGTCCGTTTAGAATTTCCTTATCTTCTGAGAAGTGACTGGTGGATACCATGGGGGTGGTATTAGGGTGGGTGGGTGGGGAGGGTGGTGGGGATAAAGCGGCACAAAAATTCTCAATCATAATATAAGTTGGCACAGGGACAGTAGTACAGAATGGAGAACATAGCCAGTGATTCTGTAACATCTTCCTACGCTGACAGATAGTAACCACACCAGATGGGGTAAGGATTTAATAATATGGGGAACTGCTGAACCACTGTGTTGTATACTTGAAACTAATATAAGATTGTATATCAATGACACTTGAATTTTTAAAAAAGGAAAAAAAAAGAATTTCCTTGTCTTTAGGATCAACTTGGGTTATTTATGGTTTCCTAGAAAATTGTCCAGTGAGTTCAGGCATTCTCATTTATTTGCATAATCATGACAATTCTTTCTTTTTTTGTTTTGTTTTGTTTTAGATTTTCCATGATATATTTTTTGGTGATAAGGTTTTTAAAAAAATTTTGGTATCATTAATATAAAATCACATGAGCAACATTGTGGTTACTAGATTCCCCCCATTATCAAGTCCCCCCCACATACCCCATTACAGTCACTGTCCATCAGCATAGTAAGATGCTATAGAGTCACTACTTGTCTTCTCTGTGCTGTACTGCCTTCCCCATGCCCCCCCCCACTATGGTATGTGTGCTAATCGTAATGCCCTTTAGTCCCCTTATTCCTCCCTTCCCACCCACCCTCCCCAGTCCCTTTCCCTTTGGTAACTGTTAGTCCATTCTTGGGTTCTGTGAGTCTGCCTCCATTTTGTTTCTTCAGTTTTTGCTTTGTTTTTATACTACACAGATGAATCATTTGGTGCTTGTCTTTCTACACCTGGCTTATTTCACTGAGCATAATACCCTCTAGCTCCATCCATGTTGTTGCAAATGGTAGGATTTGTTTTCTTCTTATGGCTGAATAATATTCCATTGTGTATATGTACCACATCTTCTTTATCCATTCAGCTACTGATGGACACTTAGGTTGCTTCCATTTCTTGGCTATTGTAAATAGAGCTGCAATAAACATAGGGGTGCCTATGTCTTTTTGATGACAATTCTTTCTTATATAAAATTCTCTTTTTATTAAAAAAAAAGTTTTTTATAGCTATGGTTATTTCCTCATTCTCATTTCTTATTTTTTTTGGAATAGTCCTAAGAGTTATTTTCAATATTTCAAGAAGTCCAAACCCTACAGACTTGTATTACTTAGCAAAACTGTCACGTTCCCTGCTTTGGGTTAAAATGCGCTCAGCCCACTGGGGTAATGGTGGTTATCTCCACTGATCCAAAGCTCTGGTGGTAGATGTCCACCAGAAGGCAGATGTCCTCAATAGATATCATTTTTCAAACCATGGATCTGTGGTGAAGGTGACAGCGCTGGGGTTAACAAACAAAAGGTGCTTGGTCAATATGATGATCAATAACAATAAAGGTACATTAGGAAAGTTCTCCTGCTAGCTCTTTGCTGCTTTGTGTCAACCCTTGTCAGCTTGGACAGAAAAGCCTTAACTGGTTTGGCAGAGAAAGTTTCACTGGTTTTGTCCTGGAATGCCTGCAGCTGCAATTTCCAGAAGTTCTAAAAGTTCTGTTACCATGACAACTATATGAGAGCCTCAGAGGTCTGTTAACTTTGGACAGGGTGAATCTGGATGGAAGTGTGGGAGAGTGGAAAGAGCTTGGTTTGACTCATCCATTCATTCTCTTGGCACTGAGGATACACTTGTGAACCAGACAGATAAAGGCCCAGTAATAATTACAGATTCTAAGAGTCTGGTAGGCCTCTATTCAACTGCCAGGTCTGCCTCTTGATAGCTGGGCAATATTGGCCTGGTTACTCAGTCTCTCTGAATCTCATCTGCAGAATGGAGCTACAAACACCTACTTTCAATTGAGATGGTGTCCGTGAGGCTCCTGGACATAGAGCAGGTGCTATATAAATGTTGGGTCACTTCCTCCTAGTCCCACCTCAGCCGTTTACTGGCTGTGTGACTTGGGAGAAGGTATATTTGTCTTGCAGCTCACTTTTCCTCATAGATGATCTCCAAGGTCCCCTCTGTCTCTGGCAGCCTTGGACCCTGCCTGAAGGGTTGAATATGGAGCTCTGAGAAGCCAGGGAGGCTGTTCCTGTTTCTTCCTCCCCAAGCAGAACAAACCCAGAAGTACTGGTTCCCTCTGAAGAGAGCGACCCCCAGCCACAGGTTTTTCAGGGCAGGGCTGATTTCAGATGCAAATCCCATGCTTGTCAGACCAGATTTCCTGGTTTAGGTTTTGGAAAATCCAGTTGCCCTAAACTGACCTGACCTTGCAAGGGACACATCCCTTTGCTTTTCTGGGCTATACTCTGCTGGAAGTGGGACAGAGAGCCCGTGAGCGTCCTGCACAAGCCACAGACAGCTGGGCCTCGTGGAGAACAGCAATGGAAGTCATCGCGTGCACAGAGGGCCCCGGGGCCTGGCACTGAGGTCTTCACAGAGGGCTTTTTTAAACTGAGGTAAAGTCCATATATCATAAAGTTGACTATTTTAAAGTGTACAATTCTATGGCATTTAGTGCACATTCAGTGCATTTTCAACACACCCAGAATCTGACTACCCCTCGCCGCCGCCCCCACTCACAGCTCTGGGGCCTCTGCACGTGTTCTTCTGCCTCTCACCTTGCCCCTTTCCATCTGCGCTTGCCCTGGTAATGCAGGCACCCTGACATGTAGGTCGGATCCTGCCGCTCTTCTGCTCAAAGCCCGGCACTAGCCCCTCTCCTCTTGCATAAAAGCCAGGTTCACAAGGGCAGGCAAAGCCCAGCGGCTCATTGCCCTTGGCTGCCAGGCATGTGTGCCTGCGGAGCGGTGGAGCCTGTGCCTATCCCAGTGCCTTCTGGGATACTGGCCCGTCTGTCTCCCTCACTTCCAGTCTTTGCTCAGTGCCACCTTCTTCATGAAGCCTACTCTGCACCCTCTTTAAAATGACAATCCAACCCACCCAGATGAACTCCTCACCCCCATCCTTCTCTGCTTTTTGTCCCCATGGCATTTATCACTTTCCAGCACACTACTTCATTTATTTATCTGTTGTTTATTGTCTCCTCTGCCTGAATGCAAACCTCATGAGGCACGGGGTCTTGGTGTGTTTTGTTCATGATCTGGTCCAAGTGCCTAGAAAGTACCTGGCTCATAGTAGGTCCTTGGTGGTATCTGTTAAAGTAGTAAACCATATTAACAACAGTAATGACCATTTATTAAGCCTATCATGTGCCATATGCTCTACAAACATGAAAATCTCATAAGCACAGTAGATGTTTTTGCTTCCATTTTACAGTTGAAGAACCTGAGACTCAGAACATTTAGGTGACTTGCCCTGAGTCACACAGAACATGGCAGGGAAAGGATTTGAACCCAGGTATGTCTGCTTGACTTTGGAACCCTTGGGCTCTTTCCTTCCTTGTTCTGTGGTGACTGCAACTGTATTTAACATGGTTCACTCATTCATTCATTAATTCAGTAAATACTTCCCAAGCCTCTTCTGCCTCTCTCCAACCAAAATGCCAGGCCCCATACCGTAGACTTGGGACCCTCAGATAGGTGGGTCACGGATCCTGCCCGGAAGGGCTCAGCTTCCACAGCCTGAGCAACATGTGTCCTCAGGGGCTTTGTAAACTAACCAAGGGGCCTCCCTCTGCCCAGCACCTCCTCATCTAAACCAGTGTCTGTCATTTATAGCAGAAAGAAAAACAGCTCCCATGCCATCACCCGTGGCCATCAGACTGAGCGAGGTCAAAAGTGCTCACCCCACAGCATCCTGCACCTCACCAGGTAAACAAGCCCCAGGGAGGGAGGCTGGAGGTGTGGGCACAGGCCCGGGGCCAACCAGACCAGAGCCAGGCTGAGAGGCGAAGATGAGGAGGAAGTGTGGGCGGAGGGGAATGCTCGTCTGGAGCAATCGTGATTGCCAAATGGGGAGGCTGCCAGCCCCATACAGGCTCCTCTCAACCCCAGGGACTCACTGAGCACAGCCAGTGGGGGATGAAGGGGCCTCTCGCACTGCTCGCTTTCCTCCCCTGGCCCAGAGCCAAACACACTGCCCCTGGTCCCGGCTGCCCCGCTGCGCTTCACCCCCTCACCCTGGCCCCTGTGTGTCCCCAGGAAAGGGAGGCCAACTAATCTGCAACTGCCTTGGTGCTTCATTTTTTAAAAAGTCTCCAAGGAGTTTGGACTTGGGTTTGGGGTTGGGTTAGCACACGCCCCTTGGCCATGCGCTCTGGGTGGCTTTTCTTTCCTGTTTCATTTAGTCAACACACATTTATGAGAGCGTCCTCTGTGCCAGACTGCCTGCCAGGTGCTGGGGGCCCGAGGAGCCTGGGGTCTGCAAGGGAAGCTAGACAGGAGGCCAGAAACCACGGTGCAGCCGTGGGAGAAGTGGGGCTCTGGGGTCCCGAGAGGTCCCTGATGCTGCCTGGAAGGCAGGGACATGGCCCAGAGGAAGATGTGAGTGTCAATATGTAATAACAATCAAATGAGTCCCAGGCTCTGAAGTGGAGCTCATTAACAGAACTTATTAAGTGCCTATGATACGTGGGACACTGTCGTTCAGAGGTGTGGAGGCTACTGCCTAGAATCAAGTCTAGGTCTCCCTTGGAAGGGAAGCCTGGGCAGCAGAGTAAATATTCTGCCCTCGAAACTGTTCAGCTGGGAGTTAGAAAGTGCACTCCCATTATACAGATGAGCAAAATGAGTCACAGAGGTGAGATTTGCTCACCCCCTAGATCACAGACTGCCTTGAAGGCAGCAAATTGGGCTCAACATGGCATCTGCACCATCCAGGACCTAAAAGACTTAAAAATTACCCTCTGGTAGAATGTTCACTGTAAGGGGCAATGTATTCTAGAAACATGTTGCTAAAAGGATGTATGTTGTATGATCCAAATTTTATAGAATATACAGGCACATACACATGTTTTTTAAAAGACTAAACTCTGGTACACTATGAAATGTTAATAGTTGTTATCCCTAAGCTGTAGATTGCAAATGTTTTTAAAGACTTTATTATGTAGAATATATCAGACATACACTGAAAAATAGAATAGGAAAATGGACTTTCATCAGCCTAATAACCGTCAACCCATGCCTGGCCATCCACACCCACACCTCCATGACATATTCTATGGAAGTAAATCCACACATCATGTCATTTCTTCTCTAAATATTTCAGTGTGTCTCTCTCAAAATAAGACCTTCGATAATTTATATACACAGCCACAATATTATTACAACTAAAAAGACATACAACTGTTCCTCAGTATCAAATATCCAGTGTTCAAGTTTCCAGTAGTCTCATAAATGGACAGAGATGTTTTCCATTTTATAATTTTTAAAAAAATCAGGATAAAAGTAAGAATTGCACTGTGCAATTAGTTGATATGTGATTTAGATCTCTTTTATCCCCAGTTTCTATTTTCTTTGCGAACACATCACTTGTCCTACCACCTGCCACAGTTTGGAGTTTGCTGATCACATCGGTATAATTCATTCAACAAGTTTCTCTGTCCTTTGTATTTCTTATAAATTGGTAGTTTAATCTATAGCCTGATTAGATTCAGACTGGAGTGTTTGGGTGAGATTAATTCATTGGAGGTGTGTGATTTTATGAGGAGGCAAACGATGTCTGGCTGACATAAGCAGCCATCGCTCTTGAATGCTTAGGTCCCTTAGGTCGTGAAGGGATACAAGATGAAAACCTCTCATCTACAAGTCTGCTCACTCTCTCTTGCACTACAACACTTCTGTGAAGAGAAACTTCCCCTCATCACCCACTTGGTTTCTCTGAGGCGCAGGTATAAAAGAGGAGCAGGACAAATGCTCCATTCTTGCCCTTTATTTACCGATCTTCAAAGCAATGAGTTGCCTCTCCAGCACCCACCACACGTGGCAAATTCAGAATTTTAAAAATTATTCTTAGCGTTGTTGTAAACTCATGGATTCAGACCTTTCATGTGCCTTAGGCCATCGCAGCTGTTCTTGCTGGCGTTGACATCATTCCGTCTCCCGTCTGTGCCACCTCTTCACTTTGGCTCCCCAGGCCGTAGGTCCCTGCAGGTCGGGTAGCACCTCTGGCAGCTGCTGCTTCAGGACGTTCCGGAGTCCTGTGCTCTGGACCTGGAATCAGTCGTTCTGTAAGTAGCCTTGGTTCCTTTTGAAGAAGATGGTATTTTAGAGATCACACACTGGGTGCTAGGGGTATGAGAGGCTTCTTACATTTTTTTCTTTTTTTACTCTTTATTTTCAAGTAATTTTAGACTTAGAGAAAAGTTGCAAAAATTAGCACAGAGTTCCCATATATCCTCTTGCCCAGCTTCCTCTCAGCCTAACGTCTTACAAAACCATAGCACAATAATCAAAACCAAGAAAATAACATTGGCACAATACTACTAACTAAACTACAGACTTTATTCAGATTGCACCGATTTTTCCATTAATGTCCTTTCTCTTTTTTCCCTTTTCTAGAATAATCCATGATCCCACATTGAACTTACTGCTCGTCTCTCCTTAGTGTCCTGTAATCCGTAACATTCTTCAATTGTCCCTTATCTTCCATGACCTTCATCCTTTTGAGGAGTACTATCCGATGCTGTGTAGAATGTCCTTCACTTGGGTTTACTAATGATTGGATCGAGGTTATGCTTTCTGGGGAAGAGTAACACAGAAGTAAGCCTCTGTGTACCACGGGTAGATGATGCTGATGTCTTATTCCTGGGCTGTTAATCATTTGACTAAGATGGTGTCTGCCAGGTTTCTCTATTGTCCAATTATTTTCCCTTTGTTGTTAATAAATATCTAGGAGGAGATATTTTTAGACTATGCAAATATTCTGTTTTTCCTCAAAATTTGCCCACTAATTTTCACATCCATCTCTGGATCTCGCCTGCAATGAGTATTATTGTGGTGTTCTAATGGTGAGTTTCTATTTCCCTCATTCCCTCTGCATTTATTAATTGGAATCCTACTGTAAAAAAGAGCTTTTTCTTCCCCCTTCCCATTTATTTATAATTATTCAGTTATTCATTTATATCAATATGATGTGTAGGTATTTTATTCCATGGGTTATAATCTAGTACTGCTGCTAACATAATAGGCTTTGAACAAATGTTTCTGGAAGAAAGGGAGGCAAGCAGTGAAGGAGAAAAGAGAGAAGGAAGAAGAAAATGGAAGTGAACTTGTCTCTCTTATTCATTTATATTGAATAAATCTTTATCAGAACACACACTACAGGTCAGGTAAAGAATTCCATTCCATCTATGTGTGGTGGGTTTGGCCTTTCTATGTTGCAACCTGATTTTACTGGGGGGCACCCCACTGGCTTGGAAGCCCCTGGAGGGCTTTTTCAGAGTCTGGCATCTGTCTGCCCTTAGGACTCAGCCTGCCCAGGGCAGGGACAGTGAATGCTGGTTTTAAGTCAGATTCGGTCCCTCCTGAGCCCACATGCCTGCAAAGTCTTCCCACCTCACTCAGAGTAAAAGCCGCAGGCATTAGAAGGGTTTCAGGATCTACACATCTGGGGCACCTCTCCCTCCCCTCTGCTCTCTCCTCCCCTCTGCCCCTCACTCACTCCACTCCCATCGAGTCAGCTCCACTCGGTGGAGGCGGGGTCTTTGCACTGGCCTGGACCCCTCTTCCCCTGGATGTCCAGGTGACTCCCCAGGCCCTCTCCTCCTTCGGGTCTTGAATGTAACCCTTCTCCACAGGAAATCCCCTGACCACCCTGCCCCGAACTGCTACCTCTCCTCCTGCACTGCCCTCTTCCTTCCCTCTCCTCAGCACTATGTATATTTTCCTATTCGGTTTTTTTTTTCATTTTCTCTCTCCTTTCACTGGAATCTAAGCCCCGGGAGATGCGGAGGTGTACTGTGTGACAATTGGAGGGGACCAACCATAGCACAGTGTGAAACCCCCGAGGAGTGGTCAGGGAGGGTCTCTCAGAAGGGCTGACCTTTAATCCAGAGCTACAGGTTATTTAGATACTAATGAGGTGAATGGAGGCCTGTTAGGGAGAGAGCCTTTTAGGAAACAGAGGAGAGAAAGCAGGTCACTCAAGACCGGGACATGGAATTACCGCAGCCCTTTGACCAGTGTCTGTCCCGTGTCCCCTGTGTACCAGGCCACTCAGACACTGGAGCCACTCAGAGGGAGGGGACGGGCAAACAAAACACACAGTCCCTGGAGATGATGCCGCAGTAAATGAGTGAATGTCGAATTCCATAAACTCATTTAAACCTTAAATTTAAACCTAAATGTGAGGTTGCACTGTTTTTTATCCTCATTCTAAAGATTTAAAAAACCCTGAGACCTTTAGTGTGTGGGATTGGGATCATGCTCCACAGGCCATCCTGAAACCTTCTTTTATTCAACTATGTTTTGGAGATTGTTTCTGGTGGTTGTATATGGATGTAGCTCCTCCATTTTTCACTTGGTTGTAATGTTCCATGTAGGACCAGACTTTTTTCTGCTCTCTACCTTCTATTAAATTATCCCCAGTGTTTTAGTGATTTAACATTTTAAAGCTCTATTCCATTATATATTAATCTTCCAATTTACTTTGAAAAAATAAAAAGTCCAACTTCCCAAGTAATCAGGGAGGAGGTGGGAGACGCTTACTGGAACCTCAGGTACCCGGGATGGATCAGGGAGAAGCAGCAAAGGAGGCAGACCTCTCACCAGCCTGAGAAAAGTGTTCTTTGCTGTAAATCTGACCTTTCTTCAGAGTTTAAAATTGTTCAGAGACTATAAATACTATAAAGACATCCAGCCCTCCCTTTTTACAAAGGAGACCAAGGCTGGATTGTGCTACTGGGTCGCAGGGCTCTCCTGCTCAGCCCGTGGCGGTGTAGCCAGGTTGGAACTTGGACGGGTTTTTGGCCTCCTGCTGCCCTCAGTGGGCACTGCCTTCATGGCCTGCATGCAAGCTCCTGCCCTGCCCAGCCTTCAAGACTCTCCTCTCATCTCTCTGTGCTCCACTGGACGCCTCCCCAGCTCACCTTTGTCCTTCTGGGCCTTTTTGAGACACCTGAGTTCCCCACGTCTTTACACTCAGCATAACTGGGCTTGACAACAGCTCGTTTCCTGTGCATTTCCTACTGGACCACAGGATCCAGGAGGCAGGAAACAGGTCTGCTTTGCTCCTTGCTAAGTCCCCAGCTTCTGGCACAGCCTCCAGTTAAGCACAGAGGTTAAATCAATACTTGTTGAGCAAATGAATGTTTGTAGTGAGAGGATAATGAAGTTATTACAGGAGTCAAGGTGAAAATTAAAGTAGGTCTGTGCTGGGTCAGTGGTGGGAGGTGGGAGAGAGAAATGAGCCCAGATGGGAGAGGATGTGCAGAGATAGAATTTAGATGCTTGCTTTTAGTGGGGGGAAAATACACCATGGCAGGGTCACATACTCTTTGTCGCAAAGAGGTAACTCACCAGTGTGGCAGATTACTTGGAGCCACAGGTTTTTGAGATTGCTCCATGATGGGCATTGTTCTGTACATTTTGTGTTTAGGATGTTGCCTCAGTCTGAAGGTAATAGTGGCCTGGGCCTGGTCTGGAGGCCCCTCAACCTGGGCCTGCCCACTCTGGCTGACTCTACCTAGTGCCCCAGAATCCCAGCAGGTGAGGCCACTTTGAAAACGCCCACACCTCTCAGGCCCAAGCATGTGCAGGTATGGCTGATATTCAGCCCGCAAAAATCACAGTTGCAACAACAGGGCTGTTGCCATAGTAACAAGGTTGCTTTTACAGACTCTGCTTCTAAACTACACTGGGAGGGAAGGAAGGCCAGCTTATCACCAGGTGCCCCATGGCCCCTGTAAGCCAGTGAGCCAGGAAAAGGCCTGCCTATGTATCCTAAATTCAAGTCATAGAGAAGAGTGACAACTGTGTTCTAATCCTGGCTTTGACACATTGTCCTCACCAGTTACTCACTTCTCTGTGTCTTTTTCCTCAACGGTAAACAGGAATGTAAGGATTAAATGAGATGAACATGGGAAGCCTTTAGCATATACCTGGCATGTGGTAAAGGTTAGCTAATCTTAAATCACCTCAGCCTTGTCCACTGTCCTCTGCAGAAGTCTGACAGGAAACCCAGAGCTGTCCTTACACAGTGACGCCTATTGAGGTGCAGGACAGTTTTTCTGGGCAGTCAACAGAGCCAGCCTGAGATGGAGGAGGGGAACAGTCTTCAGCAGCTCCTTGTGTCAAGGCCAGGGGCTTCCCGGATGCCCAGTGGCTGGCACAGCTCCCACCCTGGACATGCCATTGGTCTTCTCTGCTGATGTTGGGTGGGCATGCAGCCAGATTATGGTCCTTTGCCTGAGGTGTATCTTGGAAACTGTAGCCCACAGGGACAGGCTGGTTCAACCTGCATCCCTTCATTCATTTATTCCTTCAAGCTGGGCTAGGAGGTAGGGAGTCCACGCATAATGAGACAGTCCTGCCCTCGAGAAGCTCACAGTCCTTGCCAAGGAACCAGAAGAGCAAATGGCAACTAGGACCCGGCAGCTCCTGCTGGGGAGGCAGGTAGACTGGGGCCACCTCAGATGGAAAGCCCAGTCGCCGCTAGACACAGAAGTGAGCTGTGGGGTCCTGCTGTATCTTAAAGGCTGCAGTGCGGTGGCTGGAGAACAGGCTAAAAATGTGGCCTAGAGCCTTGTAAACCACCTGAAGGATATGGATTTTATTCAGAAGGCCAAGGGCCCACTCCATGGGACTTTTAGGAGTGGAATTTGCTTTTTCAGAAGGTGCAGGGTAGGGATTGATTAAAAAGGGAGAACTGGCAGTTGGGGGGAAGGGGAAGTGGTGCTCTGGGTGGCAATCTAGGGACAAATGGTGAGACCTGGATGGACTGGAGGCACATGTGAGGGCAGAGTCAGTAGGACCTGGCCCCGGGTTTGGCCTGCAAGCTTCCAGAATGACTCCTGTGCAGGCTCCTGTGCTGACTCCACCCCTTGTGCTACTCGGCTGCCACTGGAGTTGTGCAAGCCTGGCAGGGCAGGGTGGGAGGCCAGTTCCCTCCAACACCAGGGTCCAGCCTGAGCTTGGTGCACTGCTTGGGTGATCTATGTCCCTTCTTATATGAGAACATGAACTTTGCCCTTGGCATAGAACCTGACACAGCACAGACACTGTAAATGGTAGCTGCGATTTTTAATTTGTTACGACTGTGGGGAACAGTCCGGGGGCAACAAGAGACTTCCTCCATTCACTCAATATTCACTTACTGAACAGCCTGGGTGGGGCTCTGGACAGGACAACTAAGCTATCGTGTGGACCCTATTGAGGGGTCAGGGTCTGGCTTCTCAGAGTCTGCGCTGAGTCTCACCATCATTTGGGAGGGGCCCCAACACTGTTCGGGCCATCTGGCCTTTCTAAAAGCAAGTCCCAGAGCAAGTAATCCAAGTGCAGGGCACTACCTGGAGATCCTGGACCTCAACACGCAGAAGGAACCCAGGGCAGAACAGGGCCCCAGGCAGGCTGGCTTCTGGCATCTTCCAGGGCCCACTTCCTGGCCGGAGATTACGAGGTGGCTTTTATTGGCTTCTCCAGGCCCAGCCTGCTGCCTTCATCACTGCAGCCACTGCCCAGCACAGGCCTAGTGCCAGAAGCCCCAGAATACTTGATGGGACGAGGAATGAAAACCAGCGGGACTGGGTTTGTCCCATACTGCAGCCTGCTAGGTTTGTGTGATGCTTCTCCCTCCTCAGGAGCTAGGAGATGAAAGGGCATTTTGCTGAGCACTGCTGGGGCCAAGCACAAAGGCTTTTTTTGTTGTTGTTGTAATTTTTTTAAATTAAAAAAATTTTTTAATTAAGATATTATTGATATACACTCTTACGAAGGTTTCACATGAGAAACAATGTGGTTACCACATTCACCCATATTATCCAGTCCCCCCCAACACCCCATTGCAGTCACTGTCCATCAGTGTAGTAAGACGCCACACATTTGCACAAAGTCTCTATTTTGAACTGCCGTTCCCTAATTATACAGACCAGGAAGCCAAGGCACAGAGGGGCGACTTGCTGGAGTCACGGAGATTTTGTATGCAATCGCTGCCTGCCCCTAAAGCAGTGTCCTACTGTCCCTGTGCCTTCACCCCGACCCCCAAGCTCTGCCCCGTGATGAAGGGGAGAGGGAGGCTTGTCAGCTCTGTGGTGGGAGGGAACGAATGCTTCCGCCGTCCATTCCCGGCCTCCCGCAGGCGTTGGGCTTCACTGGGCTCCCCTGCAGCAGCCAGCCCTCCCCCCGGCCGGCCCCCGCCTGCGAGCCCCCAGCCCCTCGCCGCCGGCGCCTCGCGGCCGCCTCCCCCACCCCCCACTCCGGGCCCCTCTGCTTTACAGTCGGGCCCCGAGGTCACACCTGTCCCCTGCCGTCACCTGGCCGGAGACGGGGCACCCGCGCCATTTCTGGAGGCGGCGCGGACAGGGGACGCGGCTCTCCTCGGACTCGCAGGGCTTCCGCCCGCCGGGGGCCCGGCTGCAGCGGAGCGGAGAGCGCGGCGGGAAAGGGGAACTCCGACGGGAAAACAAAGCCGAAGGGGTTCCGCGCCCGCGGCGCTGGGGCCCAGGGGCGCCCGCCCTGAGCTCCGGGGGCCTGCCCGCCGCGCGCCCTCCCCGCCCCGGCCGCACACCTGGCCCGGCCCCTCGTAGATCCGGGTCGCGGGGCAGCGACCGGGCCGCTGGGGGGGACGGCCACCTCGCCCTCGGGCTCCTCTCAGGTCCCCGCGGACCCAAACCCTGCGCCTCCGCGGGTCCTGCTCGCCGACCAGGCCGCAGCCCTAACCGGCCCGGGCCAGGGTAGGGCGGGGACCCAGGGGCCGGGCGGCACGTGCGGGGCCCCTGCCTTAGGCGGAGCTCAGCCCGCCGCGCCGCGCTTCCTGCACCGCGTACGGGCGCGGGCCGCGGCGGCAGCGAGCCGGGCGCGGAGCTCGCGAGCGATTAGCTGTCGCGGCCGCACTGCCGTTGTTGAGCCCTGCCAGCCCTCGCCACATCCGCGCCGCCGCAGATCCCCGTAGCGGGCCTGACCCTGGGGCCCGCTGGGAGTTCCTGTCCCGGAAGGCAGGGCAGAGGAGTTGGCAATCTCGGTTTTCTGTGTCATTTTATTGTGAAGGGTTTTTAACATAACGAGAGGCACGAGGTAAGGTGCGCCCCCAGATGCGCACCACCCAGATACGATTACCGACTCAGGACAGCCTGGTTTTGTGCACCCCGCACCCCGCACCCAGGCCCCTCCCTATCACTGCGACGCAAACCTTTGGCGTTAGGTCTGGATTCACTTGTGTCCCTGCAACAAACATTGGGTTTCGGTGAAAAGCCCACCGTTTGTTTAGAAAACATTTTATAAAACTGAGTTGATTAAATTTTTGAGGAGTGGGGATGGAGCTAAAGAGATAAACACAGGGAAAGGCCTGGAAAGACTGGAATGGTGGATGATGGCTCTGGCAATGCCAGGGCGAGCTGCCTGAGCAGAGGAGCCCGTGACCTGGTGAGAAGAGCGGGTATTCGGGACACTCACGGAAGCTGGAAGTGACCAGTCTGCTCATGGATTGGGCAGGAGGCTTGAGGTAAGTGAGGTTTCAAGGATGGGATGTTGGGTGGCTGCTGGTAGTGCTTTAAAGCGGCCATGGGGAGCAGCTGTTGGGGGACAGGGAAAATCAAATAGGCTTTGGCCGGTTCCGTCTGAGCTGCCATTTAAAGATCCATGTGGAGATATTACAAAGGGAGGTGCTGAAAGAGAATTCTCAGAGGAGAGTGGAGTTGAGAGCATGTAGTGTGTTCAAATTCATGGGACTGAAGTCGGTGTAGATAGTGGCCATGCAGTCGAGAGAAACTAGGAGAGCGTAGTCTCTCAAAAGTCAAGGGAAGAAAGTGTTCCAAGAAAGAGGGAGAGTTCAGCAGTGTGAAATGCCACTGAGATGTCAAGGAAGATGGGGACAAAGAAGCGACGATCAGACTTAGTACAGGGATGCCCTTGGCCTCCTTGACAAGAGCAATTTCAAAGGATTGAACAGAACTGAACGCCAAACCAGAGAGGAGGTGAGAACAGGAGGGAGGGAGTGCTGGATTAGTCTTTGAAGAAATTTTGATATGAAAAGAAACTAGAAAAATGAGGCCTAAAAGATCATAAGGTCAAAGTATATATCAAAACAAAACAAAACAACCTTTAATACAGAAAACATAAAGCTTACACAAAAGCAGAGAGCATAATATATTGGATCACACCCATCATCCAGCCTGAATGATTATCAACATACAGCCACTTTTGTTTCATCTAAGCTTGCCTGGTTATCTTAAAGCAAATCTCAATTCATTTTCTATTTCAATCATAAACAGACTTTCATATGTATCTCTAACATGATTCAATCTTTAATAGTCAAAAGAATTTGTTTTTAACATAACCACAATATAATTATCACACCTAAAATAATTAACAGTAGTTCCTTAATATCATGTAATATCTAGTCACAAGTGTTCACAGTTTTCTGACTGTCCCACAAATGATTTCATTTTATAATTGGTTCATAACCATCAGAATCCAAATAGGCCCATATATGACATTTGGTCAGTATGTCTCTTAAGCCTCTTTTAAAATATAATATTTCCTCTACCTCTTAAAAATTTTTTTTTTAGAAACCAGATAATTTATGCTTCAGAATCTCCCACATTCTGGGTTTTGACATCCTTATGATGGTGCTGTGAATTTCCATGGCATCACATAAAGTCTGGTTGTCTCTCTTTGTGACTGATCAAGTTTTTCAATCGGATCCTTCCAGCTTTCACTTGTCACCCCATCAGCACTGCAACCCCAATCAAGAGTATTCTTGAGAAACAATGGTGAAGAGAAATCCTCCCTAAGGGAAGAACTTGGAGAATATTTCATTGTTCGCATGCTGTAGCCATAAAGATGACCTAAAATCGGACTTATGTACCCAATGGCATTTGATGGAACAGGACCGGAAGATAGGTAACAAAATCTGGGGCAGATATATGTGGATAGACTCCTTGGAATGGGCACTGTATGGACACGTCTGTGTCCCATCTGAATGCTCTTCAAAGCACATCTACTGCAGAGAAAGATCTCAATAATCAAGTAGACAAAATGACGCATTCTGTGGATGTCAGTCAGCCTGTTTCCCCAGCCACCCTAGTGCTTGTCCTGTGGGTCCATGTGGCAGGAGTGGAGGATATGGATGGATCAAACAATAATGACATCTCATACAGCTGACATGGCTACTGCCTTTCCTGAGTATTTAACCTTCCAACAGCAGAGACCAACACTGACTCCCCCAGTATGCCATAATAACCCAGAAGGACCAGCCAGCCACCTGTTCATAGGTTGATTACAGGGTACCCCTTTCATCATGAAGGCAGCAGTTTTCCCTCACTAGAATAAACACACCTTCTGGATAGGATTTGCCTTCCCTGTCTGCAGTATTTCTGCCACTGCCACCATCCTTGGACTTTTGAATGCCTCGTGCTCTTTCGTGACACTATGCACAACAATGCTCCTGATCAAAGGAATAATTTCCTAGCAAAAGAATTGCAGCTGTGAGCATGTGTGCATAGAATTCACTAATATTCCTATGTATCCCATCACCCAGAAGCAGCTGGCCTGCAAGAATGGCAGAATGACCTTTTGAAAATTCTGTTCGGCACCAGGTGAGAAAATTATCCTGAAAGGGTGGTGTCTTGTACAGTGCTCTGAACCAGTGGTCAATATACAGTGCTGTGCAGTGATCTGAAAGAGAAATAGCTCCTTTCATTATTATGTCTACTTTATATCCCTGCTCCCACAACTTTCAGCTTGATGGAGGTCTTAGTTCCCAAGGGAGGGAATCTATTATTAGGGAACACAGCTATGATTACATTGAATTGGAATTTGGACATTTAGCATGTCTCAAATGGTGAAGAAAGAGTTTACCCTACTGGCTGGGGTGATTCATCTCAAGTACCAAATCAAATGGGGGCAGCAAAACTATGTCTGGAACCTAGAGGATTCTATGTGGCACCTCTTATCACTTCCATGTCCAGTAGTAAAAGTTAATGGGAAATTAAAGTAACCTCAATAAAGTAGGACCACTGAGTATTCAGACCCTCTAGAAATGAAGTTTTGATGCAGTCTACCAGGTAAAGAATCCTAACTTGCTGAGTCCTGGCTAAGGGCAAAAGAAACAGAGTGGGTAGTGGAAAAAGGAATTAATAAATATTAGCCACACTTTGTGAGCAGTTCCAGACCCAATACGGAGGGCTGTAGCAGCTAGGCATGGCAGCTGTGACTTGTAGGGATCATTCTAACATTCTGTCAGGCCTGCAGCTTCAAGGTGATGTGGTACGTGGTAGGATCGGTGTCAAGATTCTTTCAGATCATATTGTGAGAGAAAGCAGGAGAGTTAACAGCCCTGGGGTAAGACTATGAATGTGCCCTGCTGTTGCTCAGCGATGAATGCAATCTGCTTTGTGCCTCCTTCCTGGTAGCCACTGAAAAGAATGCATCTGCCAGATCAATTAGCTGCACACGAGTGCCAGAGGCTGTGCTGCTCTGTTGCAGTAAAAATGCGACATCTGGCACAAAGCTGTGACTAGGACCATTTGGTTAAGTAATGGTTGACCACTGGCATCTATCGTGATCCACCTGGCTTGTGCAAAGGCTAGCCGCATACTAATCTCTCTACCATTCCATCTAGGATGTAGGAGTGCTTCTGATTTACTATTTGGCTGAGGGAAGGACTCAGTTTCAGGGACTTCTATGTGGCCTTTCCAAACATAACGGTTCTTCCACTCTAAGTCAAGGAATAAACATGTGGGCTCTGCTGGCTGATAAGTACATCCATTCTGATTACTCACTCAGGATTTGGGAAATGACTGGAGGGCTATCACTCCGTGTATTACCAGCTTCCATACACCCCCATTCTAACAAGGAGACCACGGTGATATTTGGTCTCCTGGTATCAGTGTCTACGCAGACCCTTATCTAACACCCCTCAAGAGTCTAAGTATTCCTCTGTTCTGAACATTTACTCCAGTAAATGACTAAAAGTTGCTTTGAAGAACTCTACTGTGTGTATTTGTGGTATTGCAGGGTCCCTCCTCAGAGGGACCCAGCCTCCTCTTCATTTGATGGGTTCTAGGTGTAAAAACAAGCTCATGTCGGCCAAGTAGATGAGAGATATAAATTTTTCAGTTTAATGGCTGTCATCAGCTATCTCCAAAGCCATCAATCACCATATCTCTGTGTTAAAGGCCACCTGATTGCCATTCCAGTTTTGTTCCCATTATGGTCATTGTGTCTGTCTTGCCTCTGAGGATGTCTTGCCAGCTGTCACCTGGCCTCTGCTAGCTCAGACTCCTATCATCTATAATGGCACTAGGAAGCCCAGGTCTATAGCTGCATCTTTTATGTAAACCTTGGCCCACAGAGGTTGGCTACCACTGACTTTCTTAATGGTGTTGACCTTAGTGCACTCATTCTGCTTTAGTGAAGACATGGTCCTCTAGAGATCACGATCAGCTGGCAGGTTCTCTGGTTTTACATAATAAATCCATTCTAACAGAGTCACCTCCCTGAGTTTTTTGACCCTTTCCCCCATACTCTGCCAAGGCAGATCCAGCGTTTCCTTCTAATTTACTGTGGGATATCATTGTTTACAAGCTTTAAGGGGCCATTCCAAAGGGTAGTAGAACTGGTTCCAGGAGTTCCTGCCAGAATATTAAATTTTGAATCATGAGAGGGCTTCCCCATATCAATAAACTCTCCTCATTCCAGTCCTATAGTCCAACCTGCAGAGTCCTTCACTCTCAGGGGCCATTCCCAGGCATTCTCCTTGTTCCTTAATCCAGGTTCTGAAGCTGTCTGGCAAGACTTGACCCTAGTTTTTGGTCTAAAAGCCTTGAGGGCAGGAGAGGGCAGATCTCACTGTGTAGGACATCTGCTTCTGTTGAGGCGTTTGCATGGTCCCCATGTAATGGAGGCTGTGCCCCCTTAGTGAAGAGGTGGGGCCAGTTGTGCTGACCCAGATGGTTAAGGTGAATCTGGCTATTTAAGGTTCCCAGCTGAATCCACTCAGATGTCACATCCCAGTCTCAGAGCCCCACTTCTTCCCTTTCTAGTCCCTAGCAGAGGAGACTTGCTAGGGCTGTGAATTCAGCCTCCTTTTTAACTTGTAAATAAAATCTTGGGCCAATATCCAGTACTGTCCTCTGGTTTCAGGACAGGAGGTTCTCTATAGATACGACCATGGAGATTTTCTGGCTTTCACATTGTGCTCTTGGTAGTTGACTGACTTGAGCCTATTATTTTCTCCCTTCTGGGCTCTTATGGTAATTAAAACAGCCACCCAGCTCCACAATTCTTAAAACAGCCATTACTCACATATTTTCCAAGTGAGGGGGAATTGTTACGGATGCCAGCGCACCTTCCCCCTGTGCCCCATCCCAGTCTGCTGAGGGAGAGAGTCCTGGTCACTGGGCTGGTGCAGCATGCTTGGGGGTATCTCCATCCCGCTCAGCATCACTAACAGCGTCTTCATTGCCACCTGGCTGGCAGATGATCCAATTCCAAAATCCCATTCTGAGTGCTCACTTCCTGGAACCCTTTCTGGTAACCTCTTGTTTGAAAGCCAATCAAATGTAGGTCCTTAGGCCAGGATTTGGGAGCAGGTAACTTATTTTGAAGATGATCCCAGCAACCCCAGTAGAGTCATGGGAAAGAAAGCAGGGAAGGTATGGAAGCTGACGTGCAGGGTATGGTTGATGTACTGGGGCACTGATGAGCCATTTCCACTGTGGGCAACCAGGCCTGTCTTCAGGCCCGTGAGCACGCCTCAGGATTGCTCTACTGCAGGAGTAAGGAAGGTTCGTATTCGTCCACTACTTCCATCTCACATCGTTTGAGCGCTGCTCTGGGCGCGTGTTCATTCCTGGCACTTCCATACTGCCTACGTTCTGCTGGGCATGTTCCTGTGGCAGACAGAATCCTTCAGGCAGGGAGTCTCAGGTTTACTAGGAGGCCTGGGGATGCACAGGAACCATGAGCGCTTCCAGGAAACCAGAGGGAGACGGCAGCGCTGTCACACACAGCTTCGTCGGACACCTGGGACCGCAGGCCCCTCCGGACGCGCAGGCCCTACGAGCCCAGCCCTCTCCCTGTGCCCCTGTCCTCAGGGAGGCAGCCACTTCCTGCAGTTACCAGCTCTGTGTTACCTCAGTGGTCCAGTCCGGCCTTTCCAGTCCTCCAATATCTGTTAACCAATTTCCTGCACTCATTTCTCCCTGCGAAAATAGCCAGTTTGGTTTCTGTTTTCCTGCCTGGAAATGAATAAAGGAATTCATAAATAGAGAAATGGGCCAGTATGAGGAAAATGCAGAACACGCAAGGTGAGGGTGATGAGGTGGGCGGGGCCTGCGGGTCACGTGACTGCCCGGAGGGACCCAGTGAGTGAGTGGGAACTCCCTGCCCCGCCCCTCCCGGCAGCTTCCCGACTGTGCCTGGCATGTGGATGGTTTCTGTTTTTCCTTCCTGTCCCTGTCCCATCTTCAACTTTATGCTGCAAACATTCTATAGACCTGGGCTATGCAGTGCAGACCCTGTACCCAGAGTGGGTCATTGTAGGGATGCGTGTCTGAACACTGTCTCAAAAATACTCTTTGTTGCTCTCTGCCCTTTGGGATTGGCTTGAACCTCTGTGGATACCGATTTTAGGAATCTTGGGAAGCCCTCTGCTTCACTGATACTGGACTTCCCTGTGGCCTCACACATGCCATGGCATTCCATGCCACCGGGCCTTTTCCTGTGATGTTCCTCTGCCCTGGAGCACGATTTCTCCTGTTCCTGCTTTCTGTCCGCACAAACTCCTGCTCCTCCCCAAGACCTATGAACGAGCCCCTCTTCTTTCTCTTCCCTATACAGGGCTGTGGCTTCCTCTTTGGAGTTTACATATGCGTACACACATCTATTATGGCCTGTCTTACAACTCTTTTTTTCAAATCTGTTTTTCTCCTGCCCAAAGAATATGACCTCCTCTGGAACCTCATTCATCCGTGTATCTTCATTCATTCACACAACAAATCTTTTTTGAGTCCCTGCCTATCCCAGGCGTGGGAGCAGCTCAGTCAATGTCTGCTGAAGGGATGAATGAATGGGCGCGCGGTTGCTACCCCGAGGATGCTGGGTTGCTAGGTGACAAACTCAGTGATGATTAAAGAGAGGAGGGTGGAACTGCTATGCGTGAGACGAGAGTAAGCAGCCGCACACCTCCTGCAGCACCAGGGAAACCGTGGGCGGACTTCCACACGTTCCCCGGCCCTGGGGCAGGCGTGAGGGCTGGGCTTCTGACGGGGATTTGCGTTGTGCGTGAGGACAGCAGGAGGGCACTGTGTTAGGATCTTTCCAGTGTGTAAGAATGCTCGGGAAAATCCTGAAGAGGCTATCTTCCCTTTATCCTTCGAGTTGAAAATCAGAGTTAAAAGCTTTTGAAAGAAGAGTAGTGAGAAAACTGAAGGGACAGGTTCGATGCAAGAGCTTGCGAGGACCAGGTGGGAAGGAGTAAGTGGGAGAAGCTGATTGGAGGAGAATGTTGCTGATGTCCGGAAGGAGCCGCTGCGGCTCTGCTCAAAGACATGGTCACCTGGAGGAACTGTGGGCCCCAGGTGGCAAGATCTTCCACCCATCCAGGTTTTAATGTGAAATCTCCCAATTTTTCAGTGTTGAAAGTAAGTGAAGATTTTACACAACCAGGAGTCTCCTCCTGGCCTGGCCTGGATTACACCTCCTGGGAAACCCTTCCCTGGCATCACCAGCTTGTCTGTTCAAGTTAATGATGAACACCAGCTGTTCTCAGGAGCCTCGTTTGGTGCTGGGATGCATAGGTAAAGGGTCTCTACTCTTGCCAGCTTCCTCTGGGCCCCACGGGCTGCAGTGGTCCCTAATTCTCTTCCCTCACTGACTTGGATTCTGTGTCCCCTCTAGTGTGTGAACATCGGGAGGGAAATGACAGTGTTTTGTGTTTCTGCGTTTGGCACATAAAAGAACAACAGATGTTCATAATGAAGCCTCTGGGGGAACACAGGCTGCAGGTAAGTGAAAGACAGTCTTCTGGATTTGGCAGGGCCCAGAAGGCAGAGTAGGTCCTTATAGTCAGAGCCTGATTTAGCAAAGGAAGCATTGCTCACAATGAGATGGGCGGCCAGGAGTAAGGTAATGAGGTCGCCATTCCTAGAAGGTGTCTAAACAGAAGTGAGCTGACCAGCCACTGAAGATGCTGGAAAGAAGGGAGCTGTACTGGGTGAAAAGTTATGCTGGGTGGTTACCTGTTCCCTCCTGCTTCCATGGCTTGTGCTTCCACAGAGCAAGATGGAGTAAACTACTAAATTAGGCCATGGAGGCAGGTGAGTGCTAAGGAACCTGGGCTGTGCTGCCAGGCGGAACTGGGTTTGATTCCAGACTCTGCCACTTAGTTGTGCACCCATGGGTGGGATGCTTCACCCTCTGTGAGCACAAGTAACTTCTGGGGTTAGGGGCCTAGAACACTTTCCACACTCTCGGGGGCATGCTGGGACTGAGAGGCGGAGAAAGCACAGATTTGAGTCCTTTCTCTCCCTGCTCTGGACCAGAGATTCACTGAGAAGGCCCACATTGTTTAAATCATTAGTTTTTCTCTATGCCAGGTCCATATACCAGACTCTTCACAAGTTACTTTAGCATATGATAAAAGTACTCTGTCAACCTGGGCAATCTGCAGCTATAATCCAGGGCTTTTGGTTAAGTGTGCTGAGAACTCGACTTAGGCCTGGGCCTACAAACAGCCTTCCTCCTCTTTCTGTCAGAAATGAAGACAGCTGGGCCCACAGTGCAACCTGACTCACTTTCCAACAGGTATTGAGAGAAAAGGTGCAAGAGAGTGAAATCAGGCCCTTGACCCACAAAGCTCAGCACAGGTAGAAGACATGGAATGGGCACCTGTCAGTCATTTCAGTGACCCCACCTACCAAGGAAAGGAATGTCAAGCTCTCTTACACTGGCTCCTCTTCCCTTAAGGAGGAGCAAGGAGGGGAAAGAAAGAAAGCCTGGGAGTGTTCTTTGTGGGCATATGGATGGAAGCACCCTCCCTTACCGTGGAGGCAGCCATGAGAGGAGGGCCTTGTAGACATTTCTTCTCGCTGCCGCACATGAATTTGCGGTAAGGTCATCCATGTAGAGGGCTTAGCACTGTGCCTGACACACAGTGAGCCTTCAAAAAATGTTAATTGTAACATGATAGTAGGCACCAACGATAGTAATCATGAAATACATATAATAAATATAAAAATAATATTAATATAAAAATTAATAAAATAAGGGTTATGAAAGTCAAGCTTCACTATAGGTGTCAGGCGCTAGTACAGTTTCACAATACTAATCGCATAATAATAACCCACATTTATTGAGTACTTATGGCACATAAATGTTACTATCTTTATCATCTCCATTTTCCAGAAGACAAGTGAAGTTAGGGGAAGTTAAGTAATATAGCCAAATTTATACTGCTAGCTAATTTACAAACCCATGTAAACCTTCAGAACCATGCTCGTAAGCATTATTCTCTACTTATTCACAGATGTTGGGGCATTTTACTTACCCAAATAATAATGGGTAACATTGGAACCCAGCCAGAAGAGCTATACTTGGCCTTCATCTTGAACTGTAATTGGGAACTGGTGTAGAAATTGGGTGATAGTCTGTTGGTCCAGGTAACAGTGAAGCCCAGGGGAGGTACTGGGTGGAGGCATGGCCAGATGGCACAGAGTGGGTGGACTCGCCGTTTCTTGCCTCTGCTTGCTCCTGTTTCCCTCTGCATGTTTGTCTCATTCCCTCTGACCACAGCTAGACTCTCCACCTAGTGGGAAAGGCCGCTGCTCAAGGCTCCCAGCTTCTCCCCGCAAAGGTCACAGCCTGTAAGAAGGCTGTTCCTCCCAGCCTCCCTACAGTACAGCAAGGTGGGCTGGGAAGAACTGATTGGCCCTTTGACAAGTCACCATGAGTGTCCAGACCTTGACTCCAGGGAGCAGTCCCAGTTAGGTGGTGATCAAAGCCCAGTGAGTGACCTTCCCACAGGACGGGGTGGGGTCAGTTTCCCAGTGGAAAAAGGTGTAGGAAAGCAGGCCTCCCTTGCAGGGAGGCAGACAAATAATGGATCATTTCAACGTGATGGGGAAGGTACTGGGCTCTGGGACTATGGACCAGGCAGGCACCTGGCATTTCTTACTGGGTTGGAGGAGGCCTGGCTGGCTGCTGGCACCCAGGGTGCCCTGTAGCTGAGCTCACCTCCTCTGTGATTCCCCAGCTTCCCTGGCCAGGGCAGTGAAAGGGGAAACGATGGGCCATCAGAGCACTGGCTGTGTCTCTCTCTGCCACCCGATCAGTGTGACCTTGGGCATCAGCAAGGGAGGGCTTTGTACAGCTGTGAAGAGCAACAAAAAATTGGAAGTTCACCCCTAGGCTCATGGCTGCATCTCTCCATGGACACAGCCCTTCCCTCTGGGTCTCCACATTTGCCTGGGCGGCTGGGAGGGAGACAGGACCTAGATGGGAAAACATGAACCTTAACAGCCACTGATTGGTCATTTCTATGTGCTCTTTTGAGGGGAAGGGGTCTCAATGATACAGAGTTTACAAACACCAGATACACCCCCCCAAATCCCTCCACTGAAGTCAGCCTAGGTGAATGGGTGTCAAAAGACTAAACTGCTATGTGGTTGCCTTGGCAAGCAATGTTTGTGAAAAAACCTCAGAACCACAACAGAGGGAAAGCTGCAACCTGCAACCTACAACTTGGCCGTAGGTTTTCCTAGCCAAGCAGAGTCCCAGTGTTTGAGGGGCGCTCTGGGAAGGAACTGTGATTTTCTTTGCTCTGAGGACCCCATATTCTAGCAGGGCAGTGCTTCACCAGTGCAGTGAAGAAATTCTCCCGTGACTGCATGGGCCCCTGCTGAGAGGGGCAGATCACCTCCAGCTGGGGGACTGGGAATCTACAGGGCTTTGCCTGTTCTCAGCTGAACCCACCGAGCTGTGTGGACAAGAGCTGGGAACACTGAAATCAAGCCACATGCCCTCGTGGGCTGCTGTGTGGCCATCGGGCTCCAAAACAATCTCCACTTCTTTGATGTTTGCTTCCCCCCCCCCCATTTTCTGCCTCAGATTTCTACTCCCTCTGTTTCATACTCTGGGACTTTTCATCTCTCCCCAAGCTCTCCTCACCTCACCTGCCCACTTTTTAAATAAAAAATTCTCCATAACAGGGGAGTGCAGAACCACCTATAATCACAACCACTTACTACAATGCCCTTCTTTGTGGTGCTGGGTTACGTGCTCCCCATAATTTTGATGTCTGTCCATGGAGCAGATGAACCTTACCTTCCAATGTGGGAAGCTCCTCTTAGCTCTGTCATAGCTCACTGACCACTTCTGGCCAGTTCTGCCCTGTTTTACTACAAGTGAAAAGATCCTGCCTAGGCTGAATTCTGACATTGGCCGTGCATGGGTGAAGAATCAATTAGGGCCCTCCCTGCTCCATGGTTTGGGATGAACCACTCTACATCTGGACCCCAGAAATTCTTCCCTAAATGTTCTGGCTCATAAATCAGGTTGTTATACAGTAGCTCTTATGATTTCTTTCCTGAAAAATTATTACTTTTATGTCTTCGTTTTCAGTGTAAAACTAATATGACTTTACAGAAAACTTGGTAACACACAACTAAACTTTTGTGTGCATTTCCTTATAGCCTTTTTTCCCTTATTGTCTTGCCAGTAGGTTTCAGCCTGGGCAAGTTCACTATGGATTCAATGCGACCAAAGAAATTGACAGCAAAACGTTCTTGGGGTGAAAGGGTTATACCCAACTTTATTTCCAGGTGGCAGGTAAGTCACTAAAATCCCATTCACTCAGAGTGAGTCTGCGTGCAGCAAGCCGGTCTCTGCCCCTGGGCCTCTCTGTCTGCACAGCCGTCCTCTGGGCCCCTCTGTCCACACAGCTGTCCCGCACAGCCATCCTCTGGGCCTCTGTCCTTGGCACTGCCACCACTCCTACCTCTGCTCTGCCCTCCTGCAGCCTTGCAGCCCTGCCACCATGTCACTCCCAGAGCACTGGGCAGAGCTCTTTTTATAGAGTCAACGGCCATGTATTGCCCACAGGTGTGCAGTGAGCTAGTCAACCAGGGGCAGGTGATAATCTTGGCCACAGGAACTCTCATTTTATCCAAACCTTATTAGGCATATTTTATTTTAAAAATATGATTGCAATCATATAGGATGTGTGATTTTAGTTTTTTTTCACCTGACATTATATAAAAGCATTTTACTTAGAAAAATAAAACAGTCTTTTTTGTCATTGTAAACAGGCTTTTACATAAATAAGCATATGTACTGGTGGCCACTTCAGTTTCACTATCATACTTTTAAAGGTAGCATAGAGCAAAAGTAACTATTTTTATTTCAGTTTTATGCTATGTGAAGGGAAATTGCACTTACTTTTATATTGATATTAAGGAGCAAGCCACACCAAAAAGCATGCATCTTGATATAGTTTTTACCATTCTTACAAATTAAATTTATATTAAATGAAACCTTTTTGCAGCAAGTAGAATGATATAGTTTTCCATCCATAATTTTAAATCATGGGAGAAGTTTTCTACTAAGTGGAGAAGAAGCTATGATAGGTAATACATGTGCAATGCACATATGTGTATGTCCTTTATAACAGCTAATTAATTTTGCCATTCATTTCACTGTTTCATAAGGCAAACATTTTAATTACAATGATTGAGTGTTTACAGATATTTTAGGGATATTTATTAGACATCAGAGTGAGATACAATTTACAACATAAATGTAAGAATTTAATTTCTAAAATAAATTTGAAAAGCCTACTAATCAGCAATTGTAAGGCAATAGAAAGAAGCAATTGAAAGTTAACAATTAGAGAACAGCTAATTACCTGGTAGGATATACACTATCTTGACAGCAGCCATTACAAATGAGAATCATGAAGACAATGTTGCAACATGAAAAACCACTCCTGCTTCAGTTATGTGAAAAAGCAGAACTAGAAATTTCACTTACAATTATTTAACACAATGCCTGGAACCCAGAAAGTATTCAACAAGTGATAGATATTATTAACTAGTGACAATGTAAAAATATGTATCCCCATGGAAAAGACTGTCAAGAGACCACACTAAAAATAACTGACTTTGGTGCTTGATGGTGTGGGATTTTTTTTCACTCTATAAATTATACTCTATTTAAAAAAATATATTCTCTAAATAAAAATTTGATAAGGCAAAACCAACAACCCAATACAAAAATGGAATAGAAGAATTGATAGAGGATATGTTTCTTCTCATAGTGAAAAAATAAATAAGTCAAACAAGTGAAAAAATGTACAGCCTCCCTCATAAAAAGAGAAACGTACGTCATGATTAGCCTGACGTATCCTTTTAAATCTACTGGCTTGGCAAAGTCCAAAGAGTTTGATAACACTGTATTGCAAAAGTGTAGAGAAACAGGTGCTCTCATAGTTGCTTATGAGACTGTAAGATAGTACAATTTGTGGCTAGCAATCTGACAATATTTACTAAACTTTAAAATGTACATGGCCTTGATCTATTAACTCTACTTCTGGGAACTGATCCTATAGCCTACTTACATTCATGCAAAATAACATGAAAAAGTCTGTATAGTGCATTGATATGATACCAAATAACTGTAAACAAGAGAGATGTCCACTAATAGGGGATTTGTTTAAATAGTCTATACGAAGGAACATTCTATAGCTTTTCAAAAGGATGGGGATAGGAGCTAAGCATATTAAAATGAAGAGAGTTCAATGTGTATTATTAGGCGATAGGAGCAAGGTGTAGAATGGTGTGTTCAGTATGTTCCTCTTTGTGTGAATTAGAAAGATGTTTATCATGCACAAACTATCTCTGGAAAGATGCACAAAAGTCTCTGCAATGGTACCAGGTAGGTGTGGGAGGGGTGGTGGGTGGGGGGCAGTGGAGATGGGGGTCCTTAAGAAACAATGAGAAAGAGGATGCATTGTATACCTTTTTTTGTACCTTTGAATTTTGCAGCTTTGCACATATAACAGATTCGAAAATTAAATAAAATGACATTTTAATTTAAAAAGATGCAAAAATGTTATCACTCTTATAAAAATCAGTAAAATCATGGCCCTGTAAAGGTTCTTAAGTTAGGCTTTCAGGGACACGTGGATCAGTGGAATGGAAGTGAGGCTTTGAGGTGTCGGTTCTGGTCCTGCCGCTCTGACTCAGTGGGCCACAGGGAGCCGTTTCTTTCTGAGGCTTCCTTTCTCAGTGGACTCTAGGCTGAGAATTCATAGGGTTACCTGTGGTTAATACCTAGGTTAATACCTGTGAATACTTTTGAAAATATTTCGTAGTTTACAAAAAAGATATCATTCACAGACATTTGCTAAATTAAATGTTTTATTGAGGCATAACACCGAAAAATGCCCCAATCATAAGTGTACAGCTTGGTGAGTACAGTGCACACACCCATGTAATGACCCACACCCCCAGAAGCACTTCTCAGTCACTACCATGCTCCAGGACAACCATTATCCTGACCCCATAGGTATATTTTGACAAGGACAGTTACAAGCAAATCACCCCAGCACCCTAATACAACTGCTTTTATGTTTGCACATTTCTTTCCAAGATGTAAACACCTATTCGCCTTTTCAGTAATATAGTTAACACCCACAGTTGTCTCCATCCCCTGCCAACTCTGCCTTTACAAATCAAATGGCAAATAATCATTAATACCATTCTCGGATCTAGTACAATGTTCAAAGAAAAATGCCATTAAAGACATTTCTAGATAAATCACACGGGAGCAAAGTAAACACGTGGGTGAACTGGCTGGAATTCACTCTCATCAGATAAGGGAAAAATCTAGGCTGCCTGCTGGTGTCCTGCACTAACATTCCGCAGGCAGGCGTGTGCCCTTGTCTCCTGGGTGCTGGCTCCCTCGCCTTCCGTGGCCGTGGGTGCAGCTCCAGCATGTGTTGTGCATTAATGGAATCTGTCGGATTAGTTGGCTTCCTATTCACTCCAGTTTAAGCAGGAGGGGAGAGACAAGATGCCTGCAGAGCCTCAGGCCGGAGACTTGGGCTTGCTGGTCCCTGCTGGCCCCCCCATGTGTAAATGAGTGACTGATGTCAGACTTTCCGGTTTCCAACTCAGCTTATGCATGTAGCCTGCCCCAGTCAGTCCACATTGCTTCTGCTATGTAGTATATCCAAAGCCCTCTGGTTATTTAAGAAAAGTTTGCCCAGCGAGGACACAAAGCTGCCACCCTTGGCTGGAATGGAATGGGTGGGGTTTGGGGACAAGGAGGAGTGTTTCTGAGCCCCTGCCTGCTCCCCTGCCCCACCCCCACTGCCAGGAGCTGCGGCCCACTGGGCTAACTGACTTGCGTCCCCAGAGATTTATGACCGGTGAGGCCCAGCTGTTGGCTGGACCGGGCAGCTGCTCAAGGTTAAGCGGGCCTTATGTGAGGGATGCACGTCATGGATGGCCCCAGTGCAGTTGTTCCCTCTCGGGGTCACGGGGGTGATCATGTTGCCAATCTGGGAACCAATACAAGCTAAGCGAGGTGGCAGGCTCACCCCTCCCCATGCACACTCCCCTCGCCAGCTATGGCCCAACTCTCTCCTCTCGGTCTGATTCCTCCTGGTGGCCTGCTGATGCCAGGCTGGCTGAGCTGAGCGATCGTTTAGGAGCCCTGGCCCAGCCCCACGGAAACACCGCTTCGCGGGAGCTGCTCCCCACCGCTTGCGCTACCACCTAATTGTCACCCAGCAAGGGCATGCACCCGGGCAGGGGCTGAGGGCAGGAGGGAACAGCCAGCTCTCCCTGGAGCCCTCGCTGTGCCCAGGCCCTATGCCAGATGCTTTACTTGCATTTTCTGATCTAACTCTTGCAACAAGCTAGTGAGGTTTTTACTAATATTCCCCTGAACATCCAGAGGTTCACAGAGATTAAGGAAACTGACCAGCACACCGCTGGCTGCCTATCTCTGGAACCAGAGCTTTTAATAACTAGACTGGCAACCAAGAATATTGCACAGGCTACAATATCCAGTCTCCTTCTCTACCCTAGAAGGCCAGCAGTGCTCCTCCATTTGGGAGTTGAGGAAGCAGGCTCAGCATCTTTCCAAAGGTCACTTAGGCAATGAGCGGCAAAGCTGATTGTCCCTGATGTGCTGGACACCAAACTCTATGCTCTTTTTCCTTCTCCTTCAACCTCACTACACCCCCTGCTGATTCCAGGCAGTTTCATCAGATCCAAAGGTTCAGACAGCCTGGGGTTGCCTCTTCTTGCCTGCACCTTCCTGCCCACTCCGCTGTCTTTGACACACGTGACCCCCCTTCCAAACACTGTCCCCTCTCAGCCTCGGCGTGTGAACATTACGGGGCCTCCTACCCCATTGTCTGCTTCTATTTGGCCCCCTTTCCTGATTCCCCACCTTTCCCACTGTCCAATGAGGAAGGGACTCAGAACTTGGTCCCAAATCTTCTGAACCTTCTACTCATCTTTCTGGTAATTTCTCACCATCCCCTTTGTGGCCCAATGCCTTCCAGCTTACTTTTCCTGTGCCACCTCTCCTCTACAAGGGGGCGCACCCAACTGTCCCCTTGACTTTTTTTTTTTGTCAATCCAGAATTCTGTATTTGGCAAAAACACCCTAAGAGTGAAATAAAAGCATTTTCAAATCAATGAGAACTAAGAGAATTTGTTGCCAACAAACTTGGAGTAGCTTTCTTTTGTTTCGTTTTGTTTGTTTTGTATTATTAATGTGCAATTACATGAGCAACATATGGTTTCTAGACTCCCCCTATAAGTCCCCGCCACATACCCCATTACAGTCACTGTCCATCAGCGTAGTAAGATGCTGTAGAGTCACTACTTGTTTTCTCTGTGTTATACTACCTTCCCTGTGTTCCCCTTACAACTACATTATATATGCTAATCATAATGCCCCTTTTTCCCCCTTATCCCTCCCTTCCCACCAACCCTCCCCAGTCCCTTTCCCTTTGGTAACTGTTAGTCCATTCTTGGGTTCTGAGTCTGCTGCTGTTTTGTTCCTTCAGTTTTTTCTTTGTTCTTATGCTCCACAGATGAGTGAAATCATTTGATGCTTGTCTTTCTCTGTCTGGCTTATTTCACTGACCCTTGACATTTTGAACAACTTTATTGAGATGTAATTCACACAGCACACAAATCACCCACTTACAATGTACAATGCAATGGCTTTCAGTATATTCAGAGTTGTGCAACCATCACCACATTCAATTTTAGAACATTTGTTATCTCTAAAAGAAACCCTGTACCCATTAGCAATCACTTCCCACTTTCCCCCACTTCCCCAGGCCCTGGCAACCACTAATCTGATTTCTGTGTCTATGCATTTGCCTATTCTGGACATTTCATATAAATGGGATCAAACAGTACATCACTGTTTGTGACTGGCTTCTTTCACTTAGCATTATGTGTTCAAGGGTCATCCATGTTGTAGCATGCACCAGTACTTCATTCCTTTTCACAGCCAAATAAAATTCCATTGTATGGCTGTACCACATTTTGTTTATCCATTCATCCATCGATGGCAGTCATGTTGTTTCCACTTTTTAGCTATTATAAATACTACTGCTATGAATATTCATGTATGAGTTTTTGTGTGGACTGATATCTTCATTTCTCTTGGATATATACCTAAGGAGTGGAATTGCTGGGTCATATGATAACTCAATGTTTAACTTTTAGAGGATCCACCAACAGTCTTTTATAGCACTACACCATTTTACATTTCTGCCATCAGTGTATGAGGGTTTTAGTTTCTCCACATCCTCACCAATGCTTGGTTTGTCTCTATTTGATTGTAGCCATCCTAGCGAGTGTGAAGTGGTACCTCAGCATGGCTTTGATTTGCATTTCCCTAATGGCAGCGATGTTGAGAATGTCTTCATGTGCTCATTGTCAATTTGTACATCTTCTTTAGAGAAATATCTATGAAAATTCTTTGATCATTTTTAAATTGAGTTGTCTTTTTATTGTGGAGTTGTAAGTATTCTTTATATATTCTGGATACATGATTTGCAAATATTTTCTTCCATTCTGTGGGATATCTTTTCACTTTCTTGAAAGTGTCCTTTGAAACTCAAGTTTTAAATTTTGATGGGCTCTACTTTATCTACTTTTCTTTGATTGCTTGTGCTTTTGTTGTTACATCTAAGAACTGTTTCCAAACTCAAGATCATGAAGATTTAATACTGTTTTCTTCTGAGAGTTTTTATAGTTTTAGCTCTTACACTTAAGTTTCTGATCCATTTTGAGTTAATTTTTGTGTGTAGTATGTGGTAGGGATCCAACATCAATATTTTTCATGTATATATCCAGTTGTCCCCAGCACCGTTTCTTAAAAGATTTTTCTTTCCCTCACAATTGTCTTGGCATGCTTGTTGAAAATCAATTAACATTAAATGGTTCCATTTATTTCTGAACTATCAATTCAATTACAATTATCTTTATGCCCATGCTTACAAGTTTTGAAATCAGCAAGTTTGAGTCCTCCAACTATTCTCTTCTTTTTTTTATTATCTTGGCTATTCTGGGTCCCTTGCACTTTCATTTAAACATTAAGCTCAGTTTACTAATTTCTTTTTGAAAAGTCAGCTGGGGTTTTGATAGAGATTATATTGAATCTATAGATCAATTTGGGGTGTACTGCAGTCTTCAAATGTTAAGTCTCTGATCCATGACCATAAAATGTCTTTCCATTTATTTGTATCTTATTTAATTTCTTTCAACAGTGTTTTGTACTTTTCATTGTAAAGTCTTACACATCTTTTGTTCAATGTGTAGCTAAGTATTTTAGTCTTTCTTTTGCTATTGTAACTTGAATTGTTTTCTTTTTTTTGTAATGTTCATTGCTAGCATATGGAAATATAATTAATTTTCATATACTGATCTTATATCCTGCAATCTTGTTGAACTCATTTATTAGTTTTAATAACTAATAGTTTTTTGGTAGGTTCCTTAGAATTTTCATGTTATCTGTAAATAGAGATTTATATACTCCATTCTAATATGGAATGCCTTTATTTTTCTTTTTGTTGCCTGATTACACTAACTAGAACCTCCAAAACAATGCTACATAGAGGTCATGACAGTGGACATCCTTGTCTCGTTCTTGATCTTAGGAGGACGTCATTCAGTGTTTCACTATTAAGTTTGATGTTAGGTATGGGTTTTTTATAAATTCCCTTTATCAGGTTGCAGAAGTTCCCTTCTATTCTTAGTCTGTTGAGTATTTTTATTACGAAAGGGTGTTAGATTTTTGTCACATGTTTTTTTTCTGCATTCATTGAAATGATCATACAGTTTTTGTCCTTTATTCTATTAATGTGATGTGTTACATTAATTGATTTGTGAATGTGTTGACTCAAAAGCACAAAAATCTTGGGGGCACCAGGACCACTTTCCTGATCAGTGATTCACCAGGAGGACTCATGTAGTCATATTCACAGCTGTTTTTTTATAGCAAAGGGATGCAGAGCAAAATCAGCAAAGGGAAACAGCACCTGGGGCAAAGTCCAGAGGAAATGAGGCACAAGCTTCCAGAGTGCTCTCCTGGAGTCATGTAGGACACGCCCAATTCCTCCAGCAAGTTGTGACAACATGTATAAAATGTTGTCTACCAGAGAATCTCATTTGAGACTCAGCGCAACAGGTCTTTAATAGGGGCTAGTCATGTAGGCACCCTCCGCCTAGCATGTATCAAAATTCCAGACTCCTGGAAGGAAAGCAGGTATTTAGTATAAACTGCATTGTTTGTACAAACAGTCTAGGCACAGTGAGCCACTCTTAGCAGGCCTGAAATCCATGTTCCCAGATGCCAGCCAAAGGCCAACCTCGCATGCAGGCATTTCTCAGGATAGCAGCCTCATGCTTGACATGTTAACTCTTTTCTGCGCAAGATGTGAAGCCAACCATGTATTCCTGGGATAAATCCCACTTGATCATGGTGTATAATCCTTTTGATATGTTGTTGTATTCAGTTTCATTGTATTTTTGTCGGCATTTTTATATCTAAATTTATAAGGGATATTGGTCTGTAGTTTTCTTGTGATGTCTTTGTGTGGTTTTGGTATCAGAGTAATACTGGCTTCAGCCTATGACTGGTAAGTGTTTCCTCCTCTGCTTTTTGGAAGGGTTTGTGGAAGATTGGTGTATCGGTTTCCTACTGCTACTGTGACAAATTACCACAAATTTATTCTTTTGTGATTCTGGAGATTGAAAAGCCAAAATGTACCTAAAGGACTAAATTCAGCTGGTAACAGCAAGGCTGGTTCCTTCTGGAGGCCCCAACAATCTCTTCTTTGCCTCTTCCAGCTTCTAGAAGCTGCTCTGGGCCTTTTGCTCCATCCTCAAAGTCAGATGAGTGGTAGCTTCTCTTTCAGCCTCTGCTTGCCTTTGTTTCCTTCTTTGCTGGCATTCTACTCGGACTCTCTATCATCCTTCTTATAAGGACCTTTGTAATTACATCAGGCCTAATCCAGGATGATCGCCTCGTCAGGAGATTCTTAACTTAATCACATCTGCAAAACCACCTTTACCATATAAATTGACATTCATAGGTTCTTCCAAATAAGACGTGGCTATCTTTGGGGGGCCATTATTCAGCCTAACACAATTGGTTTAATTCTTCTTTGAATGTTTAGTAGAATTCACCAGTGAAGTTTTCCAGGACTGGACTTTTCTTTGTGGAAAGTTTTAAATTATTAATTTGATGTCTTTACTTGCTATAGGCCTAATTCACATTTTCAATTTCTTGAGTAAGTTTTAGTATTTGTGTTTTTTGAGAATTGTCCACTTCATCTAAATTATCTAATTTTTTGGAATACAGTTATTCATAGTATCCTGTTTTTTTCTTCAGCTTTATTGAGGTATAACTGACATGTTAAATTGTGTATATTTAAGGTGTGCAACATAATGATTTGACATACGTATACTTTGTGAAATGATTACCACACTCAGCTTAATTAACACGTCTGTCACCTCAGATAGTGACTTGTGTGTGTGGGGGGGTGAGGACTCATAAGTTCTACTGTCTTAACAAATCTCAAGTGCACAACATGGTATTATTAACTATTCAGCCTGCTGTACATGAGATCCCAGAGCTTATTTTCCTGTAACTGAAGGCTTGTACCTTTTAACCAGCATCTCCCTGTATAGTGTCCCCTTACAATCTTTTTTATTTCTGTAAGTTTGTCCCCTGTTTTATTTCTCATTTTAGTTATTTCAATCTCTTTTTTTACTTGGTCAATCTTACTAAAAGTTTATTGCTTTTGTTGATCTTTTCAAAGAACCAGCTTTTGGTTCTGTTGATATTTTCTATTGTTTTTCTATTCTTTGGTTAATTTATTTCTGCTCTACCCCTTATATTTTATTCCTTCTTGTTTTAGGTTTAGCTTGCTCTTTTTTTTATTTTTTAAAAGTTTTAGTTTCTTAAGGTGGAAGGTTAGGTTATTGGCTTGAGATCATTCTTTTTTAAAATAGGCATTTATAGTTGTAGATTTTGCTCTGAGCCTGGCTTAGCTACATTTTACACATTTTGGTCCTTAACATTTAAGAGCCTCTGTAACTCACTCCCTGGGTTGAAAGTCAGCTCTGCTACTTATTAGCTGCTTGGCTTTAGGCAAATGCCTCATCTGTAAAATGATTGATGATAACCTCATATAAAGTAAATACAGAATTGTTGTAAGGATTCTCTATATATTAATATACATAAAGAATGTAGAACAATGCCCAGAGACTAGAAAACCCTCCACAAGTGTAGCTAATATTATTTACTTATTGAATATTTGTTGAGTTCCTCACTATACAGCAGGCTCGGTTTTTGTCAATGACAGAATGATAAACAAAAGTCGGGCGCTTCTCTCCTCGCATTTATGTTCCAATTGTGGGAGACAGATGGACAGAGAGGCTGAAAATAAATAAATAAAAAGGAAAGTGCTATATTGAGAAATAAAACAAGGTGATGTGTTAGAGATGGGCTGGGGGCCCCTTTAGATTGGGAGAGGAAGGGGTAGGGAAAGCCGTATCTAAATGACATCTGACAGAACGTGCCAAGCTGACAGACCAGGACCTCCTGTTCTGGAGGTCCCCGAATAGGAACGGGAGTGGAATGTTTGAGACCTTCAGGCAGGCTGGAGATGGGGACAGGGGAGGGTGGCACAAGAGAAAGTCGGTCTGGCTCTTTTAAATGGCTTCATGGGATTCCAGAGTCCGGCTATTCCCTAATTTTTAAATCTCTTATTGATGGTTGTTTTCCCATTTGTTACTGTTACCAACAGCACCAGCACCCAGGTGCCTCTTTGTGCTCCCACTGGAGTCTCATTTTGTGACAGATTCCTAGAGGTAGAATTGTTGGTTCTATTACTTTTTAATTGGAAACAATGTTATTGAAAAGATAAATTAACAAGGGACCATGAGATGGAGAATGGGACTGACTAAGGTGCACCACAGACACATTCTAGAAGAGTCTCATGTACTGGGAAGTTTAGCGTTGGGGTAGCAAGGAGCTATAGAATTATCATTTATTAAGAGCTTATCATGTTCCTGGCTTTGTACCTCCTTATATGCAAATTCCTACCTCATCCTCATAAAAATGTTCTGCTATGTACTCCTGGTGTCCATCATTTTTCAGCCAAAGAAACTGAGACTAGGTTAAAATAACTTGCCAACAAAAGTCACATGTCTCATAAATTGTCTGGATTGGAACCTGGGAATCTTGACTCCACTTTTAAGATTAAGCAATACTTCTGGTGGGTTGTTAAAGAAGTGGGAATCTGGAGAGACTACTGAGTCGGAGGTAGACCAGAAACACAGTGTCTCCTCCTTCCTAGGTGAGAATAACTGGTGAGTTTTGAAAGAAGTCATTGGTTAGCATCCATGATGCCTTGAATTTAAGATATTTTAAGCATGCACTCACACACATACACACACATCATGTTAATTGCTTTATAATAAACATCCTCTTTCCATTTTTCCCACTGTAATATAATTTTAGATGGGCAAACTGTTACCCAGAATAAAAATTACATCCCTCACCCTCCTTGCACTAGATGTGGCCATGTATCTAAGCTCTTACTGGTGGGATATTTGTAGAAGTGTTGCATAGCTGCTTCTAGGAACAGAAATGAGAGACGGTTGATGTACCCTCTGCCTCTTCCTTCATCTTTCCCCAATCTTCTGCCTGGGCTATAGATACAGTCTTGGTGCTTGAGGATGAAGGCCACCTGTGGAGGGTGGGCCAGGTTGCTGGAAGCAGCCTGAGCAGGGAATTTAGTGGAACAGAACCTCTATTCCTGCCCCAGACAGCATGCATCTGATATTTTCTATTTTACCCCTATTTAAGAAAAAAAAAAGTTTGGCTGTGACCTACTTGACTTCACAATACACTTTACAAGTGCCAGCAGCCCTTCGAAGGCAGGAATATTGGAGAACTGATAGGGAAAGTTCAGCCTTCCTGTGTGTTGAGTATTGGGTGTGGCTTTCCAGTGTCCTGGGAGAGCAGGGTGCAGGCTGAAGCGCCCAGTCTTCAGCAGAGAATGAAAGGAATACACCCTGCTGGTCGTCCACAATCCATATTGCTCTCTTGGAGATTTTTGAGGCTGAAAGAAGCCATCTGCTTCAGTATTTCAAACGTAAGCAATTATAAGGACTGGCTGGGAAGCAGTAGCAAGAGGTAAGATTGGCTTTTCCCTAGAGACCATGAGCCTGAAGGCAAAAAATTGGATTAAAGAGGTTGCTTTCCTCCTGCGCTTCAGAGGGATTGAAGGTGGCTGCCATCAGGCTCAGCACAGGGACTCATCTGCAGAAGAGCAAAGCATCCAGGCTTAACAATGGTACAGCTGTGGTCATTTGCATGTGAAGCAGATAGTCTGGAAGCCTGCTAAGTGTTTGAAAGAATTACATTACCGAAGAAACCACCAGTTTGACCTGTGAAAATCTGTGACTACTCAACACTTGAAGACATTCCCAGGCTCTGAAACCTGCACCAGCAAGAAGCAGGCACTGAAAACTGGGCAGACCCAATGGGTCACCTCTCCTGCATCCATGGTGGATAACAGAAAAGAAAAATTTTTTTCCTCTGCCCAGAGGGCAGAGCTAGGGGCTATCAGACAGGTGCACTCAGGAAGTAATTCTACTGCCAGGGAAGGGGCGCTCCCCTGTTCCTGCTTAGAGGACGTTGGTGATTGCAGTGGGTCAGCATCTGCTGTGTGTTTCATATCCTCTCCTTTTCAGAGTGGTCATTTTTATTGTAAGTATCTTGTTCCTACTCCACTAGTACATATTTAAAGATAGTTTTTTAGTTTATAGGTTGCACCTACATCTAGCCCTGACGAATAGGCACAGTCTCTTAGGTTATAGACTTTGAGCAGGACCCAGGGGGATTTGGTGGTTTATCAGGGAGCAGGTGAGTGAGCTTTGTATGTGGGAAGACCATTTAATTTATCATTCAAATTAGGACACTTAAAAAAATTGTTTTATTTTAGTGTTATTTATTCATGTATTAATATAAATTGCATGCATGTTTTAAATAGCATTGTTTAGGTATAACTGACATACAAAAAATTGCACATATTTAAAGTGTACAAACTGAAAAGATATGACATGTGTATATACACATGGAACTGTCACCACAGTCAAGAACATGAATATATCTGTCACCCCTTCCAAAGCCCCCTTGTGTCCTCTGGCAAGCCTTCTCTCCTATCCCTCTACTCCCCTTGCCATGCAACCACCAAGCTACCTGTCACTATACACTGGTCTGCATTTTCTAGAATATCATATACATTCTATATATAACTTTAATAAATACAGCATATGTGCTTTTATCTGGCTCCTTTCTTGCAACATAATTATTTTGAGACCCATTTGTGTTGTTGTATCAATAGTTGATTCCTTTTTAGTGCTGCATAGCAGTTCACTATATGGCAATACCACAGTTTATTTATCCATTTACCTGTTGATGTACATTAGGGTTGTTTCCAGTTTGGGGCTATTACAAATAAAGCTGCTCTGAACAGTCAGTATTTGTATGGACATGTATGCTTTCTTTTCTCTCGGGTAAATACTTCAAACGTTTTTCACTTTTTTTATTGTAAAATATATAACATAAAGTTTACCATTTCAACAATTTTTAAGTGTTCGGTGGCATTAAGTACATTCATATTGTGCAGCCGTCACCCTATCCCTTTCTAAGACTTGGTCATCATCATGTGTAGAAACTCGTACCCACTCAGCAGTAACTCACCTTCTTCCCTCCACAGCCCCTTGCAACCACTTTCTGTTTCTGTGAATTTGCCTTAGTCTAGGCACCACATGTAAGTGGAATCATACAGTATCTGTCCTTTTGTATCTGGCTTCTTTCACTTAGCATAATGTTTTCAAGGTTCATCCCTGTTGCAGCACGGAGCATGAATCAGTACTTCATTCCTTTTTATGGCTGAATAATATTCCATTGTATGAATATTCCTCATTTCGTTTATCCATGGATCTGTTGATGAGCACTTGGTTGTTTCTACCTTTTGGCTATTATGAGTAATGCTGCTATGAATGTGGGTATACAAGTATCTGTCTGAGTCCGCTTTCAATTCTTTGGGGTATATACCTACAAGTAGAATTGCTGGGTCATATGGTAACTATGTTAAACTTTTTGAGGAACCACCAAATATTTTTCCCTTTTTAAAATGTGGGATGAAAAGTTTATGCTGTGAAAAGGAATGTTGTTACTTATGTGTGGGATAACAGCATAAACTGTGATTTTTTCCATGCAAACTGGGATGTCTGGTCATCTTGCGTATACATAGACAGGTGGGTGGAATATGGCAGAGAAAATTACTTGTTTCCCAGTGTATGTTCCCCACTTGGTCTGTAAATTTTAGGTGTGCACATCACCATTCAGAATGAAATCCATATTTCCAAGGCTGCCTTGCAGCAAGGTGTAGCCATCTAACTAATTTCTGGCCATGGGGCTCTGTAATGGCAGGTTCAGCTTCTGGGTAGAGTCCTCACAGGAAGGGGCACACCTCCTTCTCCCAGCTCCATTCCCTTCTCCTGGCTGGAATGGGAATGTGATGGCTGCTAGATCTTGGAACAAAGGTAACTTGGAAAAGAAGGTACAAGGCAGAACGAGGGATAGGAGGAGGCTGGGTCCTGGTACTGGCTGGAGCTCCCAACATCAGCCCTGGACCACCTCTCTCGGGACTGTTACTGGAGAAAAAATAAATCATTGTTTTGAAGATTTTTAATCCTAATTCTTGCAGGTACTCTTGGTAGCTAGTCACTGGCTAGTTTAATGCTCCAAATGGAATGGCAGCCTGTTACTGGCTTTGGGGTAACGTGGAAAACCAGCCCAGTCTCTGGCTTCCATTGCTTTGCTCAGCCCTAGACTATTTTGAGCTCCCACACCCCTCACGCCTCCACCCGGCCTTTTGCTTCCCCTCCCATGGCACACGAAGCCCTCAGCGTTGACACGCAGCCCACTCCCTCCAGCAGTCTGTCCCCACTGGCACCTGGCTGCGTCCCCACCTCTGGGGGAGCAGAGGCTCCTGGCTCCCTCACTTCTTATGCCCCGGGCTCCACTCTGCAGCTTCCCCTGCTAGTTCCCCACCAGGTCCCTTCTCCTGTCACTCTGTCACACTCAAGGAGAACTCAGGGAGCTGGCCCCCAGGCAGGGTGGGCAGTGGAAGGCGAACGGGCCAGGCTGGTGACTGACCATGGGTCCAGTATAAACTCGCAGCACCATCAGGAGGGTGGCAGCACCTCGGAAATCTCCGTGTCTGACGGGCCCTCCATTGCCCCCCTACCTCTTCCCTCTGCCTTTCAGAGAAATTCAGCGCCCCATTCCCTCCCCGGCGCCCTCTCCTTCGCTGCTGCCTCACCTTCATCATTCTGCTTTCCCTCCTCTGCGTGGGCCCCAGTCACTCTCTTGGACCATTTATTATCTCTCAGCCTCAGCAGTGTCTTTGCCTCCTTCCATGCTTCCAGTTTCCCCTCCTGCCTCCTGTAGGGCAGGAGTCAGCAAACTTTTTCTGTACAGGGCAAGATAACAAATATGTTAGGCTTTGCTGGCCTTTCTTCCCTTCTATGGAGAAAGCAGTGGTAGACAATAGGTAAATGAATGGGTGGGGCTGTGTTCCCATAAAATTTTATTTACAAACACAGGCAGCTGGCCACTGCAGTTTGTTGACCCCTGCTCTAGGGCATTGTTCCACCAGTCGTTCCTGACCTCCTGGATTTGTAATTTCTTCCTTTACACCCGTTTCTTCTCCACGTTCTACAAATAGGTTCAAGTCTCTGCCTCTTAATGGGAAAATAGCTAAAAGGGGAGATTGGATGAGTCAAGCACAAGGCAACGGAACAGTTTGTGCCTGAATTTAACAGAGAGGGCAAGGGACTGACTGAAAGTGGTTTCAATGAACAGACCTCAAGAGCAAGTCCTTGTAATTATCATATCCTTGTATATATCATATCATATGTAATTATCATTAAAATAATAAGAAACCAACTCTTTCGCCAACTGGAGCTTTTTCCAGGGCCCCACTAAAGTACCTGATCACTTTGGATTATGTTTGGCTGGCAAAAATTGAAAATCCAAAACACTAATGGCTTAAACAGGATATGGGCATATATCAGAGATATTTTGGGTTCCCTTCCAGACCACCTCAATAAAGTGAATTGCAATAAAGCAAGTCAAATGAATATTTTGGCTTCTCAGTGCATATAAAAGTTAACATTTACACTCTACCATACTCTGTTAAGTGTGCAATAGCAGTATGTATAATAAAATCTACTTACCTTAATTAAAAAGTACTTCATTGCTAAAAAAAAAAATGCTCACCATCATCTGAGCTTTCAGAGAATCATAATCTCTGATAGAAGAGTCACCATAACTAATATAATCATAATGAAAAAGTTTTAAATATTGTGAGAATTACCAAAATGTGACACAGACACGAAGTGAGCAAAGGGGTTGGGTCTGGGAATGGGGTCAGTCCTGAGATTCTCCTGGGCTGCGTGGGGACAGGACTAACACCTGCCAAAACCGAGGTGCTGGCAGGGAGGAGGCAGGGGACGCTAACTCTGGGAAGCCAACCAACGCTCTGCTCCCAGACCGAATATAAGGCGTGACGACTGATTTTCTTTCTTCTCACTTTCCTCGGAGGACAGACTCTGACATCACACTTTACCCGACAACCCAGAATCCTTTTACCCACCCTGAGGTTGAGACCCCCCACCCAGCAGCTTGCTGCCATCAGTGCTCCGCCCTTCCACACCTCCTTCTGTCCCAAGGGCTGCATCATCTCTGTTAATTTGCTGGGGCTGCCCTAACCAAAGACCCGGGTGGCTTAAACAACGGAAATTTATTTTCTCCCAATTCTGGAGGCTGGAAGTCCCAGATCGAGGTATTGGCAAGTTTGGTGTTGGCTACGACCTGTTTGGGGTTTGCAGATGGCCCCCCTGAACCATTTGTACACCACGACATGTGTGCGGTTTTCCCACACCAACATCCAATCTCCAACCATCTGGACACAAACTGTGTGTCCAACAGTTCGATTAAATTCTAGCACTATGCACCTGGAGTCGCCACGAGACCCCCACAGGTTAAGGACTTAGTCCCACAAGGCTGCCCCCACTTCAGACGCCAGTCGCAGTTCCTGATTCCTGGGCCTCCCACACTTCTGACAATGGCTATAAGCTGGAAACTTCTCACTGCCTCCTCCTTAGGTTCAATAAATTGCTAGAATGGTTCACTCAGGAAGGCACTTAACTTACTATTACTGTTTATTACAAAGAATACAATTCGGGCAAGGAGTAGTAGACAAGCCTAGGGCAGGTATGGGGGAGGGGCTGGAAGCGTCCATACCGTCTCCGGGTAGACCCCCTCCCAGCACACCGCGGAGTTTGGAAGCTCTACAAACTCCATTGTTTACGATTTTTATGGAGGCATGGCTGATTAAATTACTGGCCCTTGGTGACTGGCTCAATCTCCAGTCCCTCCTCTCTTCTCAGTTGGGGGTTAGGGGGTGCTGAACGATGCAACCCTCTAATCACATGGTAGGCTCCTCCGGCACCAGACTCCCACCCTAGAGCTATCCTAGAACTAGCTGAGGGGCCCGGCTGAGAGGCAGCATTAGCATCAACTCAGGTGTGGCTGAAAGGGGCTCAATCTGAATAACAAAAGGCTGCTCTGGCCCCAACGCTCGGGAAATTACCAGGGCTTCGGGAGCTCCATGCCTTGAACTGGAGATAAAGACCAAATACAATGTATCTTCTACCTCCGCTTCACGGCTGCCTCCTCCCCGTGTCCTCACAGGGCCTTGTCTCACGTGCTCGAATCCCTGGGGTTCTCTCCTTATTAGGGCACTACTCATACTGGATTATTACCCCACCTTAACAGCCTCATTTAAACTTAATCATCTCTGAAGATCTTACCTCCGATACAGCTGCATTCTGAGATACTGGGCTTTGGAGCTTCATGAATTCGGGGGTGGGGGACATATAATTGAGCCCATGCCGCCATCTTTCTCCAGAAGTCTTCACCTTCATTGATTCACTGACTCATTCAGCCACACTTACCGAACACAATAGAGATGGCAGTTACAGCCCGCCTAGGGCGAGAGTGTGGTAGTAGAGAACCAAGGGCTGAGCCTTGGGGAGCTGGCCTCTGAAAGGCAGGTGAGGAGTTCCCAGAACAGGAGCTGAGGAGGAGGGGAGCCAGGCGCAGCACCCCTCGTGCCCCTCGCCTCTCCTCCGGCTCCGCCACCCTTCCGCAGAAGCCCTTGCTCACTCAGCCCCACCTCTGTCTCTTGACACCCACCCCCACCCCGCCGGCCATCCCTCCTGGCAGGAGGGCAGCCCCAACCCACCACCTCCCTTCTGGCCTCACATTCCAGCTGGATGTCAGCGGAGCCTTCCTCTGCTCGGTACCTTCTGCTTTCCAAGACGATTGGGGTTGTGGGGGGGCCCTCTGGATTCTAACAGCGGTGTAAAATCCTTCAGTTTGATCTCTCTGCCTCAGCAGTGGCTGTAGCTGCTTCACTCCAGTTACCAAAGGGCAAACTCACCTTATCACCAGAGAATTCAGTTTTTTCCAACTCCACACCGTCTAGTCATATGAAAAGCACAATTTCCTCCTATTGATATGATTTTGCCCTGTTCCCTGAGAAATAATAAAGATCCCCTGGCCTTTTTGTCCCAGCAATGCATTTGCTTTCATCCTGGGGACTTTTTCATAAAAAAAGTTAGAGGAAAATGCCTCCATCTGAGCTACCAAGGAAAGATGACACTGTTCAAACTAGATCTTCTCTGATCCCCAAATTTCTCTTCTAATCTGGGGAGGGTTTGGGTTGTTCTGCCAGACTATTGGAACTGGAGGAAGGGAAGGGCACCAGAGGCACCGGGCATGTGGATTCGGGACTGGGGATGTGAGTGAGTCAAGTTCTGATGCCTCATCTTTGCTCCATGAGGTAAAAAGTAAAACCAGTGACTGGGATTTCAGCCAAAAGAGGATGAGAGATGCTCCGCAATGTTCTCAGCATCACTGAGGCCCAGGGAGATGGGGGACCTTGAGTTTTCAGCTGTACCAGTTTGCCTTTGTGACGTACAGCTGCCGGGATGCATCTCTGCCCCCTCTCCCTGCCTCCTGTCCCTGCTTAGTAGCTTTACTGTGTCCTAACTGGGAACCTCAACCCACACAGAACCAGCCAGACAACCACCAACCTTACAAACTCAATTGCCTAAATATTCCTCAAATTCATCCCTCATTTTCTTTCACCTTCCCCAGCTTCCTCACTGTGTTCTCTGCTCCTGTTCTTTCTACCCTCCACCCAGCTATTAGAGCAGCTTTTCAAAATACTTTCAAATTCTCAAGTTCGATTGTGTTATGCCCCTACTTAAAGCCTTCCAGTGATTCCCTGTCATCTATGGGCTTCATTCTGAGTGCAGTAGGAAGCCGTCGGAGGGCTTTGGGCCACAGTGACATGATTAAGTTTACATTTTGAAAAGATCTGTCCTTGTGTGGAGAATGTATTTGAAATAGAGCAAGAGTAGAATCAGGAAGACCAGCAAAGAAGTCTTGTATTGCAGATGAAATAGTGTCTTAAACCACATTAGTCTAAGTAGTGGGAATGGAAATAAGTCAGTGGATTTGAGATGTATTTTTAAAGTAGAATTGATCACATTTGCCAGTGGTTTGGATGCAGAGTGGATGAGAGAGGGAGGTGTTATGAAAGACCCCTCACTTCTAGAGGCTCCCAAATTCCTTGGTTTCTGCACCATTTCCCTTTTCCCTTTTTCATGACTATGCCTCCCAGTCTTTTCACTGCTCTTCATCCACTGTCAGCTCCTTAAATAATGTGGATCTCCAAGGCCCATGACCCCTTTCCATTCCAACTTTATCAGCTCTTTCTGGGAAAGCTCATTTACGTGCTAGCTTCAACTCTTAACTGTATGCCAGCATTTTCCAAGTCTACATCTCCATTCTTGACCTACTTACCATGTTCCATATCAGCTTTTCTACCTTCAATAGGCACCATGTCAAAATGGAGCTTCTTGATTCTCAAGTAAACCCCACTTCCTGTAGTCTTGATCTCAGTGCTTTCACCATCTCCCCAAATATTCCTAGCTATATATTTCATCTTCCCCGTTCTCTCCATCAACTCCCATGTGCTTTGAGCCAACAAGTCCATGGTCTTCAAATACATTTCTCATTCGGTTTCTATCCATTTCCACTGACTTATTCAATCCCTCATTATCTCTTGCTTGGACTATTTTTACTTCCATGAACCACTCTCTCTCTAGCTTTTTTCACTGGGGTTCTCATGCTTACAACTAATATTTCCCTGGGATTGCTCCACAGATGACTGCCTTGGTCAAAGTTCAGGCAATGCCACCAGGAACTAGTCTCCTATCTGCTACCTCTGTGCTGACTTCATTCCTAGAATAACGGGTTTCATTCCCCTCATGTTGCCATAACACTGGCCTTTCTCATTCAAGTCAGCACATTGAAGACCTAAATTTGAGCCTCAGTGGCTCTGATTGGCCAGATTTGTGTCAGGAACCATATCTTGAACCAGTCATCATGTCAAAGAAAGTACAGAATGTTCTTATTGGCTTAGGAGTAGGTCACATGGTCTGCCCTTGTTAAAGCAGTGGAAAAAAGTTTCACCCAAAGCATAGTGGTTGCGAGTGGGGAAAGCAAAACCATTATCACAAGAAGGCAGATTTGATGCTGGGCATCATCAACTATGCTGGGTATCCTTTTTATTGTTGAGTGGTACCATCTTTAATTTAACCACCTGAGGTAATCCTTGGCACATTCTCCATATCCACACCAAATCCCAAGATTCTAATCTATTTTTCCTCTCTGTCCTCAATGACAGGTTGCTATGAACTCTCTAACATGTCCACAGTCATTCATCCCCTCCAACCCATAATGTGATTCCCCTGGCCTATTGACTTCGGATTTCGCCACATGATATGTTTTGACCAATGGGATGGAAGAGTTATGTGACATTTGTCACATTCAAGTAGAGCTTTAATGCAATTGTGTGGCTTGGCTGGGGTACCTTTGCTCCAGCCCTCCACTGTGAGAACATGTCCCAGACAGTGGCTATCCCTTCAACCTCAACACCAGAATCAAAAGATATGTGCAACTGAGTCTAGCAGAGGGATAGACAACTTGCAACCTTCATATTATATGAGTAAAAAATAAGTACATGTTGCTGGCAAAACTGGACAGCTACATGTAAGAGAATGAAACTGGATCACTGTCTAACCCCATACACAAAAGTAAATTCAAAATGGATCAAAGACCTGAATGTAAGTCATGAAACCATAAAACTTAGAAAAAAACACAGGCAAAAATCTCATGGACATAAACATGAGTGACTTCTTCATGAACATATCTCCCTGGGCAAGGGAAACAAAAGCAAAAATGAACAAGTGGAACTATATCAAGCTGAAAAGCTTCTGTACATCCAAAATCTTACAACCACAGACTATTTATTGTTAAAAGAACATATGGGATATGAACAGTCCCCAGGAATGGGTTGTTCTAATTTATCTGAATTCTCTCAGACTGTTTAAGTTCAGTTGGACAATATCCACCATATCATAGATAAGTTTTCACAAATGCCTAAGGTGCCTAACTGGTTTTCTTGGTTTCACTGGAGATGGCTGGTAATTACAGGTATGCTTTGGTTAGGTAACTATATTCCTATTATGTTAATGTGTGTGCACAGTTTAATTAGTAGTTTAAAACCTATCCATGCTGAAGTTACTCTTCAAGAAGATATGTCAAAGAAATAATCAATCTTCCCAGGTTTTCTTCTGCCTGCTACTTCTATAGCTTTTCTTCTTCCTACCTAATCACAACCTTTAAATAGACCTCGTGCCACATGTCGAATTTACCGAGTATCATAATTCTTCCAAGTGGTAAAGATACCTCAAGACAAATGCTGGGCATAGAAGCTACAGGGCATAAATATGCAAAGAAGTAAAAAGCTAACCTTTTCAAACAATATGGCTTCTCTCTCACTTACCAACTTAACATTTCCCTGTATGGCCCCGGAAGATGACTGGTTAGCCAGAGACAGGTAAGATTCCTCAAGGGAGGAACAACCTAAGACAGGCACAGTCGCAGGGGGCCATCTGGTGAGAAAATGGGGAGCAGCAGAGGTGAGGCTTAGAACCTCCCCCCTCATGTTCTGAGAGAAATCTTCTGCATACATGGATGTTTATTGCCCTCGTCTAGCTCGGATTAACACATAGTCTACAGGCACACACCTGATCATCTACATTTGCTCTCTTACAACACTAAACTCTGTTTTCTACCTTTATCTCATATCTACCTACTACTTCAGCATTTTATTAAAAATAATAATAATAGAGAAATGTGGTATCCACATATAAATCAAGTTTAAAAATCAAATGAATATTCATATTTGAACTGTTTATAGTTCATAATGCATGAACAAAACCGAAAGCTTCTGTGATGACTGCCCTTGCACTGTTCACCATGTAACTTATTCACTATGTAAGAATTTGCTCTCCATGTAAGAATTTGTTTGTTATGCATCAGAAGATTGGAGACTGATGAAAATTAGGCTTGGGGTGGATTAATGATTGTGCAATGAGTATTGACCCCCCTATACAGAAATTTATTGTTGTTAACAACTATTTGATCAATAAATATGAGAGATGCCCTCACACACACACAAAAAAGCTTCTGTACAGCAAAGGACACCATCAATAGAACAAAAAGGTATCCTACAATGTGGGAGAATATATTCATAAATGACAGATCTGACAAAGGGTTGACATCCAAAATATATAGAGCTCATACACCTCAATGAACAAAAGGCAAACAATCCAATTAAAAAATGGGCAGAGGAGCTGAATAGACAGTTCTCTAAAGAAGAAATTCAGATGGCCAACAGACACATGAAAAGATGCTCCACATCACTTGTCATCAGAGAAATGCAAATTAAAACCACAATGAGATATCACCTCACACCAGTAAGGATCGCCATCATCGAAAAGACAAACAACAACAAATGTTGGCGAGGTTGTGGAGAAAGGGAACCCTCCTACACTGCTGCTGGGAATGTAAATTAGTTCAACCATTGTGGAAAGCAGTATGGAGGTTCCTCAAAATAGAAATAGCATTTGACCCAGGAATTCCACTTCTAGGAATTTACCCCAAGAAAGCAGCACTCCAGTTTGAAAAAGACAGATGCACCCCTATGTTTATCGCTGCACTATTTACAATAGCCAAGATATGGAAGCAACCTAAGTGTCCTTCAGTAGATGAATGGATAAAGAAGATGTGGTACATACACACAATGGAATATTATTCAGCCATAAGAAGAAAACAGATCCTACCATTTGCAACAACATGGATGGAGCTAGAGGGTATTATGTTCAGTGAAATAAGCCAGGTGGAGAAAGACAAGTACCAAATGATTTCACTCATACGTGGAGTATAAGAACAAAGGAAAACTGAAGGAACAGAACAGCAGCAGAATCACAGAACCCAAGAATGGACTAACAGTTACCAAAGGGAAAGTGGGTGGGAAGGATGGGATAAGGGCAGGGAAAAAGAATGGGGGCATTACGATTAGCATGTATAGTGGGGGGGGCATGGGGAGGGTTGTGCAACACAGAGAAGACAAGTAGTGATTTTACAGCATCTTACTACGCTGATGGACAGTGACTGTGAAGGGGGGACTGTGGGGGGGACTTGGTGAAGGGCGGAGCCTAGTAAACATAATGTTCTTCATGTAATTGTAGATTAATGATACCAAAAGAAAAATTAATAGAAAATAAATAAAAATAAGTACATGTTGCCATATGACATGAGATTTTAAAGTTGTTATGCAATATAAGTCAGAAAAGCTAAGTAGTATAGACTCCTCAGCTCAGGCCCCTATCATTTCTACCTGGATCACTGCAACTGCTCTTTCCTCACTCTCACTGTGACATCCCCGCAGCTGTCCCCCTCGTTTGTCATCCAGCCTCCTGCACAGTCTCCACAGCAAATCTGATCACATTAACTCCCCGCTTACCTCCCAGGTCTCATCACTATTTTCAGGATAATATTCAAACTCCTCCTTTAAGCACACCCAGCTTTTCAGGACCTTACCCAGACCTCCCGCTTTAGCTTTCCCTTCCCCCGTCGGCAGGGATTGCCCCGGCCCCACAGGACCCCTTGCAGTTGCTGGACGCACCATGCTAGCTGCTGGCTCTGCGCGTCACTCACTCAACATCACTCCCTTGTTCTTGGAGACTAACCTCCGGTCGCATCTGTTAAGGAACCACTTCCCAGGGTGGGTTTAGATGGCCCCTCCCTCCTCTGTGCTCGCGCAGCACCTGTGCCCACCCTCCCCTCTGGTAGCACGAGGGTCCCTAATCTCACTCCTTCCTGGCCCCGAAGTTCCACAAGGGCAACGACAGGGTGTGGCTTGTCTCTGAGTTCCCCGGGTTTGGTGGTCCCTGGCAAAAAGTATTTGGCGCTGCTTGGGAGACGACTGTGTGAAAGTATGCACGCATCTGTTGGATTTCATGCTATTTCTCCAAACCAGCCAATCTTCTCCATTGCTGCCAGAGTCATCTTCCGAGAAACAAGATTTGATCATGTGACTTCCCTGCTAAAGGAAAGGTCCTGGCTCCTCTTTGCTCTCACGGAGCTTGTCACAGCCTAGTTTGATCCACTCCTTTGACCTCAGGCACTATTGGTACGTTGGTGATACCCAAATTTCCAACCCAGATCTTTCTCTGGTTTCATATATCAAACTGCCTGTCCTACATACCTACTGGAGTGTCATGCAGGGACCTTGAACCCGAAGAGTCAGATGCCCATTTTCCTCCTCAAACCTTCTTCTGCTCTTGTGTTTTCCCTCTCAATCAGTAGCCTCCTCAACTATTCAGTTGCCCAAACCTGACATCTGGGAGTCTCCCTTAAGAGACTGGCTCAGAAAATGAACTTGGCAGCCAGATAAATGACTTCAAATGCTGCCTCTTCCGCATAGTACCTCTGTGACCTCAGGCAAGTACCTTCACCTCCCTAGATTTTAAATCTAAATTGCCATGGCAGTACCTACCTCCCGGATCGCTGAGAGGACTGAGTAATAGGATCACGCCAAGTGCTGGGCAGATGCAACCGCACAGTGAACCCTTACCAAATATTAGCGTTTGTTATTATAATGGTCCTCTCTCCCCTTTACCCTGTCATCCACCCGCTACATCTGTGGATCCCACATTCCCAGTGTCCCTTGAATCTGTCCCATCCTTCCTGTCCCCAGTGCTACCCCCTAACCCAGCCTCCTGTCCTCTCCTGTCTGATGACTGCAGAAGCTTCCTGCACAGCCTTCCTGAATCCACCCTCCCCCTGTGTTCACTCCTTTCTCCAAATTTCTAGTGTGGCTTTTTCTGAAAACCAACTCAGCTCATGTCAGCTTCCGGCTGAGCTGAACTTCTTTCAGTTCCTCAAACGGACAGAACCCTGCTTTCCCTCCACATATGCTGTTTCCTCTGCTTGGCCCCTGGCCTCGGTCAGCCAGCACCACAGGCTGGCTGCCTCTTCTTGCTGCTCCCCACGTCAGCATCAGGCTGCCTGCCCACTACCCAGATTCTGTTAGGTGTCCCTGTTAGATGTCACTTTCCTCCCAAGTGCCTCAGTATCCCTATTAAAGCACTCATCACATGTCGCCGCGCTGATGGACTCAGTGACCATCTCCTGTCATTAGACTGGGAGCTCTATACGACAGAGTCTCTGTTTTCTTCAAGGCCGTATCTCTAGGATTTAGTCCAGGCCTGGCCCATAGTAGAAGTTCAATACATTTTAAATTATTTAAGTTACCTTGAATAGGTAATACATGCACCGATAAGAAGATTCAACAGGTGCAAAGAGATGTACAGAAAGAAAAGACTCTCTCTCCACCTTGATTCCCCACTATACCTATTTTCTTGAGGATCCTTAATATTCTCTGCAAATACAAGCATACTCTATGGGTATGGAGGCATATTATACACAGTATTCTGCAGTTGGTTATTTTCTCACTTAATAATGAAGATATTCCATTCAGTCTATATGAAACTTTTTAAAAACCTGCATTAGTGTTCCTTTCTAAAGATGTATCATAAATTATTAAGCAGTCCTCAGCCACTGGGTATTTAAATTGTGTTCAGTCTTTTGCTATTATAAACAATGCTACCCTGAATGTCCCTGAACAAGTCATTTCACTCATAAGTGAATATACCCATAGGATAAATTCCTAGAAATGAAATGGATGAGTCAGGCTGTACATACATTTCATAGTGTTTTAGCTATGCCAAACTGATCTCTGCAGACACTCATCGATTTACACACCCATCTATAATGCACTGTTCTACCTTCTTCATGTGCTTGCCAACTCAGTATTATCAAACTCCTTGATTTTAGCCAATCTGATAGTAACAAAAGGAATGCAACATAGTTTTGTCATCTGTTTTTGTAATCGAGGCTGAGCATCTTAGATATCTAAGATCCATTTGCAAAGTTAAAGGACAGGTGACCAAGTGAGTAGTTACAAATCATATCAACCAAAGACAAACCAATGCAAAGTTGAACAAAAACTTGAACTGGCACTTCATAAAAGAAGAAATCCAAATGGACATTAAAGGAAATACAAATTAAAATCACACCAAGACAGCACAGCCTACTGACACAGAGTGGTTAAAATTAAGAAGTCTGACGATATCAAGTACTGTCAGTGAAGTGGAGCAGTAGGTACTGTCAGACACTACCGGCAGGAGTGGGAATTGGGGAATTGCTCAGAAAAACTGAAGATGTGCCCTGGAACCCAGACACTCCACTCCTGCATCTATTCTCACTGAGAAAGCCTTGCCCGTGTGCATTGGGAGTTAGACAAATGAACGTTCAGAGCAGAACTGTTCCAAACAAAGAAAACTATCCATCCATAGTAGAGTAAAAACATAAATTGTGGTTTGTTAATACAGTTGAAAACTATACAGCACTATAATGAACAAATTACAAGTTCATGCATCAACACGGCCATGTTGTGTAAAAATGTTGTTGAGTTAAATAAGTCACAAAAGAAAAGTACGAGTCCCTTTATATATAAAGATCAAAAATAGGTGAAACTAACTTCTGTAATGTGTCTGAGGATGCATACATAGGAGGAAAAACTATATTAAAAAGTCAGTGTAGTGGCTTCATCTTCAGAGGAGCAACCTGTGATAGGAGAGGCCACACAGCTGGGGCCGAGCTGATAAGGTACTGACTGTATTTCATTTCATGGCCTGGATGATGGCTACACAAGTGTTACGGCTTTGTCTTCAAACTGTATGTATATGATTCATACATTCCTCTGTGTATATGAAGTATTTCACTATTTTTGAAAAAAAGTTCAGAACAGCATATATATATATATATATATATATATACCATCTAAAGAAAAAGATAAAAGTTAAAGAAACTATAAGGAAATGCAAATTTGATTAGTTTTGGAAGCATATGCAAGAAACTGACAACAAAGACTGTCACTGGGGGACTGGGGAATAAGAGTAGGAGCAAAAATATACTGTTTAAAGTCTTAAACCATATTAGTATATTACCATCTTAAAAATACATTTGCATTTTTTAAAAAACCCTGTTTATATTTCCTTTACTGAACTCTATTATTTTCCAGCACTAAATAGCCAGTTACCACAGATTTGGTGGCTTAAAACAATACACACATTTATATCTCATAGTTTTTGTGAGTGAGGAGCCCAGGCATAGCTAACCTGGGTCCTCGCTTCAGGATCTTCTTGGGCTGCAATCAAGGTGTTGGCTGGGCTGAATTTTATCTGGAGGCTCAAATGGGGAAGAATCCTCTTCCAAACTTACTCAGACGGTTGGCAGAATCCATTTTCTTCCAGCTGTATGACTGAGGGCCCCAGCTTTTTGTTGTGCAGCCCTTGGCCTCTGGCAGTTCCTAGAGACCACCCACAGTTCTGTGCCGTATGGCTTTCGCAGCACAGCTGCTTACTTCATCAAGATAGCAAGGGGAATATCTTGTGCAGTCTCCTAAGTCTAGATGCGGTCTTACAGGATATAACATGATCTGGGAGTGATATTCCATCACCTTCGCCATATTCAATTGGTTAGAAGCCAAGTCACAGATTCTGTCCTCAGTTAAGGACAGAAGGAGAGGGATTGCACAGAGGTGTGCACCTCAGGAGGTAGGAATTATTGGGAGTCACCTTAGGATTTGTCAGTCATAGTTATTGTCCTGCCCAAATTTTTTTCTATATTTTTTCCATTTGCAAGAGCTCTGTGGATTAAATAAATTAACCCTTTGTGAGCCACATAGGGTGCCAATTCATTTTTTTTTCCTAGGTTTTTTTTTTTTTGGTATCATTAATATACAATCACATGAGCAATATTGTGGTGACTAGATTCCCCCCATTATCAAGTCCCCACCACACACCCCATTACAGTCACTGTCCATCAGCATAGTAAGATGCTATAGACTCACTATTTGTCTTCTCTGGGCTATACTGCCTTCCCTGTGCCCTGCCCCCCCACATTATGTATGCTAATCACAATGCCCCTTTTCCCCCCTTATCCCTCCCTTCCCACCCATCCTCCCCAGTCCCTTTCCCTTTGGTAACTGTTAGTACATTCTTAGGTTCTGTGAGTCTGATGCTGTTTTGTTCCTTCAGTTTTTGCTTTGTTCTTATGCTGCACAGATGAGTGAAATCATTTGGTACTTGTCTTTCTCCGCCTGGCTTATTTCACTGAGCATAATACCCTCCAGCTCCATCTATGTTGTTGCAAATGGTAGAATCTGTTTTTTTCTTATGGCTGAGTAATATTCCACTTGTATATGTACCACATCTTTATCAATTCATCTACTGATGGACACTTAGGTGGCTTCCATTTCTTGGCTATTGTAAATAGTGCTGCAATAAACATAGGGGTGCATCTGTCTTTTTCAAACTGGGTTCCTGCATTCTTAGGGTAAATTCCTAGGAGTGGAATTCCTGGGTCAAATGGTATTTCTATTTTGAGTTTTTTGAGGAACCTCCATACTGCTTTCCACAGTGGTTGAACTAATTTACATTCCCACCAGCAGTACAGGAGGGTTCCTCTTTCTCCACATCCTTGACAGCATTTGTCAATTCATTTTTAATAAATAAATGACTTCATGAATCTTCTTCTACCAGTTGATCTACAACTTTCAGCTCATCAACAGTGACTTCATTGGTCCTTTGTGGCATCTGTTTCCCTTACCTGGAAAGCTGAGCTGGGTCAAAGCCCAAAATTTAATTGAGGTTCAAAGATGGGTGAGATTTTGTGTTGGACTTGACTTGAAATTGCTCTGACTTTGACTCATGCCAAGATGAGTCAAAGAAATAGTGCAGAGAATATACCCGCAATGAGGCTGCCTGTAAGAGGACAAGGCAGGTTAGTCCACCTGCATATCATGAAGAGGCCTGTGAAGTCCTCTGGTATGAGACATTTGTCAGGCTGGCAGAGCATTGAACAATGGGGTGGCAGCTTTGTATGCCTCTAACCTCAACACCCCAAAATAGCTTGTCATCAGGATGTCTACACGCAGGACCCCCAGTAAGCCATGTCACTGGTACCCACTGTCCAGGTTCTGGGCTTTATGGCATTTGCTGTGCCAGCTCTGGGCTCTCTCCCCTTATTTGTGCCTGGACTACAGAGCCAGAGTTGTTCAATTCTTTCACATATGCCTCTCTCTCTCTCTTTTTTTAAACCAGGATAACCACACTGAATCATTCAAGACTCAGCTTCTAGGCTGTGTCCTGGAGGGAGGACAAAACTTACAGGCCAAGGTATATCTGTAGCCATCTTCTCTGTGTGACCCTCTGTGTTAGCATTCATTACAAGGCACTGTAATCAATCTATACATTTCTACCTCTTACACTCCATAGCAAGACCCTCCAGGGCAAGGACTGAGTCTGATTTCCCTATCGACCTTATAGGACCAGCTTCCATGGGAGCTCTCCATTTGGGTATCCCCAAAAGCACATCACCATATGCAAAGCTGAACTCACCTGAAGCACCCCCTCTGAGAGTCCACACAGCACCAAAGCCTCTGTCATTGCATCTACTGTGTTAGGATATAATTTCCTGTTTATGAGACTATCTCTCCCAGTGATAGTAAGCAACTGGGGGCAGAAACCATGTACATTTTTATCTATCTTTGTATCCTTGGAGCCCAGCACAGTGCCTCCCAAATAGGAGCTATTCAATAAATGTTCACTGAACTGAACTGGATATCTGTGAGTTCAGGGCCAGCTACCATGAGAGTACTTAGGAAGTGCTCAGGACATGATTGTTACATTAGATTCTAGAAAAGATGCTTCTCCCAAAGCCCTCTGCCTACCCTCCTTCTCTGGCAGCTTGGATTTAACACTGAGAACCGATAGTTTGTCACATAGCAACAATAGTAAAGAATGAGCTACTGCCGAATAGAGCAGACGCTTGCCTGCTGCAGAGAGCAGAGCAGAGCTATTCTGAGATCTTTTAGGTAGAGTCACAGTCTGATAGGCCCACACATTGTGGCAATAGTTATCATCAGCTTAGGGGTACAAGGCACTGAAAACATCTTATTTGCATATCTGTCTCTTTTGTCACACTTTGGAGCATTCTTTTAGAATAGAAAGGACCAGATTTTAGGTCATGGTTTTTCTTATTTTGAAGTCAGATTTTTATTTACAATACTACTAACATATTTCCATATTCCACTGAATTGTTGTACAGATGTGTTAATTTATAAATCAAATGATCACAGATACCAAACAAAAAGCAGGACCTATGTCTCAGCCCAAACTTCCCAGCATGGCACACATGGCCCTTGGTGACCTGGCTGGGCCCACTGGGTCAGCACCCTCTCCTGCCCGGGAGCCCTCGTTAGCACATGCTCCAGTCTTGGTGAGGAGCACCCAGGCTCCAGTGTGACAAGTGCTCTTGCTCACAAATTATCCATCCTGGTTTGCCTTGAGAGAGCCTCCATCACTCTGTCCAGTAGCTGTATCTGAGCTTCCCTCTAACAGGATGATCTGCCCAGAGGACAGGAATAGCGTCTTTCCCATCTTGGAATCCACAGTAGCCAGCAAAGTGCTGGGCACAGGGAATACGCTCAGGAAAGGTTGGCTCAGGGTTACCTTAGGCTCTGCAAGTCCAGTACATCCTGATGGCAGGACACCATGCCAACAATAGGGCAAGCTGCAAGTTCCGTGGCTGCTTTTGTGGCTCTGACACTCTGCATTTTAACTTTATAGAAAAGATATGTGTGTGTGTTTGTGTATTTATGTATAGACCTTTCTTCTTCCTTCCTTTCTTCATTCAACACCCACTGGCCATGAATTCTGTGGCAGTTCCTGTATTAGGTGCTATAGGCATGAGAAAGTGTAAGATCTGCTTACGGTTCAGTGGTAAGAGGCCTTTGTGTGATGTTGGAAGTCATGAGTTCAAGCCTTCCTTTACCTCAGTCTGGGGTCTCATGAAGGACATTTTACTTGCTTTAGAGCCTCAGTTTCCCAGATCATTAGTGAATACAAACACTAACTCTCTTTCTGTTGTAATTATAAAGAACCCAGGTCAAGATATTCAAGATGCCAGAAGAGAAGGAGATTGGCTGGCAGGTAAGATAGACCACATCCCCTTCAGGGCCGGAAAGCCTTGGGGCTGCAGTAGAATGGATGAGGATGCATGGGGAGACCCACCCACGGGGAGACCCACCCACCCAGACCAGACTCACAAATCAATGGCATCCTTTCATTTATCCAACAAGTCTGAGTTGAGTTCCTTCTATGTATCAGCTCCTGAGTTTGGAGCTGGGGAGAGAGATGGAAACATGGGGAGAGAGACCAACGAGGACTATCACACAGTGTGAAACGCAGAACAACTCAGAAGTGTCAGGTGCTTGACGTGGAGGCACAGAAGGAGTCTGTATCAAGGACTCGGGGATCAGGGACGGCTTTACAGGAAAAAGGATGGGTAAGCTGAGACCTGAAGGGACACTGAAAATTAGGTGGGTCAAGGGGTGAGGGTGGTTATTGTTTCAGACAGAAGGAATATGTGTGCGAATGTCCCAAGGACAGAGAAAGCATGGTGCAAACAGAAGAGAAATAAATCCACTTGGCTGCAAGAAGGGAAGTTGAGAGAAATGAGGCAGGTAGGCAAGGACCATTTCTTACACATGGAACTTTATCCTAACAGCAAAGAGGAACCATTGAAGGTCTTTAGAAAATGCTTTTTGGTTCTGATTTTGCACACCACAGACATTTAGAATGTAGAATGAAAGCTCCCTGTAACACTTCTATTACTCCAACACTGTTAAGAGTTTGATGCATATTCTCTTAGCTTCTAACCCATTATTACTATTAATTACAAAAAAAAAACACAGAGCCATTCGATACCTGCTGTTCCACAATTTTCTTTCTGACCTTAGTGCTATAAGGTTATCTTTCTGTGGTAGTACATACTTACCTACTCATTTTTAAATAACTGCATAGTGATCCCATCATCATAAAGATGTTTCATTGTTTATTTTTATTGTGATAAAATATATGTAACCTACAATTTATCATTTTAAACATTTAAAATTATTTTATAAATTGTAAAATACACATAAAATTTACCATCATAACCGCTTTTAAGTGCATAGTTTAGTGGCATTAAGTACATTCGTACTGTTGTGCAAACATCACCGCCATTCATCTCCAGAAATTTCTAATCTTCCCAAATAGAAACTCTGTCCCCATTAAACAGCAATTCCCCATTCTTCCAAACCCCTGGCTCTCACCATTTCACTTTCTGTCTCTGTGACTTTGACTCTTTGGTCCCCTCATATAAGTAGAATCATCTCTGTAGTTTTAACCATTCATCAAGAGATGGGCTGTTGGTTTTTTTCCCCTTTCTTTGGGTGGAGGAGGGACAATGACAGTGCTACACAGAACATTCTCTTTATACCTCTGTGTATTTGTAGAATACATCCTAGAGATACTGGGATTTTCAAAGTCTTACAAAACATTTGTACCATGCTCTATTCCCACCAACAGTATATGAAGGCACCAGTTCTCCACATCCTTGCCAATGTTGGCTATTAACGTTTTTTTCAAGAACATATTTTATTAAATGTATGTTATAAATAAGAGTGTGTTCTTGCAAATGCTGACAACATTCTAGAAGATTATATCAACCAGTGGTTCCTTTTAATGGGTGTGCAGCCCCTTTCACAACCCATCCAATGTTCACATTTGCAGGAGCAGCCCAAATTCGGGAAACTTTCCTCCCTTGATGACGAGTGCTTTGGAAAAACTTTACTGAGGCCACACCTGTAAGAGCCCTTTTTAAGAATTTAATTTTTGTGAGGCAGTAATACTTGCACATGGCTAAACATCCATTTGATTTGGAAAGATAATTCAGGAAATAGAATCCACAGGACTTGACTGGGTGCGAGGAAGAAGGCATAGGGAGGACTATGGGGATTCACGGATGGTGCCCACATTGCCAGCTGGATGAGCACGGGAACAGCCGTACTATTCACAGGACTAAGGAGCACCAAGAGTATAGATCTTGGGGAAAGGGGGTGAGGACCAGCTAAGACCCTGGTGCTTATGGATCTTGTCCAGTTGCAACTGACGGATTCACCCTGGGATAACACCTGTCCCTCCTATTCCTGTGCTCACTGTCTAGGGGGCTCCTTTTTGGCAATCAGGGCACCTGGGAAGCTGGATTAGTCATCAGAAGGTTTCAAGGTGAACAGAAAATGTCTTAAAGGGAGTTGGATGATCCTGTGAGATATTTTCTTCTGACTGAGGAGACAGACGCCAGTGTGCTTGCTAGTCCAAGAAAACTTGCCAGGCTGTGGGCACGGCTGAACACCTTACATGCAATAATCTCGTTTTCATTCTCCTGGCAACTCTGAGTTAGGTTAAGATCCTTTCCTTTTTAGAACCACTGATTAGAAACAACTAAGGTGTATTGAATGCTTACTATGTGCCTGGTACTTTGACAACCATTATTCATAAATTATCATGTTTAATCTCTACAACAATAGTGGGTCTCATCAAGAAATCCTTTTTACAGATGAGGAGCCCGCCCAAGTCACACAGTTGCTAAGTGACAGACCCAGAATTTAAAACCAGTCCCGGCTGCTCTCAGTGTCCCTGCTCTTACCTACCAGTCTTTGCTGTCTGATGTGTCTCCCTCTCCCACCTCCCCACCGCCAGCTACTGACAGGCAATTCCTTCTTCATGAATGTACTCTTAATCGACCCATAGCATTCCACAATCAATTAAATTTTCATCTGATTAGGCTAGATATAATCCAGGCTGATGATTCAATTCTACTTTTTTGAAACCATCTGAAATCTCATCTTGATTGCATTTGTGTCATTTTTATTTCTCCAGACACTTCCAATGAGGCTAACTTCAGAGTCCTGGGAAAAGACCCAGGCAGGAGCCGCCATGCATGGAAAACCCCACTTAGAGTGGAGCCTTCCCTTCTGGGTAGGTCCACAGCTCCTGACCCCCCAAGGAATATTTTCACGAGATGTTGCCCAAACCTGCTTATATAGGCTTCCTGTACTTTGTCCCACAGTATTTTTGGCAGGCAGGTGGGGTATGTTTGAATGCTGCCCAGACTCAAGTTGGATCCTCTGCAAAACTGGGCAAATCTTTTTCTAAAGGGCAGAAACTCTTTAAAAAATCAGGTGAGCAACCTCCCACAGGGAAATTATGGGCCAAGTTTCCAAGTGTTGCCCACATTTCTTTCCTTTGTCCTCTTCATTGTGAATGTGGCTTATAAACTATGAAAAATCACTGGATCATTCCTGAAAGCCAATTTTGACCTTAGCCCTACTAATTGAATCCATCTTATAACAACTTTAAGATAAAAAGGTACTGTCCTTTTCAATGTGTCCTTTTCCTATTATAGTTTGAGTGAATTAGGCCTGAACATCACACAACAGAATTCATCCTTGTGGCAACTTGAGTTGCTTCATCAGGATTTTCACTCCTAAGTGCTTTATCTTTTCCTCTCATCACTCATTTTAAAAAGCAAACCACTGCAACCAAAACCAAAGTAAATGCAATAATGAGCAAACACCAGCTAAAGGGGATGATATTTGAAATACGTTAAAAAGCTTTTACCTACCTCCACAGATACTCGTTTGGGTGTTTCCTTGGAGAGTACTAACAACCTTGCCACCTCCTCAAGTCCCAGTTTACCCAGGGCCAAACAGAGGAATCCTGTAACGTGTAGGAACGTGGAAGCATGCTGGGGAGGCCTTCCTCTGCGAAACTGTATTGTCACACACACCACACTACATTTACATTTAGCAATCTTCCTCCACAGTTACATTTTTGTTTTTTTCCATCCTTACATTACCGTTAGCACATTACGTTTTTGCTTTTTTCCATAATTACATTATCTTTACAGCACTGCCTAGACGTGGTCTTTTATTAAGCTCGCCTATTGGGGGTGGGCGAAAAGAAATACAGGTCCCAGGCGTATTCAGAAAAATAATTCAATCTCAATAATTCTGATCGAAGTGCTACCTGGTAAGGGCCGGTGGACACGTGGTGGACAGGTAACGAATTTAGGTCTGATCCTAAAACCTCTCCCCACTGCTGTGATTTTTTTCTGATTATCAAAATAACATGCGCGTTGTCAAACAATTGTGAATTTCAAGGAAAAAGGGAACAACTCGTAATCAGTGTGGGTTTGGGATGTGAGCAGTTCCCTTTTGTAAGGCGATGGAGGACAGAGGACGCCCTAGGTCTCTAGCCCGGAACACGGGTCGGCGGGGTAGCCCTGTCTGGCTGATTCAACGGGGGTTCGGAAGACCGGCTGCCCTAGGGCCCCGGGCGCAGGGCCATCCCCAAGGCGCTCCTATTCGGCCACCTGCGCGGTGACCTGGCGCCTTTCCCGGTGTAGCTCCCAGGATCCGTCTACCCCGGTACCCACCGGTCCCCTACGCCGAGACCCAGCCCAGGAACCTTCTCCCGTAAGTGTCCACCGACTGAAAATAGATCCCGAGTCCGCCCCGAGCCCCTCCTTTCAGATCCTCCCCTTTAAAGTGAGCCACCGGGTGACGCGGGGGGAGTTTGCGGAAGCGCCAACCGCGTTGGGGCCTTGGGCGGATCCCGTGATTGGACTGGCCCCGCCCCCGGGTCCTCTTACCCCATTGTGTGTGCGGCTCGTACCCAGGCCCCGCCCCCTCGCCCCTCCCTCCGAAGGTCCACCCCCTCCCCCCTTTTTCAACCCCCCCCTTGGCTCATTTCCGGCCGCCGCTGCTACCGCTAGCCTGTAAGGAGGATTCGGCAGAGGGAAGAAACAACAGCCGCCATCTTGTTTGTGTGCTAGGCTCGGGGGGAGAGAGGGCGAGAGGGAGCGGGCTAGAGTGGGCAAGCGGGACGCCGGGCTGAGTGCGAACTGCGGGAGCGAGAGCGCGGAGGGAAGCCGGGCCGGAGAGAGGCGGCAGGGGTCGAGACAGTGGCAGGGGGCCCGGGGCGCACGGGCTGAGCGACCCCCAGCCCCCTCCCGCCCGCACACACCCCCACCGCGGCCCGGGAGCCGGGCCGTCGTCGACGCCTAGGGGAGACCATTACATAACCCCGCGCCCCGCCGCGCCTTCGCCCGCCGCCGAGGGCGGCCCCGAGCCAGGAGCCCCGGGGGGCGGGCGCTCCCGGCACCAGGCCGCCGCGGGTGGGGGCCGTAGCGGCGGCCGTATTTATTTTCCGCGGGAGAGGAGAGCGAAGGAGAGCGCGGAGCGAGGGGAGGCCGCCTGCGCCGCCCGCCGGAGCGGGGCCTCCTCAGTGGACTCGGCGTCGGCGCGGGCGGGCGGCGCTACTCAGCCCGGCCCCCTCGGTCCTCTGGACCGGCGAGCTCCGCGCCCGGCGTCCTCGCCGCGCCTCCGCCGCCCTCCGCGCGATGTGAGGCGGCGGCGCCAGCCTGGCTCTCGGCTCGAGCGAGCTCTCTGCGGCCATTAGCGGCCGGTGCGGCGGCGGCGCGGAGCGCGACGGCAGAAGGAGGGTTGGGAGGGTGGGGGCGCAGGTCCGGGAGGGGGCACCGGGAGGAGGTGAGTGTCTTTCGTCGCCTCCTCCTCTCCCCCCTTTTCGCCCCCGCCTCCTTGTGGCGATGAGAAGGAGGAGGACAGCGCTGAGGAGGAAGAGGCTGATGGCGGCGGCGGAGCTCCGAGAGACCTCGGCTGGGCAGGGGCCGGCCGTGGCGGGCCGGGGACTGCGCCTCTAGAGCCGCGAGTTCTCGGGAATTCGCCGCAGCGGACGCGGTCGGCGGATTTGTGTCCCTCTGCCCTCCTCCGGGCCTGGGCTCAGGCCCGGCCCCTCTCACTTGCCCTACGTTTCCCTATCGAGTCCGCATCCCTCTTCCACCGCGACCCGGCGAAGAGAAAAAGGAACTTGTCCCCACCCGCCTCGGGGGCCGGCGGAGCCCCCTAAGCCCACCCCAGGGAGCGGGGCGGGGAACCCCAGCTGGAGAAGAGATTTCCCGAGGATTCTCCTTTTCCTCGCCTGCATCTCCGAAAGAATTAAAAATGGCCGAGAATGTGGTGGAACCGGGGCCGCCTTCAGCCAAGCGGCCTAAACTCTCATCTCCGGCCCTCTCGGCGTCGGCCAGCGATGGCACAGGTTAGTCTCGGGAGCCCTGACCTTCCACATCCCCCTTAATCTTTTCTGCTCGTATACCTTTATTCTTCCGTCTTTTCTTCCTTTCTTTCTTTTCCTCGTACTTTGCCTCTTGATTAATTTTAAAGGTGTTTGAATGAGCTGGTCTAAGACGTCCAGTAACCCAACCATTTTCTTTCCTTCCTGATACATTCGTTGCAGCACTGTCATATCGATGTGTGTTCTGGAATTAGAGCCCTTGAGTGGTGCTATAGAAATGGCTTTTATTGTTGCTCCCATGCAGTTTAATTTTTTGAAATGCCAGTGCATTTGTGTGTAATAGCTTTTCATGCAATTTGACTTAAAATTTTTTGTTGTTGCTGTTGAGAAATGAGGAATTGCGAATCCTTTCTCCTGGATTGCGCTTAGTCTGTTTCCTCTACTTTCTGCACGAGATTTTCTGTTGAGGATGAGGATGGAAAAAAACCTTGGTTTTATTTGTGTGTCTGGGATCCAGGATTTCACGTTTGACTTGAGGTGTAAACGTCAAGCCTGAAGTTTGGTTTGAATTATTTTACGTGCCATTCCTAGTCTTTTTTTTTTTTTTTTCATCTTATTTGCTTTAAGAATCGATATGGAGCGCAGTTCATTTTACAGCTCGCGTTTCTTTGGTACAAGACCAAAATGTCTGAAACTGGGTTTTTAAGTTGGAAGAGTCGAGGCATTTTCTTTGCAGTTTGTAGTCACTTTCTTTGGGGCGGGGGTTGGGGGGGAGGTGGAGTGGTGTAACCGATTTTGTGGCGTTAAGTACTTGGAAATCAAGATTAGAAGTTGGAAGAGTCCCAATCATGGACTGATGATGATACAGAAGTTTAAAGTATGCATTCGGTTTCGTATTTGTGTGTTTCTGTCTTTTTACACTTTTAAGTGTTTGGAGGTCCAGAGTTTAGCTTAAAAAAGCTCCATGATTTCTTCACTCAGTTGTGGACTAGCCCTTTTTGTCGAGAGAAATTGAGGGAGATTGCCTTCCATCATCCCGGTCTTAGTTAGTTTGGTGCTAGGTATTCTGAGAGCCACTGACATTGTCTTTGGCTGTTGTGGTTGTTGAGGTGCCAGGATAATGAAGAGGAAGAAAGGCTGGCCATCTGACAGTCCACAAGATGTTCCCCTTACTACGGAGCATCTCTTTAACTCCCCGGGAACAGGCTCAACGTCATTCCTCCATCTGCCAGTGAGAGTGCATAATGGAGTTAAATGTGCCGATGAGTTTGTAGAGAAGTTCTAAAGCATGTTTCTAAGCAGGCTTCCTTTCAAAGGGCGAAATGTAACGATAGAGCAAATATTTTGTATTCTTCGCTTTTATAAGAAAGATGTATCCTGAGTTTAATTGAGTATTTTTGCAGAGTTCTGCTTCACACTTGTCACATTGGTGCGCATGAACTTTGACTTGTCTTTACTCCTTGAAGTTTCTGTAGTCTTAAGGGATTTTTTTTCTTTTTTTTCCTCAAATGCATACACATATCCACTAGTGTATTCCTTTGCACTTGTGTCATTTAGAAGGATTTTTAGATCACCTTTAGACATACTTTAACCTGTAGGTTTTTGTGTCATTTCTTCAGTTTTTGGGTAATGTAGTTCTTGCCCTTTAGTTTTTGTGTAAAGTAGCAATGGATTTTACATATGAGTTAGCCAGTGACTTAGGATATTGTAATAGGGAAAACTTGTTTTATATGCATTATTTTGATGTCTCCTAGTCTCATAGTAATACAAGGCCTTATAGGAAGGCTACAATCTGTTGTTCAAATACATCTGTTCAGGTGCTCTACTGCATTCTCTATATTTGATCTGTGTACTTGGCGACTTTAGGTAACACATTTTAGTAGTGTCTCACCTGTCTTAAGATACAAAAACTTTTGCTGCTTGAACTATCTTTGAATAATTATGAGTCCTAAATGTATCAAATAGGTTTTTTTTGTAAAAAACAATCACTCGACATTGAGATGAACTCATTCAATTTTCTCTTAGTTACCTTTCTCAAACTTTTGTAGTGAGGGCTGATTTTCTCCACCTTTTATTAAGATTCAACTCTAGGAATTTTTTGGTGTCCAATTTTTAGTTCTAATCAGTCTGGGTTTTTTGTTGGGATGGTAGCGGGAGATGGGTATAAAGGAAATACTGTCGCCTTGTGAACTTCAAATTGGGCACTTTGCTTTTTTTTGCATCCAATAATGTGTAGTGTAAATTTCCTGGCAACTTCTAAGGGAGACACCTCACTTATTAAAAGTTTAAATTTCAAATTTGTGGTTTTCTACATTTTGACTCTTGTGTCACCTGGGTAGTTTATAAATGTGAAAATAGGTTCTTGGTTCTTGATTATGAATTTTGTCTAGAACTGGTCAAAATGAGCCCCAAATTCTAGACCTCAGAAACTTTTTTAATGATCGAGGCTTGGAATTTCAGTAGTGTTAGTGTGCCTACCAAGAGTGTTTGCATGTTGCCAATTTTATAGGAAAGAAAATTGGAATCCAATGAGTTTACATGCTAAAGCATTACAAAACAAATTAGCACTTAATTCCCAACTTCTGAATTCCTAAGGTCAGCCACTAATGCAGAATAAAAATGATTTATTTACTACTCAGAGATCTTTCTTAAAGATTTCCAGGTTGATTTCAGAAAACTGAAGTTCAAGTTTTATGTGTTGGAATGGGGATAAAGAGACTTACGTTTTAGTTTTTGCATCTTAATGTTCCAGCTCCAATACTTGTCTTGATCCTTTGAAAATTTTATTTAACTTGGTATGGTTAGGTCAAAACTTTGATAGATCAAATGACTTTTCTATGCCCCTCCCCCAAAAGAACCAGTCATAAAAAGCTACGTGTAAATATTTTTTGGTAAAATTATTGACCATGAAGTTAACAGGTAAGTCCTGGAAATATAACTGTAACCTATTTCTAATAATAACCTGAGTGATGGGAATGATAAAGATATGTTGCCTTCATTGCTCACTGGATATGTTCTGTCCCTGCTTTGTAAACATTTAATGCTATATGCAGTGAAAGAACAGATAGGGAAGATGAGGGACAGCGTTAGGATCTGGCCTATTAAGTAGGGTATAAAGATTCTTGTCTTAGTAGGTTTGTGTGTACTAGTGTCAAACTTGGCTTGGATTTTATGCCTGTTTTTCATTTCAAAGGCACAGGGCAGGTAGTATATAAAATATACCTGCATTTTGACCACAAGATTAAAGTCCAGAATGGAGAAGTCGCAAGGATTTTTTTTTTATGTCAATTTTGTTTTCTCAAAAACACTGTTTTGTGTTAGTGGTTTATCATCCTAACCAGGATGTTTTTGGTGGAAGCCATTTCTTTTCAGCTCTTAAACCTATATGTTGATGGTATTATGTTTTATTTTTTAGACATGAGAGTTTACATTAGATTTCTGCTGTAGTTTTTCGGTTATGGCTCCTTGGTCCAGTGAGGTATGCTGACCTCAGTGTTAAATTGGAAAACATTTCACCAAGTGCCTTGAACTCTGGCAATTACTATTCAAGACTCAAGACTGTAATACACTCAAGACTGTAAGTTCGTTTGTAGGGCTTCAAGAAGGCTGTCTGTGGTTGATAAAGTGACTTTTGTTAAGTTGTAAATCTTGTGTGTTACAGTATGGGTGCCCTTTTCCCAAGGAGGTCGTGTTCTGTTGCAGAGGTAAGAAAAGGCGTGTCCACTCAGTGTAGGATCGGGGAGTGAGGAAAGAGTTGCTGCTGTTGTTGCCTTTTGGCATTATTTTCTGGTTAACTTTGCTTTTCTACTTTCTCCTTAGTCTATTCGATTAAAAGGGGGGAAAATTCAAACAAGAAGTTGAAAATTGGTGTGTAGTGGTGTTTGTAGGGACATAAAGTGGTAAATAGGAAAGGGGAAAAAAAGTAGGAACAATGTTGCAGATAAAAGTGGGAGTGTAAAGTACTTCTTACTGGTATATTTACAAAAACAATTCAGGAGTTACTTTGCCAATTCATGCACCCAACAATTAATGGAAAAATAAGACATACTTCTGGGTGTTTTTTGAGATTTTAGGGTTTCCTCTGAGGATTTCTAAAGTTGAATTTTTTAGTGTAGCAAACATTAGAGAAATTAATGGGCAAGGTGAAACTTATATTATAAAAAGTGTAAATTTTTTAAACAATTTTGCATATGTTTTACATGAAATGGTAGTTTTCTTCTGAAATTTTAATGGGAAATTTTTTAATGCTCAGTTCTCAAAGAAGGTTTAAGAGAATAAATATTAAGGTGTTAAGCCTATTCTGAACAGTTTTGAAAATCATTTGTTTTTAGATCTTTTTTTTTAAAACTAAATGTCCAAAAAGGCAATTAGGAGTAATTTAGTTGAGAGAACAAAATTAAAACCACTGGGGGAAAAAAGCACCAGTGGTTAAGAAAATGGGTTTTGGAGTCAGACTACAAGAGTTCAGACCCCAGACCTGCCTTTATTAAACTGGACTTTGGGCCTGTTATCGAACCTCTCTCTCAGCTTCCTCACCTTTAGTACCCACCTTATAGGACTGTGATGAGGAATAAATGAGAATTCTCTTTAGTAAATGCTTGGGATAGTGCTCGCTGCAGCATAGTGTGTGCCCATTCAGTGTTTAACGTTTTTAACCTCTTGGCTTAAAAAAATACATATGTATGTATTTTTTAAGTTCTTAGTTTATTAATTTTCTCATGACAGATCTGCACAATCACCACAGATAATGTTACTGCAGAATCTTTACTCCTTTTTGCCAGCACCAGTATCAGCCTTGCAGTCCCCCTGCCTTTCTTCATTCTGTTCTGGCATTTCTTTAACTGTTCCCTTGAGGTCTTTTCCTTCTCATACAGTCCATGTCTTGCAGGTCTATGTTTGGGTTCATTTTTCCTTGCATAATCCAGAGAATTGTAGATCATGCCGAAGTCAGTTGTCTTGCCACCATCAAAATGGGTTCTGAATCCAAATACAAAGATGATGTCTGGTGTGGTCTTAGACATTTTGGCTAGTTGTTGCCTTCCCAGGATGAAGGACATCAGTGACCATTTGCTTCTGCTCAAGTAGTTGGTTGTTCATAAGCTTCCTGCCCCAGGAAGTTACTGTGTTGTTCATGGTGACAGTGGATCTTCAAGCAGGCAGGGAAGAAAGAGTGGTGTGTGTGTGTGTGTGTGTGTGTACACATACTTTATTTTTAATAGATATAGATAGATAGATGGTAGGTAGGTGGATAGATAGATAGATTAGATAGATAGATAGATAGATAGATAGATAGACAGACAGAAAGGATGAAGAAAAGCCAAATGCATGAAGTTCAGACAGTAGTGTTTTGGAAGAAAGGAAGGTATATAGTACAGAGTTAGCCTATGCATCATCTGCTCAAAGATTAAGTTTTTTGAGAGTATAAGAAATGTGGCAGCAGAGATGAAAATAAGAATAAAAAGTACTGTCTATGCATAGGGTGTCTTGTATTCTTGTATGTGTAATTGAAATGAAAATCAAGTATTTAAGGTATGAGAAATCAGAAAACACATTGTTCTTACTGGAAACCCTCAGGTTCAGAATGGCTTTTTGCTAAAGAATTGTGTGGTTGAGTGCAATTTTTTCTATTTTTTGTTTATCTTGGTCTTAAAATAAGGCTTTCTTATAAAGGAGGAGGAGGAAACATAGAAGGAGCAGTGCAGTGCTTCTCAAACTTACCCAAGTGAGAACTGCATTTTGTGGAAAACCAGAAACCCTGTCAAAAGCTAGGGAACAAATACTTATACTTATTAGTTGTTAAATACTCTGATGTTTTCTAGTGCATTTCTTTTTAAACTACTGCTTGAAACCCACTATATTGATTGCATGACCCATTATTAGCTTGTGACCCACAGTTTGAAAAAAATACTGGCTTAGAAGGATGGCAAGCTGGCAGGTGTCCTGTATTGGATCAACATTTTCTGTATGCTAGCCACTTGTCCTCAGTACCTGGGAATAAGCTAATAATCCAGACATAGACCTTCTTTCCTGGAATTTATAGATACATGGAGGAGAGCAGCGTTCTAGTCTAAGACCACTGTTGTATTTGGAAAGTGGGAGAAACAGAGACCTAAACCCTGTAACTCCTGTTACTCTGGTGGCTGTCTTTGAGGAATTGGGTGTGGGATTTGGGGATCTGAAGGATAGAGGATTAGAAAGGGTGAGCCCAGGTTGGGAACAAGAAAGTATAGCCTGTGAGGGAACCTATAAGTTCCATCCAGCTCGGGGTATAGCAAGAAATATGACAGGAAAGATGAGTCAAAAGCCAGTCATGCAGGGCTTATAATGCTTGCTGGAGTTTAGACTTACCACTTTAGCTCTTTTAAATGACTGAGGAAGAATTGTACCTTAGATGATTGTCTAAAATGTGTGGTTTGGAAAGGAACAGGGTAGAATATGAGAACCAGAGAGACCAGTGAAAAGGCTCTTTTAGAATTCTAGCAGTGATGACACTGACCTGGATATTAATAGATGAAAAGAAGTGAAAAGATTTGAGGGAAGATGGATGGCCAGCAGAAACTTGGTGATTAATTAGGTGTTTAGATATTACAATGGAGGAATCAAGGATAATTCCCAGGTTTCAGGTTTGGGCAGCTATATTGGTGAGGATGCCAGTTACTGAGATAGCAAATATAGGAAAGGAAGTATTTGTGTTTGGGGGAGTGGGGGGTGGGGAGAGTTAAATGTTGGACATTTTGAAGTTGTGTGATTCTCCTTGGATTGAGTAGTCAATGCTCATTTGGTGTGTCTTTCTCTTGTTTCAGCCAACAAACATTGACTACCCACCAGGTTTTATGCACTTTGATGTAGCAAAGATGAAACAAATTGCAGTTTCTGGTCTCAGCCTTGAGGATCTGGTGGGGATGGTGTACCTGTACATACAATTTTCCCACAAGTTATATACTCTGATAAGAATTTTTAAATGTTCTGGATAAAGGTAAAAGATAGGGATTATTGGATTATTTTAGACAGGATGGATTTGGAGTACTGGGGGAAAACTTCACAGAGAAAATTTGTGCTGGAACTGGGGTAGGAGAGCTTGAAAGCAGCTTAATCTTAGAAATGGGGAAAGTTGGAAGGGTATTTCATATTTCAGGTAGAACAAATAAATGCCAAATTGTTCTGATATGGCTGGAACAGAGACTCTGTGGTGGAATGTTTTTGTGGGAGACAGAAAAGAATGTTTGTATCCTGTTACGAAAAGATGGAAACATGCTAAGGAATTTGACATTTATGTTACCATCGGGATAAAAATTCTCTGTGCAGGAGGCTGACATGGTCAGGGAAAGGGAGAGGACTTAATTCTGTTGACATGTACAGGATCAGCAGGGAGAGAACCTAATGGTAGGAATATGAGGGGTATATCATTTATCTCTTTAAATAAACATCATTTGCCTTGGAAGTTTATGGTAAATTTGTAATTACTAAAGTGAATTGTTTATTTTTTAAGATCCAGGTTTTGTTGATGAGTTGTCATACATGTAGCAAATATAGCAGACAACTCAATCCATTAACTCCCCCCCCTTTTTCTTTATAGATACTCAGTTTTTAGGAGGCCTTTTTCTTTTTCTTTTTTTTTAAGAGATTGTATGATTGCTTCATCATCTAGGATCCCCTGTAGGTACTTCCTTGGAGCAAACACCAAGCTTATGTGCAGTTTAGGTTTAGTACAAACACTTTCTTGAGATGATTCTTAAGGTGGGTTTTTTTTTTTTTTTTTAATAACATTGGGAAAACTGGTAGAAGGGTATATTCAGAAATTCTTGGTACTATTCTTGCAACTTTTCTGTAAGTTAAAAATTACATCAAAATGATAATTTAACTCCAAACAGTTTCCTAATTTGTACTATAAGGTCTGTAAATCTGACCAGTGATCAAAGAATAATACGTGAGTGATTTTTAATTGTTTGCAACTGTTTGCTTTCCTTCTTTTTTCTGTATCTCTGGTTTTATAGCTGTGTTTTCCAAGAATATAGCTGGTAAGATTATTCCTTCAAGGAATTTTAGAATGACTTATTTGCAGGTGAAAAGAGTGGGTCCCAAACAAAGTTGGAAGCCTTTTCTTTTTGTTTTTCATGCCAAATTTTATGCTCAAATTTATTTCCATCAAGCTGATTGGATAGTGATGGGAAATTCCTTCATTTAGTTCTACATGCTAACTTAAGGTGGGGTTTTAATAAATAATAATGTCGTCTTTTAGTTAACCTCACACTAAGAAGTGTCACTATGTTAATAAACTGAGAAAGAGCAAGGCAGATAGATAGTCAATATAAAACTTCTAAAAGTGGCCTCAGGTCACATTCTTTATCAGTTACAGCCTTCTTCTCTGTTTACATTTTGAGACCGGACTTTAAATGGGTTGAGATTAAGAATCAACTTGAGTCAGTTGCTTTCCAGAATATAGGTACACCTTTTGGTATCATGGTTGCAGGATAATGTTAAGGGTACATATTTTGGAATTGGCTTGCCCTTTTGCCTTTTGCCTCTAGGATTTCAAAATGCAACAGCTGCTGACATGCATAGCTCTGTGATCTGGTATAAGTTTATATTGATTCTCATCTTTGATCCAAATTTGTACATAACCCAGGTCATTTCCAGTTGTTTTGGAAAAAATCTTAGAAGTCTTAACATGTTTTCCCAGCACGGATGTTGCATTTTCTTAGTGTTCCTTCAAATTAAGTAGTTTTAAGTGTTTGTGTGTCTTTCCTTTGATAGATGGGTTGTTTATAATTAGATTAATTCTGCTTCATCTATAGGTATTAACTATTTTTTAATAGTGGAGTATTGAGTGGAGGTTAGGAAAGTTGTTTTAACCTAGTAAATTCATGAAATTTGCAAAATTGCAAAAGGCCAAAGTGTTTTAAAACGTCTTGCTTCTTAAGCACCCAGCACCGCTGAGTTTAGTGTAAGAGCAGGAGTGCCCCCAATCCATGAGCCTGGGATCGTAATGAGATTGATGGTTTCAGTGTTGCAGCAGAACTGTTACCAGAATCATTAAAGTCATGTAGGCTTGACTTCCATCTCTATCCTTACTTTTTTAATCCCAAATCCCTCCCCGTGTTGCAGCAGAACTGTTACCAGAATCATTAAAGTCATGTAGGCTTGACTTCCATCTCTATCCTTACTTTTTTAATCCCAAATCCCTCCCCTAGGCTAGGGTTCTCTGAGTGTTCTGATCTCTAATCACTTCATCACTCGGCTGCCCCTTCTTTGAATTCTTTCAGTTGCTGAACTGGTTGATATTTAGGTTGTTCACATTCTATTTTCTCTCTCTACTCTTTACCTGTCCAGCTTCTTCTTATCTAACTCTGGCCTCACCACTGGGTTAGGTAAAAGAAAAGTTTTGAGATCTGGAATGTTCATTTTTTAAAAAGCATTTTAAGGTCACAAAGAAAACTAACTGAAAGGAGGAGACTCAACGGATGGGTTCTGTCTTCTAAGTGGGTAGTTGACAATTGACTACTTTCAGAATAATTAGTGTCGGTATTTGGCTTAGTGTACACAGTGGGAGGGCAGAAGTGAGTTTTTATTTGACTTCAGATTACCTGAAATACAGAAAGTAGCCTGTTTATTCAACAAGTAATGTTTGACCTTCTAAGGAGAAAACAAAAATGTAAATGGAAGGAAGAAATAGTGTTATGCAGTAGAATTAGATTTTGAGCCCAAATTATTTCTATTTTAAGTTTTGCATCCAAGTTAGTAACTTAAATCTTTTATTTATGATCACAGACAATGCAGTATTTGGGATTATGTTGTTAATGATCCTTCTTTTGAAAGTTATGCTTCATTTATGTATTTCATGGTGGGTGATACTTGTCTATAATTTCTCACATGTCATGGAATTGTCTTGATCTTCTGATTTTGGGAAAGTCTAAGTGATCTGAGTACTGATTTTACAAGAGATTATAAAGCTAATTCTGTGAGGACCACAGCAATATAGAAGATGGCAAGGGAGACCTACAGAATCAGAATGTAATGATAAAAGGATGTTTTGACTCAACACTTAATTTCCTGCATGATCAGTCCAGATTCATTTTTGTTTGTCACATTTAAACCTCATGGATTATGCTAAACTTTTCAAATCAGATTTAAGTCTGTCCTGTATTTCATATTCTGCATCTCTATGTTTGGACTGAATGTACACTCAGATGAAGAAACATTTTACTCAGTCATTTTGTATTTGAGCTACATTAAATGTATATGAGAAAAAGACAGACTATTTGGTAGAGGTAGCCTGCTGGTAATGTTGGTTGATATTTTAGAAAGCAAGCAGAAAATGTCTTACTGAGGGTAGTGTGAATTCATTCATTTCAGCAATTGTTTGCAATACTGTTTCATAAATATACCATAGGATAGTTCACAGGTAATGGAATACATTTCAGATTTATAAATTTATAATCCAGGAGAAGGGAGTAAGCAGGTTAAATATCTAGGAGTTCACTTTTATATCTAGAAAAAGTTCTTCGTGTCTTTTGCTTTCTTACCTCCTACTCAGTCGCCTGCATTTCTCTTTATAGCTCCACTAAACTGCTCTTACCTAGATTACTAAATAATTCCTAATTACATTTAGTGACCTCTCTCTCTGAGCGTGAGACTCCACTAACATTTCCTTCTTGGAACCTGGTTCCTAGGTCAGTATTTCTGGCGGATAGGCTGATGTTGGGTTTTAGCATCCTTTACTCGTTAAGATTATTGTCTCTTAAATGCTGGCATTTCCAGTGGTCCCCTTCATGTCTAATGGTGACTTAACCTCCACATTTCTCTTTCACAACACTATGCATTTCTCTCTGCCCATCTGGATAGAGGTTTATCACTTGGATCTTAGGTTGTCCAGGCCTAAAACTTAGGAATCATCCTTTTTTTCTTTTCCCTTAACTCTCTACCTATAGTCAGAAAGATCTGAGTTCTTTTAATTGGCTCTTTGATGCCTCTTCCCCCTTAGCACTTCTGCTCCAGGCTTATGTGCTGGCTTTGGTTGTTTCTCCAGCAGCCTCCTGACTAGTCTCTCTAACTCCAGACTTGTCTGTCTAATTCATTCTTCATCCCTATTACCTGAGTGGGCTCTAATAAACGCAGATTTATTCATATTATGTTTCTGCTTTAAGTTCTTCAGTAGGTCACGTTTCTCTCTAAAATAAAAATCCCAAACTTTTTAGTTAGGTTACAGGATCCTCTAGGTTGCTTCTTTGTTTGTTGAACCTTGAATTTTATTCAGCTCATCTGAACTAATCCCTCTGAAAGGCAAGTCAAAATTGGAATCTGAGAAGATTTATTTGAACCTTTATTTTTTCCTTTCCTGAAGGAAGAACCTGAGGAGTTTAGTAGTAGGCATGAAATCAAGGCTGGTCAGTCAATACCAAAACCCATTGTTAGAAGGATTTGTTATGGCATTTATGTTTCTTTGTTATTTTTTCCTTCCATCTTCATACATACTGCTTTTTGCTTGGGACTTGTTTTAGACCACTGGGTTTCATTTGCTACATATGACAAATTTTGGTTAAAGACATCTTTTATTTTAGTAGCCACCTCTGTACAATATGCTGCTCATGAACTTGCTACCAGGTTATTTGCTGGGAAACCCTTGAAGCAAGGTCTAATGGAAAAGGATTTGACTTTTGATGACTAAAATGAAATGTACTTACTAGGTTTTTGAGCTTTAGTAATCTTACCCCTTCCAGTATGGAATTACTTACAGTTTGGTTAATTTTTCTTAGTTTGGAAATATTAAATTTTGTTAAAAATAATTTTCACTTTTAAAATGTTCAGAAAAGTTATAGTTTTCATAATATTCAATACTCTAAAACAACTGCTAAAAATAAACTGCTTACTTACCTAGAGCAATGGAGTGGAATCAGGTGACTTTCATAGTATATATATGCAATAACAAAATAGTATAATCTTAGGGAGATTATACTGTTAGCATCAGTTGCTACATCTATAAAATGAGAGAATCAACACTTCCAAATTAGCCAAAACTGTTCTGAAGTCTGTTGTTTTATGTTTCCAAGTAAATACTGTACTAGATGGTCCTAAAGGATTGTTTGCGCTGCCCAGTCTGGGATATAATGGTATATAATTTTTTAAAAGAGGGTTGATATATGTGTATGTATTTATATAGAGGCACATATTTATATGTCTTAGAATTTTTATGAACCCTCATTGGTTCTTAAAACAACTCCATGAGCTAAGTTTTAAGTTTACTGCCTTTTGATACAAGCGGTAATTTGAGTTCAAAGTTGGTAAGTGGCAGCTAGATGAGGGGAGGCTCAGTCAAAACGGTTTAGGGTTAATAACGACAGTCAGCAATATCAAATGAAATGGCAGAGTCTGTTTGATCACACGTCAAAATACATACAATGTTTTTAGTCTTCCATATTTAGTCAACATAGTTAGCAAATTTTAAAGGTTTTAAATAGAGGTGAGAGAACTTCTATACAATGTAAACACTCCTGTCTCCTTCATAGTGAAGCCTAACTTTGTAATGTGATGTTAAATGTTTTGCATAAACATGAAACAGCAACCAAATGCAGCAGATTTGGCTGTCGTACAGGTTAAATTGAAATCCTCAAGACAAGAGGCCCAGAGTGAGATTTCTGTATTACTGCAGTTGATTCTCCTTAGTGAACTTTGTGTATGGCTGTTACCTACTTCATAGTGTTCAATGTGTGCTAGGCACTGTTTCAAATACTTAGCATGTATTAACTCATTTAATCCTAACAATAACCTGTGAAGTAAATGCTTTTATGCAGAGGTGGAAACTAGGTTCTTCATCTGGCTATCTGAAAAACTGTTGGGATTTTGATTGGTATTGCATTGAATCTGTCATATTTGTGTATGGTTTTATATTTTCTAAATAGGCAAAGATAGTTCCTAAATGTTCAACACTAAAAAATTTGTTGATTATGGAATATTTACTTGTATACCCGAAGGGAAAAGTAGAGTGCAAAATCGCTCATATAGTATGTATGTTCCCAGTTTTATGAATTACGTAAATAGAAAGGATGAAGGAAATATATCAGTATATTAAGCACTTGTCTTAATGTAGCAGTGATGTCAGGCATATTTTTTATTTGAAACTTTATATTCCAAAGCTATTAATAAGACATTTCATTTTTCTGATAGAGGGGCACATACGATTTTTCAAATGGAAAGAAAGTAGTTCTGTAAGTCTGGACTCTTAAATTTCATGTCCTGAGATCTTGGGATGCTATTCAGTTCAATTAAAATATGATGAGATGCTTAACTGTTGAGCATTAAAGAAGGAGTTCGTAATTAAGTGGTGAGACACGTCCTTCCCAGAGAGCTTCAGTCTGGGTGCACGGGTAGTATGAGGATTGGTGGTATGGACAAGTGGTAGTAGGGAGAGGAGAGAGAGAGACACAGGTAATTTCAGGTCTGTGATAGAATGCGTTAAAGAACAGGAAGGACACATAGAGGAAGAGTACCTAGCAACCAAGATAATAGGACCAAGAACGTCATTATTAAAGTGGTACCTTGTCTACTAGGGATGGACTATTTTTTAATAGGATAATCAGTTGTAGATTCAAGTATATTTCATTATTAAATACCCAGTAATGCCTTGTTATTGTGAAAACTACTTGGAGAGTTAAAAGGAAAGAAAACTCAGACACCTCTGTCTAAATAATGAGTTAATACTGTCAGGTCAACCAGGGAGTTTTGCCCTTCTGGGAGACATTTGGTGATATCTGGACACATTTTTGGTTGTCACAAATGGCATAGGGATACTACTGACATTGAGAACAGAGATTGGGGATCTGCTGAGTATCTTACAGTGCACTCCTTCCCCCACAACAAGCAATTACCCAGCCCAAAATGTTTGATAGTGCCAAGGTTGAGAGACCCTGAGTTAATCTATAATTTGCATCCTCTTTTGGGCAGGGATGTTATTGTGAGGGTGGGTAGTTTGTGTTGAAGTAGCTAGACAGGCATGGTTTTGTATCCTCTTCCAGCTAGATTGTGGTTAGGTGAGGTTAGGTGAAAGCAATGTCACTCAGCAGATTGAGGACCTAACTTTAGGGCAGGCATTGTGATAGTAACTGGGTGAAGAATGGCAGACAGCCCACACTGAATGTTTACAAATGGCGGGTCTTTTGTATCAGTTGTCTTTATTATTGTTCTAAATCTTTTGTTTCGCTCCAAATTTAGTTTGTGTATAGATGAGTTATTTCAACCTCTTCTAAGGAATTCTGGAATTTTACACAACCTAATTGTGTATCTTTTTTTCATGGTTGTCAGTACATTTCAACAAATGACTGACATCATTTTAACAACTCATGTAATAATGGGTATTGTACTGATTTAATACTTTCTCTTGGTCTTATTTCAGGTACAGTTCATAAGTGTTTAAACTTACTACATAACCAAATATTCTCCAATTTTAAATACATAAAAAACAATTTTTTTAGTACAGTATGAAAAACTGCAATACTAATAGTATCCCATGGAGTCAGGTTTGGAAATGATATTTAATGCTTATCAAGAACAAAATATAGAGCAGTTTGTAACTTTGATTCTGTCAAACTTTAACCTTTATCTTTCCTCTTTGCTTTTAGATTTTGGTTCTCTATTTGACTTGGAGCATGACTTACCAGATGAATTAATCAACTCTACAGAATTGGGACTAACCAATGGTGGTGATATTAGTCAGCTTCAGACAAGTCTTGGCATAGTACAAGATGCAGCCTCTAAACATAAACAACTGTCAGAATTGCTACGGTCTGGTAGTTCCCCAAACCTCAATATGGGGGTTGGTGGCCCAGGTCAAGGCATGGCCAGCCAGGCCCCACAAAACAGTCCTGGATTAGGTTTGATAAATAGCATGGTAAAAAGCCCAATGGCACAGGCAGGCTTGACTTCTCCCAACATGGGGATGGGCACTAGTGGACCAAATCAGGGTCCCACGCCATCTGCAACAGGTATGATGAACAGTCCAGTAAATCAACCTGCCATGGGAATGAACACAGGGATGAATGCTGGCATGAATCCTGGAATGTTGAATGCAGGCAATGGACAGGGGATGCTGCCTAATCAAGTCATGAACGGTTCAATTGGAGCAGGCCGGGGGCGACCTAACATGCAGTACCCAAACCCAGGCATGGGAAATGCTGGCAACTTAATGACTGAGCCACTGCAGCAAGGCTCTACCCAGATGGGAGGACAAGCAGGATTGAGAGGCCCCCAGCCTCTTAAGGTAAGTATGGATTGGCTTGTATGCACAGTCAGTACATTTTGAGGGTTCCAAAGATGGAGGGCAGGTTTGGGGTCAGTTAGTTATTCTTTACTGTTGATATTTAACCTTTCTTCAGTGTTTAGCGTTTCCCGTGTGTTATATGCCAAGGATCTACTGTGTTGTCACAGATTTTATACAGCTCTTACATTAAATTTAAGTAAAACATTGATTTTACAACTGACTGGTATTGTCGACCTTTGCAGTTTGTTCCAAATGGTGACTGGCTAATTCCTGTTCTCTCCGGCACAGGTATTAGGATATTTTCATTTCAGTTCTAAGCCCACTTTAGTTTTCATAGCCTGCTTATACAAATACAGTGTTGAGATAGCTGGCATCATACTGTCTTCAGATAGACCCTTATTTCTTCCCACTGTGTGGGACAGCATTTTTATGTTGCTATATTGATGTGGTTTACTTAGAATATTTGACTTTTAAGAGCTATATTTACTTATTCTAAAATATTTGTTTAATGTTATTTTTCCTTAATAGTTGATGGACATTAAGGTGCATTAGTTTACTGTGAGACCCTAAGTAACATTTGAGGTGTTCCGATTAGCCTGATTTTCAGTTAAAGCCATTGTTTGAAAAGCTTTTCTTTTTTTAAAAAGCCTACTTTCTTAGGTTTATTTGATTCAGAAGAGAATGCTAAATATATTTTTAAAACCTTTTAAATGAGCATTCTGTGTATATATTAAAGACATTACAAAAGCACATATTTGATGCTTACTCCTCCGTATTTTTCCTACATATTTTTTTTCCTTTTTCTTAAATGGCATCACATAATACATGCCAGTATATGGCATATGGTTAGTAAATATTTGTTGAATGATAGAGATGGCTTCACTTGAAAGGTGATGTTGGAGATGGGTAGGATTTTCACAAGGGGTCAGGAGCAAACTTTGTAAGAGGAATAATTTGAGCAGGCATTAGGACTCCTGAGAATCATGATGGTGCGAGTGAGTTCATGGATGAAATTAAGCCATGGGGATGAATTGGGAGTGGGAGGACTGAGGTCACATTCAGAAATGGGAAAGCCCTTAATTGTTTTTTTACTATACAATAAAGAATACTGACATCTGAGAAAAGATGTTTGGCATCAATACCTACTCTATAGATTCTTCCTTTTTGGCACTTTGATATTGCTGTATTGATGTGGTTTATGTAGAATATTTGGAGTGAGAACCAGAATCAAGAAGGTAAAATATTTTTTAGGTGCCTCTTCAAGGTTCTAGGAATATGGCTGTAGAGTCCCTGCCCTTCTGATGTATATATATTCCAGCAGGGAGAGGAGGGATGACAGACAGTAAACCTTCACTGATTGATCAAATATTTACTGAGTTCTGGCTTTGAAGCTGAAGATAGTAAATAAAACCACCTCATGGAACTTACTTTCTAGTATGCACCTAAGATGTAAATTTATAGTATTCTAGGCAAGTGCTATGAAGAAAAAGTAAGGAAAAACTCATTGGAAGAATGCCTAGGTTGAGAGGGGGGCAGTTTTACTTAAAATCTAAATTACAGACTTCTTGCATCAACATTGTTTCAGGGACTGGATATAATATAGCAGTGAACAACAGACCAAAATCCCAGTCCTTGTGGAGCTCATGTGTTCATGGGAGGGGGGAAATAAAAACATTATTATTAAGATATTTCCTTATTTTAAATGAGTCCCACCTATATTTTATGGTTACAAGTTTGATACTTAGAAAGCACAACAGTGTCTGACACAAGCTCCAAATGTTTAGAAAATAAGTTTTGGAGTTAATGGAGGTTTAGGATGAGATACCAAATTAATACACAACTTAGATACTATTATAAAACAACTAATTTTCTATTTTTAACAGGATAAAAGCCACTTCTATATTTTCCTATTGAAGATTAAAATTAATTCAAGTGAGGGTGTTCAAATTGTTGGCTAGCAGTTGCCCTTCTGTGGTACCAGGTCCTAAAATTACCTCATGGAATTGATTATATTCAATACTTTCCTTCCAAAATTCCTAAGAGTTCTGGTAGAATTAGGAATTAAGAGGATATCCACTCTCCCTACTTTTATTCAACATAGTGCTGGATCCTAGCCATGGCAGTCAGACAACACAAAGAAATAAAAGGCATCCAGATTGGTAAGGAAGAAGTTACATTGTCACTGTTTGCAGATGACATGATATTATACATAAAAAACCCTAAAGAATCCACTCTAAAACTACTAGATCTAATATCTGAATTCAGCAAAGTTGCAGGATACAAAAATCAATATACAGAAATCTGTTGCATTCCTATATACTAACAATGAACTAGCAGAAAGAGAAATCAGGAAAACAATTCCATTTACAGTTACATCAAAAAGAATAAAATACCTAGGAATAAACCTAATCAAGGAGGTAAAAGACTTAATACCCTGAAAACTACAAGACACTCATGAGAGAAATTAAAGAGGACTCCAGTAAATGTAAATACATCCCGTGCTGATGGATAGGAAGAATTAATATTGTCAAAATGGCCATCCTGCCTAAAGCTATCTACAGATTCAATGCAATCCCTATCAAAATACCAACAGCATTCTTCAACAAACTAGAACAAATAGTTCCAAAAGTCATATGGAACCACAAAAGACCCTGAATAGCCAAAGCAATCCTGAGAAGGAAGAAAAACGCTGGGGGGATTACACTCTCCATCTTCAAGCTCTACCACAAAGCCACAGTAATCAAGACAATTTGGTACTGGCACAAGAACAGACCAATGGAACAGAATAGAGAGCCCAGATATAAACCCACACATATAAACCTACACATATATGGCCAATTAATATACGATAAAGGAGCCATGGATAGACAGTGGGGAAATGACAGCCTCTTCAACAGCTGGTGTTGGCAAAACTGGACAGCTACATGCAAGAGAATGATACTGGATTGTTGTCTTAACTCCATATGCAAAAGTAAACTCCAAATGGATCAAATACCTGAATAAAAGTCACGAAACCACAAAACTCATAGAAGAAAACATGGGCAAAAATCTCTTGAATATAAACATGAGCAAATTTTTCCTGAATACATCTCCTGCAAGGGAAACAAAATTAAAAATGAACAAATGGGGCTACATCAAACTAAAAAGCTTCTGTACAGCAAAGGACACCATCAGTAGAACAAAAAGGCACCCTACAGTATGGGAGAATATATTCATAAATGACATATCTGATAAGGGGTTAACATCCAAAATGTATAAAGAATTCAAACCACTGCAGATAACCCAGTTAAAAAATGGGTGGAGGATCTGAACAGACACTTCTCCAAAGAAGAAATTCAGATGTCCAACAGGCACATGAAAAAATGCTCCACATCACTAATTGCCAAGGAAATGCAAATTAAAACCATAGTGAGGTATTACCTCACACCAGTTAGCATGGCCAACATCCAAAAGACAAGGAACAATAAATTCTGGCGAGGATGCAGAGAAAGGGGGATCCTCCTACACTGTTGGTAGGAATGTAAACTAGTTCAGCGATTGTGGAAAGCAGTATGGAGGTTCCTCAAAAAACTAAAAATAGAAATACCATTTGACCCAGGAATTCCACTCCTTGGAATTTACCCAAAGAAAATAAGACCCCAGATTCAAAAAGACAGATGCACCCCTATGTTTATTGCAGTACTACTTCAAATAGTCAAGGTATGGAAGCAACCTCAGTGTCCATCAGTAGATGAATGGCTGAAGAAGAGGTGGTACATATACACAATGGAATATTATTCAGCCATAGAAGAAAACAAATCTTACCATTCACAACAAGATGGATGGAGCTAGAGGGTATTACGCTCAGTGAAATAAGCCAGGCAGAGAAAGGTAAGTACCAGATGATTTCATTCATCTGTGGAGTATAAGAACAAAGCAAAACTGAAGGAACAAAACAGACTCACAGACTCCAAGAAGAGACTAGCTATTAACCAAAGGCGAGGTGTTGGAGAGTGTGGGTGAGGAAAGAGGGAGAAGGGGGTTAAAGGGCATTATAATTAACACAATGTAGGAGGCTCACAGGGAAGGCAGTATAGCACAGAGAAGACAAGTAGTGACTCTTGCATCTTAACTACGCTGATGGACAGTGACTGCAATGGAGTGTGTGTGGGGGGAACTTGATAATATGGGTGAATGTAGTAACCACATGTGAAACCTTCATAAGAGTGTATATCAATGATACCTTAATAAAAAAAAAAAAGGAATTAAGAAGGGGAGTTTTCAGTGAGACTTAATGACCTGAACCCTGTTAACAAATGGCAGTGGCGTTTGTGCCCAGTTCTTTTTAAAAGAATGAATCTGATACAGAATGCATGGGCAGGTTGTGATGTTACTACTGTTAAGTCCTCCAAGAGTCTGACTAACAGTGGTTTTAGAGTCAGAATAAACTAATCAAAGACAAAATGTTTTATGTCTTCAAGTTGTTTCTGACTGATTACTTCATGAGGATACAGTGAAAGGCAGTGTAGTGCACAGACTTCGAACCATACTACCTCGGTTAGCATCTAGGCTGTACTACAGTCCTCCGTCTTTAGCTGCTTATCACAAAGCTCAGTTAAGTCAGTTCACTCCTGTAACTTCACAAGACATTTTATTTGCCTGCTCAAAAGCACTGGAGACAAAAGAAGTGAAAGTTTTCCAAAATCCTTTTCCTTTTATATGTGAATGAAGAGATGAAGTTAACTAATAAAAACATCACAGGTAATGTTGTGGACCAGGGATTTTTACTGCGTTTAAAAATGGCTTACATAATAGTTATGTTACATGGGGCAAAGTTGCTTGCTGTACCTCAGTTTTCCCATCTGTAAAATGAGTTTAGAGTAGATATAACCTACCTCACGGTATTGTTGGAGAAATGAGTTCATGTAAGTAAGCTCTTTGCGAATGGTATATAGTAAGTACTTGTAGTGGAGTATTAGTAGTAGAAGAAAGTGCTTAGTATTATTGTAGCTTCCATTTTGTGATGTTCTTAAAACATTTTTTGGGGGAGGCATTGAAATCAAACCTACATCATGTAGGTAAGCTGGAATCTTCTGGAGACGTAGCTCTAGCTAAATGGGGGAGATCAGATCAACCTAACACTGGAACAGCATTCAAGGCTGTGAGAGTGCCGCTCGTAGAAATGTCAGTAAATGATTACAAATTTGGTGGAAAGCTTACTTTCGTTGGAAGTAAGGACTTTTAATTCAAGAAGTGTTACTCATTAATATTCTGGAGTTTTTGTGTTTGTTTTTTTCCTTAGAAAATAAAAAGGAGACAAGACCCAGTATATTATAACAATATAGACAGTGTAATTGTACCTAAATCAGTGTTAGGCTCCAAATGCTAAGGAGCTCCTGAATAATTAATAGGTATTTAATATGTGTTAGGACCTTAAATGCTATGTGAAGAGGTATTACCTGACATCTGAATAGATTTCTATCCAAATTTTATGTGCTTTGTGACTAATGAAGCTGGTGTTTTAAGAAAACACAAAACTCAACTTCATTCAAGTGAGTATTGATTGTCTTAGCAATAATTCCTTTTTTCTTTTTTTAAAAAGTTTTTGAGGTGGTAGGAACACTAATGTCAGTTTTAGAGTTCTCTTAAAATTAACATCAGTTTGCAATGGTTTTGGGCATGTGATGTTAAAGAATATTTAAACTATAAAGTTCCAAAGTAAGCAATGATTGTTGCATTTCTGTTTTAGAACTTGGGTGTCCTTGGACAGGCAAAGGGTGAAGCAGATAGCAAGAACCAGTCAGGGGGCATTAAGTGTAAGTCAAGGAGGAAGAAGCCATGTTGAGAGAAAGATGGTTCTTAAATGCCATATTCTGATGGTTTTTTAATAGGACAGTCATATGCCCAAATTTACAGTCTAGATGGATGTGGTTTTAAGTGTGCAATATCCATTTAAGAGGACTAGTTCCTTATGGGGTAATGAGGCCCCCTGAACTAAGGTTATGGTATAGGAGTAATGGAAATTAGTCTGAAAAATCATGTTTAAATTTGGTGTAGGTTATGAGGTATCACTAATCTTCCTTATTTATCAGCATACCCCAGTGCTTAACGTGGTGCCTGACATATAACTTGGAAACAGATAACATAGGCATTTAATGAATCCAGTCAGTAGTAGGGAATATCTGAATGTAGTTTAATTGTGTTTTTATTACTTGGTAGATCTTGGAGTCACACTTGAGTATTGATTTGTGTTAACTGTGATGCGGCAAGTATTATTAAGGGATTTTTGTCCCTGCATTAAATGTTATATTCCTTACATTGTGGGCACTACTTTTTATTTTTCCTATCATAATCAGTGATCGTCTCTATTGTGTATTTGTTGGGTTCCTATGTTCCCTATGTTTCTTTTAATATATAGTAAATTTAGAAACAACCTGTTGAGTCAGATTTTTTTTTTTTTTTAAGAAAGAAAAGTAGTCCCCTGCAGGTCCTTTTTGTTTTAGCCGCCTAGAACTGTTGTGGCTTCCTGGTCCCTGACCTTTTACATTTAGGTGGATATCTGGATCATATTAGGTATAGAGAAGGGAACAGGATCAGATAACTAACAACAGTGTAGCAGAAATTAAGTGCAATTTATCCCTTTCTTGTTACATTTGATGGGGGAGTTGAGGGGGTTAGGGAGATGGAAAGAGTAGGGATGGGGAGATAGGTTGTATTTTATTTTCCAACACTGGCAGCAGAACTCTGAGGGACACGGAAAAATGAAAAACCTGAGACTCCTAGAGTGAACAGAAGTGTCAGGAATGAATTATTGCCAACTAACCAGCAGTCAGAATATTTGAGACCATAGTCTGCTGTAGAGTAAATTTAGGAGTTTTCTGGGTGTTGCATTGTGATTGAGGGAACAAGCAATATCAGGAACTGGTTGAAGCTTGGTTGATGGAGGCGGGCAAGGCAGTGTCTCTTTGAATGAACATGAAGACCAGATTCAACTTGGGTTGTGTGTGTATATATATATATATATGTGTGTATGTACATATATATATATGTATATATGTACATGTGAATAAAGACAACAAGCTTATTATCAAGAGACATTAAAGCAGCTTACAAATCCCAGCATTTTATTTAAATAATGAACTCTTAAAAGTGTAATTTATTGTCTGTTGGCCTTTTATGTATGGTCTGTGATAGAATGGTTTTCATTTTATGTCTATCATGATAATTTCCATTCTAATAGAAAATAATTAAGTGAAATATAATTCCCCCAGTGTAGGCATGCATGTTATTGGAATTCTGTTAGTATAAATATTAGTCATTCAAAAGCATATCTAGCAGGAGCACTTAGAGATGGAGTTGAAACTACCCAAAGAAACCTGAACTTGGGTGTAAATCTGCTTCTTGTTGATTGCTGCTGTAATCTTACTGGCCAGATTCACTTACAAAATTCCAATTATTGGAGACTAAGTTTTTTGCTCTGGGTGCTTCTTGTTCAGGCTGCCCCATTTTTTTTTTTATGCATTCACCCAAAACAACAGGTCTCAGCCTCATTCCCTGACATTGTTAGAGCACCGGACAAGTTACTTAACTCCTTGTCTCTAATCTCATCTGGAAAATGTGAATATTATTTAATTTTTCTTTATTATTTTGCCTTTCCACTAAAGGCATACCTTTGAACTAGTAAATATGTCATATTGATATAAATTTGCCAGAGCATAAATAACTACATAAAATTTTAGAAATGAATTTTATTTACCAGGGATTCATGTAATTTATTTTCTGACTTTTATCATTTCTGTTTTCCAGAGTCAAAAGGCTCTTTCGTCAGTCAGGTTTAGGGTGATGGGGCTACAAAGAAGAGGCTATGCGTTTTAACAGATGTTTATTTTACAAAAAAGGTGATAAAATACAAAGGCATAAACATTTATGTCAGGGTGGGAAAGGTCTTTTTAGCTGTCTGGGACAGTAGACAGCTGCTTCACAGAAGTGGTAACTTTTGAAATGTATCTTAAAAGAATTGAGTAGAAGCTGCACCTGCTGCTTATAGTTGTACAAACTAAGCAACAAAAGATGATAGGACTGTCTCCCTGTGAACTTAGTCTTTTGTTTCCTTTATAGATTAGCTTTCAGGAGTTAAATAGGTAAGGAGGGTGTGTCACTGCATCCTTGTAAGGATGATGAAAAGCTTGAGGCAAATGCTAGAGATTTAAGATGCAGGACAAGAACACTTCACATTTGCACGTTAGTGGGTGTAGAGACAGTTGAATAGGTTTAAGTAGGCTTCATGAAGATCATGAAGGCTTTGGTATACCTTTTTCTTTTCCCTCATGAATGGAAAAAAGTGAGGTTTAGAAGGCAAGAAAACCTTCTGGACACAGTTTGCACAATCTGTGATGAGGGGCTTGAATTAAGACAGTGACAGTGTACCTGGATACCTGGGGAAGACAGGGGAGGCTGTTTAGAAGTAGAATTTGAAGCACCCTTTGGTATGATTCCTTTTAATTGGGCAATTGTAGTGTCCTTAATTTATTCTGATTGCTTGCTGTGTATTTCACTTAGGTGATTGACTTATAGTGGGATCTTATGGAAGAGTAGAATTGTAAGTTGCATCACTGCTATCAGTAAAACATTTGGCTTTTGAATAATTAATACTGTTCTTTCAATTAATCATTACACAGTATGATAGCTCCAGATGTGCCTAAATACAGAAACAAACCTGTCTTTTAAAATACATAGGAGTTGCACACAGAGAAGACAAGTAGTGATTTTACAGCATCTCACTACGCTGATGGACAGTGACTAATGGGGTATGTGGGGGGGGACTTGGTGAAGGGGGGAGTCTAGTAAACATAATGTTCCTCATGTAATTGTAGATTAATGATACCAAAATAAAATAATAAATAAGAAAACAGTTCGAAAAAAAAAATACATAGGAGTTGCAAAGAACTCAAATTACTTTCAGAGCCAGGCAGATAATGAGTAAAGCCAGCTAGGTTTAAGACACAAAGGAATGGTGTGGACTCTAAAGTTTGTGTGCTCTGTCTAAAGGATTCAGAATCAGACAGTTTAAAACCACTGTGATACCATGATGACCCTGAATAAAAAAGGACCTGTCCCCACACACTACCCGTTTTTTACCTTTTATATAAACACCATGTGGGAGTAATAAACATTCAAATGTTTTGATGTATCAAACTCTAATATATTTAGGTATTGGTAGGTTTATTGAGTTGAACTGAATTTAAGCCATGGTTTGTACATTAAATGAAAGTGCATTCAGTGCATTAAAGGTGGAGATGAATGGCAAACCTTGCTTATTTAGCATTAAATGAAGATGCTTGTTAAATTTTTCTAAAATACATCTCAAATATTTTACAGAAAATAGCTCTAAATTTACTGTTCCCAAGGCCCCTAAATTTTAATCTTGAAAACGTGAGTATTTTCATGAGCATACTTCTGTAGTCTGTTTATACATGTAGAGGATTTCCTTTAAATTGTCTTTGTAAACTAGGAAGTGGAAAAGGAAAGGGAATAGTACTGTTTTATCAATGTGGGGAATAAGATTTAATTTCTCTTCTGTTTCTTATTCTTAGATGGGAATGATGAACAACCCCAATCCTTACAGTTCACCATATACTCAGAATTCTGGACAGCAGCTTGGAGCCAGTGGCCTAGGTCTCCAGATTCAGACAAAGTCTGTACTTCCAAATAGCTTATCACCATTTGTGATGGACAAAAAGACAGTTCCTGGTGGAGGAATGCCCAACATGGTGGGTAATAATCTATCTACCAAGTTGTCTTCAAGCTAGCATTTTAACAAAATAATTGTGTTGAACTTCTGCTCTGCATTATTAGGAGGTAATAGATGACCCCTAAGATCAAAGAGGCTTGTGCCTTCCCCCTCATTTCACATGGTATTTTATCACTTGTGATATTTATTGGTCTCTACGGGCTGCTGATCCAAATAGGATCAAATGGGGTCACTTCAGTGAAAGTTTTTGGGCCTGCAATATTCTGCAGTTTCTGCTTGTGAACATTTCTATAGGATAGGAAAGTAGAGCCTTTCTCGAAGGACTCTATGGCAAAGGATTTTGACACTGAATGACCATACCTACTGATTTATGTCTGATAACTGCTGCACAAAAGTAACTGCCCTCCCAAAGTTACATTGTTTAAAACACAAAGTAAAACTTTCTAATTGTAAATGTGTCAAGCAGTCCATGTTCACTTTCGTAAATAATTGTCCTCTAGGGATTTTATTTCTTTCATGTATTTTAGTTTTTTGCTTTGTGTTGTGGGTTTGTCGATTGCCTATATTTCAGATATTCTTAATTACTAGAGATAAAAAGATGGATAAACATGGCATCTCGGTTCCCAGAAATGTTTACCTCTTTATTGGAAAAACCTAATTTCCAGAGTTTACAAAAACTAGTTTTTCACCTACCTGAAAGGCCCCTGCTGGGTCTCCCAAGAAGCTCTTCATTATCCTTCAAAACCTGACTTGGACATGTTTATCACTGTAGACTCCTTGCTTCCATTGGACTTTACTATGTCCTCTTGTTTTCTGTTCTCTGATATTATACATACATTGATTATATCACTTGGTAATGTAATAACTTGTTTTCTTGTTAAATTGAGCTTCTTAATAGTAGGGCCATTGTTTATCTTGGAGTTCCTGCATCAGAAGACGCCAAGTATGGCATACAGTAGACTCTTCTTAAAGGTTTTATTTGAAAATGTCCAGGTCCATGTTTATTAAAGAGATAGCACGCTATGACACCTAACATTAAATGTGACTTTATTTCATCCCTTAGGGCCAACAGCAAGCCCCCCAGGTCCAGCAGCCAGGCCTTGTGACTCCGGTAGCCCCCGGAATGGGTTCTGGAGCGCACACAGCTGATCCAGAGAAGCGCAAGCTCATCCAGCAGCAGCTTGTCCTCCTCTTGCACGCTCACAAGTGCCAGCGCCGGGAGCAGGCTAACGGGGAAGTGAGGCAGTGCAACCTTCCCCACTGTCGCACCATGAAGAACGTCCTAAACCACATGACACACTGCCAGTCAGGCAAGTCCTGCCAAGGTGAGTGGGCTCCAAGGGTTTGTGTGACTGGCAATATTTATAGTCAATAAGAAAAGAATGTGATCAACTCTATTTTGAGACTCCTCTACTTACTGATAATGTCTTGCTCTGTATAAGGATATGATAAAATTCAGTATTTTAAAAGTGGGTGTCTAGGGATGTGGTAGGAGAGGAATTGTAAAGGACTTTGATGATTATCCTTAATGGTTTTAATTTGCCCCCAGCATGGCATTCTTTAAATGTTGCTGAGTGTTTGCTATTACATGGGCAAACACTGAGTCAGTGTTACCCAATGTAATATGAGTTGTGTATTTATAGAATCATTAGAAAATCTGTTTTTGTATGTTTTTATAGAATAAAGCAGATTGCATGGCTTTGTGGTTGGAAAATAATGGGCTCTGGAGCCAGACCGCTTGAATTTGAATCCCACTTTAGATACTCTGACTGTGCAGATAACTTGACAAGTTTTTGCCTGTTCTGTCAACTATGAAATGTTAGTACTAATGGCTGCACTATGAAGGATGGTATGAAGATGAAACAAGTTAATAACATCTGTGGCAGTTGTTAAGTGATCAGTATATTAGCTGACACTAATGTAAAAATACATCCTGTATTTTTTTTCTTTTTCTTTTTCTTTTTCTTTTTAGTGGCACACTGTGCATCTTCTCGACAAATCATTTCACACTGGAAGAATTGTACAAGGCATGACTGTCCTGTGTGTCTCCCCCTTAAAAATGCTGGGGATAAAAGAAACCAACAGTGTAAGTGATTAAATCTTTCGAAGCTTTTATACCAAAAGTATTCTTAGACTCCCACCAGTACAGCTTGGTGGGATTTAGAGTATTTCTTGATTATGTGAACTCCCTATCACTGCCTAGTACTGTCACACTAGATTGTTTGCAGCTAATCTTTACAGACAGAGAAGAGAGAGAATGTGGTCAACTCTGTTTTGAGACTCCTTTACTGATAATGTTTTCATATAGATTCATATTAATGAGGTTAGAAGTAAATGGCCCTTTACCAAAAATAAGATGCAGGAACTTGTCATTGTTAATTCTTTATAAAAACCATAGGTGAATGTATGCTCCATTTTTAAATCCATGAAAACTTCAAATATAATTGCTTTGACTTCAGGCAAGTTACTCTTTATACCTATGATCTAAATACTGAGATAATTTGAAATTATTTAAAGAGAAAGTAAAAAATCTTGAGATTATATTTAGAAACTTTGGATGATGAGAAGCTTAGAAAAAAGATTTAAATGCAGTTACTGCCCCTGTTCTTTAGAAACTAAACATTAATGGTTTAGAATTGGAAGGCAAATTTGGAAATACTCATGCAGCATGTGAAGAAGGCATTAAATTCCATAGATGAATGAAGAAGTCATAAATAGCCCAGTAGGAAATTGGGGCAAGGAAATAGACAATTCTCTAGAGAAAAGGAATGCCGAGAAGTTCACTGTTAAATTAAGAAATGAAGCGAGGTGCCATATATCTCTTCGTCACCTCTGCAGAGATCATGCCACCTACTGTTGGTGTTTGTATGGCTCTGGCATTCAGACAATGTTAGTGGGAACATTGATGCAGTCCGTGAGAAAGTTTTTGGGTATTTTGGATCAAAAGCTTTTCATGCCAGTGATCCCCTTTAACCAGTAAGTTCTGCATCTAAAAGTTTTTTAAAGGAAGTAAGAGTAAAACAAGATGCATATATACTGAGATTTTCATAGTCATATAAAAATAATTTTGTGTTTTTTAGAATTCACTCAAACATGCTGGTCTTCTTTTCTCGGCACCTTCAGTGTTTAATACCATTTCTTTGTCTTCTCTAGCAATTTTGACTGGAGCACCAGTTGGACTTGGAAATACTAGCTCTCTAGGGGTGGGTCAGCAGTCTGCCCCCAGCCTAAGCACTGTCAGTCAGATTGACCCCAGCTCTATAGAAAGAGCCTACGCAGCTCTTGGACTCCCCTATCAAGTAAATCAGATGCCAACACAGCCCCAGGTGCAAGCAAAGTCCCAGCAGAATCAGCAGTCTGGGCAGTCTCCCCAAGGCATGCGGCCCATGAGCAACATGAGTAAGTTGGTATCCTAGTGACAGATGTGCTATTGGTTGTATTTGTAAATGCCATGTAGTAGGCAGAACCAACTCCTTATTTTAGTTTCTGTGTGTCTTTCTAACCCCCCCTTAATTTTTTGTTATGTTTTGAAGAAATTTGTTGTTTTAAAGATTGCAGTGTAAAAAATCCCCTTGTAAACCACATACCAGAGGCAACTGCTACTGGTTTATATCCTTCTTAATCATTTTATGCATATGAGTTTTTATTTCTAGAGATGGGGTCCCATTTGTTAATTCTGTAACACAGTATTTCTTTTTAACATAATCTTTCACTTTCTGTACCAGTGTATCCTTTTTAACTGTTGTATAGTATTTTGTTACGTAAAACAATCTCAATAGGTGGATGTTAAGTTTCCAATTTTTTTGTTTTTTAAAACCACACCAAAATATTGTGCTTGGCTTGAAGTATTGCTTTGGTTTGAAATAACTAGAAATGAGTGTGGTTATTGTTAATACAGATTCCCATAAATCTAACAGCAGTAGTGTAGCCTTCTGAAATAGTTTTTTGAGTGTACTTGTTTTCCTAAACTCATCCTACGATATGATTGGAGAGGAAAGAGAAGGAGTGAATGGTGTTCTAATATCCTAGTTTGTGGTATATTTCTTTCTCTAATTACATGGTAAAATAAAAGATTTGCTGTATTACCCTTGCTGTCAGGCAGTTGAACATCTGAGATACTTTGTTTAAATAGTTAGATATATCAAACACTAGTAAGTACATTACTTTTAATATTGTGGCTCTTCTAAAATTTTACTTGATGATAAAATTCTTCTGTAACCAGAAAACAGTCTGATTCTGAATAATTAATCCACTATACCTTTTCCTCTGAAATCCGTTTTCATCTTTCTGTTAATATTTGCAGTAGGCTTTAGTTTCTGCCCATTATTTGATTATAAGTGAGAAAATTGGGCCACTACTCTTGCAAAAGTGTGATGATGTTGATTTTTGTTGTTTTTAACTTAAGGAAATGTACACTATTGCATTGAGAAGCAGTGCTAACTTGTTTTTATTGAGTGAGAAGTTTTAAAAACTAGACCAGAAACTGGGATGAAGAGCAAATTCTGCCCTTTCAGGCCTGTTTTCAGGCTCTTAAGAAGTAAAAGGTACACGAAAGGGGTTAAAAATGGAAAAGATCTGAGGATTTCACCTCCTCACCCCAGCCCCACCCCACCCGACCCCTGATCTCTTTGGTTTGGTTTGGTTAGTTGATTGCTTTTTTGACTTAAAGATTGCTTTTCTCATCACCCTTTCCCATGTTATGCAAAGTGCATCTTCCTTGAGTTTTAGGATCTTGACCCAGTGCAGTTGTTTGCACGACCTGGATTTTCATTTTTGTAATTGGTTATTGCCCATTGGTTATTTCCCATTAATTTTTCAGATTTCAATGTGTTACCCTAGTTCAGCTCTTTTCATCGGCTGTTGTATCATCTGTGTATGTTCATTTATAATAAATAGCCTCAAGATTATGTGGAGGTTAGCTTTTTGGGATTTCTTTTTACCCTTTCTCAGTTTCTTTCTCTTTATTTTATGATTAGATTTAAGATTAATCAAGTTTCCATCTGTTTCTTGTTTTTCAATTTATGGTGCCTTTTTAGTAATAATCATTGTGAACCAAACTTCTAGAATACCTCATTTATTTCTTTTGTTGTGTTAGTTAGATCCCATTTTGGAAGCTAATGTGGGAATATTTACTCTACTTTTCAGCCTGTAACATCAGTGTGGTTTCTGTTCATCAGGCACAGCTCAGATAGGCAAAGGCCTACTTATGAGGTGTTTTTCTTTTTATACCAAAGTCCTTTTAAATGTGTGTTTTATGTTGAAGGGTGTCCCCTGTGTTTTCATTTTATTTTTATGAGTTCCCTAAAGCATAGATAGTAAATAAAGGATATGAATATCAAATGGAATCACATGACTGGGTCATGTAATTTTCTCAACCATCTTTAGATGGTTTTTAAGACAGTATTTACTACATATTATGAAAATGTAACTACTTTTTCACTTCACACCAAAATCTTAAATAATTTACTAGTTTTTAGCAAAACTTCATACTTTGGGGTGATGCTTTAGACCAGGGTTTTGTTTTGTTGTTGTTTTTCCTGTAAATGTTTTTTCTCAGGGTAAAGATCCTTTAAGGTTTCTATCATTATTAGAGTTGTATAATGGATTATACTAGGAATGTAATAATTTTAATGATCAGAAATATGACTCGAGTTACGACTTGGCTGAGGATAGTGTCATATTACCAGAAAGAGTAAAGAAGTGCACAATTAAACACTCAAATTAGTGTTGATAACTGTATTTTCTTTTACTATCTTTTTTCACTTCTGTTTTCTCCCACTGATAGTTATTATTTTAGGGTACGTGAGGTCTCAGACCTGTGCTAGTAGGCTAAATCCACAAACGGGACTGATCCCCACCAACAGAGTAAAATTTTTATCCTGTTTGTAAACAAAAGTATTTTACTTGAGTATATTTCCATTTATTCAGTGCCCTAAAATGTTTGTCTTTTATGTTTTTCCAAGATTGGACTCCAAAGTAGTGCTGTCAGGTCTCACCCATATTATTTTAACCCCAAAATATTGGATGTATAACTAGAAGTCCAGGGGAGAACTTGTCAGGAAATTTGAGCCATAAAAACATCTGTGTATTCTCCCTTACATAATTTATTTTTTTTCTGTCATAATCATTGCAGGTTGAAGGTAAAGGTAGTACTTTGGTGATTTCTTTTACCTGTATGAGTGCTTTTTTTTTCCTCCTGAATTTTAATTTGGAGTTTTCAAGCCTACCTAAAAGTTGTAGTAGTCCAGTAGAGACCATGTACATACATACCTTTTACCTAGGTTTATTAATTTTCAACATTTATACCACATTTGCTTTGTTCCTGTATGGACTTGAGATATCCTGACACTTGACTGCTAACTATTTCAGCATAATTCCTAATAATGACATTCTCTCTTAACCACAATAGTGCTGTCATACCTGCAAAATTTAACGTTTGTTCAATAATGTCATCTTATGTACAGTGCAGTCTGTTTTAATTTCTCCAGTTGTCCCCCAAAGTCAGCCAAGGCCTTTATATTCAAGTTTATGTGTCTTTTTTAATGTAGAAGTTATCTGACCTTTTCTTTTTTGCTCATCACACATTGACTTTTTTTAAATTGAAGTATCTTTGATATACAATCTTATGTCGGTTTCAAATGTACAGCACAGTGTTTCAATGGTTACCCATATTATTAAACCCTCACCCACTCTAGTGCAGTTATTATCTGTCAGTGTAGAAAGATGTTATGGAATCATTGACTGTACTCTCCATGCTGTACTACTGTCCACGTGACCTGTTTATATTGTGATTGTGAATTATGGTGCCCTTTTATCCCCAACCCCTCCCCCTCACTTCTCACTTTTGTTTTGTTCCTTCTATTTTGCTTTGTTTTTATATTCCACAAATAAGTGAAATCATATTTTGAGACCCCTGTAGATTGTCCTATAAGTTGTATTTGGTGGTTTTCTTATTAAGTCCAGGTTAAACTTTTGAGATAAATAAGTCATTTGTGGTGGAGTGCTCTTCATTTGCCTTTAACCTTTTTAGTATCCTTATTTTCTTCCATTGCTGACCTTCAAATTTTTGGTTACCTACCTTTCAGTTCTTTTATGAAAATTCTGGAAGTATTACCATCAAGAATTTAGGAGTTTTGATTTGTACTTTCTCGAGGTTCTATATTTCACTTATGTGGTAGTTAGGATTTCAAATTTATGTTCCCAGGCTGTCAGATTTTTGGAAAAAGTAGTATTTATGTTTATGGGTCTGTATCATACCATCTTCACCTTCGATGTATAGTGCTAGGTAGGATGAAGCACCAAAGCAAACATACTAATGCTTCCTTGGGAAAATGCATTCACAGTAACAGCTGGGGATTACAGATAATGTTTCTTGCTGTGGCAGAACTGGTTGCAGTGCTGGAATATTCTCAGTTTAAAATTTTAGGTAACCTTTGATTCACAAGGACATTTGAATAAATGATAAGCAGCATTCATTGAGACGCGCTGTATGTTGAAAAAACGTACTAAAAGGGCATGGTCCCTATTTTGAAACATCTCTAGTCTAGATGGCAGATAAATGATTTAAGTAGATGAAACTATAGAAATTTTATTACATATGTATCAGGTTATAGAGATTTTGTAGTAGGGAGGAGAAGAAGGAATCCATCTAGGGCCCAAAAAAACATTGTGACCATGTTTGACCACATTCTTAATTAATCTTCTAGTTCTTACTGAATTCATTTACTCTCTAACGGTTATCTTAGTAGTTTATTAGATTGCTGCTACAGATTAGCAAAGAAAAGTATGTTCTTGCTGATTTTTAGGTGCCACGAATTTTTTTTGTTCATTTTTTTTCTTGACATATTCTCTGGCAATGCCAGTAATGTCAGACTTTCTACATTTTTGTATTCTCAAGTGCTCACTCACTCTTATGGTCTTAAATACTAGTTTGTGTAAGGGTATTTCTGTCTCATTTATGACAGCCATTACTTGCAGTCAGTGCTGCATATTAAATGGACTTCTGGAGACTGGAGAGAATGTTCTGCAGTGTTTGCGTGTGCCACCAGAAAGCAGGAAGATAAGCAAGTTGATGTAGTATGATCACTTTTTCTTGTACCTAATCATACTATTGCCACCAATGAAACAAATCTTTGTTAAATTAAAGGTACATAATTTTTATAAAAAGGGATTATTTACACATGGAGTGTTTACAGTGACAAATACAGGATTATGGACAATATAATTCTTTTCAAAAAGAACACTTCCAGCAAAGACATTTCAGAGCCAGCCTGATGCCGTTAGAATCAAGATTCTGCCTAAGCATTTAGGAAGCATGAGAGAAGCATCGGCATTTTTCTTCACTAAACATTGTTTACAAACTAGCCAGTTTGCATTTCAGTGGGAGGTTTTGTTTGTTTTCTTTTTTTTAACTAAAACACCTTGAGGGGTATATTAATAGAATTGTGTGTCAACAACAGGTTTTTTTTTTAAACCACATGAAAATTTGGTTTAGTGTAACTTGCTGTTGGTCATTTCTGTTTTCAAAGAAATAGAATATTTATTAAAATAACAAATTGAAGAAGTTGTATGTGCACATAGAACTATTCAAGCTAGTTTGGAAGAGTAGTCAAAGTCAGTAAAACATGTTCAACTTTAAACCAAATGCTGCCTTACATTCCCCTCCCTAGGACCATAGTACTGAGGTTCTTCGTGTCCTTACATAAATTGTACTTAATAAAAGCACATATAATAATTCAGTTCCCTAAAGAATTTGGTTCTAGTGTTTTGCTCCTTTTAACATCATCATACTTATGTCTGTCCATGCATCTATGCATATAAATGTAAGAGTGTGTCAGAGTGGAAATCCTGTCAAAGAATATGTGCATGAATTTTTAGTTAACCAGTTGCCAAAAAGCCCACCCAAGAGTGCATCAGTTTACACACTATGAATTGTGGTTGAAAAGGCTTCTTTCCCTGAACCCTTCTCAACACTTGATATTCTCAAAAGTTTAAAAAATTTTCACAATTTCATACATGAAAAATACATTGCTCTAAGTTTTACTTTAAGTGTAGTTGAGCATATATGCATTTTTTAAGCTATTGTATTTTTATATAAATTACCTGTTCTTCCTATTTAATGGTTTATAAGGGTGCTTCATGTATTCAGCCTTTATGTATGTGCTAATTATATTGCTAATAATAATTTTTTATTATGTGTGCTTCTAGTATTTTTCCCTGATTTTGTCTCTTTGTGGTGATTGTTTTATTTATTACTCAAATTTCTAAATGTTGTCTGTATGGCTCCTGAGTTTTTGGGTCTTTGAAAGGATAAAAATTTCTTATGGTATTTTCTTCTAGTACTTCCATAGTTTTTCTTTCTTCCTTTCTTCTACTTATTTTTTTTTTTGTACTGATATTTGAGATTTAAAATATTCTATCTTGGTTTTTGTTTTGTTTTTTACCTAGGTGCTAGTCCTATGGGAGTAAATGGAGGTGTAGGGGTTCAAACGTCAAATCTTCTGTCTGACTCAATGTTGCATTCAGCCATAAATTCTCAAAAGTAAGTTTTATCTTGGGTTTGTGCCCTGTGTCATGTTTCAAACACTTTTTAGAATTCTTTGAGTTGTTTTGTTTCCTTGATTTGAGGATATCCTTGATGAATGAAGACAAATAATATGTTTTGAGTCCATATTTAAGGCTTTCTATAACCTTATTTGAAACTCAGTTATCTGGGGTATCCTAGACCTTCGCAAATAAAATAGGAAGTTGCAAGTATGCAGCTGCTTAAAAGACAAGTTGCTCCATCCCTGTGTTAAGAATTAGTCCATTGCCCAGTGGATTCTCTGGGATAAGCTATTTCAAAGTTACAGTTTAGTCTTATAATGTAAAACTTAGTCTTCTAAACCCAAGACTTCTTCCTCCCTGCTACACAATGAAATGTTGTAGGTTGAATCCTTCACACAAGTACAAACACATATACACTTTATTTCCTGTGGACTGCTTTATGTAAATAGACTTTTATAGTGTATTAGACCCATTGCAATCACCACTGTCAGCTCTGCTTAAGTGAAATCTTCTTTCTCCTCCCCTTCTTTCACTAAAACTATTTCATGACTCCTTTTTAAAGCCCAATGATGAGTGAAAATGCCAGTGTGACCTCCCTGGGTCCTATGCCAACAGCAGCTCAACCATCCAGTACTGGAATTCGGAAACAATGGCATGAAGATATTACTCAGGATCTTCGAAATCATCTTGTTCACAAACTGTAAGATTGTAGGCATGTCTTATTCATAACGAGTTTCCATGTCAACATGCTTCCAATCTGCCAGGCACTTAACCACAACAGGAATATTACTGATTTCTCTACAGCCTGGCTGATGCTGCTGATATTTCTCTTCCTGTGGCTTTCTTGCTTCCTATTCTCTGCTTTTCAACCTTTTCATTATCATTTGTAGGAGACTTACAGCTTGAACATTGTGTGAACTATTCTGCCTGGTAACAATAATCATTATATTTGTTAAAATTACTCATTTTGGTGTCGCTGCCTTTACAAAACTCCTTTTTTAAAAGAAAAATTAGGTCTTAGCTCATGAGAATATGGCAGTGGCAACACTGTTTACCATTATCCCTGCTAAAACTTCTGTGCTGACAAGTTGAATCTGGTACTCTGTGGTGTCTGGTCTTCCAGATGTGCACCGATCAGTAGTTTGTGAAATACCTCTGCACTTCTTGTTGCAAAGTTGATATATGCCAGGCACTTGGCCTCATGAATAGTCTTATTTAATTTAAAGAGCTCTTTTCAGATAAAAGAGGGAAAGCCTATAGAGTAGTATATGTAATGTGCCTAAGTCATAAAAATAGAGCTTGGACCTCACTGATAACAGAGCTTACACTTCTGACAACATGTAGCATTTCTCTCTTGGGTTAGAAATCTTCTTTTCATTTCTTCACCACTTAATAGAAAGGTCTTCATTCCATCCATTTGTTTTATTGGCTTAGAACCATCTGGCTTTTTATCTTAATTTATGTTTATATTACAGTAGCCTACCAGATACATTTGCGTTTCATTTAGGAGTTTTTTTTTAATGATTTCACTAGAAATGGAATTTGACAGTAAGGAGGAAACTCCAGAACAAACTTAATTTGTGACAAACAAATTGTTTAGGAACTTTCACTTAATAGAGACAATAGGCTATTTGGGATCAATTGTCTGAATTGATATTAAGAGATTATTATATACTTGGGAATTTTTTTACCAATTAAGATACTCTTAACTTCCATTTATTTCCTCCCCATCTGGTTCCTCTAAGTACTATACAACTGAACATGGGTGTCCCAATGATAAAATTAGTGGCTGGAAATCATATTTGTCAGTCTTTAGGAACACAAGTGCCAGGCATTTTGTAGAGACTTGCTAGAGAGTAAAAAATACTCAATTTAGCAGAAGCGTAGACATTTCGGCCTTCTTCACTTCCCATTCTTGATCTTTTAAGATTTTGTAGTGATTTTTAGGTTTTATTTCACTAAGCTCAATAAAATGAGGGCATAGGAGGATCTGAAGGGTGTTGCTGCTTGACACTATGACAAAGGTCAGGTTTTCTGACTTCCTTGATGCAGATTGCATAGTATAATTTTTCTGCTCTACACTGGAGTGACAGGGACCAAGGAGTATTTTTATGGCATCATTTCTTATATTCTGATAAGGAAAACCCTTTGTTTACTACAAAGAGACAACTTCATTTGGGCCAGTGTTATTTTATATTTGAGTTTATCTGACAGTTCTTTTTAAATTCTACCTAATGTACTCATTGTATAAAAATGAGAAAATACTAATTAGGAAAAGGTTTAAAATAATGTACAATTCTGTGATGAGAACAAAAGGCTAACATGATATAATAGTGGTAGGATTTTCTATTCCCTAGTGTTCAAGCCATATTTCCTACTCCGGATCCTGCTGCTTTAAAAGACAGACGGATGGAAAACCTAGTTGCATATGCCCGGAAAGTGGAAGGGGACATGTATGAATCTGCAAATAATCGAGTGAGCATTTGTGTTTTCTATATGAAGTCAGAAGTGGACCTGTTCTGGTTGTTCAGTTGGTCTCTATTTGTTACATGTTCAGGTGATGCTATATTTCAGAGGATACCCTTTAGCTATCCTGTCTTACTGTGCACAGTCAAGATAACAAAGCAATTTTCTTAAAGCGTATGTCATTAAGAATCACATTTTTCCTTTCAGTAATACAGTGCACTCATGTGGCACTTTATCTGGGTTGTCCTGTCAGTTTAAAAGTGGTTGAGCTGTTAATCAGCTCTGTGTTATTTTCACTAGGATGTAGTGAATCAACTACTTAGTATTTTGATCTCAAGTAGTATTCCCATTTCTCTACATCAGTTAAACCTTCTTCTCTAAATTGGCACTTCTTCAAAATCTAGTGTATTCTTTTCATGTGCTGTAAATTGCCAGCATGTATTTTGTAAACCTACTTTGAGATGTCATGCTTTACTTTGTGGGGTCATAATAAAGCTGCTTTCACATTATGATTCCAAACATGAGCCTCATATTTAGAACAATCTAAGAAAGTAGATTCTTCCCCCTTTTAAAAGTTTCTGCCTGCTTCTTGAAATGAAGCTAATATCTGTTCTTAGGGTTTGTTTTGTTTTTTTCCTGTTACCTGATGACAGTTCTTTTTTTCTCATGTCTGCTTTTTTATTTCCCAAATTCAAAAAGGCGGAATACTACCACCTGCTAGCTGAGAAGATCTATAAGATCCAGAAAGAACTGGAAGAAAAACGAAGGACTAGACTACAGAAACAAAATATGCTACCAAGTGCTGCAGGCATGGTGCCAGTTTCCATGAACACAGGGCCTAACATGGGGCAGCCACAACCAGGAATGAATTCTAGTAAGTGCTTTTCTTATAGTTACTTAGGAGAGAAATTAGTAATAAAATTGTTTCTAACAACCTAATTAATTTACATTAGATTGTGTAACTGTTCTAGTTTTGAATGATCCATTTTTGCCTTTGTAAAGAAAATAATTCATCCTCTAATAAAAACAGTAACTGAATAGTATATAAAAGAGTCCTGGGCATGGTCCCTAACGTGTCCTGATGTGGCATCATTTTTAGACCCCAAGATACTTTCTCTCATGGTGACACCTAGAAAATATTTCACAGGTGTTCACTGATTTGGATATGGTGCGCAGCCAATAGGTAGAGGCCGAGTAGGGTTTAGAGGCCTCACCAGCTTTCATAAATCCTAAACACACAATCTCATGTTACACAATATGTTCAAAAGCTAAGAACTATTTTTTGAAGCATTTTTAAAAAAATTTATCTTCACAGCTTCAGTGTCCTGGTTATAGCAGCCATCTTGACTTAATGATTACCCAGATAGCCAAGATTATTCTGCATTGCCTTATTCATTCATTGGAACTCATTGTTTCAAGTAGTGCAATGAGCAGTAGATAGACAATAGTGAGGAAGAATACAGGATATTTAAAAGATGTGAGAAAGGCTAGGGAAAAACCTGGGTTTCTTGAGTTAGGGAACACTGACTACCTACAGGTAACATCAAGTGAGTCAGCAGGTGCTAACTCTTATGCCATTAGTGGATTTGATAGGTGGGCTGAGAAATTCATCCCCAGGCCCTGAAGTAGTAAAGGTGGAGAACTGTTGGTTGCCATCAGCTTTTAGCAGCCTCGTTTGTTAACTTGCAGTATGCTAGATACGTTTTCTCTGTGGGCCATGATGTGAAAAGAATTAAGAAGAGCGATAACATTTCTGGCAGAGGGAATAATACACATGGAGGCCCACTGACAAGGGAAAACGCATCTTTTTTTTTTTTTTTTTTGAGTAGGTAGGAGCACAGATGCTCAGAAACAAGGAAGTCAAGGCTAGAGCTGAGACTGCATCATATTGCTGATGGTTTGAACTAGGGCAGTAACTGAAGTGTGTGCATTTGAGATACAAAAGTATGATAAAGTTTACTTGAGTTCTTTAGAAATTTGATCCAAGTCTAAACTCTATCAGATAGTAAATTGTAGTTTTATGTTAAAGTAAAAACAGTATAGTAACTGAACCTACCGTAACAACTGTGGAATAGGTACTAGTGGAACTCAGTAGCCCTAAGTAGATGTTGACCTTTAGCTTATACTAAATCTAGCATTTTGTATACCTTATCCCATATACAGAAATTAGTTGTAGAAGAATAAAGTTTTAAACTTTAAACAAAAAACTAAAAGTACTACACAGAACAATGTAGAAAAAGTAAAATGAAATAAGAAGCAGCTAAGCTAGCTGGTAGCTGGAAGCTTTAAGAAAAAATTACAACAGAAGATTACCATAAATATAATTAATACAAACTAGAAAATAGATTCAGTATTTAAAGACACTAATTTCCTTAATGTATGACTTGGGAAAAAAGATTAGAGATCGGAAGAAAAATGAGAAAAGGAAAGAACAAGTAAAATTAGCGGAGACCGTTTGGAGTCTCTAAAGGTTAAAAATGTGTGTTAGTGACTATATAGTCACATGACTCTTGGTGAGCAGTTAAATATTTGTTCATTCCTGTAAATTCAAGCATTCCATGTCTAGGAACTTAATGACAAGCAACAATGGTATAATTGCACAGAAATATCCACAGTAGCATGATTTATTCTATTGAACCATCAGAAACATCTAAAAGTGCCCCAGTATTGCATTGCTAAAGTAACCTTAGAGCTACGTACTAGAATATTTTAATTTGAGGCTCCCCCTTTACACCCAAGCAGTTGGAAGATGGAACAGATTTAACCAACCACCAGGAGCCCTCTACCTAAAAGTGAAGGTCAAGGTGCCACTGGGAGAGTGACAGCTTTAAGGTGATTCTACCTACCCTCTTGAGCAAACAGCTCACCCTGAGGGGGGACTGCTCACTATACTGAGATAAATAACAGTAAGGATCCAACCTGTGGTTCTTAGGTAGATAAGTTAAAACTGCAAGGGAAAGTCACAATCAGCAAATAGAAAAACTGTTTGAAGAAGTATTACAAAAGGCAAAGGGAATTTTCAGAAGAAAAAATTTTACAATGAAGAAATGAAAACAAAACAGGGGATAGAAAAGGAATTGAGTTTAAAAACCATGTTAGCAGTAACAAAACAGAAGACTTAACAGCTTTAAATAGGTGCAAAATCAAATGAAAAAGAACAAAAATCAGTAGAAGATAGGGAAAGCAGGTATGGGAACTCCAACGAACCTAATGTAGGTGCTGTTGTCTCCATTTTACAGATGAAGAACTGAAGCACAGAGAGCGTTAACTAACTTGGCTGCACTCACACAGTCAGTCAATGGCAAAATTAAGAATCAGGTCCAGGCATTCTGTCTTCACAATCTTCTCTAAACCATTAAGATACAGTGAATAAACAGAACTGTGATTAAACTGTTAAAAAGTAGTAAAAGGAAATTTTCTTGAAAGAAAAGGCTGAAACAGCCAACCACGTCTTGTTCATCAGTCTGTCTTAGGAACATAAGTTAACATAAAGGGAGATGAGGGAACATCCAGAAAATAAAACCAAACCATAAAGAAAAGGAATGATAATTTGACTAGGTAAAAAGCCCATAGTGAACCGTAAAGGTGAAATGAGTTTAATAAGATAAATATATATGTACCCATGTGAACAATAGCCAAGATAGACCTGTTGATGGATGAATGGTTCAAGAAAGGAGGTGGGGCAGGGGGATTGGAGCGTTAGTGTATACATACACACAATGGAACTTTATTCAGCCTTAAAAAAAGGAAGGAGGAAATCTTGACATTTGCAACACGGGTGGACCTTGAGGGCATTATGCTAAGTGTAGTAAGTTAGAGAAAGACAAATAACCATATGATCTCACTTACATGCGGAATCTTTTCCATTAAAGGGGATGGGGTGGGTCGTCGATACTGAGAACCAATTGGCAGTGGTTGCCGGAGTGGGGGTGGGTGGGAAGTAGGCAAAATGGGTGAAAAGTGTCAAAAGGTATAAATTTCCAGTTACAAATGAGTCCTGGGGATGTAATGTACAGCATGGTGACTATAGTCATACTGTACTGCATATTTGGAAATTGCTAAGAGTAGATCTTTAAAGTTCTCATCACAAGGAAAAAGATTTGTGAGTCTGTATAGCAACAGATATTAACTAGACTTAATGTGATTATTTTTGCTCTATGTACAAATATCAAATCATGTCATACATCTGAAACCAATACATTATGTGTGTCAGTTATATCTCAATTTTTTTAAAAGACAAAAACAATGGGAAATAGGGAAGACACAGTTTTTGCACCCAGTATAATATTTTAAGTGTGAACTTATTCCTAATTTTTGTATTTGCATGAGAAAATTATGGGTAAGAGTAGTGATTATGGAAGTCTTGAAACTTCTTGTTTTTGTATTTCTGTACTTGGATTTTTTTTTATTTAGGCAAGAGACCTGTGTTTATTATGTAATGAAAGAGTGGCTGTGGTAGGTCTATATATATCAGCCTACAAAGAGGTTCACAATATGTTAATACAAGCAACATATACTTGCAATCTGAAAAAGATTAACCTAATTGTTAATGAAGTTGAATAAGGAGCTGACTTCAACTTTTTACAAATAAGCCTTAAGAGAAAGTCAGTGACAGATCATTTATGTTATAATTTGATTTTTTGTAATGTGACATATTCCCAGAAAAAAGTTCTGGAATAAATACTCATCTGTTAACATTGTTTTTTTTGTGGGGGTGGCAGGATTCCTGGATACTTACTGTTATATGTTATAAGGTTTTTGAATGTCTATGTGTATATTTTGCATTAAGAGAGTATTTGTTTAAATGTGAATGATGGGCATTTTAATGGATTTGAATATATGTGTATATATTCTTTATCTCTAAATATTTATCTTAAAAATGATCATCAAAATGTTCCTTCAAATGTTCATCAGATGTTCCTTTTGATAATGAAAAATTAAGAGCTGCCTAATGGGTCAGCGGTAGATTTTGACATATTTCCACCATACAGTCAGTAAAAGCCATCATGTACATCATAGCTGTGTAAGCACTTGGGCCACATGTGGGCTCTAGAATTATGTATTGTTTCATTTGCTTAGTCTCACCTATTTATAGACTTTGCAATAAAATCTGGATCTGGCTTTTCTTTAAAAGTAGAAGAATCTAGCAGATTTGGCCCTGTCCCGTGCAAGGGCACCACTGTCTGTGGCTGGAGTAGTGGCCACCTTTAAGCAGGCTTGTGCTTCCTCCACCTCATCACAGTCCTCCCTGTTACTGGTGTTTCAGGGGCGGCCTGGTCTTTTTCTCACTCTTGAATATTAACTGCCTGTCCTCTGCTGGCATTTAGCTTGCAACGCCTATCCAGATTGTTGACAGGAAAGAAAGTTCCTCATATGTTAGGGGAAAAACTTACTTTATATAAAGTGTGTTAAACACGTAGAAGATTAAAACTTAGTTTACCTCCTTATATTCTTTGATTTTTATACAGTGAACATAGGTTACACATGTAACTTGGTAAATCTTGCACAGTTGTGTATAAAAGACTTTTCGAGGGTTTGGTGTTTTCTCCAGTTCTCAATTTTACTGTAATATAGTTTTAGGAGCAATATTAGTGGTAAATTCTTCTGAACGTAGTACCTTGAATTGCAGTAAACCACATGGTGGTGGGATCATTTTTGTTGCTATTTGGTATAGCAGACGTTTAGTAAATGAGCAGAAGTGGCAGAGTAAAGTTTGAAAGTTGTATCAATTTTATTCACTGACCAAGATCTGTGGCTGGCTCTTAATGGAGTATTGTGCTGCATACCAAACAAAGAATCAGGCTTAGTCAAACAATAGCATATTAAAAGCTATAGTAGCTTCTTTTTTTTTTTTTAAGACTTTATTTCCCTGTCACACTGAAAGCACTGGGAATGTACTAAAGGAATGTACTAAAAACATTTGAGGCATTTTCTGATGTTTCAGAACTAACATTTTCTTAAATGTCTAGCTTAAAGCTTTATTCTTTTGAGATTGAGACTGAATTTTGTGAGTTATGGTTTTTTTGTTTCTTTATTTTAGCGTAGGTGGCTGAAAGATGCTTTTTTTAACCATTTCTCTCCCACTTTAGATGGCCCTCTGCCTGATCCATCTATGATCCGTGGCAGTGTGCCAAACCAGATGATGCCTCGGATAACTCCACAGCCTGGTAAGTTAAGAAAGAAATCCTTGTACTTAAATTAACCATGGCCATTTTAACAAATTCCCTAGTATACTACAAGATAATACCTGCCACCTTACTCTTAACTCAGGCCAGCAGCAAGTTACCTAATTACCAGTTTCAGAAATCAGAAAATGTTTTGGAGTTGGATGGGTGAAGAACGGTTTGGCTGGCAGGTCAGGGGCAAAAGACATTAAATGATCAAGCATCCATTTAAAAACAACTGGCAAAGATGGAATTTATTCCAGACCATGTGAATTAACAATCCCCTTCTATGGTTATTGTGAATGAAACTTGCATGCTAAACATTCATCACACTTGAAAGCAGGTTCCTTTCTTTGCCCTGATATAATCAGAAATAAGAATTCTTTTATCCTCTGATTCCACAAAGGTGTTGAGATCTAGTATTTTACACTTACTCACAGGTTTGAATCAATTTGGGCAGATGAGTATGCCCCAGCCGCCTATTGGGCCCCGGCAGACCTCTCCTCTTCAGCACCATGGACAGTTAGCTCAGCCTGGAGCTCTCAACCCAGTAAGTTGGACCTCTTTGGGTAATCTTTTTGGCGGTTAAAAAAGTCCTTTTTCTTTGTTTTTATTTCATAAACAAAAATTCTTAGGTAACTGTAGGTGATTAATCCTTAACTTTGATTCTTTCTATAATTCTGTTGGTTTGGGCCCTTAATATAGACATAATTAAGTAGTTGCTGTGTTTCAGAGATGAAAATAGTTACTTTTTTTAATGGAGTGGAGAAAACCAAACCATATACCACAATTAGGCAGTAAATACTAAATTCCTTAATTTTCACCTGTCTCTTTTACCTACAAATTGTTTTTAGAAATTTATCCTACAGAAATAATCACTGACATACTGAAAGGATATACTTTGAAGGAAATTCATTTTAAGAATGTTACGTTATATATTCTGATTTGAAAAAAATCCATATCCTCAAAGTACATCTAGGGATATATTATGGTTAAACCGTGGGAGATCTGTAAATTAGAATGCACAGTAAACAATAATCACAGAACTTAGTGGTGGCATGAGAGCTGTTTACAGCTTTAAAGTAGAAAACCAGTTTTCTAAAGTGTGTGTGTGTTTCAAAACACCCAAATATATGTTGTGATAGTTAACGTGTATTTATATATATGTATATGGAATATATAGAGTGTGTGTATATATATACACACACATACATACATAAAGTATATATGGGATCTAATATAGTTTAGAACTCTCAGTTATATAAAATTTACAGTAAAAGAAAGATTTGTTGGCAGACACTGTTTGTAGTCAGAGTACTAGCAAGCTTATAAAAGGGCAGCCAGTCACCTTTCCATGAAGTCTTAGTGTTGAGAAGCCTGCACACTTTGATACAATCACCTCTCTTCATAATGCCTGCTTACTCAAATATAGAACCATGCTGGCAGGGAACAGTCTTTTGCAAGGGTAATTAATGGAGGGACAGTTGCCTGGTTAGAAAGTAAAGAAGAGGGACAATGAGTGTCTCACTGCTCCTTATGCAAACTCCAAACCTACTATCCACCTTTCCACATTGACCCCAGCCAACCCTTACCCTGTCTTTCAGAGTTAGCTTAGTGCCTCTAATCCTGGAGCCTTTTTGAGGTTGTCTGTAGTAATGTCTTGACAACCTGTCTGCCATTCTTAATAAGAAGTCTTAATTTCCATTTTAATCTATTAAAAAAAAAGTTTTTGGCCTTTGCTATTTCATAATTCCTTCCTGTATTGATGGCCTAGATTTGTTCAGGGCAATTTTACAATAAAATGTAACAATCCCAGTGTGTTTGTGGGCCATGTGTGCTACCCACGATTCAGCCACAACTTGGAAGATTTTATTTGTAGCCATTAAGGAGTCTTATAATTTGTGCTGTTACAATACCACTGACATTAGCAAAAACCCCATGAAATTCTGAAGCACTCTCCTCAGTTCTTGTTGAAGTTCTAGGTTCATTTTGTGTATCGAGTGATTTTATGTTTGCAACCTCCTGTCTTTCTTTATAATAGGCTTAGGTCAGCCGTGAGTCTATTCTCCATTTTCTGAGCATGAGGGTCAGATGTTGCACCACTTCCTTTTCTACCCTCCCCTCCCCACATTAGGGCCAAAGCAGTGGGTGATTCTAGCCATAGTGGAATTACCTGTAATGAAGCAATGTGGTGCTCTGCTTTTTTGTTTTGTTTCTTTGTGCAGCCAATGGGCTATGGGCCTCGCATGCAACAGCCTTCCAGCCAGAGCCAGTTCCTTCCCCAGGCTCAGTTCTCAGCACAGGGAATGAGTGTGACGAATATGCCTTTGGCTCCGTCTGGCGGTCAAGCACCCGTGTCTCAAGTATGTCTCACAAATGGATTTTTTTTTAACCTGTTTTTGTGATTCTTAAAACTTACTTTGATCTAGATTTTTAAGTTTTTAATAAAAACAGTTACAGGCATAAGGTATTCTGAACATGAAAAGATTACTCTGTGGCATAGTGGTGGTGGTACAAAGTAAGAAATAGATTAAATTGATAGTCTTTAACCATTTTTATTAGTAGTGAGCACTTTTTAAAATGAAATCTTAGAACAGCAATGCAGAAGGAAAAACTCTTGCTGAAGAGAGTATAAGGGCCAGAAAAGTGTATTTTACTCACCTGCCCCATGTCTCTGCAGTGGCTAAGGCCATTCTGCTGAAATTTTTGAAGTCCACTTAATTCAGAACTGTATGGGTTGGATAATCCAAAGGTAAGCCCCCCCACCAAGACTATTTTTGACAGTTTGAAAAGGAGACATTCGTTGCTATTTAATCAGTTTGTGTCTTCAAATGTATGTAGCCTGCCTATTAAATATTTCTTTGATTCTGTTCTGAATTTTGTTATGTTTTTCATTTAACAGGCACAAATGTCCAGTTCTTCCTGCCCTGTGAACTCTCCTATTATGCCTCCAGGCTCTCAAGGCGGCCACATTCACTGTCCCCCTCTCCCTCAGTCAGCTCTGCATCAGAACTCACCTTCTCCTGTACCTAGTCGTACCCCCACGCCTCACCATACGCCCCCAAGCATAGGGGCTCAGCAGCCGCCAGCACCAGCAATTCCAGCTCCTGTTCCTACACCTCCAGCGATGACGACTGGGCCCCAGTCACAGGCACTGCATCCACCTCCAAGGCAGACACCTACACCACCACCAACGCAACCTCCTCCCCAAGGGCAGCCTTCACTTCCGGCTGCTCCTGTAGCTGACCCGCCCCCGCAGCAGCCTCTTTCACAGCAGAGTACAGCAGCCTCCGTTCCCACCCCAACGGCACCATTGCTGCCTCCACAGCCTGTGACTCCAGTAAGCAAAACGGGGTTTAGGCAGAATGTTTTCAGTTGTTGTGTAGTGTTGCACTAGTTACGTGCTGTACCTGTTCTTTACTTTGTCTCTTACTGTTGTCTCCCCAGTTAGACTAGAATCTCTTTGTAGTTAGGGACTTGCCTTCCTTTCTGTTTTTTCTTCCTGTTGTAGTAGCTAGCATAGAAGGAATTCAAAGGTTTTGTTTAGTTCTGACGTTGACCGTGCTGTTTTGTGCTGCATTCTGAGACTTGAAGGCGTGAGAGAGAACGACAAGGGGCGAGAGTCTAGCACATTCAGTGCAGCACATGAATCTTAACTGAAAATATTTTAGAAAGTATTTAACTGAAAGTATTTAAGAAAAAATAAACAAAATAATGGATTTAGTGTCTGTGTGGTCCTACCTAAGGTTAAGAAATCATGAGCTAAGATGAGAAGAGTATGGGCCTGAAACAACTTGAAGCTTCCTTTTGAGAGACTCATTATGTATGTAGTAGAAATCAAATTCACATCTAATAGTTGCATCCTCACTAAAAAACTGTTATGTCAAGGCTTAGAGCTTTCTACTTGATCCCTGATGGCTAATATTTTAGTTCTCTGTCATGTTGGTGAACTGAGAAGTCCCATGAGTCACAACTTCTTCATAAAACAGTTTATTGATGACTGGTTCATCCTGCCCTCTAATAGGCAAAGAAGGGCAGAGCTCAGAAAGGAAACTTGATTTTATTCTGTGTAGGGTAATTTGTGAAAATATGAATGTCTCATTGTGAAGTTCCTCTGTTGGAAGACTTAAGAAAATAGGTAGAAATTGCTAGTTATCCCACTAGAATGTGAGATTCTAAACAGCCATTCAGGGTAGTTCATTATATTCTGTCAACTCTTCTGTACATTTGATACTTTTCCTAATGAGAAGTTAAAAACAAAAGAGCCAGTCATTCTTATTTTATTTTTCCATTTCTTATAAATTAGAGCTTCTCTTCTCTGAAACCCCTACCCCTCACACACTGCCACAGAATGATAATCAGTGAATAAATGGCTGCTGGCCTTTTTTATGTACAACCAGCCAACCAGTGTTTGCAAGTCCTCAGTCTCCCATCCTTAAGCAAATTTAGTCCAAGGGGGTGAAATAGAGTAAGTGAAAGCACTATAAATGGGTATCATGATACAAGCCTAGAAGTAGGGGGTTGATCATGCCATCCTGTTGTATAGCTTAAATTCTGGTTGTGTATTTGGCAAACTTTGTTTGTTTTTCCCCTCTTTCTGCCCAGCTTTCCCAGCCAGCTGTAAGCATTGAAGGGCAGGTATCAGACCCTCCATCTACTAGTAGCACAGAAGTGAATTCTCAGATCATTCCTGAGAAGCAGCCTTCACAGGAAGTGAAAATGGAGGCTAAAATGGAAGTGGATCAACCAGAGCCAGCAGATACTCAGCCAGAGGATATTCCAGAGGTGAGAGTAGGGCAGTTAACTGATGATTGTTGGCTAGGACCTCAGTCTAGGAGCCCAGATAATACGACAGGGAAGCTCTGATACTTAGGTCTCATTTCATTGATTTCCATGTGAGAGAGGGTCTTGAGATACATCCACAGGGGAGAATAAATAAGATAACAGTCTCACTGCTTTCCAGTTGCGTGTCTTCGGAAAACTAAAAATCTTACCTTGCCTTTTAGACTAAAGCAGAAGACTGTAAGGTGGAACCTACAGAAACAGAAGAAAGAGGCCCTGAACTAAAAATTGAACCAAAAGAGGAGGAAGACCAGCCAAGTACTTCCACTACCCAATCATCTCCAGCCCCGGGACAGTCAAAGAAGAAGAGTAAGTTGCTTAAGCTCTGTCTTTTCCTGCCTCCAGGAATAAATAAAAGACATACAGTAGAATGGAATCAAGCTTCTTGGGCCTCGGAAATTGACTTTAACGTAATTTCATTAAGCTTGCAGCCCTTGGCCTGGTCTCTTCATTATTACTAATGTTGGAAAAGAAATTTTCTTTCATTTAGGTGTATTTGCTTTCTGTAGTTACTGGGTCAGACATATCCATCATTTCTTCAGGATTGTGGGGTGCAGCCTCTCAAAGTTACCATTTTTAGAGGAAAGAAGTTACTAAATACATCGTTGACTAAAATACCAGAAATAATAGCAATAATAATGGTGGCATTTGTTAATCTGCTGTGCACTATGCCACACATCTGTCTCACCTATATATGCGAGTTACGTGTTAACATATAGGGAGTTCATATTCTCTCAGCTCTTCTGTACATTTGATACTTTTCCTAATGAGAAGTTAAAAACAAAAGAGCCAGTCACCCTTATTTTATTTTTCCACTTCTCTATAAATTAGAGCTTCTCATCTGTGAAACCCCTACCCCTCACACACTGCCGCAGAAAGATAATCACTGAAGAAATAGATGCTGGCTTTTTTTATGTACAACCAGCTATCCAATGTTTGCAAGTCCTCAGTCTCCTGTCCTTAAGTAAATTTAGTTCAAGGGGGTGAAATAAAGTAAGTGAAAGCAGTTAAACTAACTAATGTTACAACAGTTCTGTGAGGTTATTGATCACTTTTATATGTGGGAAAACTGAGAGTCAGCAAAGATAAGTAACCTGCCCCAGCTTACTCAGCTGGTAAGTGAACCAGGCAGGCTGATTAAGTGTCTGCTCTAGACCAGTCTGCTGAATGCGAGTGGATCAGACTGAGCGAGCAGCGCCACTTAGCAGAGTGTTAGACAGTTCACGTGGAAACGAGAGATGTGCTAACTAGGACTAGAACTGGTGGCTCTAGCGACCCCTTTAGTGGCACAGGTAGGACTTAACAGGGAGTCTGCTGGCTCCTGTAAATGATGTGTATAAAAGTGTTCCACTAATACAGAGGGGCTAAAAAAAAGCTTTTATTTAAAATAAGGTTTGTTTATACTAAAGTGTGATTTTAATGTAGGCTAGAGCAAACCCTGCTTTACTGTTAGGAATCTATTCAAAACAGCTCATCTCACAAGTTTGCCCAAATTCTATTACTTTTTTAGTATAACCAAGAATGACAGACTAAAGGTCTGTCTTGATTTTTTTTTTATATGACAGACCCCTCCATGAGGTGAAAAATATCCAAAGTACTAACAAATACACCCTCCTGAATATTAAATTAATTTGTAAGCAGAAGAAATAGGCCTCTATTCGGTGTGTTTTAAAGCTCAAAACTGAACCCTTAATGACTAGCTTCTTGAATGATAGCTCAAAGTGATTCCATTTAGGACACACTAGCAAATCTTTCCTGACTTTTGGGAAACATCATACTGAGAACAAATTGAATGTAATTTGATAAACTAACTCCATGGTCTGGCAATAACAATTTAGTTCTGTCTTTCCTGACACTTAAACCTAACATTTGCCATTAAAATAGTATACATGTCTACCTCCTAAGCTGTAAGACGTCAAGCATTTTAATGAGGGATTCTTGCCTTCAGTGGTTCTATTCCTTTAGTGATAGGACAATACCAGGTCTATATGGTCGATACCGATATCACTAATGAGGACTTCTTTCTAATCTTGCTTGATATCATCCCTCTTCTTACACCACTATCTTCTGGAGTGTCATTTTGATGAGTTTCTTCTTAAGTTTTTGAAAGGCTGTGTGTGGTTCTGTTTCTAGTTGGTCAGGAGTATCTTAACTGAAATTCTCACTGAAAAATAAGCTGAGCCATGAAGGGTGTCTAAAGGTGACTACATATGGTGTTTGAAGGTGCTGCCCAAAGCAGACCAGGAATTAGAAACTGGAAATATGCCCATAGTGATATTTCCAGAGGGACAGAGTAGGCCATTTTGTGTTTTGTGATTTTTTTTTTAGATATTTTTGTAGCTTTGACTTGAATGTTTTTTTTCTTCTTTTGCTTAACTGTAACTAATTTCACACGTACTCTTCTGAAGTTTTCAAACCAGAAGAGTTACGACAGGCACTGATGCCAACGTTGGAGGCACTTTACCGACAGGATCCAGAATCCCTTCCCTTTCGGCAGCCTGTGGACCCTCAGCTTCTAGGAATCCCAGTAAGTCTTTGATGGTGCTTCTGATTTCTCTTGCTGTTAACAGCTTTATTTGTATATAATTTGGATATTGTACAAGTCACTCCTTTAAGGTATACAATTCAGAGGTTTTTGAATATTCAGAGAATTGTGCAATATCACTGCAGTCAGTTTTGGATCAGTTTCATCACCCCATTATCCATACTCTCCATTTCCTCCCAAAGCTCCCACCCCCACCCAGCCAACCACTAGTCTGCTTTCTGTCTTTACAGATTTGTCGATTCTGAACTTTTTCTTAAACGGAATCATACAATCTGGGGTTCTTTGTGACTGGCTTCTTTCACTGAGCGTTAATGTTTCCAAGGTTAACCCACATTGACGCATGAATCAGTACCTCATTCCTTTTTAATGGCCCAGCAATACTCCATTGTGCAGATATACCACACTTCCTTTACCCCTTCATTAGTTTGATAGACATCTGGGTCGTTTACACTTTTTGGCTGCTGAGGAATGCACTGCTGGGAATGTTTGCAGACGAAGTTTGTGTGGGTATATGTTGGGTATATATCTAGAAGTGGGATTGCTGGGTCATATGGTTTGTTTATTTTTATCACTTGAGTAGCAGTAGTTTGTGATAGAAAAGATGGACCCAGAGTAGTTTTGTCTGCTTTTAAAGCTGTCTTAACACGCCAGGCTACTTGCAATTTTCTTTTGAGGATTTTAAAGTAGTATCAGGAATGGAGTGTTTTGAAGGGCAAAAATCCATTAGTACTGTTTTTTCGTGACCTTTAATGGATCACTGATGTTCTGTGGTCTTAGTTTCCTCATCTGTAAGCCCCTTGATCTTTGACTTCTAAATCTCTGAGCTGGTCTTCATTACCATCACACATATACTGTGGTAAAGTCCCTAGAGTTGCCTCAGCAGACCATTAGCCTGCTGTCTGGAAAGAAAGTAGTAGTTACTTTATTCTCTCTGCCCTCTGAGCTGCTTCATAATCTCTGTAGACTAATGATTTAAAGAAGCAATGGGCATCAGTCAGCTCTCTGGAAATATGGGCAGGCAAAAGACTCAACAGTATCTGGAAAATCAGTGATGATGATAATAGGAAGACATGCCATTTATGTTAAATATACTGATACTTGAGTAATGTTGCTTGGTATTGCTTGTCCTTCTAGGATTACTTTGATATTGTGAAAAGCCCCATGGATCTTTCTACCATCAAGAGGAAGTTAGACACTGGACAGTATCAGGAACCCTGGCAGTATGTGGATGACATCTGGCTTATGTTCAACAATGCCTGGTTATATAATCGGAAAACATCACGGGTGTACAAATACTGCTCAAAGTTGTCTGAGGTCTTTGAACAAGAAATTGATCCAGTCATGCAAAGCCTTGGATATTGTTGTGGCAGAAAGGTAAGAAATTTTTGCAGAGATAAGAATTATATTGAAAACTTGACCATTTAGCATCCTGAATCATCAGATTGTGAACTCATCTGGAGTGGGGACTTGATCATATTCACCTGTGGGTGCACAGTGCCTGTAATGTCCTGGTTTTCCTGTGCATGCCATTTCACGTAGAGCTGCCCTGGTCCTATTCTTCGGTAAGTAGTGGAAGGATATGATTGCTAAGCCTACCTCAGAGTGATGAGATGGTATAGTCCAGTAGTCTCTCATCTGTGGTTTCTGTCACCCAAAGTCCAGAAGCAGATGATCCTCCTCCTGATGGATGGTCAGAAGGTCCCTAGTTGCCTAACACTTGGTCACAATGCCTGCATCATTCACCTTCATCTCATCACAAAGGTGTTGTATCATCTCACATCATCACAAGAAGGCTAAGTACAGTACAAGATATTTTGAGAGACAACACATTCGTATAACTTTTATTACTCTTACTGTGCCTATTTTTAAGTATAAACTTTATCATAGGTATGTACCTGTAGGAAATAAAACATTTTATAGGGTTTGATACTATCCATGGTTTTAAGCACACACTAGGGGTCTCAATATATTCCTCATAGATATGGTGAGGACTACTGAGTAAACTAGAATGCATGTAGTTCTGTGAACTGTCTTGAAAACTACAGTAGCCCATTATGATTAACATAAATGAGAGCTAAGACTTCACTGACTTTGTTTCTGATTGGCCAGTATAAAAATCCTAGCTTGTCCCTCAGGCTTGTGTTCTATTGAATGACTGGTTTCTTTTGCAGTTGGAGTTTTCCCCACAGACACTCTGTTGCTATGGCAAACAGTTATGCACAATCCCCCGGGATGCCACTTACTACAGTTACCAGAACAGGTAAGCTTGACTGAACCATGGTCTGTGTGTCCAGGGAGTGCATGCAGCTGGACCAGCACACATACAGTCATGGTTCATCTGTAACTTGCTTGAAAACAACTGTACAGCACAAGTTCTGGGCTTTGCATTTGCCTCTGTTTGCAGAATTACATAATTTTTTAGCAGAAAGTAGCCTAGAGTCAGTAGTCTGGGCCCTTAATTTTTATAAGGCAAGAACCCAAGGCCTTGGGAAGTTAAACAATTTTGTGAGTTGTAGGCATAGATGGGATTACAACTCAAGCCCCTCTTCTCTTTCCTACTGTCCTTTGATAGTTTACCACAGCCTCAGACAAAACTGAGAAAATTTGCAAACCAATTAGTCTTTCTGTTTGTCCATGAAATTGCTGCTGGCTGTGGTTGTTTCCAAAAACTACCCAGAGAACTTTGAACCACAAGTTTGTTAGCCAGCTATATCTTTTTGTGTGCAGTTCTTGGAGGATGTGAAAACAGGATTCCAGAGTGTTTGCTTTGCCTATATTAAAGCAAATAAAAAGAAGCTTCAAATTACTTACAATGATAAGGCAATAGTTGGTAGGGTTCTAATAAATAGGCTTATTTTCTTCTACCCAGTGGCTATAGTTCCACAAATTACATTCATTAATCTACTTTAACTATGGTTTTTCTCCTGTTTAACAGTATAGCTTGCATGGTGTGCTTACTTAGGGCTCAGAAACAGAAATAGCAAGTCTGGGCAGTTAGCACCCTTTGCTCCTTTAATAAGCAAACCCGTGGTGGTAGTTTTTGCTGAACTTGTGTACTACAGATGGATTTCTAGCTTTGAAAAAGTCACTTAAATTTTTTGTTTCATTTACAAAAAGGTGCATGCTGCTAATATTTTGTAGTCATTAGAATCCAGGTTTTTACTCATTAAAATCTAAGAAAAGTGGGTTTCAGGTTGCTAAAAGCATCTTGTATTCAAAAAAGCAAGTAACAGCTGGCATGAAGTTTTTCTTCTGCTATAGTCTTAACATGTATACTGTTTTTGGATTTTTAACACCAATCTACAGGGTTTTTAATTTTGTACCAAGGAACAATAATCATGTCCCTGTACATCACTTTCTTTTGCCTTTTAAATTAAGTCAGTTGATGGCAGCAATGAGTATTTAACTACTTATGCAGAGTTCTTATTGAAAAACGTTTTTTTTTTTTTAATTTATGTGGATTTATTGGTTGAAACCAATTGTATTTTTTTTTGTTTTTTTTCCAAAAATTTTTTTTCAAAAACAGTTCTTTTAGGTGATTATTTCCTGGCACTATATCCACAGTTGTGGTTTTGTTTTGTTTTTTTGGAAGTGGGGAGAAGTGTGATTGCTCTTGAAGTAATAGAGTTGCAGTTCTCTTCTCTCTCCCCAGTATATTTTTCCTTCTTCCTCATTTTGATTATTTGCATTGAGTAGCATATAAGTACTATAATGACAGGGTATGGTCTGTGTAAGTGAAGCCTTTTTTATTTTATTTGCTGTAATCATTTGCTGCTTGTGACCCCATTTGAGATATATAACGCTAATCTGTGCTTTGCCTTGGCTTTCTGCTTTGTGTTGTTTTGTCTTGCTTTTATGTTTTTCGTTGTCCTGCAATCCCTCATTTCTTCGTTTGTTTTGTGTTTTTTTTTTCTCCCTCATGCTTGTCGTTGTCTGCGCTTGGCTTTGATTGCAAAAAAAAAAACCAAAAAACAAAAAATAAAAAAAACAAAACCCAAACTGTGGGGCCCATAAATATGCATCATTGAATGTCCTTGTCGCCGTTGATGACCTGCTGTCTGCTCCCGTCCCCCTCCTTGGCCTGCTGTGATTGGTGGCTTCGTTGCTTGGCTTGGGCTGTGTTGTGTGAACGGAACAGTTCACCCCAGTATGGCCTTCTTGCCGACAGGTATCATTTCTGTGAGAAGTGTTTCAATGAAATCCAAGGGGAGAGCGTTTCTTTGGGGGATGATCCTTCCCAACCTCAAACGTAAGTAGTAACTATATTATTTTGGAAAGTGCTGTCTTCTGTTTATTGTCAGATGACTAATTGTCAGGCTTCTAAGTGGTCTTGGGTTAGTTACACTGCCCAGTATGGTAGCCATTAGCCACAAGTGGCTATTTAAACAAGTTAAAGTAAATAAAGTTTAACATTCCACGTTCGAAGTGCATAGCAGACATCTGTGGCTAGTGGCTACTGTATTGGTCAGGGTAGACAGAGAGCATTTCCATCATAGAAACTTCTGTCAGTGTTGATCTAGGTACTGCATCGGAACTGAGTAGTCATTTTAGGTACATTTCTATAAGGAAGCAGTCACCTTTTCTCCTAAAAATTGAAAGGCTGTCATGCAAAGAAATTTCATTAACTGTTTTGGGTACGAGGGGAATTGAACAAGTAACCACCTTACAACCTCAGGTAGGTTAGCAGTACCAAAATCACTATAATTGTGAATATCATTTGTGACAATCTTAGAGGCTTAGTGGTTTGTTGGAGTGTGGCACAAGCGCTTATTGTTTGGTAAATGCCAAGAAAAATTTTCAAACTTAGCCTCAATTGTCTAAGAGTACTTTTAATCTCAAAGATTTAGTTAGACACACTGTATTTCAAATTTCTACTGTTTTAGGAAGAAAGAACTGTTTGGTGTGCTTTAATAGTCTTCAGCTTTTTCTTTCTGTTTTAAACCTATACTAAACAGAAACAGTTCAGAATGTAAAGTATGGAATTGCTACATTACTAGTAAAAACAGGGCTTCTGATAAAAACACTAGTTAAATTTTCCAAATTTGATTTTGAATTTGTACTTTTCCTTCAATTATAATTTAAATACAATATAGTGGGGTCTGCTGGTGGTCTGGAAAGTAGGTGGTGGGTCTCCTGAAGGAGTCTTCTGACCCTTGACTAAACCAGGGAAGTTGCCTCTAGCCAGGTTTCCATGATTTAGGAAAGGAAGGCAACCTTCCCGTTAGTACTGTTTGGTGGGGTTACTACATGTTCCAGATCTTAGGACAGTACATCTCTACTTTTAAAAGAATGTAGAAACCCCTTGCAACTGTACAGGTCTGTAGTGGGCCTAAGAATCTGCATCATTAATTAACAAGATCCCTGTTCCTTCTGTGCTGCTAGCATTCAGAGCATAATACTTTGAGTAGCAAGACTGTGGGCCATTTAGAGATGAATCTCTAGGGTATAAATATAAGAAAACAGTTTAAATGTAGAAATGCCCTCATTTTTGTAAGGAGAAATCACAGGAGTCAAATTTGGGCCCCATAAAATTTATTTATTCTAGGTAGAGAATGATAAGATTTGTTAGCATCTGTGTTTGTGAGGTTATAAATAGTGTGGTATGCTAGATTTTGGGATGGGAGGCTGTGGGAACATTTTAAGATGAATACTATAAATAATTTTTACCCTTTAAAATTACTCTTTTTGGGGTAACTCTAAACCTGAAGTATGTATTCTTAATATTGAAATTTTCTATTACTATAAAAAGTGTGACTAGAACATCCTGAAAAAATGAGTATTATAGAGTCCTTTCCAGGGAAAAAAGGCATTCCTTTATGTAAACATCGTTTTGTGGGAACCAAGAATGTACCTGTTTGATGAATCTTCAGTATAGTCTTCCATTTAAATAATCCATTTACAGGATGAGATTTATTCTTTTGTTAGAACAGTACTCAGGTAGCTCTTCTTTCTTATTTGCTTTTTCTTATTGTGTCCCTCTTCTCTCCTTAGTACAATAAATAAAGAACAATTTTCCAAGAGAAAAAATGACACACTGGATCCTGAACTGTAAGTAGTGTACCCCCTGAGTAGTCAGCACACTTTCCTTTCATTCTTTGGTCTGCATGAACAGTGAGATGAACTCTGTGTCTTTAAGCTGAATCCGTGGAACATACATCTACATAGATGGTAGAAATGTACGAGTCTACATTATAGTTAGTATTCATTAACATTTCACTAAATCAACCTGATATTAGTGTTTTGGCTCAAATGAAGCACCAAGCTACCTCTGCTTAGTGTCATGTATTCCATCCCTGTTAACCTCTGCATTTTCAAACAGGTTCATGTTCTGCTACTTTGTAGTGAGGCCTTTCAGAGCACTGAAATGGACTGGGATGCTAGGCTTCTTAGTATGGGTAGGATGGTGTCAGACTCAACTTGGAAGTTTAAGTAGCAGTGGAAATTAAGCCACTGTCTTTCCACAGTCAACATTTAAAATTGTCACATTTAATGACTAATATTAATTGCTTTTGAAATTTGCTCTACCTATAACACTTAACAAGCTTTTTAAAACCAGAAACTTCTTTGAATTGTCAGAAATAGGGAAATATCAGAAGTTTTGATGTGGTTTAAAGTTTTGGATTTAATCTTGAAAATTTTGGCTTTTCATCTCCAGGTTTGTTGAATGTACAGAGTGTGGAAGAAAGATGCATCAGATCTGTGTCCTTCATCATGAAATCATCTGGCCATCGGGGTGAGACACCAGTACTTTTTCTAGCCTTTTTCTTCATCATGATAATTTTAGGGAATTTTTGTCTTCTTTTCAGTGGTTGATTATATCATATATACTCCCTCTTAAACATTGTTTGGATTGGGAAAAGATAGTTAAAATCCAGTTATATTAAATAACCTAGAATCAAAAAAATACAGATCATTCTCTTATTTGCATTGTTTAAATCCATACAGAAATGATTTTATTCTGCTGGTTTGTTTTTTAAATTCTTTGGTGATCATTACACATCAAAAGTAATACATTTGGAAGATGTGTCAGTAGAGACAGCAAGAAATCTCTAACACCCAGAAACTAGGAAGGAGATTTTTAGATGCAATGAAATGTAATGTTACATAGACTGTAGCAGAAAAATTAGAAGATACAGATGTGGAGGGAGCCAAAGGGGTTCCTCTTATTCCTACCTCAGAAAATGTCACCCTGTAAACGGTATACTAAATGGTAACCCTGGTTAGGATTTGGTTTAAACATCTTTTGGGGATTTGGGCCATGACGGCTGTAGTCAAGTGAAAGTCAAAGAGTTGCATAAAAATCACTAGATGCAAACTTCAGGAAACTAGTTATATTCTCGGGTCCCATGCTCTGTTTCTGAATATTCCCTACATATCTACCCAAGCTGCACATCATCTGTGACTTTGATAGCAGTGTGTGGATTTTGGTCCATTGTGGCACTGACCTGTCTGCTGCTGTGGACCACCTCTCACTTCCCAGAAAGGAGGCTGATCTCTCCGTTGTAAGGGAAGGGGGTCTGTGGGTGGGGATCTGTGCACCAAGTGACTCTCACAAGGATGGGAACTCTACAGTTCTCTGTTCTTTTCTTGGACTAATTGTTGATGCTGGTGTGGAGGTCACAAGAAAGAGGATGCAAATTAACAGATTTTCAGAAAAGAATGCAAAGGTCAGTCAGAGTAGTTGGTGTTTAAGTGACTTGTCTTTAGCCTCCTTAGTGCGCATCCTAGTTGCAGAGTGGGCGGGAGTGATTAAGAGACTTGCCTTGATTCTTACAGTTTAACATCAGTCAGCTGGTTGATGAGCACTTGGGTGATCTCACATTTTTCTAAGAAACTACTTACGCACACATCCTGATGTAGTTGCAGGAGCAACAAATTTCCATTTTAACTCTATTATTGGCACTGCTTTCAAAGTAGTGCTTTCAAAGTTACTTACATTCCCACCAGTGTAGCATGTAGACTTTCGCCAATGTAATTGACCAAAAAAAAAAAAAAACACAAAATTCCTGTTTTAATCTGTAATACTTCATCTTTTCACATGTAAACCAATTTATATGCCCTTCACATTTCTTCATATCTTTTGCCTCTTTCTCAATTAGGCTTTTAATCCTCTTTTTCATAATGATATCTAAAAGCTCTTTCTTTGCATATTCATTCTATTATTAACTCTTGGTTAAATATTTAGAAATATTTCTCCAGGTTTTGTCTTTTGATTTTAACTTTGTACATATGTAAGGTTTGGTAGTGTATGTTTCTTTAAATGTTTCTGTGAGTTATATAATCAGTCTTGGTTTACAATTTAGATTTGTCTGTGATGGCTGTTTAAAGAAAACTGCACGAACTAGGAAAGAAAATAAGTTTTCTGCTAAAAGTAAGTTTTGTACTTACAGGTAAATCTTGGCAAAACTTCACTAACGCATAGTTAATGAACTGTTCAAAGTGAATTACTATATTTCAACCTTAAGTAAAATACTTACCCAAGTAAAAATCAAATAATTTTTCTATAACCTATTTAAGGTTAAACTGTAATGTACTTTTTGGTGTGAAATTCATGAGACCTAAGAAAAAAATGAATGTAAAGGGTCACGACTTAATAAAATACAGGATATGTGGTTTTTTTGTTCCTACATTTCTCTATATTTGAGGCATGTCCTAATAGAGGCCACATGTGGAAATATTTGTCCAGAATAGCCATCTCATAAGTGAATCCCTCAGCTGTTGTCCATACCATTACTTAAGAGAGCTGCATTTAGACCTATGTCAAGTGAGAGGGAAGGAGCGACAGTTAAAATTTTTATCATAAATTTGATATAAATTTATCTTACTACAGTGTTAGTTTGGGAGGTGCTTTTGCAGTTTTTTCTGACCTAGAGGTTGCTTTTATTCCCATAAGGTTTCTCATAATACTCAACCATTGTTATTTTAAATTTTGCAGTCAAGATAAAAGGCTTATGGGCGTTTGTTCTGTTTTTTTAACTTCTGAAATTGGAAAATTTTCAAAATAAAAATAGGAAAATAACATTTAAAAAGTAATGACTACTGTGCTTGCTTTTAACTGCACATACACAAAAATTGAAATGATACAGAGATTAGCATGGCCCCTGAGCAAGGATGATCCACAAATACGTGGAAGTGCTCCATACTTTAAAAATAATTTTTAAATATTGCTAACTTTTAACAAAATCCAGCAAGTTACCCTGTTTGTATTAAAAAAGCAGAAATGATCAGGAACAAATTACTTTATTACTGACGGCAGTAGCAGTAATCAGAGCATCAGCGTGATGCTTCCAGTGGCTCCTCACACACATTCCCCACCATGGGGTGGTACAAAATATCTTAAGATCTCTAGCGTCTTTTTTATGCCTGATACTGGTAATTTGTACCCTCTCTCTTAACTAGCGTTTCTGGATATTACTCAGTTCAATTAAACTTCTCATGAAGTGGGAGGACACAAAAAGCAGAAATGAGATTTGACACTGAACCTTAAAACTGACAGTAATTAATTTGCACCTTGGTTACTGCTTAACTTCTAATATCTACATTCGTAGGGTTGCCATCTACCAGGCTTGGCACCTTTTTGGAGAATCGTGTGAATGACTTTCTAAGGCGACAAAATCACCCTGAATCAGGAGAGGTCACTGTTCGAGTAGTTCATGCTTCTGACAAAACTGTGGAAGTTAAGCCAGGCATGAAAGCAAGGTATCGAGTACTTTTCCCTTTTATTGTGGATCCACAGTTGCTCAGACATGGTTACTGTTGATGATTCTAATCTGAGCAAAATGTGGTTTTTTTCCCTTCGATCTGAATTGTGTAGGTTTGTAGACAGTGGAGAGATGGCAGAATCCTTTCCGTATCGAACCAAAGCCCTCTTTGCCTTTGAAGAGATCGATGGTGTCGACTTGTGCTTCTTTGGCATGCATGTCCAAGAGTACGGCTCTGACTGCCCTCCACCCAACCAGAGGTAGGACTTCACCATGGCCGGCTTCTAATTGGTGTGGGAGTTTGAAGTTTAATAGGTGAAAAAGCATAGTGGGCAAGAAACTATTCGATGTGCTTGATCTCAAGTGTAGTAATGAAGTGAAACCGGAATAAAAATAATACCACCCTTCTGTCATAGTAATAGGGAAAATGGATATGAATAGCAGCCTGAATTTGAAAATGGGGTTCTCAGAAAATGAGCTTACATCTAGATTGTCTTAGTACCTTGCTGAGAGAGAGGCATGTGAAAGAATGTCATACAAATGGGGTATAGGATTAGGTTTCAGATTTCTTGTTTCTAAAATAGTATAAATATAAAGGCCAGAATAAGGTGCTGCCTGAATACATCTGGATCCCTAAGCATCGGCCTGCTATCCTATGTTTCAGGCACTACTGGGTGCTGAGACAGTAATAGAGCCGCAGGCTTACCAAGCTCTCATAAAGGGTCCCAGTCTAGTCATGTACTAACAGAGTGCTGTGCAGTGACAGGGTGAGCAAAGCACAGGAGAGAAAATGTTTTTAGCCACATCACTAAGGACTTAGCATGGGACTTGACTTGGTTTCTTTCTCCCCGTTTGCTACAGGAGAGTATACATATCATACCTTGATAGTGTTCATTTCTTCCGTCCCAAATGCTTGAGGACTGCGGTCTATCATGAAATTCTAATTGGATATTTAGAATACGTCAAGAAATTAGGGTAAGCATGTTGATAACAAATGCTGTTCTTTAAAAAAAAAATAGCCTAAATAAATTAGGTTTTAAACTAATTAATGCTATGGTAATGTGATGAGATATAGGTTAAAACATACACGTATATGATTTACTGCCTTTTTTTTCAACTTTGGTTTTCATCTAGTAGAACTATAATCTCAACTGTCGGAGATCCTTTGATGCTAATCCTTTTGCTGCTGGGAAAGAAATGGGCTTTTTGACCCTAGTTGTACCCACTCCAGATAAGTTTTATTTCGTTCAGTTAAGCTATTAGGTATAGTTTGACTTGACTTGAAGGTTGGTTGTTACTTGTTGAGGACCAGAGCCTCAAACCACATTTGATCCTTTTACACCTGGGTATCAAAACCAAAAAAATAAAGTTCTGGAGATAGAAAAATTTGTTAGATTGGTTCCTTACCTGAGGGTAGGTAAATGCTTGAGAATATTCACCACCTCAAATTGCAATTTCTCTTAACAATATGCATTTCATTTAGCTCTCTTGTTGGAATGGATCCATTTTCCCTTTACATTGTAGCTTTCAGTTTGTGTTTAAATACAGGTATGGGATTTGGGGATCCATGGAGATGTAGGGAAAACTAGGCGATGTAGGTACCTGTTGTTAGTGTTGGTTCTGACCAGTGTTATTCCTGGTTCTGACCTTAGGATTTTGATCTAATGCTGGATTGTACACTTTGCATTATTTTGGGCAAAACCACTGTTTCTGTACTGACTCCACCTTGTCTTACGGTGTGGCATTCTCTCTAGAACGGATGATCTTTTCTCTTGAATGTTCTCTCTTTGTGTTGTTAGATACACAACAGGGCATATTTGGGCATGTCCCCCAAGTGAAGGAGACGACTACATCTTCCACTGCCATCCTCCTGACCAGAAGATTCCCAAGCCCAAGCGCCTGCAGGAGTGGTATAAGAAGATGCTTGACAAGGCTGTGTCTGAGCGCATCGTCCATGACTACAAGGTCAGGAGCAGAGGGGGCAAGACAGAACCGAACGTTTGCTGCTCTGTGTTCTGCCCTTTGTCTTAACAAAAATCCTCTTCATTCTTCCTCTTCCATCGCTAAAATTAGGCTGTTTAGAAATTGCTAAATCTAGTCAGTTGAGTATGTCAATGTATCTCTTAACTTTTCTGTACAAACTTTTTCAAACTAAGGAAAAGAAAGCTTTCAAAGAGTTTTAGGTCAACAAATTAAGGCATGACATTACAAATGTATTCTTAACCATTCATGAGTATAGGGTATTTTATGATAACTTGACTACTAAATTTCTTAACTAGTTTTACTCATGAGGAAGAAAACATGAACTGGGTGTTTTCCCAGGCAGCACAGCAGGTCACGCTGTAGCCATGCAGTTTGCCAGTATTTGTAGTTTGGGGTGTTTTGAACCTGTGTCTTAGTGGAAGTTGCTGAAATTCCAAGTATGGGTACGAGGCAGGTGTGCCTCACAGCATGAACTTCCTGTCCTCAAAAGTGATAACGGCCACTGTGAAATGATGATGCCTCTGCCATTGGTCCTAGCAGAAAATTTACCACTTGGTTATATGAAGACAGGTAATCTCCCTATTCTTGTGGGTACAGGAAAGAGAAAACCAGAAATACAGACTTCAGACCGGGCCTTTTCACTCTTGGTGATACTAAGTGAGCATGGGCCTTAGGTATCAAATCTCTGCCACCTTTCAGGAGATGTCTTAATCCTTCATGTTTCTTATATCTGTTACTTGTTACTGTTTCTATATAATAAATGTGTTTTTCTTAATTACTATTTTTTAATATCATTAATGTACAATTACTTGAAAAACATTATGCTTACTAGACTCCCCCATTATCAGGTCCCCCCTACATACCCCATTACAGTCACTGTCCATCAGTGTAGTAAGATGCTATAGAGTCACTGCTTGTCTTCTCTGTGTTATACTGCCTTTCCTGTGTCCCCTCCCCCCCATTATGTCTGCTAATCGTAATGCCCCGGTTTCCCCCTTATCCCTCCCTCCCCACCCACTCTCCCCAGTCCCATTCCCCTTGGTAACTGTTAGTCCATTCTCGGGTTCTCCACAGGATATTTTTAAACAAGCTACTGAAGATCGGTTAACAAGTGCAAAGGAACTGCCTTACTTTGAGGGTGACTTCTGGCCCAATGTTCTGGAGGAGAGCATCAAGGAGCTGGAGCAGGAGGAGGAAGAGAGAAAGCGGGAGGAAAACACCAGCAATGAGAGCACAGATGTAAGGGCTTTGCATTTTCCTTCCCAGCTTCTGTTTTCATGCCCATGTATAATCCAAAAATGAGCTTAAATTTTTAACTTGTTCTTAAAGCTTTCAGGTGGGAAAGAGCTCTTTAAATTGGTCAAGAAATAATTGGCTTAGCTAAGGTTCTATTTTTGAACCTTTTTCATATCAGACTCCCTTTTTAAATGGAATCTTGCATTTCTATTAATGGAAACAGGAGGAAGGAAACCCGGAAAAGTAGAAAATTACCCATCTAGAGTAGGGGGGCCGGATGTTACTTACTATAAAGGTCCAGATTATGAGTATGTTGGGCAGGCCAGTATCTTCTCTTTTTAAACACTTGATAAATGTGGAAGCATTCTTAGCCATACAAAAATTGTTACTAGTTAGAACCTGTTATAAATCAGAACCTGGCTTTGTAGGAAAGATGGCCTGAGGAGCTGCTTCTAGACAGTTACCTCCCCACAGTGTGTCTAGAACTGCCCTCACTGAATGTGGCCAACTAAGTCACCCTTAGTCTGATAAAGAATCTTTATAGTTTAAATTCATTGGTTGAGTGTTTTTCAAGGGTTTTTTTTGTTTGTTTGTTTTGTAATAGTAGCCTGTTATAGACCATAAAATTCTAGAACGTGAGTGGAAGGAAACGAAGCCAAAGTCTTGGATCCTTGGTCTGTTCTGATCAAAAAGCTAAGGCGGCATTGCCTTAATGAAGGGTCATAGTGCAGGAATTCTTCACTGGGAGAAAATACATGCAAAAACATTAGTAAATATTAATTACCCTAAAGAGAGCAGCTGGTGGAAGACATAAGAGTATGACCTCTACTTTCAAAGAAAGGAAAGCAGTCTTTATACCATTAGTATTATTCAAATCACTTCTTAAAAACTTTGTGCTAACCTACAGGTAACTAAGGGAGACAGCAAAAATGCTAAAAAGAAAAACAACAAGAAAACCAGCAAAAACAAGAGCAGCCTGAGTAGGGGCAACAAGAAGAAGCCAGGCATGCCCAGTGTGTCCAATGACCTCTCGCAGAAGCTGTACGCCACCATGGAGAAGCATAAAGAGGTAAGACAGAAACCATTCCGCCAGGAATGGAAAACCAGAGCAGGGTTTCCTAAAAACCTGCCCACTGTGATTGGCATTTATGACATGAGCATCAGACCATCTGAAATTCAGAACAAAGACAAATCATTTAATGGGTAAGAAGAAAGAAGAGAGGGTGGCTAGAATGGGTGGTAAAATCTGGAAATAACAGAGTTTCTTTGACTTGCAACTGTTACAAATTAAGATGGTGTGTTGGATTGTGTCTTTTTTAAATTGAAAAGCATAAGCATAGCTTGTCTAACCCTGTTGTTTGTAATCCTGCTAGGTCTGTATCTCTGTCCGTTGTTCAGGATGTTGGCTCATTGGCTATTCTGGTTTTAACCCAAGCTCTTTAGCACTCCATTGGCCATTCCAGTTTGTCTGTAATGGAACTTCGGCAAAACATACGAATAAAAATGTCAGCTGTCTGACTTCCTACAAGTGAACTGGGAAGTGAAGAGAATCAAGGGAAAGCTAGACCTTTATATTTACACTGTAATCTCTTCTCAGAGAAGTTAAAACTTGATTAATTTGCTTATTTGTTATTGTCAGCAATATGGAAAGGTAATTGGGTGTGTTGGGGTTTCTTTCCCCTTACGTAGCATCACTGGTAAGATGAGATTTATTTATTTACACTTCATGTCAGTTTTTTTTTAGTATCTCAGTTTGACTCTGTTCAGGTATCGTAATCAAATTCTTACAGGAAGGTTTTGTCATACTGAGAGGGGGAACTAAAGGCTTGATTTTAAGGACAGAATTACAACTTCATTGATGAAGCAGTCTCTGAGAAAAGGCAGAACCCTTCTTTAGGGAGGTGCTTATGATGGTGCTTGACTATGTAAAGCTGCTCGGAACATCCTCTCCCACACCGCTACTCCGCTTCTCTCCCCTACTCCTATTTTAAGCCTAAAGAACTAAGGTCAACAGGATAGCTTAATATGAGAGAGGCTTAATTACTTTACCTCAGCCACACTAGTGAAATGAAAGGATTCCTAAGTTCTAGTGGGGGCCTCACATAGATAGTATCAACAGTCAGTAACAATTTTGTTACCGTTATTATTAGCTACTTAAGTGACATTTAGTGTTAGAAAATTCTAGCATAAAAATTGGGAAAGGCCCTAGAAGTATAGTAGGTTTGACTTAAATTGTAGATATAGCCTATGATTTTGTTTAATCTGAAGAAGATGTATATAATAGTCACCTGTTAGGAATCAGAATCTAAGATTGTTGATTGAGGTTAAATTCAAGTATTGTCTTAGTTAAGGTGGAATCCATCATGATGGTGGTTATTGGAGGCTGAACCATACTCAAGATTTCCTGGGGAGTCCCTGGGTGGTTTTCTTTGCCTCTTATTTTGGCTGGGTTGTTACCGAATTTCCCACCTGTTAGATGCAGCGCTTCCCTGTGTGTCACCTTTTCAAGATGCTCTTCCTTGCGTTGTGAGTGCTCTCCTGGGGCCACAGAGGTCAAGCATAAAGTACTCCCTTGACGCTTTTAACTTTTAGCACCTGTTTGATATGTATCTCAGCTTGGTGGGTGTGTGCTGTCTTGTCCTGTGTGCTTTGATTATAAATGTGTCTTACTTAAAAGACTTGTTTTATGCAAATACGCCTGCTCAAGTATATTGCAAGTGTTACTGCCAGTTTGCACAGATTTTCAGTCTCTGGAAAACTGGTAGAATGTAGTGGGCAATACAGCAGTTGCTTACAAATTCCTGATCTCTTTAAGGTACTGTTTTACATTTTATTAGTTTAATAGTTTATAGTTATATACTAATTCATTTCAAAGATATATATATATAGTAACTTGATATTACAGCCTTTACATTAATGGTTGTCATGTGTTCTTCAGTGTTACTGAAGAAAAATTTTGCTATTTCCAGTAGTAGCAAGGACTGAAGTTCGATTTTTATCTTTCCTGCCCCCACTTTTTTTTATTTCAAACTTAGAGGAAAGTTGCATAGAGTCCCCCTCCCACACCTTCACTTAGATTCACCAACTGCTAACGTTTTGCCTTTATTTCTTTCTCTACTTCAGCAAGTACCCTTTAAAAAAGAAGACATCCTCTGCACAGCCACACTGGTTTTCCACGTGGGAAACTTACCCCGGCACCACCATCTGATGTCTGGTCTTAGACTCCAGTCTGGGCTTCTGTGTCATTGTCAGGTCTCAGTGCCTGGCCTTATTTTCTCCCATAACATGGGCATTTTGTTGAAGAGTCTAGGCCAGTTGTTTTGGAGAATATCCCTCAATTTGGACTTGTTTGGTTTGTGTTTCCTTGTGACTAGATTCAGGTTAAACCATGAATTACATCTTAAAGTAGGCCATTTTGAGGCAAAATGTCCACTGTACATGTGCTGTGCCTGACCAAGACCATTTTGATTTTGAAGACATTATTGAATGAGGTGGAAAAGGTAACAAGATGTAGATTTTAGGCCCACTGTAGTCAGTCTCAGAGAAGAGCCGTGACGTTTGTGGAATAGGAGAAAGAGGGTGTGTTGTTGAACCTTGTGGTGTGGTTGTAAAATGACCCAGCCTCACAGTGCCCGGCCTGTCTCCCCCATCTGCTGTGCTTGATCCCATGCCATGCGCTACTCCAGTTCTAGAGTCAGAATAGGATGGTTTGTTTTGCAGGTCTTCTTTGTGATCCGTCTCATTGCCGGCCCTGCTGCCAACTCCCTGCCTCCCATTGTTGATCCTGACCCCCTTATCCCCTGTGATCTGATGGATGGGCGGGATGCCTTTCTCACCCTTGCAAGGGATAAGCACCTGGAGTTCTCTTCACTCCGAAGAGCCCAGTGGTCCACCATGTGCATGCTGGTGGAGCTGCACACTCAGAGCCAGGACCGCTTTGTCTACACCTGCAATGAGTGCAAGCACCACGTGGAGACCCGCTGGCACTGCACCGTGTGCGAGGTAGGCCCCCGGCCAGGGGAGGAGGAGAGGGCACTGGGGGCTCGGCGCCTGAGAGGCAGTACCCATGGATGGTACCCAGGCGGGGGTGCCTGCCTTACGCCAGTGCTGAGCACTGTGGGGGAGGAGCCTGGCCTCATGCTTGAGTGGCAGAGCTGAAGAGGCTTTCTCTGAAGAGGGGCTTTTTAGTCCAAGCAGAACATGTAATGTGCTTTTGAAGGACTTATATCTTGGAGAGCTGACTTGTGCCTGTGGTTTTTCCCCAGGATTATGATTTGTGTATCACCTGTTATAACACTAAAAACCACGACCATAAGATGGAGAAGCTAGGTCTCGGCCTAGATGACGAGAGCAACAGCCAGCAGGCCGCGGCCACGCAGAGCCCAGGAGACTCCCGCCGCCTGAGCATCCAGCGCTGCATCCAGTCCCTGGTGCACGCCTGCCAGTGCCGCAACGCCAACTGCTCGCTGCCCTCCTGCCAGAAGATGAAGCGGGTTGTGCAGCACACCAAGGGCTGCAAGCGGAAAACCAACGGGGGCTGCCCCATCTGCAAGCAGCTCATCGCCCTCTGCTGCTACCATGCCAAGCACTGCCAGGAGAACAAGTGCCCGGTGCCCTTTTGCCTCAACATCAAGCAGAAGCTCCGCCAGCAGCAGCTGCAGCACCGGCTGCAACAGGCGCAGATGCTGCGCAGGAGGATGGCCAGCATGCAGCGGGGCGGGGCCACCGGGCCACAGGGCCTGCCGTCCCCCACGCCTGCCACGCCTACCACACCCACTGGCCAACCAGCCACGCCGCAGACACCCCAGCCCCCCGCGCCTGCCCCACCCCAGCCCACGCCTCCTGGCTCCCTGCCCCCCTACCTGCCCAGGACACCAGCGGCTGGCCCTGTGTCCCAGGGGAAGGCTGCCGGCCCGGTGACCCCCCCAACGCCCCCCCAGACTGCTCAGCCACCCCTTCCGGGGCCCCCGCCTGCAGCAGTGGAGATGGCAATGCAAATTCAGAGGGCTGCAGAAACGCAGCGCCAGATGGCCCACGTGCAGATTTTCCAGAGGCCGATCCAGCACCAGATGCCCCAGATGACTCCCATGGCCCCCATGGGTATGAACCCACCCCCCATGGCCAGAGGTCCCGGCGGACATTTGGAGCCAGGGATGGGGCCCACAGGGATGCAGCAGCAGCCACCGTGGGCCCAGGGAGGAGGGCCTCAGCCCCAGCAGCTGCAGTCCGGGATGCCGAGGCCAGCCATGATGTCAGTGGCCCAGCACGGTCAGCCCTTGAACATGGCTCCCCAGCCAGGATTGGGCCAGGTAGGTGTGAGCCCTCTCAAACCAGGCACTGTGTCTCAACAAGCCTTACAAAACCTTTTGCGGACTCTCAGGTCTCCCAGCTCTCCTCTACAGCAGCAACAGGTGCTTAGTATCCTTCACGCCAACCCCCAGCTGTTGGCTGCGTTCATCAAGCAGCGGGCTGCCAAGTATGCCAGCTCTAACCCGCAGTCCCTCCCTGGGCAGCCGGCCATGCCGCAGGGCCAGCCAGGGCTCCAGCCGCCTGCCGTGCCAGGTCAGCAGGGGGTGCACTCCAGTCCTGCCATGCAGAATGTGAGCCCCATGCAGGCGGGCGTGCAGAGGGCCGGCCTGCCCCCGCAGCAGCCGCAGCAGCCGCTCCAGCCGCCCCTGGGAGGGATGAGCCCCCAGGCTCAGCAGGTGAACGTCAATCACAACACCATGCCTTCGCAGTTCCGGGACATCTTGAGACGACAGCAAATGATGCAGCAGCAGGGAGCAGGGCCAGGCTTGGGCCCTGGGATGACCAACCATAGCCAGTTCCCACAGCCCCAGGGAGTTGGCTACGCACCGCCACCACAGCAGCCGCGGATGCAGCATCACATGCAGCAAATGCAGCAAGGGAGCCTAGGACAGATGGGCCAGCTTCCCCCGGCCCTGGGAGCAGAGGCCGGAGCCAGTCTGCAAGCCTATCAGCAGCGACTCCTCCAGCAGCAGATGGGGTCCCCTGCTCAGCCCAACCCCATGAGTCCCCAGCAGCATATGCTCCCAAACCAGGCTCAGTCCCCGCACCTGCAAGGCCAGCAGATCCCTTCTTCTCTCTCCAATCAAGTGCGTTCTCCCCAGCCTGTCCCTTCACCGCGGCCGCAGTCCCAGCCCCCCCACTCCAGCCCTTCCCCAAGGATGCAGCCTCAGCCTTCTCCACACCACGTTTCCCCACAGACCAGTTCTCCACACCCTGGACTGGTAGCTGCCCAGGCCAACCCCATGGAACAAGGGCATTTTGCCAGCCCGGACCAGAATTCAATGCTTTCTCAGCTCGCTAGCAATCCAGGCATGGCAAACCTCCATGGTGCAAGCGCCACGGACCTGGGACTCAGCACCGATAACTCAGACTTGAATCCAAACCTCTCACAGAGTACACTAGACATACACTAGGGACACCTTGTAGTATTTTGGGAGCAAAAAAATTATTTTCTCTTAACAAGACTTTTTGTACTGAAAACAATTTTTTTGAATCTTTCTTAGCCTAAAAGACAATTTTCCTTGGAACACATACGAACTGTGCAGTAGCTGTTTGTGGTTTAAAGCAAACATGCAAGATGAACCTGAGGGATGACAGAATACAAAGAATATATTTTTGTTAATGGCTGGTTACCACCAGTCTTTTTTTCCCTTGTGTGTGTGGTTCAAGTGTGCACTGGGAGGTGGCTGAGGTCTGTGAAGCCAACCACATGCTCATGCCTTGCACCTCCAATAGGTTTTATTATTTTTTTTAAATTAATGAAAATATGTAATATTAATAGTTATTATTTACTGGTGCAGATGGTTGACATTTTTCCCTATTTTCCTCACTTTATGGAAGAGTTAAGAACATTTCTAAAACCAGAGGACAAAAGGGGTTAATGTTACTTTAAAATTACATTCTATATATATATATAAATATAAATATATATTAAAATACCAATTTTTTTTCTCTGGGTGCAAAGATGTTCATTCTTTTAAAAATGTTTAAAAATAAAAAAACTTCCCCACCCTCAAGTCAACTTTTGTGCTCCAGAAAATTTTCTATTCCGTAAGTTTGAGCGTAAAAACTTCAAGTATTAAAATAATTTGTACATGTAGAGAGAAAAATGACTTTTTCATAATAAACAGGGGCAGCTGCCAAATTGATGTATTATATATTGTGGTTCTGTTTCTTGAAAGAATTTTTTTCGTTATTTTTACATCTAACAAAGGAAAAAATTAAAAAGGGTAAGAAACGATTCCAGTGGGATGATTTTAACATGAGAATGTCCCTGGGGTTTCTTCTTTGCTTGCTTTCTTCCTCCCTATCCCGCCCCCACCCACCCACCCACCCACACACACACACACACACACACACACACACACACACACACACACTTTCTGTAAAACTTGAAAATAGAAAGCAGAAACCCTCAACTGTTGTAAATCATGCAATTAAAGTTGATTACTTATAAATATGAACTTTGGATCACTGTATAGACTGTTAAATTTGATTTCTTATTACCTATTGTTAAATAAACTGTGTGAGACAGACACCTGACTTTGTTTTACTTCTTGCCGCCACATCCTTGCGTTGGTTTAAATGCCTGAAGCAGAGGATTCACCGCTGTAAGTACTGGCTAAGTGAATTTTGTCTATTTGAATAAATACCAATCCACCCTTAACAGCTTGGTACAGGACCTCCCATGGTCCCCTCTGGATTGGCCTCGTGGTCTTCCCATCACCCTCATCTTAAAGGGATGAGAATGAGCCCCTAAATCGCAAGTATCTCCTGGAAACCGCACTGAAGCCAGAGAAGCAGTCATCACTATCCTCTGGTAAACACACTTGTTTTTGCCACCTGCCAGCCATGAAGTTGGGGGAGGGGGGAAGCATGTGGAAATAAAACCAGGAAGGCTGAGAGAGAACCACAGTAGGTCCAGTACTGTGCTAAGTGTTAAAGGAATGGAGAGGCCACTGGTGCCCCCAACTGAATATTACATTACCTTGGCTTTGAACAACTGTGAATAATAAGAATACTCTTTTTTGTCATAAAGCTTTATATTTAATAGTTCATTAAGGGCTAAAGAAAAAGGTCTTCCGATAGCTTAATTCAAACTCCTTTTGTTAAACTGTTTTACACTCTCAACAAAAATAACCAGTATCTTAATGTGAGGCGAGCTTGCACAGTCAACATTAATCAGAGCCCATCCTGGGAAATATCAATCACCCACCTTCCTTGGGTCCGCGACCCAGCAAAAGGTGTCCCTGCATTCTGTGCCAGGCCAGGAGGAGCACCGTGGAGAGGGTGGGCAGGCCAGTGTGCAATCTAGAAAAGGTAGGTGCTTAAATAAGGTAAAATAGGAAGTGGCAAGTGATCCAGAGGAACAGCCGGGAAAGGCCTGGCTGACGGGATTTGAGAAGGTTTCTGGAAGGGGTAGTACTTAAACTGGATAGAGGGGAGCCCTTGGGAACTGGGAGAGGGAGGAGTCAGACCTGCGCGGAAAGCGGCCTCAGCTGCACTTGGGCTGAGAGCAGATCGTAGAAGATGGGAAATGCCTGTGCCAGCAGACTCCCCTCCCCCCTGCCCTTTGCTCCCCAGTACTAGGGGCTCAAGATTGACCTGAGCCCCCAAAAGTAAAATAGGACTCTAGCCCATTTCCAAGCGGTACACTCCCAGCTTTCAGAGCCCTAACCTTTGGCTGAAGGCCACTGGATTGAAAGATGTTAGACCACATACTCACTGCAATGTTACGAGGCAGAAGTGGCAGAAATAATTAAGTGGGCGGGAAAAAATGCTGTCCTTGCCCAGGCCAGAGGTGGTGCTGGGGAAGGGGAAGATGGGTTCATCCAGAGTCAGGAGTACAGCAATGGGAGCTCAGTGTTTGCACGTATTTGAAATTTATCACAAGGAGAAGTTGGGAAGGGCTAAAAAGCCACAAGTCTCCGATTGAGCTGTTTCCAACATCAGTCGTCTAGGAGATGGACCCAGTGAGCTGCTTTCGTTTACGTAGCTTACTTGAATCTTTGAAAACAAACCCAATGGACAAATGAGAAAACTGCAGCTCAGGAGAAATAACTTGGTTAACATCACACTGCCAGTAAAAAAGACTAACCAGAGTGTCAGTGGTCTGTTGGACTCCAAAGCCTGCCTTCTCTGTAGCTTCATCTCCCTTACTGGAGAAAAGCCCTCGAGATGGCTTGAAGAAACTAATACAAATGACACGGTCCCTTTTCCAAGCAAATTCAACATACAGACTAGAAAAGGGATTGGGGTCTGGGGGAACTGAGGAGCCCTAAAGATAAGCTCCAAGTTGCCTCCTTTTATAACCAAGGAAGCCAATGGCTTCCTGGAATGTTACTTTCATGATATCACCCTGTTTAAAGAGCCCATTGGCCAGCATCAAAAAGAATAAGATGTTTGGGAATAAATATAACGTGTAAGACTTGTACACTGAAAACTGCAAAACATCACTGAAAAAATTAAAGACCTAAAAAATGAAAAGATCATAGAATAGTCTTTTTCAACAAACAGTGCAAGAACTAGATACCCACATTCAGAAGAATGAAGCTGGACCTCTAGCTCACCACAAATAGAAAAAGTAACTCAAGATAGATTGTGGACCTAAATGTAATAACTAAAACTATAAAAATCATGGAAGAGAGCAAGTATAAATCACAATAACCTTGGACTAGGCAGTGGTTACTTCGATGAGATATCAAAAGCACAAGCAACCAAAATAAAAATTGGACTTCCTCAAAATTTAAAACTTATGTGCATCAAAGGACACTATGAGGAAAGTGGGAAAAAAACCCACAGAATGGGATAATATATTTTCAAATCATATCTGGTAAGGGTCTGTATATACAGACTATATAAAAATTCTGTAATGAACAGACAACCCAGGGAGGGAGAAGAGGAATAAGGGGCATTACGATTAGCAATGTAATGTACGGGTGGGGGTGGGGGCACGGGGAGGGCAGCATAGCACAGAGAAGACAAGTAGTGACACCGTAGCATCTCACTATGCTGATGGACAGTGACTGTAATGGGGTGTGGGGGGGGACTTATAATGGGGGGAATCTGTAACCACAATGTTGCTCATGTAGTTGTATATTAATGATACCAAAATAAGAAACAACCCAATGAAAAAGGCGAAGCATTTGAAGAGAGATTTCTGCAAAGATAGAATAGACTATATACCCATACAATAGAATATTATTCAGCCATGAAAAGGAATGAAGTACTGATTTATATGCCAACATGGATGAACTTTGAAAACATGCTCAGTGAAAGAAGCCAGACACAAAAGGCCACATATTGTCTGATTCTATTAATATGAAATGCCCAGAATAGGCAGATCCACAGAGACAAAGTATAGACTAGTGGTTTCCAGGGGCTGGTTCAGGAGGAGAGTGGGGAGTGGCTACCAATGGGGACAAGGTTTCTTCTTGGGGTGATGACAGTGTTCTGGAATTAGTGGTGATTGTTGCACAGCTCTGTAGATATATTGAAAACCACTGAGTTGTAAGCTTTAAAAGGGAAAATTGTATACTATGTGAATTATATCTCAAACAAAAAGGAGGCCACCAACCAGCTGGAGGGCCAGCTAGGATAGTGCTGCTTTAAGGGGCCACCTTCCAAGAGCCTACCTGAAATTTTAGGGATGTTTACCCTGCAGATGGGAAGCTTGGAAAGTCAAAAGAGTGGGCCTAAAGGACCACTAAGAGGAACTGTTCTTAGTTGGAGGCTTGAACAAAATTTGATCCAGGGTAAGTAGGGTTACCTTGGGATATAGTGAGTTTCCACTGAAAGTGGAAGAAACAGAGACAGCTAGTGTCATCTTCAATCTTTTGATACAAGACAGAAAAAAATAAAACTAGATAATTCATTTTATAAGGGAATGTTCAACAATGGTATATAATGATCTCACCTAAGCCTGACATCTTTGAGAAGAAAGTTTATCATCCTTACTATTGGCCAAACAGAAATTAGCCCAGAAGTGAGAGTAAGCAGCAAGTAACATCCCACCTCATAACCCTACACGTGAGTTCAGTCATTTCCCACTTACGAAGCACTGAAGGCCTACTGTATATAACAAGCTCTGGAGACAGAAGAAGGGAGAACTAAAGCAAAATGAGGTGGTAGTCGGAGTAAACTATAACTGAAGGATTTGGGAATTAACATAAGTGTCCCCCTAATGATGAGTGGATAAAGAAGTTGTGGTACATATATGTAATGGAATATTTTCAACCATGAGAAAGGAGGTCCTGCCACTTGACATCATGGATGGACCTAGAGGACATTATGCTAAGTGAGATAAGTCAGACCAAGAAAGCAAATAATACATGATCTCATTTATATGTAGAATCTAAAAAGAGCCAAACTTCAAAAAGAGAGAGTAGAATGGTGGTCACCAGAAGCTGGAGGGAGGGGAGCTGGGGAGATGTTTAAGAGTACAAACCTGCAGGTAGTAGATAAATAAGTCCTGGGGAATCCAATACACAGCAGAGTGGCTATAGTCAACAATACTGTAGTATAACCTTCAAAAGTGCTAAGAACATAGCTCTTAATCGTTCCCACCACAAAAAGTAAATGATAATTATGTGACATGATAGAGGTGTTAGCTAATGGCTTGATAGAGGTGCTAGCTAATGCTACAGTCATGGCAATCATATCGCAACATGAATGTATCAAATGAACACTATGCTTCAGACTTGCATTGTACATGTCAACTATATTTCAATTTAAAAAATCAAAAGGTTCAGACTGAGTATGAAGAGAACTCAACAGTTCTATGACCTTAGGCAAATAATCTGACTTCAATCGTCCATTTTTGAAACTGAGATAATGTTGTCCATCCTACTGTCCCACTGAATCCTTGTAAAGATAAATGAGTATGGGTGAGGAAATGCATAAATTAAAATTCTTGTATGTTGTGGGTGGGAATGTAAAATGGTGCAGCCACTGTGGAAACAGTACATCTTAAAAATTAAACATAGAACTACCATAAGACCCATAAATTCCACATCTGAGTATATACACTAAGGAATTAAAAGCAGGGACTTGAGTAGATATTTGTAAACCCATGTTCACAGCAGCATTATTCACAATATCCAAAAGTTAGAAACAACCTAAATGTCCATCAATGGGTGAATGGGTAAACACAATGTGGTACATAGATATAATGGAATATGATTCCTTAGAAAGGAAAGAAATTCCTATAACACAGGTGAACCTTGAAGACATTAAGCTAAGTGAAATAAACCAAACACAAAAGGACTGACATTGTATGATTCCACTTATGTGAGGTGCCTACAGTAGCAAAATTCATAGAGACTAAAAGTAGGTGTTTTCCAGGAGCTGAGAGAGGGGACTAGGGCATTAGTGTTTAATGGGTACAGAGTTCAGCTTGGGTTGCACAACGTGAATGTACTTAATGCACTGAATTGTACACTTAAAAGTGATGAAAATGGTAAGTTTTATGTATATTTTACCACAAAAATATTACATAAAATTGTATTTGTGAAAGTATGTTGTAAACTATAAAGCACTGATCCGTGTATTACGTTATTTCCTTCCTTCCTGCATGCTGTCAAGTAGTTAGCTAAAAAGGAGCCAATTCTATATTGTTACCTGTAAGAATGATAGATTTATGGCCATGAAATCTATCTAGTCTGTCCTCCTAGTTCACAGAGATCAGCGCTGGAAAAGAAGGGGGAGAGATGGGCGTTGGAGTCCTTGCAGCAATAAGCAAGGAACAGGATGAGCAGTTTTTCACACATGGTCTGGTGAAGAGGGAAAAAGGAAATAAAGCAGTCGCTGGTGATGGCCTAGGATAAGTTACACAAAACAGTAGTCTCAACACATCAGGGCTGCCACATGGTCACAGGCAGAAGACAAAAAGACAGGAAAGAAGAAAGAGGACATAGCCATCTGAAGAGTGTGTGACTGGACGTCCTATTTGTACAGCAAGTACAGTGCTGAACAGTAAGGCACAGGCCTGTGCAGAATGCTGTCCTGAGGGTGGGCAGCAGCGGAGACACGCATGACTCCAATGAACAGAATTTATAGAGGTGAGAAACACAATGCCTGGAAAGGAAAAGGAATGGGATTAACAGAAGCTTAAACACTGCAGAAAATGATGATTGGTGAATGTAAAGAAATAACAAGAGAAACTATCTAAAATGAATCACAGAGAAAAAAGACTGAAAAATAAAATGAACAGAGCCTCTGTGAGACAATATCAAGCAATCTAACGTGTAATTTAAGTTCTAGGAAAGGCAAAAGAAAAAAAATTTTTTTTTAAATGACAGTATTTTCCAAATTTGATGAAAACCATAAGCTCACAGATCCAAGAAGTTCAATGACACCTAAGAAGATAAACACATACAAAACCATACCGAGACATATTATAATGAAATTGCTAAAAAAACAGTAAAAAGAGAAAATCTTAAAAGCAGCCAGAAGACAAAAAGACACATTATAGAACAAAGACGACTGTAAATTTCTCATTAGAAAGTATGCAAGTCAGAAAACAATGAAAAAATCAATCAATCTAGAATAACCTCCAAAAAATGAAGGCAAACAGAATTTTTCAAATGGAACTTTTAAAATTACTAAATTAATTCAAAAGATAACACACAAAGGGGGGGAGTAACAAAGGACAGATAGAAAAATAAATAAAAAGATGTAAGTTTTAAACTCAACCATAATGATAATTAAGGTAAATGTTCCAAACACTCCAATTAAAAGGTAGACATTAAAAAATAAATAAATAAATAAAAATTTTAAAAAAAGGTAGACATTGTCAGATTACATTTTAAAAATACAAGACCCAACTATATGCTCTCCAAAGAAATCCACTTTAAGTGTAAAGACTCAGATAGGTTAAAAGTAAAAGTATGGAAAAAGATATACATGCAGATGTTAAACAAAAGAAAACTAAAGTGACATTAATATCAGAAAGAGTAGACTTCAGGACAAGGAACATCATCAGGGATAAAGAGGGATATTTCTTCATGATAACCATGTTAATTCATCAAGAATATGTAAAAATTATAGTGTGTATATCAAGATGTATCTGACAATTTATAGGAAATGGAAACATTCCTTGAAGCACAAAAATAACAAAAAGTGATACAATAAAAATAGGAAATCTGAAATGCTCTAAATCTATTTTTTAAATTGAATTCATTATTAAAATCTTCCCACAAGCAAAACTCCAGGCCAAAATTATTTTGTGAATGAATTCTATCAAACAAATATTAACATATCTACTATTATATTAAGAAATAACATAAATCATACAGAAATTCCTTCAGAATAGAATAGGAAAACTTATCAACTCATTTCATGAAATCAACATTGACCGGATACCAAGTTTTCTTTTAATTGTAAGAAAACTAAAGACCAATAGCCCTCATGAACATGGATATAAAAACCCTAAAGTATTAGCAAATAAAGTCCAGCAGTATATAAAACAATACTATATCATGATCAAGTGGGTTTTTTCCCAAGAATCAAGGTTGGCTTAATATTCCAGAATCAGTCTGATTCTCCATATTAACAGAATATTAGCATAATAAGGGAGACAAACAATATGATCATCTCAATAGACGTACTCATTAATAAGAAAAAACCCTCAGCAAACTAACAATAGAAGTGAACCTCACAGCCTAAAATGATCATCTGTTAAAAACCAACAGCTAAAATCATATGTAATAAAATGAGAGAGAAAACACTTTCTAAGCTCAGGAATGAGGCAACAATCTCTATTCTCACCAATTCTTTACAACATTATCCTGGATATTCTAGCCAGCAATATAAAGCAAGAAAAAGAAATCAAAGACTAAATGGCTGGAAAGAGAGAGGTAAAACTGTTTTTATAATGTGTCATGATCATGTAAGTAAAAAACCCTAAGGAGTCTACAAACAAGCTACTAGAACCAATAAGTGAATTTAGAAAGGTGGCAGGATACAAGAAAAGCTTTAAAAGATCACTTGTATATCTATATACCAGCAATTAAGAGTTAGAAAATGAAATGTACACATTCTAGATGTGAGTCTTTTGTCAGATATGTGGTTTGCAATATTTTCTGCTAGTTAAGAGCTTGTCTTTTCATCCCCTTAACTGATTTTTACAGCCCAAAGTTTTAAATTTGATGATAGTCAATAACAAATTTTTTTAATTATGGATCATGCTTTTGGCATTATGTCTAAGAAGTCTTCAACTAAACCTTAAGTCCTAGAAATTTCCTCCTACGTAATATAGAAAGTTTTAGAGTTTTAGGTCTTACATTTAAATCTGTGATCAATTTTGAGCTTTTTTGTGCAGAGGTTTAGCTTGAGCTTGTTTTTGCTTTGGTTTGGTTTTGTTTTGCTTGTGGATATGCAGTTATTCTGGCACCTTTATTAAAAAGACTACCCTTCTTCCATTGAATTGTCTGTACACCTTTGTTAAAAATCAGTCATGCCCATGTGGGGCTATTTCTTTCTGGGTTCTCTATTCTGTTCCATTATCTATACCACCACAGACTTAATTAACGTAGCTCTATTGTAAGTCTAAAATCAGAAGGAGTGATTCTTCACATTTTATTGTTCTTTCTCAGAATTGTTGTAGCTACTCTCGTTTCTTTGCCTTTCCATATAAATTCTAGAATAATCTTGTCTCTGTTTACAGAAAAAAAAAAATCTTGCTGAGGTTTTGATAGGAATTGTGTTACCTCTGTGTATCAGTTGAGGGAGCTTTGCCATCTTCACTGTGTTGCATCTTCCAGTCCAGGAACACAGAATGTCTGTTTATTCAGATCTTTGATTTCTTTCATCAATGTTTTGTAGCTCGCAGCATACAAGTCCTGTAAATGTTTTGTTAGATTTACACCTACATTCTTTTTTTTAAGTGATTGTAGATGATATTGTACTTTTTAATTTTGATTTTCTTCTTAAGTTATTTCAGTTTTATTGATAGTATCTAAAAATACAATTGATTTTTGTATGTTTATCTTGTATCCTGTGACCTTACTGAACTCAACTTATTAGTTCTGGTCAATTTTTGTTCTTAATTTCATGGGATTTTCTACATAGGCCATGATGTCATCTGCAAAAACAAATGTTTTATTTCTTCCTTTCTGATCCATATCTCTTTTATTTCCTTTTTTTGCCTTACTGCACTGGTGAGAATTACAAGTACCATGTTGACTAGTAGTGGTGAGAGGGGACATCTTTGCCTTATTTCTGATCTTAGAGGGAAAATATTCAGTATTTTACCATTAAGCATAGTATTAGTTGAAGGTTTTCTGTAGATTTTTTTTATCAAGTTGAAGAAGTCCCCTCTATTTCTAGTTTCTTGAGTTTTTAATCATGAATACGTGCTTATTTTTGTCAATTGCTTCCTCTCTATCAATTAGTTTGATCACATGATTTTTCTTCTTTCACTTATTAATATGGTAGATTACATTGATTTATTTTCATATACTGAACCAGCCTTGCATCTCTGGAATAAACTCCACTTGGTCATGGTATATATAATTCTTAAATGTTGTGAATCCTATTTGCTAAGATGTGTTAAGAACTTTTGAATCTATATTCATGAGAGATACTGGTCTGTAGTTTTTTTTTTAATATTTATAAACTGTCTTTTGTTTTGGTATCAGAGTAATACTGGCCTCACAGGATGAGTTGGGAAATGTCTCTCCTCTTCTATTTTTTGAAAAAGATTGTGTAGAATTGATGTTAATTCTCTAAATATTTGTTAGAACTCTCCAATGAAACCACTTGTGCCTGGAGATTTCTTTTTTGAGAGAGTTTAAATAACTAATTGAATTTCCTTAATAGTTCCAGGGCTATTCAAATTATCTATTTAATATTTGATGAGGTAAGGTAGTTTGTACTTTATGAGAAATTGGGCCATTTTTACCTATGTTCTTAGATCTGTGTGTATAGAGCTGTTTGTAGTATTCTCTTATTACCTTTTAATGTCTGTAGTGTCTGTAATGACATTACCTATTTCATTCCTAATATTAGTAATGATGTTTATTAATTTTGTTGATCTTTTCAAAAAATCTGGGGTTTTTTCATGTTTTTTTTTCTATTGCTTTTCTATTTTCAATTTCATTGATTTCTGTTTTTATCTTTATCACTTTCTTCTATTCCTTCTATGGGCTTATTTTCTATCTTTTTCTAGTTTCTTGAGATGGGAATATAATTATTCACTTGAGATTTTTCCTCTTTTCCAATGTAAACAGGTTGTGCTATAAATTTCCCTCTCCAATTAACTTAAGCTGCATCGTACAAAGTTTTATATGTTATATTTCCTTTACATTCAGTTAAATATTTAAAAATTTCCCTGGAGACTTCATCTTTGACCAATGGATTATTTATAAGTGTGTTGTTTAATTTTCAAGTGTCTAAAAATTTTCCTGTATCCTTCTATTACTGATTTCTAGTTTGATTCCATTGATCCCAATGGTCAGAGAAACATACTAGGTATGCTATCAATACTTTTTAAGTTTATTGAAATTTGCTTTATGGCCCAACATATAATCTATCTTGGCATATGTTCCATGGGCACTTAAAAAAGAATGTGTATTCTGCACTGTTGAGTAGATTTTTCTATAATGTCTATAATGTCCATTAGATCTTGTTATTTGATGGTGCTATTGAGTTATATAGGCCTGCTAGTTTTATGTCTAATTGTTTATCAATTGTTGAGAAAGGGTGTTGAAGTCTCTAATTATAATTATAGAGACATATCTTTCTACTTTCAGGTTTATCAAATTTTTTCCCACATATGCTGCAGCTCTGTTGCTTGGTGCATATACATTTAGGATTCTATGTCTTCTTGATGGACTGACCCTTCTATCATCATATAATATCCCTCCCTATCCATGGTAACTTCCTTTGTTCTAAAGTCTACTTTATCTAATATTAATATAGCCACTCCTACTTTCTTTTTATTAATGTTTGCATGTATATCTTTTTCTATCAATTTACTTTCACTCTACAATTACTGTACTTAATATCTTTGCTATATTTGGAAGTGAATTTCTTATAAACAGCAGATAGCTGAGTCATGCTTTTAAATCCATCTTCCTTAGATGATTTCCATTTATTGTAGTGATTAGCATGTTAAGTCCTAAGTCTACTGTTTTGTGTTTTCAGTTTGTTCTCTCTGCTTTTTATTTCTCTGTTTTCTTTTTTCTACTGTACTGTGGGTTACATGAACATTTTTAGAATTCTACTTTGATTTATCTATAGTGTATTTTAGTACATTTCTTCATAATAGTTTTTTAGTGCTTATTCTAGCTATTACATTATATACACATAACCTATCAAAATCTACTGGTGGTGACATTTTACCAGTTTCAGTGAAGTACTGAAACTTTAGTTCCATTTGTATACCTTTACCCTGCTCATTCCAGTATCTTCCTCTACACATTCTGAGAACCATATTAGATAATACTACAGTTTTCGCTTCAATTGTCAAATATAATTTAGAAAACTCAAAATAGAAGAGAAGTCCATTTATTTACCCATACTTTTTTTTCTTAGAGTGTTCTCTTTTCCTTCCTGATGTTCTAAGATTCCATTTATTTTGTAATTTCCTTTCTGTTAGACAACTTTCTTTAGTCATTTTCTTTTTAGGGTAGGTCTGCTGGCAACAAATTCTCTTAGTCTTCCTTCATCTGAGAATGTCTTGATTTCCTCTTCATTGCCGTCTTGCTAAACTGCCCCTTTCCTGGGCCTGTGGCTTCAGTATTGTTTTGGTCTGTGCCAACTGATGTTTCAGGTTCCAACCTTTTCCAAATTTAGTCTGGTTAATGTGAGGCAAAAACTCCAAAAATATGAGAAAACTCCAAAACTCACCACATCATTCCTTGGCTCTAAATGTCCCTGTCTGATCTGCCTTCTTCTCTCCACCTGTTAGAGTTTCCTTGTTTGTTCACTATATAGGCCCCATATATATAAAGTGTCCAGGGTTTTTAGTTGTACCTAGCAGGGGAAATAGGAAAAACTACATTTACTCCATCTTTCCAGAAGCAGAAGTCTTGAAAAGATTTTTATAAATAATATTTATAACAGCACTAAAAAAGAAATACTTTAAAATAAATCTTAAAATATATATAATATCCCCCTACACTGAAAACTAAAAAACACTAGTGAGAGAAATTTAAAAGGCCTAAAAGTGGAGAGATATACCATGTTCATGAATTAGAAGATAATATTGTTAAGATGTCATTTTCCCCAAATGGACCTATAGATTCAATGCAATCACAAAAATTCCAGGGTTATTTTTCAATGAACAAGCTAGTTAGATTTATAGGAAATGCAAAGGATATAAAATAGCCAAAGTAATTTTGAAAAGAAAAAACAAAGTTCAAGGACCTACCCTACCTGACATGAAGACTTACTATAAGGTTACAATAATCAAAATAGTAAGATATTATTATAAGCATGAACAGGCAGATCAATAGAATGGAACACAGAGTCCAAAAAGAGACCCACATATTTTATTCATGGACAACTGATTTGCACTAAAGATGCCAAGGTAACTAAATAGTGAAAAAATGATCATTTTAAAAAATGATAGGGGGACAATTAGACAGTTATAAGCAAAACAAAACAAAACTTTGATCTATATGTCAAACGATATACTATAAAAAATAACTCAGACTTAAAAGTAAAAGTTACCTATTGAAACTTCTAGAAGGAAACAGTAGAAAGAAAATCTTTGGAAATGTAAGGAAGCAAAGATTTCTTAGGACACAAAAATCAAGAATCTAAAAGAATGTTTTGATCAATTTTACTAAAACACTTTGACAATTTAACACTTCTCTTAAAAAAACACAATTAAGAAAATGAAAAGGCAATCCACAGACTGGGAGGAAATATTCACCATACATAAGCTTGGTATACTTGGTAAAAGACAGGCCTCTAGAATAGACAAAGAACCCCAACAATTTAATTAGAAGACAACCCAGTTAGAAAATGAGCAAAAGGCAACCCACAGAATGGGAGAATATATTCATAAATGATTTATCCGATAGAGTTAACATCCAAAATATATTTTAAAACTCATATGCCTCAACACCAAAAAACAAATAACCTGATTAAAAAATGGGGGGAGGATGTGAACAGACATTTTTCCAAAGAATAAATTCAGATGGCCAACAGGCACATGAAAAGATGCTCCACATCGCTAGTCATCAGAGAAATGCAAATCAAAGCCACAATGTGGTATCACCTCACACCAGTTAGGATGGCCACCATCCAAAAGACAAGGAACAAGTGCTGATGAGGATGTGGAGAAAGGGGAACCTGCCTACTCTGTTGGTGGGAATGTAAATTAGTTCAATCACAGTGGAAAGCAGTATGGAAGTTTCTCAAAAAACTAAAAATAGAAATACCATTTGACCCAGGAATCCCACGCCTAGGAATTCACCCAAAGAAAACAAGATCCCTGATTCAAAAAGACATATACACCCCTATGTTTATCGCAGCACTATTTACAATAGCCAAGATATGGAAGCAACCTAAGTGTCCATCAGTAGGTGAATGGATAAAGATGTGGTACATGTACACAATGGAATATTATTTGGTCATAAGAAGAAACCAAATCCTACATTTGCAACACATGGATGGAGCTAGAGAGTATTATTATGTTCAGTGAAATAAGTCAGGAGGAGAAAGACAAGTACCAAGCGATTTCATTCATTTGTGGAGTATAATGACAAAGCAAAACTGAAGGAACAAAACAGCATCAGACTCACAGACTCCAAGAAGGGACTAGCGGTTACCAAAGGGAAGGGGTTGGGGAAGGAGGGAGAAAGGGATTAAGGGGCATTATAATTAGCACACATAATACAGATAGGTTATGGGGGAAGGCGGTACAGCATGGAGAAAACAAGTAATGACTATAGCATCTTACTAAGCTGATGGACAGTGACTGCAATGAGGTGTGGGGTGAGGACTTGATAATATGGATGAATGTTGTAACCACAGTGTGGCTCATGTGAAACCTTCATAAGTTTGTATATCAATGATACCTTAATAAAAAAAAGTGCCAAAAAAAAAGAAAGAAAATGGGCAAAAGATTTAAACAGACACTTCACATGATAAGATATGTAAATGGTCAATAAGCAAATGGGAAATGCTTAACATCATTAGTCTTCAGGGAAATGCAAAACCACAGTGAGATACATGATCTATCCACTAAAATGGCTCGAATGAAAAAGATCGTCAATACTAAGTGTTAATGAGAATATGGAGCAACTAGAATTCTACAGTGCTTTTTAGCATGTAAAATGCCAAATTTGGAAAATAGTTTGACAGTTTTATAAAGTTATTCACATCCTTACCATATCACCCAGGAATTCTATCCCAGGGTAATTACTCCAAAAATTTGTCCACATATTTGTCCATTCATATTTGACTTATTCATAATAGGTCCAACCTGAAAACAAGCGTCCTCCACCAGGTGGACACATATCCACACGCTGGAATACCACTGCACAGTAAAAAAAAAATGAGCCAATGCGCACAGCAACATGGGCGAAGCTCAAAAAGCTTTACGTTAAATGAAAAAAGCCAGATATGAAAGCATATACTATATGGTTCCATTCTAGAAAAGGCAGAACATACCTATTACAAGCAAAAATCAGAAAGGTGCCTAGGGCCAGAGGAGTGGGGACCAGCGGGACAGGGCTAGCGGGGACTCTGGGGTGGCAGGAATGTTCTCTTTCTTGTTTGTAGTGGTAGTACGCTTATCATCAACTGTACATTTAAAATGGATGCATTGTATTATATATTCATTATATGAAATAAGGTTGATTAAAAGAAATTCAGCTGACTTCTTTCCTTCCTTATTTCCTTGGATCTTGCTGCAAGTTGTGACGCTGGTGCCCACTCCTTCCTTCCAAAACGCTCTTTCTTTGACTTCCCTGTGCCATCTCTCGTGGTTTCTCTTCCTTCTCCGACCACCCTTCGGAAGCCTTTTCCCAGATGGATGTCACGGTGCCGGCCAGTTCCTCAAGTACTGGTGTGTCGAGATCTCTGCTACTCTCTCAACACACTCCTGGCTGACCTCCTCTGCTTCCAAAGTTTAGTTAATGACCTCGATCTTGGGCCCAGCTTTTCCCAAACACAAGGGAAACAGCTCCATCTGGAATAAGCAATAGGTACCCCAACTCCACATGGCCTATACTGGGCTCCTCCCTCCACCCTGGGCACGCCTTGGGTTCCTTTCAATGACCACTGACCCCCAGTTGCTCAGGTGAGAAACCAGGGAATCTTCCTTGATTCCTCTGTACTATTGGTTCCCCATCCAGTGCAAGTCTTTTCTATTCTGTCTCCCAAGTCATTCATGAATTTGTCCCCTTCTGTGCATCCCCACTGGCTCAGGCACTCAGAGATGCTTTCCTAGTCTATTGCAGTAAGCTTCCAAACTAGCCTCCTACCTCCAGCCTTTCTCCCTCCAAGGCATACTCCTAACCACAGCCAGATTACGTGATTGGAAATTTTCTAGAATATAGTTTACTTACAGATCAGATGCAAAATTTCCAACCAGCATGGCATTCCCAATCCTTCCCCGTTATTACCTCCTTCCGACACCATCTTATAACAATCTCAGCCCTTGGAATGTCACACTTTCTTATCAAACATGCTTTGGGTTTGTTTTCACTTCCCTGGGCTCATGACATTCCCTCTGTCTGGAATGCCCTTGGCCATTCTTTTCTGGTGAACAACACCTGCTCATCCTCCAATACCCAGCTCCACATTCCTGTGCCACGAGCCATCTCTGGCCCTCGCTCCTTGTTTCCAGAACACTCAGCATCTGCCTCTACCCCGGCATGTGAGCACATCACACTGTATCATAACGTTCTGCGTCGGAGTGTATCTTCCACTAGACTGTGAGCAGCTAGACAGTCGCAGTCTTCTCTGTCCTCTCCGTAGTCCAGAGCTTGGAACATAGTTCTTGGCCCAGAGCAGGCTGCTCAGTAAATGTTGAAGAAATGGATGGTGGGCAAATGGGTAGACGGATGAATGGCTAAATGAAAGAAGGAAAAAAGGAAGCTCTTGGGCCCCGTGGTTTCTCCTTGGTAATATTACACACCCACACGCACACATTCACACCCGTCCTCAATACATTCCTTCTGAATATTCCTGTGTGTTTTCTTCCTTGTGTTATATTTTATGAATAATGTAAAATTTTTGTATGAACCATCATGAAGTATTGGCCTGGTCACCCAGTTGTCATTGAAACAGGAAAATAATCCCACAAACAGCTCCAGAGACTACAGATGCTCTTAAGATATCCCTGTTTCTTCTTCCTCTCCTAGCGATGGGAGTGCAGAGAACAGCAGCAAGGGCAGCACAGGGGGTTCAGAACTTTGAGCTCTAATTTTCCCTTGCAACTGATAAATTCCAGGAAAAATCCTGAAGTTATAAGGAGCAGCAAAGGAAGAGGAAGAAGTGCAGGGAGAAGCCTGGATGGTTTCCTTCAAGAAGTCAAGATTCAGTCTCTCCAAGGAGCCTGTGTCCCCGACCCTCCAGCGCATGTTCCCATCCCCTCCTCTGCCTTCACGCTTCAGGGAGCCTGGAAGGAATCTTTCACTAAGGAGGCCTCTCCAGTCTGCTATGATCTCACTGTGGGACGATTCCTAAAGACACATCCCACCTTACTCCACCTCAGCAAACCTCCTGGCAGGAGGCCGCATGCTCTCTAGCCTCCCCCCCCACCAGCCACCATCCCAGCAGCCAGCGGTTGAACTGCACACCACACACTGCTTCACTGAATTCCCTAGACGGACATTCCGTGACGGTGGGAACATTCTAGACCTGCACTGTCCAACATAGCACCATGGCTACTGAGCGCTCATAAGGTCGTGCGGGCACCTGGGGAGCTGCATTTGCGTGCCACCGTAATTAACGTAAATGTGAGCAGCCCTCTGTGGTGGTGGCTACGGTCTTAGCGCAGCTCCAGCCTACCCTGAAGTGCAGATGATAATCCTCATTGGACAAGTGGGTAAACTGGAACCTCTGTGAGGTCCCTAAGTCAGTGCACGGGAGGGGCCAGGGCTCCCCCAACAGGTCAGGGGGAGGAGAGGGGAACGTGACGTTCAATGTCCTCCAAAAGATCAGCTCAGAGACACGGAGGCAGCACGAAGAAACCAAGAAGTTCCCAAGCCTACACTGACGTCAGCAACCAATGCTAACACATCAGAAGCAGGGCCAGTCAACAACGGCAGCAGAGGAAAAGGATGGCCAGAGAGGCCCTCCCCGCTCCACCGGGAAGGCAGCACGGGCTCCCGCACCCCAGCCCTGACAGAGGGGCGGCCCCAAAACGCTGATGGGTCTTGGTGCTCTCAGAGCAAACCGACCCACTGCCAACCGGCAGCCACGGCGCGATGCCCATGATTCCCAGCGTTGGCCAGATGATACTAGAGCCCCGCTGGCCCGCCTGCGGGGAGAGGCCACTGAATGAGTTACCTGCCTTTCCGTGTCCATTCATGCCACCGGCCTGGGTCCAAGAACAGGCAGCGTCCTCTTGTGCCAGGTCGGGTTTCTGAGCCTGCAGGCCAAGAACGACGTGGCTTGCGAGGGTGAGGAGTGTGCCCTGGTGGTGACCTGTCCCGGAGCCAGCGGCCTTTCGCTGGGAAGCCCCCAGCTTTTCTGCAGTTAGAGCTGCGTCTGTCCATGGTGCTCGGCAGGGGAGTGCAGGCAGGAAGCACTCTGGCGGCTCAAGACCCTCCTCTTGGAGAAAAATGCCCTATTACCGGCCCACAAAGACTCCTTTCCCTTCAATTTAGAGAGTTTGCTCTCACAGCACATGTGAGGCCCTAAGTCACACAGTGCGCACCACACGCGGTAGCACATTCCTGCTCACCCCGCCCGCCTCTGCAGCACGCCGCTGGCCTTCTGGCCTGCGTGCACCTGACTCCACGTCACGGTGTGCGCGCTCCAGGGGCCCGGCCTTGCCCCTGAGCACCGTGCAACCAGCGCCCTCCACCACACAGCTCTCAGCCGCAGCATCAGCCCCTCCACGAGGTTCTCCAGCTCCGGCTGCTGCAGCCACGCGGCCGTGCTCGAACTCACTTCCCCGTGAGAATGCGCTCCAGAGCCCTGTCACTAACGGTGTTCTTCCTCACCAGCTGGAACACCATCCTCCAGTATCGCAGGTTTCACAGTGCCAGGACTGCACAGAGCACGGGACTGGGGTCTCTGAAGGCACACACCCCTCTTGGATTTAGTGTGGACGGTATTTTGATCCAAGCCTCTGCAGACCAAGTTATTAAATGAACAAGCAGATAAACTAACGTTCCCCTGGAGAGAAAACCGATTCAGGAATGTGGAGCGCTGGATTCTAAGGTGATGTGGAATAAGGAGAGAAGACCATGAGGGAGGGAGAGTAATAAGAACAAAAACAGTGCAGGGGGCAGGAAAATGGAGATGGCATTTAGGCCTGAGGCAGGCAGTGTCCAGTTGGGGAAGAACAAAAGCAGAGATAGCCATACACATGTGACTGGTGTGGCCTGTGGCAGGAAGTGAGTTAGCACAGACGTTGTGCATCTGCATCTCTACTACTTACTGGGTAATAGCTTAAGCATCTTTTGAGTCCCAGTAAAAAAATCCCTTGGGGAAGGAACTAATGGTTACCAAAGGGCAGGGGTGTGGGGGGACGGGTGGGGAGGGAGGGAGAAGGGGACTGAGGGGTATTATGTTTAGTACACATGGCGTGGGGGGTCCCGGGGAGACCAGTGTAGCACAGAGAAGGGACATAGTGGATCTGTGGCATCTTGCTGCACTGTGGACAGTGACTGCATTGGGGTATGGGGGGGACTTGATAATATGGGTGAATGTAGTAACCACATTGTTTTTTTCATGTGAAACCTTCAAAAGAGTGTATATCAATCATACCTTAATAAAAAAATTTTTAAAAATCCCCTGGGGTAAGAAGAAATTAGTGGAAAGAGTGGGAAGGGAAACCACCCTGCGGATGCCCTGGAGAGGAAGGAAAGGGTCCCAGAACCAGGAAAGAATTGCTAAGTGGCTGAAAGGCAGCTTGAGAGAAAGCCCAGCAGACCGGTCATCTCGGAGCCAAGGCTGTGTCACGGCACAGCGACCAGAGCCAGCGCCTGCACAAGCCCCAGGCTGACGCCCACGACCAAGAGAAATCAGGCTGCAGCGCGGCGAGGCCGCCGCGGCCCGTGTTGAAGACGCGGCCGGTCCCAGCTGCGCGTAGGAGCCTCCCTGCAAGGGCGCCGCCAGGCAGTCCGTGCTGATGTGCGTCAGCAGGAGGCCGTGTGTCGTATTTTATGCTTTTTTTTTTAATTAACCCACCTCCCAATAAGGGACATTTCTAAAATACACATATATGATCAACTATCTGAAGACACTAAAAAGGGACAAAAAAGGCAAAGTAGAGAGGACTCTACCCTTTTAAAGTAACCACCTCTGGGTGAGGTCCACCTTGTAAGGCTTTTCCCCGGAGAGAGCTCCAGGCCTTGGAGGAGGCAGGGGACAGAGGGGGAAGATGCCATCTCAGTGGCCTGAGCAAGGAGGTCAGAGTTGGGGGCCACCAAAGATTTTAGAAATTGCAGGGCTGGGGATCCTAGAAAGGAGGGAACCACAGGGGGCTTGTGAATAAGCTTCTTTCCAGCCATCGGCTATGCCTGCCCTGCACACTCACGGCCCAGACTCCCAGGAGCCCAGGGCAAGGCTAGACGAGCTGTTGTGCGGGGAAATGGTGCACGTGGAGTCTGCGTCCCGCCAGGTCAGAGGGGCTCCGGACACACTCTGGCTCTCTACTGACATCCCAGAAGAGCCACACTTGCAGAGTAAAGACAGTATCTCAGGACTAAGGGATTCATTCTAATATTAAGGGTGAAATCAGACTGCCCCAAGAAATCCTAAAACCAAGCCACCCCAAGATCAGAGTAGCCTGCCAGGAATTTAACCACTCATGAAAACATAACTCAGTCCACCTAGAGTCACTACAACCTATCATCCATAATGTCCAGTATACAATTAAACATTATTAGACATAGAAAAAATAGGAAAATGTGATCCATTTCCTAAAGAATTACCAGGCAACAGAAATAGGCACACTGACCACTCCAATGTTGGAATTAGCAGTCAAACATTTTTTAAAACTATGATATCTTTTACAGTACCATTTACAGTATTTCAAAGAGGAAGAGGATAAATATCTAGGTACAAATCTAGTAAAAGGTATACAGGATTTTTGTGCTGCCAAGTACTAAACACTAATGAAAGGAATTAAAGAAGAGCTAAATAAATTGAGAGAAATGCCATGTTCATGGATTGGAAGACAAAACGTAGTTAGAATGCCAATCCTCTAAATTGATCAGCAGATTTAACACAAGCCTAGTGATTATTCCAACATTATTTTCTGCAGACATGGACAAGCTGATTCTAAAGTACATGTGGAAAGGCAAAGGAATTAGAGTGGCCAAAGATTTTGAAAAAGAAGAACAAATTGGAAGCCTCGCGCTGCATGACAAGACATACTATAAAGTTACCATAATCGAGACAGTGTGGTTTTGGAGAAAAATAGACACATATGTCAAGGGAATAGAATACAGAGTCCAGAAATAGAACCACATAAATTTGGTCAATAGATTTTTCACAAAAGGATAATTCAGTAGAGAAAATATAGTCTTTTTGACAAATTGTGCTGACATATTTGGACACCCAAATGCAAATAACAACAACCTTTAAATCACATCAAATATAAAAATTAACTTAAAATGGGTCGTAGACAAATGTAGACTGCAAAACTCAGAAGAAATCACAGGATAAGATCTTCATGACTCTGGGTTAGGCAAAGAATTCTTAGAAACAGCTCTATAAGTAGGACTCTAAAAAATTATAAATTTGGACTTCATCAAGATTTAAAACTTTTGCTTTGCATAAAGAATGAAAAGACAAGCCATATACTGGGAGGAAATATCTGTAAATCACATATATAATGAAGATTGGTATTTAAAAAAAAACAATGCAACACAAGCAAAAATAAACAAGTGGGACTATATCAAACTAAAAAACTTCTGCACAGCAAAAGAAACCACCAACAAGATGAAAAGGCAGCCCACCAAACAGGAGAGTATCTGTAAATCATGCATCTGATAAGGAGTCACTACCAAAAATATATAAGGAACTCATATAGCTCAATAGCAAAAAAAATGACTAAAAAGTGGGCAGAGGAGCTGAATAGACATTTTTTCAAGGAAGACATACAGATGGCCAACATGAAAAGTAATCAACATCACTAATCATCAGGAAAATGCAAATCAAAACCACAATGAGATACACCTCACACCTGTTGGAAAAGAAAGAAAAGGAAAGAGAGAGAAAGGAGGGAAGGAGGAAAGAAAGAAAAGGTGTTGGTGGGGATGTGGACAAAAGGGACCCCGTGTGCACTGCTGGAGGGAGTGACATCTGGGGCAGCCACTATGGAACGGTACAGAGGTTCCTCCAAAAATTAAAAATAGGAATACCATACAATCCAGCAATCCCACTTCTGGGTATTTATCCAGAGGAAATGAGAACACGAACTCAAAAAGATATCTGGGCCCCCATGTTCACTGCAGCATTATTTACAATAACCAAGACATGGTAACAACTTAAGTGTCCACTCATCAAATGGATGAACAGAGCAAGAAAATGTGGTACATATCTACAATGACATATTATTCAGCCATAAAAAAAGAAGAAAATCCTGCCATTTGCAACAACATGGATGAACCTTGAGGTCATTATGCTAAGTGAGATAAGTCAGAGAAAGACAAATACTGTATGATCCCACTTATATGTGAAGCCTTAAAAAAAAGAGCTCAGAAAGGGGGACACAGGGAGGGCTGTGCAACACAGAGAAGACAAGTAGTTATTCTACAGCATCTTACTACGCTGATGGACGGTGACTGTAATGGGGTTTGTGGGGGGGACTTGGTGAAGGGGGGAGCCTAGTAAACATAATGTTCTTCATGTAATTGTAGATTAGTGATACCAAAAAAAAAAAAAAAAAGAGCTCAGAGATACAGAGAACAGACTGGTAGCAGCCAGAGGCAGGGTTGGGCAGGGACTGGTGAGCAAAATGGATGAAGGGAGTCAAAAGGTACAAAATTCTAGTTATAAAATAAATAAATCCTAGGGGTATAATGTACAGCATTGTGTCTACAGGTAATAATAGTGTACTGAATATTTGAAAATTGCTGCAAGAGTAGATCTTAAAAGTTCTCATCACAAGAAAATAATTTGTGACTGTGTATGGTGACTTACAGTGGTGATCATTTCACAACATACACATTATATTGACTCATTATGTTGTGTGCTTGAAACTAATATAATATTCTATGTCAATTATATCTCAATTTTTTTTAAACCTGGTATTCTGAACATATAAAGGACTTGTATCTCAAAACTCAAAAAAACAACCGAATTTTTCAAAATGAGTAAAGATCTAGATGCTTCACCAAAAAAGACATACAAATGGCAAATGAGCATAAAAAAGAGACTCAACATCACTAGACATTAGGGAAATGAAAATTGAAACTACAAAGAGATATCACTACATGTCTATTAGAATGGGGAAAAAACTGACAATACTAGGTACTAGTAAGAAGGGGAATAACTGGAACTTTTTAAAATTAGTGTCATTGACATACAATCTTATACTGGTTTCAAATGCATAACACAGTGGTTCAACAGTTACCGTATTATTAAATCCTCACCCCCTCTTGAGCAGTTACTATCTATCAACGTAGAAAGATGTTACAGAATCATTGCCTATATTCTCTATGCTGTCCTACCACCCCTGTGACCAATTTATATTGTGATAGCAAATTACTGTGCCCCTTTATCCCCCTAACTCTCCCCAGCACACCGCTCTAGCCCCTCCCCCTCTACTGCTGTTTTGTTCCTTCTGTTTTGCTTTGCTTTTATATTCCACAAATAAGTGAAATCATATGGTATTTGCTTTTCTCCACCTGGCTTATTTCATTGAGCATAATACCCTCTAGATCCATCCATGTGGTGCAAATGACAGGATTTCTTTTCTTTTTGTGGCTGAATAATATTCCATTGTGTATATGTACCACATCTTCATTCATCTATTGATGGACACTTAGGTTGCTTCTATATGTTGGCTATTGCAAATAGTGCAACAAACACTGGGGTGCATATGTCTTTCTGAATCAGGGATTGGATCAACTGGAACTTTTACATTAGGAATGCAAATGGACAGTCACTGTGGAGAAGAGTTTGCCAGTGTCTTATAAAGTCAAACATACACCTACCTATGACTCAGCCATCCTCCTTCTAGGTATTTGCCCCAGAGATGAACACATGTTCACACGAAAACCTGTAGAAGAATGTGTTCAGCAGCACTCGTCGTCATCAAAATCAATCATCAGAAACCGGAAGCTGGAATTAGTGCTCTTTTTTCCTCCCTCAATGATTTTTTTAAGTCCTAGTAAAATATGTATAACAAAATTAAACAACGTCGTGCACAAAAAGGTAACTGTGAGGTGATGGATGTAACTCACCTTATTGTGGTAATCATTTCATAATACATGCATATGTCAAATCATCACATTTAATTAAACTTACACGATGTTATATGCCAATCATATCTTAATAAAGCTCGGGAAAAGATTTTTCAAAATCAAACATCTTAACCACCGTGTCCAGTACTGTAGATGCATCCATGCTGTGATGCGCCCGATGTCCAGAAGTTGTTCCACCTTGCAAATCTGAGGCTCTGTCACCTTTAAACAGCCACCACCCATCCCCGCCCCAGCCCCTGAAAATCTCACTTCCATTTTCTGTCTCTATAATCTTGACTACTCTAGGTACCTCATATAAGGGGAATGATACAGTGTTTATCTTTTTCTGATTGACTTATTTCATTTAGTATAATGTCCTCAAGTGTCATTCACACTGTAGCCTGTGTCAGAATTCCCTTCCTTTTTAAGGCTGTATTATATGTATAACATAAATATATAACTGTGCATACTCACACACGCAGGGATATTACACACACACACACACACACACACACACACACACATTATGTTTTTTTTATTTAACCTAAAAGTAAAATTTTGTTTTACTTTTTATTGGAATATAGCTCATATCATCTTGTTTATTTACTCATCTGTCATTGAACATTTGGGTTGTTTCCATCTAGGTCTATTGTGAATAATGCTATGTCAATACGGTTATATAAATACCTCTTCAAGATCCTGCTTTCATTCTTTTCGATATATACTTGGGAGTAGAATTGCCAGATCATATTCCATTTTTAATTTTTTGAGGAACCACCATACCATTTTCCACAGAGGCTGCACCATTTCACACTCCCAGCAACTGTACAAAAGGGCTCCAATTTCTCCATATCCCCGTCAATTCTTGTTATTTTCTGTTGGGGTTCTGATTTGCATTTCCCTAATGGTAAGTGATGTTGAGCATCTTTTCATGTGCTTTATGGCCATTTGTATATCTTCTTTGGAGAAATATTTATCCAAGTCCTTTGCCCATTTTTTTACTTGGGTTATTTTGGGGGTTTTTGTTGAGTTGTAGGAGCTCTTTAGTCTGGAAATTAACCTCTTATCAGATATATAACTTGAAAATATTTTCTCCCATTCTGTAGGTTGCCTTTCCATTCTGCTGATTTTGTCCTTTAATGAACAGAAGTCTTTCATTTTGATGTAGTCCAGTTTACCAGTTTTTACTTTTGTTGCCTATGCTTTTGGTATCATATCCAAGAAACCACTGCCAAGTCCAATGTCATGAAGCTTTTCCCCTACATTTTCTTCTAAGGGTTTTCTAGTTTGGGCTCTTAGGTCTTTATAGTTAGATCTTTCAGATCTTTGATCCATTTTGGGTGAAATTTTGTATATGATGTAAGGCAATGATAGAACTTCACTATTTTGCATGTGGGTATACAGTTTTCCCAAGCATTATTTGTTAAAAGTATTCCTTTCTCCCATGAGATGGTCTTAGCACCCTTGTTGAAAATCACTTGACCACATGTGGGTAAAATTGTTAACATTTCCAGAATATCTCACCTGGCTTTAGTACATCTGCATATCGATAGGCGTTCAGAGGTGGAGAGAAGTATGGCTTTAGTGCATTTGCATCATTCCTCAGGGGGGAGATAAGTTCATCTCCGTATCAATGGGTAATGACCTGGGCGAGGAGGACTTATCTGTACCTGAGAGGTGAGGGGGAGGGGTGGTTTTGCTACTGCTGGAGCAGGAGAGAGAGAAATGGCCCCAGACTGCAGTTTGTGAGCAATAAACAGATTTTAAACTTTATTTCTCCCTTTGACTGATTTAGGTTTTTAGAGGTATTTTGCCCTGGGATTTCCTGTCCCCGGACTTACACCATATATGCAAGGATTTATTTCAGGGCTATTCTATTAGAGAGTTAGTGTTTAATGGGCAAAGAGTTTCAGTTTGGGAAGATGGAAGAGTTCTGGAAATAGATGGTGTAACAGTTGTACAACAACGTGAATGTGCTTAATAGCACAGAACTGTATACTTTAAAGTGGTAAGGTTTATATTATAGGTATTTTACCACAATTTTTTAAAAATTTAATGAAATAAAGACATTCTCAGGTAAGGAAAGTTTGGAATAATTTGTAGCCAGCAGACACTTACTCCAAGAAATGCTAAGGGGAATTCTTCAGGCTGAAGGGAAAGATTAAAATTCAGATCTATAGAAAGGAACAAACACACTGAAAATGGCAAATATATAGGTAAATAAATTATTGCTCTTTCTTCTCTTAAAAGTTTTAGAAAGTCAACTGGCTGCTTAGAGTAAAAATAACAGTCCTGTGAAGTCAATGACAATAGTACAAAGGGCAGTAGGGGTATAAATATAATGATCTTGTAAATGTTTTCATTAAGTAGGAATCAGCTACAATAAACTAAAGACATAAACTGTAATCCCCAAGGACCCATTTAAAAATGATCCAAAGGGGAGTTCCCGCGGAGAGCGCGGTGAGAAGCGAAGGTCGGCACTCTGCCCCGGGCCCCTCTAGGCCCTCCGGCCTCACGCCGGCAGGTGAGCTGGGGGGCCCGGGGACAAGTCGCGGGGTCTGTCCTGCAGAGACCTAGAACCTTGGCCGGGGCTGCTCTCTGGCCGAACCCAGGCCTTGCCGCAGCGGCGAACCTCTCCCTCCAGCCCCTTCACCCCCATCCTCACCCCCACCAACCTGCGCGACCTCACGGCGGCGGCCGCTCCGAGCCTGGACCCAGCGCGACTGCCCGCGCTCTTGGCCCAACCCCGCGGGGCCTAGGCGAAACCCCCGCCAAGGCGCCGGGACGTTGGGCTTGGCAGGGCGGGAAGAATGGTGGTCTTTCGAACGCCGCAGAGGTCCGTTAGAGCCTTCGAAGGCCCTCGGAGGCTGGTCTGCGTGGACGCGGGCCGCCGTCCTTAGGCCTTGGAGCCGCGCAGATCCGGGAACTGGGGGCCTGATCCGTCCCAACTGGACGAGATCTCACCTTGTCCGGACAACGACGAACAAAGGCCTTAACGGGCCCGGAAGGTGAGCGGAGGCCCCGATCGAAGACCGGTGGAACGGTTAACCAGGACATCGGGCGGTTGGTCCTCGATCTACCAGACCTTGTTAATGGAAAGAAAAAAATGGTAGACTTACGTACACATTTGGCTAATAGGAAGTGCCCAGCGTCCTTTGAGAAGATTTACTGGCCATTTATAGGAGGCCTGTGTATATAATATGAAAAAGCTGCTCTCAACTTTCCCCCCAACCTTTTAAAAGAAAACTTACAACATCTACGCCGTCTAGGTGTTAAAGAGGTTGCCGACGTATGATAAAGTAGAGTTCGAAAACTACACGTCTTGTAAATGCCCATTTGTTTTTTAAAAAATAGTAAAAATGTCTTCTGGAAATGACTTTTTGAAGTGCAAGTTAGACCACTTCCAGGAGCTACATCTGGGGCGACACACGTCCGGGTTTGTACTCTGGGTTAGAGGACGTGGAGTAGAAGACTTTGAGGAGGAAGAAAAGAAGGTTCTGTGCCAGACTTCATATTTAGAAGATATTTTTCATATTATAACCATTGTTTTGTGTGTGCATTTTATTCCTCACTACTGTGTATATAGTTGACAATGCTAAATACTCAAAAAGATTTTTCTAAAAATATCTAGTCTTTCTAGATATTCTGAAGTGCCTGATATATGTTAAAAGTAAAGATAGTAAAAAGACATTTTGTAAATATTTTTGTTAAAATTCATAGCAAATATGTTTGTTTTGGGGGGAATGGCCAAACCACCTCTTTGAACAGTACCCCTTGTGTTTATGCACTGGTTCAAGGAAGGAGGGAAAAGTAAGCGCAAAGAGCTCTATTGCCAGTTTGTTTATAGTGAGAATTAACCATTGTTCTTTATGTTTGTGCATTTTGTTTTACTTTACCATGTATATAGTGTATATAATGGACAGATGAGTCCAAATTTTCAACGTCTAGTCTTTCTAGATGTTAAAGAGGTTGCCAAGTGTATGACAAAACATAGAGTTAGTAAACTGATAACATTTTGTACATTTTGTGTTAAAATTCCTAGGAAAGATTGTCTTCTGAAAATTTGAGCATTTTAGCCTGTTGGGTTTGGTGGAGAGAAGGAAAAGGTGGCTCCTTGGCTAGAATGTTCATATTTTGAAGACACTTTCAGATTATAACTTAAATGTGTGCAGTTTATTCAAGACTACTGTGTATATAGTGGACAAACTGAGTCCGTATTTGAAACATCTAGTCCATCTAGATGTTTAGAAGTGCCCGACGTATGTTAAATCTAGAGGTAGTAAAATATCACTTTGTAAATAACCTTTTTTGGTAATATTTATAGGAAATATTGCCCTTTGGGAATGGAACTGTTAAAACGCACCTCTGTGAACAGTATTGTTCCCTGTATTTGTCCAGTGGTTTGGAAGAAGTGGTGGGAGGGGAAAGAACTGCAAAAGGTAATATGCTCACATGTTCATACTTGGACATTTTCAGACAAAATCATTTTTTTGATGTGCATTTTGTTTTCCTTTGTATATAGTGTATATAATTGGACAAATGAGTCCTTTACTTTTGCAACATCTAGTCTCTAGATGTTAAAGAGGTTGCCAGTGTACGACAAAGTAGTTAGTAAAATTAGCACATTTTGTATACTTTGTGTTGAAATTCATAGCAAAGCTTTTTCATAAATGACTTTTAGATAGGAATTTATTCAACCACCTCTAAGCATTACACATGCCTGTACTTGGATTGGTGGTAGAAAGAAGTGAGGTAGGGAAGGGTCCAGGCCAAAATGGTGATATTTAGAAGATACCTCAGATTATAGCCTTTGTTACACATGTGCAATTTTATTTAACAGCGCTGTGTACATAGTGGACAAGTAAGTTCTTACATGACAATATCGAGTCTTTCTAGATATTTAGAAGTGCTTAATATGTGTAAAAGTATTAGTAGAATAACACTTATTATAAATAGCTTTTAAAAACTGATGGGAAATACTGTCTGGAAGTGGAATTGTTAAGCCACCTCTCTGAACAGTATATTCTCTGTACTTGTTCATCGGGTTGAGGGAGATGGGAGGGAAGAAATTGCAAAACATGTTTTGCTAGTGTGTACTAGAAATTTCAGCTTATCCATTGCCCTGTGTGTGATGTGCATTTCATTTAACTTTACTGTATATATTGGGTATATATTGGACAAATGGGTCCTAATTTTATAATATCTAGTCTCTAGATATTAAAAAGGTTGCCAATGTATGACAAAAGTAGAGTTAGTAAACTAACACATTTTGTATACTTTGTTAAAATTCATTGAAAGGCTGTCTTCCGAAAAGGACTTTTAGAGATGAAATTGTAAAATCGTGTCTAAATGATATGTGCCTGTACTCACCCATGTGGTGATGGAGAGGAGGAGTTAGGAGAAGTGAAGGGTTCTAGACTAGAATGTTCCTACATAGAAGACACTTTTCAGATATAACCGTTGTTACACATGTGTAGTTTATTCAACACTACTGTGTATATAGTGGACAAACAAGTCCTTATTTGAAGCATCTAGTCATTCTAGATGTTTAGAAGTGCACAAAGTATGTTAAAAGTAGCGGTAGGAAAATAACACATTTTGTAGATACCCTTTTGTTAAAATTCATATGAAATACTGTCTAAATAACACATTTTGTAGATACCCTTTTGTTAAAATTCATATGAAATACTGTGTTTTAGAAATGGAATGATAGAAATTATCAAGCCACCTCTGAGCAGTACACATTGTATCTGGTGGTTTAGGAAGGAAGAAGAATGTGCAAAGGGCTTTATACCAGTATGTTTATAGTTACGCAAGATTAACCCTTGTCCCATATGTCTGCATTTTGGTTTACTAAGTTGTATATATATTGTATATAAAGGACAAAAGTCCTAATTTACAACATCTAGTTTTTCTAGATGTTAAAGAGGTTGCCAGTGTATGACAAAAGTAGAGTTAGTAAACATATATGTGTACACTTTGTATTAAAATTCATAGGACTGTTCTGAAAACAGCTTGAGGAAATGTAGTTCACATCCCCTCTAAGCATTACAGGTGCTTGTTATACTTGTCTCGGGTTGATAGAGATGAGAAGGGGAAGTTTCAGGCCGGAATGTTCTTATTTAGAAGGTACTTGCAGATTATATATAGCCTTTGTGTGTAGTTTATTCAAGTTACTACTATGTGTATAGTGGAAAAACTTAAACCCTTATTTGAAACATCTAGTCTTTCTAGATGTTTAGAAGTACACAACATATGTTAAAGTAGGGAATTAAAAGTAACACCCTTACAGTATTTTTTCTGTTAATTCATAAGGAATGGTTGTATTGAGGGAATGGAATTGTTAAAGTAGGAGATTGTTAAAAGTGTTAAACAATGTTTTAGAGAGTGCTGACTCTTCACTGGGTGGTGGGGGAGGGGGCAGAAAAAGAAGTGCAGAGGGGTTCTGTGCCTGGTGAGTCTTTAGACAAATCAGATTGTCTAATCATTGTTCTGTCTGTACATTTTAGTTAATTGCTGTGCATTAACAGATACACAAAGCCTAATTGCAAAGTATAATAAAAGTAGAGGTAGTAAAATAGTCCCTTTATAAAAGCCCTTTTATTAGTTTTTAGGAAGGACTGTCTTCTGTGAGCTACTTTGTTAATCCACCTCTTGAAGCTCGATGTAGTCCTGTACTTGGTGGTTGAAATGGTGGAGGAAGGTGAAGAGGAAGGGTAAAGGGAAGGGCCCTTTGCTAGTATCTCCATGTTTAAAATATATTTTTAGGTTATAACCATAGGTCTATCGTTACTTCTTATAAAGTACCTGTGTTTATTGTGAACAAGGTACATTCATTATTTTGCAACATCTAAGCTTTTTAGATGTCATTAAGCTTTTTAGATATCATGAGGTGACAGCGTTACGATAAGTAGAACTAGTGAATTAACCAATTTGTAGATATTTTTTTGCTTTAAGTGATAGAAAAGAGGCATCTTAGACATGGAATTTGCACCATGAGAAATGTCAAGATTTGTTCATTAGGTTGGCAGCTGAGGGGCAGAGGAAGTATTGAAAGGAATGTATGCAGATATGTTCATATTTACATTTCACTGATAACCATTGATGAGTGTGCATCTCTTATGGCTGTGCTGTAGGAATACATTGTTAAGTAATTCAGTGAAAACATAACCTCCACGCTAAATATTTTAATAGTATAGATTGGACAATGAATTCTCTTAGAAGCATTATGCTTTGTATACTCTATTGTTTTATGTCTAATTTTTAATTGAACATTAAGGGAATGTAGCATTTTAATTGTAACTCTGCCAATATCTTTATTAGAGGCCTGTTGCCATTTTTGTCTTTTATGAAAAGTCAAGATACGTTTTTTTTTTTTTCTTTCAGTTTGGGTTGGTATAGTGTATTCTTGGTTATCAAAATACATAGTTTGGGGGCTTTAAAATGTTAAATATTCATGATGTGTGAAAAAGCATGATGCATAACTACAATCTTAATTACATAAAAATGGATGCTTAGTTGTGTAGATTCACACATGGGACCTAGAAGAACACATCAAACTGAAATGCTTGTGATTATGGATGACTTTGTTCTTTGCTTCTTGGGGTTTTCAGTTTCCTATTATCTCACATGTTAACTTTTAAAAAATAAATGAAAAGCCTGCAAAAAAAAAAAAAAAATGATCCAAAGGGAAACAAAAGTAAAAATGAACAAGTGGGACTACATCAAACTAAAAAGCTTCTGTACAGCAAAGGACACCATTAGTTGAACAAAAATACATCCTACAGTATGGGAGAATATATTCATAAATGACATATCCGATAAGGGTGTTGACATCCAAACTATATAAAGAGCTCACGTGCCTCAACAAACAAAAAGCAAATAAGCCAATTAAAATATGGGCAGAGGAGCTGAAAAGACCTTTCTCGAAAGAAGAAATTCAGATGGCAACAGGCACATGAAAAGATGCTCCACATCGCTAATCATCAGGGAAATGCAAATTAAAACCACAATGAGATATCACCTCACACCAGTAAGGATGGCCAGCATTGAAAAGACTAAGAACAACAAATGCTGGTGAGGATGCAGAGAAAGGGGAACCCTCCTACACTGCTGGTGGGAATGTAAACTAGTTCAACCATTGTGGAAAGCAATATGGAGGTTCCTCAAAAAACTAAAAATTGAAATACCATTTGACCCAGGAATTCCACTTCTAGGAATTTACCCTAAGAATGCAGGAGCCCAGTTTGAAAAAGACATATGCACCCCTATGTTTATTGCAGCACTATTTACAATAGCCAAGATAAGGAAGCAACCTAAGTGTCCATCAGTAGATGAATGGATAAAGATGTGATACATATACACAATTGAATACTATTCAGCCATAAGAAGAAAACAAATCCTACCATTTGCAACAACATGGATGGAGCTAGAGGGTATTATGCTCAGTGAAATAAGCCAGGTGGAGAAAGACAAGTACCAAATGATTTCACTCATCTGTGCAGCATAAGAACAAAGCAAAAACTGAAGAAACAAAACAACAGCAGACTCACAGAACCCAAGAATGGACTAACAGTTACCAAAGGGAATGGGACTGGGGAGGATGGGTGGGAAGGGAGGGATAAGGGCAGGGAAGAGGAGCATTATGATTAGCACACATAATGTAGTGGAGGGGGACACGGGAAAGGCTGTATACACAGAGAAGATAAGTAACAATTCTATACCATCTTACTACACTAATGGACAGGGACTGTAATGGGGTATGTTGGGGAGACTTGATAATAGGGGGAGTCTAGTAACCATAATGTTGTTCAAGTAATTGTACATTAACAATACCCAAAAAAATCTCATACAGAAGAAAAATTGGTGGTTACCAGAGAAGGGGGTTGGTGCAGTGGGTAAAAAGGGGATCAATTGTATGGTGACAGATGGTAACTAGACTTACTGTGATCTTTATTAACATGTATACAAATACCAAATTATTAAGTTGTACACCTGAAACTAATGTTGCATACCGATTTTATCACAATAAACAATTTGAAAAAAAAATGATCCAAAGAATTGGCTAAAAAGTCAGTAAAGTAAATGAGAAAGAATGAATTACTTAAAAACACCCTACTAACCCCCCAAAAAAGGAAACAAAGGAAAAAGGAACAAAGAACAGAGGGGACAAAGAGAAAATAAATATCGAGATGGGAGACTTAAAACCAATCACATCAGTAATTATATTAAATGTAAATGGAACATGCATCCAATAGCATAGATGGATCTCTGATTAAAGACAGAAAACATTAAATACCAACATGCAGAATGAAAGAGAGGCCATCTCTACAGAACCTACAGAGTGATGAAATTAAGAACTTTATGCCAATACATTTACAACTAATATGAAATGGATAAATTCCTTGAAAAATACAACTCACCAAAGCATGAGAAAATATAAAATATATGAATACTTTTTTATCTATTAAAGAAATTGAATCCATATAATTAACAACCTTCCCACTAGAAAACTTCAGACCTAGATGGCTTCATTCACAAATTACACCAAATATTTAAAGAAGATACAACACCAATCTTACACAAATTCCTTCAGAAAACAGAGGAAAGGGAATATTTCCCAACTTGTTTTATGAGGCCATTCTAATTCTGATACCAAAACCTGATATTATATAAAAACAAAATTGCAGATAGTATCATTCATGAACACAGATGAAATATTTACACACTGAAAAATATTATTACTGAGTTGTAAAACAAAATATTAACAAATTGAATCCAGCAATATATAAAAAATGATAACCATATACACATGAAGTTTATACCAGTATCACAAGGTTGGTTCAACATTTGAAAGTCAACTGTATTCCATCACATTAGTGTAATAAGGGAAAAAAAATCAGATACCATCTCAATAAATACAGAAAAATTATTTGACAAAATTCAATGCCCATTCAAGATAAAAATCCTCACAAAGTAGAAATGGAAGAGAAGTACCCAAACTAACAAAGAGCATCTATGAAAAACCAAGAGTAACATCATCATACTTATTTAAGTCCAGGGAGAGGAAATCCTGGGGCAAAATACCTCTAAAAACCAAAATCAGTCAAAGGGAGAAATAAAGTTTAAGACTCGTTCGTTTATTGCTTACAAACTGCAGTCCAGGGCCGTCTCTCTCCTCTGCTCCTGAAGAAGCAAGCAAGCAAGCAAGCAAGCCCCTCCCTTTAAACTCTCTGTTCAGACACGTCCTCCATTGCCCGGGTAATTACACACTGACATGGAGATGAACTTCTCTCCACTCCTTAGGATATGTAAATGCACTAAAGCCAGGGGAGATATTCTGGAAATGTTACAATTTTACCCACACTTGTTGATGAAATAATGAGGGATTGCCCCCTAATATGGTAAACAATGCAAGGCTGTCCACTCTAAACACTCCTGTTCAACATTGTACTGATGGTCCCAGTCAGTGTTTTGTAAGAAAAAGAAATTTTAAAATAATAATTTAAAATTCTTAAAAAAAAGGAAAGGCATAATGATTGGATATAAATAACTAAAGCTGCCTTTATTTGCAGTCTACATAATTGTATTTGGAAAATTCTAAGGGATCTATAAAATATGTACTAGGATAAATGAATTTTTAGCAAAGTCACAGGATACAAGGTCAATATTCAAGACAGTGTAGTATCGGTTTATCAGTTAAGCAAAAAAAATTAATGAAACAGAAAATACATACACAATCAACTGATTTTCAACCAAAGCATCAAAATAATTAAATGCAGAAAGAACACTCTTTGCAAAATATAATGTTAGAACAACTGGATATATCTATTTGGTAAAGAATTAATCTTGATCCCTTCCTTACACCAAATACAAAAGTTATCCTGAGATGGATCATAGATCTAAAAGTAAAATAAAAAATCATACAACTGATAGAAGAAGATACACAAGACTATTTTTTGCAACCTTAGGATAGGCAAAAATTTCTTAGAACACAAAATGCACTAATCATAAAAGAAAAATTTGATAAACTCGACTTCATCAAAAAATCTTCCACTCATCAAAAAAATGAAAAGGCAATCTTGAGGAGAAAATGTTCACAATACATATATACAACAAAGTACTTATATTCAGATTACAGATTACATTTTTTTAAACACTCGAACTCAATAATTTAAAAAAGACAATAATCCAATTTATAAAAATGGGCAAAAGACTTGGACACTTCACAAATGAAGGTATACAAATGGCCAGTAAGCACATTAAAAGATACTCACCATTGTAATTTTGAAAATGCAAATTAAAACCACTATGAGATTCCACTACATGCCATTTGAATGGCCAAAAAAGACAGACAAACATGATATTGTACAAAAAAAACCCTAAAGAATCCACTCGAAAACTACTAGATCTAATACCTGAATTCAGCAAAATTTCAGGATACAAAATTAATACACAAAATCTGTTACATTCCTGTACACTAATGATGAACTAGCAGAAAGAGAACTCAGAAAAACAACTCCATTCACAATTGCATCAAAAATAATAAAATACCTAGGAATAAATCTAACCAAGGAAGTGAAAAACCTATACTCTGAAAACTACAAGACACTCATGAGGGAAATTAAAGAAGATACCAATAAATGGAAACACATCCTATGCTAATGGATAGGAAGCAACCTAAGTGTTCATCAGTAGATGAATGGATAAAGAAGATGTGATACATATACACAGTGGAGTATTATTCAGCCATAAGAGGAAAACAAATCCTACCATTTGCAACAACATGGATGGAGCTAGAGGGTATTATGCTCAGTGAAATAAACTAGGCGGAGAAAGACAAGTGCCAAATGATTTCACTCATCTGTGGAGCATAAGAACAAAGCAAAAACTGAAGAAACAAAATAGCAGCAGACTCAGAGAACCCAAGAATGGACTAACCGTTGCCAAAGGGAAAGGGACTGGGGGTGGGGGAGGGGAAGGGGAGGGAGAAGGGGAATAAGGGGCATTACGATTAGCAGACATAATGTAGGGGGTGGGCACAGGGAAGGCAGCATAGCACAGAGAAGACAAGTGGTGATTCTATAGCATCTTACTACGCTGATGGACGTGACTGTAATGGGGTATGTGGGGGAGACTTGATAATGGGGGGAGTCTAGTAACCACAATGTTGCTCATGTAATTGTATATTAATGATAACAAGAGAAAAAAAATTAACAGTTTTTTTAGCTTTAGTGACATAGAGTTGACAAATAAAATTGTAATAAAAAAAAAAAAGACTAACAAGAGCCAAGTATATGTCAAGGACATAGAGCAACAGTCCCTCTCACCTGTGCTGGTGGGGATGTGAAACGGTGTAACCACTTCTGCAGTTTCGTAAAAAGCTAAAATGCCCTTAACATACCACTCAGAAATCCCACTTCTAGATATTTACCCAAGGGAAAGAAAAACCTATGTCCACACTAGCCTTTGTGTGAATGCTGACAGCTTTATTCATACCAGACAAACCGTGGAAAGAGCCCAACAAGTGAAGAATGTCTGACCGATGTGTGCTGCAGTCACACAGAACGTCAGCTCTCAGCAATCAAAAGGAACGAACTACTGAGAGCCATGACATGGATGGATCTCAAAAGGGTCATGCTGAGTGAGAGAAGCCAGACGCAAAGACTATATACTGCACCAAATTGTAGAAAAGACTGTAACATAGTGACAGAAAGGAGACTGGTGGTTTCCAGGGGGAAAGGGTAAGAGGTACAAAGGAGATTTTGGGGTGATGGACATGATTCTAGTGGTAGTTATACAACTGCATATATTTGTCAAAACTCTTCAAATTATAGATTTTTAAATGGGTGAATTTTATTGTATATACGTTAAACTTCCCACCTGCTCCAATCCATCCTCAACTCTGCGGCAGGACTCTACCTAACACCGAAACCAACCTCATCACCACTGCAACGGCTTCCGCAACCTGCAGATTAAACTCCAAGTGACCTGGATTATCCACGTATCCTTTCCCCTTGGATTGTCCAACAATTACTCATCTGTCAAGGCAGCTTAGATCATTTATCTTGACACCTCCCTCCCCCTCTGCCGGAACAGAACTGCCCTCTCCTTCCTATTCTCATTACACGTAGCACATAAGTCTAAAACTTCACTGATTGCTCTGCAAGTACCATATTCACCTGTGAACGTCCCAAGGGCAGGCACTGGGATCCCTGCTCTCTGCTCCCGAAACCCCTGCCCAGCAGGCCCCCAGCCAACATTTCATGAATGAATGGAAAACAAGGCGGAGGGAGGAGACCTTTGTGAATGCAGCTCTTCAGGGGAGTATGTTTCGTTCCTAACTGGTGGTCTTCTCAGGGACGCTTTACCCTGAGGTGGTTAGAAGAAAGGGCTTTGGGACCAGAAAGAAATGTGTTGGAACACTGGCTCCACTGCATACTCACTGTGTGACCCCACTGCGTCACTTAAACCAGGACTCGGTTCCTCCTTCTGTAGAGGGGGACTGATAATACCTTCTGGGTCGTCACAATGATCAGAAGGCGTAATTCATGCAATATGCTCAGCCGAGCACCTGGCACACATCAGGCACTCAGGAAACGGTAGCTTTTAAAAAGTGCAAAAAAAATACAGCCAAAGGTTAATGGTGACTTTGGGGCTTAGGGGGATACATTCCCATTTTACGTATTTTTATGTATCGATTGTGAATCAAATTAAATATAACAAAATTAATTTTTAAAATTCAAAATAGATTCAGGTCTTCCAGTGTTTTTTACTTGCACCCGAGCCCTGGAGAGAAGGATCCTGTCTGAGAACAAACGTAGCCTCGAGCAGGTAGGGGTCCTGCACTGGGAGAAGAAAAGGTTTCTTGGGAATCCTCTGCGCTGGGCTGCCCATCCTAACCCACAAGGGAAGGGGACGGGTACGCAGGGCCAGAGCAGCTGCCTTCTAAGGGAAGCCGAACCAGCCGCTCGGCCGAGCGCTCGCTGCCCATCCGGCAGGCAGGCAGGTCCAGCGCCACATCTTTTAAACTGTCTTGAAAGAGACGCTGAAAACCCACACTTTGTACACTTTAAGCATTACTTCAAAACTTTATAGATCCACAGCACAGGCCAAACAGAACACTCATGCAGGCCGGGTTTGGCGCGTAAGCCTGCAGGGCGTGCCACTCGACGGGATTTCTCAGGAAATGGAGGCTGGGGCAAACGATAAAAACGAGTACCTCCAACAAGGTGATCTTTCTTCATTCTTCACCCGTGCGTGTGTGCACATTACTTAAGCCTGGCCGTCCCCACAGCTTCTCCAGTCAACAATAAACATACCGGCAACTGCACTCAGCACGCTTCAGGGTAAACAGAGCAAAATTGCTATCCATTCAATAAAAAAGTAATTTGTATTCATTTTTCACAATTCAGTTCGGGTGATACCTTCCCTGAGCATCTGTCCCCTGATCCCTCATCCTAACACTCACCATTCCCTGGGGTACTAACGCACATCTGAGCACAGGCTCTGTACCAGGCTCTGCTTGAAGCATGTTACCTGTGAAACCCATCTAATCCCCTCGGAACAGAGATGAGGTAAGTACTCCTACCATCCCCATTTTACCTAAGATTAAGTAACCTGCCAGAGATCGCAGTTTAGACAGAGCAGGGCCCAGCACCACACATCTCCCACACCAGATCAGGGGACTCCATGATGACCAGCAACTTGTCTTCCCCACTTTTGAATCCACAGGGATCAGAACTTTGGCACTAAATGTTTGGGAGTAAACGGATGGGGGGACGGCTCCTCATCCTTACATGTGTATATGGTAGGCTCTGAAGAGTGATCTTGACGACACAGACATTTATTCATCATTCTATGCATCAGACCTGCTGGGTTCTAGAGGTAAATGGACCATGATCAGAAGGCACACAGTTTGGTGAGGGTGCCAGATGTGTAAATTAAAAATAACAGCAATGTGACCTGATTTTGCTTGGAAAAGTCAGGGAGAGCTTCCTGGCAGAGGAGGTGCTCAGGCTGAGTCCTGAAGGAAGAAAGCGTTCCCCAGGCAGACAAGGGCATGAAGGAAAGCCCAGGCAGAGGGACGGCATGTGCAGAGGCACTGAGATGACCAAGTCTTTACCCAAGACCGCAAGCAACTCTGAACGGCTCACGTGCAGGGACCCTGCAGGCACAGGCGGGAGGGGTGACAGCTCCTGAGCACTCAGGGCCCTGCCTGGGTACAAAATGGGGAACCAAACGTGATTTTGCTTATTTTCTAACAGTTTTACTGAGGTGTAACTGACACCCCATAAAATCCATCTCTTTTATGTGTTCAAGTCAATGCTTTTTCAGTACATTTACAGAGTTGTGCAACTACCACCTTTTTTTTATTCAGAGCTGTGGAGATCAGCTGGGGGTGTGTTGGGACCAAGGCCCCCCCCACCCCCCCCATCACTACCTCCTTCAGTCTCAGATTAAGCAGCTTTCAGTTACTGGCCATGTTGGAATTTCTACCAGATGTCTTTTCATAAATAACACCTAATTGGTCCAAGTGTCAGATCAGTGGTTAATCCCATTAATCAATACTATGTGCACTTGTCACAGGAAACCAGTGGCATTTTCAGATTTCATTGTCATCAGCAGGAGAAAAAATGTTCCTGCAGTTCAGTTTGCTACATGAGGCCCACATTTTTGCTCTGCACCACTCTTTTTGTTATGTCAGGATTGTATTAAAGGAATTGCTGTCATTGGTATCCCCACAGCGCCACATCATGTACAGAAAGAGGGGCTGTAACATTACCATGGATTTAGATGCTTATCCACTGTCCTGTATAAGGGAGTGGGCTCTTTTTTTATTTTTTAAGGATTGCTAATTGACTCCAATGTGATAGCTGAAATGAGGAAAAAGCCTGGTGGGTTGTCATGAGTATTCAACAAAATACTCAAAGGTACCTGACATTAAGTAGATGTTCATTAAATATTTGTTGACACTGAATGTGAATCGACAGTGTGAGAAGTGTGATTTAGTGAAAAGTTTTTTTAGCCTGACAGGGCTGGTTTACTTGCCTAAATTCTCATTTCTAAGAAAGATAAGACCTCCTCCTGCCTTTTTAGTTTGTTGTGAGGATAAACGAGGATACAGGAATGAAAACACTTAGCCCAAAAAACACCTGGCATACATCGCAGATGTTAGAAAACACTTGGCCCCTCTTCCCTTTCCCAGGTCTATAAGGACTGAAATAAATAGTGTCACTTCTCAGTATTTGTCAGAGCTTAATGCTAAATGACTGTCACCTCTGTAGACTTCTCTGCATGTATTAGTAAATACACTCCTCAAAAATGGGCATTTGATAAGCACCTGCCAATTAACTTTATACATACAGAAATGGTATCACCAAATTAACTGTCATTATTCAATAAACGATTTTGGTTCCCTTGATACTTCAAAATCCCTATTTACATTTCTCATGTTCCTTCCAATAATTTCCTAGGAGGTGGACCTGTCAATAGGAAGGAAAAAAATTATCATTTATCACCAATGCCCTCAAAATAATTGTTACTGAGAAAACCCAAACACTCAGTTGCAATTTTCAGAATTCATTCAACCCCTCAGCCAACTACCTCCCAGTTTTGTCTTTGCCCAGCACACATCGCAAAGGACTCCTCGTAGTTGACTTCAGCCCAAACCAGCAAGAAATGTCTTTGCAAAATAATCAAAACTGTTATGTCATGGTGATCGGGGTTGCTGGGAAATGACTGTTGGTAGTTGGGGAGGGGCAAGCAGATCTAGCAAAAGCATTATTTTAAGTTAGTAGGTTACAGCTCAGATGATGTCACAGAATGCTTGCATTTCGGAGCTTTATGCTCATCAGAGGCAGTTATCCCAAAAAGCCTTTGATCTATTCACTAGTAATGCTCACCACTGCTCCCTGATCTAATAAACCTCTCTTGGACCCAGTTTCTTTAATTGTAGAAGGAAGCTAATAAAAACACTTACTGGGTGAGTTAATGGTGAGGCATTATCATGACAATGTAATGGAAAGTGCTTTACACACTGCAAAGCACTACTTACATATTAGTTATTAGTTTTCCTAAGTCCAGCCATTTTTACGGAGATGGAAATTGTGGCCTATAAAGATCAAACGTCTTCCGAAGGTCTTACAGCGAATTTAGGGCAGAATTCTGAGAGGCCTGCAGAGAAAAGAGCAAGAAGGCAGTCGGTATTCATTGGAGAGCCTGAACTAGAGAACTAATAATATGGGTAACTATTGAACCACTGTGTTGTATATCTGAAACCAACATAAGATTGTATATCAACAATATTTTAATTAAAAAAAATTAAAGATTAAGCAACTCCTAAGGATTATTCTTCTTGGCTGGCTTACTCTTCTAGATGCTGTCCTAGTGGCTAATAGGATGATAATGACTACCATGTACTGTATCCTATACATGGCAGACACTACATATTTATTATTTCTAATTCTTACAACAACTCGAAGAGGTAGTCTTATTATTCCCATTTTACAAATTAAAACCTAGATTCTATCTGCTTATCATGCTTGACGTTGAATCTTGAATTGTTTATTGCACTTGGAAAACATGGAATTATTCAAATTGAATGAGATTAACTTAATCCAGTTTACTTGATGAAGGTGAAGTCCAGAGAAGGAAAGACTAGATCTAATGGAGGAAATGGGCCTGGAACCCTGTTAGGGGTAAAACAAAACAAAACAGTTCAGAACAGCAGGGTCAGAAGAGTGAGCTACCCATCTAGTGTTCCACCTTCAAGAAGCAGCCTGTTGTAACCCGGGAAGTCTTATTTTCTTGCTCTCTAGTCATTGAGCACCTAGTACATGCCGAAGGCTCTGATCTTGGCCCTGGAAGCACAGTGGAGAATAAGACAAAGTCCTTCCCCTCAAGGGGCTTCCATGCCAGTGGGGGGAGATAGGCAATAAACAAGTAAACAATGAACAAATAGTTTCAGACAGAAACAAGTACTATCATGAAATATAAAATGGGTGAAGGGACATAGATTGAGGGGAGAGAACAGCTTTTTCTCATTTGTTTGTTTGCTTGCTTGTTTTGTGGGGAACAGCTACCTTGAATAAGGTACCTGAGGAGGTGCTTTGAGCTGAAATCTGAAAAATGAAGAGCCATCTATGAGAAGAGCCATGGAAAAAAAATGTCCTACAAAGAACAGCAAGTGCAAAAGCCAGCTCAAGCTTGGCACTCAGGAAAAGGAAGAGGTGAGTAGACGGGTGCAGTAAAAGGTGGAGAGGGTAGTACAAGAGGCTGGAAAGAAAGCTGGGCCACGCTGTTCAGGGTCTTGTGGAGTGCTTGTATTTTACTCAAAGTGCAAGCAGGAAGCTATTAGGGGTTTTGAGCAAGACAATGAGCATGATCTGACTTAGATTTTTAAAGATCACCTGTATGAATTAAAGAAGGTGAAGATTCAGAGACCAGTTGGATGGCTGTTGCCATAGACCGGTGGCTTGTCTTAATGTGGTAGTGGTGGAGAGATACAGGTCATATACCGGAAGTAGAACCAACAGTACTCTTTGATACAGAGTTGGAGGTAGAAGGGGTTGAAGAAAAAAAGAAACCAAGAAGACTTTTACATCTATGTGGTGGTGGAACTCAAACTTAGAAATATTTTTAGCATATTTTCAGCCTCTGTTTATTACATTTAGAGTCTCAATTAATTGATCGGAGCACAGAATGGCATAGGGAAAGAATTTGGACTACATCTTAAAAGTTCAATCCTGCGTGATCTTGGAAAGTGTTTGAAGCCAAAGAACCTCCGTTTCCTCTTCATCTTTATAAGGGTGATTAGATGCCTTCGGATTTGGGATGTTTGCAGCTCCAGTGTCAGCACCTGGAACTCTGAGTGTGTAAAGAGACTGAAATAGCCAAACGGAATGAAAGAGAGAGCCTCATATTCAAAGTTTACTCAAAAGATAGTGACGGAGGATGAGTGTTTCAAGGATTCTGAGCACGCGGACACTGATAAAACGTTGAGCATAAGAATATTGCAGTTTCTGCCCTTACTGGAAGTGTCACTCTGCTAGAATGACCCGAGAATGCAACGTTAGTCTTGGCATTACCTGGAGCAGTACCTGACCATGGTAGGCGCTCAATAATTGTTTAATGAAGAAAGGAGTCGGGTGAGGGGAAGAAGTTAGCGTAGTGACATGAGAATAGTCCACGCGACACACCAGGGGCCAGCGCCCTAGGATTTTCACCGGGGATTTTTTCGTTGCTGTGGCAACACCCCCTCGCACGAGCATCCATAGGGAACTACAAGTCCCACAAGCGCCCGCGCCTTCCCCGCCCACTAGCGTGCGAGCGGGGACTGGCTTTTCTTCCTTGCTGCAGCATGATTGGCCTGCGGCTCTGGGAGGCAGCCAATGAGTGCGCTCGGGGAAAGCCGCGAGGCCAATATGGCTTCCTGCACCTGGTGACTGTTGAAGAAACAGTGTTAAGTCTCATGGAGAAGACCAGGGGCCTCGAGGTGAGAGGGGGAGCACTTAACGTGACTGGGGAAGAGAACCCGAGAACCTTGCCCGGGGACCCTTATTTAGACCTTGTGGCGACGCCTTGAGAGTCGAGGGTGGAAGGATGGATAAACTGAGACAGGCTGAGCAGGGTCAGAGGCGATTGGCGTTACGGCCGTACCGCTGGGGTCGACGTCTGTCTGATAGTTCTGGGAGGAACAGCCTCCCTGGCCTGGGGTAAGGGACCTGGGTTCAGGATCTGAGAACTGCATGACCTTCGTCCTCCTTGTCTCGTGGTTGTGTTCTTTTGGGATTTATGAGGCCTGTCACATCCTGGTAGGAAGTGAAGGGAAGTAAAAGTGTAAGGAACACTCCGTGTCTGGAGCGTTCACGTGCATTGTCTCCCTCTGGTAGCCTTATATTTGCATTCGGCTTCCTTTCTACCACATTTGCATGTGTAGTTGTAAATATAAGTGGAATAGCTCAGAAATCCTATAAGGGCAAAGGAGAATAGTAATAGAGAACAAGAGTAATAACTTTTAGAGCTGTCACTCACTACCAGAAACAGAAGAAGGCTTTACGTATCTTATCTCGATCTTCCTTAACAGTTCTCTAAAGAAGGCTTCTTGTTATCTCCGTTGCACTGATGAAAAAACAAAGAGCAGCAAGGTTAAATATCTTGCACAAACTCACAGTTAGTAAGTGGTAGAGCCAGGACTCAAACCCAGCAAATCTGGTTTGAAAACCCAAGCTTTTAACTAGTAATAATTGCCAACATTGATTGCACATATTGACTATGTGCAAGTTACTATTCTGAGTGTTTTACCTGTATCGACCCTTACTTCTCCCCCAAAGCCTGTGAAATAAGTGGTATTAACCTCATTTACAGATGTGGAAACAGGCATTAAGAGATTGACTTGCTGTAGATGATACAGCTGGTAAGCGGTTGAGAGAGTCTTTGAGCCTTGGCCTAGAGCCCAAACCCTTCACACCTTTTCTACCACATCCAGGTAGAATCATATACAATATCTCATTTACATTTCACATCCTATGAATTAAATTTTTTCTTATTTTATAAATGAGACAATTGAGGCTCAGAGAGTTTAAATGACTTGCCCAAGGACCCAGGACTGGTTAGGACCGGAGCTGAGTCAGAGCTGTGGTACATACCCCTGTGCTATCACTAGTGTTTCATCTGCCTCCCAGGTCCTCCGTAGGGTGGTCTGGGTCCCAGATTGGCTTTTCTGTGACTGAAATAATTTTAGGATTAAGGTTATTTTGGTGTACATAGGCTGAATGGGGAACAATCAGTTTCTAGGATACATCGTTTCCTAAAGTCTTAATGAGACACCTTATGTAGGGTATTTTCACAGCGTTATATTCTATTTGAATCATGTTAAAATGTCATCATGTATAAATCCACAGATGGAGCTTGGTGAATTCCTAATATATGTTTTCATGTTGTTAAGCTGTTTTGTTGTGTTGTCGAGAAGTGTACAAACAAGAGTAGTGGTGCCAGTGTTTGCAAAGCAGTATTTGATTCTGCCTGCCCCTTGGCCCAAAAGTGTTGGAACTGGAAAGGGAGCCAAGAGCAGATCTGCAGCCTCCCTTCCGGTACACTGAGCCAGCCATGACTCCTTCTGCCTGGTTTGTGTCATCCTTCCACTAGGAGCCTCCACCTTTGGAACCAATGGAGGAAGAAGAGGAAGAAGACGACTTGGAGCTCTTTGGCGGCTATGACAGTTTCCGGAGTTATAACAGCAGTGTGGGAAGTGAGAGCAGCTCCTATTTGGAGGAGTCAAGTGAAGCGGAAAATGAGGATCGAGAAGCAGGGGAGCTGCCCACCTCCCCGCTGCATTTGCTGAGTCCTGGGACCCCACGCTCCTTGGATGGCAGTGGTTCTGAGCCAGGTGCCTTCAGTGTCCCCTGAAGATAGGGAGGTTTCAGGAGGCTGTGGAAGAAGAGGGGGATATAGGCCGTGTGGGTAGCGCCATCCAGGTGTAAAAGACTATTTGATATTTAAGAAAGCAGGTGTGTAAGGACCTGTGAGACAGAAGCACCCCAGGTAGCCCCAAGTGTCAGTTCCTCTGCTATAGGCTGATTTCAAATTGTGATTTCATTCATTTTTTCATACAACTGATATTTACTCAGCACATATTAGGTGCCAGTTGTTAACATGGTTCTGCTTTTACATTGGTGTGAATAGCTGGTGGATTTCTAAGCCTGGATGTTGAGAAGATAGAACACTTTGTTCTGATTATTTTCTGGAAAGGGACAAGAGATAGGTTGTGGGTTAGAAGTAACAGGGAGAGAACTATAGAATAAAGTGACCTCCAGGTAAAAGGATTAGGATGGGAGTGGGCAGATAAGAATCCCCATGGATCATCCGGAAGCCAGTTGGCTTCACAGGTGTGATGCTGGGATAGCTGTGGGGGGGCCTCCATTGTGTGGACAGTGATGACATCCCTCTCCCTTGGTACCTAAACTCTTTAGAAGAGTTAGCAAATATTCTTTGCCAGTTGAATCTTAACTTCCTTTCTATTCATCCTGTCTTCTCTTCCTCCCCTTTCTTTAATCTTTTTCCCTTCTACCTTCTTCCAGCCATTCTCTTAGAATTTAGAACTTTAGAACTAGAAAGAACCATTAGAGACAGTCTAGTCCAGGGACTCTTTCCTTGCCGTGCATTAGAATCTCCTGGGGAGCTTTTCACACACTACAGATACCTGGGTTCCACCACAGACCAGTTCATTAGAATCTCAGACATGGGCATTTTTAAGAGCTTGCCAAGTGATTCTAATGTGATGTCAGGGCTGGAACATTGATCCAGTTCAGCCTCTTTACAGATGAGAAGGAAATAGACCCACGGAAGTTAAGTGATGTGGGCATTTTTTCCTTCTCGTTTCCCTCTTAGCAAACTTCCCAACATGCCCGTCTCCCCTGTCATCCTCATAGGTTTCCTCAGCCCCTCTGTTGACAGCCAAGGGATTCCGAGCAGCTTATCTTAGGCAAAACAGATTCAGGTGTGCACACCAGAACCTCTTCCTATGAATCAGTCCTGTCAGCCTAAGTGGGGCCTGGCACTACCTGGGTAATGCAGTGCCCCAATTTTTGAAGGGCCCATCGTTTGATTTGATTTGGAGTGGCCGCATCATGTGAGTCATGTGCTAAGTTCTCTTCCCAGCTGTCTGTGAGATGTGTGGTATCGTGGGTACAAGGGAAGCCTTCTTCTCCAAGACCAAGAGATTCTGCAGTGTCTCCTGTTCCCGGAGCTACTCCTCCAACTCCAAGAAAGCCAGTATCTTGGCTAGATTACAGGTGAGAGACAGTCACTTGGAAGACCCTTTCTGGGGCCCGGGGTGCTGAGGAAAACCAACTCACCGAAGGCGAGGGGCCAAGAGGGCGTGGGAAGGATCCTGCTTGGGGCCATCTGAGGTTGTAAACATCCTGGTTATTTACTAGAGGAATCAGTTTATAGAGCTCATTCAGTTGCGGGCTCCTGGCGCTGCCCTCATTCCCCACTCTCACCCCTCAGAGTCTGACGTATTCAGTAAGCTTTAAACAAGAATCACGGAGGAGTCTGATGCCCTTGGTCATCACACTGTACTTTTATAAATGCTCTGAAAGGAAGCTGGGAAATAGGTACAAGGTTCACCGGCCCTGGTGGATTTAGGAAGTTGATTCCTCATCTCTGACTCCACAGCATAGGCAGCCTTACCAATCTCATATTAATTACTGACACTCGTAGAATTTTTAGAAATGGAAGAGTTCTTAGAGATGTGTTGTCTAGCCGCACATTATTTGATAAATTGTCTGGGTCCGGAGAGGAAGAATGATTTCTGTAGGGAGATTCTGTTGGAAAATAGCCACAGAACCAAGAATGGAACCTCATCTCCAGTCCTCGCCGTGAGTTGTTCTGGTGACTGTGGCTACCCTCCCTCCACAGCTCTGATTCTCAGCCTTGATTGGAATCACCGGGAAGGTGTTTCAAATATTGATGCTCGGATCTTGCAAAGATTCTGAATTAATTGGGGTGAAGTGTGGCCTGAACATAGAGGTTGTAAAAAGCTCCCCAGGTGACCATAATGTGTGACAGAGCTTGAGACCCATTGCTCTGGCATTGATGGGAAGTCACAATGTGCCAGGTCTTCTGATTGGTGCTTCATATACTTTCTCACTTTGGAGACAGTTACTGTCTTTTCCCTCATTTTGTGGATTTTAGTCAAGGCATAGAAAAATCCCTCTCCTCAGTGAGCTGATGATCGTATATTTTAGTAGCTTGTTAGTTGTTAACAATTTAGGGGTACATGCTGAAGGCGTGGCACTCTTGGACCAACCAATGACCCCTAAAAAATGAATTTTTCTAAATTCCTACTTTAAAGTCTCAAAAATTTTTTATAACTTACTCCGAGGTACACAAATAAAATTGAAGAGCCAGGATTTGATCCCAGGTCTGTGTGGTATTTAACCACATTTCTAGCTCACCGATCTCTTTAATAAAATCTCTGGGCCTTTCTAATCAGTGTTTAAGTTACAGACCAGATTGCTTTGGGGAAGGATATCTTTTGCTTAAGTTACAAATTACAGGCCTTTCACTTTGGGGGGAACCCCTTTTAGCCCTGTGATCTCCATGACTCTCCAGAGGGTCGTGTACATATAAATTTTGCTTCCTGGTTCAGTTCACAGAGCCCTCTGAAGCCCAATCTCGGCCATAAATCTGGAGGAGCACCAGAGGAAGGAGATGGCTGAGGGTTCAAGCCGCTAGGAAGAGGGTCCTGGCGCAAGCAAAGGCTGATAAGATAGAACACGTGTCACTCCTTGGCCCACACCTCCTCTGACTGCCCCCATCCCTCCCCAGTTGGACAATTAGCTAAGGAGTTACTGAATGCCAGGCACAATACAGTAACTTGCTTGCTTGCATCCCCCCTCTGAGCTAAGCATTGTTTTTATTATCATCCTGGTTTACAAATGAAGAAACAAGCCCCAAAGAGGTTCTGTAACTGGACCAATGCCAGGATTGAGACCCAGGCGGGCCAAGTCCAGAGCTGTCTTCTTAGCCTCTAGACTACATGCTCTCCCCCACCTCCAGGGAAAACCACCTACCAAGAAAGCCAAAGTCCTGCACAAGGCAGCCTGGTCAGCCAAAATCGGAGCCTTCCTCCACTCCCAAGGGACAGGACAGCTAGCAGATGGGACACCCACAGGGCAAGACGGTAAGACAGCAGAACACTGGTGCCCAGGAAGCTGCAGGCGGTGGGGGTGGGAGGCCAGGACTTGGGCGGCCCTCCCTGGGGGCCAGGAATGGCAAAGATGGCCAGCTAGCAAGCGCCCTGACCCAAGCTGACCGTGGATCCCACCTTCCACCCCTAGTGATACTGTGGAACTTACCCCAGAAAAGCCCTCCTTTTTTGAAAGGACTGCTACCCTTGGTAATTCACAAGCCAAGAACTGGCTGCTTTTGGTTTGCAATGCTTTGAGCCCTGTGACTTCTGTGTCCCTGGGGCCGTGGAGACCCAGATGTGGTTTGGAGAGGGGCTCAGGATAAGCAGAGGAACCTTCCTGAGTGTGGGTACCGGTGTGAGGCGAGGGTCCGAGTTTCTGACAAACTAAGCTCCACGGGGACGGGGTTGCAGGGTCCTGGGTGTGTGCACCTCCCACCCATTTAGGTTGGCTGTAACCAATGAGAAGTTAGGGGAGGTCTGAGGAATTTAAGCCGAGGGTTCTTTAATTTCCTTCTTTCTTTGAGGGGAGAAAGGTCAGACATTTCTCTTTGAATGTTCGCTCCACTCCTAGAGTGGCAGCCTTGGGATAAGCTCTCCTATCCTGATGGCCACTGCTGGGGCAGGTGTGGGGGCAGGTGCAGGGCTGCTGGGCAGAGGTGGCTTCCGTGGCCTGGGATCAGGGAGCTGTTGGGGCGGGAAGGGGACCTGCTTCTCCCGGCTCCTCGCGTTGCTGCAGGAGTCTCCCCTCCCCTCCCTCCAGCCTCCTTCCTCTCTCTGCTCCACAGCTCTGGTCTTGGGTTTCGACTGGGGAAAGTTCCTGAAGGATCACAGTTACAAGGCTGCCCCTGTCAGCTGTTTTAAACATGTGAGTGCCCTGGAGGTGAAGGGAGGGAGAGCGGGGAACCTGGGCTGTCGCTCAGTTTATTACCCACCTGCCTCCTGAGCACTGTTGCAGGTGGTCATGGGCCTGGGGGAGGGAACAGCGCCAAGGTCTGGGTATTTAAAAAGCCCAGCTTTGCCACTTGCTCTAGAAAGTTTATCTTTCTATCCACTTTCTGTTCAAAAAGAAAACCTGCGAACCCTCACTGAGGGCTTTTAGCACTGTGCTTCCCCTCGGGGGTCCCCACTTTGCTCACATCCTGGAACTTTGTGGGACTGATGTCTAAGAGACAACTCTCCTTTCCTCCTTCCCCATTTTTATTGTGTTCCCATTGAAAGCTTGCTGCTTCTCAGCCGCCCTGGGCTGCTTGGCTCCTGGGAGGCCGGTGTGATACCTCCTGAGCTCACACCTGCCAAAGGCTCCCTGAGCCGCTATTGTTGAGAAACACCAGAAGGGTACGGCAGGGGGGCTGGGCTTAGAGTGGAAGGAATGTGACCGCAGCATCTGCAGCCTGTGGTGTCCGCAGGGCGGGAGAGACGCCTAGCGCAGGGCTAACTCCCTGAACCCCAGGAAGTCCAGGAGGAGGCCTCTTGACTCCTGACCCAGGAGGGGCGAACCCACTTGTTAGTCTCTCCGTCTGAGCTCTGAAGTGCCCCGAGCAATGGAAGGTTGACCCTCAGAGCAGCTGAACTCCTTTACTCCTCTCCTGTCTGAACTGATGATGAAAGTGCATAGCTTTGCTAGTAGGGAAGGCTCCCTGCTGCCCTGGATTCTCTAGCAGTCCTGGCATTTTCATCGTTGGGCAGTTACATTGTACTTGAATTTCACATACCTGATTCAACAGTAAGCAGTGTGAAAAACTGAGGTACCCAGGAGGGCGCGTGCGGCCAGCAGCCACTCTGCCAGCCTGTCCAGGCAGCTCACCACTCCCCCGGGCATTCTCATCCCCACTCAGGTCCCACTCTATGACCAGTGGGAGGACGTGATGAAGGGGATGAAGGTGGAGGTGCTCAACAGCGACGCCGTGCTCCCCAGCCGGGTGTACTGGATCGCCTCTGTCACGCAGGCAGCAGGTAGGCAGTCCTGGCCAGGGCAGGGGCAGGGGCTGCACGGTGACATCCCCAGGCAGGTGGCAGTATTGTAGGCAGCAGGTGGCTTCATAAAACAAACCCACCTACTGGTGTTTCTGCCTTTCTTCTTGGGATTTGCCTACCTGCCTTTCCCAGCTTAGAGGGAACTATAGGATTGGGAAGCATGGAACCCCATTTTTAAAGTTTATTCCAGGGATGATCAGGCAGTAGAAAATTAATTCTCACCACCACACCATATGGTATATCAAGTAAGTGATACGGGTTTACTTCAGCCCTGACAGTCATGGATGACAGGGACCCCACTTGCCTGGAAGGAATTCTTGAAGTTGGCAGCGGAAAGTCAGGTTTAGGCTGGAGGAGGGAAAAACCTGACACTATACCTTTCCCAATGCTGCTCCCATCACTGGTGCCTTTCCCCTTCCAGGGTACCGGGTGCTGCTCCGCTATGAAGGCTTCGAAAATGATGCCAGCCATGACTTCTGGTGCAACCTGGGGACCGTGGATGTCCACCCCATCGGCTGGTGCGCCATCAACAGCAAGATCCTCGTGCCCCCACGGAGTGAGTGGAGAACATTCCCTGTCCTGGTTCCTGCAGGGCCCTCGGTAGAAGGGGTGTCATCTGATCAGGTTAGGCCAGAGCAGAGCCCACTTACCTCCTCGCTCCCCATCCCACCCAGTCCCAGAGGCCCTGTGGCAGGTCCACGTTGGGTAGCCCCGTTTCGTCAGACAGGTGATCGCTGGCCTGAAGAGGCAGAAAGGAGTTGTTCGGCCGCCCTGGCTGGTCTCTGGGGCAGCTCTGGTGCCCCCGTCTGTGAGCGTGTTGTCAGTCTGTGTGACCAGCACTCTGCGTGTGTCTTCACAGCCATCCATGCCAAGTTCACCGACTGGAAGGGGTACCTCATGAAGCGACTGGTGGGCTCCAGGACGCTGCCTGTGGATTTCCATATCAAGGTATGGCAGTGAGCCCTTTGGTCTCCTCGGCTTTTTCCTGCCCCCCTCCCGCTTCATCTGTCCTTCATGCTATTCACTGGAGTGTTTCTCCAAGACCACCTCCTGGGCAGGCGTTAGCAGCTCCATGTTTCTCAAGGATGGTGGTTGCCATCTGCCTTCCAGCCTAACGTCAGCCCCCTCCCCACCAGACCGATGGAGCTGGGTTCGCGTCGCTCTTCTGCTGTCCTTCCAGGCCCTTACCTTTGCTCACAGCATTTTTCAGGAGCATTCATTCGATATAGTTTATTAAGTGCTTGTATACAGGCACTGTGGGAATATAACGAATACAGTCCCTGCCATTCAGGGCTCTCCAGTCTGGCAGAGGAAACGAAGTCGTGAACATGAGTAATTGTGAAATAGCCTTGATTGTGAACCAGGGGTGCGCCTTAGAATCATCTGTGTGGCTTTTAAGTTTAATTTTTAAAAATTACGTAGTTGCTTAAAATTTTTTTAAACATTGCTCAGGTTAAAAAACCATGCCATGGTAAAAATTCAGAGGGCTCGCAAGGCTGCACAGTTGGTCTGTCTCCCACCTCTTGTGCCAGTCCTCTTGTTGTGGGACTTGCTCACGTAGGTACCTGGGCTGCCTGAAGTCCCCTCACCCAGATGCCCGCAGGCGTGGTTCCTGTGTTGCCCTGCGGAGTGTCCCAGATGTGAACAGGGGAATGCAGGGCAGGCGCTGCTGTGGCACGTGAGTGAACTGGCCTTGTGACCTCAGGAGGAGCACACTATCAAGGAGGGCTCCCTGGAGAAAATGGCATTTGAATTCCACCTTGATGGGTAGGACGCAGGTGGCACGGAAGCTAGCAATGGGAAAGAAGGATGGCATGGAAGTTTCGGCCATCTGACCCAGGACGTGGGATGCCTGGTGAAGAGTGCTGCTGTGGGCTTTGGCTGGTGAGAGTGGCCTTCAGCAAGGAAGGTTCCGGGCACCTCAACGAAGGATTCCTTGGCTTTTTTCCCTAAAGTAGAAATTTTTCCCTTATTTGAACTTGCTATTACTCAATTGCTATTTTCTCTTATGTGTTAATTGTCTTTTCATACTCTCTCCAATAAGCCTGTACGCTATTTCTCTTGTGTTCCTTGTAGTGCCTTGGACAGCTGACAGATTGGGCGATTGAGAGCAATCATTCGCTCTCTCAGCTGGCCCGTTTGGAGATGAGGCAGACGATTACGGGGGGTGGGGGGGTGTGCAGGCCTCTAGGAGTGTCAGGAGGCCTCTTCTGCTTGAATTAAAAGGGGCTTGAGGCTGGGTGGCAGAGCAGGGTCCTCATGAGCCTGTTGGCAAGCATGCAGCAAGTAGCGCTCACGTTCCCATCCTGCATACACAGGGAGGGGACGCAGAAGCAGCCGCCTCTGAAGATGAGGGGTAGGAAGCATAAAAGGGGGCGGTTTGTGGAGGGCACTCCAGTCCAAGTCCAATGTCTTTGATGCCTGCAGTTTGGTGAGTAAAATGTCTTGAATGAATAACCCATCTGCCAAGATCAGATGTGTTATGCGTGTGTTATGTTGGTTCAGCTGAGAAAAACATTAACTGAGCATCAGTTCTGTGCTTGGAGCTGAGAATGTAGCAGTGAGTCCTCCCGAACCCAGCTTTGGCCTTAACAGAGGGCAGGTCCCCGTGTCCGACAGTAAACAAACAAGGGCAGTAAAGGGTTGTGGGGTTGTGGGCCGCACTGGGGGGGTACAGAGGAAAGGTGCCAGGAAAGGCGAGGCAAGGGAGGTGGCCCAGGGGCCCTCAGACGGAGATGCAGACGTCTCACCCTGCATCTGTGACTCTCCCAGATGGGCCAGTCCGGCAGTTGGTGTCTGGGTGTGTTCCAGCCTGAGCCGAGGGCTGGAGGACCTGCTCCGGGACTCCCACCGGGTGGCTGCCTTGTGACCTCGGAGGTGCTCCCCCTCCCGGTGGGATTTGAAGTGGCACTGCTGAGTCCCCCCCATGCCTAGGCTGGGGCTGCCCTGCCCTGAGCCAGCAGTGAGTGCGTGCCCTGCGGCTGGAAAAGCCCTGTGAGCTCACTGTACCCCTTCACCTCCCTGAGGCAGGATGGCACTGAAGCCACCTCAAACAAAAACAACCCCCTGCCTCCTCAGCAGGCCCCGCCTTGGGGCTCCAGGGCAGCCCTGGGCATCTTGGCCACTGTTCCTAGGTGGGTTGGAGTGGGGCAGGCATTGGTACTGACATGCTCTGGAGGCCATACAGAGCCCCAGCGCAGGGGGCCGGAGCAGGAATTAGATGGAGAGGGGCACAGCGGGACTCAGTTCTCTGGACATAGGCTCGGACGTGCCATCAGCAGCCACAGGAAGGAGGAGTGTGGGGACCCACAGGGTCAGCCCTGAAGGGCACAGCTGGACAGAGGGACCAGTGCCAAGGCGCAGAACTGGCACTGAGTCTGTGAGTCTGGGGAAGTCGCTTGAGCTCTCTAGGAGCCGTTTCCTCCGTCAGGCAGGTTTGGTGACTCCCACCATATTGACGTACTGGCATCATGGCGCACGTGCTGTGAGCTACGTGCCTTTCCTCAGTGTCACCCCAGGATCGAGCACCAGTGGTGAACCTGGTGGCATAGGTGGGCTCATGCTGGATTCAGCTTCCCGACCTAGCATTTGGGCCGGTTCCACCCCACCTTGCTTGTTGTCTGGTTACTTTTGAGAGAGAACAGGAAGGTGGATGGCAGGGTCTCTATGATCACAGCAGGCCCGTGTTTTCATGTCGCTGCAGATGGTGGAGAGCATGAAGTACCCCTTTCGGCAGGGCATGCGGCTGGAGGTGGTGGACAAGTCCCAGGTGTCACGGACCCGTATGGCCGTGGTGGACACAGTAATTGGAGGTCGCCTACGGCTCCTCTATGAGGATGGCGACAGTGACGATGACTTCTGGTGCCACATGTGGAGCCCCCTGATTCACCCAGTGGGCTGGTCGCGGCGTGTTGGCCACGGCATCAAGCTCTCAGGTTAGCGGAGCCCCAGGCCAGCACGACCCCAGGCTCTGCTGCCTTAGGCATCTATTTCTATACCCGTAGTAACACTGGTAGAGGTGATCAGCTCCACCTTGCCGAGGTCCAGAGAGGTTGAGTGACTTAACCAAGGTCACTCAGCTTGTAAGTGGTAAAATCTGAACCTCATCCTCTCCCACGTCATGTGGGAAGAATCCCTGTCTTAACAGCTGAGGAGACCCCGCAGAGAGCTCCTGGTGTTTTCTGTCTTCTAATCTGGGTTGGGGGTTGCTGAGGTACAGATTAGGGCATATGCAGGCCAGCCCCACATTTCTGGGGGAGGAATGGGGCTGTTCACAGCTTTCACCTCCCTTTTCTCCTTTACTCCCCCTGCCATCTCCCAAAAGAGAGGCGCAGTGACATGGCCCACCATCCCACCTTCCGGAAAATCTACTGTGATGCTGTTCCTTACCTGTTCAAGAAGGTAAGGACGGCTCTTGGGCACTTCCCCTGGCCCTACATCCATAAGGACCTTAGGACCCTGGAATGTTCCTTCCCTCCAGCAGATGAGGCCTGCTTTCCCGACCCTGCACCTAGGCCAGCCCAGAGATTCCCCTGCTGCCCTGTTTCTTTAAGGTTCGTGCTGTCTACACGGAAGGTGGTTGGTTTGAGGAGGGGATGAAACTGGAGGCCATTGACCCCCTGAATCTGGGCAACATTTGTGTGGCAACCATCTGCAAGGTGAGTCCGGAGCTGGCCCCCCAGCCTCAGGATGGCTCTCGGGGGGGCTGAGGCAGCACAGAACTCTGCGCTCTGTGCGCATCCTGTCTTCCCGGCGCTGGCTGCCCCTGGAGCGTCTGGTTTCTGTGAGCTGGGACTTTCATGCTCCTTGTTCCAAATCTGCTCTCAAGTCAGGGTCTGAGATACACTGGACAGGTGCTGACTGAAGACCTGGCCTGAGGCCCGGTCCTGGGTCAGGGGTAGGCCTTGCCCTACCACTGTACTGGGGGTCTCCCCACTGCCACATGCCGTCCTTTGGGTGCTGGCCCAGCCGAGAGCCGCAGCCGTGCTGACTTCACTGCAAAGCTTCGTTATTGCTGCAGCCTGAAGAATAGACGGCCCCCCACCTTGGCCTTCCTGGGGGACATGCTGATTTGTCTGTCCAGCAAATCTCTAGGCCTGGCCTGTGTGCCACTTAGAACACAGTGGCAAAAGACAGCAGACATAGTCCCTGCTGGCACAGTGTTTGCTGTCCAGCGAGGAAGGTGAGTGATGTGAAGAATCTCACAGTATGTGTTACTGAAGTTCAGGGAAGGCTTAGATTTGCTCCAGTCGGATCCATTCACCTGTGTCCCCACCACAGCCTTCTTACCCTCTGATGGGGTACAGTGCAGGATACCGTTATTTGGCCCTACCACGCCCCCCACCAGGTTCTCCTGGATGGCTACCTGATGATCTGTGTGGATGGGGGGCCCTCCACAGATGGCTCAGACTGGTTCTGTTACCACGCCTCCTCCCACGCCATATTCCCAGCCGCCTTCTGCCAAAAGAATGACATTGAGCTCACACCCCCAAAAGGTAAGGCTGGCCTTGCAGTTGGAAGGAGCGGGATGAGGCCATAGGTCCGGATTCGTGGCCAGCTAGACTCCTGTGGTTTGGAGAGGTGACAGGGCTCCCAAGGCCACCAGGAGGCCCTCCATGGACTGACGCGGCCCCATGGCCAGCGTGTGGCATTGTGAGCAGAGCTCCCACTTGGCCCACGGTGGTCCCAGGGCAGGTTCCAGCCTGGGGAGGAGGAAAGATGGCTGCTGGGGAGACTGCGGGCTGGGTCCTGACCAAGCTGCAGGTGCCCCTCGCCCGGACTCCCTCCCTCTTTGCTTCTTCTCGCTCCACATCCAAGCTTTCGTGCTCCTCCAGGGTACGAGGCACACACTTTCAACTGGGATGCCTACTTGGAGAAGACCAAGTCAAAAGCAGCCCCATCGAGGCTCTTTAACATGGTGAGGAGACTGAGGGTGCAGGGGCCTCGTGCGGCCATGCTGCTGCCAGCCAAGCAGGGCCAGCCCCTTGTTACTGGCATCCCTCCTGCTGAGATCGGCCCTTTGGGGGAGAAGCCCCAGACTCCAGCAGAGGTGCTCTGCTGCACAGTTCACTTGCCAGAGGGGCTGGTGCTTGGGAACAAAGGCATAGGGGTCACTGGGCAGGGGAACCTTCCCCAGGGCAGGGAGCTGGCTGGTGTGGGCACTGCCTTCCGCTCCCTCCCCAGGACTGCCCCAACCATGGCTTCAAGGTGGGCATGAAGCTAGAGGCCGTGGACCTGATGGAACCCCGGCTCATCTGCGTGGCCACGGTGAAGCAGGTGGTGCATCGGCTCCTCAGCATCCACTTCGATGGCTGGGACAGCGAGTATGACCAGTGGGTGGACTGTGAGTCCCCGGACATCTACCCCGTCGGCTGGTGTGAGCTCACCGGCTACCAGCTGCAGCCGCCGGTGGCCGCAGGTCTGCACTCCCGCAGCCCGAGGGGCTTTTTCCTTCCTGCCAATAGCTCTCCCTGCCCCAGTCCCACCTTACTCTCTGGCATGAGATTGAAAGTCTCCTAGGCCGTTTCTAAGTGAAGAGTGTAGCCCTGTCGCCCACCGCCCCTCCTGACTTCTCTGTCCCCTTCTCTGTCTGGCCTGCAGAGCTCCTTCCTCGATCTTGCCCCCTCTGTCATAGGCTTGTGCCCTTGTGCACCCAGATAAACCACCCAGGCCCCTCCTCGGGGCCCGCTGCCTGTTCTCATTGAGGGTGGGCAGGGGTCTAGGCATGTGCCCACACCCTGTGTCCTCTCAGAACTCTCCTCTTACCTCTTACTCCTGTTTTTCAACAACAGAGCCAACCACACCTCTCAAGGCCAAAGAGGCCACAAAGAAGAAAAAGAAACAGTTTGGAAAGAAAAGTAAGTGATGCTCTGAAGGGGCTGGGCTGGAGTGGGCCTGTGTCCCTCCACGATGGGACACCATGCAGAGAAGAGGCACGTCCTGAAATGGGGCAGAGGAAACAGATGTAGCCATTAAGGAGTGGGGCAGTGGCCACTTCGTAGTGCTCTTCACAGTCCCTCCATCTCCTCTGCCCTTTGGCCCCATGGCCCTGTCACCCGTGTTTTCAGGGACCCAGAACATACATAGGGAGGCCTCAGTATCTAGCAATGGTCAGGATGCTGAGGAAGACACAGGAGACTGGATTTACGAGGGAGAAGGAGGGGTCCCCGTGCGAGCTGCCCCGTGGTCAGATGGGCCCGGTCCCCTCCACAGTGTGCAGCTGCTGTGTTTGAAAGTAAAAGGCACGGGAGGGAACGGAAGGTGCTCCCTAATCTGGTGTTCTTCCCTGCGACCCTTTATGGGGTGGGAGCACGGGCAGCCACCAGCTCGGGTGTCATTTCCCTGGGCAGGGCCCACCCAGCTGATCCTGAGGGGGCAGCAGGTTGGAGAGGGGCAAGGGGCAACAGAGGAAAGCCATCCTCCAGAGCTATTAGGCCTGTGGCAGCGGCGGGCGTCCACGAGGGGACACCGTGCAGAGAACAGGCACGTCCTGAAGGGAGACAAAGAGGAAATGGATGTCGCCGTCAAGGATAAGATTGTGGGAAGATGAGGAGCTGATCAAGTGGGAGGACCCCATGCTGTTCAAAATGGGGAAGAAAGGACGGACCGGAGCAGGGCAGCTGGGCTGCGAGAGGCCAGTGGAGGCGGCACCCCCCGTGGGAGGGCACTCACCTAAGCCTCGGGCGCCCAGGCCTGGCGGGGGATGGCAGAATCCGGCTCTTCTCTCCCCTCATGTTGGCCCGGATCCCCTTTGGTGCAGTGCCAGCTGCCGAGTGAGATGAAGCCTGCGAGCTTCACGTGGCCATAACCTTGTGCTGGTTTAATTCCGTTTTTATTTAAGGGAAAAGAATACCACCACCCAAGACCCGGCTCCTCCGACAGGGGTCCCAGAAGCCCCTTCTGGAGGACAGCCTGCAGGCCTCAGAGAAGACATGCTTGGAGCCTGTTCCCCAAGAGAGTAAGAGCCCGCTGCGTGCAGCCCGGCGGGGCTGCTCTGCCCAGGGCTCGAGGCGCCCTCTCTCCTGCCCCACCTGGGCACAGAGGAGTCACATTTGAAGGGAATTCTATGAGCACCAAGCAGTCCTCAGACCACTAGGCCTAGAGAGCTTCCCAAACACCTGCCCCCAACTCTGAGTGGAGCCCAGCATCCCCAGCCTGGTGCTCCCCGCCCCTGCCACTCCCCATCCCTGCGCGCACCTCGCAGCGGGCCCTGCCTGCCCTGACTGGAAGGTGCTCTCCCCACCTCCACTCACATCCTAAGGAGGCCAGATCAGGCGCCCCTGCCCTTCCCGGAGTTACACCACATTCTCTCTCCTGCCCTGCCCTCCCACCCCGTCCTTTTTAGTCATTGCCGTGCGTGTGAAGGAGGAGCATCTAGACACAGCTGCGCCTGACAAGGCCCTGAGTCCAGAGTTGCCTGTTCCCATCGAGAACATCAAACAGGAGACAGACGAATGAGCCTGCCCTGTGACAGCCTGGCCACCCAGCCGGGAGCCACCCCAGGGCTCCTCCTGTCCTGCCGTCATCTCTCTACCCCACTTGTGTTTGGAGACTGAGCCTTTTGGCATAAGTTCTGCTGGTGCTGTGGGCCAGGCACTGCACACGTGACCAGCCGGGACCTCCTTTGACCCCCTGTACCTCTGCTCTTCTGTCGGGCACGGCCTGCATGACAGGCTGTCTGAGGCCCCCAAACCTGTCTGTGAGTGACCCCCTCTCTGCTGGAGTTCCCGGAGTTCTCCTTAGAGTAACTCCCTCCTCACCCCCACACCTCTCAGCTGCCAGGGGCGGGGGCTGCTCCCGAGGCCTACTGAAGACAGTGGGGCATGTGTGTGCGGGGGGTGAGGGGGCGGCAAGCAAATAGTCCAAAATAAAGGCCTGGAGCCGCTCTCAGGGATTGAGGGTGAGCGGTGCAATGAGTGTAGCCTTCACCTAAAACACGAGTCAAGTGGAACGGCCTCTCCTGCCTCCTGGGTTGTGCTCTGCTCTTAGCACCCTGGGGATGTTGCCGAGGCCCGTGCCCACACCCAGCTCCGGCCGGGAGCCGAAAGCGGCGTCCAGGATGCAGGTCAGCAGTCTGTGAGGTGGCCTTGGCCTGTTACCTGTCTTGGCATGAGTACTGACTCCCATTTCCTAAAAGGACGCCTGGAGCAGAGCTGGGTCTGCGCCCTGGGCAGAGGGGCTCGCACAGGCCGAGGGAGGGAAAGACCATCAGCCCCTGTGCCACATGGGGAGGCTCGTTGGGGAAGGGCAGGGCTAGAAGGTAAACAACCCGGTGTGACCCTTGCTGCCTGCGGTGGCCCTGAGCGGGCTTCTGGAGGGAGAAGAGGGGAGTGGGACGCGCTTCCTGGCTCCCTTCTTCCTGTCCAAGCCCTTAACCTGAAAGTATTAGACTGCCCTGCTCCTCTCTGAAAGGACATCATAGAGGTTCACCTGCCCAGGTTTCAGCTGCCGGCAGGCTTCCCAGCCAGTCTCCTTTGAAAGTGTGTCCTCTGACCAGTCCTGTTCCCAGTAAGTCTTCTTCCTGGAATGTCCAGTGGGCGCAGGCTGACCTTTTCTTCCCTCCTCTTCCGGGTAGAGCTGGCACTGCCAGGTGGACGCCTGTGTCCCGTAAAGGTGCGGCTGCAGCAGCCTGTGCTTGCTGTGGTGCCGACTGGGTTTGCTCAGCACCCAGGGTGTCTGGCTCCTCTTGGGCTGGTCATCCCATCTCCAGTTTCAGCTGGTTCAAAGAGGACTTGATTCTGTCTCCTTTGCTCAGAGCACTAGGCAGTGCCACGCAGTGCAGAAACCAGGCCTAGTGAGCGGCCTGTTGATGCAGCCTGAATTCCCCAAAAAGTGACTGGGTTTGGAATACAGTGCAGACCAAGGACAGGGACAGGTCTCAGGGGGCCGTTCCTTTTCTCCACCCGCCATCACACCCACAAACCCCAGACCTGGGCAGTGACAGGCCAGTGGCCTTAGCCCTGGGGAGAAAGATGGCCTGGGTGTGTGCTTCGGCTCTGATCCTGCTTGTGGAACTTGAAGGTGATGTGCCCGGTTCAAAATCACCCCCAGTTCCCTTGCAGTTACGGGATCCAGTCTGACCGAAGAGCTTCTGGGAAAATGACTTGTATGGCATTTGGGCCTTTAGTTCCTTCCTGATGGAAGAAGTGATACCCGCAGGGACCATGGGCACAAAAGCCTGATGCTAAGGACAGAAGAGCTGGAGAACCGGTGTAGCTGCAATTCTAGCCCTGGCCTGGCCTCCCCAGGTTTTGTAACTGCAATAATCCCTGACCTGGTGAAACCCAATTTGTCAGATTTCTGTTCCTTGCAGCAGAGTGTATTGTGATGTGCCAACCTCACAGTGCCAATTAGGGAGATTGTGTTCACACATGAAGAGAATGATAAGAATTAATGTTGCCTGTCATCATTTGAGCACCCCGTCTCCTAGCAACCGTGTGTTGTGTTATCCTTACATTTCTGCCGTTCCTCTCCCTCAAGATCCTGAGTTCCCCCAAAAGGCTGAGCCATTGTCTCAGGAAATGTCTCAGAAGCCACTTCTGAGACATTTTCACTCAAGGCACAGAATGAGCGCTGCCTCAGTTGCTCTTGGAGGGAACTAACAGTCGTCCGAGGTCCACAGCAGTGGGGCCACCGGCTGGGCAACATCCTAAAGGACCTTTCCACTTCCTGCTCCTGTGGTGGCTTCCCGGGGCAGATGAGACCGAAGGCAAACCATTGAAGATGCCTCCTTTTCTGCCACCCGGTCCAGACCCTCTGCTGTGCTCAAGGGATGGGAGAAGCAAGGGAGCTGCCATTCATGACAACCTCCTGTGCCAGGGACCAGGCGACACACGTTGACATGGCTTAGTTCATCCTCACAGTAACCAGTGAGGTACATGATGACCTCACTTCATAGACGAGAAAAAAGACTTGCTAAGGTTTAGGAACTTGATTGCTTAAACTCGACTGTTACAAGAGCAGTGGGATTACACCCAGGTTAATCCAGCTGCAGCCACCAGACTCCACATGGGGCAGGGGTCTTCCTTAACAACAGCCCTGGCTTGCATGCAGGTGGACCCCTCTGCTTCCACTCCCAGGAGCCACAGAGCCTCCCCGGGGCTGGGGTCGGGGTGGGGGAACAGTCCTGGCGCGGTGCATTAATCAGCACAATGCCTGGTGGAAAGTGGGCACTACGGGGGTGTTAGCTGAAAGTAATACTGCTGCTGCCACTAATGCCAGTTCTGGAGCTGGCCTCTCAGGCGGAACTGCTCCCTGTCTGCTTGGGGGCTTTCTAGGGGTTCCTCCTGATGTCTTTTCTCCACACCTTCACACTGTAGCCCAATTCCCTTTTCATAAGGGCACCATAATGGCCTCCACAAGCAACACCATTATGAGTTGAGTTCTATGCCCCAACGAGGCACCTCAGAATAAGACCTTATTTAGAAATAGAGTCCTCACAGAGGTTAAAGGGAAATTGGACACAGATACAGCACAAAGATTATGAGAAAAGGCACCAGGAGACCCATGGGACGGCAGAGGCAGAGACTGGACTGGTGTTGCCACAAGCCAGGGAACCTCTGGGGCCCCCAGCAGCCGGAAGGGGCATAAGGATCCTCCCCTAGAGCCTTCAAGGCAGCACATCCCTGCAGGCACCTGACCTCACACTTCCAACCTCCAGGACAGACAGAAAGTGCCCACTGTTCTAAGTCCTCCGGTTTGTGGTGCTTCGTTAAAGCAGCCCTGGGGAACTGATGCAAACCCCAGCTCAGCAGGGCACCCGATCTCCGGGAGGCAGGCAGAGGCCTCTGCTCCTTCCAGTGCCGCCTTTTGCTGTCCTCATTTTCCCTCTAAGGACTGGCCACTCCCCCTAGACCCCGTGTCCTCACCACAGCAGGGGCTCCTACATGGGGGGCACCCAGACCCCGCTCACCCTTCTCTGATGTTACAACCGAGGGCTCAAGTGTGAATGGATATGTCAGGATGGTGAATGAAACATCATGGGGTGACGGGACAACAGAGAGGGGCCAGTCTGCAGCTGGCAGTCGCTGACACACCCTCCCTCTGCCCTTCCCGCCCCAGGTCCTGTGTAGGAGCAAGACCCTTGAGGTCACGGTGGGAAACGGCCCAGTCAACAGTGATCCAGCAAATACAGTAATGGGGTTGATTTTATGGACACATTGGGTCCAGGTACGCTGTGGCTTATCGAGAGGCCATCCCACAGGATGAAGTAGCATCCTTACAAACCCCCCTGGGCCCAGGGAGGAGGTGAGGAGAGGGGGATGGACATTATTGAGCAAAAGCAACAGGGTTACTGCTCAGATTTGGAACGGAATGAATGAGAACCAAGAGAAGTCAGAACTCTGCTGGCCCAGAAGCCTCCCCACATTCCGTGGCCAACCTTGCCCGCTCCGCGACGTCTTCCCTTCGTTGCGGTTCTCCAGGCACCCAGCCTGGGAACTTGCATCCGCTTGGCCTTTCTGGCAGTCCAGCCCAGGCAGGTTTCAAAGACAGCAGCTGCAGCCTTCACCCTCTGGCCGCGGGCACTGGGGGGGGTGGCACAGGTGGCCCCCACACGCAGGTTCAGCCTGGTGAGCCACCTGAGGAGAAAAGAGAATTCGGGAACCCACCGTGCTAAGATTTTTCTGAGAAGAGCACGGAGGGACTCCTAGGGAATTTGGGGGCAGTGGGGCCTGGTGGGTAAGGGCAGACCCTGACCCTGGAGAGAAGCCTGGCTCAACCCCTCACCAATTACGTGACCCAGAGCAAGTCATTTCAAACCTCAGCTCCCTTCCCTGTAAAAGTGAATAGTAATAGTTACAGTGAGCTTGCCGCGCTCCTAAATGTAATTCTTACAACCACCACAAGGTGGAAACAATGACTTTCGTCCCCTTTACAGAGGAGTAAGGCTCAGAAAGGTCATGGGGCCCAGTTAGCTAATCAGAGAGCTAGGTTTAAGGCCAGGTCTGCCGGACTCCAGAGTTCTTGCTGCTTTATGAAATTATGTCAAGTGCCTGTGAATAGTTATTGGGTCCCACACAACTAGGCTGAGCAGATTTCACTCCCACTTTATTGATGAGGGACTCGAGGCTCAGAGAAGTCCTCCCCAAGCCCTGTGGAAACTTCTGGCTCCCTCCCAAAGGGTGGCTGGCTCCAGCGGGACCCTCCCCGACCGAGGCTCCCCTTGGAGATGGTGGGGGCCTGACTGAGAGCAGCCGGTGGGTCCGCAGCTGGGGGTCCAGGTCGGGGTGCTTACCTGTGCAACGGGAGCAGCCGGCAGTCACAGCGGAAGGGATTGCCGCTGAGGTTGATGAGCTCCAGCCGGCTGAGGTCCGGCAGGGCGGGCAGGGTCTGCAGCTGGTTCTTCTGCAGGTGCAGGCTCTGGAGTCGGAGCCCCAGGCCCCAGAAGGCCCCAGGGGAAACCTGCAAGGAGGTGCCAGGCCCTGGTGTGAGCTCCCACCAAGCCCATCTCACCCCTAGGCCTGGAGGAAAGCCTGTGCCTCCCCAGCAAAAGGGGAGAGACCAAGATGGCGCAGGCAGGAGGCCGGTGCTGGCGTTGGTCTGAGGCAAAGCGCTTGCCGTTTACTAGTCACCCAGATGCCTGGCTCAGGGTCCTCTCTGCTAGGCCTGAACCCACTCCCCTTAATGACAAAGCCCTTGAGCCTGCCCTCAAAGAGTAAAACAGTAGCTAACGCTGTGGACCCACGTTCCTTCCTCCTCCGTGAGCCATCAGTGCCCGCCCTGGCAGGCCTCTCAGTGGATTGCACCTGGTCTGTCACCCACCCCTGAGCTGCCTGGGGGCAAGCACAGTGTCTGGGCTTCAGGATCCCCATGCCCAGCGTCAGGCCTGGCTCTGTGGAGGCAGCAGTGTTTGAGTGAATGCATGCACGGGGCCTCAGGCTGCCTCCCCCACTCCTACACCCCGCGTCCACCTGCTCTAGGCCACTGCTGTTCAGGAAGAGGTGCTGCAGTGTTCGGCCCACAGGCTGGAAGGCTGCATCTCGCAGGGCCTTGAGCGGGTTTCCAGAGAGCTGCAGCTCCAGGAGGGCAGGCAGCCCCTCCAAGGCTCCAGTGGGCACCTCTCGCAGCTGGTTCCTGTCCAGGTGCAGCTTCTCCAGCTCCAGAGCTGGGCCCACTGCCCCCCGGGAAACCTGGGTGATGCGGTTCCCACTCAGGTAGAGCCAGCGCAAGGCCTGCACCCCTGTCAGGTCCCCAGGTGCCAGGTGGCCCACAGCATTGTCTTGCAGGTGCAGGGAAAAGAGGCCTGGCAGGGCACGCAGGGCAGCCCCTGGCACCTGCAGGAAGCGGTTGCGCTCCAGGTACAGGTAGCCAAGGCGGGGGGCCCCCTCAAGGGCGGCAGCGGTGAGGCCTGAGAGCTGGTTGTCGGAGAGGTAGAGGTAGATCAGGCTGCCCAGCCCCACCAGGGCGCCAGCCTCCAGCTCTGCGATGCCACAGCGCTGCAGATGCAGTGACACCAGATGACCCAGGCCCGTGAAGGCTGCTCGAGGCACCGAGGGGAAGTGGTTCCGCCGCAGGTCCAGGAGCTGGGTGTCGCTGGGGAAGTTGCGGGGCACGGCCTGCAGGCCTTGGCTCTCGCAGCTGCTGTGCCGGGACGCAGAGGCGCACCGGCAGGCGCTCGGGCAGGGCCGAGCCGCCCCATCCTTCTCCTTGGGGGCCCCGGAAGGGGTGCGGGGCCGCGGGGCAGCCAACCGCTCTTCCTGTTCCTCCGCCGCATCTGCAGGGCAGCGCAGGTCTGAGGGCCGCAGGGCATCCAGGGCCTCGCCTCGCAGGCGCCGGGGCCCCTTGCACGTTCCGTCCGAGTGCACCCGTGCCTGTGCTAGCCACTGGAGCAGCGGCTGGGCCTGGCAGCCACACCACAGCGGGTTCCCCTGCAGCCGCAGCCGGCGCAGCTGTCCTGGGCCCTGCAGCGAGGGCAGAGTGTCCAGCTGGTTCCCGCGGAGGTCCAGGGTGTGCAGGCGGGGGCAGTGGGCGAAGGCTCTGGGGTCCAGGGCCTGTAGGGCCCCATGATCCAGCATCAGCTCCCGCAGGCCAGGCAGCACCAGCTCGTCCTCCTCGCCCACGTAGGTGAAGGGGTTGTGGCCCAGCTCCAGACGGGCCAGGCCACGGGCCTGCGACAAGGCTGGCCCCGGCAGGGCCTGCAGCTCATTGTGGTGCAGGCTGAGCCGGCGCAGGGCAGGCAGGCCAGCCAGGGCCTCGGGGGCCAGCACACTGAGCATGTTGTGGGACAGCTGCAGCCAGCGGGTGCGTACCAGCCCCTGGAAGGCCATGGCTGGCAGGTAGACGAGGGAGTTGTGGGCCAGGTTCAGTGTGGCCAGTGCACCCAGGGCGCCAAACGTCCCTGGCCGCAGCTCTTCCAGCATGTTCCCTTCCAGCTCCAGCTGCCGGAGGGAGCCCAGCCCGTCCAGTGCCTCTTGGGGCAGTGCACTCAGGCGATTGGAGGCTAGGCTGAGGTGCAGCAGGCGGCCCAGGCCACGGAAAGCACCCTCAGCCACCGTCTCCACCTGGCAGTGCCGCAGGTCCAGCTGTGTCAGATACGGCAGGTCCTGGAAGGCAGCTGGAGGGATCACCTTCAGCATGTTGCCCTGGAGGTCCAGCCGCTGGGTCAGCTGAGCAGAGGGGTAAAGGGAGCTGAGCACAGGACTATGGCCTCAGCCCCTTGCTATCCCTGGCTTTTGCACGTGCTGTCCCCTCACCTGGGACACTCTTCTCCCTGTCACCTTTGCCTCACCCTTTCTTCCTGCTCCCTGACACTTACTCCAGGAAGCCTTCCTCCCCAGCTATCTGGGCATCCTCCACCCTGGTGTTTTTCACACTGAACTGACAGTGCCCATTTATTTTCTCTTCCTGTCCCCAGCTCTTGACTCCATAGGGCAGAGACCATACTTTACCCTAGTATATCCTCAGTTCTCGGCCAGAGTCTGTAATTATTTCAGAAGTTATCTGGAGGTCACCTACTCGCGCTAATCAAGTAGAGTTTTAAGTAGATTGCTTCCCTATTGTGAGTTATTATCATTCCCATTTTACAGATGTGAAGACTGGGGCTCAGAGAGGAAAACTGACTTGCCAAGGTCTCCCGCCAGGCAGGGGCAGACCCACTGTGCCCAGGTTCCTCCTGCTGTCCCCCTCGCTCCCCCCGCCCCCCTGCCCTGCTGACCTCAGGGATGGCCTTGGGCACCTCGGTGATGTTCTGGCGCCGACAGGAGACATGCCGCCTGGAATTGTCGCAGACACAGGTCTGTGGGCAGCGCTGTGCAGCTGCATGCCAAGCTGGGCCCAGGGGCAGCAACAGAGAGAGCAGCAGGGCCAGGGTGCAGCGGGGCCTGGGAGGGCGAGCGAGGCTGTCTGCGTGCACAGCGAGAGGCCCTGCCCACTCCCTGAGCCCCAGGCTGTTCCCACAGCCCCTCAGCCTCTGGAGACACCCCAAGGAAGGTGTCCTGCCCTGAGCATCACGCCCCCCACGCAGCCGACGCTCACCTCTCGGGCCTGCTCTCACCCGAGGAAGCAGGCTGAGGAAGGGGAGCTGGCCAGTCCCTCTGCACGCAGTGGCTCCCTGCGGCCTTGCTGAATGCAAGAACGGCTCAGAGCGTGTGCGCAGGCTGTGGTGAGGCTCTTGCGTGGGAGGCTGGACCTCCCAGCGTAAGAGAGCAGCAGCCAGTCCTCAGACAGATGCACCAGCTCCACGGTGGCCAGAAGCACAGTAGCCAGAGGGGAGGACCAGGCATGGCCCAAGTTGTGAGCCAAGACTTGGGGGACCAGGTATCGCAGGGCCTGAGAGCCTGGAGAGGAGCCTCAGTGGCGGTCAGAGCTGCGCTGCCGGGCAAGCAGGCGGCCCAGGCCTCCCTCCTGTCCCTCACGGCCACCTACCTCCATCTTAGTGCCACCCGCCGGGACTTCTGGGGACAAGAGTATAGGTTTGGGCTGACTTTGGGCTGGCTTTGGGCAGGGCCCACCCTCCCTGGCCCTCCTGGCCCCCCATCGATTACCCAGATGACTCCTTCCCCTCAAAACTGTAGCCACTACCTGTCACTTCCCAGGGACAGCCACTGCAAGGGTGACTGTCCCGGACTCCCCCAAGATCTGCTCACGTCCGCCCACAGGGAAGTTCCCAACATGCAGACCCGTGGAAAGTGCTCCCACACCTTCCACAGCCTTTGGTGGGACACCCCCACCCCCCGACTGGAATCTGCTCCCCTTCTTTAGTGTCCCCCTCAGCCCCACCACCAGGAGCAAACTGAACGACCTGCCTCCTCCTGCGACAGCCACCTCATGTCATGGCCCTGGGGGGGCCTTTCCTGACCCCTGGGCTGGCCCACCCGGTGCCTCCCAGCTCCCACTCACTGCGCTGTCCCCATCTGATTTTCAGTCTCCTCGGGGGCCTGGGGCCCAGCCCTGGCCTTGGGGCCGGTGGCATCCTCTGGAGCCAGAAGGCTGAGGCTCAGGGCAGGGCCGCGGGGACAGATCCCTGAAGGACAAGCGCCCAGGGCTCAGAGGGCTGCTGTGCTTTCAGATAAGCCCCCAAAGGACTAGCCCCAGGAAGCTGTGTGAGCGGCCTTACTCCCACTCATGCAGGGAGACCCCAGGACAGTCTGCCCAGGTGGACCCCAGAGTCCCTGCCCCCAGCCCAATAGAGGCCCGGAGCGCCAGGGCCTTGCCTGTGCCTTCCATCCCAAGGGCCCAAACACTCACCCCTCCATGCTGGCTCTCGCAGCCAGTCAGTCCAGCCTGGAGGAGCAGCTCAAGGGAAAGGTCCACAGCGTCCTGCCAGGATGCTGACGGGAGCCTCCCTCCTGGCCTGCAGGCCTGTCAGCGGGGACTGGGCTGAATGGGAGGCATTGTGGGTAGCCCAGCCTGAGGCTGAGGTGAAGGAGGGGCCGCAGGGGTGGGAGAAGCGGCTGGAGTTACAGGGCCTCCTGCCTGGCGCTGGCTCAGGATGGTGGCCCAGGCCCAGAGCACGGCCTGGGTGGCTGGGTCCAGGGTTGGCCAGCAGAGAGGGGCTTCAAGGGGCTGGCCTGTCGGTCCCAGGCTGGGGCTCCCTCTGAGCTGTGGGACCACAGGCAGGGGCTGCCCCTCACTGGGACTCGTTTCCCACTCTGAAAAAACCTATTAGTTAACTAGCTTTGAGAATTAAGGTGGGCACCTGGCAGACAGTAGGTGCTGGACACTGTTAACGCTGTCCTTTCTGTTTGGGCTGATTCCATACACCGCTTAATACTTTACACAGAATATTCTGCAGGTTTTTTCACTCAACTTCAAATTACTGGGAGTGATCCAGGTTTTCTTCTTCTTAGTCATCTTCCATTATTGTAACTGTTGTATAGTATCCCATCATACCAGTATATCAATTTTCCTTATTCATTCATCTTGGGCATTTTGACTGCCTCCAACTTTTTACTCCAACGCTGCAAAAAATACCCATATACTTATCCTCCTGGGCACAAGTGCATTAAAAAAAAAAAGTTCATCTAGACTGCAGCATACTTTTAGGTATCCTATTATCTTTCAGATCCTGTTATTTTTCACATCCAAGTTTCTGGTAGAATCGCATTTTTCGTTGTTCAGTTTGGCTTTTTTTTTTTTTAACTAGAAATAGTGCGGCAGCACAAAGACTTCTGCATGCGCTCTCTTTCACTCAGCAAATTGCCTGTCAGTGGAATTACAGTGTGTACTTCTATGTCCAGCTTTTTTTCATCAACATTGTGAGATTGATTAGTGATGCATATTTAAAATATTTGCTTGTTTTCACTTTTATTTAACATTCCACCTTTCCATTTTATAAATATTCCACAACAGTGGTGTGGGGCCCAGGCAGGAGAACAATCTGCCCCAGATGCAGTTAAAAAGCAGGTGTATTGTCAATAGGAAATTTAAATACAATGGGACCAAACTAAAGTTGGTTTGCTTTTTATTGTCATCATGTGCTGCCAATTGTAAACAGGCTGAAATGTTCCTCCCTGCTTGGGTGAACCATTTCGACCTCCGCCTACTTGGTACCTCACCAACCACAATTATCCCTTCCACTCTTCATGGGTTGTTTCCAAGGTGGGGCTATTTGGGAGATGCTGCTTCCTCTTTTGCACATCTTTTGGTGAATATACCACAGCCCAGTTCCGTAGGGGTATACCTATAGGCAGAATTGTCTTACAGTACGTTTATTCTTAGCTTCAACAGATACTGCCAGTTTCTCAGAGTGGTTGTACCAATTTACATGTTCATTGCAGTCTTTGAGTTCCAGTTTGCCCAATATCCTCAGTAACACTTGACATTGTCTATCCTTTGTACGTCAGCGATTCTTGTGAGGGTGTAATGGTATCACATTGTGATTTTTTTTTGTATCATTAATCTACAATTACATGAGCAACATTATGGTTACTAGACTCCCCACCCCATCAAGTCTCCACCACACACCCCATTACGGTCACTGTCCATCAGTGTAGTAAGACGCTGTAGAATCACTACTTGTCTTCTCTGTGTTGTACAGCCCTCCCCATGCCCCCCACTACATTATGTGTGCTGATCGTAATGCCCCTTTGTCCCCCTTGTCCCTCCCTTCCCACCCATCCTCCCCAGTCCCTTTTGGTAACTGTTAGTCCATTCTTGGGTTCTGTGATTCTGCTGCTGTTTTGTTCCTTCAGTTTTTTCTTTGTTCTTATGCTCCGCAGATGAGTGAAATCATTTGATACTTGTCTTTCTCCACCTGGCTTATTTCACTGAGCATAATACCCTCTAGCTCCATCCATGTTGAAAATGGTAGGATTTGTTTTCTTCTTATGGCTGAATAGTATCTATTGTGTATATGTACCACATCTTCTTTATCCCTTCATCTACTGATGGACACTTATGTTGCTTCCATTTCTTGGCTATTGTAAATAGAGCTGTGATAAACATAGGGGTGAAAGGAAGGAGCGACACACAGCAGCAATTCACCGGAGAATTCCACTTTATTAGGGAAAGGTGCTGGGTTATATAGGAAGGGGCATGGGGTGATTGTGGTGTCACTTCTACGGGGCTGGTGGCTATTGGCTGGGTGCTGGGATTAGGGGGGCGAGGGGTGATTGGGCTTCAGGTGGCGCCGGCGGGAACCGAGGACCCGGAAGAGAAGCAGGAGGTTCGCCATCTTGTGGGTGGGGTCCCTTCATTCCCCCCTTTCTCCTCTATGGGGTTGTGGACGTTGCTTTCTCTCTGACTGCTTCCTGCTGAACGGGGGCGGAGAAGGGAGTGAGGGCTTGAGGACTGGGGGGAAAGGGTTGATAGGACTCCCCACAGTAAGGACGAGTAGATGTGGGCTTCTTCAGGTTGGAAATCAGTGAAGGTTCCCTGTAACCACAGGTCGAGGACTTGTTGATTCTAATGGTGCCAAGAGGATACGGGTGCCAGAAGCCAGGCATCTGCGGCCATTGTTTCCAGGAACAGTTTCCAGCGGAGAGAGGGGTCCATCTCAGCGTGTGGTGAGGAGGTCACGTGAGGGTGAGGGATCTTCTGTGGCTAAAAGCTGGTAGTTCCTGAGTAAAAGCTGGTTGAAAGTTTGATTAGAGATTTTACCGACTTGGGATTTGATAAACTTTACTATACAAGGTAAGAAGAGACAGACGAAAAGAATGATTATTATAGGGCCTGCAATGGGCCACAGCCAGGTAAGGAGGGGGTTTGTTAGTATTGAAGAGAATGGGTTGGAATTGGAAGCAGAGTGGAGGCTGGAGGCAAGGTCGGTGAGTTTGGTAATGTCAGTTTCCACAATGCCGGATTCGTTGATGTAATAGCAGCACTCTTCCCGAAGGAAGACGCAGGTGCCGCCTTTCTCGGCTGAAGGCAGATCTAAGGCCCGCTGGTTTTGAAGGGTGACCTTAGCTAGCGAAGTGACCTGTCTTTGGAGAGAGGCCAGGGAATCAGCAGTGGATGTCAGGGCTCCCTCGAGTTTGGCGTTGAGATCTCTAATTGCCCATAGAGAGTGACCCAAGGCTCCCCCTGAAAACCCTGCCCCAATGGCTGAGGTGGCTAGGGAAATACTGACCATAATGGGAAGGAAAGCAACTCTTCTTGTGTGCAAGGGCAAGGGAGGTTGGAGCTCAAGGAATTCTGCCATGCTGTAAAGTGTAAGCTGTGGGATTAGGGTGACGAGAATGCAGGGTGTGCTGGAGTTGGGAGGCAGTGAGTTGAAAAGACTGCCATTACACCAAAAGAAGTGTCCCAGTTGCATAAAAGTCTTAGAGCCGGAGGTAGGGGTGTAGAGAGGCAGTGAAGTGCGCTGGAGGGGGGTGGAGTTGGGCCTGCACAGTGGTGGATGGTGAGATTATCTGCATATTCTGGTTCCCATAGGGGTATGTCTGCCAGGGGACCGAAGGGTTGTCCTTCTGCATGAAAGGAGTAATTGGAAATGTTAAGGGGCACGGTGTCTAGCAGTGGGCGCTGTAGTGATGCGCACAAGAAACAATTGGCGGTGTTAAGGGTGTGGTTGAGAAAGATGGTGGTGTCCTGAATGAGCTGTAACCAAGAGTAGGAGAAATTGGAAGAGGGGCGGGGATAAGAAGATGAAGAGGCGCCGTCAAGAGTTTGGATAATGACTTTTTCGGAATGAATGATATCTGATGCAACTTGAGAGATCTGGGAATGAGAGGGAACATACTCTCGAGAGATATGAAGGGTACTTGGGTGTTTGGTTTCAACCTGGAGATATGAATCCAAGGGGTGACAGAGTTATCAGGCAGTGAGAGCTTGGCGGCCTAGGGGATGCAGAGAATAACTGGGTGTGGACCTTCCCATTTTGGGGTGACAGAGGGCCAATCTCTGGCGGCTTATAAAACACTAGTTGGCTGGGCTGTAAGACAGGAGGATTTTTGGTGGCGGATGGATCAGGAAGGAGCCAATCCTGATATTTCCACAATTCAGTGCAGAGGAGAGAGAGTAGTGGAAGCGCCATATTGGGAGGAGTCGGTCCTTTGTGGGAAGGGAGCCCTGGGGGTAGAATTGGGCGGCCGTACATGATCTCAAAGGGTGACAAGAAGGAAGGTTTCTTTGGGAGAGCCCGAATGCGGAGTAGAGCTAAGGGAAGTAAGCGAACCCAGTCCAGGTGTAGTTCTAAAGATAGTTTGGTCAGGATGTCTTTTAGAGTCCTATTGGCTCTTTCTACTTTTCCCAAAGCCTGTGGTCGATAAGGACAGTGTAGATGCCAGGGGAGTGAGAGCGACTTGGAGAGGTTCTGAATGATTTGGGCCGTTATCTGATTGGAGGGAAGTGGGCATCCCGAACCTAGGAAAGATCTGGGTGAGGAGGATAGAGGCAACTGCAGACGCTCGTTTGTTAGTGGTGGGGAAAGCCTCGACCCATCCTGAAAATGTATCTACTAACACGAGTAGGTATCCGGTACGCCATACGGGGGGCATGTTAGTGAAGTCTATTTGCCAATCTGTGGCGGGGACATTACCCCTTGCTTGATGAGCTGGGAAGGGTCGGGCCTTGAGGGGGGTATTAGGGCTAGTGCATTGGCAAATGGTGCACCTGTGGGTGATTTGGTCAAGTAGGGTTTTGTCTTCAGGAGAGAGAGAAAAAAAGGATTGTAAAAAATGGATTAAGGATTGGGGGCTAGGATGGAACAGATCGTGTAAGAGGCGGAAGAGAGACTCTCTGTCCTGGGAACAGAGGGTGTCTTGTGATGAGGCTAAAACCTCAGGGGCAGACGGATCGCTGTCTGGTGCTTCTTCTGATAGGGCAATCGACCGGGCTACTCTGTCAGCTTTATTGTTACCTCTTGTAATGGGGGAGTCGTCCTTTTGATGTGATTTGCAGTGGACTATGCCCAGTCGGTGTGGGAGTTGTGAAGCCTCTAGAAGTTTAGTAATTAAGGCTGAATTAGTGATGGAATTTCCTTTTGTGGTGAGGAGGCCTCATTCTTTCCATACTGCCGCGTGAGATAAGAGAATGTGGAATACGTATTTGGAGTCAGTGTACAGTGTGAGAGACGTGTCCCGGGCCGGAGTGCAAGCTCTGGTGGCTGCAATGGGGGTAGGGCTCGTGCCTCGATGACGTCTTCGAGGGAGACTACTGCGTATCCTGCGTAATGGGTGCCCTCATGTTTGAAGGAGGACCCATCAGTAAACCAGATGAGGTCGGAGTGTGAGAGGGCTCCTTCGGAGATCGTGGAGTGGCCCGGAAGGAGGTTGTGAAGGGCTTCCAGGCAATCACGCGAGGGAGTATGAGGAGAGTAGGGTAGGGGAGGAAGAGTGGCCGGATTCGGGGGCGGGCAGGGGAGGGAAGAAATGTCTGGATTTTGGAGGAAAGAGGACAGTAAGGTCAGGAGTCTGGAGGGAGGGAGAGTCTGTAAACTTTTGTAGGTTAAGAGATCCTTTAGGTGATGTGGGGACAGAATGGTAAGGGGCGCCCCGAATGTCAGTTTATGAGCTTCCTTCTGCAAGAGCTGTCCAGTGGCTAATGCCCGTAGGCAGGGGGCCCATCCCCGAACTGTGGAGTCTAATTGCTTGGAAAGATAAGCTACTGGGGCAAAGGATGGGCCATAATATTGGCCTAGGACTCCTAGAGCGTGACTGGACCTCTCATGAATGTATAATGAGAAGGGCTTCAACAAATCAGGAAGATGGAGAGCTGGGGCTTCCACAAGGGCTCGACGGAGCTTAATGAAGGAGTGTCGGGGTGAGGAGGATAATGGTTCTTCAGGGGGGCCCTTGCTGAGGTCATATAGGGGTCTTGCCAACAGGGAGAAGTTAGGGATCCACGCTCTAAAATACCCAGCCAGGCCTAGAAAAGAAAGGATTTCTGTCTTGGTTTTGGGAATGGGCAGGTCAGAGAGGAGCCATTTTCTGTCTAAGGTAATGGACTTTCTTTGTTGAGATAGAAGGAATCCGAGGTAAGTGACAGAAGGGGAAGAGATTTGAGCTTTGATGGGGGATACCCGGTAACGTCTGGAAGCTAGAAGGTTAAGTAGGGAGGTAGTGTCAAGTTGAGACTGTTCCCACGAGGGACTGCAGAGTAGAAGATCGTCCACGTATTGTAATAAGGTGGATTCAGAGTGATTATGATGAAACTGTTTGAGGTCCTGAGCTAGGACCTGTCCAAAAATATGGGGACTATCTCGGAAGCCTTGTGGCAAAACTGTCCAGGTGAGTTGTTCAGAATGTCTTGTGTATGGATCCATCCAGGTGAAGGCGAAAAAATCTTGGGAGGAGGGGTCCAGAGGGATAGAAAAAAATGCATCTTTGAGATCTAGGACTGAGAAGTGGGAGGCTGAGGCAGGGATCTGCGATAAAAGGGTGTATGGATTTGGGACTAAGGGATGGATAGGGACGATGGCCATGTTGATGAGGCGAAGGTCTTGGACGAGGCGGAAAGATCCGTTGGTTTTTTTAACAGCTAATATGGGGGTATTAAACAGGGAGTGAGTGGGTCCAAGGTAATTTTTGTTTAAAAGATCTTGAATGATGGGTTGAAGGCCTATGAGGGCTGAAGTGGTTAGGGGGTATTGGGCCTGACAGATATACTGAGAGGGGTCACGTAATTTGATAGAGGCAGGAGGACATAGAGCCACGGAGGGGCTTGTAATGTCCCAAACTTTGGGATTTACAGGGTGTATGAGGGCAGAACTGGAGCTTTCATTGGGTAGAGGGGGGTCGTCGGCTATGAGGGCCATCAGAAAGGGGGTACTGGGGGCTGTGGGAGTGGGTATAGTTATGGAAACATGGAGGAGAGAAAGGATGTCCCGTCCTAGTAAGGGGATGGGACACTGGGGCATAACCAGGAAGGAGTGGGAGAAAGGTATGGACTGTCCTGGATTGTGCATAAAAAGGGGGGGAGTTTTAATGGGAAAATCTGTTTACCTCCTACCCCGACTATAGGAGTAATGGCAGGTGTGGTAGGGCCCCGGTATTCTCGCAAGACTGAGAAGGTGGCTCCTGTGTCTAGGAGGAAGGAGATGGGGCGACCGTCTACTATTAAAGTAACCCTGGGCTCCTGTTTGGTGATGGAAATGGTCGGGTGAGAAGCCCCCGGGCCCCATCAATCTTCTTCTGCCAGCCCCCCTACGGCGGGCTTAGGATGGGGGTTGTTCGTCCAGCCTCCCCTCTGGGTGGCTGGGCAATCAGACCCCCAGTGGCCCTTTTTGTGGCATCTGGGGCTGGGGTGGTAGGAGATCTGGGGGAGGGGCACGCCCTTGACCAATGTCCTTCTTTTCTGCACTTGAAACAAGCTCCTGGGGGGGGGGCTTGTTTGTAGAGGGGCGCCCAGGTTGTGGTTTTATCAGCTGGGCCAACATTTGGAAATTGGCCTGATCAGCCTTTTGTTTACGGCGTTCTTTCTCCTCCTCCGGTTTTGGAAGACTTTAAAGGCCACTGTTAGGATCTCAGTCTGTGGGGTAGCGGGGTCCTGTTCTAACTTTTTGAGTTTAGCTGTAATGTCGGGGTAGCTCTGAGCCAGGAAGTATGTCATAAGGACATGTCTCCCGTCAGGCGTTTCTGGGTCCAGGCTGGTAACTGTAATAGGGCTTGAGGGAGTCTGTCTAAGAACTCGGAGGGAGCTTCTGAAAATTGACTCTTTACGAGCTGCCTTTTCAGACCTGCTATTAAGCAGCAGGTGAAGGTATCTCGAGAGCGGAGACCCACGGCGGTGGGGGACTGAAGGGTTCTGGCTCAGTCTGTGGGGGAGAAACAGGTGAGGGGGGCAAAGACGGAGGAGGCTCCTGGGACTTAGAGGGGGGCTGAAAGGCTCAGGCTTGATCTGCAGGGGGGTGAGGTGGGGGAGGTGATGGTGGTGGAGGAAGGGGGAGGGGCTGTTGTAGGAGAGGAGGGGGAAGGGAGTGAACGGGAGGCTTCTGCAGGGGAGACGGCTTGCAGGCTAGGAGAACTTGGGGGGGTGTGGGGGGAGGAGGCGGCGGCGGCGAGGGGGGCGGGAGGATGAGGCGGAAAGCTTCGGTATAGGGAATCTCCTTCCATTTTTTCAGGTGCTGGCAGTAGTTAAAGAGATCGCGAGTGATGTTAGGATCAAGAGCTCCCCCTGCCGGCCATTGGTTGTTATTGTCTAGGGGGCATGTCGGCCAATCTTGGGAGCAGTATTTACGGAGAAGTTTTGGTTTTATATCAGGCGTCAGGGAGAGGGTGGCTAGATGCTTGAGCAGGCATTCAAGAGATGAACTTTCAGGGAGGGATGAGGAGGCTCCCATGGCTAAAGGACAGAGAAGGAGACACACAGGGGAAGACGAACGGAGATCCTCGGACTGGGAGCAGACGGCAAGGACACAAAGGGCGTCCCTGATGATCCTTGGGGGTCTGCGGAAACTCGTATACGAGTCGGTTTCTTAGGAAGTGTGGGTCGTCACCCAGGCTTCTCTAAGAAGGCAGAGTGCCGGAGTCACGAGGAACCTAGTACTAGGAGTTTTCGGCGGAAGGAACGGAAGGGGGGGGGGGAAGGGAGCGTTCTCATCCGCAAAGGAGTCACCTCGTTTATGGCTGTTGAAGGGGGGCCTGAGGGTCCGCCGCAGCCATGAAGGCCTCAGGCGGGGAGAGTTCTCTCCTCGTCCCCGAGCATCAGGGCCTTGCCGGACGATCACGGTCAATGGTGCTGCGATAGCTCGGGGAAGAGCGGCCCGCTCGGGGGAAAACTTACCCAAAGGCCAGAGAGGAGTGGTGAGTGTGAGGAGCCAGCGCCGGAAAAAGAGGACGAGGGCAAGCTGCTGCTGGTGTCGGGGGGAAGAAGGGGCCCAGTTGGGGTGTCCCGTCTCCTGGGTTTCGGCACCAATGAAAGGAAAGGAGCGACACACAGCAGCAATTCACCGGAGAATTCCGCTTTATTAGGGAAAGGTGCTGGGTTATATAGGAAGGGGCATGAGCTGATTGAGGTGTCACTTCTACGGGGCTGGTGGCTATTGGCTAGGTGCTGGGATTAGGGGGGCGAGGGGTGATTGGGCTTCAGGTGGCACCAGCGGGAACCGAGGAAGCAGGAGGTTCGCCATCTTATGGGTGGGGGTCCTTCAAGGGGTGCATAGGAGTGGAATTCCTGGGTCAAATGGTATTTCTATTTGTAGTTTTTTGAGGAACCTCCATACTGCTTTCCACAATGGTTGAACTAATTTACATTCCCACCAGCAGTGGAGGAGGGTTCCCCTTTCTCCACAACCTCGCCATTTGTTGTTGTTTGTCTTTTGGATGGTAGCCATCCTTACTGGTGTGAGGTGATATCTGTGGTTTTAATTTGCATTTCTCTGATAACTAGTGATGTGCAGCATCTTTTCATGTGTCTGCTCACCATCTGAATTTCTTCTTTGGAGAACTGTCTGTTCAGCTCCTCTGCCCATTTTTTTTTTTTTTTAATTATTATTTTTTATTGAAGGGTAGTTGACACACAGTATTACATTACATGAGTTTCAAGTGTACAACACAGTGGTAGAACATTTATATACATAATTCTAGGTTCCAGCTATCACCCTACCAGGCTGTTACAATATCTTGACTATATTCCTTATGCTATACATTACATCCCGGTTACTAATTTATTTTACCATTGGAAGTCTGTCCTTTTTTTTTTTTTTTTTTTTTTTTTGTGAGGGCATCTCTCTTATTTATTGATCAGATGGTTGTTAACGACAATAAAATTCTGTATAGGGGAGTCAATGCTCAATGCACAATCATTATTCCACCCGAAGCCTAATTTTTGTCAGTCTCCAATCTTCTGAGGCATAACAAACAAGTTTTTACATGTAGAACAAATTCTTACATAATGAATAAGTTACATAGTGAACAGTACAAGGGCAGTCATCACAGAAACTTTCGGTTTTGCTCATACATTATGAACTATAAACAGTCAGTTCAAATATGAATACTGATTTGGTTTTTATACTTGATTTATATGTGGATACCACATTTCTCTCTTTATTATTATTATTTTTAATAAAATGCTGAAGTGGTAGGTAGATACAAGATAAAGGTAGAAAACATAGTTTAGTGTTGTAAGAGAGCACATGTAGATGATCAGGTGTGTGCCTGTAGACTATGTGTTAATCCAAGCTAGACCAGGGCAATAAAACATCCACGTATGCAGAAGATTTCTCTCAGAACGGGGGGGTGAGGTTCTAAGCCTCATCTCTGTTGATCCCCAATTTCTCACCTGATGGACCCCCTGCGACTGTGCCTGTCTTAGGTTGTTCCTCCCTTGAGGAATCTTACCCGTCTCTGGCTAACCAGTCATCTTCCGGGGCCATACAGGGAAATGTGAAGTTGGTAAGTGAGAGAGAAGCCTTATTGTTTGAAAAAGTTAGCTTTTTACTTCTTTGCAGATTTATGCCCTGTGGCTTCTATGCCCAGCATTTGTCTTGAGGTATCTTTACCACTTGGAAGAATTATGATACTCGGTAAATTTGATATGAGGCACGAATTCTATTTAAGGGTTGTAATTAGGAAGGAAGAAGAAAAGCTATAGAAGTAGCAGGCGGAAGAAAACATGGGAAGATTGATTATTTCTTTGATATATCTTCTTGTAGAGTAACTTCAGCATGTATAGGTTTTAAGCTACTACTTAAATTGCACACACACATTAACATAATAGGAGTATAGTTACATAACCAAAGCATATCTGTAATTACCAGCCATCTGCAGTGAAACCAAGAAAACCATTAAGGCACCTTAGGCATTTGTGAAAACTTATCTATGATATGGTGGATATTGTCCAAATGAACTTGAACAGTCTGAGAGAAATCAGACAAATTAAAACAACCCATTCCTGGGGACTGTTCACATGCCATATGTTCTTTTAACAATAAATAGTTTGTAGTTGTAAGACTTTGGAGCGCTACAATTTGCACTTCTCCAAATTCTTGGTTGAGTTCCAACAGTATAGATCCAGTCCAATTTTGTTGTTTTACTGTATGCACAGGCCAGCTTAGATATCTCCTTCCTCATTCCCATGGCAGGTCCAGGAACTGGTGGGATGAGTGCATCTACAGCTGTAGCAGTGCGTGGGTCTTTGTTGGGGTTTTTTGATGATCATCTTCTGGCATGAGTCTTCCAGAGGGTGCAGATGTTGGAAGTTCTTTTTCATATCATATCTTAGTTCATTTTCGGGGTAGCCCAATTAGGCTTTGATCCTCTGTATAAACACAAACAGACCCTTTGCCTACACTTTTATATGCCCTTTATACCCTTGTGTAGAACTCGTTGGAGGTTACCACACAGGAACTGCCCTTTTTTTTTTTTTTTTTTTTTTTTTTTGCTATCACTAATCTACACTTACATGACGAATATTATGTTTACTAGGCTCTCCCCTATACCAGGTCTCCCCTATAAACCCCTTTACAGTCAGTGTCCATCAGCATAGCAAAATGTTGTAGAATCACTACTTGCCTTCTCTGTGTTGTACAGCCCTCCCTTTTCTCCTACCCCCCCATGCATGTTAATCTTAATACCCCCCTACTTCTCCCCCCCTTATCCCTCCCTACCCACCCATCCTCCCCAGTCCCTTTCCCTTTGGTACCTGTTAGTCCATTCTTGAGTTCTGTGATTCTGCTGCTGTTTTGTTCCTTCAGTTTTTCCTTTGTTCTTATATTCCACAGATAAGTGAAATCATTTGGTATTTCTCTTTCTCCGCTTGGCTTGTTTCACTGAGCATAATACCCTCCAGCTCCATCCATGTTGCTGCAAATGATTGGATTTGCCCTTTTCTTATAGCTGAGTAGTATTCCATTGTGTATATGTACCACATCTTCTTTATCCATTCATCTATTGATGGACATTTAGGTTGCTTCCAATTCTTGGCTATTGTAAATAGTGCTGCAATAAACATAGGGGTGCATCTGTCTTTCTCAAACTTGATTGCTGCATTCTTAGGGTAAATTCCTAGGAGTGCAATTCCTGGGTCAAATGGTAAGTCTGTTTTGAGCATTTTGATGTACCTCCATACTGCTTTCCACAATGGTTGAACTAACTTACATTCCCACCAGCAGTGTAGGAGGGTTCCCCTTTCTCCACAGCCTCGCCAACATTTGTTGTTGTTTGTCTTTTGGATGGCAGCCATCCTTACTGGTGTGAGGTGATACCTCATTGTAGTTTTAATTTGCATTTCTCTGATAATTAGCGATGTGGAGCATCTTTTCATGTGTCTGTTGGCCATCTGTATTTCTTTTTTGGAGAACTGTCTGTTCAGTTCCTCTGCCCATTTTTTAATTGGGTTATTTGTTTTTTGTTTGTTGAGGCGTGAGAGCTCCTTATATATTCTGGACGTCAAGCCTTTATCGGATGTGTCATTTTCAAATATATTCTCCCATACTGTAGGGATCCTTCTTGTTCTATTGATGGTGTCTTTTGCTGTACAGAAGCTTTTCAGCTTAATATAGTCCCACTTACTCATTTTTGCTGTTGTTTTCCTTGCCCGGGGAGATATGTTCAAGAAGAGGTCACTCATGTTTATGTCTAAGAGGTTTTCGCCTATGTTTTCTTCCAGGATTTTAATGGTTTCATGGCTTACATTCAGGTCTTTGATCCATTTTGAGTTTACTTTTGTATATGGGGTTAGACAATGGTCCAGTTTCATTCTCCTACATGTAGCTGTCCAGTTTTGCCAGCACCACCTGTTGAAGAGACTGTCATTTCGCCATTGTATGTCCATGGCTCCTTTATCAAATATTAATTGACCATATATGTCTGGGTTAATGTCTGGATTCTCTAGTCTGTTCCATTGGTCTGTGGCTCTGCTCTTGTGCCAGTACCAAATTGTCTTGATTACTATGGCTTTATAGTAGAGCTTGAAGTTGGGGAGTGAGATCCCCCCTACTTTATTCTTCTTTCTCAGGATTGCTTTGGCTATTCGGGGTCTTTGGTGTTTCCATATGAATTTTTGAATTATTTGTTCCAGTTCATTGAAGAATGTTGCTGGTAGTTTCATAGGGATTGCATCAAATCTGTATATTGCTTTGGGCAGGATGGCCATTTTAACGATATTAATTCTTCCTAGCCACGAGCATGGGATGAGTTTCCATCTGTTAGTGTCCCCTTTAATTTCTCTTAAGAGTGACTTGTAGTTTTCAGAGTATAAGTCTTTCACTTCTTTGGTTAGGTTTATTCCTAGGTATTTTATTTTTTTTTGATGCAATTGTGAATGGAGTTGTTTTCCTGATTTCTCTCTCTGTTGGTTCATTGTTAGTATATAGGAAAGCCACAGATTTCTGTGTGTTGATTTTGTATCCTGCAACTTTGCTGTATTCCGATATCAGTTCTAGTAGTTTTGGGGTGGAGTCTTTAGGGTTTTTTATGTACAGTATCATGTCATCTGCAAATAGTGACAGTTTAACTTCTTCTTTACCAATCTGGATTCCTTCTATTTCTTTGTTTTGTCTGATTGCCGTGGCTAGGACCTCCAGTACTATGTTAAATAACAGTGGAGAGAGTGGGCATCCCTGTCTAGTTCCCGATCTCAGAGGAAATGCTTTCAGCTTCTCGCTCTTCAATATAATGTTGGCTGTGGGTTTATCATAGATGGCCTTTATTATGTTGAGGTAGTTGCCCTCTATTCCCATTTTGCTGAGAGTTTTTAACATGAATGGATGTTGAACTTTGTCAAATGCTTTTTCAGCATCTATGGAGATGATCATGTGGTTTTTGTCTTTCTTTTTGTTGATGTGGTGGATGATGTTGATGGACTTTCGAATGTTGTACCATCCTTGCATCCCTGGAATGAATCCCACTTGGTCATGGTGTATGATCCTTTTGATGTATTTTTGAATTCGGTTTGCTAATATTTTGTTGAGTATTTTTGCATCTACGTTCATCAGGGATATTGGTCTGTAGTTTTCTTTTTTGGTGGGGTCTTTGCCTGGTTTTGGTATTAGGGTGATGTTAGCTTCATAGAATGAGTTTGGGAGTATCCCCTCCTCCTCTATTTTTTGGAAAACTTTAAGGAGAATGGGTATTATGTCTTCCCTGTATGTCTGATAAAATTCCGAGGTAAATCCATCTGGCCCGGGGGTTTTGTTCTTTGGTAGTTTTTTGATTACCTCTTCAATTTCGTTGCTGGTAATTGGTCTGTTTAGATTTTCTGTTTCTTCCTGGGTCAATCTTGGAAGGTTATATTTTTCTAGGAAGTTGTCCATTTCTCCTAGGTTTCCCAGCTTGTTAGCATATAGGTTTTCATAGTATTCTCCAATAATTCTTTGCATTTCCGTGGGGTCCGTCGTGATTTTTCCTTTCTCGTTTCTGATACTGTTGATTTGTGTTGACTCTCTTTTCTTCTTAATAAGTCTGGCTAGAGGCTTATCTATTTTGTTTATTTTCTCGAAGAACCAGCTCTTGGTTTCATTGATTTTTGCTATTGTTTTATTCTTCTCAATTTTATTTATTTCTTCTCTGATCTTTATTATGTCCCTCCTTCTGCTGACCTTAGGCCTCATCTGTTCTTCTTTTTCCAATTTCGATAATTGTGACATTAGACCATTCATTTGGGATTGCTCTTCCTTTTTTAAATATGCTTGGATTGCTATATACTTTCCTCTTAAGACTGCTTTTGCTGTGTCCCACAGAAGTTGGGGCTTAGTGTTGTTGTTGTCATTTGTTTCCATATATTGCTGGATCTCCATTTTGATTTGGTCATTGATCCATTGATTATTTAGGAGCGTGTTGTTAAGCCTCCATGTGTTCGTGAGCCTCTTTGCTTTCTTTGTACAGTTTATTTCTAGTTTTATGCCTTTGTGGTCTGAAAAGTTGGTTGGTAGGATTTCAATCTTTTGGAATTTTCTGAGGCTCTTTTTGTGGCCTAGTATGTGGTCTATTCTGGAGAATGTTCCATGTGCACTTGAGAAGAATGTATATCCCGCTGCTTTTGGATGTAGAGTTCTATAGATGTCTATTAGGTCCATCTGCTCTACTGTGTTGTTCAGTGCTTCCGTGTCCTTACTTATTTTCTGCCCAGTGGATCTATCCTTTGGGGTGAGTGGTGTGTTGAAGTCTCCTAGAATGAATGCATTGCAGTCTATATCCCCCTTTAGTTCTGTTAGTATTTGTTTCACATATGCTGGTGCTCCTGTGTTGGGTGCATATATATTTAGAATGGTTATATCCTCTTGTTTGACTGAGCCCTTTATCATTATGTAGTGTCCTTCTTTATCTCTTGTTACTTTCTTTGTTTTGAAGTCTATTTTGTCTGATATTAGTACTGCAACCCCTGCTTTCTTCTCACTGTTGTTTGCTTGAAATATGTTTTTCCATCCCTTGACTTTTAGTCTGTACATGTCTTTGGGTTTGAGGTGAGTTTCTTGTAAGCAGCATATAGATGGGTCTTGCTTTTTTATCCATTCTGTTACTCTGTGTCTTTTGATTGGTGCATTCAACCCATTAACATTTAGGGTGACTATTGAAAGATATGTACTTATTGCCATTGCAGGCTTTAAATTCGTGGTTACCAAAGGTTCAAGGTTAGCCTCTTTAGTATCTTACTGCCTAACTTAGCTCGCTTATTGAGCTGTTATATACACTGTCTGGAGATTCTTTTCTTCTCTCCCTTCTTGTTCCTCCTCCTCGATTCTTCATATGTTGGGTGTTTTGTGCTGTGCTCTTTCTAGGAGTGCTCCCATCTAGAGCAGTCCCTGTAAGATGTTCTGTAGAGGTGGTTTGTGGAAAGCAAATTCCCTCAGCTTTTGTTTGTCTGGGAATTGTTTAATCCCACCGTCATATTTGAATGATAGTCGTGCTGGATACAGTATCCTTGGTTCAAGGCCCTTCTGTTTCATTGTATTAAATATATCATGCCATTCTCTTCTGGCCTGTAGGGTTTCTGTTGAGAAATCTGACGTTAGCCTGATGGGTTTCCCTTTATAGGTGACCTTTTTCTCTCTAGCTGCCTTTAACACTCTTTCCTTGTCCTTGATCTTTGCCATTTTAATTATTATGTGTCTTGGTGTTGCCCTTCTTGGATCCTTTCTGTTGGGGGTTCTGTGTATTTCCGTGGTCTGTTTGATTACTTCCTCCCCCAGTGTGGGGAAGTTTTCAGCAATTATTTCTTCTAAGATACTTTCCATCTCTTTGCCTCTCTCTTCTTCTTCTGGGACCCCTATAATACGGATATTGCTCCTTTTAGATTGGTCACACAGTTCTCTTAATATTGTTTCATTCCTGGAGATCCTTTTGTCTCTCTCTATGTCAGCTTCCATGCGTTCCTGTTCTCTGATTTCAATTCCATCAATGGCCTCTTGCATTCTATCCATTCTGCTTATAAACCCTTCCAGAGTTTGTTTCATTTCTGCGATCTCCTTTCTGGCATCTGTGATCTCTTTCCGGACTTCATCCCATTTTTCTTGCGTATTTCTCTGCATCTCTGTCAGCATGTTTATGATTCTTATTTTGAATTCTTTGTCAGGAAGACTGGTTAGGTCTGTCTCCTTCTCTGGTGTTGTCTCTGTGATCTTTGTCTGCCTGTAGCTTTGCCTTTTCATGGTGATAGGAATAGTCTGCAGAACTGGGACGAGTGACGGCTGGAAGGACTTCCTTTCTTGTTGGTTTGTGGCCCTCCTCTCCTGGGAGAACAGCGGCCTCTAGTGGCTTGTGCTGCGCAGCTGCGCGCAGACAGGGTTTCTGCTTCCTGCCCGGCTGCTATGGAGTTAATCTCCGCTGTTGCTGTGGGCGTGGCCTGGCTCGGGCAGCTGCTCCAAAATGGTGGAGTCGCGTTGGAGCAGGAGCTGCTGGGAGGCTATTTATCTCCGTAAGGGGCCTCCCTGCTCCCTGCAGCCCAGGGGTTAGGGTGCCCAGAGATCCCGGATTCCCTACCTCTGGATTAAGTGGCCCGCCCTGCCCCTTTAAGACTTCCAAAAAGCACCCGCCAAAACAAAACAACGACCACAAAAAAAAAAACAAGAAAAAAAAAATTTTTTTAATTAAAAAAAAAAAAAAAAATTTTTAATTAAAAAAAAAAAAGGTGGTCGTTCGTTTTTCTTTATTCTCCGGTGCCAGCCTCAGGCCTCTGCTCACCGGTCTTTCTGCCCTGTTTCCCTAATATTGGGGTCCCTGTCCCTTTAAGACTTCCAAAAAGCGCTCGCCAAAACAAAGCAGCAAAAAAGCAAAAAAAAAAAAGTGGTCGCGCGCTTTTCTTATGTCCTCTGTCGCCCAGCCTCCAGTGCCTGCTCACTGTTCTTGCTGCCCTGTTTTCCCAGTATCGAGGGCCCTGCACTCTGGCCCGGATGGCTGGGGCTGGGTGTTCGGCAGCCCTGGGCTCCGTCTCCCTCCCGCTCTGCCTGCTCTTCTCCCGCCGGGAGCTGGGGGGAGGGGCGCTCAGCTCCCGCGGGGCCGGGGCTTGTATCTTACCCCCTTCGCGAGGCGCTGGGTTCTCTCAGGTGCGGATGTGGTCTGGATATTGTCCTGTGTCCTCTGGTCTTTATTCTAGGAAGGGTTGTCTTTGTTATATTTTCATAGATATATGTTGTTTTGGGAGGAGATTTCCGCTGCTCTACTCACGCCGCCATCTTCCGCCCCACCCTCCTCTGCCCATTTTTTAATTGGACTAGTTGCTTTTTGTTTGTTGAGGTGCGTGAGCTCTTTATATATTTTGGATGTCAACCCTTTATCGTCTCTGTCATTTCTGAATATATTCTCCCATACTGTAGGATGCCTTTTTGTTCTATTGATGGTGTCCTTTGCTGTACAGACGTTTTTCTGCTTGATATAGTCCCACTTGTTCATTTTAGCTTTTGTTTCCCTTGCCCGGGGAATATGTTCATGAAGAAATTGCTCATGTTTATGTCCAAGAAACTTTTGCCTGTTTTTTTCTAAGTTTTATGGTTTAATGACTTATATTCAGGTTTTTGATCCATTTTGAATTTACTTTTGTGTATGGGGTTAGACAATGATCCAGTTTCATTCTCTTACATGTAGCTGTCCAGTTTTGCCAATACCAGCTCTTGAAGAGGCTGTCATTTCCCCATTGTAGTCCATGGCCCCTTTATTGTATATTAATTGACCGTATATGTTTGGGTTAATATCTGGACTCTCTATTCTGTTCCACTGGTCTGTGGGTCTGTTCTTGGGCCAATACCAAATTGTCTTGATTACTGTGGCTTTGTAGTAGAGCTTGAAGTCAGAGAGTATAATCCCCCTTGCTTTATTCTTCCTTGTCAGAATTGCTTTGGCTATTTGGGGTCTTTTGTGGTTCCATGAGTTTTAGAACTATTTGTTTCGGTTCATTGAAGAATGCTGTTGGTATTTTGATAGGAATTGCATTGAATCTGTAGATTGCTTTAGGCAGGATGGCCATTTTGACAATATTAATTCTTCCTATCCATGAGCACAGGATGTGTTTCCATTTATTGGTATCTTCTTTAATTTCTCTTGAGTGTCTTGTAGTTTTCAGAGTATAGGTCTTTCACTTCCTTGGTTAGGTTTATTCCTAGGTATTTTATTCTTTTTGATGCAACTGTGAATGGAATTGTTTTCCTGATTTCTCTTTCTACTAGTTCATCATTAGTGTATAGGAATGCCACAGATTTGTGTGTGTTAATTTTGTATCCTGCAACTTTGCTGAATTCCGATATTAGTTCTAGTAGTTTTGGAGTGAAGTCTTTAAGGTTTTTTATGTACAATATCATGTCATCTGCAAATAGTGACAGTTTGATTTTTTCTTTACCAATCTGGATGCCTTGTATTTCTTTGTCTGATTGCTGTGGGTAGGACCTCCAGTACTATGTTGAATAACAGTGGGGAGAGTGGGCATCCCTGTCTTGTTCCCGATCTCAGGTGAAAAGCTTTCAGCTTCTCGCTGTTCAGTATGATGTTGGCTGTAGGTTTGTCATTATGGCCTTTATTATGTTGAGGTACTTGCCCTCTGTACCCATTGTGTTGAGAGTTTTTATCATGAATGGATGCTGTACATTGTGATTTTAATGTGGGTTTCTCTGAAGACTAATGAAATTAAGCACCTTTTCATATGCTTTTTGTGAAGTGCCTATTTGAGCCTTTTACTCAATTTTTCTATTGCCTTTTATTATAGAAACTATGTAATCTGAATTTTTAAATGGCTCTAAGGTGGATGGATTTGGATCACTGAATGCTTGGTGCATGACAGTGGCGTTAACTGTGCTTCCTCCGTCCCATCCCCGGCCTTCCCCGGACTCCTATCCTGAATACTGACTTTATCACGTATATTTGCATACCTAAACCCGTGTTTAGCATTTACATGAACTAAGGTGTCACACTGAGACTTTCTTCACTCAGCATCACTACTGATTCACCCGTGGAAGGTTCTTTTCCACTGGCTCTTTTCCACTGTTGGTTCTGCACTTGGTCCATTTTTCTGATGTTGGTCTATGAATCTTTCTAGGTTCTTGCTATCAGGAAGTGCTGCTCAGAGCACCTTCAACCACACTTACTGGGATTTTTCTAGTCTGAGTTTCATAACGGAACTGTTGGGTTAGCCCTGAGGCTGTGGCTGAGTTGTGGTTAATGGGCCAGCCTGGGGCTGAGCACACCCTTCATATATGGGATCCACAGGCTGCTCAGGCCAAGGCGTCTACAATCTTGCAAACCCAAGATCACGATGCTCAGGGACCTGGAGTGTTTCATCTTAGGGTTGGCTACAGGTACAGTTCTTAGGGGCATCTGAGTCAGGGCTGGGGGGAAGGGGTGAATTCCAAAGGTCGCAGCTCTCTCAGTACGCAGCTGAGTTAGAGGCCTTGCACCTGGAGCTGGTCTGAGGGCCGGAGCAGGGGCCGGGGCAGTCGGAAACCTGCTCGTGGGACCAACAGGGTCCTCGTCGGTGTATAAGGCTAAGGAACCAGGCGCTGCTGGTTTGCTGCAAGGTTAAATGAGGTCTATGTTCTCTTCTCAGTCTGAGGTGAAGCCTGTGCATGCATCAGGTAGTGGGGAAGGGGGCCAGCCCCAGGCAGTCCGGAGAGAAAGAGCAGCTGAGCCAGAGGACCTCAGGCAGGCCCCTAGCCCTGAGGCTCAGGTTCTCCATCTGTTCAATATCACCTGTGAGAAGCCCTGTGTGAACCTCAAGGCCCAGCTCGTGCACCCCCAGCTGTTGAAGGCTCCCTGACCTCGTGCCCACCATCCTCACACTGGGCCCTGATCACTGGTCTCCTGCACCAGACTGGGAACTCCCCAAAGGCTGTGCCTGTGGCCCCAGAGCTCAAAGCAGGGCCTGGCAAGGCAGTGGGGTTGGAGCGCATTAGATCTCCACCTGCCTGCTGCCCTATCACAGTGTGTGTGGCAGGGGAGCAGGGCAAGGCCAGGGCAACTCCGCCATCTGGCCAAGAAGTCACCTGGGTGGCCTACAGCCAGTATAGAAAAGCTGACCCCTAAGAAGCCTCAGAAGAACCTCACTCCTGTGGGAGACACAGGCAGCCCGGGTGTGCCTGCTGTCTGGTGTCAGCACTAAGGGGGGCCTGCGAGGCTGTCCTCACACCCCTCGAGGTCAGCGGCAGAGAAGGACTCCAGGGGAAGCACCCTCCACCCTCTCCAGGCCTCATGGCCAGACACGCTGTGCTGGCTTCCCAGACAGGCCCAACCCTACGAAGTGACCTTGCTAGTTAGACACAGGGGCTCCTGCCTGTGCAGCCAGCATGGTCTGCCGCACAGTCTGAACAGTGCCTAGCTCAGCCGGGTCCATAAACGGGTCAACGCTGGGCCAGTGAAAGGTTTGGTAAAGAGTGAGGAAAGGCCAAGCAAGGGAGACAAGCCCACCCATCTGAAGACCTCCAGGGCCCTCCCCAAACCCAGGACTCCCTGCCTCGCCTCCTGCACCTCCATCCCAGCTGTTAGAGGGGCGCTGGCCTGCCCACAGCAGAGGAAGCATCCAGGCCTGGGCGGACAGGCTGCCCCACATGATGACACAAGTTCTTTTGTGAGACGGACTGCCGCTTGCAGACTGAGGTGGGGCCCCCGTGCCCGCACTGCGGTGGGACTCCTGGAACTGAGGCCCAGAGAATGGCCCACTTTTGGTGAAAGGTTTCTCAGTCTCCACAGCTGCCACACGACTTTATTTGTGAAGCCCCGGGCACGGCCCAGACACACACAGAGCACAAAGGGGAAAGCGCAGGGCGTCCAGCACGGCCCCAGCCCGGCCCCCACGCTGCCCCTGCCCAAGTCCTTTGAGAGGGCCCGAGATGCACTCACGCATCCGCGGGCCCTGCCCCTGCCTCCCAGGCTGGAAAACAGTTTGGGCCTGTTTGGGGCCAACGTGCCCCCCTCCAACTTGGCGCCCGGGGTAGTCACAGACATCTCAGCAGCCAGGGGAGGCTCCGGGTCTGGAGTAGCACCGTCCAGGCAACAACCGCTCCTAGATCCTCAGCATCTCCCACTGACTTCTCCTCCTGTACGCACAGTGTGGGCACCAGGGCTCTTGCCTTCCGCTGAGCACCCCAGGGCCCCATCCATGGCCGTCTCTCCCTCAGGCCAGGAAGTGAGCACAGCAGGGATGATGGGGTGGCAGTGGCTGCCTGAGCTCAGGGGCCAGAAGCAGAGGCAGCTGCCGAGCGCGCCTCCCCAGGCAGGGTGGGAGGTGTGGCCCAGCCACAACACAGAGGGAGGGGACAGCACAGGAAGAGCAACTCTCCAGGCTGTGGCGGCGCCCAGGAGGGTGAGGAAGGCAAAGTGGATGCGACAGCCTCCTGGGCCTCAAGCCAGGCACAGACCAGCGGCACGCCCTCGGGTGGTGGTAAATTTAATGGCAGAGCAGCTCGCAGCCCTTTTGCCAGGCAGCGGGTGGGAGTGGGGGGCCCAGTCCCCTTCCAGGGGGACAGGACTAGGCCAGTCCAGCAGAGAGACGTTGAAAACCCAAACCCCAACAGGAAGCACATGCCTGCACACGAACCACGCCAACACACATACTCTGGGGACCGACACGGCACATGAGACAGAGACCCTCCCTGCCTCTGGCCAGAGTCCTTCATCCGAGTCCATCCCCAAGTCACCGGTCTCGGCCAGGGGACGGGGGAGGCCGGCGTTGTACCTAGACCTTATACAGCGTCTGCAGCAGGTTGTGGCGGGCGAAGGAGCAGGATTCCAGGGCACCGTTGGGCCTGTGGAGAAAAAGGGTCAACAGGTGGGGCAGCGCCTCTGGGCAGGAGCTCAGGCTATGCAGGGCCGATTTCCCAAGACGGAGAAGAGGTGAAGGGGGGTGGGGGCCATTTTTTAGGCTAAAAATATGCCAGGTTCAGTTTTTCTAATTTTTACAATGACCATACAAAGGAAATGTTGGCCCTCACCTTTTGTACCCGGTGGGTGAGGGATGTGTGAGGCTCAACACCCAAGGCCACACTGACCGAGCCAGCCAGGGTGCGGCCAGCCCTGAAGGGAACCTGGGCCTCTGCCCTCCATGTGGCAGCCTCTCAAAGGGCCCTTCCAGTGGGCACAGTGCCAGGAAGCCCTCACAGCCACTAGAGTCCCACCTGGGCCCTCACAAGTAATGAATGGGCCTGGCCACTGTTCCCATCAAGATCATCAGTCTCACTGCACAAGAAGAAACTGAGGCAAGACACCCAGGAGGCTGGGTGATCGGCTCACAGGCACCTTACCTGGTTCAGGCCGGCCTTGGGATCCCACACCACGCAGCCAGTAGTTGAGAGGGGGGAGGCATACACGTCACGCCCCGGTGGGCAACTCTTCCTAACCCACCCTCTTTTCAGGTGGTGCAGACTGAGGCCTGCGCTGGGGCGGCTGGGCAACCAGCTGGGAGGAGGTGGCCTGCCACTGCCCAGCACGGACAATGGTCTCTTCCCAGAGGCCCACGCCCAGCCCAGGGGCAATGCAGAGGACCATGGGAATGACTAGGGGTCAGAAGGACACAAAGGGAGCTGGGCTGTCAGAGGGCCGCAGGCAGGGGCTGGGAGTACTTGTCTGGAGGCACCTCAGACAGCATGAGTGGAGCCCCGGGGCTCGAGGCGATGTCGCCCGCTGCAGGAACAGGTGTGAGGAAGAGCTTGCCTCGCTGGGGGCAGGGGGTGCAGAGGCTGCGGCCAGCCACGCATGAGATCACCAACCCGGTGGGAGACTCGCCCGGGACCCAGCAGAGGGGCCCAGCCATCAGTTCTGCTTTGCACACTGGCCACCCAGCCCAGCAGCAGAGGTGCCTTGAGTGGGGGAGCGTGCAGTCAGGGAGGAGGGCAGGTGTGCAGCCGCGTGAGGCCTGACTCCGGAGGCAGTGCTGTGCGGGTGGGACTGAGAGGCCATGGTACCAGCAGGTCCTGGGGGCCAGCAGGTGTCCTCGCCCCCCCAGCCAGGTGGCCCCATGACACTGCTCCAAGGCCCCTGAATGATGCCCAGCTCCACCTATGTTTCATGTCCCCTAAGATAGGACCAACTTCCTTTCCCTCCATCTCCTCCGACTTTCCCCCGAGCTGGATTCATGGGGGCTGTGGCTGGTCAGAGCCCAGAGACAACCTCATCCAACCCCTTGGTTGGGCAAATGGGGAGACCACAGCCTTAGTAAAGCCAGAGGTCAGCTGGGGACCACACAGGGCCTCTGTGAGGACAGGGGCAAGCCTCCCGACCCATCCCTGGGGGGCCCCGGGATCTGGAGGCTCCTTGTTACTCAACAGTGGCCAGTGCCCCACCACGCCCCAGGACAAGGACAAGGTTTCCCTGTCTCTAGGCACTGGCACCCCCAGAGGAGGGGCCTCTGGCTGCAGAAGGCTGGTGTGGCCTAGGTTGCTGAGGGAATGGACACAGAACTGCTCCCAGAGACATCACTATGTGCAGGAGGTCGGCAGTGTGACCGTGGGCAAACTCCTTAACTGACCCAGAGGTTGTTGCCTCATCTGGAAAATGGAGGCCGTTACACGTCCTCTGTCTCTCTCAGAAAAAGACATTGACCCTGAGCCTTGTGTGCTGAGCTTAGCACAGAGGAGCCTCACAGGAGAGGTAAGACTCGAACATGAATGCCGAGAGCCCAGCAGGTGTGACGGCCTCTCACAGGTCCAGTCACCAGGCATGGAAAGCCTCCGCCGACTCGGGGCCTGTGTGCAGGCCCTGGCCACCATGAGCAGCTGTGGGCACACTCACTTGGTCACGAATGCCAGCAGCAAGGGTGCCAGGGCCTTGGGGAAGTAGTCCTGCTGCACCATGTGGTTCAGCACCATCAGGGGGCCGTACAGGTTAGCAATGGCCTTGATTTTGTCTTCACTCTGCAAGAACACACAGAAGGCAGGGTGGGCCTCAAGGCTACGTGGGAGGCCCTATGTCCCCACCGTTCCCTGCTCAGAGACCATCACGGCCCAGGTCAGGCTGAATCCCACCAGGAAGGCTGAGGCTGGTTATGCAGACCAGGCCCAGGGACGGTGCGGGGGGGCAGGCCACAGGGTGTGGGCTGGGGCAGGTGGGCGTGGCTGGAACAGCCTCTGGTGCACTCCCCCTCCTCCTTTCCACCCGCCGCTCTGCCCAGCTGTACCTTAAGCAGGCCCATGTGAATGAGGAGCCTGGTGAGGAAGGCATTGGAGTTGAAGGAAGATGAGCCGAAGGCCTTCTTCATCAAGGCATCTGCCAGGCAGAAGGGCACTCACTGCAGCACAGGCCTGGGCCCTCCCTCCCGCCCTGATCAGATGGACACGGGGCGGCAGGGCGTGGACACAGGTACCCAGCCGAGAGGACAGCCAGCACCAGTGGAAGGCCTTGGCCTGTTTCCTGTGACCCCTTGGCCCCTCTCTGTCCTGGCCTCACATGTAGGACGGGCTGGGGAACCTGGCACAGCAGGGGCAGAGTTTAAGCGAGGCGGTTTACTGCCGGGGGAGGTTTCAGCCACTGTGCGGAGCCGAGGGGGAACAAGTGGAGAAGAAAGGAGAGGAGTGGCCTGGGGCTTGCAGGGACTGCGAGGGCACCTGCTTCTGTGCCAGGCTGTTCTGGGAAAGAGAATTCAGGTAACTTGTTTCCATAGATGCCAACAGGGTTGGGATGTCAGGGACAGGGCTGGGGACTCCCGCCCGGCCCTCGCCGGCCCACCCAGCCTCGTTTCCTACTGACCCTCCCTTCCTCAAGGCTGCCCCATGTGCCAACCTAGGAGAAAGCATCACACGTGTTTCCACTCCTTTCTACTCCCCTTTTCCATATGCTGTGCCCCCACCTGCAAGGCCCTTCCTGCTCTGTCTAGCCAACCTGGCCCACACTGGGAGGCTCAGACATATGTCACTAAGGTGGAAGGGGATGGTGCTATAACGGAGGCAACTGAGGGAAAAAGGTGGCAAGGGAGGGTTGTGACAAGACCAGAGATCTAAGGAGGCCTCGTGAAAGACCTGGGTAAGATGGGCGTCCTCCCTGCAGGCGACCAGGTGGTGGAATGTGTGTGCAGAGGCTCAGAGGTGCGGCAAGGCTCAGCTATCATGACCTCTCCTCTGGGAAGGCCATCTGGTTTTCCCAAGGCCTGAGTTCTAACTGTACACGGTTGTACGGCTTTGATGGGAAGGGCCTCAGTTTCCCCATCTGCAAAAAACCAGAGAGCACCCAGCCTCCTCTATGGCAAGAGCCCTACAGAAAGGCGGGAGGAGCTGACAAGCAGTTCACCTATCAGTCTGGTGTGGAGGGGTCCCGGGACCGTCAGTGTCACCTGAGCCCTGGAGCAGTGAAGAGGCAGAGCCGTGCATGCCCCCCCACCCCACGTTACCTACTACATCCTGCACAGCAGTCCTCACTGTGGCTTCATCCCTGAACACAGAGGACACCTTCAGGAAGGTGGTGACCACCTTCTCTGGGTCAGATGTGTCAGTCTGAGGACGTAGGAGACAATGGCTGGTCACCAGGGGCCAGAGCCCCAGGCCTCTCATGGGCAAGGACAGGTCTTACCCCACACTGTCCCCAGAGCCTGGTACCAGCCAGGCCCACAGCAGGTTTACATGTGCTGAGTTGAGTGAAAAAGGCGTTACAATTCATTATCCCTGGGACCCAGTGATCCCTATCATCTAATCCCATCTAATCCAACTAGAAGAAATAATCTATAATGCAGACAACATTCACATGCAAGGAAGCTTAACACAATTTCACCAAGAACAGAGAAAAGTGGAAACAACGTAAATGTCCAGAAACAGCCTAAGTGCTATATCCATTCGCTGGGACAGCAGGCATGCAAAGAGTTCAGTGACAGAAAACAATGAATGGCATTAAATGAAAAAGTGGGCCACAAGGTTCGTATTACATAATCTTACTTATCACTAAAGAAAAAAAAAAGTACAGATAAAACATTAAAGGCAATCAGCCAAAATACTATGAGTGGGCCCATTTTATTTCTCTATTATTTATCATTTAGTTTTGGTTCTCTCATCTACAAAATAGGATACCAGGGCCTGCATCTCAAGATTCCAAGAGAGTTAAATAATAAAACCATGTCCAAGTTCTCAGAACAGTGCCTGGCAGATAGGAGGTGCTTTGATAATCATCTCAGAGTGAATGAATGAATGAATGAACCAACCCACCCACCCACCCAAAAGTGAGGCTGGAGCAAAGGCACAATAAGCATGTCACCTCTGCAGGGGCCCTGGGCAGCAGGACAGTTGTTCTAGAAGCAGCTGGTTCTACAGAATTGGAGGGGAGCCTAGAGCCCTGGGAACCCCCTAACTGCAGTGGCCTGGAGGCGGGGTCGGCCTGCCCTTTCTGGAGCCTGTGGTGGGTGAGGTCATCTACGACCACAGGAGGTCGGCACACCCACTGGTCACACTCCCGCGGCTCCGCTTCCTCAGCAGCCGCCCCTCCCAATCCCAGGTTCTGCTTGTCACCCCCCCACTCTCCCCCACCCCCCACCCCCGGCAGGCCCAGAGGCCCCGGCAGGGCGCGGTGCGGGCGTGGGGCAGGGCGCGCTGTTACCTGCTGGGCTATCAGCACCGAGCTCTTGGGCCCGAGGCGCAGCAGCTTCTCTGGAGAGGGGAAAGCCAGGAAAGTGGAGAAGTCTGCGGGTGGCGGGGTGGACAGCACGGGGGCTCGCTCCTGAGGGGGGCAGCACGGCGGCTGTTCAGGTCTGAGTCCAAACACCCCACCCAGCACATGCGCCCTGCACTCTGGCCAATGAAGGCTCAGAGTCTGGAATGCTTCCGCCCATGGGTGTGCAGTTCCCCAGAGGGTGGGGGGCCCGGAGATGCTGGCCCCGGCTGGCCCCAGCTGGCCCCCAGGGCAGGAGCCTCTGAGTTGGGGCAAGCCACCTCCCTGGGCCAAGTGGCTCCTCGCCACCACACACAGTGCCCCAGAAATGACTCGAGAGGTGTGTGGGAGCTCAAGTGGAGCCCACGAGAAACCCGAGCCTGGCCCGCGTGAGGGATGCTGGCAGGCACCAGAAGAGCTAGGGGACGGGAGGAACTGACAGACGCCACTGGTCAAAATGCTTCCATAAACTGGAAAAGAAGCCAAATTCAACATGCGTGGGGGGGTCCTCATCCAACCCCAAGTCTTTCAGAAGCTGTATTTGGGAACCTATGAGAGAATAGACGTGGTAGCCCCTGACTCCACCAGCTGAGGGAAGCCAGGCCCACCACGTGTCCAAGCTGCGTCACAGCCCCAGCCAGCCTCCGGAATGGGACGGCTGTCGCTGTGGGCCACCGAGATGGACAGAAAAAGTAATTTCTATTTATGCTTATTTTTTTACCTTATTCTTTCTAGAAATACTTATATGTGTTTCCTAACATATATAATGTAGCAGCATTATGTGTAACATTAAAATCTGCAAATGAATAGGCATGTTTACACTAAGGTCAGTATAAATATAAATAAAGAGAGCCACACCGGGGAGACTCCCCTTTCTCACGGGAGTGCAATCAAGCAAGTCTGCCCCCCCTGTACTTAAGTGGGGCCCACCCCCACCACCCCCACGAAGTGTCTCCGGATTTCACTTTCAGGGGACCAGGGCTCTGATCCTGGCAAACGACAAGGAACTCACCCCACTGTTCGGCTCCAGAACCTTCCTGCACGGCGTGGCTGACTCCTCCCCTTGCCCTTGCTGCTGTGGCTCTTCTTCCTCTTCCTCCTCCTCTTCTTCCTCTTCCTCCACCTCCTCCTCCTCCTCCTCTTCTTCCTCCTCCTCTTCCTCCTCCTCCTCCTCTTCGTCATCTTCACCCTCATCATCACTGCAGAGGGGACCTGGCTAAAGGCGACCCTCCCTGCCAGCGGCCACGCTGGCCCCGGGAACCCCCAGGCCCCAGACAGGCGGGAGGGGGCCTGCAGAGGGAGGCTCCTGGGCGGGGCACCCACGGTCGCCAGGGAGACGGTCACTCATCTCTCATCACCCAGGGAAGCCCAAGCCATGGACAAGGAAGCAGCAGATCCCATCTCTGCCTCAAAGGACCCCCAGTCCCACTGGGGGAGAAAAGGGAGAAAGGATAAAAACTGTCTTCCACCGCTAAGGCTCGGCAGGAATACTGCCCGGGCTGAGAGGCCCACAGCTCGCTGACCGCAGGAAACTGGCTGGGGGACACGGAGGGGTTTCCCTGCCCCGAGGAAGGCCACTCCTGTCCCCCTGGCTGGCGAGCCTCTTGAGGCCACCTGCGCATCTGCCATGCCTGGCAGCAGCACTGGGCCTCGCACCACCTCCCCGTCAGGGGGAGGCAGTTCCAGCACCTTGCTCCCTCCCCTGTGTGGGCTCCACACCCCCAGAAGCCCCAAATTCTTGCATCAACCTCTCCCTTTGTAGAGTCAGTCTTCTAAGACAGATTTGGACAACAATCCTGAGCCCACCCCATTGCTATCCTGGCCTCACTGCTTCTCCACCACATCCACCAGCCTCAGGCCAAAGGTCATCCCTTCAGAGGCCCCCCAGCTCACCTGATCTACAGGGTGCCATTCTCAGCCCCTTATTTGTCCTTTTGCTGAATGTGGGCTAACCTGTTCTTGACCCCTCCCCGACTAAAATGAAATCCTACAAGTCAGGAACCTTCTGTCATTCTCACATCCTTAACTCCTAGCCCTGTGCCTGGCACATAACAGGGCTCAAATGTTTTCTTTTAATGAAACAAATAAGCTCCTGACCCGGAGTTCCCTACCTGAGGGACGCCAGCACCTTGGCCATGCCGAAGCTGTCCAGCACCTCCTGGAGCTGCTCACAACCTTCTTCTCCCAGGGTGTTGCCTGCTCAGGGAGAGGGAAGGTCAGGCCCGGCACCAGAACCCAAGCTGGTGGGCATGGGATGATGCCACCGCCATTACCATTGAGGTCCAGTTTCTCCAGCTTGGCCTTATCTGCCACGGCCTCAGCAATGGCCAGAGCAGCATCTCTCTTGATTTCACAGAATGACAAGTTCAGCTCCTGAAAATAAGAGGAAGGGGTAGAAAAAGGCAGAGACGTGCGCCAGGAGACCAGCTCCGAGTTTCAAGCCTCCATTTCCCCAAGGGAGTTAGGCAGATTCTGTCCCTAGCCACCTGAATGGCACTATGAGGACAGTGCCATTTACCTGACAATGTGCCAGGTACTTGACTCCTCACGTTACCGCTATGCTGTGACCTAGGTCACTCCCTCCGCCCATTTTAAAAATGAACTGCAGCTCAGAGAGGTGAAGAGGGTGTGAAAGAACGAGGCCAGGAACCCAGGCCCACCTGCTCTTAAAGACCAGACCCCTGCCACGCCCCTGCACATGCCCCCTCCCCCCGCCCCCCACCAGGGGGTAACCCGGGTGCGTGGGAAGCCTAGACCCGGGCGGGGCACCTTCAGCTTGGGCAGGCCCCCGCGGACGGCATCTGCGATGGCAATGGCGCCCTTGGAGCGCACCAGGCAGTCCCCGAAGTTGATCACTTCCACCTGCCGCAAGGCCTTCAGCGTCTGCAAGGAGGCAGTGAGGGCCAGGTGAGTGTGGGCCCCACCAGCCCTCCCAGAGCCAACCTGTGTCAGCCGCCGCACCCCGTCCTCTGCTGTGTCTCGTCTGGCCATCTCGGCACCTCCCTGTCGGCCTCCAGCTTCTGGCTGAACCCCCTCCACCTTATTTCCTCGCGACACCCAGAAGCCCCTTTCTGAAGCACAAGTCTGATCACATCACACCCGTTGAAGAGCGGACAAGGCCCCCTTTGACTTGCAGCAGGTCCCAAGGAACTGGCACGGCCTCAAGGTCTCGCCTCCCTTTTGCTCTCTCCATCTCCCCCAGCCCTCCAACACACCTGGAACCCTGGGCATTTCAAACCAGGACCATTGGAGCAGGGCTCCTTCCCCTCTCTGGGCCTCCCCATGTGCTGCTGGTCCCTCTGCCTGAAACAGGCCTCCCACACTCTTTGTCCAGAGAAAGTCTACTTGTCCTGTGTAGCCTGGCCAAATGTGATGTGACCTCTTCCAGGAAGCCTGCATGAAGTCTGATCTGAACTCCCTGTGTGCTCCCCTGCACACATCTCTGCTAACAGCCTACAGTAGCAGGACTAGCCTTTTGTTGGGTTGTGGGGCCTGTCAGGTCGATGGAGGCTGAGGGACCCTCCCACCCAGAGGCCCTCAACACCCAGCCAGCCACAGTGTTCACAGCCCGGCACTGTCACTGGGTAGCCACTCCCTTCCCTCCCTGAACTAGGGGCTCCTTGGTGGCAGTCACTGACTCAACTCTACGAGGCCTGCACTTGGTGCAGGGCTGGGCTCAGTACACAGCTGATGAAGGATCCAGTGAGGAAAACAGTCCAGCCGGGGCAGCCTTCCGCGCAGCTCAGGGAGAGCGCAGTGCAGACACCCAGGCACGCACAAGCTAGCCTGGGACATACACCCTTTTCTGGGCATGTTCCTAGGGGCTGGACCCACGGGGTTCACACCAGGTGGGTGGGCAAAGGGGCAGAGCTGCCACCTGCCAATAGCATCACTTGAAAAGGTAGTCCCTGCCTCCTGGAGTCTGCTCTGGTCCTGCCAAAGCCGCCTCACCTTGGCCATAGCCACAGCGCCCTTCTCAGTGAAAGTGTTGTCATTCAGGTTGATGACTCGCAGCAGGGGGTTGATGGCGAAGGCCTGGGCCAGGGCAGTGACACCAGGGTGATTGATTCCATTCTGCGGCATGTGGACCTCCTCCAGAGTCCCGATGATCTGCAGGGGGCAGGATGGGGGGCAGGGAGATGTGGGCCCGAGCTCCAGGGGCAGGCGCAGTTAGCAGGGATGCCCTGGGCACTGATCGCAAAGCACGATTTGGGCATGGCTGTGTCTGAGCCTCTCTGCCACCTCAGGAAGGAGACCTACCGGGATTACAAGCTCTACCAGACAGAAAAGACCGGGATCAGAGAAACCAAGTAACTTGCCCGGATCACAAAGCTCTGAACACGGGTTTCTCATCTAGTGTCCCTGACACTGTGGGCACTCCTGGGCTCTGGCCGGGTAGTCGGCCTTGGTCCTCCTCTGCATAATGCAGATTCACTAGGTCTTTCCCGGGTCCCCCCTTTATACAACCTTTTTTGGAGGCTGGGACTTCCCTACCCACCTAGCCCTTGGCATCCTGGCCTTCTGACACATTCCCTCTGCCGGCAACACCATCTCCTTATTTGTTAGCATTTTCTTGATAGGCTGCCTCCCGTACACTCTGCAGCTCTCATTCTGGATCCTCCTCCCACCGGGACGGCTTTCCAGACCCTGCAGGCACGTCTCACTGCTCCCCCTCTGTGCGCCCAGAGCACCCTGCTGCTCCTCCACCCCACCAGCCGCCTGCAACTCAGCACCCCAGGAGAGGCGGACGCCCCAACATCCACTGCTACCCAGGGCTGCAGACAGGCCCGGCCTAGCTCTGCTCCTCAGCACCTTTCCTTGTTCCGGGGTGCCCAGCACAGCCCGGGTGTCCACAAGTAAATGCAGGCAGGCCACCTGAGGCACATTACCAGCCAGGGCTACTTAATATTTTCTGTGCCGCAGATCCTTTCAGTCTTATAAAGCCCTGGCTCTCTCCTCAGAACAAAGTTTTTCAGTTTTAAGATAAATTACATGGGACTACAAAGGAAATCAGTATGACTGGAAGACAGTTATCAAGACATTTAGAAAAACCCCGAATGTGTGCTGTAGTAAGACATGTACTTCCATGAAGGCACTGACAGACCTAGGGCCACATCTGCTTTCACTGTGACCATGATGGGTGAGAACATTAATATTACCACACATCTCGAACAGCTAATTTGATATGAAAATACCTGATTTCTATTGGTAACAAGATCACAGGAATTTCTAAGTCTGCTGAGATTTACTGTCCACACTCACAACTGAAAGCACTATTATCACTAACATGACTAAAACAGTCCCACGGTTTCCCCAGCTGTGCTCATAGACTCCCCGAGTTCTAGCCACAGACTGGTGGGATCCCACAGGCCCCAAGTTAAGGAGTCCATCCTAAGAAGACTGGAGGACATGTGACAAAGGCCCGACACGACCACCACGCAGTCGCCTTCCCAGAGCACCAAGAGCAGCGGCCACGGGAAGGGGCCACAGGAAGGTGTGACCTCTAACATCTCGACGTCTGGAGGGAGAGCAGCGAGGCCCCTCCAGCTCCCCACAGCCAGGACTCACTGAGACACGGGCACATCTCCCCTGTAATGTCCACTCTCTGCCTGAGGCAGCTGAGCTTCAGCAGGGGGACCGCCTTACGGGGCAGGACTGTGGGGACGCTGCACTGGCCCAAGGACAGTATGTGCTGCTAAAATATTGTTTGGGGAAGAAAATATTTAAATTAAGAGAGAGACAGACCCCAGAGTTCCCAAGGCCACGGAGCAAGCGTGGCCCTCTCACGGAGTGCAGCACCAGGGTCTCAGCAGTGTCCTGGGCGCGGGAGGGAAGGCAGGGGACACGGACAGCCAGACGTGCTTCACCACAGCACATGCCACTATTCCTGCCTCCTCCCTATGTCAACGGCAAGTCTGGTCGGCTCCATCGCCATCACCACCCCCTAGAGGCCAGGGCACTGCCACTCAGGGAGCCTAGGCCAACACTGGGCCAGGCTGTGGCCAGCCCTCACACTGCCCTAGCACCACCACTCCCACTGCGGAGCCTGGCAGATGCCACTCTGATCAGAGCGACCTCGCCACATCCTCAGCGCTCCAGGGAGCCGGGGCCGACTCACCTGCAGTGGGGGGTTCATGCAGCTTTTCAGATGCTTAGGACGGGAACTCTGCCCCACGGCAGGACGAGCCAGCCCAGAGGGCGACGCACACCCATGCTGGCTAGCCGGCCAAGCCTAGCCCGCCCCAGGGCACGATGGGGCGGGATGGGTGGCAACTACTCACCCCAAACGCTTCTGCCAAGGCAGTGGCTCCGTCGTTTTCCAGACGGTTTCTGCCAGCCACGAAGGCCTTCAGGGCCAGTGGCTTGCCTTGGGCACTGGACTTTCGGTGACACTCAGTCAGAGCTGCCGCCAGGATCTGTGGGGGAAAAGGCAAGGGGCCCAGCCCTGAGGCAGGAAGCCTGGTCTTCAACATCCCACACCACCCGCTGTGGGTAGGTATGGGAACAAAACTGCTCAGAAGCACGGCAATCGTCCTCACAGTGCCCGTACCCTACAGTTTACAAAGGGCTTTCACATCCACCATTTCATTTGTGAGCCCAGCCACCCTGCGGGGTTTAGCCTCATGTTAGAGATGGGGAGACAGAGGCCTGGAGGGAAGGGACACCCCAACTCTGAGCGGTCAACTTGAAGGCACGTCCTGGGGCAGGGGCTTCACAGCCCACTTTACTGTTGTAAGTGGGTACCTGTCAGGTGGGGGCGATCATGACCCCCACCGTGGACTGAAGAAATGCAGGCTCAGAGGGACACATGCTTTCCCACAGGCACCGGACAAGGGGCAGCCTCAGGATCAGAACCCGAATCTTCCAGCGTCTTTTCCACGCTCCCCAGTGCCTAAAGAGTGTGGCCCCACCACACCCATCTGACACACACCTGCGCCCAGGCCGGCCACACACGGCAGGGTCTCAGCTGCTGGGGATGAAACCTAAAGCCTAGTCTGTCCCGTCCCCGGCGTGATGCCAGGAGCTAGTTTCTATCCCAGTGACACCAACAGAGCACAAGTTCAAAAAACATGGCTGATTGGTGGGAATCAGAGACCACGGTAAATAACACACAAAGATTCACAAAGAGAGCAGCGGGAGAGAAGTGCCACTTCCTGAGCACCTAGTAGGTCCGAGCACTCTCAGCAAGGGTCACATCTCATTTCAACCTCAGAAAGAGCCCGAAGGCAGGTGGCACTGGCCCTACTCTACAAACAAGGAAGCCGAGGCTCAGAGAGGCAGTGAATGGGCCAAAGCCCCACATACGCAGCAGTCACGGCTGGCAGCCAGGTCAGTCCAACTGCACAGCTCTCTGTCCTTGGGGGACAAAAGCGCCGCCACCAGCCTGACCCATAGGTGGTGGTGGTGGGTCGTGCACATGCTCAGTGCGGAGACTAGAAACTTCTGCTGTAGACCAGCCTCTGAGGAGTCCTGAGAGACATGACAACCAACCGTGCCAGCATGCCCGTTTTCTCCCCAG